>NC_143585.1:123388363-124645240 GCF_048544385.1 Mastigoproctus giganteus
TAACTCTGAAAGGGAGTATAATATTTGCTGCACCCGAAATAATACTGGGTGAGTGTTTCTCACGTTGAAAAAGGCCTGTAATACGCTTAGGGAGTCGGTATATAACATGCACCTTTGGTTCTGGTGGGTTTTTATATGATCCAAGGCCAGTTCTATTGAGTGTAGCTCTGCAGTGTATATGCTACATTCACTTGGAATACAACTGCAGATTGTCTTGCTAGGAAAGACACAAGCAGATCCCGTAAACTCTTCACACTTCGAGCCATCTGTATAAACCGGCAGGAATTCAGAGTATTCAGCAAGGTGTGCTGCAAAGAGTTGCCGATATATACATGGCGATGTGTTAGCTTTCAGCCAACTCCTAAGAGTAAAGTCACAAGATGGAGATCGTATATTCCAAGGGGGAAGAACTTGTTTGACTGACATGGATATATTATCCAATGTAAAGTTAATATCATGAACCAGCTCTTAAATTCTGATACCAAAAGGCCGACTGGCAGTTTTACACATATTATATAGATTTTCCCACAGTGGCATATAGACAGATGTCCATGTAGGATGGTGAGGCAGGGATTTTATTTTTACAGCATATTGTGTTTTTTTTCTGTGGCCATAATGCACCTCCCAAGGTTTTTGCAGTACTGTGATCCAAGCCCGAGGCTTGGATCACAGTACTGCAAAACCCACGACCTTTGGGTTGCCAGGCAGGCACTTTACCCACCCAGCCAGCCCGGTCGGCATATCATATTGTAACGACAATTGCTGACGTCGAAGCATCAATGGTGGTTTATTGGCTTCAATGTATAGACTTTGGACAGGCAAAGTACGGAATGCCCCCGTGGCAATCCAAATGGCTTTATGGTGGATTGGATCAAGCCATCGGAGTACAGAATTTCTAGCAGAAGAATAAGCCTGGGAACCATAGTCAAGTTTAGAGCGAACGAGTGCTCTGTATAGATGCAATAATGTGCTTCTATCTGCTCCCCAAAAGTCGGAGGAGATAGCACTGAGCATGTTCAAACCCCTCATGCATTTTGCTCTAAGCTGACGGATATGGTGTAGGAATGTCAGTTTTTGATCAAAGATAAGCCCCAAAAATTTTGTTTCTTCTACTACAGAAATTGGATTTTGTCCAAGTCTGAGTTCCGAGTCAGGATGTGGATTCCGTTTGCGGCAGAAGTGCACACAAACGGTCTTTTGGGCAGAAAACCTAAACCCATTGGTTAAATCCCAGGAACTAAGGTGATTGACTGCTTGTTGCAATTGTCGTTCAATAACTCTCATGCTACAGGAGTGACAAAAAATACTAAAATCATCAACGTACAAGGCACTATTTACAGAAGGAGGAAGCCGTTTTGTAATGGAGTTAACTTTGACTGCAAACAGCGTAACACTGAGGACAGAGCCTTGGGGAACTTCTTCCTCTTGACAAAAAAAGGGGGGCACACTGGATTTAACACGAACCTGGAGGAGTCGTTTAGATAAAAAATTTCTGATAAAAATAGGAAGGTGGCCTCTCAGACCAAAAGCATAGAGGTCTTTTAAAACACCATACCTCCAGGCTGTGTCATAAGCTTTTTCCATGTCAAAGAAGACTGACACCAAGTGCTCACGCTTTATAAACGCATCGCGAATCACTGTTTCCAGTCAGATTAAATGGTCCAAAGTGGACCGATTTCTTCAGAAGCCGCACTGAATCTTGTTCAGATGGCTGTTTGCCTCAAGATAATATATAAGGCGGGCATTCACCATGTTTTTCCAAAACTTTACATAAGCAACTGGTCAGAGAAACTGGACGATAGTTGCTAGGAATTTTGGGGTCTTTTCCTGGCTTTTGGAAAACAAGAACAGTTGCCCTATGCCAAGAAACGGGAAATTGATCCTCTAAATAAATTTGGTTGTAGAGATGTAGCAACAGCTCTAGAGAGTGAGATGGAAGATGTTTTATCATCTCATATTGAATTTCATCTGGCCCTGTGGCACTCACTTTCGAGGTAGCAAGTGCAATGGTTAATTCCACTTCACTAAAAGGTAGGTTATAAGACTACTTGGCTTGATGGGAAGTTGAGTTTTTGTTTCTCCACTTTCTTCTTTAAAACTAGGAACCCAGCAGAGTATGAAGTTACAGCAGATATAGTGGAGAATACTTCTCCTAGAGCGTTGGCAATAGCAGTTGGGTCTGCTAATGTACAACCATTATGTTGTAACATAGATGAGGGAACTGATGTGTATTTACCCTTCATCTTCCGAATTTTATCACAGACGACTTTGGCACTAGTCATCTGGTTAATTGAGGATGTAGACTTGAACCAGCATTCCTTTTGGCTCTGTCAGCGTATAAATCGTGCTTTGCCATGGGCATGTTTAAAGACTATAAAATGTTTGGTGGTGGGGTAACGTCGGAATTTTCCCCAAGCCCGATTTTGTAACTTTCTTGCTTCTTTACAATCTTGGTTCCACCATGGTTTTGGAAAACATGGAAATTGGGAGGATGTTTTTGGAATTGCAATTGCCGCTGCGTGGATAATACACTCTGTGATATACTTCACTGTTTCATCAATTGACTCCTGTTGAATTTGTACAGGATCAAATTCAATAAGCCGTGAAAATTTACTCCAGTCTGCTTGATCATACTTTCAACGTGGAGTTCTAAATGGAGGACAAATTTGTCCATCCACTATGGTAGATATTACGGGGAAGTGATTGCTTCCATAAGGATTCTGTTCCACTTACCAGGAAAGCACAGGTAGCAGAGAAGGTGAGCAGATGGAAAGATCGATGGCAGAGAAAGTACGGGTAGACATATGGAAATAGGTGTTTATTCCCATATTTAGTAGTGAAAGGCTGTTATTTGTGAAGCACACATTCAACAAATAGACCTCGTTCATTAGTTTCTGCACTACCCCACAGGGTACTATGTCCATTAAAGTCTCCAAGAAGTAAAAAAGGAGAGGGCAATTGCATAATAAGATCATCGAGATCCACCTGGGATGTGTGTGTTCCAGGAGGCAAATATATAGAACATATTGTAAGAAAAGACCCTATTGCTAAGCGAATGGCTACTGCTTCTAAGTTAGTGTTCAATTGAACTTGTGAGAAATGGGTATGGTTGCGCACAAGGATTGCAACTCCTCCAAAAGTCAGACCATCCCGTTTCTGTCTTTACGAACAGCAGTAAAATTTCGCAAGATGGGGTGTCATCATTTGCCTTTAGGTACGTTTCTTGCAAACAAAAGCAAACAGGTTCGTGTTTGCGCATTAGCATTTTGACATCCTCCATATTTCGTCAGAATCCACGACAATTCCATTGCAATAATTTAGCCATTATTACTTGGAATTAGTAGAACCACTGGTTGGCTTCTGAAGTGATGCAAGTTTTGATTGGCCTGCTTTGGGTTTTATTCTGCCTTTGGGAAATTGAGGGCGCCCAATATCCATTTCTTCCTCCGGATGAAGATCCAGAATAGATTCTTCCACACTTTCTGCTTCTTCATTTATCTCCATTTCCTCCTGTACCTCACTAATAACGGGTGGGGTTTTAGTTGGAGGTGATTTTTCTTTAGGTGCTACTTCCTTGGTTGGTATTGAAATGGGAGTAGCGACTGCTTTTTCTTGCTGTGCTTGTGTCAACAAGTATCGGGCTTGGGGTGTAAAAGAATCACATGGCGAGATTACGTGTAAAAGAATCACGTGAAATATCAGTTTGCGTTGAAATTGAAACCTTCCTCGAAACTGCTTGTGCATAAGATTTTCCACTGTTTACTGATGTTACCTGTTTCGTTGCTTCCACACATGGGATGTTCTGTTCCGTTTTGATTTTTTTAATTTGTTTTTCGTCTTTCCATCTTTGGAATGCTCTTGAATATGCAGGGTGTTCACCACCACAATTCAAGCATGCCGGTTTCGAGGCAGAACATTCCTTTGTGTTATGTTCCTTGCCTCCACAGCGGGCACAAGCAGGTGATCCATGACATGACATCTGAGAGTGGCCATATTTTTGGCATTTGAAACATCACAATGGGTTCGGAATATACAGCCTTACAGGACAATTCAGATAACCAGCCTTGATGGAAGTAGGTGGTTTAGGTGTGTTAAATGTAAGGATAAGAACCCTAGTTGGGACTAGTTTTCCCCCCTTACACATAAATATCCTCTTAATGGCTGTTACTCCTTGATCTCTCAGTTCGGTGCATATCTCCTCTTCAGATGTTTCAAGGAGATCCCACTCGGCAATTATGCCACACGATGTATTCAATGTCCTGTGTGGTGATATCTTAATTGGAATGCCCCAAGAGATGTTGCTTGGAGAAACAATTCTGAATGTCGTACTGAGGAAGTTTCTACTAAAAGGTCACCCGATCTAAGTCGTTTTACCGACTTCGGGGACCCTGCCAGCCCTTCAAGACCCTTCTGAATGAAGAAGGGCGACATTTTACCTATTTCCTTTTCACCGTAGAATGTATGATAAGGAATCTAGGTACAGGAGGCGGTGCAGCTTCTGTTCGGTGTTTCTTTTTTGATGTTATATTCTCTTCATCAATTTCAGGTAGGGACCTCGTAGAGGACCCAGAGGGGTTTGAAAGATATAAATTACCCATAGGAGTAAAGAGAAAGTTTCCTATGCCCTAAGTACCTCACTCGCCATGGAGCCCAATGAGGGGATGCCCACACGTGAACTAGAAGGTACTGCATACACGAATGGGATGCGAAGTTTGCTTAGGAGCACTATACCCACGTTACCAATAAGTCTTGATCCCGTCCCAGGACCAAAGGGAGGGGGACTTATTGGAACGCAGTTGACCCTAGCAGTAAAAAAACCACCCGCCAAATGATCCCAGTCGGGCCAGTCCAGGACCACCCGTCTTGTCGAAGCAGGGGCCAAACTGGTATATTAGGGCTGGGCCCCTCACCCACCAGGATCCCCCCTTTCCGAGTTTCCACGGGTTGCGGCTGCACACGTCAGATTCCAACGATGTAACCCTGGAACCAAGGTATGGGCATTAGATCCCAGTGAAGGCCAGCAACATCACTGGGAGGTCCCCTCACCACGTACAGGTGCCCACGTCGAGGGGGCTTGAACCCCAGTCTACTCAAAGAGCGTGTGCTACTGCACTCCTGCTCCTGATCACGCAGCTACGGAGGCTGTGTAAAAACACCTATTCCTTCTATTCTGTGGAGTGATTCCATCTGTATTACATGTCTGGATTGTGTTATGTTGGTGAGACTAGGAGGTTAAGAGATCATGTATCAGAACATGAGGTGACTCTCTGCACTACTAATTTTGAATGCCCTGCTGTTACTAAACATTGGATTGAGCAACATAACCTTGATCCCTGATATGACACTGAAACCACTGACTATTCACGTGATTACCACCAGCACTTGTGGCTTGAGGCACTCCGCATAGTCAGCCGTAGCTGTACCATGAATCATAATAGGGGAGTTCATATACACCCCATTATGGAGTCTGCCATTCTACAGTGCAATGACCACTGGCAATCCTTATGCATGCATAACACTGAGTTACTGGCACCGGCATCGTGATTTTAAGATGATGCCCAGTCATCACCTGTTATTTTACCCAGTGTGTATATACTCAGCACACAGTACACTAACTAGCTGATGAAGGGACCCCCGCCAAAAGAGATTTATTTTATTGCTTTATTTTTATGTATTTTAATGCTTTTATGTTATGTCTATTTTAGTGCTTTATTTATGTATACAGTGGACCTCTGCTTCACGATTGGTTCACTATACGATCAATTTATGTATGCAGTGGACCTCTGCTTCACAACTGGTTCACTATACGATCAAATCACCTTACGATGGACTCTCCATAATAAAATACCATTTACTATATGATATGTAGTAAGTGTCGGTCACTGTGATCATGTTTCCAAATTGAATTTTATTTCTACTAAACTGTGGTTCTAATAAGAGCGAAAATAGGAGGAATATTATCCATAGGCTATAAAAGTAAAAATATAAAGCACAAATTTACACTTTATTACCTTGCCAATTAACAAAATTAAATGATATGGGAAAATCAGAAGAATATTTTCCACACAGGTTAGCAAAATAAAAATAAATTTACACTTACACACATAGCTGTAATATATACATACTAACTAATTGATATTTCTGCTTACCCACTGACTTTTTGGGGGGGGGGGAATTGAACAATTTCAAATGGTAAAAAAAGATATGCAATCAGTAACAAAGAACATGGCATGCACAAATTGCAACTAACATAATACACATGAGCGTGTTATGGAGTAACAAATTTACAATGCTTAGAAAACAGGAACAAAGAGAAGATTTTGAAAATTTATTATTATTATTATTTTTTTTTATATGATTGAAGATTTCATGGAAGGGAGAACACATTTCACCATTATAATGTAAAAATCCACAGAATTGCAGCTATCGCTGTTATCGCAAATGAAATAAGATCGATTTTACTACCCATTTATAATAGACTGCACTAACAGAAAAGCCCAATAAACAGAAACTGAAATTGTTCTGATTGTTTTATGGTAGTGACCTCCAGAAATGTGCTTTAGAAAAATATCACAAAGGCATTGAAAATTGATTCTTAACCAAACATATAATAACAATGAAAGTGTGGTGCATTTTAATAATTTGAATCGATTTTTTGAAATTTGATTCTATAAAGCAGCTGATTCTACTAACCAGTAATCATGCTAACCAGCGCTTACTTATTTCACTTTACGATGTGGGCTTACAATTGTCTCCAGACTACGTGGTCCTTCCTCCCAGCCAATAGCAACGTTTGTATACGTATCAGCTGCTTGTTTTGTTTTTACATCCTTAAGTTGAAGTGATTTTTTTGTGTTGTGTGTGTTTTAATCAATTTGTACAATTTCCATCATAAAAATCACCTTTTAGAGAGATAAATAGCATAGTTAAATAGCAAAAATTTCAACTTCTTGAAATGAATTACCAAAAAACAATGTGTTATTGGGTTCACGTTACAATATTTTCAATATATGATGGTGTCTCTGGAATGGATTAATATTGTAAAGCGGAGATCCACTGTATTTTATATTGTATTTTATTTATTTTAATAAAGTTTAATTTAAAACAGTCTATCAGTTGTTACTAGAAATTATAGTGATATGCAGCCCGATGCTCGAGGCCTGTTTTCTAAGGTATGCATAAGGTTTGAACGTGTGTGTGTTCTGACATTCCCCCTACTCAGGGCCGCATTTGGCATAAGCTGGGGACCTCGACGGGGCCTCACTTCAAAACCTAACTCCTCACAAATAACTATATAAAAAACAGTCTAGTTATAGTTGCAACATAATACTTATTTTTAAATATTAAATTCATAATATAAAAACTAGAGTCGCTGAAAAGTTTGAGGCCTCCCGCCTCCATTTGAAATATTGTTTTATCACATGGCCGTAACCAATCAAAGTTAAGCGTCGTTCATACGCACGCTTAACTTTGGTAACTAAACTCGTAATGACTGCGAGTTTAGTTACCATTAGTATTTGTATAGCAGTATACGAGTACATATACCTAATTATACAGTTAAAGTAGCTGTTGACATCAGTAAGAATATATTTTTCAATAAATTTATTATTGTTATTTTAACAAAACTAAGATTTTTTTGTACAGGAAAATACTATTCTTTCTCTTTTTATATTTTTTAGCTTTTAACGTAATTATTTTAAATTTGAATTGGTTTCTTGATCTTTTCATGTAATTTTTATAGTGAGTACTAAATTCTTGAGTTTTTAGATCTATACTTATTTCTTTATAATTGTATGTAACAGTAATATAGTATGTAAAAGTAATTATATGTAACATATAAAGAAATAAATATAGATCTAAAACTCAAGAATTTAGTACTCATTATAAAAATTATTTTTAATATTTTGGATTTAACAAATATTTATTTCGCTTTTAATAGTATAACACACGTAACAATGCCAAGAAAGTTTGAATCTGGATGTAATAAAAGAAAATGACTCAGAGAAAAGGCAAAACAGCTAAATAGTCAAAAGAGGGCAATTTTGTCTTTCTTACGTCCTTCAGAAAATGAAGAATTTCATAGAACTGAAGATGTACCTCAAATTACTCTAAATGAAAGTGAAACATTGTTATCAGTATCAGGAGACTGAAAATGAAAAACATCAAAATAATGTGCACAATATAGAAGAAGTAAATGAAACAAATCAACCGAATTTTGAAGAAAATTTTCAATCGAAGTCTGAAAGCAAGTTCTCTTATCCTACTGATATAGCCGTGTGGCCAATTAGTATTGATGAAAAATTTATTGAGCATATTTTAATAAATATGCCTCAATGTTGGTAAAACCGAAAATTTAAAAAAAGAATACACAGAATGCAATAGAATATGTCAGAAATGTAAATGAATCACATTTTTACTGTAAAAATACAAATGGTATAAAGGAGAAACGAGAGTGGCTGATTTTTTCAGAAGCAAGCAAATCAATTTACTACTTTGTTTGCAAATTGTTTTCTTTCTAAGTAAAATAATAACTTAATGAATTTTAATGACTGGAGAAATATAATGCAAACCTTATGTGATCACAAGCGTTCTATTGAGCACATATGAGTGATGTGCATGTATCGCAAAAGAAAGTCAAGTTCTTCAAATAGTCGTATTGATTCTGAATTGATGAAACAAATACAAATCTGAAGAAAATTATTGGAGAGAGGTTTTAAAAAGAATAATAGCTACCATTAAGTTACTGAGTAAATTGGGATTATCGTTTAGAGGCAATACAAATGATATTATTTCTGCAAGAATTTAATGATATTAAATTCTTGCAGAAATTATTTATTGTGTCTACATTATTAAGTGAATTTGATGATTTTTTAAAACATCACATTAAAATGTACGCCAACTGTAGTTCTGGCAGATCAAATTATCTTTCTTACTGCACTTGTGATGAATTCATAGAGTTAACAGCTAATAAAACAAGAGAAATATTAATATCAGAAATTAAGGAAGCTGCTTATTTTGCAATAATACTCGACTCAACACCAGATATTGCCCATATTGACCAACTAGCTATTATAATCAGGTACGTTACAGCAAATTCTGACATTAGAGAAACATTTATTGGGTTCATCAGTATTACACAACATAATTCATTATATTTAAAATGAGGTAGTGAAAAAAATTGGAAGAATTATCTTTGGATATAAAAATGTGCAGAGGGCAAAGCTATGATAATGCTGCCAATATGAAAGGTGTCTATACAGGTTTACAAGCTAGGCTGAAAAAACATAGTCCCTCTGCACATTACATACCATGCTCTAGTCATTCCTTAAATTTAATTGGCAACTATGCCACGGAATCTTGTCCGGAAGCAGTGCAATATTTCTGTTTTGTTCAAAATGTATATAATTACTTTTCATTTTCAACAAGATGGGACTAAGTGAAACGAGGTGGTCCGCAAGAGCTGACGCTATATTGGTTGAAATCTGGATATAAACAAATTAAGGAGGCATTACTTGAACTATCCATTTCTCTGTATGAAAAACCTATTTCTAAATTAGAGAGCTCATCACTGGTTGAAAATTTTAACAAAGCTATTTTAACAATTGTGTGGGACAAAATTTTACAACGAATAAATGCGACTAGTAAATCTCTACAAGATCCCGATATGGATTTGCTATTAGCTAATAATTTGTTAGTCTTTAGTTGGTTTTACTTTAGAAATAAGAAATAGTTTTGCTGCTTTAAATGAAGAAGCGAATTTATTAACAGATGAGACACAATTTAAAGACGTGAAGAAAAGAATGAAAAAAAACGGAAAAAAATGTGTGATGAAGTTTCACAATCCAATGATGACATTATATTACATGGAAAAGAAAATTTTATTGTTAATACTTTAAATGTCATTTGCAATAAGCTAATTTTGGAAATTAACGAAAGGATGAAAAGCTATTTAGACATATCAGATTTGTTTGACATATTTTTAAAGAAAGATATAGACCAAGACAAGTACATGACTAGTATTAAAAAAATTTACAAACTTATAGGACTGATATTGACTTAGAAAAGTTTATATATGAAGTTAAGCAATTTTTAATAATGATGAAAGAAAAAAATTTTTCATTTAAAAATATGTACCAATTTATAAACGATGGGTTAAGGTCTACATTCCCGAACATAGAAACTATTTTAAAAATATTTTTGACTATGCCTATTTGAAACACAAGTGCTGATCACTCATTTTGGGTGTTGAAACAAATTAAAAATTACTTGCACAAAAATAAAACCAGTGACCTATCGTTATTATTCATTGAATCAGATGCAATGGACTCAATTACTTATGATATTATAGATATATTTGCTAAGAATTACTTGAACACTCCAACATGGCAGAAAAAAAAAAAAAAAAAAAACTTTCATTGATTTTCATTCATCTTTCATTTTCAATAAATTAAAAAATATATATTTATGAATTTGATTAACTGAAATAAACATTTTAAGCAATTTTTTTTTACTTTGTACTGACTTGACCTGACCTTTCGGGACCTCATAATTGTGATGTACCTAGGATCTCCAAAAGTGTAAATGCGGCCCTGCCCTTACTTGGACTGTAGTGCAGCTAATCTGCAAGGAACCGTCACTGCCTTGCTGATGCCATGCATCCTCTCTTCAGAGGCATGGTGTGCAAAATGCTGACACTGACTACAGCTAGTCTAGCTGATGTGGGATTTCGTGCAGAGTTGCATGTGCATCCACAGAGTTGACTCTGCCTACATAGAGCTCTCTGACCCTATGACTTTCTTCCCCAACGTTTTGCTTGGTGAATCCTACCAACAAAAAAACTTTTACTTTTCCTTAACAGCCCCTCAAGAGGAATGACTCCTCCCACAGAGGTGCCCTCTATCCGTTTAACTGATGTTCCAGCTTGTCACTGTCTTGAAGAATCTTGGTGTCACATCATGTATGAGTGCTCGGAATACGAAGATCTTTGGTCACTACTAATCACAAGAATTACCAACTTGCCAATGGACCAGGAACATATCCTCATCTCCAGTCATTATAACTACAAGTACTTTAACACAGGACCTCTTCAACCGTCACAAGAACATGAGGACTACATTAAACTAACAATGATCAATGACTCCATGCCAGTCGCCTCCTGTCTATCAATTCACTATTATCAAATAAGCAAACTCTGGACCAACTCTTACTTATTAACCATCCTCTGATTACTAATCCACCTGGGACACCCCCCCCCCCCTTGAAGATATTGATATGGTCTTTATTGTTGCAAAGCTGCAATCTATATAAAGTCTTACCGATGTAAGGACAACCAACAGTGTGACTGCTGACAACACACACTAGCAATCACTAATGGACTCTGACCTCCTGAACTTAGGCAACAACTATCACTGGAACAGGAACCACTAACAGACTTAGACAGCACCTCCGTAGCCAGGTAGGCAGGAGCAGCAGTGCGTAGCACATTTTCTTGATCAGACCGGAGTTCGAGCCCGTGACCACCAAATACACAGGATGTGAAAAGTCAGGAAATGACCACCGCATATCCTCGGATCAATATGGCCTTAGTTGCTAATGCTCCAAAAAACCAAATAACAACAACAGACTTAGACCTTCTAAAAGTAGAGCAATTTCCACTGGACTTGTTACTGCTTGCCATTCGTTTAGATAGGACTTGGCAATAACTATCACTGGACTAGGAACCATCAATGGATTTGGACCTTCTAACTTTGGCAAAAACTGCACTGGACTTGACACTGCTTGCCTACCGATCTTGGTAGGAGCCTCCATGCCATGGGTTGTATCGGTCACATGGTGATTTGCACTGAGTTCTCTTACTCAGTGAACTGTTAATCCTAGACCCTTAACACCCACTAGCTTGATGGGTTTTAAATTCCACTGAAAATCATTGAGGTGGCCTTCCTCTACATCCTTAATACTCTGTACTTTCCCCCTCCCATCTAGTGTTCTTTACACCACATACCCTATCTTTTTTTTAGGCCCTGTCACTGAAAGCTCGGGCAATTAGGTGACAGGACCTGTCAGAGTACCTTCACTGCCTCTAATGCGTGGCCTGCCTCGATGGGGTGCTGGATGAGCAACAGGGCGTCCCACAAGGGCACCCACAGCTAAATGGCCAGAAGAACAACGCTCCAACATGCCCCAACACACGCACTCTCACACAACACTTTACATCTCTGGCCTCTACAGATGTCTGTACCTCTTCACAGTGATATAAATGCAGAGTTGGGGGAGACCCCCAGTGCTGCTTGACCCCAAACACTTTATCCCTTTAACATCTATTTCAAGGTAGACAGCCATCCTACTGTCCACATTAATCTTCTTTATCTGTTCCCTCCCTTTCACATTTTCCTCTTCTAGCATGTTTTTCCAACCATAGTGGTCCTCCCTGGCAAGCTCAAGCACAGTCCAGGGTTCACCCGTGCCAGAGAACTTTCTATTTGGACTACACACAGTTGCCTCACCAAAGACAAGAATGAGCAACGTGGGGGCCCATTAGGAGTGCCTGGCTGAATGTCAGCGAAACAAGAGGCAAAAACAACCCAACACTACACTGACTAACACACTATCTCTGGCATTTACTGAGTTTGTAGTGTCACAATGTATAATACATAGCTTGTGGGGGGAAATGCCAGTGCCACTTAACAATACACGTAGTTCTTGACTTTACGAGTTAATTCGTTCCAGTGCATGCTTGTAAAGCAAGAATTTATTTCCCATAGACATAAGGTTAAAAATAGGGGTTACGTTCTCAATAATGAAATTAGTTAGCTAATTAATTTATGTTTAAACAATGATTGATTTATCCAAAGAAATGAAAACGTAGCCTGTAAAATCAAGCAAATTATAATAATAGAGAAATTATTTATAACTTACAAATGTTAAAGAATATTTATTCTTCTTCATCATCAATTTTGACTAAATGCACACTCATTGATCACTCATTATTCGTTCGGCACTCGATTTGTTGCACAAGGAGTCGTCTCTTCTTCAGAAATGCTTCAAGAGGCATTTGTTTCCAAGATAATCTTCTCTTTTAATTATAAATTTTACGACTGCATGCATAAGCATTTTTTAACGGCACACACACAAATTGCAATTGACACAATTCGTATAGAGTAACAAGTTTACGAAGCTTAAAATAAAAGGAATGAAGAGAAGATTCTGAAATTTTATTTACGTTTTTTATACAATTGAAGATTTCAGTAAAGGGCAAACACGTTTCACCTTAATAACGTAAAAACCACACAATTCCAACTATCGGTATTTTTGCAAATGCAAGAAGATCGAGTTTACTACCCATTTATAATTGCTTACAATAACAGAAAAGCCCAATAAACCGGAAAGTGCAAATTGTTTTTATTGTTTTATGGTCGTGACCTCCAGAAATGAGCTTTAGAAAAATATCACCAAGGTGTTCAAAATTGATTCTTATAACAGAACATATGATAACGATGAAAGTGTAGTACGTTTAATGATTTGAATTGGTAAGTAATACAATTTACAAACCATGCTCACGACCTTTTATATGGCCTTAAGGTCACGCTCGTGACCTTAAAAATGACATTTTAGAGAGATATATAGCTTAGTTATACAGCGAAAATTTCAACTTCTGAGATCTTGAAACAAATTATCAAAAAACAATGTGTTGTTGGGTTCACATTACGATATTTTAACGATACGATGATGTCTCTAGAACTGATTAATATTGTAAAGCGGGGTACACTATTGTGTATCTACAAACCATGTGTATTGTGTATCTACACACATGGTTTGTAATGCAGTATTTATGAATGTTTAACATTCATTTTTTGCAATTAATGTTCATATTTTCGATTTTGTTGATTTGATACTTGGGGGAAAAAAAAACTCTTAAACCTGGGAACTCGTAAAGCAAGAACTGCCTGTATACACAATATCCTTTCTGTATAGGCAGAATTGGGGAATCCAAACTGCTGCTTGACAATCAACACTATGTGCTTTCTGTTCTGGAGTATATGTACTCCCTATATTCAAATTTTGCATACCTTATATCTGAGTGACACCACATCTCTGATATCCCAACAATGTCTGCATCTGATGCACTAGTACTTCAAATTCATCAAAATTTTATTAACAGGACCTACCGTTGATGTACAGGCAAATATACATGCACCTGTTCTTACTCTTAGTTATCCTACCAAAGCACATGTATTTACTTGTTTCATGACAACTCCCAGCAGTTCTTGAAATGCTTGGCACACTGCTTTCAAAGCTGCTGCTCGTTCCAATAGAAGCAGTGCAAGAATCACTTTCACCTCTGCCTACCGCTATTGTTCATCCATTACTAGCAATGGCAAATGATGCAAGAAAGCAAGGTTATATAGCATCAGCCAAAAAAATAAAAATAAATAAACCTATACATTACGTCATTCCATACCCTGCAAGAATTTATCTAGTTCTTAGTTGAATGAATTCAACCCATCCACTTCCACGACAACAGATGGAAGCCTGTTCCAACAATCAGCCACCCTCTGGCTGAAGGCAAACTTCCAACACAACTATCCTTCCTCAATTTGAATTTGTGCCCCCTTGCTTGTGTAGTCTCAGTAAGTGGAAGAATGACATTAACATTTACATTACTCCAGTGGTCCTCAACCTTTTTTGCTTTGGTCCACTTCTGAGTTTCATTCACCTCTGTGGCCCATCCCTCATATTGTTTAATTATAATAAATGTAATATTTATAATAAATATGTACTTTATCAACTGCACTTTTTATTTATAACACGTATTATTTGTTTATAATACAAGGAATATTAATAATAAAAAAGGTGTTTATTAACTACAATTTTTATTTATAATAAAATTTTTACTCATATAATATTTTGTTTATTCACAATATACAATAATGTTGCTAACAAAAAATATTACAATAATATTATTGTCCCTTAGTTTAATGAGATTCTTGTAGATCTCACTAATTTCTTTTTTATATCGGTAATAATGTTATTTTAGAATTGAACTTTTCGTGGCCCACTTAATAGTTTCCATGGCCCCAATTCACAACTTTTACCTGTGGCCCCCCATTGAGAACCACTGGCTTACTGAATCCATTCAAGGCTTAAACACCACAATGAAATCTCTCCATAGGTGCCTAACCTTGAGATGCTGCTATTTGCAGAACTGACGCCTTTCTAGGTAAGTGCATCCTTCTGTTCCCTGTCTGGGAACAGAAGGGTGCACTTACCTAGAAAGCGCACCAGTCTGGGTGCACTTCTCTGCGACCGTTCCAGCAGTTCTACATCCTTCCTAAAGTGTGGCCTCCAGACCTGTATACAGCACCCAAGGTGCAGCCCAGCCATGGTCTTATACAATGGGATAACCACCTCCTTATCCCAGTTAGCAAAGCTGTATATCATTGACACAACCCCATCAGCTATCATGGTAGTATGTCTGCACTGCTCAGATAATTTCATGTCTGACTGCACAATTACCCCCAGGTCTTTTTAATTCTCCACTACCTTGAATGCAGTACCACACTGTTGATAAGTTACTCTGGGGTTACTTCTACCCATGTGCAGTACCTTACATTTGTCAATGTTAAACTTAATCTGTTATTTCTTAGCCCATTGACACAATTTTACTAAATCTTGTTACAGTAGTTCACCCTGATGACTGTCGTTAACCACCCTGTCAATCTTTGCATCATCTGCAAACTTAGACATTACACCTATTATACCTTCATCAATATCATTGATAAATACTGAAAACAACAATAGATCCAGTACTGAAACCTGAAGAACTCCAATAATAACATTAGTTGACAAAGAGCAATGCCCATTGATCACTACTGTCTTCTTCCTCTTTAACATCCCTTTATTCATAGCAATAACTTGCCCTTAATACCACATTTCTCCACTTTGTATAGCAGTCTTTTCTGCACAACAGTATCAAAGGCCTTCTTGAAATCCAAGTACATGTCAAAATTAATTTTAGCATCAAATTGTTAAGGGGCAGCCTTGTCTAACCTTGACTGGTTAGACAAGGCTGCCCCTTAACAAATCCATGCTGTGATTGCAGTATAATTGCATGCCAGTCCAGATGGTCCTCAATTACTTCCTTAATACTTATGTCATCTTTTGATCTTCCTTTATGAATTAGGGATACATTTGCACATCTCCATTCCATAGGGACTTCCCCTGAATCCAAGGATGCTCTCATAATTACGGCTAAGGTTTTACTTAACTCATTTGCTGTCTCCCTTAATATAATTGGATAGATTCCATTTTCCCCAGGTGTCCTCTATGTCCTTCCTGAACAATTTCTCCTCCACTTTTCTTACAGTTATCACAAAGTCATTTTAGCTCCTCATTAGAGTTTGATAAACTTGTGGCATCCCCTTCCCTAAAGAATTCCTAATTGTGAATGTGCATGCAAAATACCTATTCAATTTGTCTGTAACATAAGCAGCGTCATCAACAGTAACTCACAGACATCGAATGGCCAATGTGATTCAACCCCCCCACCCACTTCTTTCACTGTTCATCTAATAAGAAGTCTGTTTTTCTTTGCATTCTTTGCCAGGAACTTATAATCTGCCTTAGCTTGCCTATCCTCCTGTGTGACTTGATTACAGACTAATTTATATCTACCAAAGGCTTCTGTATACCTGATAATTTCCATGCATCCCATGCACTTTTCTTCTCTACCATGTATCTCAACAGTTCATCTGACATTGATTTAGATCTAAGCCTTGAACATTATTTCTTTGTTGGTATGAAAAGCCTAGCAGCTTCTTTGATTACTTCACTGAATACTTCCCATTTAAAATTTACTGTTAGTAACATAATCAGTTGGTCCCACAGCACACAATTTAAAAACTGTCTAAGACCACTGTAGTCACCCTTACAAAAGCAAAGGCCTTTACCCTTGACAGTAGTCTTTAAATTCCACATTACTACACTGCGATTGCTGCCACCCAGTGGGTCTTTTACCTGAAGATTGTTATTGCATGATCACTGCTAATAACCAAATCAAGAGTACTGCTTCTCTTGTCGCATCTCTAACATGCTGCTATAGAAAACAATCATCCAAAAAATCCATAAAAGTCTTGTTAATGCATGAGTAACCCACAAACTCCAGTCAACATCTGGAAAGTTAAAATCCCCCATTATGAGACATTCTGATTTTCTGGCCCACTATAGTAGGCCTGTAACAAACTCCTACTCTCTCAATTTGTTTTATAGTGCTTATATCACACCAAACTGACTCAATGTTGCACTGGTCACTTATGTTGACTGGATGCACTTCCTTAGATTTAATATGCTTCTTTACTAAGAGCATAACCACTCGACCCTCCTGTCCTTCCTATATTGTACTCCTCATATTCAAACTCAATGCCACTTATGTCTGAGTGACATGTTTTTCCTATTCCTGCATCTGCATTTAATGACTTAATCAACTTCAAATTCATCAAATTTATTTACAATGCACCTGACTAGTGCACATGCAAGTATATATGCACATGTTCTTACTCTTAGTTACCCTAACACAGTCCATGTATTTATTTGTTCCATTATGACCCAGCAGGGCATAAAGTCCCAGACATCTTGCTTTCCAGGCTGCTGCTTGTACCAATACTGTAGTTCAAGAATAGAAGCAATCTATTTTGTAGAGACAATATTCATTTGAACAAAGTTGATGTAAGGATTTTTGCCGGCATCACTGAGGTTTCAGAGAAACTGCTGGTAAGGGGAAGAAGAATAACACAGACATGCATTTATTTGATGATATGGATCAAAAAATTCCTTTATATATCTCAAAAATTGTTTGTTGTTGCAACAGCCGATGTTGGCAAATCTATCCTCCCGAACTAGCAGTTTTCCGAACCATCTAACACTGTCTCAATAGCATCAGCAAACATTCTTGTAGCCTTCCTATTTAGTATTAGCCATACAGTGCAAGGTAGCCAGAGGTTTTTGCTGCACTGACCGAGAAAAAAAAGTAGATAAGAAAATACTGATTATTTGTTTCCCTCCTCCTTACATAAGTAATTATCCAGTTTACCTAAGAATTTATTCAAACTGTCAGCCTCAACTACCTACTATTTAAGTGTATCCCAACCCTGAAGAAGCAGTAGCTCCTGTTAACAAGTACAGACCACACTAAGAAAAATTCTACTCCACTAGCCTTGCACATTCTCTCCACGGCAGAATTCATCGACAAGGCTTTCATTATATACTTCCCTCCTATCGTGTCTGGGTAGAATTGCAGACTCAAATTTAACCCTAACTCATGACTCTTTTCCCAACAGTTCCCTGATGATCAAGTGCAGGCTCTACACTGATGGGTGCAGCTGAGAGCATGATGGGCCTCCCAAATGAAATTCTCTGTATGCATCCACCCAGTTCTTCAAGTTCTGATAAAGGTTCATAAACAATGGTAAGTTGGAAGCTAATATCTCCACATTCCTTACATCAAGCACACACAAAGACCCCTTTGGCAAAATCATGTCTTGTTCCTGATAGATCCACAACATATAAGAGATTTTAAATGTCCAGGAGAGGATCTTGCAGTTATAGTTTAAATTTGTTGTAGAAGTACCAGGAAGCAGCAATTTTCTTTTGTTGAAAACTTCAGTAGAGAATTTTTGTAGGGGTTGAAAGTATGCAACGTTTCCAATAAAAATTATTCATTACCTTCACAATAACCTATCATTCAAATTCCTTAAACTATTTCTTGAATCAGAATAATTGTTGTAGTAATACAACATATGAGACTATGTTTCTTCTTCACCACAAGATCATTAATTAATGATAAGATCTAATTAGAATAAATTACAGTTTAAGATTCGTGTCCTTTTAACAGATAAGTGGTGATTATATTTGGAGAGAACCAGCAGTTTACATTTTTCTTTGTTGCAAATGTGACTTGCCAGATAAATGAGTGTGTAACCTATCCTGCAGCACTAGTATCCCAATGGGTTTGCCTGATATTAAGTAGTTCATGCCAGATACAACATTTTTCTATTTTAATACTGACCGTTACATTGTAGGTAATATCTGAAATTTCAGTTGGAATGGCAAGCTTTATTCTGTAGGAAAGACCTTTATGTATCATGTGGAGGTTGAGCGGTAAAACTCTGGCTAGAACCTGCAGACAGCAGAGGATATTGTTCTGCAGGCCCCAAGCATGGCAAGAAGCAAGTGGGGAGGTCAGTTTAGTTTGTAGTTTTACTAGAGTAGTCCTGTAGAACCAGGCTCCAAACACAAAGGAAACAATTAGAATGAATACCACATTATAATAAAGTAATGTTTTCCTGTGCAGGCCACACTCAGGGGTAATTCTCATAAATAGCAGCTGTAAATTTCTCAATCTTTATAATAAGATTGTTAATTAGTGCAGTAAAATTTAGTCATCCAAGAGGATGCCTAAGTATTTTTGCTACAGAACTAATAGAATTTGTTTACCTTTAGTTTTGATATTTGGTGGTCTCTATAGCTCCGTTTACTTTGGAATACCATTGCTTTCATTTTGATTAGGGATATGCATAGTTTGTAACAACTTGTCCAATGTACCTGATTATGAAGTGCATTGCCTTTCTGCTCAAACTCTAGGTGAGATTGCCAGGAAAGAGAAGAACTAAGCCATTCACATAGGCAATGGTAGTGGTGGTGTAGCCAAGCTGTTAAAGTCAGGTATCGAAAACACTGTTCCAGAATAGGGGGGCCCCACAACTGAGCCCTAGGGTACCACCCTCTTGAGAGATGTTGCTATATAGATATAACCTGGATGGACCTATGCTGAAAGTGGTTATGAATAACCTTTTATAGCTGCTCTGAGGAACTGGCATTGGTTAAATATTGAGGGTCTTTCCCTCCAGAGGGAGTCAAAAGCACCCTTGAAGTCAATAAATATAGCTAGTTCATAGATGGCCCTTGAGCTACAAATGCAGTTCATAAATGAAAAAAAGGCATCCTCACAGAAATTGCCTTTTTTAAATCCATATACTGAAGTGAATTCAAATTTTGTCTGTCAAACAGATAAATCAGTCTGCAATGAGTCAGTCATAAAATTGACCTAAATTAGCCAATAGAGAAATGTGCCGTTTCCTTTTTTTTCTCTTTTTTTAATTTATTTACAAAACTTGATGGTCCCAGCTAGCTTCTCTGGCAACCCCACTAGGTGGCAATGATCACAGTTTACTGATGTGGAATTTAAATAAAGATGCAACTACCCTCAAGGATAAAGGGAAGGTTTTTGCTTTCATAAAGGTGACTACTGTGGTCTCAGACATTTTTTAAGTTCTATACAGTGGGTTTGTTTGTTTGTTTGGGGATTTATTAGGGGCATCAGCATCTGTGGCTATAGTGCACCACTATACAGTGGGACCAACTGATGATGTTACTAACAGCAAATACTAAATGGGAAGCATTCAAGGAATTAATCTTGGTAGCTACCAGGCATTTCATACCAACTAAGAAATACTGTTCAAAGTTTAGGCCCAAATGATCGTCAGATGAAATAATGAGAATTGTGGCAAAGAAGAAAAATGCACAGGATGCATATAAATTATCAGAACACAGAGGGCTAAGGTAAGTATAGTCTTTAATCAAGTCACAATGGAGATTAGGCAAATGAAAGCAGATTACGAGAAATCTTTGCAAAGGATGCAAAGAAAAACTTCTTTAATTATTTAAGCACTACAACGAAGGGGTGAATTGTATAGGTCCAATTGATATTGATGGTTCGAATGCTGATGATCCTGCTCAGATAGCTGACAAATTTAATGAGTATTTTGCACCTACATTTACACATGAGGAATTCTGCAGGGAAGTGGAGGACAAAAGTTTATTAAACTCTAACAGGGAGCTAAATCATTTTGTAATAACTAAGAGCAAAGTGGAGGAGAAATTGAAATTAAACATAAGAAAAGCACCTGGGGTAGATAGGATCTATCCAGTTATATTAGAGGAGGTGGCAAAGAAAGTAAGCAAACCCTTAGTCATAATTATGAGCATCCTTGGACTCAGGGGAGGTCCCCATGGACTGGAGATGTGCAAAACTGACTGTACAAATGCATCTCCAATTCACAAAGGGTGACACAAGTAATTACAGAACTAGTGACAAATGGGCCTGGAGTACTGGGGTCCATAGTTTAACAGATATTTATTTAAAGTATACCCAGTAAAATAAAATAAAATAAAATATTTCCAGAAGCTTTCGGAACTCGTGTCCCTTTCTCAACTGACAGAATTTTTAAATACATTACAAGCAAACTGTGGCACGTTACTCATTCGTCATTGTTGTAGCACGGACGTGTGCTGCCTTGCGCCAGTGATCATCCATCAATAAAACGGTTGTCTCCAGGATTGGATGTATACGCATGCCTTTCTGGCGATTTAATGCCTTAGGGTTGTTCATTATGTTTAGTGACTCTAGCCATAGGCGGTGGCGAAAGTGTCGCGCGTGGTCCACTATCTCAAAGTCGCGCTTGGGGTCAAGATCGTGGTTGGTAGCCCAAAAATGTTCTGCAAGCGCGGACTGGTCAGTTTCGGCAAGCCGGATTGCTCTGTCGTGTTCCGTGAGGCGATCCTGGAGACGTCTCGATGTCTCACCTACGTAGCAACTGTTACAGGCCCTACAGGTGATACGGTACACTACATTGCTGCGTAAGACAGGTGTGACAGGGGTCTTCACACTGGAGACAAGTGAACGTAGGTTCCTACCTGGTAATTGTACACATTTTATGTTGTAACTTCTCAGGATCTTCGAGATACGTCCTGACACTCCTGGATAGTACGGAATGTAGGCGGATGATATGCCGACTTGCTTCGGAGGTCTTGGGTTGGAAGTAAGCTCTTGTGCCTGTAACAAGCATCTGTTTAGTACATGGGATGGATAACCGCATCTGGTTAAGTCCGCCTTCACACGGGAGATCTCGTTACGTCTAATTGTGTCGGTGCTGGAATGGCTCCAGGCCCTGGAGAACAGGGTGCGGGCAGTGCTATTGAGATGGCTTGGAGCGTGGCCGGACCCGTAGTTGGTGAATTGACCGCACCACATGGGTTTGCGGTATACTGAGGTCTCTAGATGTGGGCCTACGCGATGCACTAGCACGTCCAGAAACGGGAGCGAACCGTCCACCTCTGATTCTACGGTAAACTTGATGAAATTGGATAGAGAGTTGAGGTATTCTAGTAGTACCGTTTCAGAACCACGTGGTATTATGGTAAAAATATCGTCGACATATCTACACCACGTTGTAATAGGTGTAGGTGGGTTCTGGTGTATCTGCTTCTCCAGATCTTCCATGGCGATGTTAGCTACTACGGAACTGACAGGGGCACCCATAGCAGTGCCATGTACTTGTTTGTAGAGTGAGTCTTCAAAGGTGAAGATGCTGCTAGAGAGGCATAGGTTGAGGGCGGTACAGATGTCATCAGTGGATAGTGACGTCCTGGATTGGAGGCTTAAGTCGCTCTCAAGGAGCCTTCTGGCGCAGTGCACGGCCTGTTGGACGGGAATCGAGGTGAATAAAGAAACCACGTCAAATGATGCCATGACAGAGTTATCAGGGATTGAAATGTCCTTAATGGTGTTAATGAATTCACTGCTGTTTTTAACGGTGTGAGATGTATTACCTATAAGAGGCGAGAGGAGGCTCGCGATGTGTTTGGACAGTTCATACGTTGGGGCACTGCAGCAAGACACTATAGGTCTGAGAGGAATACCCGGTTTATGGATCTTTGGTAATCCGTAGAATTGTGGTAGTTGACAGCCAGTACCACGCAGAAGATGGTGAGTCGCGGTCGGGATCTTCTTATCTTTAAGCCATGCGTGGACAAGTTTATTAACATTTGCTTCCAGACGTTTCAAGACTTTAACGGGAGGATCAGGTAGAGGTTCATATACGTTAGGATCGAGTAATAGGGCCAAGGCTTTCTCTCGGTAGGCTGATCGGTCCAGCACAACAGTCCGGCGCCCTTTATCCGCAGGAAGTACAACGATGGAGTTGTCTTTTCTTATAGATGACAGGGCGGCACGTTGGCGGTGGTTGAGGTTTGAGCACGTTTTTCGAGTGTTGCGGAGGACTGCGGCAGTCTTGAATCGGATCTCGTTGGCAGTTTCTTCGGGAAGGTTGGTAATACTGGCTTCTATGCCCATAGCGAGCTGTGTGATGGGAGGTTTCGATGGTATAACGGCGAATTTCATACCGTTTGATAAAACACTCAGCTGCTCGTTTTATTTTACTGGGTATACTTTAAATAAATATCTGTTAATTACAGAACTGTTAGTTTAACTTGTATTCCAGAGAAAATAATGGGTTCACTGGTTAAAGAAGCATTCCAGGACCATCTAGACAAGATTGCAGTAATAATCCAGACACAGCATGAGTTTGTTAAGGGGAAATCTTGTCTAACAAATCTGATTGGATAATACGATAGGTCACAAAGGAACTGGATGCAAAAAATAAATTTGATACCATATACTTGGATTTCAAGAACGCTTTTGATACAGTTGCACATGGAAGACTACTGTACAAATTGGAGCAGTATGACATTAAGGGAAAGTTACTACAATGGATAAAAGGATGGTTGAGTGGGAGAAGGCAGAGGGTGATAATCAATGGGTGCTGCTCTTCGTGGACTAGTATTATTAGTGGAGTCCCAAGGGTTTGGTGACAGGTCAATTGTTGTTTTCTATATTTTTCAATGATATTAATGAAGGTATAATGGGCTTAATGTCAAAGTTTGCTGATGATACAAAGGTTGGCAGGGTTGTAAATGACAGTAAATGGCTACTGCAAGAGTATCTAGAAAAGTTGGACAGATGGGCTGAGAAGGGGTGACTGAAGTTTAGTTTTGACAAATGCAAAATATGCATATATGTAGCAGAAACCCCAGAGAAATATACCAACTGTGTGGTACTATTCATAATAATTACACAATACACCAACCGATGTTATAAATAGTGTTATGTTTATTAAAATAATGTTGTAAATAAAATAAAATAAAATTCTAATAAAAACTGACTGTACAATATAATATGATTTTAAACTCCAAAAGAATTATTTACAATAAAACAAAGTAAATGAAACACAGGATGATAAAAGCGCTAAAATGCCGTAGCTTTCAGAGGCATCCACCTCCTTTTTCAACAGTGAGGCTTATCGTACGGCACATCCTTAAATATCAGCACGTGGTTCCACAGGAGAATGGGCAGCGCTCTCCCCATGTGCACTGGAACCGGAAATGGCTCGGGAGTGTGCCAGGTGGAACCGCTCATCCCGTCCAAGAAGCACTGCCTCGTAGAGGGGATGAATGCAGATTCCCGTCTCTATTCATGGTATTGCTTTCAGAGGAAAAAATCCGCAAGCACTCGACCCAATTGCGATCCCAAAATCTATGTGCCCGGTCGATGATAACAGCTTCGTCTGGGGAGATTTGATGGTGCTCCTCCAAAAAATGTTCTGCCACAGCAGATCTTCCATAATCCGCGGTCTTTAACACCTTCATATGCTCCCCCAGACGATCTTTGTGGGGAATGTTATGTTGGTGAAACGAAACAGCGGTTCAAAGATTGTCTGGGAGAGCATATGAATGCGTTAAAGACTGCAGATTATGGAAGATCTGCTGTGGCAGAACATTTTTGGGAGGAGCATCATCAAATCTCCCCAGACGAAGCTGTTATCATCCACAGGGCACATAGATTTTGGGACCGCAAGTGGTTCGAGAGCTTGCAAATTTGTTCCTCTGAGAGCAATACCATTAATAGAGACAGGTGAATCCGCATTCATCCCCTCTTCGAGGCTAGACGGGATGAGCGGTTCTGCCTGGCACGCTTCCGAGCCATTTCTGGTTCCAGTGCACATGGCGAGAGCGCTGCCCAAGCTCCTGTGGAACCACATGCTGAGAACCTTGAGCCTGCTGATATTTAAGGATGTGCCGTATGATAAGCCTCACTGTTGAAAAAAAGAGGCGGATCCCTCTGAAAGCTACGGTATTTTAGCACTTTTATCATCCTGTGTTTCATCTACATTGTTTTATTCTAAATAATTCTTTGCAGTTTAAGTTCATATTATATTGTACAGTCAATTTTTACTGGAATTTTATTTTATTTTATTTACAATATTATTTTAATAAACATAACACTATTTATAACATCAGTTGGTGTATTGGTTAACTATTATTATTATTCCCAACCCCAGAGGCCTATTTCAAGATTATGTGGTACTACACTCATGGTAGTGAAAATGAAAACGATCTGGGGATAATTGTGCAGTCAGATATGAAGTTTTCTGAGCAATGCACACAGGCTGCCAAAGCAGTTCGTGGGGTTCTTGTCAATGATTTACAGGAATTTTGCTAGCAGGATTAAGGAGGTAGTGGTGGTAGTTGCAGCATGTGATGCAAGAAAGCAAGTGTATGAGCTTATGCAGCATCAGCCAAAAAAAAAAAAAAAATTACACCATTCCCTCCAAATGCCTGCCCAGTTCCTCCTTAAATTTATTCAACCTATCAACTGCCACAACGACAGATGGAAGTTTCTTCCAGCAATTAACCACCCGCTGGCTAAAGGCAAATTTCCGCACATCTACTCTACATCTGTCCTTTCTTAATTTGAATTTATGCCCCCTTAGGTTCTTAATCTGAACAAGTGGAAGGATCCCATCAGAATTCAGCGTGCTCAATCCATTCAAGGCCTTATACACCTCAATCAGATCACAGCGCAGGTACCTAGTCTCCAGCCACTGCAATTTGCAGAACTTAAGCCTCTCTTGGTAAGAGGATCCCTTCATCACCCTCACCAATCTTGTTGCCGTTCTCTGAACACGTTCAAGCAAATCTACATCCTTCCTAAAATGAGGCCTCCAGAACTGTACACAGTACTCAAGGCGTGGGCTGACCATTGCCTTATACAGAGGGACAATCACCTCCTTTTCCCTGCTAGAAAAATTCCTATATATCATTGAAAAAACCCCATGACCTGCCTTGGCAGCCTGTCTGCATTGCTTAGAAAACTTCATATCGGACTGAAGACTGAACAATTACTCCCAGGTCTTTTTCATTTTCTACCACCTTAAGTGTAGTACCACACAGTTGTACGTTTCTCTGGGGTTACTTCTACCCATATGCAGTACTTTGCATTTGTCAAGGTTAAACTTCAGTTGCCACTTCTTAGCCCATCTGCCCAAATTATCAAGATCCTGTTGCAGTATCATACTGCCATTTCTGTCAATAACAACCCTGCCAACCTTTATAACATCTGCAAACTTCGACATTAAGCCTGATATACCTTCATCAATATCATTGATAAATATACAAAACAACAGTGGACCTAACACCGAACCCTGTGAGACTCCACTAATAACATTAGTCCACGAAGAGCAGCACCCATTGATTACCACCCCTGTCTTCTCCCACTTAACCATCCTTTTATCCATTGTACCAACTTACCCTTAATACCATTCTGCTCCAATTTGTACAATAGTCTTCCATGCGCAACAGTGTCAAAAGCTTTCCTGAAATCCAAATATATGATATCAAAATTATTTTTTGCATCTAGTTCCTTTGTAACGACATCATTATATCCTATCAAATTTGTCAGACAAGACTTTCCCTTAACAAACCCATGCTGTGTCTGAATAATTGCTGCTGTCTTGTCTAGATGATCCTGCAATGCATCTTTAACCAGCGACTCCATTATTTTACCAGGAACAGAAGTTAAACTAACTGGTCTGTAATTACTCGTGTCACCCTTCGATCCCCTTTGTGAATTGGGGATACATTTGCACATCTCCAGCCTGTGGAACCTCCCCTGAGTCCAAGGATGCTCTCATAATTATGGCTAAGGGTTTGCTTAGTTGCTTTGCCGCCTTCTTTAATATAACTGGATAGATCCCATCCACCCCAGGTGCTTTTCTTATGTTTAACTTCAACAATTTCTCCTCCACTTTTCTCTCAGTTATTACAAAATTATTAAGTATCCTACTACAATTTGATAACCCCACTGCCATTTTCAAACCTTAACTCCTCATGTGTGAATGTAGATGCAAAATACTCATTCAGTTTGTTTGCTATCTGAGCAGGATCATCAACAGTCGAACCATCGATGTCAAGTGGACCAATCAGATTCATCCCCTTCCTTTTAGAGTTTATATAAGTAAAGAAATCCTTGCTGTTTTTCTTACCATCTTTTGCCAAGGATTTCTCATAATCTGCCTTCGCCTGCCTAACCTCCTCCTTTGTGACTTGATTACAGACTAGCTTATATCTGCCATAGGCTTCCTGTGTCACCTGATAATTTATATGCATCGCATGTATTTTTCTTCTCTATTACGAGTCTCATTAGTTCATTTGATAACCATTTAGGCCTAAACCTTGAACAATATTTCTTAATAGGTATGAAACTTTTAGTAGCATTCACAATTAATTCCTTGAATGCTTCCCACTTAGAATTTACTGTTGGTAACATCGTCAGTTGATTCCACTGTACAGAATTTAAAAACTTTCTGAGACCACTGTACTCACCTTTACGGAAGCAAAAACCCTTTCCTTTACCCCTGATGGTAATTAAATCTTGAAGTAAATCCCACATCAGTACACTGTGATCATTGCCACCTAGTGGTTCCTTTATCTGCAAATTTTTAATACACGAATGATCACTGCTGATAACCAGATCAAGAGTATTACTCTCTCTGGTTGCCTCTCGAACATGCTACTGCAGAAAACAATCATCCAATAAATCCACAAAACTTTGACTAGTGTGTGAGTGACCAACCCACAAGTTCCAGTTAATATCTGGGAAGTTAAAATGTCCCATTATAAGACATTCCAATTTACTAGTCCACTCTATTTTTCTGTACAATTGTTCATTGTACTCATTCGAGTCATTAGGCCTATAACACACTCCTACTCTTATTTTTTCTTTCGCAGTGCTATGTCACACCAAACTGACTCAACAGTGCACTGTTCATCTATATCAACTGGGTGCACTTCTTTTGATTTTATGTTTTTCTTAATTAACAGCATAACACCTCCTCCCTTTCTATCCTGTCTATCCTTTCTGTACACATTGTACTCCCCAAATTCCAGTTCTGCATTCCTTATATCTCTGTGACACCACGTCTCTGCTATCCCAATAATATCTGCCTTTGATGTCTTCACCAACACTTCAAATTCATCGAATTTATTTACTATACTTTTAGCATTGGTATACATGCAAGCATACATGCTCCTATTCCTAGTTACCCTAACACATCCCATATACCCACCTATTTCACGATGACTGCCATCCGTTCCTGAAACCCCCAACACCCCTCGCTCCAGGTCACTACTTATTCTAATAGAAGTTGTGCAAAAATCACCTTCACCTCTGCCTACAGCTACTGTTAAACTATTAGTCCTTGTATCCCCGCCAAGCTAGCAGTTTTCGGACCCACCTAACACTGCCTTGATAGCATCCGCAAATATTCTTGTACCCTTTCTATTTAAGTGTATCCCATCACTGTAGAAGCAGTCTCTTCTGTTAACAAGTACAGACCAGGCTGAAAAAAATTCTATCCCTTGAGCCTTGCACAATCTTTCCAGGGCCGAATTGATCGACAAGGCTCATCATATACTCCCTTCTATCGTGTCTGGGCAGAATTGCAGACACTTTCAAATTCGACCCTAATTCCCAGCTTTTTTCAACAGTGACCTGTACTTGTTAAGCAATTCTGCCGGTCTCCTACTCTTGATATCATTAGTGCCAACGTGTACAACTATATCACCTTTTGTGCCCTTAAAAGATGATATCTGCTCTACGTCATCAACCTTTGCCCCTGGCAGACATACCCTGGTCCTGTTCCACCTATCCTTTTTACAAAGCATGTTCCCCGTTTCCCCTGACAACAGAGTCACCAACAACTACTAGTTCCTGTGGGACCAGTGCATTCTGCCATGGGGGTTGCCGCTGTGTTGCGTGATGACCAAGTGCAAGCTCTGGCATTGATGTGGGCAGCTGAGAGCTTGATGGGCCCCCCAATTTAGATCCTTTGAGGGCATCCACCCTGTCCTTCAAGCTCTCATATAGACCCATAACAACGCCGAGTTGTCGCCTGATTTCCTTACACTCCTTAACATCGCGCACAGACAAAGACATCCCCCATGGCAATATCATGTTCCGTTCCAGAGAGTTCGGCAAACATTTCACAAGTTGCACAATTTTTTAGGCTGTAATGCGTTGGAGAAACGTCCCCCCCCTCAGTTCTCCGAGTCACAGAACTCCTGCCACTTTGTGCCCATTGCTTTGCTTTGCTGCTCTAGTTTGGGTCAGGTTAGCAATGGTCAGGCTACACCTTGAATACTGCATAGAGGTCTAAAGAACTAATCAGAGATTTGCTAGAATGAGTACAGAGAAGGGCAATAAGATTAGTGAGGGAAACAAAAGGGTGCTTTTACCAAGAAATGCTTAAGTTCTGCAAATTGCAGTGTCCTGGAGACTAGGAACCTGCAAGGTGAGTTGTATAAGGCCTTGAATGGTTTGAGTAGGCTCAATACTTATAGGATACTTCTGCTTGCTCTGATTACAAATTTGAGGGGCATAAACTTAAATTGAGGAAAGCCAGTTAAAGAATATATGTGAAATTTGCCTCAGCCAGTGAGTAGCTGATTGCTGGAACAAGCTTACATCTGTCATTGTGGATGCCAATAGCTTAAATAAATTCAAGGAAGAAGTGGACAAACTTTTGGAGCAAATGGATGGGTGAAATAAGATTATTTTCTCTTTTTTTGGCTGATGCTGTATAAGCTTGCCGTCTTGCATCATATGCCTCTGCTAATTCTATATAGAATACTGTACGAATGCTTTATATAAAACATATAATATATAACAATACATATGCTGTGGTCAGTTGTGAAAATTTTAACAATGGGCTCACAGTTTTGCCGACTTTTTGATGTGAAACATCCTTGGGGATTCCTGCTGAGTATATCTGATTGGTCACAGAAGTGAAATCATCCATGGCTTCCGCCAGAGGTGCTTCCCACCTTCACAATACTAGTCTGCGACGAGCACTTACTAGTAGTGTGGTTAGAGCACGTGATGTATTTTCGTGACCAGTATGACATCTCGAGTCAGCCTAGTCATCATGTCCCCCCCCCCACGATAATACTTCAATACGATAGTATCTCGAATTCTATCTTTTTAGAATTTTTGAATAGTATGACATCACAATCATACTTCCTGAAGTAAGTATGACTGCAACAATCATACTGCAGTAAGTTTGATTGCAACAATAGAAGTATTTGTCATATGACTGCAACAATACAAATATTTTTCAACAATTTATTTTTTCATCACGCATTTTCGTAACATTCCATTGTTAGGTGCCCCTAACAGCTGCGTATGTCGTTTTAACTACAAGATCGATACTTCAGTCGATGCTGTTTTCTAGAGACATTTTCATTCGTCAAGTATACATCTCTTACTTTAGTTATCATAAATCCATTGTATCTTGTCTTACAGAAATTATGAAAATTTGCAAATGTTCAATAAAATATTTACAATACAAAAGCTCTTATTTCATAATCAATATACAAATCAAAATACCTAAAATAAAAGCGAAGGATTCACATAAAACTATTTACCACACATGCCACTTTTTTTTTTATTTGTCTGTCTTTTTTTTTTTTTTTTTTAACAACTAGGGAAATATAATGGATACATTTTTTTCATGATAAAATTTTAATCTTGTGAATAAAAAATAACATGAAATATTTCCCATATCACAAATAACAAAAACTATCACAAAACATTCTACAATATAAAAACAAATATTACATAAAAAACTAACTCTTCTAGAAAAGGTACACAAAAATCACAGATTACATGAAAAAAATTATTACACAAATATTCAAGAAAAATTTATTCTAAAAATTGCCATATAGAATTTACTTCTTAATTAATATTTGTTGTCGATCTTCTGCTTTGTTCAATAGCTGAGTGATGATTACACAGGAATGATTTCATGTAATGATCCGGATCAAACTGAATCAATGGTTTTCCATTTAGCTGTATGGTCATCATAATCTGCAACATGTTTAATTGTCACAATATTATTCATTATGCTGAAAGCTCACTCAGTTTCAGCATTGCTAATCGCAATGGTTTCAAAGATATTTCTGGCTTTCTTAACTGAAGAGGGAATTTCACTCGATTTTAAAGATAAACTGTCTTTGACAAAATCTCTAAAATCATTAATTTTTATTTCATATTATGCCATGGTATGGGAACATCATAGCAAAATGTCTATCAAGCGGATTGCACACTGTTGAAACCCAATATGAAAGTGCACCATCTTGCTGGAAAAAGACATTAGGTTGAAGTTCTTCCAGCTGTAGGAAGGATAAACCTCAGGCATATCTAAATAAGTGTTCACATTCAGTCCATTCATGAAAAAAGAAAGGACCAATTATGTGATCAAGAAGTCTACACCAAACATCCACTTTTTTTGCTGCTCTGTTCCAATTTCTGTACAACATGCGGGTTCCCCCAAATTCAAACATTATGCCTATTCACCATTCTCAAAACATACAATGTGGAACTGATGGAAAACACAACCTGCTTAAGAAAATTTTCATCACTATCAATATGGTGAAGCATATTCAATGCAAATTCAAAATACTTCAAGTTTCAAGACCTGCACTTTGCATGCATAGAGCTTTAAGCATTTGTACAGGACTCTTGAGTACAGTTGATCTTTGTATTTGAAGCTTCCTGGAGACAGTTCTATTGATTTTGACTTCTATTAAGGAGATGCCATTTTCACTTTCACTACTGTTGTGTGACAAAAGTGCCACCTATAATCACCTATAATATGGTAAAAAAAAAAAAAAAAACTTTGAATTGTTATATCAATGGCTCTAAATTGTTTTTTGATTTGTAATAAATTCATGAAATTGTCCAGATCTTTTTGGGACATCCTGTATTTCAAGACACCTGCCCTTAATTCCCCCCCTCCCCCATTCAGTTCTAATAATATATCTCAATTTAGAATACACTACATTTATTTTCACTCATATATTTTGCATGTGGCAGGAAGTTTAGTCATTCATTCCTCCTGATAGTGACATACCTAACATCAGGGGCCAAACCTACAATCAACCCTGCAGTTTGCACTGTAGGATATCTTCTTGAGGTAAAATGATCTTTTAGTATCAAACATTTAGTTCTGGTGGGATAGATTACCTACTTATGCAATTGAGCTACTACAATATTCTGCCTGTTATAACTTCTGCAATCTGCTCTATATCCAACAAAGAATTCCCATATATCAAGACCAAAAGGTGACCACATATGAAACCAAGTTAGAGTCCTGCCAATTCTGATTCAAAGTTCATCAAAAACATAATTCTAGGCATAAGGGCCTAAAATAGATCCTTGTGACCTTTCTATCCATAAAATATCTGCAAATAAATTAGTATAGATTACATGGGCACTCAATACATTTTAATCCACTCAAAATATTTTCCCACCATTAACAATCAAATGCTCCCTGAATGTCAATAAATATCCCAATGATGTATTTAACCATGGAATGATGAACCTTATTTAGGACAATAAACACCATATCTTCAGTATCTGATCCTGTTAAAAACATACTGGCCACTAGATGCCTGGTTCTTACTACTATTATCACTCATCCACCCTTATAATCACTATGCACTCAAATCTTGCCAAACACAGACAACAGACCTAACCTTCCTCATTTTGCCTCTCTTCATCAGGCTGCACAAGGCCTTGTACAAAATGTCACACATCTGCACCTTGTTGGATACCAGGCTGCTGTCTCATTTTTAACTCATTTTCATCTATTAACTGATCTCTAACTTTTTTGAATAAATGTCTGCCAGGTGGCCAAATCTATTAACAACACCCTATGCACATTTTATATGACCACACGTGAACTAATTGTTCACAACCCTCCAATTCTGAATACAAGTGATCACTGAATTACTAGTTACACTTTCATCAATATTTTGAGAGAATGTGCTAATTTGATCCAAAGTATGGGTTATTTCTAATCAATTAGCATTAAAGCAATCCTCAAACATTGCTCCCCTATGATGAATAGTCCCACAACACTAAATTAGCATTAATACCCAGTCCCATATATATATATATATATATAGGTAATTAGCAATTGAGGGAGAGTAAGGGAACATTCGGTAAGCTAATAAAACCAGAAATCGAAACTACGGAAAAACCGGAAAGTACCTGAAAAAGATCCCAGCATGAAATAAAGCCTCTGTTTCTGACGTGAAATATACGTAGCATATAGTTGAAATGGGGAAGCCATATTGGAATTTGAATTGAGCATGGCAGGAAATAAGGTCAAAAAGTAGCAGTAGGCAAGAGTAACGCTAGCATATATTTCATGGCTGACTGACAGAGACAAAGAAAAGAGACACAGAAAGGGAAAAAGGGTGAAAATATAAAGAAAAGAAAATAACTTACAGGAATACCAACATTGGAGTTGTGTCAGTATGCTGAATGCAGAGACACAACGTGCTGTGGCAATAAGAAGCCAAAGGACTTACTGCTATTCTGTTCGACGTATTATGGTATGTTGCAGCGATCAGAAGTATTGGAAAAAGGAAAGTTGGACAATATTAAAATTAGGAGTATATTGGGTGATCAGCATTAAACAAATGAAGTAGTACATCCCACGATAGAAGAGAAAATGACAAACTTGCAAAGTAGCAGTAAATACTCGCTAAACTTTGTGCAAGACGAGAAAAGTATGTATAGTAGAAAAATAGCATCTAGATATTGCTGTTGTTATTTGTTATTTTTATTTTTTTAGGAGCATTAGCAACTAAGGCCAACTAAGGCCATATTGCTCCGTGATATGTGGTGGTCATTCCCTGACCTTTCCGCATCCTCCGTATTTGGTGGTCAAGGGCTCGAACCTAGGTCTAATCAAGAAGCGTGTGCTATGGACTGCTGCTCCTGCCCACCCGGCTATGGAGGCACCATCTCGATACTGCATTCGGTAAACTAATAGCTCACGAGAAATAAAAATGTAGGGTAGTAGGACTCAGAACATAGTTCTGGGTGTATAGATCATATGTTTAAGTCAGTTATGTTAAAATAATAATAAAATAACAAAGTTAAAACAAAATAAATTAAAATAAAAATTAAAAAGTAAATCCAATACCCCTTTGGTAGCCAATCAGTGGATACAAGTTTTCTAGACTATAAGACACCACAGGAAGCTGGATGTATTATCTGTACAATATGTACAAGTATATAAATATATATATATTTCTTTATAATTTTTAACCGCTAATTTTAGTCTTTTATCACTGTGATGGATAAACTTTCATGTTAAGGTGGCATTAATGCTATTGCTGGTTTAACAATTATACATTATACACACATTAATAGTATTGTGCATAAATTTTATTTGATTTATGGTTTTTATCAAAGTGCTACACATGGGAAACAGCAACCCCAGAGCAACGTATCAACTCTGTGGTACTACACTGACAGTGGTAGAGAATGAAAGGGACTTGGGGGTGGTTGTGCAGGCAGATATGAAGTTCTCTGAGCAGTGCAGACGGGCTGCAAGAGTAGCTCATGGAGTATTGTCAATGATATACAGGAATTTTTCCAGCAGGGATAAGGAGGTGATTATTCCATTGTATAAGGCAATGGTCAGGCCACACCTAGAGTACTGTATACAGGTCTGGAGGCCTCATTTCAAGAAGGATGTAGAGCTGCTGGAACGAGTACAGAGAAGGGCAACAAGATTAGTGAATGGAACAAAGGGGTGCTCTTACGAAGAAAGGCTTAAGTTTTGCAAATTACAGTGTCTGGAGACTAGGCACCAGCGAGGTGATCTGATAGAGGTGTATAAAGCCTTGAATGGTTTAAGCATGCTCAATGCTGATGGGATTCTTCCTCTAGCTCAGAAAAATCACCTGAGAGGGCATAAATTCAAATTGAGGAAAGACAGATGTAGGATAGACGTGCGGAAATTTGCCTTTAGCAAGCGGGTGGTTGGTTGGTGGAACAGACTTCCATCCCTTGTGGTGGAGGTTGATAGCCTAAATAAGTTTAAGGCTCAGCTGGACAGGTATTTTGAACGAACAGAGGGGTGAAGTGGAAGTGGGTTTTTCTTTTTTTTCTTTTTTTTTTTGGCTGATGCTGCATAAGCTTACTTTCTTGTATCAAATGCCTCTACTAATGCTAATGCTAATCTGAGGCGGGAGGCATTTCGGTCATTAAGGCATAACTTAATGACTGAAATGTTTGCCTAGCGATTGGTGTGCTAGCAGTGGTCGGTTAGACTATTGTTACATGTTGAATTGCTAATTAAATTGCTGATCAAATTTAAATTCAACATGTAACAATAGACTAACTGACCACTGCTAGCACACCAATCACTAGGCAGACAGTCAGGCCTTAATGACTGAAATGCCTCCCGCCCTAAATAAAAAACCATAAATCAAATAAAATTTACACACACACACACTGTTAAAAACTAAACTCTCAACCACAAAATCTGGTCTAATGAACAATGTGAACTCTAAAAACAATTTAATAAATAAAATAAATTAAATATGCAATATATGCAACTGAATAATTGCTTAATGCAACTCAAACTCAACTATAAATAATTCAATAACAGAGTCTTAAGCTCTGACAATCAAGAACCTAAGGACCACACAATGCACCAAGTAGCAGAAGGAAATGCTCACATTACACACAGTTCCTTCTAGATCAATCTACAGTCTTTAAGTTTATTAAATCAATAGACATGGCTTCACTAAGCCAATGATGATAACTGTGGCTATGCACAGGGACTATGTGGAAGATGAAGCCTTGATCAAGTCCACCTAGGCATTGCACAAACAACAGCTAAAGTTCAAGCTAAAAAATTACAATCAATTCAAGCACCAATAAGCTCCACACAATATCAACCTAAATTATCCCGAAGCATTAATCAAGAACACAAAGGAGCACTCTTAACACAAAATACTTCAGTTCCGCAAAATGCAGCATCTGAAAAGTAGCTGCCAGGGAAACTACTTTTCCCCTTCTTAACTAACTTAAGAAGGGAAAAGTTCTTAATTCAACTTTTCCCTTCTTAGCTACTTAAAGCCTTAAATGGATTGAGTTGCAGATGGAAAATTAACCCATGCTCAGAAAACACACAGAAGGGAACATTAATTTAAACTGAAAAAGGATGGTTATAGGAAAGATATCAGAAAATCTGCTTTCAGCACAGAGAGTAACCGATTGTTTGAATAAATTGCCATCTGGTGCAGGGAAGACTAGCATTGTTGGAAAGGTGGAAAAATAAATTTTTGTTTATACTCCAGGACAATCAGACGAGTTCTCAAGATACACAGAATACTGTACAAGAAATAGCACCATATTACAAGAATACAAGAAATAGCATCACTAGGATATGGATAGCGTTGTTGTTGTTGGGTTTTTTTTTTTTTTTTTGCTAATGTTATAAGCTTGCTTTCTTGCATCATTTGCTACTTCGAATACTTTTACTAATTTTCTTTTTAATTTCTGAAAATTGTTTTAGATTTTTTCAAATTTTCCTTGAAAAATATAAATCTTTCTTCTCTTTTTAATGGAATGCAATATTCATTATATGTAACTATAAGTTTTAATAAATAATTAAAATTTAAAAACTTTTCTTTTCAAAAAAAAAAAAAAATTAATAGAACTGAAAACTAAAAAAAATGTTATATACATAAGTCTATTAGCTAGTTCTATTTTCTAGTAAAAAGAATGTTAAGTGCAAAAATTTTGAAAATATGTGCATATATTTTTGAGAATCACCTGATAGGTGACTAACTTTCTTTTTATTATCTGGAAGAAGTTTTGGATTTTTAAATTTTGTTTGACAATATCAACATTGTGTTTTCTTAATGAATTTCAGTACCCATTGTATTTTTATGTTTTAATAGAACAATTAAATATTTTTTAAAAAAAAATTGTTTCTACCATTTATTTTCAAAAAAAAAAAAAAAAAAAAATTAATTCTGCTGACAATAAAAAAAAGTTTTAGATATTGCTGTCTATTTGTCTACTTTTAAAAATGCACTGAAGTGATATATTGTGATTATATCAAATAATGACTTAGCAAACACTTGATTTATTCTCAATGCATTTTGTGCCCAAAAGTTTTATAACAACTTTTTCTCTTTCAATAAAAGAAAAAGTTGGATGTTTTATCTTGTTTCAGTTTTGTGTTTACTTCAATTACTTCTATTCAAACAGCTAGATATTTTCCTAATGTAAGTTAGACGCTTTTTTTTTTTTTTGGTTCTTAGCATTAGCAGAGGCATATGACGCAAGAAAGCAAACTTATGCAGCATCAGCCCAAAAAAAAAAAAAATTTCTCATTTCACCCATCCATTCACTCCAAATGGTTGTCTAGTGTTTCCTTGAACTTATTTAAGTTTTCGAACTCCACTATGACAAATGGAAGTCAATGGAAGACATCTATCAACCACCTGCTGGCTAAAGGAAAATTTCCAGATATCAATTCTACAATAGTCTTTCCTCAATTTGAATTTATGTTCCCTCAGGTGAGTAATCTGAGCAAGAGCAATAATCCCATCAGCATTGAGCTTGCTCAAATCATTCAAGGCCTTATACACCTCGATTAGATCACCTCACCGGTGCCTAGTCTCCAAATGCTGCAATTTGCAGAACTTAGGTCTTCCATTCACCAATCTCATTGCCCTCCTCTATACTCGTTCCAGCAGCTCTACGTCTTTCCCAAAATTAGGCCTCCAGACCTGTATGCAGTACTCAAGGTGTTGACCTCACCATTGCCTTATACAGGGAGACAATCACCTCCTTATTCCTGCTAGCAAAATTTCTGTATATCACTGACCAAACACCATGAGCTACCCTTACAGCCTGTCTGTGCTGCTCAAAAAACTTCATATCTGACTGCACAACTATCCCGAGGTTCTTTTCATTCTCTACTACCCTGAGTGTAGTACCACACTGTTGATACATTACTCTGGGGTTACTGCTAGCCATATGCAGTACTTTATGTTTGTCAATGTTAAACTTCAGTTGCAACCTCTCAGCCCAGCTGCTCACATTTTCTAGATCCTGTTGCAGTAGTATACTATCATTACTGTCATTAACAACTGTGTCAACCTCCATATCATATCATCTGCAAACATTGACATGTGGTCTCAGACAGTTTTTAAATTCTGTATAGTGGGATCAACTGGCGATGTTACCAACGGTAAATTCTAAGTGGGAAGCATTCAAGGAATTAAGCGTGGATGCTACAAAAGGTTTCATACCTATTAAGAAATATTGTTCAAGGTTTAAGCCTAAATGGTTATCAAATGAAGTAATGAGACTTGTAACAGAGAAGAAAAATGCATGGGATGCATATAAATTTTCAAGCGACTCAGAAGCCTATGGCAGATATAAGCTAGTCTGTAATCAGGTCACAAAGAAGGTTAGGCAGGCGAAGGCAGATTACGAGAAATCTTTGGCAAAAGATGCTAAGAAAAACAGCAAGGATTTCTTTACTTATATAAACTCTAAAAGGAAGAGGATGAATCTGATTGGTCCACTTAATATCGATGGTTCGACTGTCGATGATCCTGCTCAGATAGCAAACAAACTGAATGAGTATTTTGCATCTACATTCACACATGAGGCGTTATTAAAGTTTGAAAATGGCAGAAGGTTATCAAATTGTAGCAGGGTGCTTAATGATTTTGTAATAACTCAGAGCAAATTTGAGGAGAAATTGTTGAAGTTAAACATAAGAAAAGCACCTGGGGTGGATGGGATCTATCCAGTTATATTAAAGGAGGCAACAAAGCAAACCCTTAGCCAGAATTATGACAGCATCCTTGGACTTAGAGAAGGTCCCCACGGACTGGAGGTGTGCAAATGTATCCCCAAGTCACAAAGGGGGATCGAAGGGTGACACGAGTAATTACAGACCAGTTAGTTTAACTTCTGTTCCAGGTAAAATAATGGAGTCACTGGTTAAAGATGCATTGCAGGATCATCTAGACAAGACTACAGCAATAATTCAGACACAGCATGGGTTTGTTAAGGGAAAGTCTTGTCTGACAAATTTGATAGGATATTATGATGTTGTTAGAAAGGAACTGGATGCAAAAAATAATTTTGATATCATATATTTGGATTTCAGGAAAGCTTTTGACACTGTTGCGCATGGAAGACTATTGTACAAATTGGAGCAGAATGGTATTAAGGGTAAGTTGCTACAATGGATAAAAGGATGGTTGAGTGGGAGAAGACAGAGGGTGGTAATTAATAGGTGCTGCTCTTCGTGGACTAATGTTATTAGTGGAGTCTCACAGGGTTCAGTGTTGGGTCCTCTGTTGTTTTGTATATTTATCAATGATATTGATGAAGGGGTATATCAGGCTTAGTATCGAAGTTTGCACATGATTCAAAGGCTGGCAAGGTTGTTAATGACAGTAATGGCAGTGTGCTACTGCAACAGGATCTAGATAATTTAGGCAGATGGGCTAAGGAGTGGCAACTGAAGTTTAACCTTGACAAATGCAAAGTACTGCATATGGGTAGAAGCAGTGCTTTTTTTGTAAAAAAATAGGTGCTGGTACTCATTCTTTGCTATCAGGAAAAATTCCGTGCCAGCACAGGTGACACACAGTGGGTTTCAGCCATGCCAGCTGTTTCCATCTGTTAAGGTGATTACATGACACACTAGGCGGAGTCAGCACCCATCAATCACGGCCGTATCGCTTGCAGTCAGAACGCTGTACCCGATACTGAATCTCTACCAAATTGAAAATTAAAAGTATATGAAAAGTAAACTAAAAACTTATTTCCTGATATTGTTACTTCAGTAGTAATGTTTTTGGAATAAGAACGACAAATTAATTTTATTAACACAGTTTATTAAGTATAAATTTATTATACAAGTATATAAAAATAAGTCAAAGGTGAGTCTTATTTAATAAATAAAAAAATAATAAGTAAAATGTAAAAATAAGTACCAAGTAAAAATAATTTCATAATGAAGTTTTATAAAATATTCCAAATTTTTATTAAGTTCTCATCCGACCCAATATGCCGAGTTCTTTTCTTACTGTTTGTGTGTTGCTAGATGACGTTTCCGATGCAGCCACAAATCGACATATTTTGCTGGATCGAAGCGTGTCAGCGGTGGGTCTACAATTTTAAGAAACAGTAGTGAAGAAACTGTTTTTGTCATCATCGAAGCTCTGGTTGGGCTGACGATCAGATTCATTTGAGAAAATCCTCGTTCACATTCACTTGATGAAACTGGCATCGTACTCAGAGCATTCATTAAATTCTTCAATTCTTCCGAAATCTTCTTTTCAATTAGGTATTCCCTAAACCCACGAATTGTATCTCTTTCATTTAACCGAAACCTAATTGATAATTTTCTAATTTCATTCTCACCAAATGTCACTTGAGAGTTAGTATCTTCGGGCCAATGTTTCCTATCAAGTACTCGGGCCGACGCTATGAAATCAGCACTTTTACTATCGAGCAGCCTGCTTTCTACTGATTGTTTCAAAGTCCTATAGAAAGCCCCTGGATCGATTGGAGAATAATTTCTGTAGTCTGTCCCATGAAGTGAAACTCCTTGAAATCGTAGATTTTTGGCAGCTTTGGCGGCATTTCTGTAATACTGTCCCGGAACTGTTTGTCTTTCAAGAAAAAGTTGTACAACAATTTCTATTTTTTTTATTCGCCCTGTACAAATCTATATCGCGCTCCTGCAAGTCCAAGCTCAAGTCTGATAATTCTTGTAGAGCATCACACATTAAACCTAAGTCTAATATAAAGTTTGTAGTTGTAATTTTCTTCTGCAATCCTTCATATGTACATCTTTCTTTTTGGTCCCGCATTGAGTCATTCTTTGCTTCTTGAAAATGATTAACTAACACCTCATAGTTATTCTAAACAGCTGAAACAGACCAGAAGTTCGATGCCACCTATCGTGTGCTTAAAATTCTGCCAATTTTTAATAGTTCAATATCCAGCGATTTGGCACACACCTTCAATTCTCTGGCATTTTTTGGCGACGCGTTATACATGACATAAAGTTTATCAATAAATGCTTTAAATCTATTGATACCTGCAACGGATTTCACAGTATCACCAACTGATAGTTCTAATCGGTGATTAGCGCAATGCCACACTATTAAAGAAGGGAATTTTTGTTTCATTAGTTTTGATGCCACTTTTACTACCCATCATAACAGCTGCACCATCACATGTGACACAAACTAAGTGAGTTTTTAAATAGTTTTCCATCATACTGTATGACTGAAGACAATCCAGCAGAGAATGAAATACCCCTTTTGCAGTAACACTTTCGAGTTCAATCAAGTACAGAAACAAATTTACGGGAGATCTCATTCCACCGTCAAATATACAAGTTCAAACAAAAATGATCAAAGTGGATTTCCTACTCACCGTGGTCGATTCGTCAATTATCAGTGAAATTTTACTGTTCGACTTGACGATTTTATTAACCAAATTTTTTCTCATTTCATCACTAATGTGGTTCAAGATGTTAATGCAAGCGTTTTTTGAATGAAGAATACGACCCATGTCAATCCCATTTAATTCCTGTAGGTCAATCTCTGATTCAAAATTATAAAAAGACTGATTTTCTTCGGCCACCTTATATGCGGTGCGAAAAATTTTTGCTGTTATTAATTTTTCGTGCAATAAACTCTTTAAACACAGATTTTCAAGGGGTCCTTTCTCAGCTTCCACAAGCAGTTTTATAGCAGCTTTATGTCCCGCTGTTTCCTTGTGATCGAAAATTTTCTTTCTTAAAGACAATAGCTGTTGCTGTCTGCTTTTGCCAAAATATGTAACTTCATTATTTGCCCATTCCTTAGAAATCTTCATGCTCATCTTCTTTTCCACTCCAAGAGTTCCAATTTGTTTACATAATGCACAGCCAAGTCTCTTATTTTGATAATTTAGCCAATTATACTTCGCACAGAAATCATTTTTTTGATCAACAGTCCAGCAATTTGGCCAGTCATTTATGTCAGTCATCCCTTGCTGTTGGAGGCAGATATCATCAGGAACAAAAGCAGTGTTTGACACAGTTTCTGTAATCAGGTCTTCACTCACATTTTCACTTCTTTTTAATTTCTTAACTATGGAGGGTGAGAATAAACTAGTAATTCTTTTCATTTTGTACTTTACGGTTCAAGATAACTTTTTTTAATACTAATTCACTTACAATCTCGTTACCGCACGGGCAAATAAATAAAGCTGTTGCATCTGAATTGAAAATGCACAAATACAAAGTTGAGTTGAATAAACTTTTACATTGAAACAAAAGCCACAGAAACATTAATGGCGAACCAATAGGAGCCACTACGAAATGGCATTTCCAAGAGGGGGGGGAGTAAAAAGTGGTACACGAGTTTCCCGAAGTGAGTGGTACTTCTTAGATGAACAGAACATCTGCGAAAGTTAGATAATCCCCAATAAATCTACAGCTGGAACCTCTATATAACTAAGTCGATTGTTCCTTGCAAAAATTTGTTAAACAAAAATTTCGTTCTAAAGAAACATGACCTTTTCCACAATGAAAAATAATGCAATATTCAGAAATACAGTAAAAGATAGTAAATATATTTTCTAACATTTCAAAACAATTTATTAATACATAACAAATTAAGATACGATTTTTTTTTTTTTTTTTTTTTTCATACGACATGATGCACACAATATTAGTACACTGTATTTAATGTAGATCGATCATTTAAATTTTTTTTTGCATTTGTTTTAACATACCTTTTGTATTCTTAGGAACATCTTCACACTGTAGACCACGACAAAGTTTCAAAAGCTGCCAACATTTCATGTTTAGAAGGTTTAACACCTTCGTTATCCTCATTTTTCTTTTCTTGTCATCGATACTGTCATTAGCTCTTTGAACTAGTTCTTAAATTTGAATTATTTTTTTTTATTTTTTTTTTCCCCGTGAAACTGTCCAAAATGTGGAAGTCATTGAGGTACTGTAACTATGTAAATAGAGATATGAAAAATTTACAGAAACATTTACGGAAAAAAATCGCACTTCTGCGAAACAACAGTTGATTATCTGCAAAGAAAACCACTCTCTCCTAATTCCCGAAGAGGGCGCTTACAGTAGATGGTTGACCAGAACCCACTGTTCGCATCAGGAATACCCCTTGACCAGCGCAAGTTCTCAGTATGTGGGACAGGTGGTCAGATAGGATTTACGAGTATCACTAAGTGGAATAATCCCTTTAGCTCTCTTAATTCGTGCAGCATCACTAACTGCCTAAATTGCCTGAAGGCCAGAAGTGTGAAGAGTGTGTACCGAGTCTCCCTACTCTGTTCGTTATATGAAATTTTTTTTTGCTCAACCGAAACTATTTTAAGTTCATTAAACAGACGTCCGACTGAGTAATCTAAAATTCCAGAAATGGTTATAAAGTTTTATATAGAAAATATCTTAACAATAGACAGCGAAAAATGCGAATTTAGTTAAATAACAACTTTTAACATGTGAAAAAGAAATTACTGAATATATCAAATTTCAAAATGTACTGCATACAAATATCACACGCTGTTAAAAAAGGTGCCAGTACGCCGTACCGTTGCGTACCGTCACAAAAAAAAGCTCTGGGTAGAAGTAACCCCAGAGAAACATGCCAACTGTGTGGTACTACACTTAAGGTGGTAGAAAATGAAAAAGACCTAGGAGTAATTGTCCAGTCAGATATGAAGTTTTCTGAGCAATGCAGACAGGCTGCCACGGCAGGTCATGGGGTTTTGTCAATGATATATAGGAATTTTGCTAGCAGAGAAAAGGAGGTGATTATCCCTCTGTATAAGGCAATGGTCAGGCCACGCCTTGAGTAGTGCGTACAGGTCTGGAGGCCTCATTTTAGGAAGGATGTAGATTTACTTGAGCGTGTACAGAGAAGAACAACAAGATTGGTGAGGGGAATGAAGAGATCCTCTTACCAAGAGAGGCTTAAGTTCTGCAAATTGCAGTGGCTGGAGACTAGGCACCTGCACAGTGATCTGATTGAGGTGTTAAGGCCCTGAATGGATTGAGCATGCTGAATTCTGATGGGATCCTTCCACTTGTTCAGATTACGAACCTAAGGGGGCATAAATTCAAATTAAGAAAAGACAGATGTAGAATAGATGTGCAGAAATTTACCATTAGCCAGCGGGTGGTTAATTGCTGGAACAAACTTCCATCTGTCGTTGTGGAAGTTGATAGGTTGAATAAATTTAAGGAGGAACTGGACAGGCATTTGGAGGGAATGGTGTGGGTTTTTTTTTTTTTTTTTTTGGCTGATGCTGCATAAGCTCATACACTTGCTTTCTTGCATCACATGCCACTACTACTACATAGACATAACAAAATGCATACAAAAAAAATAATAATAAAATAATGTAAGTACACATAAAACCTTAGTGTATCCTCCTAACCCACAATTCAGTACCCACAATGGATATGAATTAACATCGTTAAGGGGGTTTACTCATTCCCTTACGCCCATCCTGGAAATCCTTCCGTGAACAATATCAGAAGCTCTCAAACTGCCCATTTGAAGGATCGCCTTTTATACATGTATGGAAATTGATCCTTTCCTTTTTGAATGGCGTAAGCTTAAAAAAAAAAAAATAATAATAATAATAATAAATAAATAAAACTAAAAAGAAAGTAACTTTGTTCCGTTTCGTGAAATAACTTAAAAGTTTGCTTTTGAGACGGTTTTACACTTGCTTTCTTACATCACATGCAACTACTACTACTACTATTATTAACCCTGATATACCTGAATTATTTAGGGCAAAAGCCTAAGGTTACATTATTTATATCTCATATTCACAACATGAGATATACATAATGATTCCAATCTTATAACTATTCAGCAGTTAGCTGTGAACAGATCTGATGCAATTGCACTAACTTGTATGCACGTTCCCCCGGATATACCTTCATCAATATTGTTGATAAATACAGAAAACAACACTGGGCCCAACACTGAACCCTGGGGGACTCCACTAATAACAGTATTCCACGAAGAGCAGTGTCCATTGATTACAATCTGTCTTCTCCCACTCAACCATCCTTTTATCCATTGCAGCAACTTGCCCTTAATGTCATACTACTCAATTTGTACTAGTCTTGCATGTGCAACAGTATCAAAAGCTTTCCTGAAATCCAAGTACATGAAAATTATTTTTTGCATCCAGTTCTTTTGTGACCACATCATAGTGTAGTATCCAATGAAATTTGTCAGACAAGCCTTACCATTAACAAATCCATGTTGTGTCTGAGCTATAACTGTAGTGCTGCTTTAACCAGTGACTCCATTCTTTTCCCCAGAACAGAAGTCAAACTAACAGGTCTGTAATCACTCGTGTCACCCTTTGATCCTCCCTCCTTTGTGAATTGGGGACACATTTGCACATCTCCAGTCCATGGGGACCTCCCTGAGTATAAGGAAGCCTTCATAATTATGGTTAAGGTTCGCTTACTTCCTTTGCTGCCTCCATTAATATAACGGGATATACCTCATCCACCCCAGGTGACTTTTTATGTTCAATTTCAACAATTTCTCCTCCACTCTGCTCTCAGTTATTTCAAAATCATTAAGTTCCCTGTTAGAGTTTGCTAAGCTTCTGGCCTCCTCTTCCCTATAGACTTCTTCATGTGTGAATGTAGATGCAAAATACTCATTCAGTTTGTCAGCTACCTCAGCAGGTTCACGAACAATCGAACCGTCAATATGAAGTGGACCAATCTGATTCATCAGATTAGTCCACTTCATATTGACTTCACCATCTGAAGTGGACCATCAGATTGGTACACTTCAGATCCAATCTGATAGAGTTTACTTAAGTACAGAAGTCTTTGCATCCTTTGCCAAAGATTTTTCATAATCTGCCTTCGCTTGTCTAACCTCCTTTATAACTTGATTACAGACTAGCTTATATCTACCCAGTGCCGGATTTCCCATTAGGCCCTTTAGGAATAGTGCCTAGGGCCTATGAAGGAAGGCAAAAAAAAAAAAAAACAACAGCTCACTCTTTTCACTGTGACTAACGAAAAACAAGCTGAGAAAACATACACAATCGCCCCTGGGAACTTCAATTCAATATGCATATGCTATCTAGCAACTGTTCTCGAAACTAGAAGAATTGAAGTGATGGTCGCTCCATCAGTTTAAGTGGTTCGTCATTTATTATAGTTGGAACTTGAGTCACGTTAAGTGACACGATTTGCAGTCAAATGTTAAAATTTTACCCCTTTAGCGCATTTCGAAATAAAAGTGCCTAGAACCTACAAACACCAAAATCCAGTCTTGTATCTACCATAGTCTTCTGTGTCACCTGATAATTTATATGCATCCCATGCATTTTTCTTCTCTGCCACAAGCCTCATTAGTTCATCTGCCATCTATTTAGGCCTAAACCTTGAACAGTGACAAAAAGCCTAGTAACTTCCAAGATTACTTCCTTGAATGCTTTCCATTCAGAATTTGCTGTTGGTATCATCATCATTTGATACCATTGTATAGAATTTAAAAACTGTGTGAGACCACTGTAGTCACCTTTACAAAAGCAAAAACCCTTCCCTTTACCTCTGATGGTGGTTACATCTTTAAGTAAATCCCACATCAGCACACTGTGGTCACTACCACCTAGTGGCTCCTTTATCTGCAGATTCTTAAGGCATGAATTGTGCAGAGAAATTGTGCAGCATGCTGCTGTAGAAAACAATCATCCAATAAATCCACCAAAGCCTTGCTAGTGTGAGAGCGACCAACCCACAAGTTCCAGTCAATATCTGGAAAGGTAAAATCCCCCATTACAAGACATTCTGATTTACTGGACCACTATTTCTCTGCACAATTGTTTTGTTGTACTCAGAGTACAATCATCATTGTTCTTCATTATTATTATCTTATGGGATTTTGTTTATCCCATGACAATTACTGGTACTAAGTGCATTGAGTTGTTGCTTGTGTCTCGTTACTATTATTACTGTTTCACGGGTACAGGAATACCTTGCATAGTGCGGTTTCGAACATTGCAGGTTTTGCTATAGCGCAGTTTACAAATTGAAAAAAAATTAACTGCGTTACGCACCAATACATTTGATATGTACGTGTGTATTAATAATGCCAGCACGTTATGGATTCAAGGCCACGCTGACTGTTGTCACAACTCCCATTATATACGGACTCTGCTAGCATTGATAGATTAGTAAACACTCTAGATTCTGAGCGGTGAGGTCATTGATTGTGCATAAGCTGTACAAATATTTTTTTCTGTGTATTTTTATTAAAGATTATTTTTTAAAAACATTACACTTTTATACGCAAATATGAGTGGAAAGAGGAAATGTAATGGCACTGTGTTCTTCTAGATCCAAACATCAAACGAGGTATGAAAGTAAGACAGGCAAAAAAGAGATGTATGCAGAAAAAAAGAACTATGCAAACCTAAGCTGATCAGTTATTTTTTAAAATAAAAATACAGTACATACTTCACTTATATTCTTTTGGTATGTACATCCTGCAATAAAAATCATTTGTACTGTACTTACTAGTATTTTTCATATTTATCATTTTAGTTTCTGTTTTTTTTGCAAGAACTTCGTGTGCATCAATTTATGGTAAACAAACACCTATATATTTTTGCAACTCGACCCATATAATCAAATTGTCGGAACGCATTACATTAAAATACATACTAATAATACCTCAATCAGCGTGGTTTCGCATAGCACGGTATTTTTTTGGCATGAATTAACTGCACTGTGTGAGGTATTCCTGTATTTCATTGACTCTCCTGCATGTGTTCAGGATCGCAGCTTTCTGGACTTGCGCAAAGTGTTCCATGTTCTGGAGTTCCATATAAGTGTTATTATCTCTTTCTTTTCCTAATGGGTTTTTCCCATCCTGCAATGAATACTGGTATCAGGTGCACTGGGTGGCTGTTATGTCTGGTTTACATTATTGATTGAGGAACTCTGACTGTCCTACAGGTGTTCAGGATTGCAGCTTTCTGGAGTACTGCTGCATAAAATTTGATGTCATTCATGTAAGTGTTTCTCTGTGAAGCCTGTTGCTACTAGGTTCTTATGGAGATTATTTGGCACCATGCTGATGGTTGACACAGTGATTGGGATGGTCATTGCTTGTTCCCTATGCCATATTTCTTTACCTTCCTATCTTAGGTTTGTGTACCTCCTGATCTTTTCCCCATAAGTTTTCTGGAGGTTGCTGGTGTTGGGCACTGCCATGTCAATCAGGTAGATAGCCATTTCATTCTTATTGAAAAGGGTTATGTCTGGTGCATACTGATTTCGGTGTCTATTATTATGGCACGATCCCAATATAATTTGTAAGTCTCTAGCATGGCTTTAGTTTTGTATATATTGTACACTTTCTTTGATCAATTGGTATTTTTGCACTAGCTTCTGAAGTATTATCTTAGCAACCTGGTCATGTCTATGAGCATGCTCTGTCTGGTTGAGAACCCTGCATCCTGTGGTCAAGTTCTGGATTGTTTAAGGGACCAGGTGGCGTTGTCAACATGTGTCATCTGTCACACCAGGGTCCATGGCAATGTATCACCTGTAGTTCCTGGTGTTGATTACTTGGATGACAAGCATGAATCCTTCAGTCTCGGGGTAGTGCCTCCAACTCACTGCATTCATAGCAACCTTATCTATGTAGTTTTGGTGGAAGTCATTGCAGTGTCTGACACAGAATGCCTTCACCCATTTTTCTGTCTTTGTCTCTTCTGTCTGTGCAAGTGGAATCTCCTTGGTGAGGTTGAGTGAGGTGTGTTAATTATCTATCTTGCTTATGGCTTGGAAGATTGGCAATTTTTTCCTGGAAATAATTCCTCAGGTTCTTAATCACCATCTTCTGTTATTCAGTGAGGTCTGTCAAACCCCTCCCTCCTGCTTTCTGGGCTATGGTAAATCTCTCAATGGCTGACTTCGGGTGGTGTTGGTGGCTCTTGGTCATCATTATCCTGGTCAATCTCCTCCAGCTCAGTGTTGGCACAATATGATCCCAAAGGGCTATTCTGATACTAGAAATGTGTAAGTGTTTATAGCTCTGACCATGTTCCCACCATTCAGCTTTGATTTTAGCAGGCTTCTCAGTCTCTGATAGTATTTCTTAGTGACCGGCCTTTATCTCTGTGCATTTTAGCTGTTGAGCCTAAATGATCCCCAGATAGTTATAGGTCTCTCCCTCGGCGATTGTCAGCAGGTAATTTCGGCCAACTGGATTTCCCTGATGCAATCTGTTGGTCTGGTATTTGTCTAAGCCAAATTAGTATTAGCAATTAAATAAAATAAAACAATGAAGAAAATTAAAAAAAAATAAATAAATAAGAGAAAAGGAATAGACAACCTATACGTTTCCCTCCTCCCATAGGTAATTATGCAGCTGACCTTTGAATTTCCCCAAAATGTCAGCTCTACCACCCACGTAGGTAACTTATTCCAGTAATTTATAACTTGCTGGCTAAAATAAAACTTCCTGCCATCCAGTCTAAACACCCCTCCCCCGTAGCTTGAAATTATGGCCCCTAGTTCTAGAATCATTTATAACTGTGAAAATTTTGTCCTCATTCATTTTACTTATGCCTCCTTAGAGCCTTAAAACCTCAATCAAGACTCCTCTAAGGTGCCTAGTTTCCAAGAAGCACAATGTCTTTCTTGAGCACAGTCTCCATACCTAAACACAGTATTCCGAGTGTGGTATAACAATGAGATTATGACATCCTTATCTCTACCAGCAATTATTCGATAAATCATCAATAGGACACCGTGGGCCTTCCTTGCAACCTGTCTACAATGCTCAGACAACTTCATATCTGACCGTATCATAACACCCAAGTCCCTTTCCTCAACTACTGGCTTTAGTTCAACTCCACCAAGTATATAAGTTATTTTGGAGTTACTGTTCCCCAGGTATAATACCATACACTTTGCTGGATTAAAGCTCTGCTGACGGTGTTCATTAACTACTCTACCAATTTTAACATCATCTCCAAGTTTAGACATCATGCCCTCTATCCCTTCATCAATGTAATGTCATTTATGAAAATCAAAAACAACAGTGGTCCAAATAATGATCCTTGGGTAACCCCACTTCTTACATCAACCCAATCTGAGGAATAACTATTTATCACAACTCTCTGCCTCCTGCCCTGAAGCCATCCAGCTATCCATCTAAGGATTTTCCCGATGATTCCAACCTGTTCCAGCTTATAAAGTAGCCGCTCATGTGGGACTGAGTCAAATACTTTGCTGAAATCCAAATAAACAAAACGAAATTATTCCCCAAATCCAGTTCATGAGTGACCCTGTCAAAATAGCTAACCAGACTAGTTAAACATGATTTTCCCTTTTCAAAACCATGATGAGAATCCTTCAAAATTCCATTTCTATCTAAATGACCCTGAATTCCACCCTTGATCGTTGTCTCCATGATTTTCCCCACTACCGAAGTTTGACTGGTTGGTTAATTTCCCACTACATTCTTAGAACCACCTTTATGTATTGGCAATACATTGTCATTTTTCCAATCCAACGGAATCTCTTCCGAGTCCAGTGATGCTCTCATAATTAGCCTCATGTTTCCTGTAAATAAACAGGAACAGACACAATTTGGCCTTAGTAACTCTTGTCGTTAAGATCTATACCAACAACATAATTAGCATCAATGGTTCAATGCACTCACTTAGCCGCCGCCCTTAAAATTATAGGGTATATGCCATCATCCAAGGAGCCTTACTGGCCTGTAGGCTCGAAAGTTTTTTCATTAAATAAACATGTGAAATTTCAACATCATTAATTACATTTTCTTTAAACTTCGCTCCCATAATATCTCATTGACACAGAGTTTTTCTTCTGTAAATATCGATACAAAGTAAGCGTTGAATTAATCTGCAATTTCAGCTGAGGTATATAATACTGTCCCACATCTATTACATACAGGTCCAATATATAGCATTTATATATGTGAAGAATTCCTTATAACCTCTCTTTGCCAGTGATTTCTCATAATGTGCCTTTGCCAGCCTAACCTTTTCTGTGGCACTATTACAGATCAAATTGTAACCTTTATAAGCTTCAGTACTTTCTATTGCTCTGCAACTTTTCTATGCCGTCTTTTTCTGCTCAAGTAATCTGGCAACATCCTTATTCAAATATCATGGGATAGCTCCATGTATTTCTCATTCAATCAGACAAGTTTTCATTGGATAGGCATAGTCTTTTTGGCCTGGATACCCAGGCCAAAAAGACTAGGTCGATGCCTGGATGTAAACAAGAAAATGCTGTATTCATTTTTATACTACTCCACTATATAAAAAAATTCCATTTAATACTATTTATTTTTCTATATATTGATAAAAGGATTTTGTCCAAATAATAAAATTTCACTGATGCAATCTCAGCAAACAATGGGAGTGGCAGATTTAAAGGCAGTAATATAACTAAATAAATTAATAGAAATTGCACAGATCATGACAATCCTATTTTGCATTCTTGTGATGTCAAAGATTTTAAGCTGGACAAATGAGGAAAAAAGTCTGGGAGGTTATATATATTTTTGCAAGATGTCCAACTGTATAAATAAAATTGAGAAACAGTTATCTAAAGCAGTCCAAGAAGTACAGTATTTTGATTATCTCATATAAAATCAACAACAGTTTGTAATAATTTCTTGTTTAATTCATATTTTTAATAATAAAATTATCTGTCTGATAAGAGAATTGTATTAAATTTCAATTTGTCTGCAGTAAATCTGATTTATCACAGACTGATCAGAACTTAAACAATTAAATAAAAAAGACCTACCTTTATAGTGATCCTGGCTCTCTGAAGTTGTTCTCATGATATCAAGGAGCTGTTGTTCTAGTGGAAACCTTAGTGTATCCAAAGGACTAGCATTAAGATTGCTAGTTATCTGTTGATCCTGCAATAGAAAAAAATAAAATAATATAAATTGAAATGAAGAACTATAACTCAAAGATGTTTCACTTTTAAAGTAGTGCATGGAATAAAGAAATACCAAATCTTTTGTTAGAATTAAAATAATTGCAGTCATCAAGAGAAAATTCAGTTTTGAATGCCTATATATTTTGATGTACTGGACTGCAATTGGTGCATTTCATGTCATTAAACAAGTATGACAATGGAGTTTGATTTTTTTTTTTTTTTTTTGTTTTACTAGTAGGTGATGTGTCATAGCAGGAAAATTTATCTAGAAAAGTGTAGTACACTATTGAGCAGAAGGTTTTATCAAACTGATAGTTCTGATATAGTGTAACAAGGGTTTAAAATTATATTTAGTTATAGAAAAGGCAGGCCCAGAAAAATTTCAGTTAGCAAAACAATTTCAAGGTTAGTAAAAAGTTTGAATAATTAAGTTCCATGAGAAATTAATAGATGTGCAGTTTACATTGCATGCCCAAAAATACTACATATGTACAGAAAATGACTATTTGTAGTAGTAGTAGTAGTAGTGGCACATGATGCAAGAAAGCAAGTGTAGGAGCTTATGCAGCATCAGCCAAAAAAAAAAAAAAAAAAATCACACCATTCCCTCCAAATGCCTGTCCAGTTCCTTCTTAAATTTATTTAACCTATCAACTTCCACAACAACAGATGGAAGTTTGTTCCAGCAATTAACCACCCGCTGGCTAAAGGCAAATTTCCGCACATCTATTCTACATCTGTCCTTTCTTAATTTGAACTTATGTCCCCGTAGGTTGGTAATCTGAACAAGTGGAAGGATTTTATTCTGGGTACTGTATATTGTTCTACTTTGGAATTAAAATGAAATTTTTGTTACCCCCCCCTCCCACGAAACTCACATGGCGATTGATTCTACTGCATGGTTACATTTTAGTCCTTTTGGTTGAGTGTAAATGAGTTTACTTACATATTAATGGTATCTCACGAAAAGTTACAATTACTATTAATATTACATACATTATTTTTTAAATCACACATTATCCACGGAAAGGACAAACTTATGAAACTGAAAATCAACCGACTCTAATTCGAAAATGCCTTAATCTCCGATTACCGCTGATGAAAATTCAGGGGAATTAATTTGCAAATTTAACTTCAGGGGCTCACATCTGGTGAATATGGGTTTGGCACACCCAGGGTCCTGAGCTGGATATCATCATTTTTCTCTTTCTTGGTGATTCCCTTCTCTCTCTCTCTCTCTCTCTCTCTCTCTCTCTCTCTCTCTCTCTCTCTCTCTTTCAGGGTAATTCTGAAATTGTTTTTTTGGCTAGTGCAGCAAAAGCCTCAGGCTTTCTTGCACCATTTGGCTAATAATAATAACTCTTGTAACACCTTGAACATTTACAATCCAGGAAATATCAGCTAATTTGTCAGTTTTTGTTTAGATTTAGTTTTGTTAAGTGTATTTTTGAAAGTTATAAAAAGAATAAAATATAAAAGTCAATATAAAATAAAAAAGTCTGATCTAGTAGTAGTAGTAGTAGTAGTGGCACTTGATGCAAGAAAGCAAGTGTAGGAGCTTATGCAGCATCAGCCAAAAAAAAAAAAAAAAAAAAATCACACCATACCCTCCAAATGCCTGTCCAGTTCCTCCTTAAATTTATTTAACCTATCAACTTCCACAACGACAGATGGAAGTTTGTTCCAGCAATTAACCACCCGCTGGCTAAAGGCAAATTTCCGCACATCTATTCTACATCTATCTTTTCTTAATTTGAACTTATGTCCCCGTAGGTTCGTATTCTGAACAAGTGGGAGGATCCCATCAGAATTCAGCGTGCTCAACCCATTCAAGGCCTTATACACCTCAATCAGATCACCTCGCAGGTGCCTAGTCTCCAGCCACTGCAATTTGCAGAACTTAAGCCTCTCTTGGTAAGAGGATCCCTTCATTCCCCTCACCAATCGTGTTGCTCTTCTCTGTACAATCTCAAGCAAATCTACATCCTTCCTAAAATGAGGCCTCCAGACCTGTACGCAGTACTCAAGGCGTGGCCTGACCAGAGGGACAATCACCTCCTTTTCCCTGCTAGCAAAATTCCTATATATCATTGACAAAACCCCATGACCCGCCCTAGCAGCCTGTCTGCACTGCTCAGAAAACTTCATATCTGACTGCACAATTACTCCCAGGTCTTTTTCATTTTCTACCACCTTAAGTGTAGTACCACACAGCTGGTATGTTTCTCTGGGGTTACTTCTACCCATATGCAGTACTTTGCATTTGTCAAGGTTGAACTTCAGTTGCCACTTCTTAGCCCATCTGCCCAAATTATCTAGATCCTGTTGCAGTAGCACACTGCCATTACTGTCATTAACAACCCTGCCAACCTTTGTGTCATCTGCAAACTTCGACATTAAGCCTGATATACCTTCATCAATATCATTGATAAATACACAAAACAACAGTGGACCCAACACCGAACCCTGTGGGACTCCACTAATAACATTAGTCCACGAAGAGCAGCACCCATTGATTACCACCCTCTGTCTTCTCCCACTTAACCATCCTTTTATCCATTGTAGCAACTTACCCTTAATACCATTCTGCTCCAATTTGTACAGTAGTCTTCCATGCGAAACAGTGTCAAAAGCTTTCCTGAAATCCAAGTATATGATATCAAAATTATTTTTTGCATCCAGTTCCTTTGTGACCACATCATAATAACCAATCAAATTTGTCAGACAAGACTTTCCCTTAACAAACCCATGCTGTGTTTGAATTATTGCTGCAGTCTTGTCTAGATGATCCTGCAATGCATCTTTAACCAGCGACTCCATTATTTTACCCGGAACAGAAGTTAAACTAACTGGTCTGTAATTACTTGTGTCACCCTTTGATCCACCTTTGTGAATTGGGGACACATTTGCACATCTCCAGTCCGTGGGAACCTCCCCTGAGTCCAAGGATGCTCTCATAATTATGGCTAAGGGTTTGCTTAGTTGCTTTGCCGCCTCCTTTAAAATAACTGGATAGATCCCATCCACCCCAGGTGCCTTTCCTGTGTTTAACTTCAACAATTTCTCCTCCACTTTGCTCTCAGTTATTACAAAATCATTAAGCACACTACTACAATTTGATAACCTTCTTCCATTTTCAAATTGTAATAATTCCTCACGTGTGAATGTAGATGCAAAATACTCATTCAGTTTGTTTGCTATCTGAGCAGGATCATCAACAGTCGAACCATCGATGTCAAGTGGACCAATCATATTCATCTCCTTCCTTTTAGAGTTTATATAAGTAAAGAAATCCTTGCTGTTTTTCTTAGCATCTTTTGCCAAAGATTTCTCGTAATCCGCCTTCCTTCGCCTGCCGAACCTCCTTTGTGACCTGATTACAGACTAGCTTATATCTGCCACAGGCTTCTGCGTCACCTGATAATTTATATGCATCCCATGCATTTTTCTTCTCTGTCACGAGTCTCATTAGTTCATTTGATAACCATTTAGGCCTAAACCTTGAACGATATTTCTTAATCGGTATATAAAGTCTAGTAGCTTCCATGATTAATTCTTTGAATGCTTCCCACTTAGAATTTACTGTTTGTAACATCGTCAGTTGATCCCACTGTACAGAATTTAAAAAAACTGTCTGAGAGGAAGCAAAAACCCTTTCCTTTACCCCTGACAGTAGTTACCTCTTTGAGTAAATCCCACTTCAGCACACTGTGATCACTGCCACCTAGTGGTTCCTTTATCTGCAAATTTTTAATACACGAATGATCACTGCTGATAACCAGATCAAGAGTGTTACTTTCTCTGGTTGCCTCTCGAACATGCTGCTGCAGAAAACAATCATCCAATAAATCCACAAAAGTCTGACTAGTGTGTGAGTGACCAACCCACAAGTTCCAGTCAATATCTGGGAAGTTAAAATCCCCCATTATAAGACATTCTGATTTACTGGCCCACTCTATTTCTCTGTACAATTGTTCATTGTACTCATTCAAGTCATTAGGCCTATAACACACTCCTACTCTTATTTTTCCTTTCGCAGTGCTTATCTCACACCAAACTGACTCAACAGAGCACTGTTCATCTATATTAACTGGGTGCACTTCCTTTGATTTTAGGTTTTTCTTAATTAACAGCATAACACCCCCTCCCTTTCTGTCCTGTCTATCCTTTCTGTACACATTGTACTCCCCAAATTCCAGTTCTGCATTCCTCATATCTTTGTGACACCACGTCTCTGCTATCGCAACAATTTCCGCCTTTGATGTCTTGACCAACACTTCAAATTCATCAAATTTATTTACTATACTTCTAGCATTGGTATACATGCAAGCATACATGCTCCTATGCCTATTCCTTGTTACCCTAACACATCCCATATACCCAACTATTCCATGATGACTGCCATCCGTCCCTGAAACCCCCAACACCCCTCGCTCCAGGTCGCTTCTTATTCTAATAGAAGTTGTGCAAGAATCACCTTCACCTCTGCCTGCGGTTACTGTTAAACTATTAGTCTTTGTATCCCCCCAAACTAGCAGTTTTCCGACCCACCTAACACTGCCTCGATAGCATCAGCAAATATTCTTGCACCCTTTATTTAAGTGTATCCCATCCCTGTAGAAGCAATCTCTCCTCTTAACAAGTACAGTCCAGGCTGAAAAAAATTCTACCCCTTGAGCCTTGCACAATCTTTCCAAGGCCAAATTGATCGACAAGGCTCTCATCATGTACTCCCTCCTATCGTGTCTGGGCAGAATTGCAGACACTTTCAAATTCAACCCTATTTCACGGCTTTTTTTCAACAGTGACCTGTACTTGTTGAGTAATTCCGCCGGTCTCTTACTCTTAATATCATTAGTGCCAACGTGTACAACTATATCACCTTTTGTGCCCTTGAAAGATGATATCCGCTCTACAACGTCATCAACCTTTGCCCCTGGCAGACATACCCTGGTCCTGTTCCACCTATCCTTTTTACAAAGGATGTTCCCCATTTCCCTGACAATAGAGTCACCAACAACTACTAGTTCCTGTGGGACCAGCGCATTCTGCCTTAGGGGTTGCCGCTGTGTTGCGTGATGACCAAGTGCCAGCTCTGGCGTTGATGTGGGCAGCTGAGAGCCTGACGGGCCCCTCAATTTAGATCTTTCGAGGGCATCCACCCTGTCCTTCAAACTCTCATATAGGCCCATAACAACGCTGAGTTGTCGCCTGATTTCCTTACACTCCTTACATCGTGCACACACAAAGACATCCCCCATGGCAATATCATGTTCCGTTCCAGAGAGTTCGGCAAACATTTCACAAGTTGCACATTTTTTTAGGCTGTGATGCGTTGGAGAATTGCCCCCCTCAGTTCTCCCCCAAGTCACAGCACTCCTGCCACTTTGTGCCCGTTGCTTTGCTGCTCTAGTCTGGGGCATGGTAGTTTAAATTAATAAAATCAATAAATTAAATATCAATATCAATATTAAATATCAATTTGAATAGTCCAAAGACTGTTCAAACTTCTTTACACATATCCAACTTGTTAATGTTTCTGCAACAAAATCTCACTTCAAATTTGCACTGCACTGTAACAAAACTGCATTTCATAACACACTTTCATACAAAATATGACTCTGGCCAGTAGTGTGCTCCATCTTGCTTACAGAATTTTCCGTCAGGGTGCATACTTATCAATAAAAAAAAAAAAGTTTTAAAGTTTTCTTTTTTTTTTTTACATTTGTCTTATGTTTAATGATGCCAAACACAAAAAAAAAAATATTGGTAATCAAAACTGTTGCGTCTTTTCTTGTAGACTCTTTAAATAGAAGAAAAACTGTTCAGTTGAATGCAAAAGATATTGATCATAAACATAGTTCTAAATTACAGATTCCTAAATTATTTTTTGGTAAAGATGTATAAAAAGAGCATCACTAGCATGAAAAACTTTCCTAGAGCTAATTCTAAAGTGACTGGTTCTTTCAAAATTACAAAATGCACGTGATACCTCCCCCACCCCTCTCATTGCTTTTTTTTTAAACGAAATTCAAGTATAGTGGAAAATTTGTTTAAATATGTCTACTGAAGGGCTTTAACATTACATTCTCTGCTGATGGATTTACTTAGTTTAACAAAATTTAATAATAAAATATATATATAAAACTATATGTTACTTTAACTGCTTTAATTTTGACCCTTCATGTTTGTGCCATTGTGGCAGCCTGGCCCATCAGAATTTTTGAATCCCATGCATTCTGGATTAACGTTTTAGAAGTACCTTCTCCTTAGATTCACAGGAATTTACATAGCCCAAAAAGTAGTCTTTCACACATATTCATCATCTATAAATGCTATTGTAAACAAGGTCTCCTCAGAGTGACTCAAACTGGTAATACAATCAAATATAATGGAATAATATTTTGCTTCTTTGCCCTCTCTGAAATTTTTATGTATTCTGTTGTGAACTCATAAACCTAATAGGTTTATAAGTTCATATAGCATATTTTTTGCACAGTTGTGGTCAGTCAGAAGAGGCCCCAGGTCTATCAGTGCCCTGTGCAAGAATTTGATGCATCCGCTCAGACTCAAAATTTACAGAAAATCAGCGAATTTTCGGGGAATTTTGTGCTCCTAAATTTTGGCACCCTGTTCAGGGGAACCGCTCGATCTAGCTTTAAGCTGGCCCTGTGGTTAGTACAACTGTTTATAAATGCGATAAGTGTTTTCAGATTATGTTATTGAATATGTGGGCGCCTCCGTAGCCAGGTGGGAAGGAGCAGCAGTGTGTAGCACACACTTCTTGATTAGACTGCGGTTCGAGCCCGTCACCACCAAATATGGAGGATGCTGAAAGGTCAGGGAATGACCACCGCATATCCCGGATGCAATATGGCCTTAGTTGCTAATGCTCCTAAAAACCAAAATAACAATAACAATTGAATATGTGAATTCAATAACAATATTATTGAATTCACATGAAACTAGTCCTAAGAAATTTCCACTACCAACTGCAAAAATTTTGTCTGAAAAACTGCTGAATGACAAGTTATGCTTAAGTAAAAATAAGGTGTTTGAGGATGTTTTTCCAGTGCTGAATTTCTTGATTAAGCAATCACTGATGCTGATCGTCAATGCCCCAATTCAATGGAAGTCTCATTCAGTTTCAATCCATTTGCAGTATGTCTTAATTAGATAGTATGAATCAGAGCTGTACTACTCAATATGTCTACGTTGATAATAATATTAGTAAAATAATAAGAGGAGTTTACCTCAATATAGTGCGTAGAACACTTCCGTATGATACCCTCCAGAAATTAAAACGGAAAAAACCGACAACTTACCGGTACATTTGATTAAAATATAAATAATTTTTAAAAAAATAAAAAACAATTCAACACAATTCAAATAAATTTAAAACAATTAAAATTCAAATTAACGCAATTAAAAGAATCTAACGAAAATATTCAAAACAATTTTCCTTCCTGAAGCTGACAACGCTTTTCGACCGTATATCGTGATCACAGGAATGAAAATTACCGAATCGGGATAAACCTGATACTTAAATAGAGATTATTTGTCTTCGCGCATGCAGGTCCATGCATCGGAGATCAAATATGGCCACCAAACATTAACAGAATTCTTGTGTAATTTAATTTCAACGGTTTCTGCAATTAATAGTCGCGTATAATTACGTTGAACATTAAGTATTTTGGCTTCGTTAAATAAAAAAGTATGTTTTTCGTTAATGGCATGAAAGGCTAATTCTGACGCTGCTGAACAAGAAGCACGAACTGAGGCTTCATGTTGATTTACACGAATATTAAGAGAAAAACGGGTCGAACCCTGATAGGACGAGTCGCAATCACCGCAAGAAATGTTGTATACCAGATCATTAATTTGTGTTGCGAACGCTGAAAGAACCGAGCGATTGTTCAGTATAGTGTGTAACTTCCGTATTGGCCTAGCTACAATTTTAAATTCGGTATCTTTAAAGAATCTGTTAAGCTGTTAGGAAGGAAAATCGTTTTGAATATTTTCGTTAGATTCTTTTAATTGCGTTAATTTGATTTTTAATTGTTTTAAATTGATTTGAATTGTGTTAAATTGATTTTTTTTTTTTTATTTATATTTTACTCAAATGTACTGGTAAGTTGTCGATTTTTTCTTTTTTATTTCTGGAGGGTATGATATGGAAGTGTTCTACACACTATATTGAGGTAAACTCCTCTTATTATTTTACTAGTATGTCTTAATGTAAGAAGATGACTTTGTGTTCATTTAAATGAGTACTCACATGCTTCACATTGTGAAGTGATCACTTTAAATAATTTACAACAGAAGTACCACTTAAATTCCTTACCATTATCTAATTTCCTTACCTTTTTTTTTATGTTTTAACGTTGACTGGTTTCATCTCTGGGAGGTGACCTATCATAGATTTCAGATAGTTGAGAGGAAACAATTATCAATGCCTGAAGCTTGCATTTCTGCACACCATAATGCTGGATCAGGAAGAGTTTGCTGAAATCTGTTTACTGAAATTCCTGCTGTTAATTGATGGATAGTTAAATATTGATCAATCCTGATCAGATGATGAATGCAAGCAATAGTTTTTGAAGAGATGAAAGGAGCCAGTGCAAGAATCAGCTTTAAACAGAGAAGAAATCTTCTCACCAAACTGCAAATAATTAAAGTCTTTGAATGATGCACCATATCTTCTCCAAAAGCTGTTTTTAATATGTCATGAGTTTCTGTTGCACTTTTTCCTTAATTCAAAATTTGATAAAAATTCACTGCTTGGTAAAATCACTCATTTCAAAATACAATGAAACGGAGAAAATGCCTTTTTTTAAATGAAAACTTCAAACATGAAAAGCATTAGAACCTAAAGTACTGTACCATGCATCGGTCAAAGATTCAAAAAAAAAGATAATCATAATTTTCATAAATTGTAATTTTCAGAAAATTACGCATGTGAAGGAAGGATGTTCCAGAAAAACAGGAATTGAAGGGATGAATGAGCAAGAATAACAGGTGGTTCTGTGAGTGTGAAATTAAACAGTAGAAGGATGTTGATTGTTTGTGGCATGAGTTTGGACTGGTTTGGGGGGGGGGGAGGGAGAGAGAGAGAGAGAGAGAGAGAGAGAGAGAGAGAGAGAATTATAGAAGATAATTCAGAAGAACAGTACGCATGGAAATATCTACAGAAAAGGCATGCAGCAGAAACAGAATATCTATCAGATGAGAGAGTGGAGAGAAACAGTTTAAAGATGTCATCAATTAACATAAAAGCTCTCTTTTGGATGGAATCTAGAAGCCTAAGAGAGAGAGAGAGAGGCTATGGCAGATATCACTCCAGAAATGATAACAATATTCCAAGGATATTATCATATTGTAATCTCTGTAAAAATCGAATTTCAGATTTTTACAGAGTAAGTAGTTGTTTAGAAGAAAAGTAACACAGAATGAAAGAAAAAACCGTTTTTTTTTTTTAAATGCAAAAAAGGAATATTTCTGATGTGCTTATGCAGAATTTGTTTGTTGTTGTTGTTGTTGTTTGTTTATTTGGTTTTTAGGAGCATTAGCAACTAAGGCCATATTTCACCGGGATATGCGGTGGTCATTCCCTAACCTTTCCGCATCCTCCATATTTGGTGGTGACAGGCTCGAACCCCGGTCTAATCAAGAAGCGTGTGCTACGCACTGCTGCTCCTTCCCACCTGGCTACGGAGGCACCGCTTATGCAGAGACAGATTAGAAATCATACATAACAATGCACAACCTGTCTAAAGCTGAAAATACTACATTAAAACTACATTTAGTGTATGAATTTATTTCCATACAAATTGTATAGAAAAAGGAAATAATAATTGTCAGATTTCTATCTGTCCAATTTTAATGAAATTTGGGACAGCTCAACAAATTTTTCTATATGAACCAAATACAGTCAGTCCTCGTATAGCACGATAGTTGTGTTCCTAGAAACCCTCGTGCAATTCAAAATCATGCAATATAAACAACAGGCTCTATGGGAAAAATATGGTTAGGTGCCAATCACCCAAGATTGAACACACATTTGTAACCAAAACATTACCAAACACAATAAATTATCTAGATAGTATGAATCAGAGCTATTGAGTATTTAATAATAGTAGTAAAATAATAAGAGGAGTATACCTCAATATTATATTACGTAGAACACTTCCGTAAAAACGAAAAAAATCGACAAATTACCAGTAAGTTGTCGATTTTTTCGTTTTTTCCGTTTTAATTTCTGGAGGGTATCATACGGAAGTGTTCTACGTAATATAATATTGAGGTATACTCCTCTTATTATTTTACTACAATAAATTATCGTAATAAAATACTTATGTATTTTATTACAGCTATTATGTAATAAAATATTGCTAATGCTTTTGCTTCTATAGTAAGCAAACTTGTTTTTTGTTTGATTTTCTATCCAAACAGATGACAGCAGTTCCATCTCTTCCAATTCTTTGTGTCTTAATCTAATGGATTTTAATTACACTTTGAATTGTTCCTGCTATGAAAGTTTTTATTTTCTTTGCATTCTTTGTAATTCTCGGCGTTGCCTCATTTTGGTCTGTAGCACGTGCAATATCACATGGTCTTTCATTTCGCTCAAAGCGTTTCACAATTTCATATTTTTTCTATCGACAGAGGCGGACTGGCCATAAGCCTTACCGAGAAACCCCGGTGGGCCGGGGACCGGTGTGATTTTGGCCATAAACCATAGTATGAGGCCACTATAAATTTTCCCGGGTGAGAATTTTTGACCCAGTCCGCCTCTGTTTATCGATATTGCTTTTCTTTTTCTCTCTGAATCTGCAGTGTCTTCCTTTTCCAGGACGCTTCCTTTTCACACCTTTTAAGTATTTTACTCATTTTTAGGGAATAAAGCACAATTACAAAACGAAGAGGCACGCTTGATACACATAAACAAAGCTGCGCGCGCGTGTAGCAACTGAATAAACAACACCGTAAAGGCAGAGGTACACTATTAACACCGCACATTTTACTAAAGCACATTTCTGGGGGTTACTATCATAAAACAATAAAAACAATTTCCAGTTGCGTTTCTGCTAGTGGAATCTGTTTATAAACTGGTAGTAAACTCGATCTAATTGCATTTGCGATTATACCGATAGCTGGAATTGTGTTGGTTTTTACGTTACTATGGTGAAATGTGTTTCCCCTTCACTGATATAAAAAACATAAATACATTTTCAGAATCTTCTCTTCATTCCTATCGTGTTGCGTTCGGTTGGGGTGATTCTGCGTTCGACTGCCGTTTCTTGTAAACACAAGGGCGAATCGTGTATAAGTGAATTCGGTTCGTGTTATATAAGATATCGTTACCCTATTTATAAATCGTGTATGATCGAATTCGTGTAGTGTAAACACGTGTTATACGAGGCCTGACTGTATAAAATTTCATTAAAATCCATCCACTTGGAGTCAAGTCCTTACATACATATGGATGATAGAGACAGGCAGATGGATGAACACTGACAACAGGAACTTATGTATATATGCTAATACACCTAAAAAAGGTCTGGTTACCTCAAACTCATGAAAAGCATAAAGCAAGTAATTCATCTGTGCCTCATGACTGTTGTCTGCATAAAATGTCATGGAGCAAGTCCAATAGCCAGAAGAACATCTGTCAGTATGGGAACTATTTGTAGTCAGCTACACTGCTTTGGGTAGTGTTTGGGGATGATGACATTGAAAAATTGGACTGGGCAATTCGGAGTTCAGATTTCAATTTCAGTTGAATGTTTCAGCTAAAATGCAAAACCTTCTTACAAGCAAGTTCTGGCAGCTGTTTTGCAAAAGGAATGTGGGCAAATTCTGGCATGCTTACTGAAAGTTTGTACAAATATGCTCAGGAGAGTTGGGGCTATCATACAGGCCAAAGGTGGTTCTGCAATGATTGGGTTTTTGAATTAAAGTCCCTTTTTTGCAACTATCTGTATGTATCCGAGTAATTTTTGTCAGGTAGTGGATTTTACAATTAAACGAAAATATCAAATAAAATAGTATCAAGTTTCTAGGAATTTTAAGAAAAGCACATTAATGCTAAGCAATGGTTTTGTGACTGTAATACTTGTGTATCAAAGGATTTTGACCCAAAACAACTTGTAGCTGTTCCACTACAAGTTGTTTGAGAGTCTGCATTTCTGACACTTAAAACATTTTAATGGATCAAGTATATACCTCTAACTTGTCAATTTAGATAGCTTGCTTTGAGTGTATTTAGTGGCCTAGGTGTGTCAAAAATAAGGATATTCTTCCTAGTTGAGATGATGTTGCCCAATCTTTTAAATGTTATGCATTTAACATTTGTAACTCCCTGTTCTTTTAGTTCACTGCAGATATCTTCTTTGCAGATGATGAGCATGTCCCATTCTGATGTTATGTGAAATGAAAATGACATCAACAATGGGATAAAAGGCATGATGCCAAAATTTGCAGACAACATAAAGATTGGTAGGGTAGTTAATGATCAGTACCAAGCAACACTCCTTCAGAATGATTTGAACAGGCTACAAGAATGGCCAGAAAAGTGACTGCTATGTTTAAATGCAGCAAAGTCTTACACTTGGGGAATTATACACTTGTGGGGTTGAATTAAAAACAGTAAAGGAAGAAAGGGATCTGGGAGTTATAATATGGGCAGATATGAAGTTTTCTGAGTAGTGTAAACAGACAGCCAGGAAAGCACATGGTGGTCTGTTGATGCTTTATTGAACATTATCCTATAGAGATATGGAGGTCATAATCCCACTGTATAAGGCAACTGTAAGACCATATTTGGAATACTGTGTTCAAGTATGGAGACCTCATTTGAAAAAAATGACGTTGAGCCTCTTGAAACAGCCCAAAGAGAGGCAACCCGCATGGTGAGATTGGCAAAGGGGCAACTATATGAGGAAAGACTCAGAATATGTAGGTTATAGAGCTCGGCAGCCAGGCACCTCAGAGGTGACCTGATTGAGGTTTACAAGGCTCAGAGAGGTTAGTAAAACTTCACTGTTATAGAGAATTCCAAAACTTACATACATTCAAATTACAGGGGAAGAGGATTAGACTAGATTGTAAGATGTTGATTTTAAACCAGTCAGTCATTGATTGCTGGAACAGGTTTGCTTTCATGGATAGTTGGGGCTAACAGTGTGAATAAATTCAAAGGTCACTGGATAATTACTTATGTGAGGAGGGAAGCAAATAATTTGTATTTTCTTATCTAAACTTTTTGTTTTTTTTTTCAGCCAGTGCAGCAAAAGCCTGTGGCTTCCTTGAACTGTCTGGCTATTACCTTTTGATCCCTCTTTATGAATTGGGAATACATTTGCACATCTCCCCTACATAGTGAAGACCCCTGAATCCAAACTCCTGATGTCTTTGCTGCTTTTCTTTGCATTCTTTGCCAGAGACTTCTTATAATGAGCCTTAGCTTGCCTAACCTCCTTTGAAATTTGATTACAGACAAATTTATATCTACCATAGGCTTCAGCCAAATCAAAAAAAAAAAAAAAAAAAAAAAAAACAACCCTCCCACATTTCACCCCTCCATTCGTTCCAAATGCCTGTCCAGCCTTAAATTTATTTAGGCTTTTAGCTTCCACAACAAAAGATGGAAGCCTGTTCCACCAATCAACTGTCTGCTGGCTAAAAGCAAATTTCCACACATCTATTCTACAACCATCTTTCCTCAATTTGAAACTGTGCCCCTCAGGTTCTTAGTCTGAGCAAAGGAAGAATCCCATCAGCATTCAGCTTGCTCAACCCATTCAAGGCCTTATACACCTCAATCAGATCACCTCACAGGTGCCTACTCTCTAGGTGCTGCAATTTGCAGAACTTAAGCCTTTCTCGGGAAGAGCACCGCTTTGTTCCCCTCACCAATCTTGTTGCCCTTCTTTGTACTCGTTCTAGAAACTGTACATCCTTCCTAAAATGAGGCTTCCAGACCTGTACACAGTACTCTAGGTGTGGCCTGGCCACTGCCTTGTATAATGGGATAATCACCTATCTGTCCCGGCTAGCAAAATTCCTATACAGGCAGTTCTCGCTTTACAAGTTCCCGGGTTTACGAGTTTTTTTTTCCCAAGTATCAAGTATCAACAAAATCGAAAATATGAACATTAATTGCAAAAAATTAATGTGAAACATTCATAAATACTGCATTTCAACCACGCACGTAGCTATACATGTACCCCGCTTTACGATATTAATCTTTACCATCATATCGCAAAAATATCGTAATGTGAACCCAATAACACATTGTTTTTGGTAATTTATTCCACGACCTCGGAAGTTCAAATTTTCGCTATATAACTCCTTAAAATGTCATTTTTATAGTGTAAATTGTATTAATTACCAATTCAAATCATTAAACGCACTACACTTTCGTTGTTATGATATGTTATAACAACCAATTTTGAACGGCTTTGTGATATTTTTCTAAAGCACATTTCTGGAGGTTACGACCATGAAACAATAAAAACAATTTGCACGTTCCAGTTTATTGAACTTTTCTGTTACTGCAAGCAATTGTAAATGGGTAGTAAACTCTATGTTATTGCATTTGTAAAAATACCAATAGCTGGAATTGTGTGGGTTTTTACGTTATTATGGTGAAATGTGTTTGCCCTTTACTGAAATCTTCACTCAAAAAAAAAAAATAAATAAATAAATAAATTTTCAGAATCTTCTCTTCATTCATTTTTTTTAAGCTTCATAAACTTGTTACTCCACGCAAATCATGTTAGTTTGTGTGTTTCGTTAGACAATGCTTATACTTGCTAATGAAATTTATAAAGAAAAGAGAAGATTATTTTGGAAATAAATGTCTCTTGAAGTATTTCTGAAAACGACGACTCCTTGTGCAACAAACCAACAAGTGTGCATTTAATCGATGATGATGATGAAGAATAAACATTCTTTAACATTTGTAGGTCAAATAATTTCTCTATTATTATAATTTGCTTGATTTTACAGGCTACATTGTCATTTCTTTGGATAAATCAATTATTGTTTAAAAACTAATTAGCTAACTAATTTTGTTGTTGATAATGTAACCCCTGTTTTTAACATTATGTCTATGGCAAATAAATTCCCGCTTTACGAGTGGGCACTAGGAATGAATTAACTCGTAAAGTCGAGAACTAGCTGTATATCATTGACAAGATTCCACGACCTGCCCTGGCGAAACCGTCTGCACTGCTCAGCGAACTTCATATTTGACTGCATAATTACACCCAGGTTTTTTCACTTTCCACTTCCCTAAGTGTAGTACCACACAGTTGGTACATCTCTTCGGTTATTGCTACCCATATGCAGTACTTTGCATTTGTCAATGTTAAACTTCAGTTGCCACTTCTCAGCCCATTTTCTCAACTTACCTAGATCCAGTTGGAGTAGCATACTGTCTTTACTGTCATTAACAACCCTGCCAACCTTTGTATCATCTGCAAACTTGGACATTAAGCCCAACATACCTTCATCAATATCACTGATAAATATACAAAACAACATTGGGCCCAAGACAGAACCCCGGGGATCTCCACTAATAACATTTGTCCACAAAAAGCAGTTTCCATTGATTACCACTTTCTGTCGTCTCCCACTCAACCATCGCTTTATCCATTGTAGCAACTTACTCTTAATGCCGTACATCTCCAATTTGTACAGCAGTCTTTCATGTGCAACAGTACCAAAACTTTCCTGAAATCCAAGTATATGATATCAAAATTATTTTTGGCATTCAGTTCCTTTGTGACCACATCATAGTATCCAATCAAATTGGTTAGACAAGACCTCCATTTAACAAACCCATGCTGTGTCTTAACTATTACTGCAGTCTTGTCTAGATGATCCTGCAATGCTTCTTTCACCAGTGATTCCATTATTTTCTCTGGAACACAAGTTAAACTAACAGGTCTGTAGTTACTTGTGTCACCTTTTGAACCTCCATTTTGAATTGGTGATACATTTGCACACCTCCAGTCCATAGGGACCTCCCCCAAGTCCAAGGAAGCTCTCATAATTATGGCTAAGGGTTTGCTTACTTCCTTTCCTGCCTCCTTTAATATAACTGGATAGATCCTATCTACCCCAGGTGCCTTCCTTATGTTTAACTTCAACAAATTTCTCCTCTACTTTGCTCTCAGTTAATATAAAAATCACTCTTAGCTTCCTGTTAGTGTTTGATAACCGTCTGGCACTTTCCACATTGAATAACTCTTCATATGTGAATGTAGATGCAAAACACTCATTCAGTTTATCAGCTACCTGAGAATGATCATCAATAGTCAACCCATCTATGTTAAGTGGTCCAATTTGATTCATCCCTTTCCTTCTAGAGTTTACATAAGTAAAGAACTCTTTACTGTTTTTCTTTGCATCCTTTGCCAAAGATTTCTCGTAATCTACCTTCACCTGCCTAACCTCCTTTGTGACTTGATTACAGACTAGTTTATACCTGCCATAGGCTTCTGTCTCACCTGATACATTATATGCGTCCCATACATTTTTCTTCTCTGCCACGAGCCTTATTAATTCATCTCGCATCCATTTAAGCCTAAACCTTGAACAGTATTTCTTAGTTGGAAAGAAAAGCCTAGTAGCCTCCAAAATTAAGTCCCTGAAGGCTTCCCATTTAGAATTCAAAGTTGGTAATATCATCAGTTGATCCCACTGTACAGAATTTGAAAACTGTCTGAGACCTCTGTAGTCACGAAAGAAAAATGGAAGGGCTTTTGCTTTTCAAATGCAAAAGACCTTCCCTTTAGCCTTGATGGTAGTTACATCTTTAAGTAATTTCCACATCATTATATTGTGATCACTGTCACCCAGTGGTTCTTTTATCTGCAAATTCTTAATGCATGAATAATCACTGCTGATAATCAGATCAAGAGTATTACTCATTCTGATTGCCTCTCGAACATGCTGCTGTATAAAACAATCATTCAAATCCACAAAAAGTCTTGTAGTGTGCAAGTGACCAACCCACAAGTTCCAGTCAATATCTGGAAAGTTAAAATCCCCCATTATAAGACATTCTGATTTACTGGCCCATTCTATTTCTCTGCACAGTTGCTCATTATACTCATCAGATTCATTAGGCCTATAACACACACCTACTCTCATTTTTTCTTTCCCAGTGGTTATTTCACACCCAACAGACTCAACACTGCATTGTCCACCAACATCAATTGGATGCACTTCCTTAGATTTTGTGTTTCTTAACTAACAGCATAACCTCTCCTCCCTTCCTGTCCTGTCTATCCTTCCTGTACACATTGTACTCGCCAAATTCAAATTCTGCACTGCTTCTATCTGTGTGACACCACGTCTCTGATATCCCAACAATATCTGCCTTTGGTGTCTTGACTAGCACTTCAAGCTCATCAAATTTATTAACTATACTCCTAATATTGGTGTACATGCAAGTATACATGCACCTGTTCCTACTCTTGGTTACCCTAACACACGTATTATTATTATTATTATTTATTATTATTATTATTAGCCATATGGTGCAAGGAAGCCAGAGGCTTATACTGCACCAGACAAAAAAAAAAAAAAAAAAAAAAAAAAAAAATGGGTACCCTGAGTGAGAGAGAGAAATACGAGGGAATCACCAATTTGTAAAAGAGAAAATTATGATATCCATCTCAGGACCCTCGGTGTGCCAAGCCCATACTCACCAGATGCGAGCCCCTGGGGTTAAATTTTACTACTTCCATTATGACCCAACAGTCCTGGAAATCTCCATCACCTTGCTTTCCAGGCTGCTGCTCATTCTAATCGAAGCATTGCAAGAATCACTTAGGCCTCTGCCTGCAGCCACTGTTAACCTTTGTCTGTGTATCCCCCCAAGTTAGCAGTTTTCCGACCCACCTAACACAGCCTCGATAGCATCAGCAAATATTCTTGCACCCTTTCTATGTAAGTGTACCCCATCCCTGTAGAAGCAATCTCTCCTGTCAACAAGCACAGACCAGGCTCAAAAAAAAATTCTACCCCTTGAGCCTTGCATAATCTCTCAAGGGCTGAATTGATTGATAAGGCTCTCAATCATATACTCCCTCCTATCGTGTCTGGGCAGAATTGCAGACACTTTCACATTCAACCCTAACGAGAGACTTTTTTTCAACAACTTTATTAACTATACTCCTAATATTGGTGTACATGCAAGTATACATGCACCTGTTCCTACTCTTGGTTACCCTAACACACGTATTATTATTATTATTATTTATTATTATTAGCCATATGGTGCAAGGAAGCCAGAGGCTTATACTGCACCAGCCATTTTATGTGTTTCTTAAATAACAGCATAACCCCTCCTCCCTTCCTGTCCTGTCTATCCTTCCTGTACACATTGTACTCCTAAAATTCAAATTCTGCACTGCTTATATCTGTATGACACCACGTACTTGACTTGTTGTTTGTTGTTTGGTTTTTAGGAGCATTAGCAACTAAGGCCATATTGCTCTGGGATATGCGGTGGTCATTCCCTGACCTTTCCGAATCCTCCCTATTTGGTGGTGACGGGCTCGAACCCCGGTCTAATCAAGAAGCGGGTGCTACGCACTGCTGCTCCTTCCCACCTGGCTACGGAGGCACCATTTGACCTGTACTTGTTGAGTAAATCTGCAGATCTCTTACTCAATGTCATTAGTTTCAACGTGTACAACATCACCTTTTGTGCCCTTAAAAGACTAACCTAGAAAAACCCTTAAAAGCCAAACCTAACTAAGAGCCTAACCTTTAGCATTAGCATTAGTAGAGGCATTTGATGCAAGAAAGCAAGCTTATGCAGCATCAGCCAAAAAAAAAAAAAAAAGAAAAAAAAGAAAAACCCACTTCCACTTCACCCCTCTGTTCGTTCAAAATACCTGTCCAGCTGAGCCTTAAACTTATTTAGGCTATCAACTTCCACGACAAGGGAAGGAAGTCTGTTCGACCAACCAACCACCCGCTGGCTAAAGGCAAATTTCCGCAAGTGTATCCTACATCTGTCTTTCCTCAATTTGAATTTATGCCCTCTCAGGTGATTATTCTGAGTGAGAGAAAGAATCCCATCAGCATTGAGCATGCTCAAACCATTCAAGGCTTTATACACCTCTATCAGATCACCTCGCTGCTGCCTAGTCTCCAGACATTGTAATTTGCAAAACTTAAGCCTTTCTTCGTAAGAGCACGCCTTTGTTCCATTCACTAATTTTGTTGCCCTTCTCTGTACTCGTTCCAGCAGCTCTACATCCTTCTTGAAATGAGGCCTCCAGACCTGTATACAGTACTCTAGGTGTGGCCTGACCATTGCCTTATACAAGGGAATAATCACCTCCTTATCCCTGCTAGAAAAATTCCTATATATCATTGACAATACACCATGAGCTACTCTTACAGCCCGTCTGCACTGCTCAGAGAACTTCATATCTACCTGCACAACCACCCACAGGTCCCTTTCATTCTCTACCACTGTCAGTGTAGTACCACAGAGTTGATACGTTGCTCTGGGGTTGCTGTTTCCCATGTGTAGTACTTTACATTTGTCAATGTTAAACTTCATTTGCCACCTCTTAGCAAATCTGCTCAACCTTTCCAGATCCTGTTGCAGCAGCATAGTGTCAGTAGTGTCCTTGACAACCCTGCCTACCTTTGTATCGTCTGCAAACTTCAACATTAAGCTTGATACACAATCATCAATATCATTTATTAATACAGAAAACAATAATGGACCCAACACTGAGCCCTGAGGGACTCCACTAATAACATTAGTCCACGACGAGCAGTGTCCATTGATTACCACTCTGTCTTCTCCCCCTCAGCCACCCCTTTATCCACAGCAGCAATTTGCCTCCAATGTCACACTGCTCCAATTTGTGCAGCAGTCTTCCATGTGCAACAGTATCAAAAGCCTTCCTAAGATCCAAGTATATAATATCAAAGTTATTCCCTGCATCCAGTTCCTTTGTGACTGCATCATAGTATCCAATCAAATTGGTCAGGCAAGACTTCCCCTTAACAAAACCATGCTGTGTCCGAGCTATAACTGAAGTCTTGTCTAAATGATCCTGCAGTGCTTCTTTAACTAGTGCCTCCATTAATTTTCCTGGAACAGAAGTTAAACTCACAGGTCTGTAATTACTTGTGTCAGCCTTTGATCCTCCTTTATGAATTGGGGTCACATTTGCACATCTCCAGTCTGTGGGTACCTCCCCTGAGTACAAGGAAGCTCTCATAATTATGGCTAAGGGTTAGCTTACTTCCTCTGCTGCCTCCTTTAATATAACTGGATAGATCCCATCCACCCCAGGTGCCTTTCTTGTATTTATCTTCAACAATTTCTCCTCCACTTTACTCTCAGTTATTACAAGATTCTCTAACTTACTGCTAGAGTTGAATACACCTCTGGCTTTCCCCTCGCTAAATAACTCCTCATGTGGGAATGTCGATGCAAAATATTCATTTAGTTTGTTAGCTACCTGAGCAGGATCATCAACAGTTGACCCATCGATATCAAGTGGACCAATCTGATTCATCCCCTTCCTTCTAGAGTTTACATAGAGTAAACAACTCTTTGCTGTTTTTCTTTGCATCCCTTGCCAAAGATTTCTCATAATCTGTCTTCACTTGCCTAACCTCCTTTGTAACTTGGTTACAGATCAACTTGTATCTATCATAGGCTTCTGTGTCATGTGTTAATTTGTATGTATCCCATGCATGTTTCTTCTCTGCCATATACCTCATCAGTTCATCTGACATCCATTTAGGCTTAAACCTTGAACAATATTTCTTAGTTGGTATGTAAAGTTAAGTAGCTTCCAAGATAAGTTCTTTGAATGCTTCCCATTTTGCATTTGCTATTGGTAACATCACAGTTGGTCCCATTGTATAGAATTTAAATACTGTCTCAGCCCATCGTAGTCGCCTTCACAAAAGCAATAACCCTTTCCTTTACCCCTAATGGTAGTTACCTCTTTGAGTAAATCCCACTTCAGCACACTGTGATCACTGCCACCTAGTGGTTCATTTATCTGCAGATTCTTAATGCATGAAGAATCACTGCTGATAATCAAATCAAAAGTATTACTCCCTCTAGTTGCCTCCCGAACATTCTGATGTAGAAAACAATCATCCAATAAATCCACAAAAGCCTTGCTAGTGTGTGAGTGACCAGCTCCCAAATTCCAGTCAATATCTGGGAAATTAAAATCTCCCATTATAAAATACTCTCTGATTTACTGGCCCACTATTTCCCTGTACAGAGTCATTAGGCCTATAGCACACTCATCAGAGTCATTAGGCCTATAGCACACTCCTACTCTCAATTTTGATCTCCCAATGCTTATGTCACACCAAACTGACTCGACACTGCACTGTCCAGCGATGTCCACTGGCTTCACTTCCTTGGATTTTATGTATTTCTTAACTAATAGCATAACCCCTCCTCCCTTCCTATCCAGTCTATCCTTTCTGTACAAATTGTACTCCCCAAATTCCAGTTCTGCATTCCTTATATCTGTGTGACACCACGTCTCTGATATCCCAACAATATCTGCCTTTGATGTTTTGAGCAATACCTCAAATTCATCAAATTTATTTACTAAACTCCTAGCATTGGTGTACACGCAAGTATACATGCACCTGTTTCTATTCTTAGCTACCCTAACATAACCCATGTTTTTCTTGTACCGCAATGACTCCCGGCAGTCTCTAAAATATCCTGCATCTTGTTTTTCAGGCTTCTGCTCATTCCAATAGAAGCAGTGCAAGAATCTCTTTCACCTCTGCCAGTGGCTACTGTTAATCTATTCGTCTTTGTCTCCCCCCAAGCTAGCAGTTTTCTGACCCACCTAATACTGCTCTACCCCTTGAGCCTTGCACAATCTTTCCAGGGCTGAATTGATGTTCCATTGTAATGGGTTTTTTTGTATATTAGCATTAGTAGAGGCATATGATGCAAGAAAGCAAGCTTATTCAGCATCAGCCAAAAAAAAAAAAAAAAAAAAAAAACCACTCCCATTTCACCCCTCCGTTCGTTCGAAATACCTGTCCAGTTGAGCCTTAAATTTGTTTAGGCTATCAACTTCAACAACAAGTGATGGAAGTCGGTTCCACCAACCAACCACCCGCTGGCCAAAGGCAAATTTCCGCACATCTATCCGACATCCGTCCTTCCTCAATTTGAATTTATGCCCTCTGAGGTGATTATTCTGAGCAAGATGAAGAATCCCGTTGGCATTGAGCATGCTCAAACCATTCAAAGCCTTATACACCTCTATCAGATCACCTCGCCGGTGCCTAGTCTCCAGACTCTGTAATTTGCAAAACTTAAGCCTTTCTTCGTAAGAGCAACCCTTTGTTCCATTCACTAATCTTGTTGCCCTTCTCTGTACCCGTTCCAGCAGCTCTACATCCTTCTTGAAATGAGGCCTCCTGATCGACAAGGCTCTCATCATATACTCCCTCCTATCGTGTCTGGGCAGAATTGCAGACACTTTCAAATTCAACCCTATTTCACAGCTTTTTTCAACAGTGACCTGTACTTGTTAAGCAATTCTGCCGGTCTCCTACTCTTGACATCATTAGTGCCAACGTGTACAACTATATCACCTTTTGTGCCCTTAAAAGATGATATCTGCTCTACGTCATCAACCTTTGCCCCTGGCAGACATACCCTGGTCCTGTTCCACCTATCCTTTTTACAAAGCATGTTCCCTGTTTCCCTGACAATAGAGTCACCAACAACTACTAGTTCCTTTGGGACCAGCGCATTCTGCCTTGGGGGTTGCCGCTGTGTTGCGCGACGACCAGGTGCAAGCTCTGGCGTTGATGTGGGCAGCTGAGAGCTTGATGGGCCCCTCAATTTAGTTCCTTCGAGGGCATCCACCCTGTCCTTCAAGCTCTCATATAGGCCCATAAGAACGCTGAGTTGTTGCCTGATTTCAATATACTCTTTGCATCGCACACACACAAAGACATCCCCCATGGCAATATCATGTCCCATACCTGAATGCTCCACAAACATCATGCAAGCTGTGCATTTTAGAAGGCTGTGATTCAGAAGGCAACTGCCCCCCCCCCTCAGTTCTCCTCTGAGCCACAGCACTTCCATTAGCTTGAGCCTTTTGTTTTGCTGCTCTGGTCTGAGTCATGATTTCTTTTAATTTAAATAAAATTTCAATTTCAGTTTATAACCCTTACTTATCTCCCAACACAGTTATAACGGGATATATATTTTTTAGTGTCAAGTATTAATTATCTCCGAGTTCTCTTTATATAACTTTCATATCAGTTATGTATTAATTTATTATGTTACGTTTGTAATTTAAGTCGGTATATGTATTTAGTTAAAAGTACAATTTAAATGCCAACGAAGTTCAACAAGTTTAATAGATTTTACCGATCACTGAAAATAGTATAACCTATACTATACTAATGCTATCTAGGTTCGATATATAATGATCGTATGACAAAGACAAATGCGGGAAGTTACGAACGGTAAATCTATGGACACTTAAGTATTAATTAACTTTCAAATCTCGCTGTCTCAATTCAGAATAAACTAACGATCCTTACTAGGTCTATAAGCTACTTACAAAAAATAATTTGATGTAAAAAATATTCAATAAGCGGCTAAATATGGCTAAAAAACTTCTCATTCAGCGGAGTTGCGACTTGTAACATGTGGATACCCTTACCGATACTTTTATGCAATTGCAAGGCCGAGTAAAGAATAAATACACCAAATTAATCAGAAAATCACAAAATAATGCTATACTACTAAATTTAAATCAAAAGGTTTAAAAAAACAATAATTTCAAATCAATAAATAAGAAAAATCCACTTAGCGGCTTTGAACACGTCTGGCCCCTACTAGCCTCGTCAGCAGACTTCCCTTTCCACCTCTCCTGTCCTGTCTGTATACACTGTACTCCTTACATTCAAATTTTAGCATCACTTATGTCTGAGTGATATCATGTTTCCACTAACTCTAAAATGTCTGCATTTGAGGTCTTAATCAGTAATTCAAATTCATAAAATTTGTTTACAATGCTCCCAGCATCAGTGTACATGCAAGTATGTGTACACTTAGTTATCCTAACACAACTCATGTATTTATAATGACGCACAGCAGTTCCTGAAATCTCTTGACACCTTGCTTTCCAGGCTGCTGCATGTTCCAGTAGAAGCAATGCAGGAATCACTTAAAACTCTGTCCCATTCTCTTAAGCTTGCTATCATATATCATCTTTTAAGAGCAAAAAATGTTATTTAGTTAGTTTGAGAATAAGTGGAGAAATGGCATCGAACCTGGAACTTTCTTGGCATCACGAGTGTTCAAAATTCTTCTGGCATCCTTTTGATGGAAGGATACAGCACACACTGAGCTAGCAATGAAATGTACTGGGAATTGTAAAGGTGGTTTACCAAGACCATAAATACAAAAGTTAGAAGAAAAGTGGACATGTGTTGTGTCTTATGTAAGTTGGCCCCTAAGCATTAGTTCATCTCTGCCATGGTTCTCTGTGATGATATACAAAACTCTGTACAATGGCCAGAAATGAATGTAGTGCTATGTTTGTGTAGTATGTATGTCATTGCACTGTTTAGTTGTTTCTGGCCACTAAGTTACCAGGAAGCATCAATCACCAAGAAGGCTGCTTCCCAGTCCATGCCACAAGGAGGTGGGCCCAACTATACATCCACTAAACTAAATGTATTATTACCAGCACCCATAGAAAAAAGCCTATGTTGTATGAGTACAGCAGTCTCCTATAATCACGTACAGTGGTGAAGACCAAAAGATCCCGCATCCACTGGAGAAAGTGTAATAACAGTGGATGCCAGCAGTTCCCGTACCCAGGAAGCCCAAACAAATCTGGGTAAGAGCAGGTGAAAATCCCATCTCTAAATAAACTGGAGACCACTGAATCCTGTCCCCGAAGGGGCTAGCATTAAAAAGGTAAATAAATAAATTAATTAAATAAACTGTCCCCAAAGGGACTAGCATAATTAACAATTTTAGAATAAAAATATTTAAATGGACAAATTAATATTTAAGTTTCAAAAAGAAAATTAAAAATAATGATAAAGAAAAAAAATTAAATAGATAACATATTAACATAATAATTATGTTAACGTTAATAATAATTATTATTAAAGAAAAAGAAATAAAATAATTAACAAAAAAATAATATAAAAAAAAGAGAGAGAGAGACAGGGAGAGATAAAGGTTAGGAAATAATGAAGCCCAAGTAAATAAAGCCTCGTGTTAAAGATGAACTTTAACATGAGGGTCATAAAAGTTCTTTTCTTGAGTACAGAAGTCAATTCAGTAATCTGTGTCATCTGTTAAAAAGCCTGTGTAACGAATTCCTGTAGAGCTGAAAAGACATTATGATTTGCAATAAGATATCTTTCATTTCCAGGAGAAAAATTATGTACTGTATTAGAAAATTGTCTTAAATCTTTGTAAACCAGGCAAAAGAATAAGACAACTCCGGTCTGCAGAGGCACCGCAGAAAGAGTTATCTGACATAGCTAGACTGAAATGAAGATGATGAACCATGGTCAGTTAAAATGCATGATGTAACAAGACTTTGGTAGAATCAAAGCTTTTTGAGGTAATGAATTTAATATCAGGTATAAAACATTTGGTCACCGCTCCTTTAGTCAAGGAATTCCATCTCACTTGTCATCGTTTATCCTCAGTCCAACATTTTGCTTTTTCATTCTTTGGATCAGCAGTGAGATCATAGGTCAAATCAGAAAAAGTTAGAGGAACATACGAATATAGTAAGCAAAGCCTTTGTATGTAAGATAGAGAGGTAATAAGCCTGTGATAGCTTGCAAAGATGCAGTCGAAACTGTTCTACAAGTTCTTAAAAGAGCTAGCAAAAAAGGTCTGCTGGATTGTCTAGTTTGGTTTGAACTGTAATAAGTTTGGTTCTGTGCAACTATATGCTGGCTGCGTATGTAATGATTAGAATATACATGTATACACTGCGTAGTATAGAATTCTGCGAGTTCCGTTTTTTTAAACCCACTCCTGCCAAGGAATTTGAATAACATTGCCGTAAAAGTTTTAACTTTTTTGGACAGATTCAGGATGTGTGGTAAGAATGTCAATTTTTCATCAAAAATGATACCAAGATGCTTATAAGTGGTAACAAGCGGCAAAGATACTCCATTAAACTTGACAACCAGAGGTCCATTATGGTCTAGTTTTCATGAAATATCATCATCTTGGTTTTAGATGGTGACACCCTTAATTTATTTTTCAGAGTCCAATCCAGCAAGTTTTCAAGTACAGAGTTAGTTCACTGTTCCAATTGGGACCTGGAGTTACCATGTTGATGAAGAGACCGAGGCAAAAGGCAATCATTTGCACATCGGCCGTGTCAGATGTAGAAGACAGCCAATCATCAAGGACAAGATTCCACACAAGAGGAGCCTGGGGACACCCTCGAGAAACAGCTTCAGATACCGACTGATGTTTGGTTTGGATGTAGACAGTACATTCAGCAACATAACTTTTGAACAGAAGGAAAAGATGTCTAGAACTAAGGCACTGTAGGACACTCTCCCACAAAAATTGTCGAAGGCACCTTCAAAAATCAATAAAAACTGCCAGTGTATATTTGTAAGTAGAGCTATTAATTAACTTTTTCAATTCAAAAAGTGCATCTTCACAACTACAACCAGGCTTAAATCCATACTGAAGATAGATTATTTTTCAAAAGAAGTTGATTACATCTGTATGTTTTCTAATAACTTGCCTAATTGGGCTAATAAAGCGACAAGTTTTTATGATTTAGGATCACTTGGTGGTTTACCTGGTTTTGGGATTATTTTAATGACAGCAGACTTTCAAATAACAGGGAAATTCCCAGCTTCAAGACACTTGTTGAAGAGTTTCAAAAGTTGGTTTGGCCTAATAGAGAGAATCTTTTTATGAAAATGTTTTCCAATAGATCACTATCTGGGCATTTGTTAATACTCACAGAAGAAACTGCATTTTTAAACTCTCCCATAGAAAATAAAGGAGTAGAAATGGGAGAATCATATTGCTTATTTTCTTTCCTAACTCCAGAATGGTAGGCACAATCAAGAGTTCTATCATCATTGGGAAAAAGTCTCTAAATAATTTGATTGGCAGTTTGATTCAGTGTCAGTATTATTTGAGATTAATGTATTAAAGATATCACCAGGAGTTAATTTATTTCTACTGATTTCATATATAAAACTCCACAGATCTTGGTTTCCAAATGTATGTAAACCAAGATCTGTGCCAAGATTTGGCCAGAAGTAAAGACTTCCTCTATTGCCCACAAGTAAAGACTGTATTATGTATTGTTTTTTGATAAAGGTGCCTAGCATGATGAACCTTGTGACACTGAATCATTAGCTCATTTGTCAACCACATTTTCTATGAAAAGCTTTCATTTTGGTAGACTTTGTGATAGCTGTAAACAGTGTTTTTAACAAAATTTGCCAACTGATTATCATCAAGATGGTCCACAGAGCCTGTAGAATCAGATAGAAGATCTTTAAAGACTGATTTATCAAAGTTTTCCCAAATTATATTTCGTAGGGAAAATCTGATCAGATCAATTGGTGGAGCTGTATTAGTTTTAGAACATAGGGCAAAAGATATGTCAATTATCGGAAACCGCCATCTGTATGTACATCCCACTCAGAAATTAGAGAAGAGCTATTGGTAGTTGCCAGAGTGACATTGATGTTAGACTGCCCCAGGCTTCTACAAAAGGTAGAAGGATTATTTGGGAGATTAGGAACATGCAATTGATAAGCAAAAATTAAATCTTTTAATAACTGACCTCTGTGGTCGGTAGTTGCATTATGCCACAGTGAAGATTTGGAATTTGCATCCGTTAGAATAATAACAGATTCTGGTAAAAGTTTAAGAAGAGCAGTTTCTAGGTACTCCAAGAATGGATATATCCATTTCTGAGCAATGCAGGCAGGCTGCCAGAGCAGGTCATGAGGTTTTGTCAATGATATACAGGAATTTTGCTAGCAGGGAAAAGGAATTGATTATCCCTTTGTATAAGGCAATGGTCAGGCCACGCCTTGAGTACTGCATACAGGTCTGGAGGCCTCATTTTAGGAAGGATGTAGATTTGCTCGAGTGTGTACAGAGAAGGGCAACAGATTGGTGAGGGAAACGAAGGGGTACTCTTACCAAAAGAGGCTTAAGTCTGCAAATTGCAGCAGCTAGAGACTAGGCACCTGTGAGGTGATCTGATTGAGGTGTATAAGGCCTTGAATGGGTTGAGCACGCTGAATTCTGATGGGATTCTTCCGTTTGCTCAGATTACAAACCTAAGGGGGCATAAATTCGCCTTTAGCCAGTGGGTGATTAATTGCTGGACAAACTTCCATCTGTCGTTGTGGAAGTTGATAGCTTAAATAAATTCAAGGAGGAACTGGACAAACTTTTAGAGGGAATGGTTGTGAGATTTTCATTTTTTTATTTTTTTTTTGGCTGATGCTACATAAGCTCATATGCTTCCTTTCTTGCATCACATGCCTCTATTACTATTATTGCTATATCTGAAGATGGCGAACAGTATAAAGAAATCAAGTAGAAAGATGAAATTTCATTAATAGCTTGTATACAGGTAGCATACTATGAGCAGAGAGAGAGAGATGACAGTGAAAATGCCGAGATTTCTACTGAATATAATAATATTTTTGGATCTTCATGAGGGATTTTATTATTCTGGTGGATAAAGGATAATCAGTGATCTTACCATGACAGTGATATGGTTCCCATAAACAGTGTCTGGAGAAAGGATATCTGCAAGCGTTCAAATTTCATCACTTACTGTTTTAGATCTATGGGCATTTAATTGAGTGATTTTTAATTTGGAAGTCAAGAGTACAGACTCTTCAGCCTCGTCACTGTTATGATCATTATGACTGGATGGAAATAGTTCTTTGTCTTACTGTTTCTATAGATCTCTGGTATTCTGGACACAGGACATCTCTAACAGTAATTGGCTGTCTTCTTTCATTTACTATTGGCACATACTGGAGGATCACTTTTGTTGGACACTCCGAAAAACTGTGCCCCGAAAGAGCACAGTGTCTGCATCAGTACTTTATTTTTGAAAGAGTTAGAAATGTGCCCATATGATAAACAACAAGAATATGGTAACTATTGTAAAGGCCCTAAATTTATGAGACATTAACCCTATAAATATCCTTCCTAGAGTACAGATTTGGGAAAAAAATCAGTGGGGAAAGAGCAAGCACCCAGTTTGGTATCCACTTTCACAATTTCACACATCATTCCATCTAAAAGTTTATCCAGTTCCTCCTTGAATTTATTTAAGCTATCAACTTTCACAACAACAAATGAAAGTTTGTTCCAGCAATCAACTACCAGTTGGCTAAAGGCAAATTTCTACAACGGTCTTTCCTCAATTTGAATTTATCCCCCCTCAGGTTTGTAATCTGAGCAAGTGGAAGAGTGACATCAGAATTCAGCATGCTCAACTAATCAAGGCCTTATACACTTCAATCAAATCACTTTGCAGGTGCCTAGTCTCCAGCCACTGCAATTTGCAGAACTTAAGCTTTTCTTGGTAAGAGAACCCCTTCATTCCCCTCACCAATCTTCTTGCCCTTCTCTGTACACACTTAAGCAACTCTACATCCTTCCTAAAATTAGGCCTCCAGACCTGTACACAGTACTTAAGGCATGGCCTCACAATTGCCTTATACCAGGGGTGGCCAACAAGTCGATCGCAATCTACCAGTCGATCGTGGCTTTAATTGCGGTCGATCACGAAGAATTTTAAATATATATATATAAATAGATTAGTCAAAATCTAAATATTATTATTATGCGCCCCATCGCATACACTTATTACAAATCCATTGAACAAATGAATACTCTCGTCGCCACACAGCCGCTAGGCTTGTCTAGTGAAAATTCACACAGTTACATTGTGGAGAGCATACTGTATGTGTTGAATTCTTATTTAGCTTACTTAATATTAATAACTGGACAGTACTTATAAGTTAATTTAATACCGTTGATTTAAAATGAATACTACGAAAAAGAGTAAAACGTATCATTTTCATCAAGAGTGCAAACTAGAATACTTTTTGTAATGATACAATAAAAATGTTGTTTGATTTGCAATGCTTCTGTGGGGCTGTACCCAAAAAACCAAATTTAGAAAGTCACTTCACCGCACTCCTGGTAATTACCAATCGGATTTTCTGCCTAATAGTGACCTTAGAAAAAATAAATTAAAAGAACTTAAATCCAGATTATTCGCACTACAAAATTTCTTCTTCGTGACACCTAATTTATAATCTAAAGTAGTAACTGTAGCATTATTTAAAGTGAGTATCTTCTTGCAAACCATTTTCTGATGGTCAGTTCATCAAAGACGCATTTTTAGAAATAACAGATTCTCTTTTTGAAAATTTTAAGAACAAAAATGAAATTAAATGCTCTTCAAGATCTGCAATTATTTGGAAATACTGTGATGTGACGCATCGAAAAAATTAGTAAAAATGTGAGCGAACAATTGCATGCTCATATTACTAATTGTGTGTCCTTTTCTTTACAACTGGATGAATCTACAAATGTCAGTGACACAGCTCAATTGTTGGTTTTTGTTCATATAGTTTTCGATGATTCTGCCACTAGAGAAGAACTGCTGGGTATGGTTTCGTTAAAAGAAAGGACTAGAGGTCTTGATATATTTAAAGCATTCAAAAATATCATTGAAAAAATTAAATTACGACTAATTAAGCTCGTATCAATAACAACAGATGGAGCTAAAGCAATGACGGGGCATCTTCACAGATTCATCGCATTGTGCCAAAAGGATGATGAATTCCCAGATGTTTTGAGTTACCACTGTATCATCCACCAATAAGTGTTAGCCAGCAAAAGATTAAATACTAAAAGTGTTATGGACATAGCTTTCAAAATTGTGAATTCCATCAGAGGATGATCTCTTCAAAGGAGACATTTGAAGGTGTAACTCGATGAAAATGAACCAGATCTGACATTACACACAGATATGAGGTGGCTGAGTTAGAGTAAGTTTCTACAGAGATTTAGAAATTTGCTGAATGAAATTAAAAATCTGTTGATCAAAAGGTAGATGATTATCAGCAGCTACAAGATACGGAGTAGTTGTGTGATCTGGCTTTTTTTCCATATTTTACCAGTAAATTAAGTGATCTGAATTTGGAATTACAAGGAAAAAATAAAAATGTGGATAACATGATTAGTAGTATTTCTGCATAAATATCAATTTCTAGCAATTGCTAAGGATCCCAAATAAAAAAATAAATAAATAAAAATATCGATTATTTTGCAAATATGCAAGATCATTTGCAAAAATATCCTGTTTTTGAATTTAATAGTGAGAAATATGTTTCTGAAATTTAGAAAGTTGTGGATGATTTTGAAACCAGATTCACTGTTTTTAAAACAAATGAAGACATAAATGAAGATCTAAATCTCCCAAACACTTCCTAATTCATTTCACAAATATACGTGGTCTCAATTCTAATCTCAACGATGTCCATTTCCACTTGCAGTCTGTCACACCCCATATACTTTTTCTGACAGAATCTCAGTTGCCGGTTGATTCAACCACTGCTCATCTCAGTTACCCAAATTATTCACTGTATGATTCCTTTTGCCTCAAAGCTTGTACAGGTGCATATGTCCTGTTCCGATATTCCCTGTCAGAGACTTGGTAATTTGGAATCTTCTCTGGCTTAAAATCTCGCTACATCATTGTGTCAAATTCATCTATTGTCTCTACCATTCTCCCAACTCCACTAATCACTTGGAGCTCTTTGACTTCCTCTCTTTGCAACTTGACTTTCTCCAGTCCAACTTTCCAAACAGTGAGGTAATTTTCCTTGGTGATTTTAATGTTCACAACTCCAGCTGGCTTCCGTTTTCTAGTCACACCAACCCAGCTGGTCGAGATGCTGAGGCTTTTGCAATTACTAATGCCTTGCACAGACTTCATTTACCTACAAGAAAATTGGACAATCTTAACCATGCAGCCAACACGTTTGATCTTTTTCTCACAAATAACCCTTCTAAGTACACGGTCGAAGTGAGTGGTCCTTTGGGAACCTCAGATCACAACTTGGCGATTGTCTCTTCTCCAATGGAGCCTTTATCTCATGGCTATTCTCAACCTTGTATTGTTTGGCATTACAAGAATACAAAATGGGATGACCTGCAAGATTTCTTTTCTTCTTTTCCTTGGTCAGATTACTGTTTCAAAACTTCTGATGGCGATATTTGCTCAGATTGAGTCAGTGAAATGATTCTTGTAGGTATGGAATCTTTTATTCCACACTCCACTTTAAAATCTCGTCCTTTATCTAAACCTTGGTTTTTTTCAATAAATGTGCTAAAGCTTTTCAAGCGAAGAACGTTGTATATCTTAATTGGTTTGTTTCCAAATCTCCAGATTCATTTTCTGCCTACACCAAAGCTCGCAACAATTGTAAAACAGTTATTAATCAGTCCAAACTAGATTCTGAACAGGCTAAGAGTAGGAAACATTCTTCTTGCCCTAATGGTAGCTGAGCATTCTGGTCTCTTGCCAAAGCTATTGGCCGAAACTTTTGCCCATTTCTGCTCCCACCTTTGTCAAAACCAGATGGTTCTGTTGTCACTTCAGCCAAGGATAAAGCTGACCTGCTAGCCTCCCATTTCTCTTCCAACTCCTGTATCAATGATCTTGGTAAAGCAACTCCCACCATTCCCAACACGCTCCATTCAATGCCTCCTGTGGTCTTCCGTCAAAAGGATGTCAGAAGGATTTTGACTGATCTTGATGCTAAAAAAGCTCCAGGTCCTGATGGTATTTCTCCATTTGTTCTCAAAACCTGTCTCCTGAACTTACTCCTATACTTTGCCACCTTTTTTCACTTTCTTATTCCAAAGATGTTTTTTCTTCTGCTTGGAAATTTGCTCATATCCAGACAGTTCCTAAAAAAGGTGACAAATCCCTCCCATCAAATTATCGTCCCATTGCAATTACTTCTACTCTTTCGAAAGTAATGGAGAAATCAATTAATGGAAAATGGATAAATTCAATTGAAAAGTTCGGGGAAACACAAGCAGTTGCTCTTGACATTTCAAAGGCTTTCGATCGTGTTTGGCATTAAGGACGCCTAAAAAGCTTCCATCTTATGGTTTGCCAACTTTTCTTGCAAATGGTTATCCAGTTTTCTCTCTGATCACTCACTGAGGGTGATGGTAAATGGCTCTCTGTCTTCTAACTTTTCCACTAATGCCGGTGTCCCCCAAGGTTCAGTTCTTTCCCCCACTCTTTTCCTCTTGTATATTAATGACCTTCTTCCATTGACTGGAAATCCTATTCATCGTTTTATGGATGTTAAGGATGATAGCACGTTGCCTTCCACTTTCCATTTTGAGAAACGTTGCCTTGCTCAATCAATTTCAACTTCTTGAATATCCGCTACCAATTCCTTAAATGGCAATCTCCAGATAATTCTCGAGTGGGGCAAAGACAACTGAGTTGATTTCAATCTTTCTAAAACTCAGTCTTGTCTTATATCTCGCAAAAAGGATTCTTCTGCTCCTATGCTTATCTTTAGTGACACTCCGATTTCTAGGCAAAATGATATATCTCTTTTGGGGATTACCCTGACTTCTAATCTCTCTTGGCACAAGCACATTACAAATATAGCTTCTTCTGCATCTAAAAAACTTGGTTTTCTCTTTTGCTCTCGACGTTACTTTTCTTCCAAACAACTATTCACTTTGTACAAATCGCAAATCTGCCCTACCATGGAATATTGTTCACACATCTAGGGCAGTGGCTCCAAAACATCTCTGAGGCTTCTAGATTCCATTCAGAAGAGGGGAGTTAGGTAAATTAATGACTGCTCTCTAACCAAGTCTCTCCACTCGCTGTCTCATAGACATACTGTTTCTGCTGCATGCCTTTTCTACAGATACTTCCATGGGCACTGTTCTTCTTAATTGGCTTCTATAATTCCCACTCTATCTATCAAAGCAGTCCAAACACTTGCCGCCACCAGCCAACATACATTTACTGTCCAACTTCAAACTCACAGAACCAACTTTTCATCTTCCTCATTTATTCATTCAACTGCCATTTTCTGGAACAAACTTCCTTCATACGTATTTCCTGAAAATTACAGTGTACAGAGGTTCAAGTCTAATGTCAACAAATATCTTCTTTCGTCTTCTCAACCTCCAACCCAAGCACGGTACTAAGTACTATAGGTTCTAATACCTCTCGTGTTTGGGGTTTTCGTAAAAAAAAAAAAAACATTCTCCATTTTAAATGCCTGCAGTACCCATGGCAACTGTTTTTAAAAGCAAATAAATAAATGTCCTGTTTACACTCCGGGACGATCACACGGTCAAAGAAGTTCACGAGATATACAAAATACAAGCAAGAGCACCATATTCAGCAGTCTCGAGCTTGAACCCCGGTCACTCCAGGCAAGCGTATTTATGCACCCTCGTGCCCGGCATTGAATCCAGGGGGGGGGGGAGTTTCACCACCGGTGGAATAAAATTCTCCCCCAGTGAAAAATAGTAATTTTTATTTTATAAAATAACCGTTGTAAATTAAATCATAAATTCAATAAATTTATGTCAAATAAACAACAAGAAAAATCTGATCAACTAAGTGTGGTACTTGTTAGATGGTAGATGGTGAAAATAAATCACTAAAATTCAAGACACAAAATTTTCAGAATAATTAAATGGGCAATATTTCTGGCTGCACAAATTGTAACTAAAAGCCACTATTTCAAGTGTCTGCATTTTTGTTTTATGGTTTTCAGGTTCCTTTTATTTTCATACAAACCATCTACTTGTAACTAATTCGTTGTTTGTATATCACAAACAAGATTGCAGGCCGTGAATAGGTTTGCCTGAACTGGTTCCTGACAGATGCTACTGTAATTATAATTATAAAGTGTCCTGCAGCTTTCAGGGGAGTCTGCAGACATTAATACTAATTCAATCAGCAGTTTCGCGCATGGGTTTATTAAAGGGAGGTTTTGTCTGATCAATTTGATTGGATACTACAATGTGGTCACAAAAGGAACTGGATGCAAAAAATAATTTTGATATCATATACAATAATACCCCCCATATCTGTGGGGGATATGTTCCAAGACTTACCGTGGATGGCTGAAACCACAGATATAAGCGAACACCTGCTGACCCCATATATAACGTGATTTTATTATACATATGTATGTATGTACAAGAAAGTGTGTGTGTGTGTGTGTGTGTGAGAGAGAGAGAGAGAGAGAGAGAGAGAGAGAGAGAGAGAGAGAGAGAGAGAGAGAGAGAGAGAGAGAGAGAGAGAGAGAGAGGTAGAAAGGAATCACCAAGAAAGAGAAGAATGATGAAATCCAGCTCAGGACCCTGGGTGTGCCAAGCCCATACTCACCAGATATGAGTCACTGGGATTAGCAGAAAAAGGTTGGCAGGGTTGTTAATGACAATAAAGACAGTATGCTACTGCAACAGGATCTAGAAAAGTTAGGCAGATAGGCTCAGAAGTGGCAACTGAAATTTAACATTGACAAATGTTAAGTACTGCATATGATTAGCAGTAACCCAAGAGAAACATACCAACTGTTTGGTACTACACTCAGAGAAGTGGAGAACGAAAAAGATCTGGGAGTAATTGTGCAGTCAGATATGAAATTCTCTGAGTAGTGCAGATGGGCTGCCAGAGCAGGTCATGGAGTCTTGTTAATGATATATAGGAATTTTGCAAGCAGAAACAAGGAGATGATTATCCCTTTGTATAAGGAAATGGTCAAGCCATACCTTGAGTACTGCATACAGGTTTGGAAGCCTCATTTCAGGAAGGATGAAGAGTTGTTTGAGCGAGTACAAAGAAGAGCAACAAGATGGTGAGAGGAACAAAGGGGTGCTCTAACCAAGAAAGGCTTAAGTTCTGCAAGTTGCAGCATCTGGAGACTAGGCACCTGCAAAGCGATCTAACTGAGGTGTGCAAGTCCTTGGACTGAGCAGGCTCAATCACAATGGAATTCTTCCGCTTACTCAGATTATGAACCTGAGGGAACACAGATTCAAACTGAGGAAAGACAGTTGCAGAGCCGGGACTAAACAATCCTATGCCTGGGGCCAAAGTTTATATGTACGTCCCCCCATTACATGCAGGTAGTCAATCTTTCAGTAGCATAGCTAGGGTCATCGATACCCCCAAGGGCAACACGTCTTCCTGGCACTCCTGATTGTGATAGATAATTTGTCCAGTTTGCACCCCTGAAGCTTAGAATCCGGGGAAAGTTCCCCCCTCTGTACCCCCTTACTATGCCTCTGCAATCTTTATTAATTTAAAAAAATTACTATTGCAACAGTCTACGATTTGCATATATTTATTAATAAAATAATTTAAATACTACAATGGACATAACAAAACAAAAATATCAAAGAAAAAGAAACTTACAAATATTCGTTTATATCTACAGAGAATTTAATTCTGTATAAGCTACAAAGAAAGTACATATAACTAAAAAGAAATTAGAAAATCAGATAGTTTATGTATCTATTATAAAATTGTAGAAACAAAATAATGTGAAATATAGTACTTTTAACATTATAACATAAACTAAAAATATGCAATGAAGAATTTTTCTCACTTTGAAGGAACTTTCACAAGAAGTGAAAAAGGTCCTTCACTTCTTGTTACAGGCAGGGTAAGAAAAATTCATAGCTCTATTTCTATATTTAGATAAGATTCTATTAGACAATACCCATGAACAAATTGGAGAAGTTGTAAAGGGGTTGCAGATTTTATATCCTGCAGAATTGATAAATTATGATTTTTCAAACATCTGTTGAAATATCAACAGATGTTTGAAAAATTGTTCGTCCTCCAGTACTAACCACTAGAGGACAAACCAAATAGCTCAGAGGCGTGACATCACAAAACGGACCATAAGTGTAGAAGTATATAATTGAAGTTTCTCTGTTATTTTCGAAATTTTAAAAACACTGTTCCTCTATGATTTTTTTTCTGTAAGTGATTATAAATCCCAAATTTATAATTTTTTTTTCACTCACAAAAATTTCTGGAATCATAAGTAGCACGTACAAAGATAATGCAGTACAGTATTTCTTTTAATAAAATTTTTATTTTAAACAAAGAACACAAGCTGACCAGAAGCTATTATCCGTGTCAGGAATACGCTTTAATCGTTTGACTGGCTATAGCAGCGTTTCCCAACTGTGTTCTGTGGGGATGGGGGATATATCTTCCTTTATATTATTATTTTATTTAATCAATGTCATCCTGGGAGTTCACAGGCTTGTGCTTTAGGAAGAGTGGAACCCTCAATCCTCCAAGGTCCACTTTCACGACCTGAAAATTTCCAGGTTCTGAGGGTATTTGTATTTTCCCTGCTCCTATCCGCAAGAGTTATCTGGTAGGCAAGTGTCTGTGTCTCTGAATAATGTTACTCGGTATGAACCTTTGAAACCATTAACTTATTACACTTTATACAATATATATTTTATATACATTGCTCATCAATATTTGGAATATTTCTAATATACTTTAATTAACAACAGCACAAATATGTTATACTAGATATTTGAAACTAGGTTGTATTTCCCTTTCATATTTCAAAAAAAAAAAAAAAAAAAAAACAAGGTACATAGATTTACTATTGTTGTGTGCTCTATTATCCTTCATTACATTAATCGCTATTCATCCTTGTCTAACAATGTAATTACCACACCTCGGTCTCTTACAATTTATGACATTGTTCCTAAGAGATACATCATTAACACCCTCTGTTATGCATCACGATAATACAACCATCTTCTTGTATATTTGCAATTAGTTAAAACTTTCTATTCAATTTAGCATTTATTATTTAGCTCTTTAACCTTAGTAAGGAATACATTTCTGCTTATTTACCATGTTCAGGAGAGTGGTATAAATCTTAAATGCTACTTCTATAACACACTATTTATATAATTACAGTCAGAACTTATTCCTTCCAACCATCCATTGTCACTACTTGGATACACTCTTTATTGATCTATAGGCCGTTATTTCATTACCTCCTCGAGTACTTATATCTAATGTAGGATTTATTCTTCCAAAAAAAATCTTATCTCAAACTCCCCCTTTTTTCAATTTTTCTTTTTTGTTGAGTTGTATACATTCCAATATCAGTTAACACCACTATCTATAGTCCAAGCATTTATATCTGTCCTTCACAAACTACCATAAAGTTATTTATATAACATTGTCTGTTTAAATGGGTTCACAATTATTATAATCATAGTTTATTATTATAATCATTATAATCATATTATAATCGCTCTTATTTTAGCATAACAATAATTAATAGTCTTGCACTTACTGCAGTTCAATAATGCCTCTTTCCTTGAACTAGGGTTGCTCCTTCTTGCTTCCTCTATGTTTCTCATGATGCTGGATCAGTCACTATTGTATCCCTAGACAGCATATATTCTAGCATTCGATCACCAATGAGCCTGTCAATCCTGGGTGCAAATACTGATTCCTATTTGTCCTTTTTACCACTGCAGGAAGTCAAATTGGGTGCGGATTCATAGACAGATCCGACCATCCTTTCCTTCATTGGGCGCAAGGTAACCCAATGGTTCCATTTCCTTTCATTATTTCTCTTTGCACCTCTTGTTCTACTTCATCACAGGGTTGTCAGTATTTTTCTCTCTGTTCTTTCTACCACTAACCACTACTATACTTCTCAGATCTTCTCCTTACGCCTCCTTCCAAAAACTTTTTTCTCTCTGCCTTTTTCCTCACTCCTCTATCCAGACCTTTTTTTTTTTTTTTTTTTTTTCCCAACCCTCATACTAGGCTAATTTCTCTGCTCATCTATTCGCTTGTCACTCATCACCTGATCTCTTCCATCAATTACGTTGAATTCCTTTCTCTTAACTTTTGTCTACTGCCTATTCCTCTTACTAAAATAACTCACTTTACTGCTATTTCTTATTGCTTTCAAAAATTCCTTGCTTTTCAACTCTCTCAGAATCGCTCACTGCTGCCCTCTTCCCGAATTAGTCATAGGCCTTTGCTTATTTGGCGTGACTGCAAAGCTCTTCCTGTTGCTTGGTTTATGGTGAGGCTCCTTACTTGCTCTGGTTTCTGGCATCCCTTTGTTAGTCCAAGTAACCCTTTCAGTTTCCATTATCGATGATGCTCTGAATCGTCTCTTTGCCAAAACTTCATGCTAATCTAAATGCTTTCATTTAAAATTTTACTAACATTTTCAGTAATGCTAAATCTATCCTTAATTACACATTCTCTTGCCGAGATTCAAATACACCTACCCATGTAAGGTCTACTTCTTACAGTTCCACGGAACACTAGTGTTCCATGAGATGTAAACAAGTATTCTGTGAAAAATCATAATTAATAATTTAAAAAAAAATAAATAAAATAAATAAATTTTGCATATTTGTAGCATACGCCACTTTTGTATCATTATAATTTTTAACATTTTTTTTCGGTTATTAATATACTGGCATAGACTTATAATCAATTACTAGTCTATACCAGTATTTTTTTTTTTTTTTACCAGTATTTTGGAGGGCTTTTGCATAAAGAAGTATGAGTATATGACATCTACAAAATATTAGCAATGTAGTGATATAATAATAATAATTATTATTTTTAATTATTAAAAATAATTATTTTTAATAATTAAAAAATAAAATAAAATAAATAAATTTCGCATATTTGTAGCATACACCATACTTTTGTATTATTATAATTTTTATACTCATTCGTATGCAATTTAGCCTGGAGTACACGGGTTGAAGGAGAGCGGAAGCGAACCGATATCATAACAAAACTCACTTCCTTGTATATCTATATATATATATATATATTTTTTTTTTTGATAATTATCAAATATTATTATTAATATAAATGACCATGGATTTGTGGTGGAAAAAAGGAACTTTGAAACAAGAAGAATCGACCACAATATTGTCACACTTCAAAGTGAGGATGAACAATTGCAGCCTTTTGTTCCCCAAAAATCCGAAGTGAAAAAACAGGAACCAACTAATAAAAGACCAAAACGAAAGTATGATCACAGTTATTTGAACTTTGACTTTACATGTGATGGAAATAAACATGCTTCTGATGCACAGTGCGTCATATGTAATAAAATACAGTGGATTCCGGTTATTTGGGCCACCGGATAATCGGGGGAGCCGTTTATTTGGGGAAAACCTTAAAAAACAGAAACCAATAGAAAAAATAGCCAGGGTTTACTTCGCTTAATTGGGGCAGGAGACCGCAGCACTGGAAATTACCCTCGATTGTAGTATAGTATAGTGAATAAGCTTAGTATAGTATAGTACATAATATAATATTGTCAATCAGTAAATCTATTAATCTTGTTGAACTTCATTTGTCAATTAAATTGTACTTTTAACTATATACATATAACGACTTAGATTACATAACATAAATAATTAGCAAAAATAAATAATTAATACTTAACTTGATATGGAAGTTATATAAAGGGATTTCGTAGATAACACTCAATACTGAAACATAAATATAGCGTTATAACTGTGTTGGGATACAAGTTTAGGGTTTTAATTTTGTACTGAAATTGAAATTTTACTGAAATTAAATCGAAATCATGACTCAGACCAGAGCAGCAAAGCAAAATGCTCAAGCTAATGGAAGTGCTGTGGCTCAGGGGAGAACTGAGAGAGGCAGTTGCCCTCTGAATCATTTGCTTGATTTTTGTGGAGCAGTCAGGTATGGGACATGATACTGCCATGGGGGATGTCTTTGTGTGTGCAAAGTGTATGTGTATGTGTCTTTGTATGCAAGGAGTGTAAGGAAATCAGGCAACAACTCAGCGTTGTTATGGGCCTATACCAGAGCTTGAAGGACAAGGTGGATGCCCTCGAAGGATTAAAAGTGAGGGGCCCATCAAGCACTCAGCTGCCCACACCAACGCCACAGCTTGCACTTGGGCGTCACACAATACAGCGGCAACCCCCAAGGCATAATGCACTGGTCCCAAAGGAACTAGTAGTTGTTGGTGACTATTGTCAGGGAAAGGGGAAACATGCTTTGTAAAAAGGATTGGTGGAACAGAACCAGGGTATGTCTGCCAGAAGCAAAGGTTGATGACATAGAGCGAATATCATCTTTTAAGGGCACAAAAGGTGATATAGTTGTACACGTTGGCACTAATGATATTAAGAGTAGGAGACCGGCAGAATTACTTAAAAAGTACAGGTCACTGTTGAAAAAAAGCTTGAATTAGGATTGAATTTGAAAGTGTCTGCAATTCAGCCCAGACATGATAGGAGGGTGTATATGATGAGAGCCCTGTCGAACAATTCGGCCCTGGAAAGATTGTGCAAGGCTCAAGGGGTAAAATTTTTTTCAGCCTAGTCTGTACTTGTTAACAGGAGAGACTGCTTCTACAGGGATGGGATACACTTTAAATAGAAAGGGTGCAAGAATGTTTGCTGATGCTATCGAGGCAGTGTTAGGTGGGTCGGAAAACTGCCAGATTGGGGGGGATACAAGGACTAATAGATTAACAGTAGCCACTGGCAGAGGTGAAAGTGATTCTTGCACTGCTTCTATTGGAATGAGCAGCAGCCTGGAAAATAAGATGCAGGATATTTCAGAGACTGCTGGGAGATTGGGGTACAAGTAAACACGTGGGTTGTGTTAGGGTAGCTAAGAAAAAGAAGAGGTGCATGTATACTTGTGTGTACACCAAGGCTAGGAGTTTGATAAATAAATCTGATGAATTTGAGGTATTGCTCAAAGCATCAAAGGCAGATATTTTTGGGATATCAGAGATGTGGTGTCACACAGATATAAGTAATGCAGAACTGGAATTTGGGGAGTACAACATCTACAGGATAGGAAGGGAGGAGGGGGTTAGGCTATTAGTTAAGAAACACATAAAATCAAAGGAAGTGAAGCCAGTCAACATTGCTGGACAGTGCAGTGTCGAGTCAGTTTGGTGTGACATAAGCACTGGGAGATCAAAATTGAGAGTAGGAGTGCGCTATAGGCCTAATGACTCTGATGAGTATAATAAGAAACTGTACAGGGAAATAGAGTGGGCCAGTAAATGAGAGAGTCTTATTATGGAGGATTTTAATTTCCTAGATATTGACTGCAATTTATGGGTTGGTCACTCACACACTAGCAAGGCTTTTGTGGATTTATTGGATGATTGTTTTCTAAATCAGCATGTTCGGGAGGCAACTAGAGGGAGCAATACTCTTGATTTGATTATCAGTAGTGATTCTTCAGGCATTAAGAATCTGCAGATACAGGAACCACTAGATGGCAGTGATCACAGTGTGGTGAAATGGGATTTACTCAAGGAAGTAACTACCATCAGGGGTAAAGGAAAGGGTTATTGTTTTCATAAAGGCAACTACGATGGTCTGAGACAGTATTTAAATTCTATACAGTGGGACCAACTGATGATGTTACCAACAGCAAACTCAAAATGGGAAGCATTCAAAGAACTTATCTTGGGAGCTAGTAGGCTTTACATACCAACTAAGAAATATTGTTCAAGGTTCAGGCCTAAATGGATGTCAGATGAACTAATGAGACATATGGCAGAGAAGAAAAATGCATGGGATACATATAAATTAACATGTGACACAGAAGCCTATGATGACAGATATAAGTTGATCTGTAACCAAGTTACAAAGGAGGTTAGGCAAGCGAAGGCAGATTACAAGAAATCTTTGGCAAGGGATGCAAAGGAAAACAGCAAGGAGTTCTTTACTTATGTGAACTCTAGAAGGAAGGGGATGAATCAGATTGGTCCACTTGATATCGATGGTTCAACTGTTCATGATCCTGCTCAGGTAGCTAACAAACTAAATCAATATTTTGCATCTACATTCACACATGAGGAGTAATTCAGGAAAGGGAATGCCATAGATGAAACACTGGCAGTGAGCTAGATGATCTTGTAATAATTGAGAGTAAAGTGGAGGAGAAATTGTTGAAGATAAATACAAGAAAAGCACCTAGGGTGGATGTGATCTATACAGTTATATTAAAGGAGGCAGCAAAGGAAGTAAGCAATCCATTAGCCATAATTATGACAGCTTCCTTGGACTCGGGGGAGGTACCCACAGACTGGAGATGTGAAAATGTAACCCCAATTCACAAAGGAGGATCAAAGGCTGACACAAGTAATTATAGACCTCTGAGTTTAACTTCTGTTCCAGGAAAATTAATGGAAGCACTGGTTAAAGAAGCACTGCAGGATCATCTTGACAAGAATTCAATTATAGCTCAGACACAGCATGGTTTTGTTAAGGGAAGCTCTTGCCTAACCAATTTGATTGGATACTATGATGTAGTCACAAAAGAATTGGATGCAAGGAATAACTTAGATATTATATATTTGGATCTTAGAAAGGCTTTTGATACTGTTGCACATGGAAGACTGCTACACAAATTGGAGCAGTGTGGCATTGGTGGCAAATTGTTGCTATGGATAAAGGGATGGTTGAGTGGCAGAAGACAGAATGGTAATTAATGGACACTGCTCATCGTGGACTAATGTTATTAGTGGAGTCCGTTAGGGTTCAGTGTTGGGTCCATTGTTGTTCTCTGTATTTATAAATAATATTGATGATGGTATATCAAGCTTAATGTCCAGGTTTGCAGATGATACAAAGGTTGGCAGGGTTATTAAGGACGCTACTGATGCTATGCTGCTGCAACAGGATCTGGAAAGGTTGAGCAGATGGGCTGAGAGGTGGCAAATGAAGTTTAACATTGAGAAATGTAAAGTACTACATATGGGAAACAGCAATCCCAGAGCAACGTATCAACTCTGTGGTACTACACTGACAGTGGTAGAGAATGAAAAGGAACTGGGGGTAATTGTGCAGTCAGATATGAATTTCTCTGAGCAGTGCAGACGGGCTCAAGAGTAGCTCATGGTGTCTTATCAATAATATACAGAAATTTTTCTAGCAGGGATAAGGAGGTGATTATTTCCTTGTATAAGACAATGGTCAGGCCGCACCTTGAGTACTGTATACAGGTCTGGAGGCCTCATTTCAAGAAGGATGTAGAGCTGCTGGAACGAGTACAGAGAAGGGCAACAAGGTTAGTGAACGGAACGAAGGGTTGCTCTTACGAAGAAAGGCTTAAGTTTTGCAAATTACAGTGTCTGGAGAATAGGCACCGGCGAGGTGATCTGATAGAGGTGTACAAAGCCTTGAATGGGTTGAGCATGCTCAATGCTGATGGGATACTGCCTCTTGCTCAGAATAGTCACCTGAGAGGGAATAAATTCAAATTGGGGAAAGACAGATGTAGGATAGATGTGCGGAAATTTGCCTTTAGCCTGCGGGTGGTTGGTTGGTGGAACAGACTTCCATCCCTTGTTGTGGAAGTTGATAGCCTAAATAAGTTTAAGGCTCAGCTGGACAGGTATTTCGAACGAACAGAGGGGTGAAGTGGAAGAGTTTTTTTTTTTTTTTTTTTTTTTTTGGCTGATGCTGCATAAGCTTGCTTTCTTGCATCATATGCCTCTACTAATGCTAATTAGTCTCCGACAGTACTACGTGGTTCGGTCGAAATTCTGGAGGTCACAACCATAAAAACAATTAGGAGTCACCTGTTTATTGAGCTTTTCTGTTCGTGAAATCTATCATAAACGTACAGTAAACCTGATCTTACTGAATTTGTGATAACACCGACAGCTGGAATTCTGTGAGTTATTATGGTGTAATGTGTTTACACTTCCATAAAATCTTCAATCATATAAAAAAAAATTAATTCTCAGATCTTTTCTTCATTCCTATTTTTAAAGCTTTGTAACTCGTTACTCCGTTCTCACTTGCACGTATTGTGTTACTTGCAATTTGTGTGTGCCGTGTTCTTTGTTATTGATTGCTTATCTTTTTACTGTTTTAAATTTTAATCCCCACCCACAAATGTCAGCGAACAGAAATGTCAACTAGTTCGTATGTACATATTATAGTACATATTAATTATTCCGATTATCACATATATTCTTCCAATTTTCACGTATCATTTAATTTTTTAATTGATAAGGTAATAAAGGATAAATTTGTGCTTAATATATCTTTGCTTTTATAGTCTGTGGATAATATTCCTCCTATTTTTGCTAATTAGAATTGCTGTTTAATAGAATTAAAATTCAATTCACAAACATGATCACAATGACCAGCACTCACTGGACATCGTATAGTGAACGGTACTTTGCTACGTTGAGTTTGTCGTAATGTGATTTGATTGTACGGTGAGCCAATTGTAAGGGGGGGGGCAAATTTTATTTTTAACTATTTACGTGAAACTTCGGATAATTGGGGCAGCCGCTTAATCAGGCCAAAAATTCACTAGTCCCGATGTGTCCCAAATAACCGGAATGAACTGTATTAGCAAACAGTTCTTTGGTTCCCGCTATACTTGAGTTCAGTAAATATATTGTGAGATGAAAAATGTTCCATGACTAAAAAGTTTGGGAAATGCTGGACTATAGAAAGCAGTTGACTAGCATGACTTTTCGGTATGTGGGATAGGTGGCTGCATATGTCTTACGTTCCACTTACATTGTGGAACGGTAATTCCTTTAACCCTTAATTTGCACTTTCTAATTGCCTAAAGGCCGGAGATAGAAACAAAGCATACAAAGATAAGTCTCTCGTAATCCACTCATTATATGCCAATTTTCTTCATTCTACAAAAACTTTAAATGTAATTACCAAAAGAATTTCAAAAAATTCGCTATAAAGAAATTTGTTAAACACAGGTCCGACTGTAATTAAATCAAAAATGAAGAATTTTAAAATATATAACTGGTCAGATGGGCCCTTAAAATGCTGCTCCTGGGACTGGCACCTTGCACGAGCCACCCTAGTTCTGGCTCTGGACAGTTGTAGAATGTGTGGAAGTTTGCCTTTAGCCAGTGGGTAGTTTATTGCTGGAACAACTTCCATCTGTTGTTGTGGAAGTTGATAGCTTAAATAAATTTAAGGCTCAACTAGACAAACATTTGGAGTAACTGGATGGATGAAACAGGAATTTTTTTTTTTTTTTTGGTTGATGCTGTATAAGCTTGCTTTCTTACATAATATACAACTAATGCTAAAGGTTGTCTATGTTACATATTCGCTATATTCAAAATATGGTGAATATTTTACAAGGCAACTTTGCTGATATATATCCCCTCTAAACCCTTGTTTAAAAATCAGAAAAGGAAGTGAACTGATGTGGAACCATTGAAGTGAATTTTTGATATTTGCAGCTTGACATTTTAATTAATGCTATATGCGAAATCCAGTATATCCTAGGATTTACCAGATTTTAAGCTTTAACAATAACATATACACTTATGAACTTAAAAGAAGTAAAAGCCAGCATAAATAACGAAAGTGTTTAGAATTAAGCAAATCAGTGGGAGGAATCAAAGTCATGTGGCTTAGAGATTCTTCCCAAATGTTCAAGTATTAACTAATTCGACTTATAAGGAATTCAAGAACATTAAAATTAATTTTTTTTTTTTTTTTTTTTTTATGTAAACCCCAAACACCAGAGGTATTAGAACCTATAGTACCGTGCTTGGGTTGGAGGTTGAGAAGACGAAAGAAGATATTTGTTGACAATGGACTTGAACTTCTGTAGACTGTAATTTTCAGGAAATACATATGGAGGATTGTTCCAGAAAATGGCAGTTGAATGAATAAACGAGGAAGATGAAAAGTTGGTTCTGTGAGTTTGAAGTTGGACAGTAAATGGATGTTGGCTGATGGCAGCAAGTGTTCGGACTTTTGAAAGAGAGAGCGGGAATTATAGAAGCCAATTCAGAAGAACAGTGCCCATCGAAATATCTGTAGAAGAGGCATGCAGCAGAAACAATACGTCTATGATAAAGCGAGTGGAGAGACTCTGTTAGAGATGAATCATTAATTTACCTAACTGCCCTCTTCTGAATGGAATCAAGAAGCCTGAGAGAGGTTTTGGGGCCACCACCCCAGATGTGGGAACAATATTCCATGGCAGGGCAGATTTGCGATTTATACAGAGTGAGCAGCTGTTCGGAAGAAAAGTAACGCTGAGAGCGAAAGAGAAAACCAAGTTTTTTAGATGCAGAGGAAGCAATATTTGTAATGTGCTTGTGCCAAGAGAGATTAGAAGTCAGGGTAATCCCCAAAAGAGATATATCATTTTGCCTAGAAATCGGAGTGTCACTAAAGATAAGCATAGGAGCAGAAGAATCCTTTTTGCAAGATATAAGACAAGACTGAGTTTTAGAAGTGTTGAAATCAAATAAGTTGTCTTTGCCCCACTGGAGAATTACCTGAAGATCGGCATTTAAGGAATTGGTAGCAGATTTTCAAGAAATTGAAGCTAATTGAGCAGGACAAGGTTTCTCAAAATGGAAAGTGGAATGCAATGTGCCATCATCGGCAAAACTATGGATAGGATTTCCAGTCGATGGAAGGTCATTAATATACAACAGGAAAAGAGTGGGAGAAAGAACTTAACCTTGGGGGACGCCAGCATTAGTGGAGAAGTTAGAAGACAGAGAGCCATCTATCACCCTCAGTGAGCAATCAGAGAGAAAACTGGATATCCAATTACTAAAAACAGTTGGCAAACCATAAGATGGAAGCTTGTTTAGAAGACCTTTATGCCAAACTCGATCGAAAGCCTTTGAGATGTCAAGAGCAACTACTTGTGTTTCGCCGAACCTTTCCATTGAATTAGTACATAAATGGGTAACATAAGCCAGAATTAGACAGAAACAGTCCCAATAAATTTAGTTATTGGGACTGTTTGAATCTAGTTGTTTTTTTTTTTTTTTTTTCATACCAATAAACTAATTAAATACTTCACTTGGCAAAGTTTAATTTATTAAAGTTTCTTACAAAGATTGTTTTATTGATTGGGCCAAGCCCCACACCCAGACATTTTCAGTTCGGTTAGTCTGAGAGCAGCCCATGGACAGAGAAAAGCCAAGTGTGCACTTCATATTTTTTTGTCCAACTATGCTAATTTATGTTAACCATGTTAAGCTGTTAAAATGTGTCAACTGTGTTAACTTTTGCTCAGATTTGGAGAAGGCCACTTGCTCTTGTTTGAAACTAACTCATTGATTCTATTTTATGATGGACTGTTTCTCCTGCTTTAATATTTTTGTTGTTAAAATCTTCCAGAGAACAGTAGGAGCAGTAAGCCAAAATCCTTGTTAGTGGAAACTCATCTCCCAGTGACAGTAACACAGCTCATTGGGATAGGCAGGTAAATCCAAAGCTATTTCCTTTTAACTGAGGCAAGTGGCAGTTTTTATGTTAGAGTTTATTTGTTTGCACTTTATTTGAATTTCTACTGTGGTATTTTCATTAGATAACAATTACCGAGAACAGAATAAGTTATGCATAGCATATAAGATAACACATATATGGCCTAGAGAGTTATGCATAGCATATAAGATAATGCATATATGGCCTAGGGAGCAAATTTAATGTGACTCAAATGTAATGTATCTGACAGTTATTTCCTTGGATAATGGAATATAATAGTCTGGCCACTATTTATGGGAAAACTATTCTGGTGGAAGCAAATATTTCAGATTTAAGTTACAATGAAATTTTATGCTATTAATGTGTAATTTGTGATATTACACATTATCTTTTAATGTTAACCTCAACCATACTTTAAATAACTGGTCTCCCATACATGGTAAGGATTTCCAATTACCCTGTACAAAATAATGTTGGAGGGTTATGAAAATGTTGCTTAAGTGAATGTCTTATTACTGAATTTCTTTAAGCATGGATGCATGTACCTTTGTTTTATCCCTAATTTGTTCTTTTCAATTAATTTTCCCTTCTCTTAAAATCTTGACTGGGTCCATAACTTTTTTTTATTACAGTGCTCCAAGCTGTCACACAGTATTCTTTTACCTAATAACCTCAATAAAAAGAAAGTAGTTAATGTATGCAACATGATACATTTCAGGCACATTTTTGATCTTTTTTATTAAATTAAATTTTTTCTCTTTTTTCGTGATTAGCAGAAGTCAAAAAAGTATATATAGTTATCGCCTTAGTGATTAATTACTAAGATACACTTTATAAAACACATTAAAACTCCATAGTTTTACATTCTCTAAACTTAATTATTGTCTTTTCTTCTCTCTCTTTCATATATATATATATACACACACACACACACTGATGAGTTATCACTGAATTATGACCACCTACCAATTACTTCGTAGGTCCTTCTTTTGCCGTCAGTACAGCAGCTATCCGACGTAACATCGAGACAAGATGTCAGAAGCATTTGGGAGGTATGGCCTACCAAGCTGTCCAATGCAGTCAGCAAAGCAGGTATGGAGGTGATTGGTGTATCCAGATGCCTGATATGCTTTTCCATAGTGTCCCACAAGGTGCTCCATGGGATTAATATCAGTGGAGTTCAGAGGCCAATCGATATTCTGGAAGTCAGAACTGTGTTACTCAAACCATTCCGGCAAAAGATGATGACGTTGTAAAGCATATGTCATCTTTTAAGGGCACAAAAGGTGATACTGTTGTAAATGTTGGCACCAATGACATTAAGAGTAGGAGATCTGCAGATTTACATAACAAGTACAGGTCAATGTTGCAAAAAAGTCATGAGTCAGGGTTAAATTTGAATGTGTCTGCAATTCTTCCCAGACACGATAGGAGGGAGTACATGATGAGAGCCTTGTCAATCAATTCAGCCCTGGAGGGAATGTGCAAGGCTCAAGGGGTAGAATTTTTTTCAGCATGGTCGATGCTTGTTAACAGGAGAGACTGCTTCAACAGGGATGGGATACACTTAAATAGAAAGGGTGCAAGAATATTTTCTGATGCTATTGAGGCAGTGTTAGGTGGGTCGGAAAACTGCTAGCTTGGGGAATTCACAGACTAAAAGGTTAAAAGTAGCCGCAGGCAGAGGTGAAGGTGATTCTTGCACAACTTCTATTAGAATAAGTAGTGACCTGGAGAGTGCTGGGGGTTTCAGGGACTGATGGCAGTCATCGTGAAACAGGTGGGTATATGGGATATGTCAAGGCAACTAGGAATAGGTGCATGTATACCAATGCTAGAAGTATAGTAAATAAATTTGAAGAATTTGAAGTGTTGGTCAAGACATCAAAGGCGGATACTGTTGGGATATCAGAGACGTGGTGTCACACTAATATTAGGAATGCAAAATTGGAATTTGGGGAGTACAATTTGTAGAAAAAGGATAGACAGGATAGGAAGGGAGGAGGTGTCATGCTGTTAATTAAGAAAAACGTAAAATCAAAAGAAGTGATGAACAGTGCACTGTTGAGTAAGTTTGGTTATGACATAAACACTGCGAAAGCAAAAAATAAGAGTAGGAGTGTGTTATAGGCCTAATGACTTGAATGAGTACAATGAAAAATTGAACAGAGAAATACAGTGGGCTAGTAAATCAGAATGTCTTATAATGGGGGATTTTAACTTCCTAGATAATGACTGGAACTTGTGGGTTGGTCACTCACACACTAGTAAGATTTTTGTGGATTTATTGGATGACTGTTTTCTGCAGCAGCATGTTTGAGAAGCAGCCAGAGAGGGTAATACTCTAGATCTGGTTATCAGCAGTGATCATTTGTGTATTAAGAATTTGCAGATAAAGGAACCACTAGGCAGTGATCACAGTGTCCTGATGTGGGATTTACTTAAAGATATAATTACCATCAGGAGTAAAGGAAAGGGTTTTTGCTTCCGTATTAAAGGTGAGTACAGTGGTCTCAGACAGTTTTTCAATTCTGTACAGTGAGATCAACTGACGATGTTACCAACAGTAAATTCTAATTGGAAAGTATTCAAGAAATTAATCGTGGAAGCTACTAAAAGTTTCATACCTATTAAGAAATATTGTTTAAGGTTTAGGCCTAAATGGTTATCAAATGAACTAATGAGACTCATGACAAAGAAGAAAAATGCACGGGATGCATATAAATTATCAAGCGACTCAGAAGCCTATGGCAGATATAAGCTAGTCTGTAATCAGGTCACAAAGGAGGTTAGGCAGGCAAAGGGAGATTACGAGAAATCTTTGGCAAAGGCTTTCTTTACTTATATAAACTCTAAAAGAAAGGGGATGAATCTGATTGGTCCACTTGATATCGATGGTTCGACTGTTGATGATCCTGCTCAGATAGCAAACAAACTGAATGAGTATTTTGCATCTACATTCACACATGAGGAGTTATTAAGGTTTGAAAATAGCAGAAGGTTATCAAATTGTAGCAGGGTGCTTAATAATTTTGTAATAACTGAGAGCAAAGTGGAGGAGAAATTGTTGAAGTTAAGCATAAGAAAGGCACCTGGGGTGGATGGGATCTATCCAGTTATATTAAAGGCGGCGGCAAAGCAACTAAGCAAACCCACAGCCATAATTATGAGAGCATCCTTGGACTCAGGGGAAGTCCCACGGACATGTGCAAATGTGTCCCCAATTAACAAAGTGGGATCAAAGGGTGACATGAGTAATTACAGAACAGTTAGTTTAACTTCTGATCCAGGTAAAATAATGGAGTCACTGGTTAAAGATGCATTGCAGGATCATCTAAACAAGACTGCAGCAATAATTCAGACACAGCATGAATTTGTTAAGGGAAAGTGTCGTCTGAGAAATTTGAGAGTATATTATGATGTGGTTACAAAGGAAGTGGATGCAAAAAATAATTTTGATATATATTTGGATTTCAGGAAAGCTTTTGATACTGTTGTGCATGGAAGACTATTGTACAAATTGGAACAGAATGGTATTAAGGGTAAGTTGCTACAATGGATAAAAGGATGGTTGAGTGGGAGAAGACAGAGGGTGGTAATGAATGGGTGCTGCTCTTCGTGGACTAATGTTATTAGTGGAGTCCCACAGGGTTCGATGTTGATTCCACTGTTGTTTTGTATATTTATCGATGATATTGATGAAGGTATATCATGCTTAGTGTCGAAGTTTGCAGATGATACAAAGGTTGGCAGGGTTGTTACTGTATGCTACTGCAACAGGATCTAGAAAATTTGGGCAGATGGGCTAAGAAGTGGCAACTGAAGTTTAAACTTGACAAATGCAAAGTGCTGCATATGAGTAAAAGTAACCCCAGAGAAACGTACCAACTGTGTGGTACTACACTTAAAGTGGTAGAAAATAAAAAAGATCTGGGAGGGATTGTGCAGTCAGATATGAAGTTTTCTGAGCAATGCAGACAGGCTGCCAGGGCAGGTCATGGGGTTTTGTCAATGATATATGGGAATTTTGCTAGCAGGGAAAAGGAGGTGATTGTCCCTCTGTATAAGGCAATGGTCGGGCCACGCCTTGAGTACTGTGTACAGGTCTGGAGGCCTCATTTTAGAAAGGATGTAGATTTGCTTGAGTGTGTATAGAGAAGGGCAATAAGATTGGTGAGGGGAATGAAGGGATCCTCTTACCAAGAGAGGCTTTAAGTTCTGCAAATTGCAGTGGCTGGAGACTAGGCACCTGCGCGGTGATCTGATTGAGGTGTATAAGGCTTTGAATGGGTTGAGCACGCTGAATTCTAATGGAATCCTTCCAATTGTTCAGATTATGAACCTAAGGGGGCATAAATTCAAATTAAGAAAAGACGGATTTAGAACAGATGTGCGGAAATTTGCCTTTAGCCAACGTGTGGTTAATTGCTGGAACAAACGTCCATCTGTCATTGTGGAAGTTGATAGGTTAAATAAATTTAAGGAGGAACTGGACAGGCATTTGGAGGGAATTGTGTAATTTTTTTTTTTTTTTTAGCTAATGTTGCATAAGCGCATACACTTCCTTTCTTGCATCACATGCCACTACTACTACTACAACAAGTGCACGATGGCTCGTGCATTGTCATCTTGGAAGACACCATTGCCATTTGGGAAAAAAAGTGTAACATAGCGGGGTGTACACAGTCAACAAGCAGTTGACAATAGTGGAGACCAACGATACGTTATTCCACATGCACCAGGGATCCAAGTTCCTGCAGTGAAACATGCCCCACAACGTACAACTGCCTCCACCAGCCAGCACTTTTGATACCATGCATGATGGACCAAGAGCCTCATGTTGTTGACGTCAAATCTGTACACGACCATCCACGGTTTGGAGTAAATAACGTGACTCATCCAACTAGCATACCTTCGTCTTCTAATGTCCAACTTGTATGCTCTTTGCACCAGGCGAGTCTTTTATGCCGGCGCATTATAGCCTTAGTAGCTAATGCGCCAATAAAATCAAAACCAAACCAAACCAATCTTTTATGCCGATGAACCTTGGTTAGGAGAGGATGCCATAGGGGTTGTCTGCTGATATAGCCCATACGTGCAACACATGGTCATGCCACATATTGTTCAGGGTTGGCCCATGTTGTATTGGGTAGTCAACTCTTCAACAGTGCTGTACCTGTTCGCCTGTATGAGTCGTCGGACCCAGCTCTCAACTCTAACATCGACCTTTCTCTGACCTTTGCAGTTTTGCCGCCAAGTCATTGTTTGAACATTCTGACGCCAGTCCTGGTACACTTTAACTACGGCTGCTCTCGAACACCCCACCAGTTCAGCCATTTGGAAAATCAAGGCAACAGCTCGTAGCACCCACAATCTGTCCTTTATCAAAGTCCGATAAATCCTTCTTTTCACCCATCGTGCTCAGAATTTTACTACCTACTGAACCACTTACACCTTATCTATGCTACGTAGGTCGACTAACTTTGCACTCTCGTGGTCAATGGCTCACATTCAGTTTTCATAGGGATGGTCATAATTCAGTGATAACTCAGTGTGTGTTTAAGTAAAATTAAATGGAACAAAGCATCATATCTTTAAGAGTATAATGATCTATATAATATTATTGTAAACACATCATAGACAACTCTTAAGCAAAAAACTATGTTAGTAGTGTGAAGGGCATCATTTTATCCGTACCTGCCCTCCCACCCACCGACGGATAAAAGGCCATGAAACAGTGCCGTCTGGGTGGTGGTGTCCACCGAGAATAAGTAATAATAGTCTTCTCTTTTAGCGAAGCGTTACTTAGTCAAGGTAGTGCAATACATGGCAGCTCGTTGTGAAGGAAGAGCACAATATGAGATGCAGATAAAATGATGCCCTTCACACAACTAAAATAGTTTTTTGTTTAAGAATTGTCTATGGTGTGTTTACACCAATATTATATATAAGTTAGAAGTAATAAGACAAGACAAAATGCAAACAGATGGAATTGTAAAGAACACAAGGTGCCAAAACTAGTAGGAAATGGAAAAATTAAGGTAGAAGATTTTATTATTATTAGCCATAAGGTGCAAGGAAGCCTAAGGCTTATGATGCACCAGCCAAAAAAAATTTGAGTACCCTGAGTGAGTGAGAAAGAGAGAGAGAGAGAAATAGGAGGGAATCACAAAAAAAAAAAAAAAAAAAGAAGAATGATGATATCCAGCCCAGAACTGTTTGTTTGTTATTTGGTTTTTAGGAGCATTAGCAACTAAGGCCATATTGCTCCGGGAATATTGGGTGGTCATTCCCTGACCTTTCTGCATCCTCCGTATTTGGTGGTGACGGGCTCAAACCCCGGTCTAATCAAGAAGCGTGTGCTGCGCACTGCTGCTACTTCCCACCTGGCTACGGAGGCGCCTAGCCCAGAACTCTGGGTGTGCCAAGCCCATACTCACAAGATGTGAGCCCCAAGGGTTATAGGAAAAGAATGTGAAGGACCTAAAAGTGCACTGAATTATCCAAAATTAAAGGCTGAATTAATAAGCCAATTAGTAAGAAAGAAGCTATAAGGGAGAAAAAAATAATAATAATTAATAAATTACAAAGAGATAGCATGCATCAAATAGAAGATGGGAAAAATGATTTGATGTTAAAAAACCTAATAGTAAGAAAAATGCTAAAATAAAGGTTAAAATATTTTAATTATTTGATGCAAGCTATAAAATATTGATACATAATGCAAGTATTTCATTGGGGACTACACCTGATTATGTATCAATAAACTGAATTTTTATACATGCATATAATTATAGAAAAAAAAAAAAAAAAACTTAAAAGGAAACTCTAAAAAAAAGAGTGAAACAAATGGAGGGTTAAAGCAATAAATCTTCCATAAAAATAAGTAAGGTAGCTTTTTAGGGGAAATTTATTATTTTCACACTTCCTTTTTTTGTTACCAAAAAAAATATTTTTTTTTTTTACTCTTTTTTTTAGAGTTTCCTTTTAAGTTTTTTTCTTATATGTATAGAAATGCAAGTTATTGACACATAATCAGGTAGTCCCCCAATGAATACCTGCATTATGTATCAATCTTTTATATCTTGCATCAAATATTTTAACTTTTATTTTTCTTTCCCTTATTACTAGAATTTTTTACAATGAAATTATTTTTTCACCTTCTATTTTATACTTGCTATCTCTTTGTAATTTATTAATTATTATATTTTTCTCCCTTTAGCTTCTTTCCTCCTAATTGGCTTATTAATTCAGCCCTTAATTTCAGATAATTCAATTCATCTTTTAGGTTCTTCACATTCTTTTCCTATTTTCTATCTTAATTTTTCTATTTCCTACTAGTTTTGGCACCCTGTGTTCTTTAAAATTCCATCTCTTTGCAATTTGTCTCGTTTTATTACTTCTTATTTCTAATTTAAATATATACTTTTGTATCCTTAGCTGCTGCTTAGTGCGCATAGGTACAATTGCCATATAACCTTTTTAACTTTTAAAACATAATTTACCTATACCTCCATATTTGTCACTTCTACTCATTTTGTCTATGTGTGGGTGTGTGTGCACAGCCAATATATAAGTTAATAGATAGAGAGGAAGGGAATAGGAAATGAAGTAGCAAAACAGGAATTGGAACTACGGAAGCCATGGAAAGTATAAGAAAGAAAAAAAAAAAAAAAGAAGTACTTAATGCCAAAATCAACGATTTCAATATCTTCATCAAGGGTCAACCATCAAAACCACAGGAAAGACAGCAAGAAGCAAGACCTCTGTTTCTGATGTGAAATATACACCGATGAGCCAAAACATTACAACTTGTGAATTGTTATGCAAATCGAAGCAACTGCAGGTGAACTACGGTGCATATGCAGGTCGGGACACGGTATAAAAAACACCTGATACTGAGCTCCTTTAATCAGTGTTACTTTTGTTCTTCAGATGGCAGCGGACTTAAGCAAATTTGACAAAGGCCAAATTGTAATGGCTAGACAACTGGGTCAGAGCATATCCAAAACAGCACAGCTGGTGGAGTGCTCACAGTCAGCCGTGGTTAGTACTTACCGAAAGTGGTCCAAGGAGGGAAAACCCACAAACTGCAAGTGAAGTGTTGGATGACCATGGCTCACCGATGCTTGAGGTGAGTGAAGGCTCTCCCAGATGGTACGTGGAAATAGGAAGGCGGCAGTGACAGTGGCACAACTCGCCGGTAATTGGAATGCTGGCAACGGGAGTAATGTGTCACAACACACAGTACATTGAACCCTGGTGAAAATGAGGCTGCGTATCCGCAAGCCGCTCTGAGTGCCCATGCTAACCATGGTTCACTGTCAACAGCACCTACAATGGGCACGCGAGTATTGAAACTGGACCTTGAGCGATTGGAAGAAGGTCGTCTGGTCTGTTGAATCACATTTCCTGTTGCACCATGTGGACGGCCAGGTACGTTGTTTACCTGGGGAAGTGATGGTGCCTGGATGCACCATGTGATGAAAACAAGGTGGCAATGGCGGTGTCATGCTTTAGACAATGTTCTGCTGGTATACCCTGGGTCCAGTCATCCATGTACAGGGCACTCTGACGTCTACCACCTACCTAAACATTGCTGATCAGGTACACCCTTTCATGGTAATGGTCTTCCCCTCTGGCAGTGCAGTCTTTCAGCAGGATAATGTGCCATGCCACACCACCCAGATTGTTCGAGACTGATTCGCAGAACATCCAGGTATTGCTCTGGCCTCCAAATTCCCCAGACATCAATCCCATCGAGCATTTGTGGTTTGTGTTGGAACAGCAACTCAAACACAGACCTTACAGGAGTTAAAGGATCTGCTGGTTACATGTTGGTACCAGATACCACAAGACATTTAGAAATCTTGTAGTGTCCACGCCTCACTGGGTACGAGCTGTTTTGGCTGCACGTGGAGGACCAACATCATATTAGGTAGGTGGTCATAATGTTTTGGCTCATCGGTGTACATAGCACATGGCATAACTGGTAAAACAATTTTGAATTCGGCAGTAGTTAGGCCTAAATGTAGTGATAAGCAGGTGTAAGGCAAACATATATTTCATGGCTGACCTGACAGAGGCAGAAAGCAAAAAGAAAAGCTTCCTTCCTGTTTTGCTAGCTTGTTTCCTATTCTCTTCCTCTCTATCTACTAACTTATAGATCCATTATGATCACTGGGTTCTTTCTGCTAATAACAGCAGTGGCCCTGGTCCATAAACCATATAAATATACACACACATCTCTCTCTTCTCAAGTGACAATATGTTCACAAGTCACCTAACACAATACACAGCATGCCAGACTGTCTAAAGTTAACAATACTGCATTAAAACTATATTTAAGCTATAAATTTCTTTTTCACATATAAATTGTATGGAAAAAAGAAAACTGTGACATGCAGACAGACGGATGGACATCAGTGAAGACAATAGGGGCTTATGCACATATATGTAAATGTGCCTAAAAAGAAATTAAAAAAAATAATAATAATAAAAAATAAATAAAATACACACACACACTTATTGCAATCATTCCATGCAGTTACCAGCAAATATTTACAAAATTTTAATATCAGGGACTATGCTTCTCAGAGCTTCAGTAAATACTGAGCAGCAAGGTTTGATAAGGTGCTCTCATTCTTCATGAAACAAAAATTTTAATACATATTACCATCACATCATTATAAACAAACAGATTTACAGTAAAATAATATTACTACCTTAATTATTAAAGTAACTTAAACTGTAGGGTTATGTTAGCTGATTTTATTCGAAAATAGTTATAACTTGAAATCCTAATTTGAATATGAAAAATAAGCTTTTGCTAGAAATTTGATGACAACTTTGAATCTCAATAATTAAAGTCACTGCAGGTAACCTTTGAGTTATGCAATTGATGCATTCCTGGAAATTTACAAGATGAAAACAGGCATCTTGAAAATCATTTTCCCACAGAAAATAATGCAAAAGGGATACATTATGTATTACACAATCTTAAGCCATTTTTGTTTTCATGGATGAATTTCTTCACATTAATGTTTTAAAAGCATTTTGAATTAGAATATTATTATATTTAGATAAAAAAAAAAACATTTAATCTGTTATGTATAACATATGTATTAAATACAGCATTTAAAACTTGTGAATAAACAATTAACACATCATAAATATTAACAATGAGTACAAATTAAAAATGCATAAAATACAACAATTAAATCAAAGTTACTAGCACAGAATTAATTCCCATACAAAATGAAAAAAAAAAAAAAAAACTATATTATGTACTATAGCACCTTAACAAACCGGTTTTTATGTACTTCTTCACATTAACGTTCTAAAAGCATTTTGAATTAGAATATTATTATAATCATAAAAAACATTTAATCTGATACGTCCATAATGTATAAGTAAGACTAAATGCAGCTAGACATAATATTTTTAAGAGTTATATTTATCTATATAATATCAGTGTAAAAATGCCATAGACAACTCTTAAAGGAAATCTACGATAGTAGTGTAATGGGCATCATTTCAACTGTATCTCATATTGTGCTTGTCCCTCACAACAAGTTACCATGTATTGCACTGCCTCGAATAAGTAACACTTATTAGAGATACAGTTGAAATGATGCCCATTACACTACACTACTATCGTAGTTTTCCTTTAAGAGTTGTCTATGGTGTTTATACACCGATATTAAATAGTCCATAATGTATGTATTAAATACCACAATTAAAAGTTGTGAATAAATGATTTATACCTAATGAACAACATTAAAGATGCAGTACACATTAAGAATGCATAAAACGAAAAATTAAATCACTATGCATGTTCATTTCCACAACATAGAAAAAGAGTCAGCTGATTAGTATACCAGTAGTGGCAAGTGATGCAATAAAGCAAACTTACATTACATCAGAAAAAAAAAAACCCCACTTTCCACACCACCTGTCTCTACCTTCCAAGAATTGTCTAATTCTCCCTTGAAATTATTCAAACTACCCACTTCCACAATGCCAGGAAATCTGTTCTTCTAGCAATCTACCTGCTGACTGAGGACAAATTTATGCATCTCTATTAACCCTAGTGGCTCACATCTGGTGCATATGGGCTTGGCACACCCAGGGTCGTGAGCCAGATATCATCATTCATCTCTTTTTTTTGGCATCTCTCTCTCTCTCTCTCTCTCTCTCTCTCTCTCTCTCTCTCTCTCTCTCTCTCTCTCTCTCTCTCTCTCTCTCTCTCTCTCTCTCTCTCGGTACTCAAAAATTTTTTTTTTTTTTTGCTGGTGCAGCATAAGCCTCAGGCTTCCTTTCACCATATATAATAATGGTGTAATAATAATAATATCATTTCTAAATTTAAATTCCCCATATGTGTGCTGTCTGAGCAAGAGTCATCATTGATCTTACTCAATCCATTCAAAGCTTTAAACATCTCACTCAAATTTCCTCGCAGATGCCTGGTTTGATGCCTCACAGAAGCTGCAAATTGTTTGACTGAAGTCTTTCTTGGAAGAGAAACCCTTTCATGCCTCTGACTAATCTCGTAATTATCTACATCCATTGTTACAGATCTAAATCCAGTCTAAAATGTGGCTTCCAGACCTGTAGGCATTACACAATGATATAATCACCTTCATATCCCTACTGGCAAAATTACTATATAACATTGACAAACTACAGAACTCTCCTAGCAGCCTGTCTGCACTGCTCAGAGAACTTCTTATTGACTACGCAGTTCTCCAAACCAGGTCTTTTTCATTCACCATTACTCTGAGCATAGCATCACACAATTTATGTTATTCTGGGATTACTGGGATTATTACTTTTGTCAATGTTAAACTTCAATTGCCACAACTCAGCCCATCTGTCTAATTTTTCTAGATTTCATTGAAGTAAAAAAAAAAAAAAGTAAAGTGCAGCCATTATCAACCCACTGCAGGATGGAAGCCTCCTCAACAATTCATGTTGAGGGAAATGGACCGTAATCTGCCACGCTGGTCCAGTGCGGGTTGGCAGATCGACCGTATTCAGCAGTCAGGGGCTTGAACCCCGGTCTACTCAAAGAGCGTGTGCTACTGCACTCCCGCTCCTGCCCACTCGGCTACGGAGGCCGTTGAAGTAGCATATCCTAATTACTGTCATTAACCCTGCCAACCTGAATATTATAAGTCTGACATGCCTTCATGAATATCATTAATAAATACAGAACACAACAATGGGGCCCAGCACTGAACCCTGGGGGCTCTGCTAATAACATTAGTCCAAGAAGGGCAGTGCCCAGTCATAACCACCTTGTATTCCCCCACTCAACCATCCCTTCATTCATAGTAGTAGTAGCTTGCTCTTAATTCCACACTATGCCAATTTGTACAGAAGTCTTTTATGTGCATCAGTATCAAAAGCTTTTCTGAAATCTAAGTATACAATGTTAAAAACATTTTTTGCATCCCGTTCCTTTGTTACTACACCATACTATCCAATCAAACTGATCACACAAAATCATCCCTTAATTAATCTATGCTGTGATTGCACTCTAATTGCATTCCTGTTCTAGGTGGTCCTGCATTACTTCTATAACCAGTGATTCCATAATTTTCCTTGAAACAAAAGCCTAACAGATCTATAATTACTCATGTCACCCTTTATCCCCCTTTGTGAATTGGGTCCATTTGCATATCTGAAGTACAGTGGAACCTCTCCTGAATCCAAGGACGCTTTTATAATTATGTCTAAAGGTTTGCTTATGTCTTCTGCTGCCTCTCTCTTAATATAACTGCATAGATATCATCCACTCAGGTGCCTTTTTTTCTTTACATTTAACTTCAATTTCTCTTCCACTTTCTGCTCAGTTATCACAAAATCATTCAGCTCCCTGCCAGAATTTGATACACTTCAGTATCCCCATCCATAGAAAAATTCTTCATGTGTGAATGTAGATGAAAAATATCTAATCAGTTTTCAGCAACTTTAGCAGGTTCATCGACAGTTAAGCTACTCATATCTATTGCACCACTGCAATTCAAACCCTTCATCCCAGCGTGCTACTTTTCTTTGCATTCTTTTTCCAGCAACTTCTCTTAATCTGCATTAGCTTTCCTAACCTGCTTTGTGATTTGATTGCAGAGCAGTTTACATCTACTGTAGGATTGTGTCATCTGATAATTTATAAGCATCCTACCAATTTTTCTTCTCCGCCATGAGTATCATCAGTTCATCTGACTCATTTAGGTCTAAACCTTAAATCATCTCTCTTAGATGGTATAAAAAGCTTAGCAATTGCTATGAATACTTCCCATTTAGAAGTTGTAGTTGGTTACATCATTAGTTGGTCCCGCTGAAAGGAATTTAAGACTGCTGTAATCACCTTTAGAAAAGCAAAATCACTTCCCCTTGACCGTAGTTATATCTTTAAATATAAATCATATTAGCATTAGCATTTAGCATTAGTAGAGGCATTTGATGCAAGAAAGCAAGCTTATGCAGCATCAGCCAAAAAAAAACAAGAAAGTAACATAAATAAAAATAACCACTTCCACTTCACCCCTCTATTCGTTCGAAATACCTGTCCAGCTGAGCCTTAAACTTATTTAGGCTATCAACTTCCACGACAAGGGATGGAAGTCTGTTCCACCTACCAACCACCCGCTGGCTAAAGGCAAATTTCCGCACATCTATCCTACATCTGTCTTTCCTCAATTTGAATTTATGCCCTCTCAGGTGATTATTCTGAGCAAGAGGAAGAATCCCATCAGCATTGAGCATGCTCAAACCATTCAAGGCTTTGTACACCTCTATCAGATCACCTCGCTGGTGCCTAGTTTCCAGACACTGTAATTCGCAAAACTTAAGCCTTTCTTCGTAAGAGCACCCCTTTGTCCCATTCACCAATCTAGTTGCCCTTCTCTGTACTCGTTCCAGTAGCTCTACATCCTTCTTGAAATGAGGCCTCCAGGCCTGTATACAGTACTCTAGGTGTGGCCTGACCATTGCTTTATACAAGGGAATAATCACCTCCTTATCCCTGCTAGAAAAATTCCTATATATCATTGACAATACACCATGAGCTACTCTTGCAGCCCGTCTGCACTGCTCAGAGAACTTCATATCTGCCTGCACAACCACCCCCAGGTCCCTTTCATTCTCTACCACTGTCAGTGTAGTACCACAGAGTTGATACGTTGCTCTGGGGTTGCTGTTTCCCATATGTAGTACTTTACATTTGTCAATGTTAAACTTCATTTGCCACGTCGAAGCCCATCTGCTCAACCTTTCCAAATCCTGTTGCAGTAGCATAGTGTCAGTAGTGTCCTTGACAACCCTGCCAACCTTCGTATCGTCTGCAAACTTGGACATTAAGCCTGAATATATTTGTGAACATATATTATGTTCACTTCGACCAAGCGGTTCTTTACCTAGATATTCTTAATGCATGATAAGTCACTGCTGATAATCAGATCAAAAATATTTCTTTCTCTTACTACTCTGGTGCAGAAAACAGTCATCAAAAATATCCACAAAATTCCTACTACTACTATTTACTATTATAGATATCCCCCATTATAAGACATTCTGATTTGTTGGTGCATTCTATTTGTCTGTATAGTCATAACAGTAATGAGCCAACAACACAGTCCTACCCTCGTTTTTGCTTTCCCAGTGCTTATCTCAAACCAAATGGACTCAACACTGCACTGGCCACCCATATCAGCTAGATGCACTGCCTTAGATTTTATGTGCTTCTTAAGTAAGACCATAACTCCTCCACATTAGTCCTTTCTAATATCAGGTTCTTCCTGCCTGGACTAACTGATCAATCACTCAGTATGAACAATGTAGCATGTCACTACACTATGACACTTACCTACCCACCACTACAGTGATTGGCTGGGTTTGATGAATTTTATTTTTTTAAATTGTTCCTTGGTTCAGAGGCTATAATGCACCAACACTAATTGGCTTATACCATATTCAGTACTTCACACTTACACATAGCAGGTTTGTCTTCATTAGGCCAGAACTGTCTGCAATACAAAAATAAATAAATATCCTTCTGCACACAGTGTACTTCCCACATTCAAACTGTGCAGCCACTTAAGTCTGAGTGACACCATGTCTCTGATATTCCAATAATGTCCATACGTATTTGATAACTTAACCAGTACTTCAAATATGTTTAATATATTTGATGAATTTGAGTCATGATGAATTCCTAGCATTAGTGCACACACAAGTATACATGCACCTGTTTTTACTCTTAGTAACCCTAACACAGCTAGTGTATTTACTTTTCCGTGAGGTATGCCAGCAGGTCTTTTAATCCCCGACATGTTCGTGATGTATCTCCGACTTGTCCCTGCTGCATCCTCCAATAGAGCAGAGCAAGAGTCACTTACATCTCTGCTACTGATCTATTAGTCTGGAAATCCCTCCAAGCTAGTGGTTTCCCAAATCACCTAATGCTTCCTCAATGTCCAATCATGTTGCAAATACAGGCTATTCTGCAGAAATTATTGGCGAATTTCTACATGTTTTTATTTAATATATGTACAGCATTCAAATTGCAAAATTTCACTTCAAAAATTCCTTAATTAAAAAAAAGAAAAAAAAGTCATAGTGGGAGGCTGCTTAAAAAATAACTCGAAATGCATATTTCAAAAAAATATATTTCAGAGAATACAAATGACTTATATATAAACTCGTATATCTCAAATTCACTTAACTCAGGAATACTTTAACATAATGTTTAATTAGGTCGGGTTACTTCCACAAAAATATAATAAAAATTAAAAATATAAAATGTGCTAACATTTTCATATAACAACACAGAGAAAGCTTGCCACTACTTACACATGACATTAATCAGATTGATGCAATGTGTAACAGAATTCTCTCGAAGCGAGGGGGAACATTATCAATTATCAAATTACAAATTTTGTGGCATTAATATACTTTATCAAATATTATACATTCTTAAACAGAATATCAGAACTACCTGATTTTGAATGGAAATTTTCTTTTTATACCTGCCTTTGGCAAAAGCTAGCAAAAATCTTTCCATAAAAGCCCTAATGTATGAATACAATTTATGTAATTTTATTGTTATCAAAAGAAACTCAAAATAAGTTGGCTGAAGGACATAGTTATGTATGCAGAAATAATTAATATGCTTAAAATACTATACTGCATTGAATTTTCATAATTTAAGTGATTAATCAAAAAATCACTAAAGCTAAAAACTCAAGTATCTTGGATGAGCTACAAATGCAAGAATTCTCAATAAAGAAATCTTACCTTGTATAGAGCTATATATGCTTAGGTTACAAAAGATAACTGTATAGAGAAAATAACTGATATTTCTGACAAACATATATATATTTCATTGCACACAGCATTACGTTTCAACTGTTACTCTAATTTCCCTGCCAGAGAGAAAGTGTGAGAACAAAACTGAACCATGTAACTTTTAAGATAAACTGAACTCATTATTGAGTAAGTTCGACATAAATATTAAGCGTGTAACTCTCCTGCTAAAAATTCAAACAAACTTGATAGCAGAGCTTGAATTATTTCAAAAAGCTTCAATATATTAAGAATATTATATCTGAGAAATATGATATTTTATTTATCAGAATGGCAAGTACACTAACTCCATCAATTTACTAGCAATTGGCTTAATATGATAGCATAGCTTAATTTATTATGATACTCACCTTTTTTTTTTTTTTATAATTTTAAGAAATCTACAATTATCGAATTAGCAATTGGCATAACATCAGGTAACTGTAACAGAATTTTAAAAAATGTGTGTGGGGGGGGGGGGGGTGAGCTTGCTTAAAAGTAGTCAACCCACAAGTACTATGAATTGGCCAGACTAGCCTAACAAATTTTTATCAATCTATAAAATACACTGAGTGCAGAGACTCCTAATATTTAAGTCTATACTCAATAACTACTTTATCAGAAACATAAGTGTTGTTTAGTCAGTAGAGAAAGTGGGCATTAAATATGAATATGGTAATTATTTGAGTGGTTTCATTTTTTATTTTGCCATTGGCTATATAAAAAATTGTACAGAATATGGGCCCTATTTCTTAGCTCTACCACTGAAGGTAGGAGACTGATCTAGCACTTAGTGTTTAATGTATTTAGTGATTAAATTGATTCAACTTCTTTGATATATAATTGTGAATAAATTCCTTTCACTCAATTCTTAATAGTACTCATTTTCGTTCTACTTGAAGGAGAGGAAAACAAGTACGTTTTGTACAAAATGTTCCAAACCAATTTGAAAGCATGGTTCAAAAAAATTTGTCCAGCCTGTTTTGAACAGTAATGATCATTTACATTAAATATTAAATCTGTTATTATTACACTATTGTATATAAATACATGAAAAAATATAGCAATGTTTTATGATTAAATAGGTCATAATGACATTGCTGAAGTAGTTGTGTTACAATTATTTGTCCTTAGTACTTACATCAAACCAAAAAAAAGCAATTCCCAATTCATAATAATTGCCAACAGATATATAGGGTCAAAATTGATATCACGTCAGCCAAATAAATAGCATTTTCAATATTTATTAGGAATCCAATCATTCCTGGAATGGCGACTAAAAATAAGTTCCATTAACAAATTAAGTTGTAAATGCTTGGGCATTTTATACACTAAACGAATATAATTCAGCTATTGTCAACACATAATTTATCATTACATAATGTTGATTGATAAACTGTATGCTGCAAGAAATATAATTCAATCTTACCTGAAAAGGAAAAATCATACTTCCATCTCTGCTATCATCTAATGCAGAGATATCGAAAGCTGGATTTCCGCCAAATGAATGTGGGAATTGTTTCCCAAGTGGTAACGATGTGCTTCTTCTAAACTTGGACGGCGAAATAACCATTGAGTGTTGTCCAACAGATGGTGGTGGCTTCTTCTGAGTACAAACTGGATTCAGATTTGGCACTGACCGTTTCTGATTCGCCAAATTTACAGCATTCCAAGGTAAAAGCCCATTTGGTGTCTGTGGAGCTGACCAAGAAGTATTTTGCGGGCTGTTCCAATTAGAAAAGGTTTTAAATAAATTTGACTGAGGTTGCTGATGTCTAGTTTGACTGAAATTATGAGCACCAGTGATCGCTCGCCTCTGTGGAGGCTGAGGCTGAGGTATACTTATCTGAGGTCCAAGACTTGTGCTGAAAACTGGATTAATTGTTGATGTGGTGGGGAAGTTCTGGAATGAAAGCGTACTTTTAAGAGGTGAAACTCCAGGATTAAATGTGTCGTCGTTAGCTACACCAGACCAAAAACTAGGTGCCGAAGTAGTAATGGCAGCACTATCCGAAAATTCAAGCTGCAAAGGAGTAGTTACACTTCCTGTTGTTGATGTTTCTATCTGCTTCTCGATCTGGCTGTTAACTGCAAGATCGGCGTCCTCGTTTTTTCGATTTATTACCAGTAAAGTCATCCAAAGTTCCTTCACCATTGCTGACAACAGTTTCGCCATTTGGAGATGGCTGCTGCTGTGCTTCAGACTGCTTGCCGGTAGCGGTAGGATTTGGCTTTTCGCTGAGCAGCAGATCATCTTGCATTGTATGCGAGATTGATTCAGTTGCAAAGAAAGATTTGTTTGTAGAATTCTGCTTAAAATCAACCGGAGATAGAGCTGCAACGTTAGAAGCGATACTAAAATTATAATCCCCCATTACATATTACGAGCTCAGGTAGCGTTTCGGTCTGCGGGGGAGTATACGTCTGCTACCCCGTCGACACCTCCGCAGGGCTGCGTTTCATACGCACTGCAGCACTACCGGCAAACGACGATCCAGGGACTCTTCCGGTCTCCCAACGTTCTCTGCGACATCTAGCGTCACAGCTATCCAACAACGTAAACTCTTATCATTGATTTGTACACAACTCTGCAGCATTTATGCTTCCGCCATGTGTTAAAGGAGGTCAAGGCTAACCGTAACTTTAAAAAAAAAGAAAATAATAAAATGAAAAAAACGAAAAAATAGTAAAATTTTTTAGGGGAATGATGTCTCACTAAATTAGCAGAATATATAAATTTATTTAATACCATGGTCATACTCCTTTAACAGGAATCAAAATCCTCTATTTTTCATATTTTACACGCCACCAATTAAATATCTGAATAATAGGTGATATTACCAATTAGTCATGTGACATATATCACAAACATAAATAATCATTTGAATATACAGTATTTGCTTTATATGTGAGGTAATTGACAAATTAAGCGAACGATAATGTTAGGATTTTGCGTTTGTTGCTTCCTATATATATTGTATTACATGTATACATACTACATACTATATATATATATATATATATAGTATAGTATGTAGTACAATTCTTATTTATACTTATATATATATATATATATATATATATATATATATAAGTGTGTAAGAATTGAAAAGTCTGAAAAAGTTTGCTTAGATGGAAGTGAAAAATACACAAAGTGCCAATTACTACAAGGGAAAAAGTTTGCTTAGATGGAAGTGAAAAATACACAAAGTGCCAATTACTACAAGGGTAAGGATATCAGAAAAAAAAAGTATTGTAGGTTTGTAAAAAGGGAAAGAATGTGAATGTCCTATAAGTTATTATGAATTATCGTCTGAATTGCAAAGCCAATTAGAGGTGAGGGAACTGCAAAATAAAATGATTAAACAAATAAAATAAAAGGTGGAATAGCAGTCATCAGACATGGGTGGGCAAATTTAGTTATTAAGTCGAATACAGGGATAACAAAAATCTGATGCAAGCTAAAGTAAATATTGATACATCGTCAGGTATTTCATCAGGGGACTACACCTGACCATGTATCAGGAAATGCGTTTCTATACTTGTCCATAACAGTGGAAGAGAGACAAAAAGTTAAAATTAGCATATTCTCCTACAGTATGGACAAGTAGTCCCAACGCAGTGTCAATGATATTAAAAATTAAGGTAAAAATAAGGATAAAGCTAAAATAAAATATAAATAAGCATTTTCAGAGTAGGAAAAAAGGAAGGGGTGAATTTTATGTAGGTTTTAAATAAATTGGGGGGAGGGGGGAAATAGTGTTGGAGTTTTGTGGAAATTAATGAATTAATATTAGAATTTGGAACAAGCACATGGTATAGAGCAAGGTATAAAATTTAGGATAAAAGAGTAATTAAATAAATACGAAAATAGCGATAGAATGAGGATAGTTGGAACGTTCGTATCACCCTCGTATTGCACTAACAGTTTTGCGAACGGGAAAAAGATAGAAGCAGAAAGATAAAAAGTACAGAAAAAGATATTAAACATACTAGGCTAGCTGGGGTTGTAATTCCCAATCTTTTAGTCAGGGCCCTGGCTTTGTATCTGTCATACCTTGCTTATTTATTTTTATCCATCAACTGAAATTACATGTTTAAAACTGCAGTAGACGCAGAAAGGACCGGCAACCATAATGAATAATAGACAAAAAGGTAAAAATCAATATATTTGTGTATATGATAGGGGAGTTGAGCTATAAGGTGTAGTAACGTCTTCCGGTCCATACAGACAGTAAGTTCTCTTGTTTTTGCCCCATCTCTTAAATATTTTTGATTTTATACTTTTCTTTCCTTTTTTTTTTTTACTTTTTATTTTTATTTTATAGTTCATTTATTATTTTTTCTTCCGTCTGGTTTCTGTCGGGTCGGCTGTGATGTATACGTATACCGTTTACGTGTACATCATAACAGAGACCTGGACTATTGTTGTGGCTCCTACTATTTTCGCTACCGACCCTTTAAAGAAGTAGTTAAAGTCCTAGGACCCACAGCTTTTGGTTCTTACAATTATTATGCCCTTATTAAATGCATCTTATTTTTATTTCAGGTAAATTGATTTTTTACTTACAGGTTCTCCCTATTCTTCCATGGTTACTACACCTTATAGCTCAACTCCCCTACCATATACACAAATATACTGATTTTTACCTTTTTTATATATATATAACAAGTGGTTGTAGTGAATAGTTACGGCTTGAAAAATCCAATGATTTATTAACTGTAAAAATCAAGGATCTATAGCATTAAGTACTATATGTATTTTTTTATTTAATTCAATTTACTTTTATTTTACAGGTACCTATTTAATTTTTTCCAATGTTACTACATCTGATTTGGTCAGCATTTATACTCTAATCTACTTATTTATATTCCATTATGGTCGTTGGGTATTTCTGCTATTACTTGCAGTGCCCCTTTTCCATAAAATATCCCAATTTTTAATTATCATTCTTTTGCCGTTACTATTCACTAAACCACTTGTTATTGATACATTATATATATATAAACAGAACATGTCGGAAACAGAAGTAAGGGCATTGCTGGCTTTTTCATGATTTTGGTGGATGACCTCTGATGAAGACACAAAAATTATGAAAGACTCTGCAATGCTATCTCCACTTAGGTCGTCTTTTCAAAAAATTCATTTGGTTTACTTTTCTATAGTTACAATTATTTTTTCCGGTTCCTTTCTTCCCCCCTTCATTCACAATGTATATCGCTCCCAGGGTACACCGTATTTTCATTAGTTCATTTTTATGCAAATAAACATCTACTTAGTGTATTTTATACTAATAATATTTTTTATATATACATTATGGCTGTAGGGTACTTTTGCGATAGCAGTGACCCTGATCCATAATTCATGTTATTGTAATTCAGTCATATCTAATCTTATTTAATCTAATTCTTAATTTTTCTCCCCCCCATAGCATATAACTTTTCTATTGTATTCTTGATTATATATATATATATTTCAACAATTATACATTACCAACTATAATTATTATAATTACGTTACAGTTACATTATTATAATTACAAGGCATACGAGTATATCTAAACAACCAACTTATTTATACATAGCGTCGAGACGTACCGATTATCAAGGTGTTACCATGATAATCCACCCATTTAATTATTTCGCTTCTTATTATATTTAATTTCTCCTTATCAATTTTGGCTTCATTTCAAATTATAAATTTTCCCCCCATATATTACATTAATGACAGGATTTCTAATTAATTATCTTGCTTTTAATTACTTGTTTAAGTTTAATTTTGCCTTTTGTATACTAATTTTAAATATTGCAATTTATTTTGAAAATTATTATAATATGCTTAGGTGCTTACTTACTTTAAAATTTCACTTTTCTCTTCTTATTCGTCTCATTTTATTTAAACTCCAATTACTCGTAAGTAATTCTTTAACAGGGTGAGACCAATTTTGGTGCCAGCCCTGTTTGCAGTATTATTAACCAGCCTATTTCTTATGCCGGGCACTGATATCTGCATTCTTGAGTTATGCCCTTCTCTCTAATACACGTAGCTTTACACATTTTTTTATATATAGTTCTCCATATTTTCTTATATCACAGATTGTTTCATCATTATTCAGTTCTGTTAAATTTACTTTACATAACATTATTCTATATTTACATACCTTAATTTCATATCCTGAAATGTCTGTTCAATTTTTGTTCTATTTACTGATGTACATACTTCATTTTAAAAATAAAACACATTTTTTAAAATTATTTTTATATTATACAGGGTGTCTATAAATGGTGGAACACTCAATAATTTATTGCACATGGAGTAAGAGAGATACCATTTACTTATTTATACCATGTGAAAGAGAAAACATGAAAGTTTCCCAGTTGTTAGTGCCGAGGCGTGTAGTTCGATCATTCACCGCCAGTTGGCGTTACCTGTCGTACCTCCGTAGGTTAGCCCTGGATACGCTTCAGCAATGGTTGATGCATGGTCTGATTTAAACTTGTTGGAGACTTAAGCTATAACATGTATGGGCCCATCTCTCTTACAGTTCACCTATGACAATATTATTATTATTTTTTTTTTTTTTAAGATGGAGCGAGTCCCTTGAAATGTGAGGCCCTAAGCTGTAGCTTGTTTAGTGTATGTGTAAATCCGGCCCTGGGTTGATGCCTCAAGTTCAGATCGGACTTAACTCCATGTGATTTCTTCTTGTGGGGCTACATAAAGGATCGTGTTTATGTACCACCTATGCCACGTGATGTCCAGGAACTAAAGTAAAGAATTGAAGAAGCTACCACCACGATCAAACAGGATATGCTGGACAGGGTATGTCCAGAGTTCGATTACCGTGTGGACATTTGCTGTGTCACATATGGTTTCCACATTGAATCTTTGTGAAGTTATGTGATGTAAAAAAATCTTTGACATTTTCTCTTTCCCAAGGTATGTATATAGCACTGGTATCTGTCCTAGTCGTTGTGCAATAATCACTGAAAGTGTGCGCACCATTTATAAATATCCTGTATTAACGAGTATTCTGTTTTATAAATTTTCCATTTTGAACCAGGCCGCCGTAGTCGAGTGATCAGGCACGAGGATGTGGAAATACACATGCTTTGTGTGACGGGTTCAAGTATGCTATTTGTTAAATACGGTACTGCTTCTTTAATTTTCTCTCCTGAGAACTCCTCTGATTATGTGGTCGTCCGGTAGTATAAGCAAATTATTTATATATATATTTGGAATCTCTGGGCTAACAACAAGATGTGCCATTTTATAATCATTACAATGCATATTTTTAGTGAGTAATACTAAAGAATTATTTTAAAAGTAAATAGAGCTTTTATTGTTCATAAATAAAAACTACAAAAAAATTTCATAAAAATAGAAAATATTGAGAAAAAAAAATAATAAAATAAAGAAGAAAGCGCCTAAAAAAGGCTATAGCCGATTTAGCCCACTGATTAAGGTGGCACTGTCATATGACAATGTGCTATATTGATAGCGGCTTTTATTTTTATATAATTAATAATCCGATAATCAAATATTCACAGTCTGTTTTCATAGGGTTAACCGTTTGGCAAACTTAATCTGGGAATGATAATTTTGTCGAGAGGAATAATAGTCCTCTAGTATTTGTAGGATTCCAATATCAAGAATAAAAATTCCACGTGACTCACACCTATGTACGCCAGTGTGCGTGGTGGTATACTTAATGTAGTTTTAATATTCTAGCTAGAATTATCATTTCTTAAGAAATTAATCAGTAAACTACTTTTTCTGTTTATACTCCGGGACGACCAAAGGAGTTTACAAAATACAGCACCGCATTCAGAAGTCACGGGCTTGAACCCCGATCTCTCAAGGTACGTGTACTTATGCACCAGCGCGCCTGACCACTAGGCTACAGCGGCCTGTCTAGTAGTATTAGTTATGTCTCTCTCAATCTTGGAAGCAAGACCGGAGGTGGAGTTACAATGGGTGACGCACCAGGTTCGAGTTCCCTCTACTTTGATGATTTAACGTAGAGGATCCCGAACGACAGCGAAAAAAAATTTCTGTGACGAAAAGTCTTTCTGTGCAGAATTAGAATCTAATTTTTGGAACCTAACAATAATCTATAACGAGTCCCAGGAAAGTATTAAATTATTTATTTTAGGCTCCCTTTTGAGAAGTAGAGCCACTGAATAGAAATATCACACGGACACGCACACTGTGGGATTTTTTTAGTTATACCACTGTGAGTTTTAAGGTGCATAGATTTGGAAAGAAAATGAACCATCCTTAGGGGCATTGTTGTTGTAATAGGTTTAAAGAGCATTTGCGACTACGGCTATATTGCTCTGTATATACTCTCTCTGTAAACTGTGTGTGGTCTGTTCTCGTTTTCTATTTGCTGGACGAAAAACTCGGGTTTTCTGGAAAAAAGAAGCCATCCTACTCTCATCTGAGACCGACTAACTCAGACACATTATGAACAAGGCTATAAAAATTCCTCACGTCATCTACGGGATTTTAACTCAGGTCTTTTGCACGCAGTGTGGGGAAGACGGCGATTCTACCAATTGTGTTACCCACGAGGGCTTCTTAGGGGCGTTTTCTGTCCAATGAAAGTTAAGGGCCCGAATCAATGTACTTTACTCTATTGCATCAGCTCACAAACTACTGAGATGACCCTTCAAAAATAAAAAGTTTGCGGACCCCTACATATATATAAGCACTTATTATTATTGCTGTTATATTATTTCTCCCTGATCCGGGGTTCCACCTCGTGATCGGTACCAAGTACACAGGATTGTTGTTGTTATGTCTGGTGTTACTGTTGGTCGAGGAACCCTCTGACTATCCTACAGGTGTTTAGGATGGCGACTTTCTGGAGTTCCTTTTAGGTGTTCGCTGGGAGACCTATTGCTGCTAGGCTGTTATGTAGGGTCTTTGGTGCCATACCTGTTGTTGACACAATGATCGGTATGGTCGTATTTGTTACATATGCCACATCTCTTTGATCTTCTATCTTAGATTCATGTATTTCCTGATTTTTCCCCCATGGGTTTTCTGTAGGTTGCCAGTGTTGGGTACCGCTATGTCAATCAGATAGGTAGACTTTTCCTTCTTGCCCACAAAGGTTATGTCCGGTCTGTGTGCAGGATTCCGTTATTATGGCGCGGACCCAGTACAGCTTGTGGGTTGGAGCCTCTAGTGGGTCTGGACTTAGTACGGTACGCTTTCTTTGGTCGACTGGTATTTCCATGATAGTTTCTGATGTATTATTCTGGCTACCTAGTCGTGTCTAGAGTATACTCAGTCTGGATAATCACCTTGCATCCCGCAGTGATGTGTTCGATCGTTTCTGAGACCAGGGAACATCGTCGACATGTGTGATTGGACACTCCAGGTTCCTTGAAAATGTATTTTCTATTATTTCTGGTGTTAATTACCTGGTCTTGGATGGTGAGCATGAATCGTTCAGTCTCGCGGAAGGGTGTCCCACTCGCGAGCCATGCATTGGAAGCAATTTTATATATGTGATCTTGATGGAGATCATTATAGTGTCTGCCATGGAGTGTCATCTCTGCCCGTCTTTCTAGCTTAATTTGTGTCTCCTTGTTGGCAGAGGACTCTTCGCTTAAGGTTGAAGCCTGGTAGAGTGCGGCTGTGTTTTTCTGGGAGTAATCTTTAAGGTTAGAAATCACTGTTTTCTGTTGTTATTATTATTATTGCTCTTGTATATATTATTTCTCCCTGATTGGGGGTTCCACCTCGAGACAGTTATTGCTGCAACTACACAGGGTGGTTGTTGTTATGTCTGGTGTTACTGTTGGTCGAGGAATTCTCTGAGTGTCCTACAGGTGTTCAGGATTGCAACTTTCTGGAGTTCCTTATAGGTGTTTGCTGGGACACCTATTGCTGCTAGGCTGTTATGTAGGGTATTTGGCACCATGCCTGGGGTTGACATGATAGTCTGTACGTGCAGACTGGTGACGACCTCCCCACACCGGGTAGAAAAAGCCCCGGTTCGAACTCCGTCGATGACGCGAGGAAACTTAATGGGATTTTTTCACTCGGTGGCTGAGTTAGTCGGTCTCAGGCGTAGATAGCAAGGTTTTTTTCCCCAGCAAACAGACAAATCGACCATAGAACACATGCAATTAACAGACATAAGACACAGCACGGCAAGATGAATTTAATTATTCGAGTGGCGCCTAAATATAATAGTTTGGTTGACATGATGATAGGGATGATCGTTACTTGTTTCATATGCACATCTCTTTGATGTCCTGCCCTTAGGTTCGTGTACTCCCTGATTTTTTCCCCATGGGTTTTCTGCAGGTTGCCCAGTGTTGGGTATCACTATGTCAATCAAATAGGTAGCCATTTTCTTCTTGTCCAGAAGGGTTATGTGATTTATGTCCGGTCTGTTGTTCGGGATTGTCCCTATCCGTTTATTATGGCGCGGTCGCAGTACAGTTTGTTGTTTGCGGTCTCTAGTACTGCCTGGGGTTCGTACTTGTAGTACGGTACACTTTCTTCGATCAACTGGTATTTTCTTGATAGCTTCTGATGTATCATCCTGTCGTGTCTACGAGTGTACTCAATCTGGGTGACCACTTTGCTCCCCGCGATGTTGTGTTGGATCGTTTTTGAGGCCAGATGGCATCATCGACATGTGTCATCGAACAATCCGTGCTCCTCGACGATGTATTTTCTATCGTCCTAGTGTTGATTACCTGTCTTGGATGGCGAGCATGAATCCTTCAGTATCAGGGAAGAGCGTCTCGATCGTGAGGCATGCATTGGAATCAGTTTTATCTATATGATCTTGATGGAGATCATTATATTATCTGCCATGGAGTGTCTTCTCTGCCCATCTTTCTAGCTTCGTCTGTACCTCTTGGTTGCGGGGGGAACTCTTCGCTTAGGTTGAGTAGGGTATACCGCTTATTATTATTATTATTATTGTTATTAGCCGTATGGAAGCCCGAGGCTTTTGCTGCGCCAGGTCAAAAACAAATTTCTGATTCCCTTCTTCTTCTCACTCATGTTTTTTATCTCTCTCTCTCTCTCTCTCTCACAGGTGTGTGTGTGTGTGTGTGTGTGTGTGTGTGTGTGTGTGTGTGTGTGTGTGTGTGTGTGTGTGTGTGTGTGTGTGTGTGTGTGTGTGTGTGTGTGAGAGAGAGAGAGAGAGAGAGAGAGAGAGAGAGAGAGAGAGAGAGAAAACATGAGTCAGAAGTAGAAGGGAATCACCAAGAAAGAGAAGAATGATGATATCCAACTCAGAACCCTGGGTGTGCCAAGCCCATACTCACCAGATGTGAGATTACTTGATACCCCCATCTGAACGTTTCGCGGACTATCTGTAACTGGGATATGGATCCCCAGGGGTCCGCGGATTCCGGTTTGGGAAATGCCGGTATGAATAATGAATAAAAAATATATGCTAAATACATCCATAAATGATTATAATAGTATTTTAGTTACAGGCTTTTTACTGTTTCATACGCAATTCTATAAAGAAGAAAAAACACATATAGAATTGCTTATAACTAAAAAATAATATTTTTAACATTTTATGAATAAACAAATTAATTAATTAATTAATTTATATTTATTTATAAACGATCGAAAATAAAAATTCCAGAATTCATTTTTTATGTGAAATATGTATCACAGTTTCAAAACGAAAACAAATATAATGGGTAGCAACATTTCAGAAGTAGAAGGGATAAACGAGGGATAGAAAAGTTAGTTCTGTTAATTTGAAGCTGACAGTGAATGGACGTTGAATGATTGGTTGCGAACTAATTTGGAAAAGAGTGGTGAAATTAGAGATGTGAGTTCAGAAGAATTGGACCAATAGAAATATCTATAGAAAAACATGCATCATCAATGGTATGCCTGTTCGTAAGATATGGACCACTACTCGATAGAGTCTAGGAGACTGAGAGAGGTTTCAGGGACACCACCTCAGATGTATGACCAATGTTCCATGGTGCAGCGGATTCGAATTTGTATAGAGCCTGTAGCTGTGTTTTAGGAGCAATCGGCGACTTAGGCCATATTGCTCCGTGTATATTGTTTGTAAATTGCGTGTGTTTTTGAGGTCGACTTTCAGTTTGCTGGAAGAAACACCCGAGTTTCCGGGAGAAAACATCATGCTACTCCTGCTCTGAGGCAAACTTACCCATTTTCTGAGACTGGTTAACTCAGCCAAATTGTGAAAAAAAGCCAATAAAAATTCCTCCCGTCATCAACGCGACTCGAACTCGGGTCTTTTCCACCCAGTGTGGGGAGAACGGTAATTCTACCAACTGTGCGTCTTACGAGGTCTATTCAGAGGAGTAATGCCTAGAGAGAGCAATAAAGAATACGTTAACTTTTTTACGCAGAAGAATGATCAGTTGTGATGTGCTTATGCTGAGAGAGAGGTCAGAAGTCAGGATAATTCCAAAAAAAAAAAAAAAAGATATATAGTCTTTTCTAGAAATCTGAATGTTATCCGAAGATGAGTTTGGAGAAGAACTCTACTTTTAATTTTTTTTTTTTTTTTTTGAGAAATAACACAGCACTGAGTTTTAGAAGGATTGAAGTTAACTAAATTTTATTTATGCCGATCTTCAAGTAGTTCTTCTCCCCATTGAAGAACTACTTGAAGATCGGCATTTAAGTAATTGGTTGTAGATAGTTGAGAAGGTGAAGTTGTTTGTGCATGGTAAGGTTTCTTAAACTGCAGGGTAGAAGGGGAAAAGACATGAATTCGAATCCCATCGATGAGTCAGGTATTTTTAGTGGCCTTGTTCACAACGTGGCTGAGTTATTCGGTCTCAGGCCGAAACTCGAGTTTTTTTTTTTTCAGCAAACAGCATTATCGACCACAAGACTGACGAAATTTACAAATATAGTATACAGGGTGATTCATTACCAGTGCGACAAACTTGCAGGAGGTGTAGGGGTCACAAAGACGAATCGGAATCGCAGGGTTCGAAATGCCTTCGTCATGCGGGAGGTCGCGTGAACAAAGAAGCAAAGAAAAAGAACAGAAACAGCAACTCGTTAGTGTAACAGAAATCATTTTAATGACAAGTTTTACATTGGCAAAAAACCATGCTACAGAAAGTGTTCGAAAGTTCGACCAGAAGCAGTCACACAGGCTTCACAGCGCCGCCGCATGGAATCCCTAACGTTCTGGAAGATTCCTGGCGTGTCTCGAATCTCCCCGGCAGCTACAGTGATGCGAGCGACGAGGTCTTCAACTGAATCAAAGGGGGTCTCGTACATCAATGTCTTCATTTGACCCCAGCAGAAGAAGTCCAGGCATGACAGGTCCGGCGATCTAGCAGACCAATGAACCGGACCACCACGACCTATCCAATGCTGTCCAAATGTAACGTTTAGGTGTTGGCGGACGTCATTGGTGTAATGTGGGGGAGCCCCATCATGCTGGAACCACATTGAGCGGCGCAACGACTGAGGAACATGTGCTTCTTCAATAAGTTTGGGCAGGACTTGCTGTGGAAAGATCAAGTATGCCCTACCATCCAAATGAGGAGGCAGAAGGTACGGTCCAATGAGGTGGTCTCCAAGAATGCTGGCCCAAACATTGACAGAGAAACGGCGTTGACTTGCACGTGTTCGCGTACCATGCGGGTTCTCCAAAGCCCACAAATGGGCGTTATGTTGATTGAAGGTTCCCTTTCTTGTGAAACTTGCCTCATCCGTGAACAATACGGACGCAGCAAATGCACTGTCTGCCGCACTCTATTGAAGAAATCAAGTAGCAAAAGTCCTCCGGAGTGGATAATCCGCAGGCTCCAATGATTGGACGTGTTGCAGATGGTATGAACTCATTTGGTTTGTTGAGAGTATACTCCATACAGTGGATTGGGAAATATCCAATCGTTGGCCTATCGCTCGAGTACTCGTACTGCCTTCTGCAAGACGTAGGACATTCTCCTCATTGTCTGGCGTCCTCGTCGTTCGCTCTCGATTCATGGTACCTCTCGTGAAACAACCAGTCTCACGTAACCTTCTGTGCACACGTGCGAAAATCGTATGATGAAGAGCATGCCAGTGCGGGAAACGTTCCTAGTACAAGCGCAGAGCGGCGTGCCCGTTACAGTCCACAGTTCCATACGCGAGGTAAAGTGTATTTAGGGTCATACAGCACCAGGGGTTTCCCCCATCTCCGCGTTGTTTACATTGTGATGGGTGTGCCAGTTTGCTGGAAATGCCAGAGATTTAAAAGTGTATGGATGTTGTTCATATGTAGTGTCGTGTACGTTGTTCATCTGGTCATTTAGCCGCTGGACCCCTACTGAGACCCAACGTTGCCCCACTTTCGCCCCGTGGAGGCAGACCAGGTACACCAGTATTATAATTAATTTACTCTGGCAGGTCCTGCCACCTAATTTCCTGAGATTTCAGTGGCTAGGACCCAAAAAAAAAACATTTTGCACGTTGTATGTTGATCACATACATGTTTCCCGGTTTGAAGGGGTTGCATTTGAAAATTTAATGGCCGAGGAGAGGGCAAAATAATTTAAAGAAGCTAGAATTTTGGTGTGGGTCTTGCGCTGGCATACAGATAGAGAGGGGAGGAGACTGAAGGCTGGGGGGGAATAGCTAGGAAAGACTGGGATCAATAGAGTAGACGACCCCAGCATGTGCCAGTGGGGCATGCCCATGCCCCACCAGAGAGAAAGATGTGGGATGGCAGGGGGGGGCAACAAGAAGGCTGTCGCCTCCCCCTCTGCCAGGGAAGGGAGGAAAGTGTGCCCGGCAAGGGGCCAGCACAGGTCGCCGTATGGCCTGGCGGCTGCATGTCTGCTTGAGTCAAGTCCTTGGTTGGGTCCTAGTTGTCCCATTCGTGTGTAGGTTCCTGTCTGTGGTTGTCACTTGGCAGCAGGACAGGTGCCTTAGTCAGGTCCGTAGTTGTAGGTATTTAGTCCAGCCTGTGGTTACTCATGTCTCTGATCTGTCTGGAGTCATGGTCATTAGTTATTGGATCCTCGTCCATTTGTTGGATCCGAGTTTGTCGAGTCCTGGTGTTTTTTTTTTTTTTTTTTTTTGCTGTTTCTTCCTGGGATGCAGTCCCTTTGTGGATTGTCTTGATGGTGACTGTCCGTGCACCTTATATGGTTGTTGTTTGCAAAGTCATATATTGTGGGCCTGAGAATCACTATTGTGGCTGTGGGGGCGGAAGAGTACGCCTTCTGTCAAAAAGATCTTGTGCAAAGTTTGCCAGTGCTTTGTAGCTGTGCTCCTCCTCCAGTAAGCGTTCCTCTTGATTCTCTGGTACATAATGTAATTCTGTAATTAGTCGGCATCGGAGGTCTTCATAAAGCTTGCAGTGGTACATTAAATGCTCCCACGTTTCCACTAAGCCACAATGATAGAGGGCAGTGTTGCTCAGTCCAAAGGTCATTTGTTTGAATCTGATGGCGCCGTGGCTAGTTAGGAGGTATGTGGCCAGCAATCCTGGGGAGAGCCAGCTTGGGTATTTTGGGTATACGGCCGAGACAGTTGGGAGGAATTTTCGCGTTATTTGCCCTTTTGTTGGGTTTTGCCACCGTGTTTGCCAGGTTTGTTGGAGATGTACAGTTAGTCTTCTTTTCTCTATTTTCGGTTCGCTGGCTACGTTTAATGTGAAATTTAGGCAGGTATCCGGTATGCCTCTGGAAAGGCTGTAGAGGAGTCCACTGCGTATCACTTCCAGGTCCAAGGGGAGGGCACCCGTGAGCACACCTGAAGCGCGTGTGTACTCACTGTGTTGCAAGCTCGTGAGATAGTCAGCAAGATGTACCTCTGTATGGTTTCTAGTTTTCTTTTATTAGTTGCAGTGGTTGCTTTCTTGTACCAGACACCCGAGGCATAGTGTGCATAGTATTAGGGTCAGGCGCCACCTGTGGTTTCCCACATCTGTGCCATATGTTCGCTGTGAAGGAATACAGTACTACTGTAAATGCCAGAAAAGTGTTGTGTGTTGTATATGACATATTGCGTTAGGTTCTGTTGTGTGTCCTTGCATTTGGCCGCAGGGCCCCTAGTGGGACTCCACGTTTCCCGCACAGACCACTAGGAGGTAGCCAGTCTGCCCATTATTCTCTGGCTTGTCTCCGCCAGGGTCGCCAGAGCTTCCTGGATGGAGACAAAAAAAAAAGTTGAGTCGGGGAAGTACAGAGTGTACGCAAGAAAGGAGGGTATAGCTAGAAATATGGAGGATGTAGGCGAAGGTATCCTCCAGGTTATCAATGGAGCAATAAACGCCATCAGTTGAAAGGGGAACCCAGGAAGGCCGATAAATAAGACAGCAAGAGAGCGGTGTGCAAGTTGCCACTGAGGAATGAGGTGGTCCATACGCCAGTTGATCCTATCCAGGTTAAGATCGGTTGGGCAGTTAGGTTAAGATCAGATGTTTGGGTTGTTCCTATTTTGTGTTAGCGATAGGGTGCTCCGTCTTGTGAAGAGGGCTTGTGCAAATTTGGTAAACTCATAGTAGTAGTTTTCTTCTGTGATGAATAAGTGTGCATAGCGAGGTGCATGTCGGCCAGTTCAACTTTTGAATACTCATCCATCCTACTGCCTCGGGAACCAGTTCGCAAATGCTGACTTCCAGCGGGATCGCTGTTCACGCGACCTCCCGTTAAATGTCCTCTACCGCATGACGAAGGCATTTCGGACCTTGCAATGCTATGTGATTCCGATTCGTCTTTGTGCCCCCTACACCTCCTGCAAGTTTGTCGCACTGGTAGTGAATCACCCTGTATACAAAGGGTGATCATTAATTCGCGGACTGGTGCAAGATTTTATGTTTACCGCGCGATGTAGATTACCCTACGATTGCCCCCGACTTCGGTCGAAATTCTGGAGGTCACAACCATAAAAACAATTAGCAGTCACCTGTTTATTGAGCTTTTCTGTTAGTGCAATCCATCATAAACGGACAGTAAACTCGATCTTACTGAATTTGCAATAATACTGACAGCTGGAATTCTGTGTGTTATTATGGTGAAATGGGTTTACACTTCCATAAAATCTTCAATCATATAAAAAAATGAATTTTCAGATCTTCTCTTCATTCGTATTTTTAAAGCTTTGTAACTCGTTATTGGGTTCTCACTTGCGCGGATTGTGTTACTTGCAATTTGTGTGTGCCATGTTCTTTGTTATTGATTGCTTATCTTTTTACTGTTTTAAATTTTAACCCCACCCACAAATGTCAGTGAACAGAAATGTCAACTAGTTCCTATGTACGTATTAATTATTCCGATTATCACGTATTTTTTAATTGGTAAGGTAATAAAGGGTAAATTTCTGCTTATATCTTTGCTATTATAGCCTGTGGATAATATTCCTCCTATTTTCGCTAATTAGAATCGCTGTTTAATAGAATTAAAATTCAATTCACAAACGTGATCACAATGACCGGCGCTTACTGCACATCGTATAGTGAACGGTACTTTACAATGTTGAGTTCGTCGTAACGTGATTTGATTGTACAGTGAACCAATTGTAAAAAAAAGGGGGAGGGGGCACATTGTATTTTTAATTATTTACGTGAAACTTCGGATAATTGGGGCAGCCGCTTAATCGGGCCAAAATGTACTAGTCCCGATGTGTCCCAAATAACCGGAGTGGACTGTATCATGCCGGACATACAGATTGAACAGCGATATGTGATTCGTTATTGTGTCAGACGGGGCATCGGAAACAGTTAAAGAGATCAATGGAGAGTATGATAATGAGTGTCTTGGTGGGACGGCCATATTCCGGTGTGACTGAACTTTCCTGTACGAAGTGATTTGTGCATCAAGACAATGCTAGACCCATACGGCTAATATAGTGCAGGCAGTGACCACTGCCATTGATGTCGATTTTCTGCCACATCTGCTTTATTGATTGGACTTAGCCCCATTTGTGATTGCTTCCTGCTTCCAGGTCTGAAGAAAGTTCTAAAAGGCAAGCGTTTCGCGTTCGACACAACGATGCTCGCAGAGGTACAACGGAAGCACTTCGCAGTCTTTCGAAAAATGGCTTGCAAGAAACATTTAACATGGATACGACGGTGGCGAAAGTGTGTAAAGTTGAAGGGAGAGTATTTCGAGAAGGGGAAATCCACAGAAGATTCAGATGATGACAATTAAGATAAGATATTTCACCAGTCCATGAATTGAATGATCACCCCTCGTATCACATACGGCGCAATATGGCCTAATTTGCTGATGCGCCTAAAACGATGCTATAATAACAACGAGAGGTAAAGAATGTGAGAAAGCACTGAACCTTGGGAACACCAGCATTAACGAAAAAGACGAGAAAACTGATTATTCAATTGCGGGGAAAAAACAAAAAAAAAAAAAAGACAGCACATAAAGTGGAATATTGTTTAGGAGACCTTTAAAATAAACACTACCAAAAGCTATGGAAATGTCAAGACTAACTGTGGCTTTCATCAAATATGTCCAACTGCGGCCACAATATCACCAATGGATCGATACCTGGCAAAACCAATATAGCCAATCACTGATCAGGTAGAACGTATCGAAATAACAGAGAATAAAAAAGAATACATTTTTATTATTGTAGAGGTGTCTGTGTCATGCAGAACCAACAATAATATCCGGAGACTCGTGTAGAGAACCGGCTTAACAGTTTGGGTATATCATTAGCAGAGCATTAAGAAAGAAAATGTGTTATTAATGATATATAGATTAGCGTGGAAATGTTATTTGAGTATTACTTCGCTAAGAGATTTCCCGTGTTTGTGCTTGGCATTTGCACTAAATTTGTAAAAATTCCAATGAAACTCTAGCATTCTATCAAGCATCTGTGCGAAAGGAACCTACGACAAAGTTAGAGGCGATCTCGAAAAGTCCACAAGGTTGGCTTGGCTCTAAGCCGTGTGACTCGGTACACCTCCACGGAAAAATATCCCAGAATACTTTCTGGAATATTTGCCAGTAGAGGATCCACCCAGCTAACCATTTGATGGTGGTTGTCAGGCAAATATGATCAATTGTAGTACAAAGTTGTATATATAATAGAGCTCTAATCATATTTTTGATATGGAACCCACGTTGTATCTTGGTAATCAGCATTCATCTAACTGTAGACGTCGTAATGAAGACGCAGTGCCGACGTCCATATCTCTCCTCCGTAGAGTATTAAGGCTAAAAAAGATGTACGAGGTGATTCATACATTATGGAGATCTCAAGACTGCAGTTGTGTAAAAGCTTGCATTTTATTTTTAAACGAATCTGTGAACTTAGTGTGCAAAGTAACAATATGTTGGTGAAAGAACTTTACAGTAAAAATGATGCCAAGATTCTTGTTGTGTGTCATAACGGAATTCAAGTGTTGAAAAGCATGTGCTGTAAAGGAGATAGACTCTTTTTCAGCAATATGCAACAGTATTTTTCAACAGAGAACACGTCATGAAAGCAGACCGTTGGAATTTGACTGATGTGGGTAGCATCTGAAAGTACTGTAGTGAATTAGTTGTGCGAAGTTTCTATTTAAACAGCAACTAATTTAGAAATTTTAATCTAGAAAATAGCAACCCATGTAGATTTGCGAAATTTTGTAAATGCGAAACACACTTAAATAAAGAACTGGGCCCTTCGTTCTCTAATTTATCAACTATATAATTGCGAAAACTCATTACACGAAATTCTGTTATATAATGGAAATAAAATATATACTGTGTCCCCTGATTAAGGGTTATCCCCAAAAATTTATTTATAAATCAGCTATTCGAAACTTGGAAGTCATTTTCCCATAGAAGCAAAGGCAATATTATGGTAATTTACAGAAGTACATGTAACGAATGTAAACTTTTTGATAAAAATTTAATTAATAAAAAATTGTTTAACTCACAGTTAATATTACTATTCAATCAAAAAAATCTGTTATCTGTATTGTATTCTGCCATTGAGTTCTACGTCCGTTATCCAAAATTATATGGACCGTTGAGGTAACGAAACGAAAATCATGGCAAAGAGCAACTTTGTTTTTTCTCTTCCCAGTTTCTCTTATCACTTTATATTTTCCCTCCACGCTTTCATTGCTAATTCAGTGTTAATCCGTACTTCAGTGTTAATTCATTACATATTTCCAATTTATACTTTTAATGTTTCTACATTACAATGCTCTTTCAACGAACTCACCGCACCAGGTAACGAGGTGGGGAGGGATGAGAGAGAGAGAGAGAAAAAAAAAAAAAATTCGACCACTTCACACTTTACTCGTTTGCAGAGTGATTTCATTTCAGATCCAAAAAATTGCTTAAAATGTTCTAATCAGTTGCAAATGAGTAAACAAACAGTCTAGTATAATAGTGATTTGCATTATGGGTATTTTGAGCGGTTGTAATCGATTCATGGCAGGAGGAATTTCCTAAATAGCAAAGGACACTCTGTCGTTGTTTGCCAGTCAGCGACATTGCGAGTCTTTGCTAATTAGCGATGAAAATTTCCCAACACAGCTGTTCTCACATGAAGTATAAGCTGACCCAATGCTGTATCGATATCAACTTTCATCCACTGGTATTTGATTTAAAAAAAATGACTGTACTGTAATAATATATAATTTTAAGTTGCATTGTTGCTATGTAGCTCAGCAGTGAAGCATTCCACTATATAAAAAATAAATTTTCTGTTTATAATCCTCTCTATATTGTGAAATGGTCAGAGGAGTTCACAATATAGACACTATACAAGAAACAGCACCGTATTCAGTTGTCACGGGTACAACAGAGATAATTTTGATTGCGGAAACTCGGTGTGGTTGAAGCACTTGCAGATGCCGAAAGCCGCCTTTGGGCAAAAAATAACTAAATAAATAAAATAACTGTCATATTAAGACCACGCGAGAATAACCTCATTTACGTATGCGTATGTCTATAAATTGCATGAGTTCTCTGGTCGGTTTGCCGGACGAAACACCAGAAAAACATCGACAAACTGAGCAACGGGGTGAAAAAGATCATAAAAGTTCTTCGCATCATTAGCAGGATTCAACTCCGGACTTTTTGCGACCTTGTGTGGGGACGACGGCGATTATAACCACTAGGCTACCCCACGAAGATACCTTTGGGCCAAGGGTTAGTTAGCCGGTTGGGATTCAATTCTTTCGCAGGCAACAGTTACCGCCAGCATCAATTCTGCAGCGGGGATCAATTTTACCTCTAATAAACAAAAATTATAAGTCACTTTGACATCGCTTCACCTGTGTAGAATCTGATTTCAACAGAGTCAAAAAATTATATACTGCTTGCACATTGTATGTAATTTATTTAAAACGAGGAATAGCATTTATTTCTTTTCATTGCTATTTATTTAAAATGGAATTCATTTTAAATAAATCCCAAGAGCTGCTTGAAAAAATTAACTTAACCGTCTCAAAAGCAAACTTAAGTTATTTCACGAAAAGAAACAAAGTTACTTTCGTTTTAGTTTTATTTATTTATTATTATTATTATTTATTATTTTTTTTTAAGCTTACGCCATTTAAGAAGGAAAGGATCGATTTCCGTACATATATAAAAAGCGATCCTTCAAATGGGCGGTTTCAGCGCTTCTGATATTGTTCACGGAAAGATTTCCAGGATGGGCATAAGGGAATGAGTAAAACCCCTTTAACAATGTGAATTCACATCCATTGTGGATACTGCATTGTGGGTTAGGAGGATACACTAAGGTTTTATGTGTACTTACATTATTTTATTACATTATGTATTCAAACAAATTATTTTAAGGAATAAATTATTTTACCTGCAAAAAGCTCTTCCATAGGTTATACTACATTTTTTTCAGTCAAAGTAAGGAAGGTACTAGTTCCTTTTTAATGTATTGCGTTTTGACAAGTTATAAGTTATTATTTTTGGAAGTTTTAACTTAACTCGTTTTTTTTTCTTTTTTTTTTTTTCTACATGTAGCGGAATAAGTTTGGAAAACATTGCAAAAATAAAGGATTCACGTTGTTACATGAGATCAGACTTTTTTATTTTATATTGACTTTTATATTTTATTCTTTTTATAACTTTCAAAAATACACTTAACAAAAACTGACAAATTAGCTGATATTTCCTGGATTGTAAATGTTCAAGGTGTTACAAGAGTTGTTATTATTAGCCAAATGGTGCAAGAAAGCCTCAGGCTTTCTTGCACTATTAAAATTAAAAATCTGAAATTACAACTAACGCCATCCATCTAGAAAAAAAACAAACATTTTTATTTCCCGCCTAATCGGGACCCGCACCTCCTGGGGACCTATCCCTGCGAAATCGGTTAGTATCCCCTCCCAATACTACTACCTAACGCCATCTATTGAGAGAAAATCAAATCTTTTTATTCCCAAATACCGTTTCCCGCCTCCGTACCCGCAAAATCGGTTCAAACCAACCTCCATTACTATTTATGGGCAGGTAGGCCCAGAAGTATAACACCTGATGTTGAGGAAATGGTGTAAGAAAGAACATCCTGTAACATCTGTTAAATCCTGTGGTGTTGAAACCAAAAATTAAAAATGTATTATCTTATGTTTAATAAAGCTATCCTTACAAAGGATTCATAGCTTTTTGCTAAACTAGTGCTCCAATAGTCAGTGGCAGATTTTAACAGAAAATGTGCATTATCTCGAAAACGGTTCATTTGCGGCCCGATGTTCACTGGGACTTTTTTTGCTTATTTTAGTTTGTACATTTCACCTTTAAATTATTGACATCATTCTTGAAACACCCTGTATAGCAAATAAGAGATACAGTTCAAGGTTGAGAATAATAGCCGTCAGATGAACCGACGAGACTAATGGGACAGAAGAAAAATTCGTGTGATTTATAAATTTGCTAATTCACTTAACATGGGGAATCCTAGTGTGCTATTGCAGTAGAAACCTACAGAAATAACACACACACACTAGTTTGCAAAAAAAGTCTGTAGAAGTCACTAAGGGGGTTAGGCAGATTATGAGAGGTTCTTGGATAAGAACTGTCTCGTGATAGTTGAAGACTAAGGTAGAAGTTCTAAGGCTTTTCTGCAGCCGCCTTCCTTTCACTTTGCTTTGCGACCTCATACCCTTATTTTAATTTCAACATTTGTGAATGAAACATATGGTCAGGAACTTCAGTTGGGAAATGACCCTATTTAAAGCCGTATTTTGTGCGTTACAATAACTTGAAAATGAACAGGTGGGTGGGTGGGGGGGAGAAATAAAATATTGTGCCTAGTAGTTTTCCTGAACCTTAATGCCTCCTCACTGGCATTAACAAATACCTTTGCACAATATCTGTTAATCAAGGCTATTAATATTCGGCTTCTGATTGAACTGACGAAAAGCGTAACAAAACTTTTGCTGCTAATTTTCCATGTGACTTGCTTTTGGAAATAGTCCCTATTGAAAATACACCGTTACACTACGCAGAGCCGGCGTAGGCCATTCAACCGATTGAACCCAATCGGGCCCACTTCTATTATTTTTTACGGACTGTTATTTGGTGTTGAGTTTGCAGATCATTTGAGAAATAGCTTTAGGCGCCAAATTCTTCTACTTGTTTTACGCGTACCATTGAATGTGGTGTAAGAAAGACCTTCGAATTTGACAAAATAATAAAATGAATTTACAGAGTGAAAGCAAGAAAGGCTTTGGGTATAAATAGAAATTCTACAGTTATAAACTAAATGTTTTTTGTGCAAGAAGGCAAGGGCCATGACTAGGTACAGAGCTCAATATACATATATAAAAGTTATGGTCTATTGCAAAATAGTCCTTTGTCATGCACAATGCATGAAAAATTTGACACAAATTGCAAATATTTTCAATAATAATAATTAATTAGTACTGACACCAGGTGACTAAATTTTATGATGTATAAATAAGTGTTAATACTCAATATACGCTTAATACAGCTGAGTAGGTTTAGTTGGATATGTTGCTAAACTCTCTTCAGGCCTCTAAACGGAGTTGGGTTGCTGCTACAGACTAAAATTTTGTGTGTTCTTGTAAGCAGGATAGGTTGCAGTTTTCTAACGTGAGGGCTAAAGTAGTGTTCCGAGGAATCATCAAGCTTTAAAATTATTTTAACTTACTTTAAATTATTTTATTATTTTGATCGTGAGGTGGGGTATAGCCTCATTAGTCCCTACTTTGGCCAACCCTGCTTGTACGGGGTCAGTAGAACCAGCTTATAAAAAGTTAAACAAAATGAACTCTCGGTAAATCGTAATTTGATACAGGTGGCTAAAGTGATGCACTTTTTTTTTATATAACAACTATATGCAATATAACTTATATATATATTGATCCAAGAGCACTTTAATAATTTTGTGCATAAGTTACTCACGAACCCCTGGAGGTTGCGGTCCACAGTTTTAGAACCTATGCGTTTATTGATTTATTTAATTTTGATAACCCACAAGGTAAGCATATATCACGCTCTTATTTATAATTTTGCATTATTTGAATATTACTTTATAAAGTTATATTGTTTAAAACTATTTCAAATTTATTTTATTTATTTATTTATTTATTTATTTCAGCTGCAAAGCAGCAATCGAACATACCTTAGAATGTAGCTGCATAAAATAATAACATAATTCCAAAGCAAATCATTACAGAAACTTGGGAAATTTAATTTCACGAGGAAAAAAAAAAAAAAATAAAATAAAGATTAATCTTAAAAGAAGATGGATCAGTCTGACATTTACAGAAAGGAATATAATTATACAGGTTCTTTGTTTTGTCACATTAAGAAAGTACATATTATTATACTAAGAAACAAACGATAACCTTTCACTAAAAACATAACATTTTGAAACATTCTGAAACGTTAATAAATTTTGAAAGTTCAGATAACAGATGCTTTTAGAGAAGTAAGGTTGTTTTTTCAAGTGTCCAGGGATATCAGATACCTCCAAATTTGCCTTATTGATTAATATTTCCGCCATCCTGATATAGTACTGTAATTGTAATACCTGAAATTTGTCCTTGGACAGGATGGTTTCGCAGTGGATAATTTCTTAATGCTCTGGGTCGGTGCATTGAAGTTTATTTTTGAGACTAAGTTGGAGCTATTAATAGTTCCGTTTAATAGCCTTATTAAATAATAGCAAATTGGCTTTACTCTTCTTTCTTCCAGTGTCTTAAGCCCAAAGAATTCACACCACTCTACTATGACTTTTCATTATATTGTAATCCACTCTTAAGACAAACGTACTGTATCGCTCTTTTCTGGATATTTTCTATTTCTAATTTTTGATAGGCTACGCGGGGAGACCAAACCTGTGAAGCATATTCTAGGGCTGACCTAACATAAATTTTATAAAGAAACATAAATAATGCCAAATGATTAAAATCTCTGATTACTCAAGAAAACCCAACTTTTTGCTCACAATTTTGAGGCATGAGAATCAAAGGAAATAATTCTCTAATAAAAATACCCAAATTTTTCGATATACAGTACTGTACTGTACTAACATTTTTGATCATGTTATTGTTATGCTGTTATAATGATATATCGTTATGAAAACGCTGACGTTTACTCCAAAGCTGCATACTGCTCTATGCGCATAATTTATTATTAGCAACGTCGGGATTAGCTGGTATTTTTAGAGGCACTAAAAATAAGACCTTAGGGGTAATAGCATTGGTGTGGGATTCCAGCAACCGTGGGATCCTCGAGCACCTGAGCCATGGCACGGCACATCAGTAAATCTGGCATTGTGTTATAAAAAAGAGTTAGAAGCAATTTTTGTCAGGCTCCACATTACAGTTTGTGAAGCTCTGATATTTAATGTTCTTTTCAGAATGTTTCAAAATGTTATGTTTTTAGTGAAAGGTTATCGTTTGTTTCTTAATATAGTACAGTAATTGTATTTAAAATTATACACTGCATATATAAAAAAGTATAATATAATAAAACAAAACCCCTGTGACTTCCTTGCATTATATGGCGAATACTAATGGTAATAACAGGGTCTGCCCCAATATTTGAGGAACCTTGTTCAAGAATTATTTGCGGGGCCCTGTTTGTTATTTCCTTACCTCCAGAAGTTAAAAACAATACAGATATTATTGAAAGTGAGTATAATATAAAAATTTACATTTTTAAGTAACGTTCTATGTTCGATATCAAAGGAAACACATATTGAGAATGGATGCCCTCGAAGGAAATAAATTGAGGGGCCCATCAAGCTCTCAGCTGCCCACATCAACGCCAGAGCTTGCACTTGGTCATCAGGCAACACAGAAGCAGCCCCCTAGGCAGAATGCGCTGGTCCCACAGGAACTAGTAGTTGTTGGTGACTCTATTGTCAGGGAAACGGGGAACATACTTTGTAAAAAGGATAGGTGGAATAGGACCAGGGTATGTCTGCCAGGGGCAAAGGTTGATGACGTTGTAGAGCGGATATCATCTTTTAAGGGCACAAAAGGTGATATAGTTGTACACGTTGGCACTAATGATATTAAGAGTAGGAGACCGGCGGAATTACTTAGCAAGTACAGGTCACTGTTGAAAAAAAGCCGTGAATTAGGGTTGAACTTGAAAGTGTCTGCAATTCTGCCCAGACACGATAGGAGGGAGTATATGATGAGAGCCTTGTCGATCAATTCGGCCCTGGAGGGATTGTGCAAGGCTCAAGGGGTAGAATTTTTTTCAGCCTGGACTGTACTTGTTAACAGGAGAGATTGCTTCTACAGGGATGGGATACACTTAAATAGAAAGGGTGCAAGAATTTTTGCTGATGCTGTCGAGGCAGTGTTAGGTGGGTCGGAAAACTGCTAGTTGGGGGGGATACAAGGACTAATAGATTAACAGTAGCCACTGGCAGAGGTGGAAGTGATTCTTGCACTGCTTCTATTGAAATGAGCAGAAGTCTGAAAAACAAGATGCAGGATATTTCGGAGACTGCTGGTAGTCATTGCGGTACAAGTAAACACATGGGTTGTGTTAGGGTAGCTAAGAATAGAAACAGGTGCATGTATACCTGCGTGTACACCAATGCTAGGAGTTTGGTAAATAAATTTGATGAATTTGAGGTATTGCTCAAAACATCAAAGGCAGATATTGTTGGGATATCAGAGACGTGGTGTCACACAGATATAAGTAATGCGGAACTGGAATTTGGGGAATACAATGTGTATAGAAAGGATAGACAGGACAGGAGGGGAGGAGGGGTTATGCTATTAATTAAGAAACACATAAAGTCCAAGGAAGTGAAGCCAGTCGACATCGATGGACAGGGCAGTGTCGAGTCAGTTTGGTGCGACATAAGCATAGGGAAATCAAAATTGAGAGTAGGAGTGTGCTATAGGCCTAATGACTCTGATGAGTATAATAAGATATTGTACAGGGAAATAGAGTGGGCCAGTAAATCTGAGAGTCTTATAATGGGGGACTTTAATTTCCCAGATATTGACTGGAATTTGTGGGTTGGTCACTCGCACACTAGCAAGGCTTTTGTGGATTTATTGGATGATTGTTTTCTACATCAGCATGTTCGTGAGGCAACAAGAGGAAGCAATACTCTTGATCTGATTATCAGTAGTGATTCTTCATGCATTAAGAACCTGCAGATAAAAGAACCACTAGGTGGCAGTGATCACAGTGTGTTGAAGTGGGATTTACTCAAGGAGGTAACTACCATCAGAGGTAAAGGGAAGGGTTTTTGTTTTCGTAAAGGCGACTACGATGGTCTGAGACAGTATTTAAATTCTATACAGTGGGACCAACTGATGATGTTACCAACAGCAAACTCAAAATGGGAAGCATTCAAGGAACTAATCTTGGAGGCTACCAGGCTTTACATACCAACTAAGAAATATTGTTCGAGGTTTAGGCCTAAATGGTTGTCAGATGAACTAATGAGACATGTGGCAGAGAAGAAAAATGCATGGGATACTTACAAATTAATGGGTGACATGGAAGCCTATGATAGATATAAGTTGGTCTGTAACCAAGTCACAAAGGAGATTAGGCAGGCAAAGGCAGACTATGAAAAATCCTTGGCAAAGGATGCAAAGAAAAACAGAAAAGAGTTTTTTACATACTTGAACTCGAAAAGGAAAGGGATGAATCAGATTGGTCCACTGGATATTGATGGTTCAACAGTTGAGGATCCTGCTCAGGTGGCTAACAATCTAAACGAGTATTTTGCATCTACATTCACGCATGAGGAGTTATTCAGGAAGGAGAATGATGTAGGTAAAGTAAACATTGGCAGTGAGCTGGATGATTTTGTAATAACTGAGAGGAAAGTGGAGGAGAGATTGTTGAGGATAAACATAAAAAAGGCACCTGGGATGGATGGGATCTATCCAGTTATATTAAAGGAGGCAGCAAAGGAAGTATGCAAACCCCTAGCCATAATTATGAGAGCTTCTTTGGACTCAGGGGAGGTGCCCATAGACTGGAGATGTGCAAATGTAACCCCAATTCACAAAGGAGGATCAAAGGCTGACACAAGTAATTATAGACCTGTTAGTTTAACTTCTGTTCCAGGTAAATTAATGGAGGCACTGGTTAAAGAAGCACTGCAGGATCATCTAGACAAGAATTCAGTTATAGCTCAGACGCAGCATGGTTTTGTTAAGGGCAGGTCTTGCCTGACCAATTTGATTGGATACTATGATGTAGTCACAAAAGAACTGGATGCAGGGAATAACTTTGATATTATATATTTGGATCTTAGAAAGGCTTTTGATACTGTTGCACATGGAAGACTGCTGCACAAATTGGAGCAGTGTGGCATTGGAGGCAAATTGCTGCTATGGATAAGGGGATGGTTGAGTGGCAGAAGACAGAGAGTGGTAATCAATGGACACTGCTCAACGTGGACTAATGTTATTAGTGGAGTTCCTCAAGGTTCAGTGTTGGGTCCGTTGTTGTTTTCGGTGTTTATGAATGATATTGATGATGGGATATCAAGTTTAATGTCCAAGTTTGCAGATGATACAAAGGTTGGCAGGGTCGTTAAGGACAATACTGACGCTATGCTGCTGCAACAGGATCTGGAAAGGTTGAACAGATGGGCTGAGAGGTGGCAAATGAGGTTTAACATCGACAAATGTAAAGTGCTGCATATGGGAAACAGTAACCCCAGAGCAACGTATCAACTCTGCGGTACTACACTGACAGTGGTGGAGAATGAAAAGGACCTGGGGGTAATTGTGCAGGCAGATATGAAGTTCTCTGAGCAGTGCAGACGAGCTGCAAGAGTAGCGCATGGTGTCTTGTCAATGATATACAGGAATTTTTCTAGCAGGGATAAGGAGGTGATTATTCCCTTGTATAAGGCAATGGTAAGGCCACATCTTGAGTACTGTATACAGGTCTGGAGGCCTCATTTCAAGAAGGATGTAGAGCTGCTGGAACGGGTACAGAGAAGGGCAACAAGATTAGTAAATGGAACAAAGGGTTGCTCTTACGAAGAAAGGCTTAAGTTTTGCAAATTACAGAGTCTGGAGACTAGGCACCGGCGAGGTGATCTGATAGAGGTGTATAAGGCTTTGAATGGTTTGAGCATGCTCAATGCCAATGGGATTCTTCATCTTTCTCAGAATAATCACCTCAGAGGGCATAAATTCAAATTGAGGAAGGACGGATGTCGGATAGATGTGCGGAAATTTGCCTTTGGCCAGCGGGTGGTTGGTTGGTGGAACCGACTTCCATCACTTGTTGTTGAAGTTGATAGCCTAAACAAATTTAAAGCTCAACTGGACAGGTATTTCGAACGAACGGAGGGGTGAAATGGGAGTGGTGTGTTTTTTTTTTTTTTTTTTGGCTGATGCTGAATAAGCTTGCTTTCTTGCATCATATGCCTCTGCTAATGCTAAAGTACAGTATACGCTCTACTACTAGCAATTTTCAAGTAAACTCGCGCAAGAGCTCATGATAATGTGGGTAAAACGGGGGTAGGATCGTTGATAGAAATGCGGATAGTATTATTATTTAGACCATTTGAGTGCGGGGCCCTGTTCGACAGAAATGGTTGAACATGCTTGTGGCCAGCCCTGAATAATAATAAAATATACACAGCACGCACATTGCACCAGACATTAATTTCGCTGGAATATACTCAGAACCAATAAATTCCAATAACTGCAACACCTGGGCTGTAGTTGAGAGTATAGGCGGGTATACGCCGTATACCTTCTGGATTTTTTTAGGTGAATAGCGTATACCTTCTGATTTGAAATTTTTGATTTGAAAGACTTGAAAAAACAAGTCTAATCTCCTAATTCGCGACATACTTGACAAGGGTAGCGGTAAACTAATGTGCCGAGGTACGCCGAATGGGAATCACTGGTCTAAAGGATAAACTATCACATCTATAATAAGTAGGAAAAAGAAGAATTAAGAAAGGAAAATGAAGAAATGTCAGCGTTTAATTCACACATTTCAGAAAGTTTCCGGACACCGAACTGGCAAACAGCATTCCGTATATCAACGAAGCAACAAAGTTACTGGTTTAAAAGGGTAGAATTTTGTATGGTGCTAAATACAATGGAAATAAATGGCCAGACGCGAAACAAACTGGGAACTCGCCGCAACACAAGAATTATAGAGCAGGAACTGTGAGTGAATAGTGCACAATACAGTATTTGCTTATGAACTGAGTCCTAAGAAAGAACTGAACCCTTGTGAACTAGACAAAAAATAAAATGAAAGAAAAATCTTAAAATGATTTTCTGTTGAAACGTGATATCCACACTATCAAAGTTTAATCCACTCTTCGAGTAGCTTCAGAATTATTACTGTGTTGGTTGAAAATTATTCTTGACCTCTGCCGTTCTTTTGAGCTACATTGCTCGAGAAAATTAACAGAACACGTAGAAAACGTGGTGTAACTCGTGCAGCTTAAGATGAAGCGGGACAAAATTTGGTATGGTGGTGTATCATAGACTAACGATGAAATGAGGGGACAGCGAGAAACTTTGTAGAGGTATAAGGGATATTTATAGGGTTGTATAAGAATTACCAAAAAGGTCTCATTACAGAAGTCGATATAAAATGCTCGAAAATATGGTCACATGACGTCAGTATGGAGTAGTATTCCTCCAATGCTAAACATACCTGAGAGCTGTGAATCGATATAATAATGTCTGTTAGATTCTGTGACAACAAATCTAATTCTCACCATGTCACCGAGGAGTTGGCTGTCGGAGTGCAATGCGATACCCAAGGACGTCCCACACATGTTCGATCAGATTTAATTTTCAGTTTCAAAATATTCCTCCACCACTTGAGCTCTATGTGCAATGGCAATGTCGTGCATGAATAGAAAATCTGGGCCAATCGCAACCCTAAAAAAGCACACATAGAGTTCGAGGATCTGTTTTCGGTACCTCTACGCAGTTACGGTACTCGTATCAAAAACTAGAAGATGGGTGCTGCCATTAATCATTATTCTGCCCCATATGAGAATACCCCCTCCAACATAACTGCCCCTTTCTCTTATGTTGGAGAGATGGTACAGCATTCCTCATTGTCTCCAGATGAAATAACGTTTAGAAGCTGTTTGTAGCCTAAAACGGAACTCATCAAAGACCAGAACTGTACCCCATTTGTCAGGGATGCAAGTCACATGTTCATGACACCAGTTTCGACGAGCTCTGCGGCGGTTTGGGGATAATGGGAAACAAACCACTGGCTTCCTTGTGTAGAGCCCACTAGAATCGAACCTTCTTAACACAGTCCGGTTGGAAATATTTTCACCTGTGGCCGCAGCTATTAAGAGACAGTTGAAAATTGCAGGGATCCGTCTTGCTGTTAGAGTTAGATAGCGGTCTGTTCTGGTTTACATAGTCATCAAGCGGCCTTGGCCAGCTCTTCTTGTAAAGGTTCCTGTCTCCTGAAACTGCTTCCATACTGTTTTGGGTTAGGTCGCCACCGGTGTTTCCCACAACTGCGTTATCATTTCTCATGTGAAGTAAAGAACCCTGTGGATGCTAGAAGTGGATGTAATGTGCTGTTTTGTGTTAGAGTAGTGTTGTGTGCTATTGTTCTTCTGGCTTTGGCTTTTAGCCGCAGGGACCCTAATGGGACTCTACGTTACCCGCCGCCACCACTAGGAAGTAAGCCAGGCAGTCCCTACAGTGGCGGACAAAAAAACTGCATCACCTTAAAAAAGTAACATTTGTAGGGAAACGTATAAGACATTGTTTGATTACAGTCATTTTGCTTGTCCCAAAGCAAAGGTATTACATCAGATAACGCTTCTATTGCATTAGAGAGTAATTGCAAGGTACTATATAGTCTCAGTAGTTTCTATAAATAGGGCGTTGGAAGGATATACACATTCATTAGTATCCTGTTTTGCAGAAGTGTAAGCATGGCTCCATACGTTCTGTTGACAACAAGATGAAAAAGTGTAGATGTTGCTCGCTCTTTTTTTTTTTTTTTAATGAAAACCCCAAACACGAGAGGTATTAGAACCTATAGTTCTTAGTACCGTGCTTGGATTGGAGGTTGAGAAGACGAAAGAAGATATTTGTTGACATTAGACTTGAACATTAGACTCTCACCCCTCAGTGGGAGTCAGCAGACAGCAAATATCCCAAACCCAGGCAGGGGTCAGCAGTGAAGATCCCACCCCTCTGTTGGAGTCAGCAGGCAGTGAAGATCCCACCCCCAGGTATGGGTAAACAACAAAGATCCTACCCCTCAGTAGGGGTCAGCAGGCAGTGAAGATCCCATCCACACTTGGGGGTCAGTAGGCAGCAAAGATCCCACCCCCAGGCAGGGGTGAGCAGTCAAGATCCCACCCCTCTGTAGGGGTCAGCAGCAAAGATCCCACCCCCAGGTGGGGGTCAGCAGGCAGTAAAGATCCTGCACCAGTTGGGATCAGCAGAGAAGATCCCAACATAGGTGGGGGGTCAGCAGCATAGATCCTTCCCCAGGCAGTTGTCAGCACAGAGGATCCCATCCTCAGAAGATCAGTGTCTGCAGTGTTTTCTGCCAAGGTGTGGTTCTGTAGGCCAAGTGAAATGTCCATCACTGGATATAACTATGAATGAAGTTAGGTAAGTCACAGTCGAAGGATTAGTCACATTAACGTGTCTGATCAATCTGGTCTTGGAGTTTACACGTCAGGATTCAACCTGCATGGCTCGGATGGGAAGCGATATATCAGAAGACGAAAATCGAAGGATACCATCCTGACTACATAACACCGACTGTAAAGTTCCCCGCCGGTCAGATGGTCTGGGGATGCATAACAAGCAAAGGTGTGTGGCGAATTAAGTTTATTAACGGAACGGTGAATGCATAAACCTACACTGCTATTTTGGAGGAGTGCCTGAAACCCGTTATTAGAGATCATCACACAGACGTCCAAAACTGCATTTTTCAACAGGTCTCAGCACCTTGCTACACAGAAAAATTGGTAAGTTTTGTGCTGTTTAGATTTAATGATAAATTTGTCTTATTGTCTCACAAGGCTAAAAACATACTTACACCAGTGTTTTCCCTCGTTTTTCTCCCTTAAAGTGCGTCATACCTCAGGAATGCTGGCATTACAGTTTTGGACTGAGACGGGAACAGTCTAGATTTGAACCCTGTTGAAAATTGAGCTTACATAATGTCGTCTTAAATTGCTCAGAAGAAGCCAACAAGTAAGATTCAGCTGCAAAGGGGTTTGCAGGAGAGCATAAGGGTGTAGTATCACGAAATTGGGCAACCGTATATCCAGAAGTTTAAGAAGATTAACTCTATGCCAGATCGCTGCAAGGCTGTAATTGCAGCTTGATGAGGGACAACAAAATATTAAGGACTTATTTTGCTGATTTACGGTACATAATACTATTAGGTTAACTTGTGATTTCAGTTTGTACATGTAAATGCAATAAAATGTAAGTTTGGTTGTCATGATTGCCATTTGCATGATTTCTCATATTTTCATTAATTACGCATTTTACCCTTTTGAAGATATTTATGACAGTTAGGTATATGAGGTGGAGTCTTTTTATTGGATTTCATTCACAGAGATATATATCCCATCTTATCATCATCATCAGCCATTTTCAATCCACTGCAGGATGAAGGCCTCTCCAGCAACTTTCCAGTTCCTTCTGTTTTGAGCACTGGCCACCCATTTACTACCCAAAAACTCATGAATTTCATCTATCCATCTCCGCCTTTGTCTTCCAGGTTTTCTTCTAGCTCATCTTGGGTACCATTCTGTTATTTTCTTAGTCCATCTGTCATCATGTCTTCGAGCTATGTGTCCTGCCCAAGACCATTTTAGTTTTGATAAGAATGTCCTTTACTTGAGTTTGCTGCCTAATCCATGTGTTTCTCTTCTTATCTAACAGTCTGATTCCCAATATAATTCGTTCCATTCTTCGCTGTGTAGTTCTCAGCTTCTCTTCCATTCTTTTGGTGAGTGCCCAAGTTTCACTTCCATAAGTCATGGTGGGGAGTATACATTGATTCATTATTTTACGTTTCAGACAAACTGGGATATTGCTCTTCAGTATGTGACTATATTTCCTGAATGCTATCCATCCAAAATTTATTATTCTCTTGACTTCCAGCCATTTATCATTATTACAGCTAATAACGTGTCCCAGATAAGTATATGACTACACCTTTTCAATTACTTCTCCTTCAATCATTATTTCTCTTACGTGGCATACTTGTTCATCATTACTTTTGTTTTAGCCATATTCATCTTTAGTCCAAAATCCTTACTAACTGTGCATAACTGATTAAGATTTTCCTCTAATTCTTTGGGATCATGCCTTATGACCACAATGTCATCTGCAAATCGTAAATGGTTTAGGTACTCTCCGTTCACATTGACTCCTTTCTGCGACCAGTCTAATCTTCTGAAAGCTTCCTCAAGGGCAGCAGTAAACAGCTTCGGAGATATTGTGTCTCCTTGTCGAACTCCTTTCTCCCATCTAATGCATTTCGAACATTTCTGCAACCCACAATTCAGCACAAAACACATTATTTGAAAATTTACAAGTGATGCAGTTTTTTTTGTCCGCCCCTGTAGTTCTCTGGCTGGTCTCTGCCAGGGTCGCCTGAGCTTCCTGACAGAGGCAAAGTTAAAAACAAAAAAAAAATGAGCAGAGTGGGAGTGACAGTAGAGGAAAGAAGGATGAAGAAAGAAGCATCCTCCAGGAGAAGGGGAAATGTAATTGGAGAACCCCTGAGTTGGGGAGTCCACCCAAACCAGGGAAAGAGAAAGAATGCAAGATGAGGCCTGTAAAGTAAATGGCCATTTGGCAGTCAGCAGGGGTGCCAAAGCCCTGTCGCACATTAAGTATTCAGGGGGAAAATCTGGTAGATCCTACCCCAGTAGGGTTTTACAGTTTAATTTACCCCAAAGGGGTTTGCAAATTATTCTACCCCAGAGGTTTCGCAGTTAATCCGCTCCCGGGAAGAAAAAGAGGGACGTACCGAAACCCCTTTAAGGAAAATCCTACCTCAAAGGGGTTTCGGTACGTCCCACCCCAGAAGGGGTCAGCAGAAAAAATCCTATCCCTCTAGGAGAATACGACCCACTCAGCATGCATAGTACCCTAGAGGATTCTCTCCACAAGAGGACAATCCTGCACTCCAGCGGAATTCCAGCAGAGGACTCAACTACTTTAGAGTTTTAGGAGGAAGAGTAGTGAAGCAGGTGATCATGTTCTTAAGAGAACCTGTTTATGGGGTATTTCTTCACTGTACCATCTGCTTCGGTTGACTGTTCAAATTCAGTAAGGGCAAGGTAACGAGTCGCATCCTGAAGGGAGAGGCAGTTGCATAGCCAGGATTTTTTGTCGGCAGGTACATTCACAAAAAAAAAAAAAAAAAAAAAAAGGCGCCAATTGCCTATGTTAAAAAGCGCCACAATACCAGATTTCGGCATGGGGGGGGGTACAATATATATCCGCTGACTGATCTAAACGACGATGACTTGCCATCCTGAGTACCAGAGATGTGGCTATCCTACTGAGCAAGCCAAAAAACGGAAATGAAGTGATGCGGTCGCAACCATTGTTTTTATAGGCATGAATAATGTCGTAGATCGATTTCTATTGGATACTCGTAATTTTCACGCGAATATGCGTATTATATCAAATATTCGTTTTCGGTGACATTGTTCGCAATAAAATATTCGTGAAAAACATTTTGTTCTATTAATTTTGCCGAGAAGTGTATCATTTTAAATTATTTATTACTCACGGTCTCTATACTTCCTTCTTACGTTACTATCTTTGTTGTAATTATTTGTTTTATTATTATGCTTGCTTCTGTGTGCAACACACACAGAAAATCCCCCAAAGGTAAATCACCGAATAGATAGCAGCAGAAAGTCATCGCAGGACTGTGTACGTACAAGTGCCTCGCAAGTTTAGGTAGCCGTCAAGATTGTATGGGTTTCTCTTCACCATTATCCAGACGTCTTACAATTCTATTAGTATAAAATGACTTTGTCTAAAGTTATGCCACTGATTCGTTGCAAAAGAAGAATCAGTGGTGCATCCAAAAATGTTATTTAAGGGGAAAGTCTATCGCCAAAGAACACATGAAAGTACAGCCTGGCCGGCTCCAAAATTTGTGGAATCCTTTTCAAGCATTGCTTGCGAGGCCCTGTTCAGGAATTACTTGCGGGCCCTGTTTGTTATTTCCTTACCTCCAGAAGTTAAAAACAATACCGATATTATTGAAAGTGAGTATAATATAAAAATTACATTTTTAAATAACGTAGTAGTAGTAGTAGTAGCACGTGATGCAAGAAAGCAAGTGTAGGAGCTTATGCAACATCAGCCAAAAAAAAAAAAAAAAAATCACACCATTCCCACCAAATGCTTGTCCAGTTCCTCCTTAAATTTATTTAACCTATCAACTTCCACAACGACAGATGGAAGTTTGTTCCAGCAATTAACCACCCGCTGACTAAAGGCAAATTTCCGCACATCTATTCTACACCTGTCCTTTCTTAATTTGAACTTATGTCCCCGTAGGTTCGTAATCTGAACAAGTGGAAGGATCCCATCAGAATTCAGCGTGCTCAACCCATTCAAGGCCTTATAGACTTCAATCAGATCACCGCGCAGGTGCCTAGTCTCCAGCCATTGCAATTTGTAGGACTTAAGCCTCTCTTGGTAAGAGGATCCCTTCATTCCCCTCACCAATCGTGTTGCTCTTCTCTGTACACGCTCAAGCAAATCTACATCCTTCCTAAAATGAGGCCTCCAGACCTGTACGCAGTACTCAAGGCGTGGCCTGACCATTGCCTTATACAGAGGGACAATCACCTCCTTTTCCCTGCTAGCAAAATTTCTATATATCATTGACAAAACCCCATGACCTGCCCTAGCAGCCTGCCTGCATTGCTCAGAAAACTTCATATCTGACTGCACAATTACTCCCAGGTCTTTTTCATTTTCTACCACCTTAAGTGTAGTACCACACAGTTGGTACGTTTCTCTGTGGTTACTTCTACCCATATGCAGTACTTTGCATTTGTCAAGGTTAAACTTCAGTTGCCACTTCTTAGCCCATCTGCCCAAATTATCTAGATCCTGTTGCAGTAGCACACTGCCATGACTGTCATTAACAACCCTGCCAACCTTTGTGTCATCTGCAAACTTCGACATTAAGCCTGATATACCTTCATCAATATCATTGATAAATACACAAAACAACAGTGGACCCAACACCGAACCCTGTGGGACTCCACTAATAACATTAGTCCACGAAGAGCAGCACCCATTGATTACCACCCTCTGTCTTCTCCCACTTAACCATCCTTTTATCCATTGTAGCAACTTACCCTTAATACCATTCTGCTCCAATTTGTACAGTAGTCTTCCATGCGCAACAGTGTCAAAAGCTTTCCTGAAATCCAAGTATATGATATCAAAATTATTTTTTGCATCCAGTTCCTTTGTGACCACATCTCCACATCATTTTCACATCTCCAGTCAGTGGGAACCTCCCCTGAGTTCAAGGATGCTCTCATAATTATGGCTAAGGGTTTGCTTATTTGCTTTGCAGCCTCCTTTAATATAACTGGATAGATCCCATCCACCCCAGGTGCCTTTCTTATGTTTAACTTCAACAATTTCTCCTCCACTTTGCTCTCAGTTATTACAAAATCATTAAGCACACTGCTACAATTTGATAACCTTCCATTTTCAAACTGTAATAATTCCTCACGTGTGAATGTAGATGCAAAATACTCATTCAGTTTGTTTGCTATCTGAGCAGGATCATCAACAGTCGAACCATCGATGTCAAGTGGACCAATCATATTCATCCCCTTCCTTTTAGAGTTTATATAAGTAAAGAAATCCTTGCTGTTTTTCTTAGCATCTTTTGCCAAAGATTTCTCGTAATCCGCCTTCGCCTGCCGAACCTCCTTTGTGACCTGATTACAGACTAGCTTATATCTGCCACAGGCTTCTGCGTCGCCTGATAATTTATATGCATCCCATGCATTTTTCTTCTGTCACGAGTCTCATTAGTTCATTTGATAACCATTTAGGCCTAAACCTTGAACAATATTTCTTAATCGGTATGAAAAGTCTAGTAGCTTCCACGATTAATTCCTTGAATGCTTCCCACTTCCTATTGAACGTCCTATGTTCGATATCAAACGAAACATACACATTGAGAAAGAAGCTCTACTTCTTTCAATTTTCAAGTCAACTCGCGCAAGCGCTCTTGGAGTGACGATAATACGGGTAACTAGATATTAAGAGGACGTTGACAGAAATGTGGAAAAAGACGAGGATGATATTATTATTTAGCCCATTTGAGCGCTGGGCCCTGTTCAGCATCATCAGATGAAAATGCTTGTGGCCGGCCCTGCAATACAGTAAGATAATTAAATAAATTTAAGATAATTAATTAATGAAATAAAATTCTTGAGGGAGTGGCGCTGTTCCTTAGAGCCCTCTCCGTGGCGAGTTGCCTATGAGACGACTTGCTGTCCAAAGTGTCCTGGTCAAACGAGGAAGAAAAGCAATCTTAACACCGGTTACGACTGCTTTTCATCGATATCGTGTGGAAAATCCTTCATCATACCAAGAAACAAGCAAACCAATCGCAGAATAACAGGCAAACTAGAAAATTTGGAAAGCCGACCTACTAACGTGTGGTAGCGATAGTAGCTTTGGCAAAAAGATAAGAGCGAAGAACATTCCATTCTGACCTCCATTGTAGAAACCACTACCTGAGCCGAGGCTCATCCGTGGCTAATTCTAAAATGGGAAATAAAGTCTATACTGAAATCCTTTTTATTATATTATTAAATTTTGCAACGCAATAAACCATAAAGAAAGAAATTAACAAAACAATAACGCTCGGCAACTTAGCCTCGTGCTAGGAAAATCAATCTCAAGTTTCATCTTTATTGATCTTGATAGCCCGAGTTGACATCCCTGCCACGTGGAGTCGTGCCTCTACTATCCAGCAATCTTACTCTTCTTTTAAATACGCTATTTACATAATTATTAAAATAAGTAAAGAGACGCCGGTCATTAAACATAACATAGAGGAGCTCCTTCTCCAGAATGCCCAAAGATAGTTCTAGAGTATGCCTTAAATCTGCATATTGACTGCAATACATCATGACATGTTCAGATGTCTCTTCTTCACCGCAAGAGCACAATCCAGTATCATGCAGACTTAGTTGATATAGTTTATGAGCCAATCCATGTCCGGTTACCAAAAATGTTGATTGTAATCCAAATTGTAACCAGCTCTTATTTCTAAAATCAACTATATCAACTCTTGGCAGAAATATATGTTTGCCTCCCTTTTTCTGATGTATCCCAATATTCTTGGCATTTTATCTTAATTTCATTCACAAATCTTTTCTTCTCTAATTTTACATCTGCTTTTGTATATTCTTTATTACCATCTGGACATGTGCTCACACCAAGTACAGTTTTCTTGATATTTCTTTTTGTCAAATATGAGAGTCCTGCAACAAGTACTACATAATAGGCTGGCATCTTTCCAGCTAATACCTGCAAGGCGTCTGAAGACACCGTCCGGCATGCCCTTGTAATACCAAGCAAAGCGAATCTTTGTGCTTGTATCAAGTATTTTTGAATAACAACATTATTTAATTTATTAACCCAAGCTCCAGCACCATAAGATATTATAGGGACAAACAAACATTCGTACAATAAATTTAATGCCCTTCCCTTAATACCCCAATCTTTCCGTATAACTCTTCGAAGCTTGGCATATAATGTACAAATCTTCTCTTTTAAATACTTGACATGCTCGGTGAAAAAGAGCCTTTCTTCTAATTTTAGACCTAAATATTTTACTACTCGGGCATACCGAACAGGCCTCTCCATCAACCTCACAGATGGGACTCTATTCATACTTAATTTCCCCTTTAACAACATCTGAACAGTCTTCTCTTTTGATATCAGCAGTCTATGCTTCAATGTCCATTCTTGCAAGATCACAAGGGCTTCATTAGCCCTACTCTCAATTACTGATCTTGCATTTCCCTTCACTAAAATAACCAAGTCGTCGGCATACGCTATTTTTACAGCATCAGAATCCATGTTTAAATACTCATCAAACACAATGTTCCAGGCATAGGGACCGATAACCGAACCTTGCGGACATCCTCTTGTTATTTCTTTAACAACCTGATTGTATCCAGTTTTAACAACCACATTCCTATTACAAAAATAATCTTCAAAGACTATATTTAAACTCGTATTATTAATATCTCTAATTCTGGAGAGGACACTACTCCAGCAAAGATGGTCAAAGGCACCTTTACAATCCACAAAGATAGCAAGCACATATCTTTCATCACTTCTTTCTACCATCTGCATTAATTTACAGATTGCATCCTCAGTTGATAACTCTTTTTTATAACCATATTGACAACTAGAAGACATCTCATTATATTTAGGTTTCATTATAAGCCGATTAATACATATTCTTTCAAAAGTTTTTCCTAACACAGAAAGTAAAGCAATAGGTCGATATGAGCTTGCTTCATTTAACATACGATCTGTATCTTTAATTAAAAGAGATATCCGTGCCTTTTTCCACCCAGCCGGAAATACTCCCTCTTCCAGACATTTATTATACATATCTAGATACAATTCTGGCAACATACCATATGTCCTTTTCATAACTGACACTTCTATTTTGTCAAGGCCCGGTGACCGGCCATCCCCTGCCTGGTCCATTGCTTGATCTATGTCTTGAATTTGCAATTTGTCTTCCAAAACTAAATTACTCGGATCCTGCTTTTGCCATAAATTTCCATGCTCACTATCTTCTGGAAAGAGCTCCTCTAAGATCTTATTTACAGAATCTTCCCACGTCAAGGTCTGTTCATTACCACTTCCTATCGTACACGTTATATTTGATAAATTCTTTTTGTTGTTAATAAATTCTTTTTGTTGTTAATAAGCCTAAAAATTGATTTCCAGGGATCTCTGGAACCCTGTTCACTCACATACTTCTGCCACATCTGCTGTTTGGTTCTGCTGACAGACCTCACATAATCCCTTCTTTTATTTTTATATATTTCTTTATAAATTTCACACAGCTCGTTATTCCCATTCCTTCTCACCTGCTGAAATTTTCTTCTGCTAACAAATGTCTGTTTCCTTTTATCAGTTAATTCTGGAGTCCACCAAAATACAGGTCTTATAACACCTTGCCTATTTTTCATACTTTTAATACAAGCTTCATTTAATATTAACGTAAGTTGTTCAACATAATCATTGGAAGAAAGGCAATTCCAATCTATTTCTCTTACTCTACTTAAAAATACATCATCGAATCTTGGCCACCTCGCAACTTTATCTAAATATCTATCCACATCATACCTTACTCTTACAAAATCATTCATATCATAAGTAAAAGAGATGGCATTGTGGTCACTAGTGGTGCACTGCTCACAAACTTTCCAATTCTTAATCTTTCCCACTATACTATTTGTTACTAAGGTAAGATCTATGTGGGACTGCCCATGCACTGTGGAATAAGTTGGTGCATGCCCAGGTGTATTTAACACTTCCATTCCCGTGGCAACTACACATTCCTCTAACAACATTCCTCTATCGTCAGTTACTTCTCCTCCCCAAAGCGGAGAGGTAGCATTTGAGTCTAGAGCAATTACAACCCCACAAGAGCCAATCATACTATAAACCTTTTCCAAATATTCTATATATTGTTTAATATTTGCAGATGGCTGACAATAAACTGAAACTACATACAATTTACCAAATTTCCCTTGTATTTCACAACATACATAATTCTCACTACACAATACCAAAACTTTTGTTACAACTATATCAAAATCTTTAATTATCACAGCCGTCATAGGATTTTTTCCACAAGACACAACTTTATAAGACTTTGGATATCCAACAACACAACTATTTAATACATATGGCTCCTGCAGGAGTGCCACGGAAATATTCTCTTCTTCCATGTACTTATTAATTTGTAATGAAACAGCTTTTGCCTTTTGAGCATTTAACTGTAATAACTTTAATTTTTTATCCATAAACAATTTTCCTTTTGTAAATTTCCATAGCTTTATTGTATTCTGGGCACTTCTTATCCACAGCAGCATGAGCAGTATCACTATTTCTACCTCTACAATTACAACATATAGGACTCTTCTCACGATCAGGACAGTCCTTATATGAGTGAGCTCCAGCACAGCGACCACACATAGCATCCCTCTTACAATACTTTGCGACGTGGCCAAAAGCTAAGCACTTAAAACATTGAGTAACAGAAAACACTTCCTTAAATTTGTATGCCATCCATCCTATGAATAATCTATTCTTACTTTTAACAACCTGCCATAAATTTGGTGATAATTGAACAATCCAGTTATTTAACTTAGTGTTTTTATTCATGTTAACAGTCATAAACTCAGCACCTTCCTTAAACTTCTGTTCACTAATTCCAGTTCTTTAAAATTCTTGAACCATAGCTGTTGCATAAAATCATCTTTTACTATATCTTGCTGCACATCAAACACAACTATTTTGGTGAAAATCGGCCTAGGAATAACATATTTCAATCCCAATTCCTGTATTTTTGAACAAGTCTTTAATTTGGTAAGATCATCACTCGTCTCTGCCTCTACTAACACACCTCTGTCTCTTATTGGCTTCAAATTACGCACTTTAATACTTGAAAGCATGGGTCTTACTTGCTCCAATATATCCGATTTTACTTCTTCACTCGTTTTATACTTGTCAGTTGCAGCTTTTATTATCATTACCTTTGGCACCGTGTCAATTATGTTACTTTTCACAACCGACGAATATGTCTGCTCACTCTGTCTTACTTCTTTTCGTTTTAGTCTATCCTTTAACAAGATGTTTTCCAATTGCACTTCTTGAGCCTTTTTCTCCAACTTGTCCCACTTTTCCATAATCATTCCTACTGCAGCTGTTGGAACTCTAGTTTGTCTGTCCCAAAGAAACGCATGCAACTCACTTCTTACTTGTCGAATATAATCAAATCCTTCTATATCCAATTTATCACCCACACTATCTTCTTTTCGCTTTCTCTTCTTTCTTTTTTCGCCATCACTTGCATTATCAGTCTTATTACCACTCACCTTCTTCACTTTTTCTTTCTTCTTTGATTCTTTTTGCGTGTTCTGTTGAGAATCTGGCAAAGATGATGATCTTTTCTTTACAGGTGTTCTTACCAAGGTTTTCCCGCAAAATAACTCTAATTCTGTCAGTTCTTGTGCTTCTGTCAACACTTTTTCTTTTATTACTTCTACTTCTTCTTCTGTTAATTCACCCGAGGCTGCCAGCAGATCCTTATCATCCATGGAAATAAGATTTTCTTCACTTGAAGAAGACATTATGTTATATATAAATATAAAACAATTTATTTACAATTAAAATCTGATTATCAAAGTGACAACCAGCAAACTATTTACAATATTTACACCAAGCAATATGAGTAAACAGGGTGCCGTTAATCCAAAGAGCCAAAATGGAATATTAAAATCACTCAGAAACTATTCAAATGAGTGCTCTAAAAACAGCTCCGCCCAAGTTAAACGGGAGGAGGTCCCAGAGGCCTGTTTTGTAATCTAGAGCAACCTTGTTCAAAAGCAAAACCGATTCCAAGTAGGGCACGGAAATGCTCAATAAATTAGTTTAAGAGCGTAAAAGCTCAACTCAAACTCACAATAAGAGCACAGAAATGCTCAAAAAAGCCTCAAAAGGGGAAATTTAAAACCCCCTTTTGAGAAACTCAAAACAAGAACCTCGTCCCTTTGTCTTAGCTCAGCTTCGCCAGGCAGGGGAAAATCACCCCTGCCTGCCCACCCCGGACCACGAGGAGGTGTGAGCTCGGACACTGGTTTTAGCTCAGAACAACACAACACTTGTGACTCGCACGAGCGTTGATAAGCGTTGACACACTCACTAACTAAGCAAGATTTGTCAAAGATTGCCCCAGCGTCGCCTCCGGGGCAAGAGCGAAGAACAGTAGTCTATCCCAAGAAGTATTAATTTGCGAGGGAAGCAGATAATATTGGTCACATGTTAGAAGGCTGTACAAAATCCGCACAAAGCCGAACTGTGGCTTGACTAATATTGTATGGTCGCGCCATCTATCGAACGTTTCGTAAACAAATCTTATGTTGTGGAATTTGATATAAAATACTGTACTCTTTCCTAAATCGGTTTCCTTTAGGGCCACAAATTTAGAAATATGCAAGAGTCTTATAAACAGTTCTAGCAAAGTTAGCTAGCGGCACCAACTGTTCGGGGAAGGGGAGAATTGGCGGACCAATAAATGTGGGTACAGCACACCAATGATATTACAGAGAGAAATATATTGAAATGTTTAACGCATTTCCCCTTTGCTCATAAATACACGATAGAGTATTTATGCGATAATTCGGTATCGCGTATTTTCCAAGGTAAGCTATTTACCTTGGAAAATAGGGTTTGGAGAAAGCTGGTTAGCAATGCATACAATTCAAGTCAAGACACTATACTTAAAAAAACAGACTTGGATCGATTATATATATGGTCCAAAAAACGCCAACCGAAGTTTAATGTTTCTAAATATAAGATTACTATTTGGGAAACAGTAATCTTAGAGCAAAGAATAAGACGGAGGAGAGGAAGTAAAAGTGGATCAGGTTGTTGTTGTAGGGTTTTAGGAGCATCGGCAACTAAGAACATATTGCTCCGTATACTGTGTACTGTCTATAAAATGCATGGGTTCTGTCGTCGAATTTGTGGATGCTACCTTCGCTTGAGACCTACTAACTCAGCCACGTTGTGAAAAGGCCCATCATAATTCCTCACATTATCGACGGGGCTCGAACTGGGTCTTTTCCTCCCGATGTGGGAAGGACGGCGATTCAACAAACAGTGATACCCACGAGAGCGTGGTTCAAAGTGAAAAAGACGTAGGTATTATGATTCAATCGGACTTGAAGTTTTTTTTTATTATTATTGTTATTATCTATGTGATGCAAGGAAGCCTGAGGCTTATGCTGCACCAGCCAAAAAAAAAAAAAAAAAAATTCCCGAGTTACCCTGAGAGAGAGGAGGGGGGGGAGGGGTGTGTGTGTGTGTGTGTGTGTGTGTGTGTGTGTGTGTGTGTGTGTGTGTGTCAAAAGTAGAAGGGAATCATCAAGCAAGGGAAGATTGATGATATCCAGCTCAGGATCCTGGGTGTGCCAAGTCCATACTCACCAGATGCGAGCCCCTGGGGGTTTCCATGCCATGTAAACAGTCGGCTATGAGGACATGGTGTCCTGTTTATAATTTATAGCCACTTTGTTAGAAGGGAGAAGGTCATTATCCCATTGTTAGATCGCACTTGGAATATTGTATTCAAGTGTCTGGAGACTACACCTAAACCAATAAATGACAATAGTCCTCTCTATTAGTGAAGCGTTATTTATTCGAGGTAGTGCAATACATGGTAACTCGTTGAGACGGATAAGCATAATATGAGATACAGATGAAATTATTATTATTATTATTAGCGATATGGTGAAAAGAAGCCTCAGGCTTATACTGCACAACCCGAGAGAGAGAGAGAGGGAGAGGAATCACCAAGAAAGATGAATGATCATATCCAGCTCAGGAAATGATGCCATTTTATACTACTGTCATAGTTTCTCTTTAAGAGCTGTCTATGGTGTATCTACGCCGTTATCATGTAAGCATCATTCTTCTCTTTCTTGGTGACTCCTTCTCTGTCTCTGAGGGTAACTGGAATTTTTTTTGGCTGGTGCAGCATAAGCCTCAGGCTTCCTTGCATCATATGGCTGATGATGATGATAATAATAATAATAATTTATAAACGTATTTATGTATTCATAGCTGAGGAAGAGATACACACAGAGTCGATATGTTCTGAAGTATTTTATTTTAACAAAAGAAGCGTGCGCAGCGAGCAGGGGGCGAAGCACTGTAGTTATTATTATTATTGATCTTATATTATTTCTCCCTGATTGGAGGTTCCACCTCGTACTACCAAGTACACAGGGTGGTTGTTGTTGTTATGTCTGATGTCACTGTTGGTCGAGAAACTCTCTGATTATCCTACAGGCATTCAGTATTGAGACTTTCTGGAGTTTCTTGTAGGTGGTCGCTGGGAGACCTATTCCTGCTAGGCTGTTATGTAGGGTCTTTGGCACCATACCTGTGGTTGACAAGATGATCGGGACGGTCGTTACTTGTTGCATATGTCACATCTCTTTTATCTCCTGTCTTAGGTTCGTGTACTTCCTGATTTTTTCACATGGGTTTTCCGCAGGTTGCCAGTGTTGGGAATCTGCGAAAAACCTAAGAACCTAATAGTACCATTATGTCAATCAGATAGGTAGCCTTTTCCTTCTTGTCCTTTGGCCCATTATAGCCTTAGTTGACAATGAGCCAATAAAACCCAACAACCAACCAACCAAGCTTCTTATCCACAAGGGTTACGTCCGGTCTGTTGCGGAATTGTCCTATCCGTTATTATGACGCGATCCCAGTACAGCTTGTGGGTTCGGGTGTCTAGTACTGCCTGGGGTTCGTACTTGTAGTACGGTACACTTTCTTAAATTAACTGGTATTTCCTTGCTAGCTTCTGATGTGTTATCCTGGCTACCTGGTCGTGTCTATGAGTGTAACTCGGTCTGGGTGATCACCGTGCATCCCGCGGTGATACGTTTGATCGTTTCTGAGGCCAGGTGGCATCGTCGACATGCATCATCGGACACTCGGGGCTCCTTGGCGATGTATTTTCTATAGTTTCTGGTGTTGATTACCTGGTTTTGGATGGCAAGTATGAATCCTTCAGTTTCGGGGAACGGCGTCCCGCTCGTACCATGCATTGGAAACAGTTTTATCTATATGATCTTTATGGAGATCATTGCAGTGTCTGTCATGGAGTGCCTTCTCTGCCCATCTTTCTAGCTTCGTTTGTGCCTCCTGGTTGGCAGGGGAATCCTCGATTAAGGTTGAGTGGAGTATACCGCTTGTCTATCTTCCTTATGGCCTGGTGGAGTGCTGCATTGTGTTTCTGGAAGTAATCCTTGAGGTTATCAATTGCTGTTTTCTGTTGCTCAATGAGGTCTATCAGGCCCCTTCCTCCTTCTTTCTGAGCAACGTTCTGTCACTCCAGGGCTGAGTTCGGGTGGTTTTGGCGGCTCTTGGTCATCGTTGTCCTTGTCTTTCTCATGATATCCTCTAGCTCGGTGTTAGCCTAATCTATGACGCCGAAGGAGTTTATTATTATTATTTTTATTATTATTGCTCTTATATTATTTTTCCCTGATTGGGGGTTCAACCTCGTGAAGTGTATTGCTACTAAGTACACAGGGTGGTTGTTATGTCTGATGTCACTGTTGGTCGAGGAACTCTCTGATTATCCTACAGGCATTCAGTATTGAGACTTTCTGGAGTTCCTTGTAGGTGTTAGCTGGAAGACCTATTCATGCTAGGCTGCTATGTAGGATCTTTCGCACCATACTATTGGTTCACACGATGATCGGGATGGTTGTTACTTGTTGCATATGACACATCCCTTTGATCTCCTGTCTTAGGTTCATATACTTCCTGAATTTTTCTCCATGGGCTTTCTGCAGGTTGCCAATGTTGGGTACTGCTAAATCAATCAGATAGATAGCCTTTTCCTTCTTGTCCAAAATGGTTATGTCCGGTCAGCTGTGTGGGATTGTCCTTTCCGTTATTATGGCGCGGTCCCAGTAGAGTTTGTGGGTTTGGGGTCTCTAGTACTGCCTAGGGTTCGTACTTGTAGTAAGGTACACTTTCTGCCACCAAATGGTATTTCCTTGCTAGCATCTGATGTATTATCCTGGCGACCTGGTCGTGTCTATGAGTGTACTCAATCTGGTTAATCACCTTGCATCCCTCGGTGATGTGTTCTATCGTTTTTGAGGCCAGGTGGCATCGTCGACATGCCACCGGGAGACTGGAGTGTCATCGAACACTCAGGTCTCCTTGGCGATGTATTTTCTATAGTACCTGGTGTTGATTACCTGGTCTTGGATGGCGAGCATGAATCCTTCCGTCTCAGAGAAGAGCATCCCGCTCGTGAGCCATGCATTGGAAGCAATTTTATCTATGTCACCTTGATGGAGATCATTGTAGTGCAGAAACTAGTGTCCCAGACAGGAAATTCTGACCCATGGGGATTAATATACAAAATTTGTCGTGACAAACTTGCAACTCCTGAGATATATAGTTCTGTTTACTCTAACGGAAGTCAGACTACTGATTGGCTCTCCACGGTTGAAGCTATTATAGAGAGACTTTTCCCTGATGATCACCCAGAGCAAGACACCACCGAACAAACTCAGATAAGGTTCGTTAACGGATCTTACAAGGGATCAAATGATACGGAACTATTTAGTCTAGATGAACTTGCACTTGCAATTTCTAAAATCAATCAGTCAAAATGTCCTGGAATGGACTTAGTTGAAAATGTGGCGATCAAAAGATTTCACCAATATTTTCCACATATATTGTTGAATGTTTTCAACAAATGTCTATTAGAGGGGACTTTTCCAAATTTTTGGAAGATTGCATTAATAAAGATGCTCAGAAAGCCTGGAAAACTGGCAACGGATCCCAAGGCATATCGCCCAATATCCCTTCTAGGAAATCTTGGAAAGCTTTATGAGAGATTATTAGCGCCTAGGATGCAGAAGGTTTTGGCTGCAAGTAATATGAGTTCTAATTCACAATTCGGCTTTAAAAAAGGCTCCTCCACCGAAGATGCCATCAGAAATTTGGTGAATCTATGCAAAACTACAGACAAAAAATACATGATGGTTGTTTTTATCGACTTTGAGGGCGCTTTCGATACACTCTGGTGGGAGAGCGCCCTCAGGTCACTTCGAGAGGCAGAATGTGATGATTTACTATATCAGGTTATGAGATCTTATTTTTCAAATAGGCAGATAAAAGTCATCTCACAACACTTGATATTTTCAAAATTCATTTCCAGAGGATGCCCACAAGGCTCGGTCCTTGGGCCTCTCCTCTGGAATTCTGTTTTAGACCAGTGGTTACTAAAAGAAAGTCAAATTTGCAATAAAATAGCATTTGCCGACGATTTAGCGCTGTGCATACCAGGCAGGTCAAGACGTATGCTAGAAACACATGGGAAAGAAATCCTGGATGATTTGCTGGAATGGTCTAAAATAAACAAATTAAAAATTTCTGAGACGAAAACTAAAATGATGATCTTCAACAATAAATTGGATTATAACAGACCTCCTAAACTCCATATCAACAATGTCCAAATTCCTTATGTTTCTCAAAATAAATATCTTGGTCTCATAATTGATGATAAATTTTCTTTTATCCCCCACGTAAAGAACTTAGCTGAAAAGATTAACAAGTTTACTGCCAATGTGATTAGGCTCTCAAGAGCTGAATGGGGTATAAAGCACAAAACTTTGGCATTATATTATAAGGCTATATTTTTGCCAATTGTAGTATATGCGGCTGCCATATGGTTTCCTAGGGTTACTCACGTCACAGTGAAGGCCAAACTCTTATCATTGCAGAGAAAGATGATATTGGCAACACACAGATGCTGCAGAACGACATCAACCAATGCTTTACAAGTGATCTCAGGTTGTATTCCGATTGACCTTTATGTGGCATACCGAGGCATGATTTCTAACTTAAAGAAAGGTTTGCCAACTCAAATCCTCGACATTGCAAGTAATCCGGCCACGGACATTCGGCAGGAGAAAATTAATCTTTGGACAAAATTCACTGAGAAGTGGAAATACAGATGGCAATCCAGTGAAACGGGACTCACTACCAGGGAGTTCATTGAAGATGCAACATTTGCTGTAAATAAGAAAGTTATGGGATGGTTTTATCCTTCAATGACAAAGTCGTATTTAATTACTGGACATGGTTCACTACGGGATAAATTGTGTAAATTTGGACTCGAACCTGACCCTTTGTGTTTTTGTGGGGCTGTAGAAGATTGGAGGCATGTTCTGCTTTACTGCCCGGCTTATGACGACTTCAGACAAGAACTATTTAACAGCACTCAACCTATTAGGACTGACAACCTCGATATTTTGATTCAAGATGCCAAGAACTTTGCAGCATTCCAATCCTTTTCTGACAAGGTGTTTAAAAGAAGACGCACCTTGTTTACTAATTCTAGAAGTGGACAGTAGAGTGATGTGTTCATGAACTTATATTTCTACCTTACTAGGTCAAACAGCTGTTAACTTAGAAACCAACTGTTGTGGTCTTAAATTAGTAATAACATTCAATGTATATAATGGTATTAACTATACATATTTTTATTTTATTTTAACTTTTTTTTTTTTTTTTTTATTTATTTATTTCTTTTCTTTTATTTTATTTTATATATATATATATATTTTTTTATTATTATTATTATTATTTATTTTTTTTTTATTTATTTATTTCTTTTCTTTTATTTTATTTTATATATATATATATTTTTTTTTATTATTATTATTATTATTTATTTTTTTTATTTATTTATTTATTTATTATTTATTATTATTATTTTTTTTTTTTTTTCCCTCGGGTTGGGCAACCTGAGAGCTCCTGTCCTTTGGTATTGCACTCCTTCCACTGGACGACAAATTAGTGCAGCAGCACTAGATAATAGAAGCAGGCACAACTACTCAAGCCTAGAAATGGGCAGTGATTGACAGGGTGTTGATCGCTGTAGAGTGTAGACAGTTTCTCTCTCTATCAACACAGAATTTCCAAGGTGGAGTTCGACTAAACGTCTAGGTGCCACCCAAAACAAGTACATCCGCATACATACACACATAGTATATCTTTTATTGCTTGCAAGTGAAGCTGTATAATTAAAATTGTTTTTATTTTTACGCAGAATGCGACGATTGTAAATATAAAGTGTTTGTATCTGTGTATATATGTAATAAAAATGTATGTAAATAAAAAAAATAAATAAAAAAAAAAGATCATTGTAGTGTCTGCCATTGAGTGTCTTCTCTGCCCATTTTCCAGCTTCGTTTGTACCTCCTTTTGGGGGGGGGGACTCCTCGCTTAAGTTGAGTGGTGTATATTTGTTAATCTTCTTTATGGCCTGGTGGAGTGCTGCTGTGTATTTCTGGAAGTAATCCTTCAGGTTAACTATTGCTGTGTTCTGTTTCTCAATGCGGTTTATCAGGCCCCCTTCATCCCTGGCAATCGTCAGACTCTCTACGACAGATTTCAGGTGGTGTTGATGTCTCTTGGTCATCATTGTCCTTGCTTTTCTCATGATATCCTCCAGCTCGGTGTTAGTCCGATCTATGACCCCGAAGGAGTACGTTAGCACTGGGACTGCATAGGTGTTTATGGCTTTAATTGTATTCCCTCCGTTCAGCTTTGCTTTCAGCAGGCTTCTGAGTCTCTGATGGTATTTTTCGGTCAGGCAGGCCTTAATTTCCTTGTGCTGTAACTGCTGAGCCTGCATCATTCCCAAGTATTTGTAGGCCTCTGCCTCTGCCATGGCTTCGATCTCTTTACCACTCTGCAGCTGGTAGTTTCGGTTGACTAATTTTCCCTGACGCAGTCCGTGGGTCTTGCATTGGTCTAGACCAAATTCCATCCTAATATCATTCTGAATTCTTCGGTGATCTGGAGTAGTTGTTGGAGTTGTTTCTCGGTTGCCGCGTACAGCTTGATGTCATCCATGTACTTGGATGACATCAAGACAGGTGGGTGAGAGTATACAGGTTCTTTCTTCCTTCTTTGAGGTTATATCCATACTTACTGCCGATAAGCATGGTGGATAGCGAGTTGAGTGCTAGACAGAACCACAGTGGGCTCAGAGCATCTCCCTGAAAGATTCCTCTCCTGATGGGAATTGGCCTGGTTGTGATATTTTCGACCTTAATGGTGGTACTCCATTTCGCCATCGTTTCTCACTATCGGATTGACTTTGTAGATGTTCAGCGCCTCTATTAGCCAACTATGAGGCACGGAGTCGAAGGTCTTGCGGTAATCGATGTAGGATGTGTACATGTTGGGGCGCGTCTTGTAGGTTTGCTCCATAACCGCAGCATCTATGGTTAATTTCTCCTTGCATCCTTTCTGCTGTTCGGCCATAATGTTCTGGCTCTCCAAGTGGTCTGATATCTTCCTAGTTATGCAGCTGGTCAGGATCTTGTACATAGTTGGGAGGTAGGTGATTGGCCTATATTTCGCCGGGTTTCTTGTATCTTCGTCTTTAGGCTTCAGATATGTGATTCCTTGAGTGAGAAACTTCGGGATTGTCTCTGGGTGCTTTATCATTCGGGTGAACTGCTCTGCCAGGTGCTTGTGTGTGCAAATGAGCTTTTTGTACCAGAAGTTGTGGACGTTGTCTATTCCTGGAGTTCGCCGGTTGTGAGAGTTCTTGATCGTCTCTTTTACATCTTCTTCCCGAATCTCCCACCCTCTCTCATTTCTTGTACGTCCTTGGTTTTCTTGCGTTCTAGTTCTATCCAGGTGGCTCGGCTGTTATGTTTTACTTCCCTGTTGGCTAGTGTAGATTTCAGTCTCAGGAGAAGTTATTCTAGTTCCAAATTAAAATTCTTAATAAGAAAATTTTTGATACTCAATGATACAGTAGATTAGAACTGCTATGCAGATAAATCGCTATCTCTGTTTGCAGTGTGGAATGTACTATATGTTCTGATTTCATTATCTTTTCTGTTAGATAACAACTTTGTATGCAAAAACTATTGTAAATGAAGAATTACAACTTGTCAAGAAATTTACTTTTCTTAACAAGTTCATTTATTGTAAACAAATTCTCCTGATGAAAATAAATTGTATTGTATTATTATTATAATTATAGTGCAAGGAAGTCTGAGGTATATGCTGCCCCAGCCAAAAAAATTTCTGATACCCAGAGAGAGAGAGAGAGAGAGAGAGAGAGAGAGAGAGAGAGAGAGAGAGAGAGAGAGAGAGAGAGAGAGAGAGAGAGAAAGAAAGAAATAAAAGAAGAGTCAGAAGTAGAAGGGAATCACCAAGAAAGAGAAGAATGATGATATCCAGCTCAGGACCGTGGGTTGGATATCATCATTCTTCTCTTTCTTGGTGATTCCCTTCTACTTCTGACTCTTGTTCTCTCTCTCTCTCTCTCTCTCTCGCTCTCTCTCTCTCTCTCGCTCTCTGTGTTTCTTTGGGTAACATCCTTAAATATCAGCAGGTTCATGGTTCACAGCACGTGTTTGTACTGGAGAAACGATTTTCTATGTGTTTCTACAGTTTCTGCTGTAGGAACACGTGCTTTTATCATTATTATCTTAACAATTCTTAATTTATTTTATTTAATAAAAGTTTATAAGGGTTGGTGTAGGATCGTGCAGTCATTGTGAGCATGAACATTCCCAACCCGAGAGGCCTATTTGAAGAATTCCTTCTTTCTGGGTGTTCACTAGCACAGGAAGCACAGTGGGTGGGGCTCTTGTGGTAGCCATACTGGGAACTGCACCACATGCTGCTCTGTCGCCCTTGGGAGACTGTCTCCAAATTTTCGAACCGACCCTTCTGCCTAAGGTCGGAACGCTGATGACTTTATCCTGCGCCACACTTGATAATCCAACTATGGAGGGGGTGGGCCTGTTTAGCTTCCGCTTACATCCATTGGTAGCGTTAGTTCTTGGGATTGCGCCACTACCTACCTTAGTCGTCACTCCGACCTTGAGGAAGGTAGGTCCACCTGAGCAACTTTCACGATGTTTATTTATTATTTTTTTAAAAATTTATTATTCTAATTTATTACTATTATTATATTGGTCTTCCAGTAGCGATGGAGACGAGTTTTCTTCCGCCAAAGCGGACTCAAACCCGAGTCTATCAGGTTGGTAGTCTAGTGTCGGAACGATTGTGCCCAACGCCGCTCCCCTTATTATTATCTTTCTATACAATAAAATAATTTCCCTCCTAGTGATGTTTTTTCAGCCAATAGGAAAAGAGAGATGCAGTTTCGTGGTAATACGTAACATAAGTAAAATAAGCTTAAACAGAAGCTTGTTTTACTGTGGTAAAACAAGCTTCTGTTTAAGCGTGGTCACGCGCTATGTTTATCTAACATGACTACGAGGTACCATTCTTGAGTTCCATATGTCACGTATTTACGTATTCATGACAGAGGAAGAGACACACACAGTGTCGAAAGTTTCTGTAAGTATTTTATTTTACTTTATTAAAAGAAGTGGGCGCAGCGAGCAGGCGGCGAAGTCGCCTAGTTATTATTATTATAACCGTTGCTCATGGAACTCTCTTACTATATTATAGATGTCGGTATGCAGCTTTCTGGGGTTCCATGGAAGTGTTCTCTGGGAGGCCTATTGCTGGCTGGATTCCTAGGCAGCTCTTTGGCACCATGCCGGTGGTTGAAACAGTGATCGGAATTGTAATTACTTGTTCCATATGCCACTTATCTTTGACTTCCTATCTGAGATCTGTGTACTTCCTGATCTTTTCCTCATAAGTTTCTGGAGATTTCTGACGTGGGAAGTGCTATGTCGATCAGGCAAGTAACCCTTTCCTTCTTGTCGATGAGCGTTATGTCTGGTCTGTTGTGCGGGATCGTCTTTTCCATTGTTTTTGCTCGGTGCCAGTATAGGGATATCTAGTACAGCCTGCGACTCGAACTTGTAATACGGTGCACTTTCTTTGATCAACTGATATTTTTTTTCTTGTTTCTGATGTGTTGTCCTGGCGACCTGGTTATGTCTATGAGTGAACTGCATCTGGGTTATCACAGTGCATCCTGCGGTGATACGCTGAATTGTTTCTAGGGGCTTCATCTGTTATTTTGGAATGTTTAGTGACGTATTTCCTATAGTTCCTGGTGTTGATTACCTGGTCTTGGATGGCGAACATGAATCCTTCGGTTTTGGGGAAAAGACTGTCCCTCGTTAGCCATGCGTTGGAAGCTGTATACGTTGTCTTGATGGAAGTCATTGTATTGTCTACCGTGAAGTACCTTTTTCGCCCATCTTATTGTCTTTTTTTCTCATCCGTGCGAGTGTTTTTGAGGTTCTTCAGTGTGTGCCTTTTGTCTTTCTTTTATATGGCTTCGTAGATTGGCACTGTGTTTTCCCTGGAAGTAATTCTTCATGATTTTATTTGCCTTGTTCTGTTTCTTAATGAGGTCTGTCAAACACCTATTACTTTGATTGCTATGGCCAGTCTTTCGATGTTTGTTTGTTTGTTATTTGGATTTTAGGAGCATTAGCAACTAAGGCCATATTGCTCCGGGATATGCGGTTGTCATTCCCTGACCTTTCCGCATCCTCCGTATTTGGTGGTGACGGGCTCGAACCCCGGTCTAATCAAGAAGCATGTGCTACGCACTGCTGCTCCTTCCCAACTGGCTACGGGGGCGCCAGTCTTTCGATGGACAACTTCGTGTGATGTTGGTGGCTCTTAGTCATCATTATCCTAGTCGATTTCATGTCTTCCGGCTCAGTGTTGGTCCGATAAATAAATTGAAGGAGCATCTTAGTACTATAAATGCGTACGTGTTTATAGCTCTGACCATTTTCCCACCATTCAGCTTTGTTTTAGTAGACTTCTCACGCTGTAGTAGTATTATTCAGTAAGGTGGGCCTTTATCTCCATATGTTCTAGTTGTTGAGCCTGCATCATCTCCAGATTTTTGTAGACCTCTTCTCTCTGACATGGCTTCCATCTTATCACCAATGTTCAGCTGGTAGCTTCGGCCGACCCCATGGTTCTTCGGATGCAAGGACCATGGATTCGGGATTCGGATGCAAGAACCATAGATTCGGGAGGCAAAATCCATGGTTTTTGCATCTATCTAGGCCAAATTGCATCCTGATATCAGTGCTGAACTCTTCCCTGATGCGGAGTAGCTGCTGGAGTTGAGTCTCGGCATAGAATTTGATATCATCCATGTACATCGGGTGAGAGAAGGTGTACAGTTTTTCTTCCCTTCGTTTAGGGTATACCATACTTGCTGTTGTTGAGCATGGGAAACAGCGTGTTGAGTGCTGAACAAAACAAAAGTGGGCCGAGTGCATCTCCCTGGATGATTCCTTTTCACATGGCAAGCAGTCTGGTCCTGATGTTCTCAACCTCGATAGTGATCCTCCATTTCGCCGTGTTTGCTTCTAGGAAGTGCGTCAGTGTGGAGCTGACTTTGTAGAATTCAATGTCTCTTACAACCAGCTATTGGGCACGGAGTCGAAGGCTCTGCCGTAGTCGATGTAGATTGTGTATAGGTTGCAGTGCTTCTTGTAGGCTTGCGCCGTAAGTGTTCGTCAATGGTCCATTGATCTTTGTATCATTTACACAACTGCTTGCATCCCTTCAGTTGTTCGGCCATTATATTCTATAACTCCAAGTAATCTGATATCCTCTTGGTTATGCACATGATCGGGATCTCATACATTGTACATTTGACAAGTCAGGTGTTGGTTTCGGATTTTAAGATGTTTTTGACGTTCAGATAAGTGATTCCTTGAATCAGAGAATCTGGTATTGTGTAAGGGTGCCTTATCATTTGAATGAACTGCTCTGCTAAGTGCCTGCTTGGGCAGCTAAACTTCTTGTACCAATAGTCTGGATTTTATCTATACCTGGAGTTCGCTAGTTGTGGGACTTCCTGATCGACTTCTTCTTCCTACCGAATCTCCCATTAGGTCATCACTTGTGAGTCCTTTGTTTTTTTCCTTTTTAGGTCTATCCAGGGCCATGGCCATTATGGCTAACTTGGGAGCGCCACAGGCTGCCCCAGAAGTCCTCGAATGCCTTGTGGTCGGGAGGGGAGTTAATTGCCCTCTTTCTCCTTTTCTCCGATTTTCCTTTCCTATCCATTCTATCCACTTTTTTTTTTTTTACTTAGTCTCCATCCAGAAAGCTCAGGCGACCCTGGTGGAGACAAGCCAGAGTATGATGGGCAGCCTGGATCACCTACTAGCGTTGGTGCCGGCAAACGTACAGTCCCACTAGGGGTCCTGTGGACAAGCAGCCAGAAACACAACAACAGAACAAAACACAGTACTACATAAACAAGATTTTACAATTTTCCCTGGCTTTTGCAGTAGTTCTGCACTTCACAACAGAGTACATACGACGCGATGAGGGAAACTATCGGAGATGCACCCTTGTGGGCAGCTCAGTTGGTTGAATCGCCATCCTTCCCACTTTTCTGATCACCTTTTTCTTCTGTTACCCCCCCCCCGGTTCTTGGTCAGTTGGCCAGTCTTCACTCTTAGATCATTAAATCGTTTCTCCCTCCGTCTTTCCCAGGCTGGTGGCTCCCTGTCTTTGCGTTTTGTTTTTCTGTTGGGCTCTGATTTCTCTTCCTTTCATCCTGTGGCTGCTACTGCAGCACGGGTAAATGGCTACTGACGTTATCTTCTTCTTTTTAGGATTTATCCCGTTATCAGAACGGCTATCCTCAATTCAACACGAACAAGTCATTCCTTTATTCTTTTTTTCCATTCTCTTCAATCTTCCCAATCTCCGTCCACTAGTCCTCTTCTAATCAAAGCTGTTCTCACGCCCTCTATCCACGTCCGTCTTGGTCTTCCGCTTTTTTTTTCTTCTTCATGGCATCATTCCATGGCTCCTCTGGGCAGTCTGTCTTTAGAAGGCCAAACCACTCCAATCGTTTTCCCTCTATTTTCTCACTCATGGTTTATTGTACGTTCATTGTATTCCTTATCACATCATTTCTAACTTTATTGGTTAGAAATGGATTTTTGGCGAAATGGATTTTTGGCGAAGATCTGCAAGAAAGTCTAGGACTGAAAAAGTTAGAAATGACGTGATAAGGAATACAAGTCATTTCTAACTTTTTCAGTCCTAGACTTTCTTGCAGATCTTCGCCAAAAATCCATTTCAACAGCCAGAGTTAATTTTTTTGTCTTTCATTAAATCCAAGTCTCACATCCATATAATAAAATACTTTGTAATATTGCGCTATATGTTTGATGTTTAGTTTTATTAATGATAATTTCATTCCACAGCACAGAATTGAGCAATCCTGTGACCTTTCTACCTTCACCCAGTCTTCTCTCAGTTTCTTGTACAGATGATCCGTCAGCCTGAATATTTGCACCCAAATATTTAAATTGCTGTACTGTTTTCACTTTTATTCCATCTAAATCCAGAACATCCGCTCATAGAATTTACTGTTATTATTTCGTTACTGTTGATGAAATATTCTTGCTATTTTTGAGTAATATTCTTGATCTGATTATCAGCAGTGGTTATTCATGCATCTGCAGATAAAGGAACTACTAGGTTGAACTACTGATTTGGGATTTCCTTAAAGACGTAACAACCATCAGGGGTAAAAGGAAGGGTTTTACTTTCGTGAAGGTGATTACAGTGGTTTCAGACAGTTTTTAAATTCTATATAGTGGGACCAACTAATGATGTTACAAACAGCAAATTCTAAATGGGAAGCATTCAAGGAATTAATCTTGGAAGCTACTAGGCTTTTCATACCAAATAATACTGTTAAAGGTTTAAGCCTAAATGGATGTCACTTGAACTAAGGTGACTCGTAGCAGAGAATTAAAAATGCATGTGAGGCAAATAAGCAATCAGGAGACACAGAGCCTATTGTCAATATAAGCTAGTCTGTAATAAAGTCACAAATGAGGATAGACCGGAGAAGGCAGATTACGAGAAATCTTTGGCAAAGTATGCAAAGAAAACCAGCAAGGGCTTCTTTACTTATATAATCTCTAAAAGGAAGGGGATTAATCAGATTGGTCCACTCGATATCGATGGTTCAACTGTTGATGACCCTGCTGAGATAGCTAACAAACTGAATGAGTATTTTGCATCTACATTCACACATGAGGAGTTATTAAAGGAGGAAAATGCCAGAAGTTTATCAAACTGTAAGAGAGTGCTTAATGATTTTGCAATAACTGAGAGCAAATTGGAGTAGAAATTGTTGTTATTAAACATAAGAAAGGCACCTGGGGTGGATGAGATCTGTCCAGTTGTATTAAACGAGGCAGCAAACGAACTAAGCAAACCCTTATCCATAATTATGAGAGTATCCTTGGAATCAGGGGAAGTCCCCACGGACTGGAGATGTGCAAATCTATCCCCAATTCACAAAGGGGGATCAAAGGGTGACACGAGTAATTACAGACCAGTAAGTTTAACTTCTCTTCCGGGTAAAATAATGGAGTCACTGGTTAGAGATACATTGCAGGATTATCTAGACAAGACTGCAGTAATAATTCAGACCCAACATGGGTTTGTTAAGTGGAAGTCTTGTCTGACAAATTTCATTGGATACAATGATGTGGTTACAAAGGAATTGTATGAAAAAAATAATATGATATCATATTCTTGGATTTCAGGAAAGATTTTGACGCTGTTGCGCATGAGACACTACTGTACAAATTGCAGCAGAATGATATTAAGCGTAAGTTGCTACAATGGATAAAAGGGTTGTTGAGTGGGAGAAGACAGGGTTCGGTGTTTGGCTCACTATTGTTTTGTATATTTATCAATGATATTGATGAAGGTATATCAGGCTTAGTGTCGAAGTTTGCAGATGATACAAAGGTTAGCAGGGTCGTTAATGGCAGTGTGCTACTGCAACAGGATCTATAAAATTTGGGCAGATGGGCTGAGAAGTGGCAACTGAAATTTAACCTTGACAAATGCAAAGTACTGCGTATGGGTAGAAGTGACCCCAGAGGAACGTACCAACTGTGTAATACATTCCTCTGAACGTACTACACTACGCTTACTACACTTAGGGTGGTAGAAAATGAAAAAGACCTGGGAGTAATTCTGCAGTCAGATATGAAGTTTTCTGAGCAATGCAGACAGGCTGCCAGAGCAGGTCATGAGGTATTGTCAATGATATACAGGAATTTTGCTAGCAGGGAAAAGGAGGTGGTTGTCCCTTTGTATAAGGCAATGGTCAGGCCTTCAGTACTGCATACAGGTCTGGACGCCTCATTTTTGGAAGGATATAGAGTTGCTTGAGCGTGTACAGAGAAGGGCAACAAGATTGGTGAGGGGAACGAAGGGGTCCTTTTACCAAGAGAGGTTTATGTTCTGCCAATTGCAGCGTTTGAAGAGTAGGCACCTGCGAGGTGATCTGATTGATGTCTATAAGGCTTTGAATGGGTTGAGCACGCTGAATTCTGATTGGATTCTTCCGCTTGCTCAGATTACAAACCTAAGGGGGCATAAATTCGCCTTTAGCCAGTGGGTGATTAATTGCTGGACCAAATTTCCATCTGTCCTTGTGGAAGTTGATAGCTTAAATAAATTCAGTGAGAAATTGGACAAACTTTTAGAGGGAATGGTTGTGTGATTTTTTTTTTTTTTTTTTTTTTGTCTGATGCTACAGAAATTCATACGCCTGCTTTCTTGCATCACATTCCTCTATTACTATTACTATGTATTGCAGAGTGAAGCACTTGCACGAGTTTGGTGAACGTTATGCAGGCTTTCAATGGAAAAATATCTAATATTACTGAAATGTAAAGTTCGCAATTCTATTGTTCGCAATTCTGAAATGTAAAGTTCGCAAGATTTAAAATAAGACACTTTTCCACATTAGGAATTTTAAATTAGTTTATTGGTATGCATTATTTATTTCTAAGCATGTTTCATGTTTTTGAAATTTGTCTTTTTTTTTTAATATAAGCTTGTTTTGTGTTTTTTATATCGCATTTTAAAGTTCAGTTAAAGCATTACTTTATGTTGTAACAATTATATTATTAACATTAGTAGTAGCAGTAATGGTAAATGATGCAAGAATGCAAACTTATATAGCATCAGCCAAAAAAAAAAAAAAAAAAAGAAAGATAACACTTCTGATTTCATCTGTCCATACCTCTAAGACTTATTTTGTTCTCACTTGAATGTATTTAATCTACTCTCCCGGAAAACACCAGATAAAACCAACAATGTTTGTATTAAGAAAATACAGTATAATCCAGTGAATGTATTTAATAACACAATAAATACAATAACATACAGTAGAAGCTTTCAAGGCTGTCGAGTCTCTTTATCAACTTTATCGTGATAATGTTTGTATTGTTGGTTTGTTCCAACAATGAACCACCTCTGGTTGAAGACAAATTTCGGTTCATCCGACCAACAACCATTCTTCCAGAATTTGAATTTATGTCCCCGTATGTGTATAGATATGCGTAAATGTTAACTTCAGTCAAAGAGTGGCTGATTGTTGGAACAAACTCCCCCCTCGTATTGTATTGTAGTGGGTAGTTTGAATAAATTCAAGGAAGAACTAGATAAACTATCGGGGGGTGGGGGTGTATAGGTGAGAAGGGAAGTGTTGGCTTTTTTTAAATTATTTTTAAAAATTTTTGGCTGATGCTGTATAAGCTTGCTTTCTTGCATCATTTGCCACTTCTATTGCTAATAATTGTTACAATACAATGTAATTCTTTAAGTCAAGTCAAGTCAAAGTATTTTATTATTTTTTGGCGGGTTCCAGGGCTTCCCCTATTCGCCGCTGAAAGTAATCTATACATTGTGTACAATTTATAATGATTAACTGTACATAAAATACAATGATTAATTATACATGAAAAGTACAATGATTAATTATACATAAAAGACTATTTACAATGATGGTATATAAAAAGACTATATACAATGATGATACATAAAAAGACTATATACAATGATGATACATAAATAAATACTGGGCTTCGGAGTCCAGCAGACTGATCAATACATCAGGTAAGAGTAATCCAAAGAAACAGTCTAGCATTTTACTGAACCCCAGGAGCAAGAATTCTTTTCCTTCGTTTAAACAGTTTCTCTGCATAGATGGAGAAGGCAGTATAATATTCAGAACAGTTAACCAATCTTGGCAGTTCGGAGCAGTCAAATACATTTGTGAGAAGTTGAAAGTCCAATCTTAAATCATCGTACAGGGGACAATGAAAGACGAGGTGCTCAACAGTTTCTTGAGCATCACAACTACAGAGAGGAGTGTTACTTAATCCTAGTGAGAACAATTTAAAGTTAAGACTTCCATGACCGGTATATAAAAACGTAACGTATAAACCAGGATTGAACCAGTCCATTTTCTTGTCGTAATCAACAACCTCGGGAAAAAACTTAAAGTTCTCCTTACCCAAAGTAGAGGTAGACCAGGTATTTTGCCACCCTCTACAACATTCATTTCTCATTCTTTTAATGTCTACATTTTCTTGCAAGTCATACCATTTACAATCGCAGGAACATTTTTTCTTCTACAATATAAAAGATAGTGTAACATTACTTCATATTGGATTGGCAGTCGATGACTGAGGACCTGGAGAGCAGCTGTAGAGACAGTTACAACAAGCTCTACTTACAGCGAGAAGAAAGAATCTTTGTGCTTGGGTAAGATATTTTTGAACAAGGGAGTTACCGATTCTGTATCCCCAGGCCCCAGCCGCATAACACACAATTGGTATAAATATACAAGAGTAGTATAATTTAATAGTTATAATTCTTTAACTGGACTTTGAAACGCGATATATAAAAAACATATTATTATTATTAGCCATATGGTGCAAGGAAGCCTGAGGCTTATTTATGCTGCGCCAGCCAAAAAAAAATTTCTGAGTTACTCTGAGAGAAAGTCAAAAGTAGAAGGGAATCACCACGAAAGAGAAGAATGATGATATCCGGCTCAGAACCCTGGGTGTGCCAAGCCCATACTCACCAAATGTGAGCCCCTGGGGGGGGGGGGTATATACCTATATTATGTTGCATAATCCCTCTGTTCGTCCTATCTAGTAGAGTAGAAATGTCTGATGTTTAAGAATAATTAAAAATTTAATTTTAAACTCCAAATTTAAACTCTGTTAGCTATAGAACTGGATTCATGTCCAAACATGAAAACGGATTCGGCATTGAAAACTGAAGCATACCCAATTTTATTTAGTCATTGGGACAGTTTGGCTTCTGATTGTACCAATTGTCCTTTGCACATCAATAAATTAATTAACTACGTCACCTGGAAAAGTGTCTTTATTAAATCTTTCACTTAAAATTGCATTCACTTCGGATTCGTTTAAAAATGAACTGTATATCTTAATTAGTAGTTACTTATGTAGCTTAATAGCTACATCAGCAAATGCACAAAGAACATAAATTGGAAGAATAATTAAAAACCTATTGTTTCAGTCTCTTGCGCTTACCTCCATACGCTTACCTCAATATCGAGGCAAACCAAACAATATGTTGTCAGTAATAATGTTACCTTTAAGTTGGGTGATATCAAGGATTATTTATTAAAAACTTTCGTAAACTGGGACAGTGATGCACAAGAAGAGTATTGGTGAGTAAACACGTCTTTACGTTGCTCACTTTAAAAGATTCAGTAAGATCTATTTTCAAGTCAGTAAGATTTTTTTTCCAAAACTGAACTCAAAAGCCTTCTCTTATGTTGCTTCTTTAAACATTATTGAACCCCTCGATCCTACGATGGATCAAGGGCATTACACTGGGATAACAAAAACAATATGGCCTTTATGTCTCGTTCTTTAAATTGCTCACAAATATTAGATGTGAGCATTTAAAGAATCCTCACATCCAATATTACACGTGTGTGTAAGACCTGAAGAAGTATTGAGAAAGAGCATAATATTTTGAAGTTTATTTTTTTCAAGTGTTTCTTTACAAAAGGTACTAATTAATGGGAAACCATTATGATGCAGATTCCTTCATACAGATGTTTGCGAGTGATAGTAAACGGCAAAGACGGACATTTTATATTTTAAAAAACTATAGGAATAGTTGATATACCAACAACCAAAAAGCAGGAATTTTTGAGGTCCAGTTATATTGCTGCAGGTGGCTATCATGAATATCTCTTTGGATCTTTGGATCCTGGCTACTGACTCCTCTCTTTTTGCAATCGTTTTTATAGGTACCATCTTATAATTGTCGCATCTTATTATACCTGAGCCGATCTCATATCGACTTCTCTAACCCCCTAGGAACTAGCAGTTTCCCTAAAGCCAGTGGCAGGGGGGTGCGGACCGCACCGGGTGACACTATCAGAGGGGGTGACACCAAAATGACTGTCTCTAAAGTTTTTGTGCAGTGTTTCAGCAGAAATTTATTATTTTTTCTAAAAATACCCCTGTAGTTAGTTATAACCACAAAAACTTTTTCTTAAGCCCAGCTTACATGTACTATATCAATATACCTACAAGTCTAAAACGCTATGCTAATTTACTTTTTGAACCTTCTAATGCGCATGCGCTCCGGTCAAATCACATGGTTTCGTCTGCACGCGCTACAAGTACGTGCTGTTGTTTTCGTTGCTGCTGCTGTTTTTATAGTCGCTGATTTTGTTAAATTTTCTGGTATTTTAGCTACAATATTGTGGTAATTAGTATTTGTGAACTTATATCAATAACATTTTTGAGAATGAAGTAGTAATTAAAGGAAAAATTAGGAGAAAAATCAAAAAGGCTTCCGCTCAGTTACTAATAATGTTGTAATTCAATGTAGAAAGATTTTAAAAACAATTTTGTTGTTAGTATTCATATAATCTAAGAAATATTACATTTAAGTAATTTACAACTATATTTATCACATTATTCTATGATTAAAATTGATAATAAACTTACATGTATAACAATTATTGATTATATAACTCTTTGATAACTAAATGGAGAAATAGACAGTTTAAAACATGAATTAGTGAGAAATACTATGTTTCTTGATACATGTTTAGAAATATAACTTAAATCTTAAATTCAAGTTTTTTTTTAAATTTTAGTCTGTTTTTAATTTTCTTTAAAAACATCACTGTCTTGCAAATATAAATCTGATTTTAATGAAATTTTCAGGGTTTAAGTTTGAATTATATTTTAAAAAATAGTGACACATTTGATGGAACTAACATATCCAATAGATTTACATTTTACATTTTCTTATTGTTTTCTTTTTCCCCAAATATTGCTAATTTGTCTGTTTTTTTTCTTGTGCAGGGATATTCTATCATGCCACATGGAGTGCATAAATCGAAGAGGCCAAGTGGGTGCCAGCAAAGGAAACCAAAAGTGGCAAGAAATAAATCACTCAAAACACTAGTTGGATCCATGCTTCAATATGCAAAAGACCGGACGATGGACAGTTCATCAAAAGACACTGCTCGTCAGTCTCCAATTGATAAAGCTAATTCTTCTGATGCTGGCATGCATTCTGCAGAAGAGTAAGGAGTGGAAATGGCAGAATTTGAAGCAGAAGAGAGTGCTGAAAGTGACTCTAGCCATGATACTATAAATGAGATGAGTGACGTTAAGGAGAAAGATTTGCAGATTTTATGTGATGTTTCTTTCTGGGAGATACCAGTTCCAGAACATTTTCGGGTTGAAATTATCAAAAGGGTAAGAGCTTCTTTCCAGAACAAAGATGGGCCTTTCAGTGTCGCGGCAAGGCAAGATGCAAACGCAAAGGGAGATGTGCTTTCAAAAGAGTGGTTTTAAAATATGATGCCAAATGGCGAGAAAATTCTGCGGTCATGGATGGTTTACTCACTCGTCAACGAGAATTTATACTGTTTTTGCTGGGTTTCAGATGTGGTGGAAACTGAGCCCGAAAGTACATAACCATGAGACATCCGAAGAGCACCTACGTTGCCTTGAAAAGTGGAAAACATTGGCAGCAGGACTTAGGCTGCACAAAACCATCAACACCGAAACTATTGCCTTGATGGAAATGAAGATGAAAAAGTGGAGGGACATCTTGACAGATTGCTTGATGTCACATTGTTTCTTGCCAAGCAGAATCTGGCATTCCGTGGCCACAAGGAAGATGAATCTTCATTGAATAAAGGTAACTTTCTTGAGATGGTTGAGATGCTTTCAAAATATGATCCAGTGATGAAAGAGCACCTAATGAGATTAAAGCGGAGCACATGTAAACTTAAAGTATCAGTCTCTCTTACCTTGCACCAAAAACTCAGAATGAATTTATAAGTGCCCTGGAAAATCATGTGAAGGAGCAGGGACGGCTCGTTGGTAGGCACTGTGGAACTGCAGTACCCCCATCTTTTTAAATCTAAATATACAGTCAGAATTATATGAAATTTTGTGAAGAGCATTGCAACACAATGAATATTTTTATTAACAGGACCCGCTTATAGTATACTCATCCTCAATTTCCAGTAAAAATTTCAATAATAAACGAATAAAAACACGAAATCGTTTTCAACTTTGAACTTTAACCGTAGGCGGAACTGTGCGGTACGCAGTTCCACATTTTGGATCCAGTGGTTCAGTCAATGCCTCTTTTTTTTTTTTTTTTTTATGTGAACCCCAAACACGAGAGGCATTAGAACCCATAGTACTTAGTATCGTGCTTGGGTTGGAGGTTGAGAAGACGAAAGAAGATATTTGTGGACATTGGACTTGAACTTTTGTAGATTGTAATTTTCAGGAAATACGTATGAGGGAAGGTTGTTCCAGAAAACGGCAGTTGAATGAATAAATGAGGAAGATGAAAAGTTCGTTCTGTGGGTTTGAAGTTGGACAGTAAATGGACGTTGGCTGGTGGCGGCACGTGTTCGGACTGTTTTGAAAGAGAGAGCGGGAATTATAGAAGCCAGTTCAGAAGAACAGTGCCCATGGAAGTATCTGTAGAAGAAGCATGAAGCAGAAACAGTACGTCTATGAGAAAGCGAGTGGAGAAACTCTGTTAGAGATGAATCATTAATTAACCTAACTGCCCTCTTCTGAATGGAATCAAGAAGCCTGAGAAAGGTTTTGGGACACCACCCCAGATGTGGGAACAATATTCCATGGCAGAGCGGATTTGCGATTTATACAGAGTGAGCAGCTGTTTGGGAGAAAAGTAACGCCGAGAGCGAAAGAGAAAACCAAGTTTTTTAGATGCAGAGGAAGCAATATTTGTAATGTACTTGTGCCAAGAGAGATTAGAAGTCAGGGTAATCCCCAGAAGAGATATATCATTTTGTCTAGAAATCGGAGTGTCACTAAAGATAAGCATAGGAGCAGAAGAATCCTTTTTGCGAGATATAAGACAAGACTGAGTTTTGAAGGGTTGAAATCAACTAAGTTGTCTTTACCCCACTGGAGAATTACCTGAAGATCGGCATTTAAGGAAATGGTAGCTGATATTCGAGAAGTTGAAGCTGATTGAGCAGGGCAAGGTTTCTCAAAATGGAAAGTGGAATGCAATATGCTATCATCGGCAAAACTATGGATAGGATTTCCAGTCAATGGAAGAAGGTCACTAATATACAAGAGGAAAAGAGTGGGGGAAAGAACTGAACCTTGGGGGACACCGGCATTAGTGGAGAAGTTAGAAGAGAGAGAGCCATCTACCATCACCCTCAGCGAACGATCAGAGAGAAAACTGGATAACCAATTAATAAAAACAGTTGGCAAACCATAAGATGGAAGCTTGTTTAGAAGACCTTTATGCCAAACACGATCAAAAGCCTTTGAGATGTCAAGAGCAACTACTTGTGTTTCACCGAACCTTTCCATTGAATTAGTAATCCATACTGGCGATCGTTGATCAGACGGAAGGTTTCAAGGTAGTTTAAGAGTTGGCGGTTAATTGATTTCTCCATTACTTTAGAAAGAGTAGAAGTAATTGCAATGGGATGATAATTGGATGGGAGGGATTTGTCACCCTTTTTAGAAACTGGCTGGATATGAGCAAATTTCTAAGCAGAAGGAAAAACACCTTTGGAATCAGAAAGTGAAAAAAGGCGGCAAAGAACAGAAGTAAGTTCAGGAGCACAGGTTTTGAGAACAAGTGGAGAAATACCATCAGGACCTGGAGCTTTCTTAGCATCAAGATTCATCAAAATCCTTCTGATATCTTTTTGACGGAAGACCACAGAAGGCATTGAATGGAGCGTGTTGGGAATGGTGGGAGGTGTTTTACCAAGATCATTAATACATGACTTGGAAGAAAAATGGAATGCTAGCAGGTCAGCTTTATCCTTGGCTGAAGTGACAACAGAACCATCTGATTTGGACAGAGGTGGGAGTAGAGATGGGCAAAAGTTGCGGCCAATAGCTTTGGCCAGAGACCAGAATGCTTGGCTACCACTAGGGCAAGAAGCAAGTTTTCTACTCTTAGCCTGTTCAAACTCTAGTTTGGACGGATTAATAACTGCTTTACAATTGTTGCGAGCTTTGGTGTAGGCAGAAAATGAACTGAAGAATTAGAAACAAGCCAATTACGATATTTAGATAAAGGACGAGATTTTAAAGTGGAGTGTGGGATAAAGGATTCCATTCCTGCCAGAATAATTTCACTGACACGATCTGAGCAAACGTTGACATCAAAAGTTTTGAAACAGTAATCCGACCAAGGAAAAGAAGAAAAGAAGTCTCGCAGGTCATCCCATTTTGCATTCTTGTAATGCCAAACAACACGAGGTTGGGAGTAGCCATGAGATAAAGGTTCCATTGGAGAAGAGACAATCACCAAGTTGCCTAAAGGACCTCTCACTTTGACCGTGTACTTAGAAGGGTTGTTTGTAAGAAAAAGATCAAGCGTATTGGCTGTATGATTAGGACAGTGTTCGGTATTCTTATAGGTAAATGAACAATCTGTGCTAGATCATTAGTAATTGCAAAAGCCTCAGCATCTCGACCTGCTGGGTCCGCGTGACTAGAAAACGGAAGCCAGCTGGAGTCGTGAACGTTAAAATCACCAAGGAAAATTACCTCACTGTTTGGAAAGTTGGACTGGAGAAAGTCAAGTTGCAAAGAGAGGAAGTCAAAGAGCTCCAAGTGATTAGTGGAGTTGGGAGAACGGTAGGGACAACAGATGAATTTGACACAATGAGGTAGAGAGATTTTAAACCAGAGGAGATCAAAGAGAGCAGATTCCAAATTGCTAAGTCTCTGACAGGGAATATCAGAACGGACATATGCACAAGTACCACCTTTGAGGCGAAAGCAATCATACAGCGAATAATTTGGGCATCTGAGATGAGCAGTACTTGAATCAATCGATAACTGACATTCTGTCAGAAAAAGTACATCGGGTTTGGCAGACTGCAAGTGGAAATGGACATCGTTGAGATTAGAATTGAGACCACGTATATTTGTGAAATGAATTAGGAAATGCTTGGAGGTTTAGATCTTTTCGCAGATAAGCTTGCTCTATTAGTTTGACAATTCATGGTGTATTCAATAGTAAGAAAAAGTGGGTGGGACATGCTGTATGAAGTAATGAAATTTTTGGATATGGCGTACACGTGGTAAGAATTTACCCAGATCCTTGACATAACGTGGCCTCGACAATGCTCCCCGCATACACACTAATTAGTAAGTTGCCAACACGCATTTTTTAGAGGTGACTAAACAAGTCAAAGGAACTGGGGAGCAAGCAGTGCCTATTTGAACAGTGCACCAAACCTGAATGAAAAATTTATTAATCTATTTTATTTTTATTAGTAACAAGGTACATAACAGGTAACCATTAACAGTGTATCCGAGATCAGAACAATGAACACAATAACAATAAGAGATCCAACAGGAAGATAAACATTGATATAGATTCAAACATTAAAATCATATGTACAGAAGAGGATTAGAGAAGAGAAAAATAATAAAACACATAATAATAATAAACTACAATAATTAGATCAGAGTTAGTCACTTTGCAGTTTAATAGAAGAGGCAAACTTGTGGATGTAGTTCATCAGTGATTGGGAGTTGTCAAAGAAGTCAATGAGAGAGTCATTTGCTGATTCTGTTCAGTGGACTGAACTTCATAAATGGTGGCAGAGTCAAGGCGAAACGGTGTAAGGTTCCTGACTTGTCTACAAGTCAGGAACCTTACACCGAAGTTGATTTTGCTAAGGATATCAGATGCTTCATAAGTTCCAGTGATTACTTGGCTAGAAGGGTGATGTCAGCCGGAACTCTTCTAGTGCGAGGCCAAATTTTTTTGGACTGCTTCAATTTTGCTAGTTAAAGTCTTTCTGTGAGGATTCCAAATGGACCAATTGAATTCAAGGATTGGCAGAACAATAGTTTTATCAAGGATAACTGCATATCTGTAGGTTTTGAACTTGTAAATGTTCCGTTTGATGAATCCCAGTATTTTGAATGCTTTGCTGGTGATTTTAAGGACGTGGACCTCGAATTTATCACTGCTGGAGAAGAGAATCCCCAAGTCGTTAACGTGGTCACACGTTTCTATGATCACAGAGTTCATACTCTACTGCGTATTTATTAGTTGTGGAGATCTGTCGGATGAGAAAGAGATTACTTTGCACTTCGAGGGATTAGCAGACAAGCCATTCAGAGATAGCCACAGAGAGAATTTATTGAGAGCACATTGAAGCTGTTGAGAATCGGTAATTTCCTTCACTGCTGAGTAGATCTTAAGATCATCTGCATAGAGAGCAACTTGAACATTGTAGGTGTAGATGAAAGACGGAAGATCACTTAGTGGTATAAAACAGTCTGAGTTCACTTGATTGATGATAGCGCTCAAGGAACGATGCGTAATATAGCTGCGTAGCCATGAGAGCAAAGGGTCACGGATACCATATAGCTTAGGTTTTTCCAGAAGTTGTTCATGCGGGGTTCACTTTATCAAATGCCTTAGATATATATCTGTGTAGACTGCATCAACTTGAAGGTGGTTATCAAGAACTTCAGAGGTGTATTGCCAGAAAGGAAGCAAATTTATGACTACTGACTTGCCACTGGAGAAACCATGTTGATTCTGATCAATGAAAGGCCTGAAGAATTCGAAGAGATGTTTGTGTACTGCTGTGTCGAAGAGTTTACCTAGGCTGTCTTGCAAGGATATGTGTCTGTAATCAGTTACATCATTTTTATCACCTTTTTTGAAAATAGGAACTATATTGATCTGCTTAAAGTGCTTATTTTATTTTCAACAAATAAAAACCGAAGAATCGATTTTATTTTTAAATAAAATTTCATGATTACCCAAGTCTATTAATGGTAAGTGCCCTATTAATGTTTTTGTAGTATTTTTAACTTGCTTATTATTATTACTATCTATGTCTACATGTCTTATAACCAAGGCAATTTAATGTAACTTTAAGAAGCAGCACCCCCGTACATCCGAGTCATGAGCCGCCACTGTGAATGAGACGCTTGTCATAGACATAGTCTGCGAAGTACTTTTGGATCATGTTCGACAGCACACCTGACATATCACTTACTGACTAGATATCCGAAGTGATCAGATATATAAAATTCAACACTAGGAAAGTTGAAGTGAAAGAAATATTCTAGGATTTTTCCCTTTAAAGGGGAAAAAAGCTGCTGACCTCAGTTCTGACATTCTTAAAAATCCGTAAAATGATGGACTGAACATAATGATGTGCTGCGCTCAAGGTTACTATAATGCTGCCACTATGGCTGGAATCCATGGAAGTGTACAAACCATTCATAAGAGAAAAAACAAGAAAGCTATTTTTAATGGATGTGTGAATCATTCGCTTAACTTGTGTGGTCAGTACTCTTTTGCTGAAAATGCATCGTGTGTGCATTTTTTGGAACTCTTGAGACAATGTTTTCTTTTTTTTTCTGCTTGCAACCATCGATGGGATGTGTTAATTGACCATTCTGGAGTGTAAATGAAAAGGCTATCAACAACACGCTAGAGTGCTCATCATGCTGCAGTTAAGCAAATTAAAGAAAAGTTCGATAAGTTTGCGGCAGCGATTGAAGCTCTTTGTGATCCACATGAAAATTTAGACACAAGAGGTGCAGCACAAGGTCTTTTGCATGCTGTATGTGATTTCACTTTTCTGTGCTACCTGGACTTCTGGTATGATGTATTTCAGGAAGTTAATCTTAAACTCTCGACAAGGTGGTGACAAAGCTAGACGCACTAAGACCTTTTCTGCACGAGGAGCGCAGTCACCTAGTGGAGCATGCAATTGAATGGTCGCTTTTAAAATAAGATGAATATGGAATTGCAGTAGAGTAAAAAGCCAGGTTCAAGAAGAGGATGGCAGGGGAGCAAGCAAGCGATGCTGGACTCACTCTGCAATAAGAAAATAAGAGGGCGATGCTTGAGTGCATTGATCGCTTTCATTCTGAACTCCACATTACATCAAGTGCCATCAAGGAAGTAGCAGCGATTTTTGAGGCTGTTCAATTGGAGAGTCTCATATCTGCCACTGAAGAAGAGTTAAAGTTGTCCATTCCAAAATCGACGCCATTCTATGATGAGGTATCCGAGAGTGCGCTTTCAATAGAAATACCAAGGCTGAGAAGGCAGTCCTCAGTAAGGAATTTGTGGATTTTATAAAAGGACAGACTATACGGGAAGATGTGATAATGATTTCTTTCGATGTTATATCACTCTTTACTTGTATTCCCATAAGTTTGGTGTGCAGTGTGTTAGAATGGACTTAGAAAAGGGTGTATTGTTAAGTACCAGGTCACCTCTAAGTATTGATGACATTTGTGAAGGAGTGCAGTTTTGCTTATCTAGTACCGTTATGGTATTCCAAGATGTCATGTACAGGCAGGTCCATGGCACAGCCATGGGTTCCCCCCATTAGTGCCATAGTGGCCAATTTAGCTATGGAAGAGTTAGAAGTCAGGATTTTTGAGGATTTGGAATTTCCCATGCGCAGATGGAGGAGATATGTTGATGACACATTCTCCATTATACAAAAGGGGAGGGAGGATCAGGTACTTAATAGTTTCTCCCCTTTTATCAAATTTACTTCGGAGGTGGAAGCAGAGGGAACCTTGCCATTCCTTGGCGTGTTGGTAATTAGGGAAGGTGGTAGGCTTAAGTCCAAGGTATCTAGAAAGCCGATGTGCCGGGGTCAATATACCCATTATACCTCTGCACAAGCCAGCCAACACAAAAACAGTGTGGTCAAGGCTTTAATAGACAGGGTGGGGTCCCATTGTAGCACCTCCGAGGATAAAGATAATGAAATTGTTCATGTCACAGCAGACCTCAAGAAGTGCGGCTACCCCCAGTGGGTGTTAGACAGAGCCATTAGAGGAGTAGAGTCCACCCGTAATGAGCAGTTCACCACTGTGAGCACCGCATACATTCCCCACTATCCGGGTATTTCAGACCACATTGCACGAATAGTTTGGGGGTGTCAGATACGCTGTGTGCAACTCCCAGGTTGGAGGTTGCACACAGTGATATCTCGAGTTAAAGACCCCATATCCAAAGAACCCAGCAGTGGGGTGGTGTACGAAATTAAGCGCCCGGATTGTGGGGTGTGTTATGTGGGTGAGACAGGGCGGCGACTGAAAGACCGGCTGGAAGAACATGTAAACGCAATAAAGTCCGCAAATAGTAGGAAGTCTGCTGTGGCAGAACATTTCTGGGAGAAACAACACCAAATTTCCCCAGAGGATTCTATCATCACAGATCATGCACAAGGGTTCTGGGACTGTAAATGGCTTGAGAGCTTATTGGGGCAGCTAGCAATACTATTAATAGGGATAGGGGTGTGTCTCTGCACCCCCTCCTGGAAACCGTCGTTCTTGGACGTGATGAACGGTTTCAGCTAGCGCCATTTCCGGTTCCTGTGCGCAAATGGAAAATTCCAACCGTGGAACCATGTGACGTGTGCCTATTTAAGGATGTGCTGCTGAGGAAGGAGACTGCTGCCTCCGAAAGCTACAGCAAATTTTATCGCTTTTAATTTCTAGGTTTTTTAGTATATTTTATCAGTGTTATTTATTTTTATATTTTTAATTTTATTGTAAATATATATCTATTCTATATTTATTTTATTGTAAATAAAGTGTTTTAATTACAGTATTGAAAATTTATTTATCTTCCGGCTGGTGTGAAGTTTAATCGTCAACATGCTGAGAAGGCACCTGAAAGCAGCAGAGATTGATCTGGAAGAAGTCAAAGCTTGGACAATATTAGACGTTTTGACATTTATAGCTGAATGGAACTTCGTAGAATCTCTCCCAACCCTTTCACTAAGCCTGAAATTATTTCTGACGATCTGTGTCTGTGGCTTCATGTGAGAGAAGCCTTTCAAAGCTAAAACTTATAAAGAACTATTTGCGATCTACTTGGAACAAAAAAAAAAAAAAAAATTATTATTTTAGGGTTACCCGTAATTGATTACATAAATCCGTATTTATGTTTGTAAATTGCGTGTGTTCTTTGGTCGATTTGCCTGTTTTGCTGCACGAAAAACCCCAATTTCTGGGAGAAATCTTGCTATCTACACCTCAGACAGACTAACTTAGCCACGGAGTGAAAAAAACCCATTAAAGTTCCTGGCGTCATCGACGAGATTCGAACCCGGGCCTTTTCCACCCGGTGTGGGGAGGTCTCTGACGATACCACTGTGCTACACGCTGTGGGGGGCGGGGAAAGAAAGAATGGATGTCTTTATCTTTACTTTTTATTTTGTTTGTTTTTATTTAATGATAATATTAAATATTCTTTATTTCGTTCCCTTTTATTTATATAGACCTATTTATTTTTATTTATATAGTACTCCTCGGTACCCAAAGTATTCCGCACCTGTTGTAAACCTTATTCGGGCACGTCTGCCGACATGGCTTTATTATTATTATTATCTATATGGTGCAAGGAAGCCTGAGGTTTATGCTGCACCAGCCAAAAAACAATTCCCGAGTTACCCTGTGAGAGAGAGAGAGAGAGAGTCAGTCAAAAGTAGAAGGGAATCACCAAGAAAGAGAAGAATGATGATATCCAGCTCAGGACCGCGGGTATGCCAAGCCCATACTCACCAGATGTGAACCCCTGGGGTAATTAGTCGCTTGACAACCTGATTTTGAAACACCAAAGATTTGAATCTATATTTTAAATTGGAATATATTCACATTTCAGAATCGCATATTTTTATTTGAAAGAGAGGATAGAAATAATTTATTTATTATAATCAGCTAAATAAGATAATACTGATGTCTCTTATTCATTATAGTCAGCTAAATTAAAAGAATACTGATTTATTCACCATAATCAGCTAACTTAATAGAATACTGATGTATTCTGTTATTCATTATAATCAGGTCTTTGTGATTCCCTTCTACTTTTGTCTCTCTCTCTCTCTCTTAGGGTAACTCGGGAATTTTTTTTGCCTGGTGCAGCATAAGCCTCAGGCTTCCTTGCACCATATAGCTAATAATAATAATAAGAGAATACTGTGTGTATGTGCAGCTTTTCAAGAAAACCGACCTGCCTTTGGGATTTTTTAGTCGGGGATAGGCACAGAGTATTAAGATCCTATTACTCTGTAGGGATAGGTTTAGCTGGGAGAAAAATATGAACTATGGCTGTGTTTATGTATTATTCTGTGGTGTTTATGTATCATTAACTTTGAACGCAGTGCTCCATTTATAGCGTCCTGTGCAAGGGAGCGTTGAATGGAACGGACATTGACATAGACAATGCTAATTTGAATGTCATTGGCCTAGACAAAGTGCAGTAACGACTTTAATGTTTATAGGTCAGTTGAGCAACCTACTTTTCTGTATGCTGTATGGCGTAGAAATATTCGAAGCCCTGAAGACCTACTTTCCTTTTCGCCTTGTCTTCCTTCTCCGTGTGTGCATCGCACACTTTGTACATATTGTCTTTGAAATAGCAACGACGTGATGTGCCAATATGGAAGTTAGAAGTAGCAGACGAAGTTTCATTGTCAAAAGCCCCTAATGTACAAAAGATACTTATATCTTCGCATTCATTTATTGCCAGAATATACATAGCTACTTACGGGGTGAATATATACATATGCATTTATTTCTTATTATTTTTTAAAAATTTGTGCTGAAAATATGACTGAAGCTGGCAATACTGAAACGATTCATGCGCAAGAAAGGTAAGGGCTTTTTGGTAAGCCAAACTGAATTTTGTGGTTAATTATTGACTTGTGCCTTTATGTATACGTAATGAAAAATAATCATATTTTCATTTCTTGTGAAGCAGCGTGTGTTTTATGCGCCGAATTTTTTCTGACCCATATATATATATATATGTGTGTGTGTGTGTGTGTATATATATATATATATATATATATATATATATATATATATATCAAAAAATCAATTGATATATATATATATATATATATATATCAAAAAATCAATTAACGTTAGGCATAACAGTTAAATTCAGCCGTGATGGATTTTCACTTTTCTTCTTCATTCTCTAGCATTGAGATCGGTGGGGAAGAGGAAAAATAGCAATCCTGAAATTTTTACGTTTGAAATATACATTTTTTTAGATTAGTTTGTGACGAAAAAAAAGTTAGTTAAATATTTTTCTTGGTAAAATATGAAGGCCTTTTTTATGGTAATTATTTATAGCGTGGCTACTTTGAAATGAACTGGTGCGGCACTATCCTTGCGCCAGGCGATGCTACATTGGAATATTTCGTGTTCTGTAGCAGGCAGGAGGAACAGCAAATCGCAAATTTTCTACCGAAATTTAATGTGGTAAAATTCAGAACAGGGTGCTCACGCCAACGTAACATAACCTAACTTTTTTTTCACTAGCTCGCTTGAATCCTTCCCGAATTAATGGCGTGAACTAACCTACCTTTTTTTTTACTAGCCAAAAATAAAAGTCTAAAACCCACACTTCTTTTGCCCTGTTCTAAAGTTTTACCAATTACGGATATCACCAATTATTTGAATCCGTCCCGAATTAGTGGCGTAAACTAAAATTAACGTTTTTTCACTAGCTAAAAATGAAAGGCTTAAAAAAAAATGCCTACACTAAAAACAACCCACACAATCAAAAAAGCACCTATAGTCTGGAGTGAACACCCTGTTCCGAATTTAGCCATTAATGTTTTATTGTTAGTTTTGTATAATTAGGAAGGAATAGACAAATATTTTGGAAGTGATCGACAGCTGATATGACAGTTTTTTTTTTTTTTTTTTTTGGCTGATCCTTTAAGTTAGCTGTTTTACATCATATACCATACTAATACTACTACTAATAACATAGTTAATTTTTATATATTTAAATATATAAACCATATATTCATCTGCGGCATGGCACAGCACACCACACAATAAATTTTACAATATGTCTTTATCAAAAATCACATCAGTGAAATGCAATTAAAAATAAGAATTTTTATTTCTTATTTTTAATTGTGTTAAATTGATTTTTAATTAATTTTTAAATTATTTGTTACTCTAATGTTAGGTTTTCGATTTTTTCGTTTTAATTTCTTGGGAGTATCATACGGAAGTGTATACTATATTGAAGTAAACTTCTCTTATTATTTTACAAACATGGTAAGAATATACCCAGATCCTTGACATAACGTGGCCTCGACAATGCCCCCCCCCCATACACACCACTCTGACTCCCTTCGGTTACTACCTGGCAGAGTAGAGGTAGCAAGATTATACACTGGCTGATCCGGAAGCCTCCTAAAGAGGTACCAATAGGCTCGGTCTGGTGTATTAACTAGCGGCCGACCTGCGAAAACCGTTTTAGAGCTGTACCCTCAAATGTAAGGAAAATTGGATCTCGCCATGATGTTCATCATAACCTCAAAAGTCATCAGTAGTACTGCATGATGGAAGAGATGGGATGGGAAAGGGTTGACTGGAACTTAGCTCTGAAGACTTACTATTGGGTTCCATCACTTCAAGCCTCCAATTATGCCTACTCGTGTGTAGTCTCAGCAAGAGAAACAATGCCATTCACACTCAATCCATTCAAGGTCTTAAACACCTCAGTCAGATCACCATGCAGGTGCCTAGTCTCCAGAGGCTGTAATTTGTAGAATTGAAGTTTTACTAGGTAAGAGCACCCTTCTATTTCCTTCACTAATCTGGTTGCTCTTCTCTGCACCCATTCCAGCAGATCTACATCCTTCCTAAAGTGAGGCTTCCAGACCTGTATACAGTACCCAAGGTGCAGCCTTACCATGGCTTTGTACAAAGGGATAATCACCTCCTTATACCTGCTAGCAGACATTCTGTATTTCTTTGACAAAACCCCATGAGCTCTTCTAGCGGCATGTCTGCACTGCTCAGAGAATTTTCATGTTTGCTGCACAATTATCCCCAGGTCTTTTTCATTTTCCACTACATGAGTGTAGTATTACACAATTGATAAGTCACCTGGGATTACTGCTATCCATACGTAGTACATTGCATTTGTCAATGTTAAACTTCAACTGCCATTTCTTAACCCATTGACTTAATTTCCTTAGATCTTGTTGCAGTAGTTCATCCTGATTACTGTCATTAACTACCTTTTCAACCTTTGTATCATCTGCAAACTTAGATATTAAGCCTGATATACGTTCAACAGTATCATTAATAAATATTGAAAACAATGGGTACAGCACCAAACCTTGGGAGACTCCACAAATAACAGTCCATGAAGAGCAGTGCCCATTGATAATTATTCTGCAGCTTCTTCCACTCAAACATTTTAGAGTTGAATTTGAAAGTGTCTGCATAGGAGGGAGTATATGATGAGAGCCTTGTCGATCAATTCGGCCCTGGAAAGATTGTGCAAGGCTCAAGGGATAGAATTTTTTTTCAGCCTGATCTGTACTTGTTAACAGGAGAGACTGCTTTTACAGGGATGGGATACACTTAAATATAAAGGGTGCAAGAATATTTGCTGATGCTATCAAGGCAGGTTTAGGTGGGTCGGAAAACTGCTAGCTTGGGGGGGGGATACACGGAATAATAGATTAACAGTAGCCGCTGGCAGAGGTGAAAGTGATTCTTGCACTGCTTCTTTTGAAATGCAATTGAGGAGCAGCCTGGAAAGCAAGGCAATGGGGATTTCCAGGACTGCTGGGAGTCATAGTGGAACAAGTAAATACATGAGCTGTGTTAGGGTAACTAAGAGTAGAAACAGGTGCATGTACACCAATGCTAGGAGTATATTAGAAAACAGGCCTTGTGTGTTGGATTGCATTATATCGTTCAAGTTTCTTTCGACGACCGACTAACTGGTTAAAATAAATTTATTAAAAAAAAAAATATGATATATACATAAGATAAAATGCTCATGGCTTGAAGCACTTCACATAGACACCAATAATAGTACTATGAATTGCACGAGGGGAGTACACTTACATCCTGTTATAGAATGAACCGTATTGCAGTGCAACGAACGCTGGTGATCATCACATGTATGTAATTCTGCTCTACCGACAACAGACTCGTGATACGTGATAATGTCCAGCTGACTTGTGCTATTGTAACCATCAATATATACTGAAGTACACCATTCACAGACTAGCTGACGAAGAGGCACTTCACTTCGAAAGCTACTATGTATTTTAACGCTTATATTTTAACACTTTTATCTTATTTTATTTCTGTTTTATCTTGTGTATATATCATTTTTTATTTTTATTCTAATTAATTTATTTTAACCAGTTAGTCGGTCGTCGCAATAAACTTGGCTGGTATGATGTTAGGAGTATAGTTAATAAATTTGATGAGCTTGAAGTGCTAGTAAAGACATCAAAAGCAGATATTGTTGGGATATCAGAGACGTGGTGTCACACAGACATAAGCAGTGCAGAATTGGAATTTGGCGAGTACAATGTGTACAGAAAGGATAGACAGGACAGGAAGGGAGGAGGGGTTATGCTGTTAGTCAAGAAACACATAAAATCTAAGGAAGGGCATCCAAATGATGTTGGTGGACAATGCAATGCAATGTTGAGTCTGTTTGGTGTGACATAAGCACTTGGAAAGGAAAAATGAGAGTAGGTGTGTGTTATAAGCCTAATGAATCCGATGAGTATAATGACCAATTATGCAGAGAAATAGAGCAGGCCAATAAATCAGAGTGTCTTATAATGGGTGATTTTAATTTCCCAGAGACTGACTGGAATTTGTGGGTTGCATAGGATACATATAAAATAACAAGTGACACAGAAGCCTATGATAGATATAAGCTGGTCTGTAACCGTCACATAGGAGGTTAGGCAGGCAAAGGCAGATTATGAGAAATCTTTGGCCAAGGATGCAAAGAAAAACAGCAAAGAGTTCTTTATTTATGTAAACTCTATAAGAAAGGGGATGAATCATATTGGTCCACTTGATATCGATGGTTCAACTGTTGATGATTCTGCTCAGGTAGCTAACAAACTAAATGAATATTTTGCATCTTCATTCACACGTGAGGAGTGAGCAGTAAGCTAGATAATCTTGTAATAACTGAGAGTAAAGTGGAGGAGAAATTGTTAAAGATAAAACATAAGAAAGGCACCTGCGGTGGATGAAATCCATCCAGTTATATTAAAGGAAGCAGCAAAGGAAGTAACCAAACCTTTAGCCATAATTATGAGAGCTTCCTTGGACTCAGGGGAGGTACCCATGGACTGGAAATGTGACCCCAATCGACAAAGGAGGATCAAAGGAGACACAGGTAAATACAGACCTGTTAGTTTAACTTCTGTTCCAGGAAAATTAATGGAGCCACTGGTTAAAGAAGCACTGCAGGATCATCTAGACAAGACTTCAGTTATAGCTCGGACACAGCATAGGTTTGTTAAGGGAAAGTCTTGTCTGCCCAATTTGATTGGATACTATGATGTAGTCACGAAGGAACTAGATGCGAAGTATAATTTTGATATCATATATTTGGATCTTCGAAAGGCTTTTGATACTGTTGCACCTGGAAGACTGCTGCACAAATTGGAGCTGTGTGGCATTGGAGGCAAATTATATAAGGGATGGTTGAGTGGGAGAAGACAGAGAGTGGTAATCAATGGACGCTGCTCTTCGTGGACCAATGTTTTTAGTGGAGTCTCCAGGGTTCAGTGTTTGGTCCATTGTTGTTTTCTGTATTGATTAATGATATTAATGATGGTATATCAGGCTTAATGTCCAAGTTTGCAGACGATAAGAAGGTCAACAGGGTTGTTAATGACACTAATGACAGTACTGCATATGGGAAGCAGTAACTGCAGAGTAATGTATCAACTCTGTGGTACTACATTGACAGTGGTAGAGAGTGAAAAGGACCTGGGGGTAATTGTGCAGGCAGATATGAAGTTTTCTGAGCAGTGCAGACGGTGTGCAAGAGTAGCTCATGGTGTCTTGTCAATGATATACAGGAATTTTTCTAGCAAGGATAAGGAGGTGACTACCCCCTTGTATAAGGCAATGGTCAGGCCACACCTGGAGTACTTTATTGGAACGAGTACAGAGAAGGGCAACGAGATTAGTGAATGGAACCAAGGGTTGCTGTTACAAAGAAAGGCGTAAGTTTTGCAAATTATAGTGTCAGAAGATTAGGCACCTGCAAGGTTATCTGATTGAAGTGTATAAAGCCTTGAATGGGTTGAGCATGTTCAATGTTGATGGGATTTTTCCTCTTGCTCAGAATAATTGTGTGCCCTTGCCTAAGAGGGCATAAATTCAAATTGAGGAAAGACAGTTGTAGGATAGATGTGTGGAAGTTTGTCTTTATCTAGTGTGTGGGTGATTGCTGGAACAAACTTCCATCTGTCGTTGTAGAAGTTGATAGTTTAAACAGATTCAATGCAAAACTGGACAAACATTTGGAGCGAGTGAATGGGTGAAATGAGAAGGGGGTGTGTGTTTTTTTTTGTTTTTTTTGGCTGATGCTGTATAAACTTGCTTTCTTGCATCATGTACCCATGCTAATGCTAATATTTTTTAACTTATTGTTGACTCAATTCCCGATGTAAGTCATGCAGATCAGTTATCTTTTATCATAAGATTCATAGATAAACAAAACCAAATACAGAAACGTTTCTTGTCTTTCATTCTTGTTGAAAAACACAATGCTAGTTATTTAGAAAATATAATATCAACCTTAATGGAGTATGGTCTAGATATTCAAAACTGTTGCGGCCAATCTTACGACAATGTGGCAAATATGTCTGGTATATACAACGGATTACAGGCGAAGGTTAAGAGCAATAGTAAAAATGCATTTTTTATTCCGTGTGCATCTCATACCTTAAATTTAGTTGGAAATTCAGCTGCAAAATCTTGTTCAGAAGAGAGTCATTTTTTTGATTTTATTTAAATTTTATTTGTATTTTTTTCTTACTTAACAAAAAAATGGGATCTTTTAATAAAGACAAACTCAGAAAGAAATAAAACATTAAAAAGAATTAGTTCCACCAGATGGTCTGCAAGGGCAGACACAATTCTAGCTGTTAAGATGAATTTTTTTGCCATAAAAGAAGCTTTATTTACATTCTGTAATGATTCAAATGAAAAACCTTTGACAAAATTAGAAGCATAAAAGCTGTATGATTTCTTTTCATATGGTATTCAATTCTACAGCAATTAAATTCCATAAATGAAAATTACACTTTGATGAAAAAAGAGATTAGGATGTGCAGTTGACAGGCAAACAAGCATTTGTTGTAAATTGTTTAAATGTTATTTGCAATAAATTGCTAGTAGAAATTAATAGACATGTTGAGGCATTTAGAAAATATTTTAAATTATTTTGCTATATTTACAAATTTAAATTTAAGGAAAACATCACTGAGGGAATATGACAATTGTATTATTAATTTAATAAATACTTATTCAGATGACATTGACGCTAATGTTTTTAAAGAAGAATTAATGCGTTTTATACATTTTGCAGAAAATGAAAATTTATCTTCACCTTCATTAATGTACAAAGCAATTCAAGGAGGACTAATACCAACTTTTCCTAATGTGGACGTAATATTAAAAGTATTTTTGTCAATTCCTGTTTGTAACGCATCAGCAGAACTAAGAATTATATTAGAAATTCAGTTGGACAAGAAAAATTAAATAATTTTGCAATAATTTGTATTGAAAATGATATTACAAACAGGATTGATTGTAATGAACTGATATACAATTTCTCAACCCAAAAAAAGTCCATATAAAGTAGTATAAAAATACTTATTAGTTTAAGTGTATGTATTATTTCTAAATTATTCTTCTGGATTAGATATTTTTCTTATGTCATTTGTTTTGTTGTTACAATAAAATGAAATTGAAAATGTTCTTTATTAGTTTTTTCTTTAGATGGGGTCCCCAAATTCCATTTTGCCTTGGGCCCCATGGGGGTATAACGTGCCCCTGCATTTATTAGAATCAAAATTCAAAAATCAATTTCAATGTGATCACTATAGTCGGCGCTTACTGTATATATAGATATAATGTATTAATAATAAGAGGTTGTAGAGAATGGTTATAATGATATTAAGAATGATATTTATAATGATGTTAAAATGGTTTATGGACCAGGGGCACTGCTAAATATACCAGAAAGTACCCGACGATCATAATGAAATGTCGATAAGTAGAATGTGGTAAAGAGAGATGGGAGCTAACAAAACTGGAAGTCATAACTATGGAAAAAATCTGTAGGTACCTGAAAAATAAAAATAGTACATTAAAAGAAGTACTTAATGCTGTAAAGCTGATGATTTTGACATCTTCATCAAGGGTCAACCTTCAAAACCAAAGGAAAAACAGCAAGTAGTAAGGCCTCTGTTTCTGATGTGAAATATAAGTAGCATGTGGTTAAAACACTGAAACCATGTTTAAATTTGAATTAAGAGCATGCGGAAGCCAGGTCAAAAGTAGTGGCAGGTAAGTCATGACATATATTTCATGGCTGAAATTTCATTCCAGCCAGGTTGCTCATTACATGTGCCTTTCCTTTTACACCACTCATTTATTGACCACAATTGAATGGATGCATATTTCCATTAGAACATTAAAATTGTAGTTGGTGTTGCAAGTTTGCATCCCGGCAGCGAACGTGTTAATTAAGAGCATAAAAGCGACTGAGTGCTTAATGGGTGACTCCCTTTTAATCCTTTGAAGGTGTCAACCGTATTCTTCAATCCCTCATATAATCCATCAGAAAGCTGAGTTTGAACTTAACCTCCTCATGCTCTTTGCATCCCCCTATGGCTGTATGGCTGTATCATGGCCTGCTAGAGGTAGCTTCACAAAAAGATCACAAGTAATGCATGTAACATAATCCTGATTTGTAGGGAAACCACCTTCTGAAATTCTCCCCTGAATCAAGGCATTCCTGCTACTTTGAGCCCTTTGCTTTGCTGGATTAATCAGAGGCATGATTTTAATCTAAATTTAATTTAAAAACAACACATGAAACAGAGATCGAAAAGAATAATGGTATGCTAATCCCACTTATTTAATGGCAGTACAAGCTTGCTCTTTTAGATTACATTACATACTACATGATAAAGTCACATTATTAAAATGTGTTTTTATTGCCATATTTTATAGTTTAATTTATCGCAATAAAAATACTTTCTTATTGATACAACACAATGGCAGCAGAAGTTGACTGTGGTTTCTTAAGCAATTACATAGGTCAAGTAATTAAAGAATTCACCAGCTTAATGAGAGAATCACAAATAATAACTACACTACTAATTTTAAATTAAATTTACAAAAGTACAATAATTTTTAAGCAATAAAGAAAGTTACACTTTGCAGTTCCCTAAAAAGCTATAGCCTTGTGCCATCTGGATGATGTGGTTATGTAAACACAGTCATACAGCATCCATTGATGTCCTGGAGGTATGAGATGTCACACTATCTTGTCTGAATTTACTGGCCTCATTAACCTGAGTTAGCCTACTAGGTAGTTTATCAATTAAAAAAAGTTGATCATGTGTTAGCATGGCAGTCTGATGTTGCAGTTGTTACTCTTCTATTATTTTCAAAAAAATATGGGCCGATAATGTTGTTAAATGAAATTGCACCACACTGTTACCCAGTCACTATGCAGTGGTTACTGCTGTAATTGGCGAGGGTTTTCTTCTGACCAATAACAAAAATTTTGTTTATTCACAACACTGCTTCTCCCATATCTCACTGTTAAAATGAAATTGAGTTTCATCAGACATCCATAGATTGTGATAAAGTCTTCATCATGATCCATTTGAGTTAGCATTGCTTAGCAAAAATTTTTTGGGTAAGGAGACCATGAAGTTTTAATTCTTGCAGTACCTATACCTTGTAAGGATGGAAATTTAAGTCTTGGTGCAATATTTGTCATACAATCCTGTTGGATAAGTTCAATCACAAATAATAACTACACTACTAATTTTAAATCAAATTTACAAAAAAGTACAATAATTTTTAAGCAATAAAGAAAGTTACACTTTGCAGTTCCCTAAAAAGCTATAGCTTTGTGCCATCTGGATGATGTGGTTATGTAAACACAGTCATATAGCTTCAATTGATACCCTGGAGGTATGAGATGTCACACTATCTTGTTTGAATCTACTGGCCTCATTGCCGACCGGGCTAGCCGGGTGGGTAAAGTGCCTGCCTAGCAACCCAAAGGTCGCGGGTTCGAATCCTGCCTCGGGCTTGGATCAAAGTACTGCAAAAATCTTGGGAGGTGCATTATGGTCACAGAAGCCGATGTGCCAACAACTACCAAATAAAAAAAAATAAAAAAAAACTGGCCTCATTAACGTGAGTCAGCCTAGTGGTAGTTTATCAATTAAAAAAAGTTGATCATGTTAGCATGGCAGTCTGATGTTGCAGTGTTACCCTTCTATTATTTTCAAAAAAAAATATGGGCTGGTAATGTTGTTAAATGAAATTTCACCACACTGTTACCCAGTCACTATGCAGTGGTTTCTGCCAGAATTGGTGAGGGTTTTCTTCTGACCAATAACAAAAATTTTGTATTCACAACACTGTTTAGATGAAAGTGAGCTTCATCAGACATTCATAGATTGTGATAAAGTCTTCATGATCCATTTGAGTTAGCATTGCTTGACAAAAATTTTTTGGGTAAGGAGACCATCAGGTTTTAATTCTTGCAGCACCTATACCTTGTAAGGATGGAAATTTAAGTCTTGGTGCAATATTTGTTGTACAATCCTGTTGGATATGTTCAACAACTGTGTGTTAGCATGAAGAACACTTTGGACTCCATTTCGGAGTGGTCCTGGCACTTCTTTCATCTAGAGTCTTTTTAAGAAAGTAGAACCAGTTTCTTTAAAATTATGGACATGTGTTTTAATGGCGCAAAAGACAGTACAGAATCTTGGATCAAGCTTAAATTGAATGCAAAATAAATATCGAGTGGCCTTGTAATTTTCATTGTTTTTGTAAAATGCCTTGACGGTAAAAGCATGTTGTGCACCACTCCACTGTTCCATGGTTACTAAACAGCATGATGTGGATAAGCGTTTGTTGGGTTACACAATTCTCCCTATCGCACCAGTAAAACAATTTATTGGTGGTGGGGAAATTTGTTTTTTGAAATCGTAAATTTCCATGCCTCCACCTGTATTTAGTACTTGCTTTTCATGACAGTGTTGGTTGTGTTAATGAATTACACTTCATGACTTTTAACATAGGAAAAAAGTGTGTGGGGGAGAACACGCCATTCCATTTATTTGTACACACAATTATTACATACATATACAATACTTACATGAAGATATATATACAATTTTATATACATTAACATTCTCATTACACGCATATAAGACATTATATTAGACCTTGATTCTGTGATACACGTGCATTGCGCACGTGTATCCCAGAATCAAGGGTGGCTCCTAGGCAAAAGCCCATCTCCACCTAGTTCATCTGTTTTGGCGTAGAACCTCAACAAATCTAGCCTAAAAACACGTGTGAGGTATTATACCACCACCAATATAAGACAGCTGCTGTTGAACTTATCCCAGTGCCCTTCTGTAGGCCCTGGTTTATGTTATGTATTTGTGCCAAATGCACAAGTCCCTCACCCACTGGATGTAGTGCAATACCAGTGGGTGTCGACAAATGAATTACTAGTGGAGAACTTCCACAAATTATCCTCACTACCACCGAGAAACAGTAATTATTATATTAGACAGATATATACAATGCTTGTTTTAAATATGCTCAGAGTCTCTGAATTCCTAAGGACCAGGAAAACAATATATAATTAAATTGTATACAATGAACAAATAACAACACTGTCTAGTTTGTCCGCTAGAACTTTCAAACCTGCCGACAAGCACAATGAGATAGCTACTAAATGATTCTCATAAACCTTGTGTTTCACAGAAACCAGTCTTTACAAAGCAATTGACATAAATCTTGTCAATAACAGTTGACATAAATCAACACAACATTAATTAGCATAAATCGACGCAATAACAATCCACATAAGTCAACACAATAATATTTGACATAAATCAATACGATAACAATTCACATAAATCTTCTGTTTACACATAAACCTTTTGTCTTTTGTTTTTTTGTGAAGTCAATTCCCAGGAGAAGCTGAAGTTCTTAGCTGAGTTCTCAATATGAAAACTGTTCTTGAAAAGGTTTGCAGAGCAGTAAAGTTATTATGGTCTTCAACTAAGATATTTACATTGTTCTCCAATAAGTTTAGAACTGTAGACATTAAATCCGCTCTAGGTTGAGAGTACAATGGACAGTTCAGAAGTACATGAATCCACATTTCATATTCTCCACATGTGCAGTACGGATCAGGCTCCAGATCATGCTCAAATAACTTAGCCTGGAGGGACCCATGCCCTGTTAGCAGATAAGAAGTTGTCATAGAAGGCCTAAACCATGAAATAACTCCAGTGGTTGAGAATTCCACTTGTGCAATATACTTTCTTGTTACAAGCCCAAATTTGCTCTCATCCCATATTTTTTGCCAGACAACAGTAAATTCCTTCCAAAAACCTTTTCTGCTCCCTTTTTTAAATTCGCTGGCTGGGTCAGTCGTAATTCCAAGCAATGTCTTAGATTGCCCTTTTTTTAGGTAGTAAATCAAACCCTGGAAAGCAATATATAAATCACCAAGTATTTGGAGTGCGTTGTTTGAAACAGTCCTTGGAATATTATTGATCATCAGAACTGATCTTTGTGTGGAAATAAGTTTCTGTTTCACTTTTACCTTTGATACTTTTTGGTACCAAACACTTGCTGCATATGATATAATAGGCAAAAATATGGTTTTATAGTAAAGGTTCAGGGTTTTCTTTGATAATCCCCACTTTCTCCTTGAGACTGATAACTGAGGCTGTGAAAAAACAGATTTTGTCCTTGAGTTTTGACACATGAGGCAGAAAGCTGAGTTTATCATCTAAGGCAGAGGTTCCCAAACTTTCTCGGTTCACGGCACCCTTAGTGTCCAAGTAATTTTTTCACGGCAGTCCTAGGCCAAAAGAAATACCTAACACACCTTAATATGTCTGTTGCTAAAGTACGATCTGTAGATGTACGCATCACACTCTATGGATATCAAGCTCCTGAGGGCACTTTCCCACCATAAAGTGTCAAACGCACCCTGAAAGTCCACAAACACAGGAAGTACTTATTTAGCAGGCGAGTTGGACGCATAGTTGGTCAGAAGATTTATATCGTCTTTAGTCGACTGTCCTTTCTTGAAGCCACATTGTGCTTCTGAATATAACTGATGATCTTTTAGCATTTTTTGGATTCTTGGGGCTAACATTTGCTCAAACAATTTTCCCAGGTTGGCTAAAAGTGAAATAGGTCTGTATGCCCGTGGATCTAATATTAATTTCTCAGGCTTGTGCAGTATCTTTAGTAGGGCTATTTTCCATTGACGAGGAAATATTTTTTTCTAGTAAACACTTATTCATCAAATTTAAAAGAATGTGTGGAAAAATTTCAAAAAATTTAACTGACTGTATTCTCAATCAGGTCAATACCTGGGCATTTCTTACCATTGAGCTTTGCCACGTCAGAGCCCAAATCCAGGAGTGTAAAGGGTTCAGTGTTCGATGGTCCTTCATACTTTTCATTATCATGACGTATTTGCATTTGTTCAGGTGAATCTAGATCTGATATATCGTTGGGGAATAGGTTGTTAATTATGGAATCCACCGTAGACATTAACTGTGTTATAAAAATCTCCGCAAGCCATTTTGTTCCTTGATATCAGGTAAACTAAGCCCCACGGTTCTTTATTTTCAATATCCGTTACGAGATTTTTCCAACACTTTTCTTTTGAGTTGGCAATTGCCTTTTGATAGTTTTTCCTTAGGATAATGTAAGCTTCCCTGTCAGTCCGAACATCCTAGGCAGAAAGGTGCCTATGTCGCTGGAATTCTTTTCTAGCCTTGAACTTTCTTTCGCAGGTTACTTAAGTCTGAAGACCACCAAGGAACAGAAGTTATTCTGGTCTGCTTTCTTTTGGCTGAGTACTCCATTGCCAAATACAACTGGGTCTGGATGAAATTTGTAAATTCCATTGCCGTCATAACTTTTAAATTGTCTACATCTGCAGAGAAAATGTTGAAAAGGTAATCTTTGAATTTGTTCCATTTAATGGTGTTCATTGAGAAACGTCTAAGATCTTGTGGCTGTAAATCATTATATTGCTGTCGAGGCTTCAAACCAAATAAAATAGCACGGTGGTCACTATTCACAAGGCTTGGAATAACATCCCAGTCAGTTAGAATTTTATCTATTTTAACTGTGGTAAGAGTGACATCTACGTTTGATTTGGCATTCACAGTAGAGAATGAGTGGCTTGTCAGGCAAGTTTTGCACACTTAAGTTTTTGTAGGATAAAATTAAATCCTAGAGAGCTAATCTTCTAGGGTTGGTAAAACTGCTGTGCCAGAAGTTGGATTTGGCATTTAGATCCACTGTTATTACAAGATTTTTAGAAGCAAAATTAGTACATATATTGTCCAAATGATGGAGAGTCAATTGTATGTCTTCAGTTGGCAGACAGTAAACAAATGCAATTTAAAAACTTATGAAAGGTGTAGAAATCATTAAATAGGTCACAGTGTCCGTGCACAGACCTGTAATGTTGGTAACAACCAGATCATTATTTAAAACAACTATGGCACTTTTTGGAGGTTTGTCAAGAGAATGAATAATTTTTGCCGCGGTGGAAAAACCCATAACTTTGTGGGCCCACCCCCTACCTGCAAAGAATGAAAGGGTTCCTGTATGCAAATAATATCAAAATTATTTTCAAATGCTGTTATTCTAATCTCATCTGCCACTCTGCAGCACTGACCATTTATATAAAGAACATTTATCCCTCATATATAATATTACCTAAAATTGGATTCTTATCAGCCAACTCTGTTGCTGAATTTGAACCATTATCACTCATGTTTGGTTCTGCTGTCTGTAAGTTGTACCGCTTTTAAGTATTCTGGACACTTGGCATCCCTTACAGAATGTTTATAATCGCTACCAAGTCTCTTGCAGTTGATACATTTTGGAGAGTCTTCTTTATGGGGACAATCTCTGTAGACACTGCCAGCCTCTACACAGTGTCGTCAAGCAACTGCTTTGTGCGAACAAAATTATGCCAAGTAAAACAGTTGAAACTGCACCACAATTACTGCTACAACTGTTCAATACATGTCTTTCTACAGGCACCTTCCCAGAAGACTGGAAGACAGCAAACATAAAGTTGATGATCAAAAACCCAAGGAAACCAGAGTTGTATCGGCCAATTGCCCTGCTTACCATGGCAAGCAAGCTTCTAGAGAGGTTCCTACATAAAAAGAATTCAACACCACTACAATGCGGCCGGACTCTCAAGCCTGGAACCTTGACCATTGATGCGCTAAAGACCTTTCTGGATGCTGCTGCAGTGTGTGACAGGAAATACTTCCTAGTCATCTCAATAAATTTTGCGGGGGGCGTTCAACACAATATGGTGGTCGAGCATCCTTTCCAGACTCAGGAAAGCGTCCATACCAATGAATCTATACAGCATATTGAAAACGTACCTGTCTGGAAGAAGAATACAAGCATTAGCATTAGTAGAGGCATATGATGCAAGAAAGCAAGCTTATGCAGCATCAGCCAAAAAAAAAAAAAAAAAAAAATGCACTCCCATTTCACCCCTCCATTTGTTCCAAGTACCTGTACAGCTCAGTCTTAAATTTATTTAAGATTATAAATTTATTAAAAATAATTATATTTATATTAATATTTATTTATTTCAAGATTATAAATGATGCTAGAACTAGGAGACATAAATTCAAGTTACGGGGGGGAAATGGTTAGATTGGACTGCAGGAAGTTTTATTTTAGCCAGCGAGTTATAAATTACTGGAATAAGTTGCCTTCATGGGTGGTAGAAGCCGACAGTTTGGAGAAATTCAAAGGTCATCTGGATAGTACTTTCGGGTAAGGGAAGCGCATAGGATGATAGGTTTAATTTCCTTTTTTTTTTTTTTTTATTAATTATTATTATTTATTTATTTATTTTTTTTGTTTTTATCATTGTTTTGTTTGGATTTTTTTTTTTTTTTTTTTTTGGCTGGGCAGCATAAGCCATAGGCTTTCTTGCACTATGCGGCCATTACTAATACTATTTAGGCCATCAACTTCCACAACAAGGGATGGAAGTCTGTTCCACCAACCAACCACCCGCTGGCTAAAGGCAAACTTCCGCACATCTGTCCTACATTTGTCTTTCCTCAATTTGAATTTATGCCCTCTCAAATAATTATTCTGAGCAAGAGGAAGAATTCCATCTGCATTGAGCATGCTCAAACCATTCAAGGCTTGATACACCTCAATCAGATCACCTTGCAGGTGCCTAGTCTCCAGACACTGTAATTTGCAAAATTTAAGCCTTTCTTCATAAGAGCAACCATTCACTAATCTTGTTGCCCTTCTCTGTACTCGTTCCAACAGCTCTACATCCTTAAAATGAGGCCTCCAGACCTGTATATAGTACTCAAGGTGTGGCCTGACCATTGCCTTATATAAGAGGATAATCACCTCCTTATCCCTGCTAGAAAAATCCCTGTATATCATTGACAACACACTATGAGCTACTCTTGCAGACCATCTGCACTGCTCAGAAAACTTCATATCTGCCTGCACAATTACCCCCAGGTCCTTTTTGTTCTCTGCCACTGTCAGTGTAGTACCACAGAGTTGATACGTCACTCTAGGGTTGCTGCTTTCCATATGTAGTACTTTACATTTTTCAATGTTAAACTTCATTTTCCACCTCTCAGCCCATCTGCTCAACTTTTCTAGATCCTGTTGCAGCAGTGTACTATCATTAGTATCCTTAACAACCCTGCCAACCTTCATATTGTCTGCAGACTTGGACATTAAGCTTGATATACCATCATCAATATCATTTATAAATACAGAAAACAACAATAGACCTAATACTGAACCCTGAGGGATTCCACTAATAACATTAGTCCATGATGAGCAGTGTCCATTGATTACCACTCTGTCTTCTCCCACTCAACCATCCCTTTATCCATAGCAGCAATTTGCCTCTAATGCCACACTGCTCCAATTTGTGCAGCAGTCTTCCATGTGCAACATTATAAAAAAAAAAAAAGCCTTTCTAAGATCCAAATATATGATATCAAAGTTATTCCCTGCATCCAGTTCCTTTGTGACCACATCATAGTATCCAATCAAATTGGTCAGTCAAGACTTTCCCTTATCAAAACCATGCTGTGTGTGAGCTATAACTGAAGTCTTGTCTAGATGATCCTGCAGTGCTTCTTTAACCAGTGCTTCCATTAATTTTCCTGGAACAGAAGTTAAACTAACAGGTCTATAATTACTTGTGTTGCCCTTTGATCTTCCTTTGTGAATGGGATCACATTTGCACAACTCCAGTCCATGGGTACCTCCCCTGAGTCAAAAGAAACTCTCATAATTATGGCTAAGGGTTTGCTTACTGCCTTTGCTACCTCCTTTAATATAACTGGATAGATCCTGTCCACCCCGGGTGCCTTTTTTATGTTTATCTTCAACAATTTCTGCTCCACTTTCCTCTCAGTTATTACAAAATTATCCAGCTCACTGCCAGAGTTTAACTCACCTCTGGCATTCTCCTCCCTGAATATCCAGCAATGTTGACTGGCTTCACTTCCTTGGATTTTGTGTTTCTTAACTAATAGTATAACCCCTCCTCCCTTCCTATCTTGTCTATCCTTCCTGTACACATTGTACTCCCCAAATTCCAGTTCTGCATTCCTTATATCTCTGTGACACTACATCCTGATATCCCAACAAGGTCTGCCTTTGATGTTCTGAGCAATACCTCAAATTCATCAAATTTATTTACCAAACTCCTAGCATTGGTGTACATGCAAGTATAAAATATACATGCACCTGTTCCTATTCTTAGCTACCCTAACACAACCCATGTGTTTACTTGTACCGTAATGACTCCCAGCAGTCTCTGAAATATCCTGCATCTTGTTTTCCAGTCTGCTGCTCATTCCAATAGAAGCAGTGCAAGAATCACTTTCACCTCTGCCAGTGGCTATTGTTAATCTATTAGTCCTTGTATCCCCACAAGCTAGCAATTTTCCGACCCACCTAACACTGCCTCGATAGTATCAGCAAATATCCTTGCACCCTTTCTGTTTAAGTGTATCCCATTCCTGTAGAAGCAGTCTCTCCTGTTAACAATTACAGACCAGGCTGAAAAGAATTCTAGCCCTGGAAAGATTGAGCCTTGCACAATCTTTCCAGGGCCGAATTGATCGACAAGGCTCTCATCATATACTCCCTCCTATCGTGTCTGGTCAGAATTGCACACTTTCAAATTCAACCCTAATTCACGGCTTTTTTTCAACAGTGACCTGTACTTAAGTAATTCTGCTGGTCTCCTACTCTTAATATCATTTGTGCCAACGTGTACAACAATATCACCCTTTGTGCCCTTAAAAGATGATATCTGCTCTACAATGTCATCAACCTTTGCCCCTGGCAGACATATCCTGGTCCTATTCATTCTTTTTATATAGCATGTTTCCCATTTCCCTGACAATAGTCACCAAAAACTACTAGTTCCTGTGGGACCAGCGCATTCTGCCTTGGGGGGATTACCGCTGTGTTGCGTGATGATCAAGTGCAAGCTCTGGCATTGATGTGGGCAGCTGAGCACTTGATGGGTCCCTCAGTTTAGATCCTTCGAGGGCATCCACCCTGTCCTTCAAGCTCTCAAATAGGCCCATAACAAGGCTGAGGTGTTGCCTAATTTACTCACACTTCTTACATCGCGCGTACACAGACAGGCGCGATGTAAGAAGGCGCGATGTATCCCCCTTGGCAATATCATGTCCCGTACCTGATTGCTCCACAAACATCAAGCAAGCAGTGCATTTTAAAAGGCTGTGATTACAGCTTAGGCTAACCCCCCCCCCCCCAGTTCTCCCCTGAGACACAGCACTCCATTTAGCTTAAGCCTTTTGCTTTGCTGCTCTGGTCTGAGTCATGATTCCGATTGAATTTCAATAAAATTTCAATTTCAGTACAAAATTATAACCCTAAACTTGTATCCCAACACAGTTGTAATACTATATATATCTATATATATTTTTTAAGTGTCAAAGTATTATCTTTGAGTTTCTTTATATAAGTTCCGTATCAAATTATGTATTAATTAATTATGTTACGTTCGTAAAATCTAAGTCATTATATGTATTTAATGGAAAGTACAATTTAATTGACAATGAAGTTCAACAAGAATAATAAATTTACTGATTAATTGATAATATTATATACTATACTAAGCTAATGCTATCTAGTTTGGGATATAACATTGTATCGTATAACAATGGCGGCAAGTTATGAACGGTAAATCTACGGACACTTAAATATTAATTAACTTCCAAAATCTCGCTGTCTCAATTCATAATAAATCAAGGATATTGCCTAGGTCTATAAGCTACTTACAGAAAATAATTTAATATAACAATTGGTCAATAAAGCGGCTAACTATAGCTAAAAAACTTCGAGTTCCCTGGCTCTGTAAAATTTGTAAAATACGTGGATTGGATACCCTTACCGATACTAAGTAATAACCTACAAAATCTCTATCCACGTTAAAATTTAAACTAACTATTGTAACTAGGAATATAGAGCTACTCTAGAAAATAAGTTAATATGCCAATTTAAGTTAATAAAACAGAAAAAACTTCTCTATGTTCCTCAGCCGTAAAAACTTTGCCTGAACAAGGCTACTCTCGTTCCCAACTTTGGTTGGGAACTAGATGTGAATGAGAAGTAAATGCACCATACAGGAGTCTGGCTAGACCTGTCTTCAGGGGTTGCCCCCAAGGATCTGTCCTGGGGCCGCTCCTGTGGAACATGGTTCTGGATGAGTTCCTGGACATGGACTTGGGAGAAACTTGCACCCAGGCCTTCGCAGATGACCTTATTTTGACAATACTGCAGACTCCAGGGGCCCAACTAGAAGCCATTGAAAATCCAGCTTTGACAATACTACAATAATGGGCCTTAACCCACTGTTTGCAGATCTCTCCAGCAAAGTAGTAGTAGTAGTAGTGGCATGTGATGCAAGAAAGCATGTGTATGAGCTTATGCAGCATCAGCCAAAAAAAAAAAAAAAAAATCACACCATTCCCTCCAAATGCCTGTCCAGTTCCTCCTTAAATTTATTTAACCTATCAACTTCCACGACAGATGGAAGTTTGTTACAGCAATTAACCACCCGCTGGCTAAAGTCAAATTTCCGCACATCTATTCTACATCTGTCTTTTCTTAATTTGAATTTATGCCCCTTAGGTTCGTAATCTGAACAAGTGGAAGGATTCCATCAGAATTCAGCGTCCTCAACCCATTCAAGGCCTTATACACCTCAATCAGATCACCGTGCAGGTGCCTAGTCTTCAGCCACTACAGTTTGCAGAACTTAAGCCTCTCTTGGTAAGAGGATCCCTTCATTCCCCTCACCAATCTTGTTGCCCTTCTCTGTACATGCTCAAGCAAATCTACATCCTTCCTAAAATGAAGCCTCCAGACCTGTACGCAGTACTCAAGGTGTGGCCTGACCATTGCCTTATACAGAGGGACAATCGCCTCCTTTTCCCTGCTAGCAAAATTCCTATATATCATTGACAAAACCCCATGACCTGCCCTGGCAGCCTGTCTGCATTGCTCAGAAAACTTCATATCTGACTGCACAATTACTCCCAGGTCTTTTTCTTTTTCTACCACCTTATATCTTTTATCTTTTTGCATATTTTGTGACAGAAGCCAGTTTGAAAGGATTGGAACGTGTACCAAATGGCCCCTCGGCACCATTATCAGGCCATTTTATGAAACACGAAGCAGAAAAGAAGCGATACTCTCAAATACCCCTGAGAGGTGTCCACAACAGTCCAGACTCTGACTAGATGATGTATTTCTATTCCCAACTAACAACCGAACTGCTCTACATGGGATTGGCCCTAGCAAAAAGGTAATTCCATATTTCGCTCTTAACATACCTATGGAAAAGGGACTCTCAGCGGTGATTGAAAACTACTCAAAATCTCTGTCATCTCTATCTCCGAATTTTATGATCCCTGTCATGGTTTCAACATATTGAAAACCAGCAACACATCACAGACGGACCAGACAGTGTACATCCCTCGTCAAGGTCAGGAGACCAGCTTCATTCCAACTCCTATTTCAAAATGTGCGATCCATGAGGAACAAATTGAATGAAGTTGAGGAGCTCTTGCTGTCCAGTTTAATGGATGTAGTTTGCTTCGCAGAAACATGGCTTGATCCCAGTGAAGAAACACTTTCTTCTACTTGGCCTGCAAGATATCAGATGGTTTGTACGTCTAGAGAAAACCGCAGGGGAGGAGGAGTAGTAATTTTGTTCAGTGAGTAGGTATTTTTTATCCTCCACAAAGTATCGAGCCAGTCCGATTCTTTCGAGGCAGTTCTGGTCACACTAAAACCTAAAAACAACAACAGCCAGAATGTTTCTCTCGACATTGTCACAGTGTATATCCCACCAGTTCCAGACGCACAAGCAGTGGATGAACTCCTCAATGGCTGATTAACCATCTCCATTCATCACTGAAGCATATCGTGTGTGGGGATTTCAATCTCCCAAATACCCTGGGAAGCCTCAAGAGACGACTGAGTCAGCATTTAGACATATTAGGTCTTAAACTGGTGAGCACACCACCCACGAGGGGCAAAAACACATTGGACCTCGCGTTCGCGTCCACAAATTGTGTAGCTAATTAAAACGCGACAAGCAACATACAGTCTGATCATAACCCCATCATTCTCTCTGTGCAAACAGAAATGCCCATCACTTCTGGCAGGAGGAAAGTCACAGCCAAAACTATTACAGCGCCCAAATACCTCGATCCTGAAAGGTGTGTTTATGCAGCCCAGGCAATTCCATGGGATGTCCGTGAGGAATGTGACCCTGAACTCGGAATTGACCTAATGACAAGATGGATAGCCACTGTCTCTCTCTATGCTGCAACAAAGAAGCTAACCATTACAGAGCATTCAAGGGCCTGGTGGAGTCCAAAAGTCTCTGAAAGCTTCCATGTCAAACAGAACATGCACAAGCGGTGGAAAAACTCCGGCTCACCCTTGGACAGAACTGCATTCTCTCGAGCTGAAGCTCTTTTTATTAGGAACAAGAGGGAGGCAATAAAACTTCAACTAGAGGCTACCATAAATAAAGGGAAGCCCTTCCATAGAAGCAAATCAGAGGATGCCATTCACTCACTCAATCTGAGCAGTTGGCTCGACTACATAACTAGGTTTGAGGCTCAGCCAGAATCCACTACACCAATGGAATTACCAATCAATCCGATTTCAACTGACCCTTTAAATTCAGTTCAACTCACCAAATATCAACTGATTGATGCAATAAATAGTTTAGCGCCTACGGCCGCATCCGGCGCAGATGGGATTCCTCAGTTTATGCTGAAATGCCTCATTACATTTATTGTTGATCCCATTCTGTCGTTATTCAACAAAATCCTTCATCAAAAATTCTTCCCTCCTATATGGCACGTCTATCTAGTAAGACCGCTGCCAAAAATACGCTCTGCTTCTCAGCCCAGTCACTTCTGTCCTATTTCTTCTGCATCAAGCCTATTAAAGCTATTTGAGAAATCTCTTCTGAAAACGTTAACCACCCAAATAATGCCACATCAGCCACCGCAGATCCACTATGCCACCCAGTCAAGATCCACTGCTACAAATCTAGTCAGCTCCACTACCAAGATCCTCAAGGTATTTGAGCACGGTTCGGAAATCACTGTCACTTATATCGACGTCCAGGCAGCATTTGATTCCGTATCCGTTCACGCATTGGTAAGAATATTACCTCATTGGCGGAGACGTGCTCTGGTTCATTCAGACAATGCTTGAGAATAGGACTATTATTGTTAGCGATGTCAATCGGCGCTACACCAGAACTATTACAGCTGGAGTCTCACAAGGTGGGGTCCTCTCTGGTATTTTGTGTTCAGCTGTTCTTCTGCCTTTCGTGATGGGCCGAACTGATATTATCACCTTCGCTGATGATATAAAGCTGTTCACTGCTATCAACCCCGGAGACACTGCTGACTACACAAATGTCTTAATCGTACAGAAAATCCAGAACCTCGAGACCTTCCGCTCCGGTTTTGGCCTTCACATCAATCCTGAGAAGTCGAAACTTGACTTTCTCGCTCAAACGGAATCCAACGATGGTGCAACCCAATATAAGTGGATCCGCGATTTCTGCTGTTCAGCAACACACAGACCTGTGCGTTGTCTTTGACCAGAAGCTCTCCTTTCTACCACACATAGACCACCTGCAAAAAAAATTCTGTCGACTCCGGTGGATGCTTAAGCAACAACTTATGCATGTCCATGACCAGGCCATTGGGTGCAGGTATATTAAGACATGTGTCTGTCCGGTCATTCTTTATGGAGCAGAAGTCTGGACCTCAACTGCCGCAACGCATCTAAAACGGATTTTTGCAGGCGAATTTTGGCTATTGAAGTGGGCCACATGGAAATTCCGGCTTCCCCCTGCACGAAGGACCACCCAGATGGCAGCATCTCTAAACATCAGACGTCTTCCTGCCATTATCCATGAGAGAAGACTCGTCTTTTCTGTAAAAATGATGGTTGGCATTATTTCAGACCCAGACTTCTGGGCTAACTGCGGTTGAAGGATCCCAGTCCCAAGCCTTTGGGCCATCCCAAACCGGTTAAAGCTATCCGATCAGTTCTTACCCTTGCAAATGCTGTGGTACGTATACTCCTTGGATGGCGACCTCTACAAGTTCCCATTGGATAAAAAATACAGGCAGAACTTACTCCATCCACTTCCTTCTCAGGACCACGTCACAGGACATTAGAACTTGTCCATCACTCCCATGGATCCCTCACTACATTGTTCCAACTTTTTGCTCCTGCTTAGATGACTCCAGCACTGTAAAAGACTGCTCCCTGGAGAATAATTTAACCTGATAATATGCTGTTGTGTATATATGTTCATATGTAAATTTTTCATTTGCTTTCCTACACTTGTATAATTAGTAATAATATTATTTTTTCTCCTATCTCATCCTTGTTTATTTCATTTTATTAGCCTTTGTAACCGTGTATTGGACTTTGTAACCTTGTATTAGCCTTTACTGTAAACCCCTGGCTTGTAGCCGTGAAGGGTATTGTGTACGGCATGTGCGTTATGTATGCAATAAAGAGTTCTTCTTCTTAAGTGTAGTACCACACAGTTGGTACGTTTCTCTGGGATTACTTCTACCCATATGCACAAAGACCTAAACAATGCTCCTGAAAGGAAAACTACAAACCCGAAGACCGCCACAGATCAAGATTGGCAACACAACTCTCAAACTTAACACCCAGATCAAATATCTGGGCGTCATCCTGGACCCCAACCTCTCATTTCAACCCCACTTGAAACACATAAGAAGCAAAATAAGGAATTATTCGGCCCTCGTCGCCAGTTTTACCAGGAGAGACTGGGGACTCAACAAATGCACCCTGACCCTCTACTATAAAACCACCTTTCTTCCTATAATCATGTATGCCTCACCAATCTGGTACCAGAAAGCCACAAAAGGGCCATGTCCTGTTATCAGATAGGTTGTGTTTAGTCCTGGGAGGAACCAGGGAGGAGACTGGGGGTACACCCTGTCAATGTCTGGGATGAATTTTCTTGCAGTCAACTGCAGTCAACAGAAGAACGCTTGATACCATCCACAGATCTGTCCTCCTTTTGCTTACTTGTGCCCTGCACAGTGAGTACGCATGCCCTCCAGGTACTGGCAGGTGCTCTCCCACTGGATCTCGAAGCTGCTAGAATAGCGGTGATATATTACCTTGCCAAAGGAGTACAAATTACCCATGTGGGACACACCACCAACCCCACAAACAACCATAAGATGGAGAAAATCAAGCTGATTAAACACCTGCGTCAGTAACGGCAGAGTAGATGGCCCACTCCACCAAGGGAGAGGTCACAAGAAAATTCATCCCAGACATTGACAGGGTGTACCCCCAGTCTCCTCCCTGGTTCCTCCCAGGACTAAACACAATCTATCTGATAACAGGACATGGCCCTTTTAATGCCAAATTGACAGCCTTTGGGCTGGTTGATAGCCCTCTCTGCTTCTGTGTAGAAGCAGAGACCTGGCATCATTTGATGCATAGATGCGAATACTACGAGGATCTATGATGCCTGCTAATTACCAGAATTAGACATACGCTGCAGGACCAGTAGCTATATCTCCTAGACACAGGAGGAATACAGGGCACTTTCGCGATTTGCCCAAGACTTGTTTCCCAGAAGAACACTACTTGCGATTCACGGACCAGACTAATTAAAACAAGATAATTAACACCTTATAACTTGGATGCTAGGCTGACTTCATCCTTAGACCTCCTGCAGCTTGACTAAGACCGCAGCTCTGCTGCCACCACCGAAGAACCAAGAACATCATCTCCTGGACACAGAAGATGAGCACACACCATTCAGCCGATATGTGCAAAATGCCTATAGCTGAAGAAGAATTGAACTTGCTTTCCACAACGACCGACAAACCAGGAAATTGACTTTACCTGACCAAAACTGAAAGGAACAGGAGAAAACCCAAATGGATGAGAAAACATACCCACTAGGACAAGAGTGAACGGAGGATATCCCCAAATGATGTTGGATGAAGTGCAAACTTCAACCCTCCGATTGCACACTGGGACACAGAGTTCGACTCAGGCTCATATCTAGTACTGAGATGAGCAGATTTGATCCTGAAACTGGCTGAAATAACCTTTCAGAAAATGAAACATAAGCCAACCAAGTGTACTAGAAACCCAAGCATCAAAACCGAACTGAAAGCAGCAATTGCTGCCACATGCCCTATTGGCGACCTGTGCTGGGCTCTAGCCCAACACACTTTCATTCCCTTCCCTGGCGGGGGGAGGCGTTAGTGCTTCTGTCCCCTCCTCTCCTTGCAACCCCCTATTTTTCTCCTGGTGGGGCATGCCCTTGCCCCACCAGGAGAAAAATAGGGGGTTCTGTCTTCCCCCCAGTCTTTAGTCTCCCTCTCTACTCTGCCTATATCGCCAGAGACGCCCCACACAATGAAAAAATTGTGTCCAAATTCTCACCGCATTCGTGAACCCCTTTCAGCTTAACTAGATTCTATCGTCCATCATTTCCTATTTTTATTTTATATATATATATATATATATATACACACACACACACAGTCAGTCCTCGTATAGCATGATAGTTGTGTTCCTAGAAACCCTCGTGCAATGCAAAATCGTGCAATATAAACAACAGACCCTATGGGAAAAATAGGGTTAGGTGCCGACCACCCAAGATTGAACACACATTTGTAACCAAAACATTACCAAGTGCAATAAATAATCGTAATAAAATACGTAAGTATTTTATTATGACTATTACATAATATTGCTAATGGTTTTGCTTCTACCGTAAGAGAACTTGTTTTTTGTTTGATTTTCTATCCAAACAGATGACAGCCATTCCATTTCTTCCAACTCTTTGTGTCAATCTAATGGATTTTAATTACACTTTGAGTTGTTCCTACTACGAAAGTTTTTATTTTCTCTGCATTCTTTGTAATTCTCGGTGTTACCTCATTTAGGCCTGTAGCACATGCAATATCACATGGTCTTTCATTTTGCTCAGTGTTTCACTTTTTTTTTTTTTTTTTTTTTTGTGGCCGAGTGGTCAGGAACGAGAGTGCATAGCACACGTTCCTTGAGCGGACTGGGGTTCAAGCCCGTGACTACTAAATAAGATAAATATTTGTATTGACGATTTATTGTAAACTCTACTGACTTGTTTGTCGTGCCGAAGTATAAACAGAAAAATTTTAAATTTAAAAATTTACAATTTCATATTTTTTTCTCTATTGACAGAGGCGGACTGGCCATAAGCCTTACCAGAGAAACCACGGTGGGTCGGAGGCCGGTGTGATTTTGGCCATAAATGCTAGTATGAGGCTGCTACAAATTTTCCTGGGTAAGAATTTTTGACCCAGTTTTTCCGCCTCTGTTTATCGATATTGCTTTTCTTTTTCTCTATGAATCTGTAGTGTCTTCACCAGGATGCTTCTTTTTCACACCTTTTAAGTATTTTACTCATTTTTATGGAATAAAGTACAATTACAAAATGAGGAGGCACGCTTGATACACATAAACAAAGCTGCGCGTGTGTAGCAACTGAATAAACAACATTGTAAAGGCAGAGACACACTATGAACACCTCACTAGCTCACATTTTACTAAAGCACATTTCTGGGGGTTGCTACCATAAAACAATAAAAACAATTTCCAGTTGCGTTCTTGCTAGTGGAATCTGTTATAAACTGGTAGTAAACTCGATCTAATTGCATTTGCGATAATACCGATAGCTGGAATTTTACGTTATTACGGTGAAATGTGTTTTCCTTTCACGGATATAAAAAACATAAATAAATTTTCAGAATCTTCTCTTCATTTCTATCGTGTTGCGTTCAGTTCGGGTTATTCCGCGTCCGACTGCCATTTCTTGTGAATACAAAGGCAAATCGTGCATAAGCGAATTCGGTTCATGTTACATACGATATCGTTCCCCTATTTATAAATCATGTATGATTGAATTTGTGTAGTGTAAACACGTGTTATGAGGACTGACTGTATATATACAGTCCATTCCAGTTATTTGGGACACATCGGGACTAGTGCATTTTGGCCCGATTAAGTGGCTGCCCCAATTATCCGAAGTTTCACGTAAATAGTTAAAAATACAATGTACCCCCCCCCCTCCATTTACAATTAGTTCACTGTACAATCAAATCACGTTACGATGAACTCAACATAGTAAAGTACCGTTCACTATACGATGTGCAGTAAGCGCCGGTCATTGTGATCACATTTGTGAATTGAATTTTAATTCTATTAAACAGCTATTCTAATTAGCAAAAATAGGAGGAATATTATGCACAGGCTATAAAAGCAAAGATATATATTAAGAACAAATTTACCCTTTATTACCTTACCAATTAAAAAATTAAATGATACGTGAAAATCAGAAGAATATACATGATAATTGGAATAATTAATACGTACTGTAATATGTACATACGAACTAGTTGACATTTCTGTTCACTGACATTTGTGGGCGGGAGGGATTAAAATTTAAAACAGTAAAAAGATAAGCAATCAATAACAAAGAACACAGCACACACAAATTGCAAGTAACGCAATACGCGCAAGTGAGAACTGAGTAATGAGTTACAAAGCTTTAAAAATAGGAATGAAGAGAAGATCTGAAATTAATTTTTTTATATGATTGAAGATTTCATGGAAGTGTAAACACATTTCACCATAATAACCCACAGAATTCCAGCTGTCGGTATTATTGCAAATTCAGTAAGATCGAGTTTACAGTCTGTTTATGATAGATTTCACTAACAGAAAAGCCCAATAAACAGGTGACTGCTAATTGTTTTTATTGTTTTATGGTTGTGACCTCCAGAATTTCGACCGAACCATGTGGTACCGTCGGAGACAATCATAGGGTAATCTCCAGTGCTGCGGTCTCCTGCCCCGATTAAATGGCATGCTGTCCCAATTAAGCGAAGTAAACACTGGCTTTTTTCTCAATTGGTTTCTCTTTTTTAAGATTTGCCCCAAATAAATGGCTGCCCCGATTAACCGGTGGCCCAAATAACCGGAATCCACTGTATACATATTTTTTTTTTCCATAGGCCCTAGAAACTGAAATCTCAGGAAACTAGGTGGCAGGGCCTGACAGAGTAAATAATTTCTTGATACTGGTGTACTTGGTCTGCCTCCATGGGGCCAAGTGTGGGCAACGTTGGGCTCCATCAGGGGTCTAGTGGCTAAATGGCCAGAAGAACAATGATACACAACACTACACTGATACAATATCCATACACTTTTAAATCTCTGGCCTTCCCAGTGAACTGGTATGCCTACAATGAAAGCTACATGGAGATGGGGAAAACCCCTGGTGCTGTTTGACACTAAATACACTTTACTCCAAACATCGGAAACACTTGCTTACAATCGTAAACCTACGGAACCTGTGATGTAAATCCTAGATAGATTCTATTGCTATCCAAAATACAGTAAACCCCCGCTATTCGCGGTATCTGTATTCGCGATCGCCGATTTAATATAAAATGAAACCTAAAAAAATGTGAATTTTAAAGCGCCGTGAATATTTTCCGCCATAAAAAAACATGGGCGTGGCTAAAATTATCTTTCCCAGTCAAAACAGAGCTCAGTGGGCTGGGGGAGAGGGGTGACAAAATCGCCAGGGTGGATGTTTCTCGCTAATCATCCTTGTTCAGTATGTGTTATGCGCTTGTCATGGAAGGTTTCGTCGTTTGCTTTTAATTTATATGCTTATAAATTGAATAAATTTATCAATTTATAAATTGATATGCTTACAAAAATGATAAATCTACCGTAGTCAGTGTAAAAGAGACTTTTTCGAGTGTGTTAAATAAAGTCTTGTCCACAATAAAGTCACTTTATTGTGGACAAGTTCTTTCTAACCCCTACAAAAATATGGCTACGAATAACAAGAGAAATGTGAAAATATCAAAGAAGGTGACGACATTAGCGGTACGATCAATCAAGAAATCGGAAGAAAAAATCCGCCGTAGTGTCCGTGAAAACGCGCTAATTGCTTCAAAAATTTTCTCTGTAACTCGTGATGTTAAATTAGAAAAAATGGAAAAAGCTTTAAATCTGTGGACAGAAGACCGAACTCAAAATAAAATTCCGTTAAGTTCACTCATCATTCGTGAAAAGGCAAAACTCCTTTATCAACACTTTAGCGAAACTGGTAATAGCACTAGTGGGATAAGTTTTTAGTTAGCAAAGGTGCTGGTTTGAAATTTTTAATAAATATTACATTTAATGTTAAATTGTTTCTTATTTTCATTTCGATGCCATATGCTTGCATTTCACTATGTACTGTCTATGTACATAGTCATATTATGAAGGTACCTATTATACATACAAAGACAAAATTTTAGACTAGTTTTTCTTATATATTTCATACTTTGGAACGGAACCCCTTTATTACTATGGGAGCCATAACTCAGTATTCGCATTTTCGGTATTCGCGACATTTCTCAGGAACGTAACCCCCGCGAATAGCGGGGGTTTACTGTATACCGCATCATGTGAGGACTAAATCCAACCACCCAATTAACCACCTTTGCATCCAATCCAGAACTAAATCTGAAAGTCACCTCATCTTTAACTTCATCCTGCGAGAAACCATAATCTTTTAAGTTTTTAATGAAGAGATCATAAAGTATTTCCTCCTTAGCATAGTCACGAGGGACACCAAATATTAACACTGTTGGATCAGATAACCGAGGGGTTTCTCCATTGTAAGATCTATCTCTTTCAAAGCAGAAGCAGAATAGATCCTATTGGCCATCCACTGAATTTGTGGTCTCCACAAGAATCCCCCTATTTCTAAGGAGACAAATTCCTTTTAATTTCATCTACTTGTGGTCATGCTTAATTACTTGAGTCAGCTTTATATCCTGACTCGAACTCAAGGAAGGGTCCTTAGTAAGCCTAAAAATAATCAGATTCTGAGAATCAGGTATACCTCTAGGAACTGATAAGGATCTATCCAGACTTGCACTGTCAGTCATCTGTTTGGACCTTGGTTTATTCTGGATGACAACAGGATCAACCAACTTGAGATCCTGCCGCACTACCTCTGTATAAGACTTCTTATGAAGTTCGATCTGGCAATCTAACATTTCTTTTATCTGAGAAGCACTCTCCTCCAGATCCCTGGCTCGTACTTTGAGGCGCTTATTGTCCACAACCAAAGCTGTGGTCACCGCTGCCACGTCAACCCAGAGACCATAAATTCTATTAGACGCTGGTTTTGTTATTTTACTTGACTCTTTAGACATTATTTCTCCTACAGCCCTTCTTATTTTAGCCATTGTCACATACACCTCTGAGGCATGTAATGATTCTCTAAGGTTCAAACAATGGCTAAAATAAGAAGGGCTGTTCATCATTCAATTGTTGAATTGGAGCATTAGCAACTAAGGCCATATTGCTCCAGGGATATGCGGTGGTCATTTCCTGACCTTTCCACATCCTCTGTATTTGGTGGTCACGGGTTTGAATCCGGTCTAATCAAGAAGCGTGTGCTATGCACTCCTGCCCACCTTGCTATGGAGATGCCTCATCATTCAAAGTCTTATTTTTATCCAATTTTGTTTTATCAAGTTTAGTTTTGTCTCTTTCCTCTTTTATAACAGTTTTAGAGGTCTTTGATTTCTTTTTATCTTTCTGCCTTACTGGTGTCTGAAAAGATTCTTTGTTAGGAGACACCTGTTTAGTTGCAAAATCAACAGAAGAATATGCTTCAGAAGAAGATGAATATGCGTAAAATTCTTGAGACCAAGTAATATCTCGGTCTTCTTCTGACATTATGTTAATTAGACAAGTAATTTAGACAACCAATTAATTGCAACAGTTTTTAACAATATATGTCTATATAGACACTTTACCCCACCTGGGATGGAATCTGCATAAGAGTTAAAGAATTTGCCAAGGTTGATTTATGGGTCTCAGCCCCTAATTTTGTGGCACAGGGAGTGCCACAAAATTATTTACAAAATGAGTAATTTCAAGTAGATTCTTTTCCTACAAAGTAAGATCCTCAACTCCAAAATTAAGAGAATTATAGCCACTTTCTTTAAAAGTAGCCAAAACTAGCCCCTAAGTAATAAAGACTGATATATTCACAGTATATAATGACATATAAATATTTAATGGCTTCTCCCTAAAGGTGGCCACCCCCAAACCAGTAAATTTCCAAGGCAATAAGATAAGTCTCCATATTGTGCAATGTTATCTCAATGGGACAATGTAAAGTCTATGGGAATTTTTACAGGGGAAAATCCTCTATGTTAAGGCTATGAGGCTATGGTCTATATATGTGTCGCTATTAGGGTTCGAAGACAAAATTTCCAAACACTGATATCTTGTGTCTCTTCAATACCTGCAATAAAATTTTATCCTATGACTCACTGAAGTTATCTCTATCCATGTCATATATTTTATAAATGTAACTATTCTTTAAACCACTCTTATACATCAAAAAAAAGGAGCACAAATCCATAGGCATTTAACACAACCATCACTATGCCACTTCTGTGTGGGGAGAACAGTACTTCTCCCATATCTCTCTGCTAAAATTAGCATTAGCATTAGTAGAGGCATATGATGCAAGAAAGCAAACATATAAAGTATCAGCCAAAAAAAAAAAAAAAAAAACCTTCCCATTTCACCCATCCATTCACTCCAAACGTTTGCCCATTCCTTCCTTGGATTTATTTAAGCTGTCAACTTCCACAACAACAACAACAAAAGATGGAAGTTAGTTCCAGCAATCAACTACACACTGGCTAAAGGCAAATTTCCATACATTGATTCTACAACTGTCTTTCTTCAATTTGAATTTATGCCCCCTTAGGTTGTTAATCTGAGCAAGAGGAAGCATCCCATAAGCATTGAACTTGTTCAATCCATTCAAGGACTTATACACCCCAATCCGATCACCTCCTAGGTGCCTAGTCTCCACACGCCGCAATTTGCAAAACTTAAGCCTTTGTTCCCCTCACCAGTATTGTTTCAGTTCTCTGTACTCATTCTAGCAGCTATACATCCTTCCTAAAATGAGCCTTCCAGACCTGTACGCAGTACTGAAGGTGTGGTGTGATCATTGCCTTATACAAGGTGATAATCATCTCCTTATCCCTGCTAGCAAAATTTCTGTATATCATAGACAAGAACTTGACCTCTGGCAGCCTGTCTGCACTACTCAGAAAACTTCATATCTGACTGCGCAATTACCCCCAGGTCTCTTTCATTCTCCCCTACCCTGAGTGTAAAACCACTCATTTGGTACATTTCTTTCGGGTTACCGTACCTGCTATTCATTTCTTTGCATTTGTCAATGTTAAACTTCAGTTGCCACTTCTCAGCCCATCTGCCCAACTTTTCCAGATCCTGTTGCAGCATACTGTCATTACAGTTATTAACAACCCTGCCAACCTTTTCTATCATTTGCAAACTTTGACATTAAACTTGATATATCTTCATCAGTATCATTGATAAATATACAAAACAATGGGCCCAACACCGAACCCTGGGGGACACCACTAATAGTCCAGAAGAGCAGTGTCTATTGATTACCACTCTCTGTCTTCTGCCACTCAACCATCCTTTTTTCTATTGTAGCAACTTGCCCTTAATGCCATACTACTCCAATTTGTACACTAGTCTTCCACGTGTAACAGTATCAAAAGTTCTCCTGAAATCCAAGCATATGATATCAAAATTATTTTTTGCATCCAGTTCCTTTGTGACCAAGTCATTAGCATTAGTTGAGGCATATGATGCAAGAAAGCAAGCTTATAGAGCATCAGCCAAAAAAAAAACAAAAAAAACCTTCCCATTTCACCCATCCAGTCACTCAATGTTTGTTTAGTTCAGCCTTAAATTTATTTAAGCTATCAACTTCCACAACAACAGATGAAAGTCTGTTCCAGCAATCAACTACTCGTTGGCTAAAGGCAAACTTCTGCACATCTATTCTACAACTGTCTTTCCTCAATTTGAATCTATGTCCCCTCAGGTTCTTAATCTAAGCAAGTGGAAGTATCCCATGAGCATTGAGCCTGCTCAAACCATTCAAGGCCTTGTACACCTCAATCAGATCACCTTGCAGTTGACTAGTCTGCAGAGGCTTCAACTTACAGAATTTAAGCCTCTCCTCGTAAGAGAACCCCTTTTCTTCTTTCACCAATTTTGTTGCCTTTCTCTGTACTCGTTCTAGCAACTCTACATCATTTCCTAAAATGAGGCCTCCAAACTTGCACACAGTACTCAATGTGTGGCCTGACCATTGCCTTATACAATGGTATAATCACTTCCTTGTCTCTGCTAATAAAGACAAGGTCATAGTATCCAATCAAATTGGTCAGACAACACTTCCGCTTAACAAACCCATGCTCTGCCTGAATTATTACTGCAATCTTGTCTAAATGATCCTACAGTGCTGCTTTAACCGGTGACTCCATTATTTTCCCTGAAACACAAGTCAAACTAACAGGTCTGTAATTACTCGTGCCACCTTTGATCCCCTTTTGTGAATTGGAAATACATTTGCACATCTCCAGTCTGTGGGAACTTCCCCTGAGTCCAAGGATGCTCTCATAATTATGGCTGAGGGTTTGCTTACTTCCTTTGCTGTCTTCTTTAATATAACTGGATAGATCTCATCTGCCCTAGGTGCCTTTCTTATGTTTAACTTTAAAATTTCTCGTCCACTTTGCTCTCAGTTTTTTGTAAAATCATTAACTTCCTGTTAGAGTGATAAACGTCTGGCCTTCTCCTCCTTGAATAACTCCTGTGTGAATGTAGATGCAGAATATTCATTTAGTTTGGCAGCTATCTGAGAATGATTATATACAGTCAAACCATCGATTTCAAGTCGACCTATCTGATTCATCCCTTTCCTTTTAGAGCAGGAGTGGGCAACAGTCAGCCCGCGGCGATGTGGAATCTGGCCCCCTCCGTAAATGCATAAATATAGAAAATCCATACCTGACTATACTCACCGTAAACTGTAAACATTCGGCTTAATTCGGTTCAATTGGGAATTGCGGCCAGTACAGCAGTAAGCAGTGCGCAGTTAACCAGGTGATTCTATACAGCGTGAAAGAGTATTTTTTCCTAATTATTATTGTAGCATTGATCGAACAAAGTTACTTTGGGTTTGACTTCTTATTGAAAAAAGTAATATTGGTGCAAGATATTTTATAAGTCAGTTTATGCCTTTTCTAATTATTACAATTTTTAATTTAGTATAATTTATAGCCCATAAAATGAGCCAATTAAAAAAAAGAAAAATTGATGCTGAATGACGCATTTTCAATGATAATTGGACATTCAAATATTTAATTGCAAATATAGACAATAAAGCTGTTTGTTTGGTTTGTAATGAAACTATTTCCGTTTTTAAAGAATATAATCTAAAAAGGCATTTTTCAACAAAACATTTCGTAAAATATGAGCTATTTTCACCGGAACAAATGAAAATTAAAGCAAAAAATTTAAAATGTGGTTTGCGTAAGCAACAAAATACTTTGAAAATTTTTTCAAATACAGATAGAGCTCTGACAAAAGCTAGTTACATTGTTGCACATAAGGTTGCAAAACAATGTAAATCATTTTCTGACGGAGAATTTGTGAAGGAATGTTTGATAGATATTGCTGAATTATTATGCCCTGATAAAAAACTGACGTTTGAAAAAATTTCTGTCACGAAGAACTCTTGTGAGACGAATTGATAATATTTCAATTAATTTATGCGATCAATTAAAATTAAAATTGGAAGATTGTACTTGCCATGCACTGGCTTTAGATGAGTCATGTGACATTACCGATACGAGTCAACTTTTAATCTTTATTTGAGGTATAAATCATAGATTTGAAATTACGGAGGAATTACTTTCTGCATATCCTACGAAAGACACAACGACTGGCAAAGGTTTTTTTATAGCTCTTCAAGAAGCTTTGCAAAAACATAATATAAAGTGGGGCAAAATTTTCAACACCACAACCGATGGGTGTCCTAGTTTGACAGGAAAAAACATTGGATTATTAAAAAGAATAAGCAACGAAATAAAGCATATTCCAGGAAAAGAAATAATTTTCTTACATTGTATAATTCATCTAGAAACCCTTTGCAAAAGAGTTCTAAAACTGAAGCATGTTATATCGGTTGTAACGAAAGTAGTTAATTTTATTCGTGGAAGAGCTTTAAACCACCCACAATTCATAATATTTTTGAAAGAAATTGAACGTGATTTTACTGATATTCCTTACCATACGGACATAAGATGGCTTAGTCTTGCAAAAGTGTTAAAACGATTTCATGATTTGTTGGATGAAATTGTAAACTTCTTAAATGCTAAGGACAAGCTGAATGAATTTTGTGAATTAAAAGATGAACAATGGCTGAACGAATTTTTCTTCTCCGTTGATATGTTTTCGCATCAAAATGAATTAAATTATTTATTTTTGATATGTATACAAATGTCACATCGTTTACGAGAAAACTCAAGTTATTTTCGCAACAATTCCAAAATAAACAGTTAACTCACTTTCCAATCTTACAAAAAAGAGAAAATAACTTGAAATGTGTTGATTTTAAGAAATATGAGGCTATAATAAGTGACTTATTTAATGAATTTACAAGAAGATTTGATGATTTTCAGAAACTTTCTAAAGATCTATCTTTAGTAAGCCTACCATTTAATTTTAATGTCAATGATGCACCACCTTGTATCCAGTTGGAACTGATAAATTTACAACCAAATTTAATATTAAAGAATCAATTTGCTAAAAAAAACAATAACGGACTTTTATGCCTCGTTAAATCCAGAAATGTTTAAAAATATTCTGGATAATGCACAGAAATATTTGGCATTCTTTGGATCGACATACCTATGCGAAACTACATTTTCTTTAATGAAAAATACAAAGAGCAAAATTAGATCAAGAATAACGGACGAAAATTTAGGAGCAGTTCTACGAATAGCCACTAGTGAATTGAATCCCAATTTTGATGAAATCATAAATCAGGAACATTCCAAATGTAATCCCTCACATTAAAGTTTTTGTTTTCTGCATTTACTTTGTTATCATAACAATAAAAAGGTTTATTCCAAATTGTAGTTCTTATCTGTACCTATCTATAATCGACTTCTATTTGAATACTGTATTTACTTTTTTTTTAAAAAACATTAATAATTTGGTAATTCAAGTAATATAATATTTTTTAGGTTCTGATTTTTTTTTGTTAAATCGTTCAATCTATTCCGGCCCACGTCATGAAAAGAAAATTTCATTCGGCCTGCTGACGAAAAAAGTTGTCCACCCCTGTTTTAGAGTTTAAGTAAAGAAGTCTTTGCTTTTTTTTTGTTTGCACTCTTTGGCAAAGATTTCTCATAATCTGCCTTCGCTTGCCTAACCTCCTTTGCGACTTGATTACAGACTAGCTGCTATCTACCATAGGCTTCTGTGTTTCCTGATAATTTATATAACCCCGTATCTGGTAAGTATGGGCTTGCCACACCCAGGGTACTGAATTGGATATCATCATTCTTCTCTTTCTTGATGATTCCCATTCTACTTCTGACTCTCTCTCTCTCTCAGGGTAATTCAGAAATTTTTTTTTGGCTGGTGCATAAGCCTTAGGCTTCCTTGCACCATATAGCTAATAATAATAATGTATCCCATGCATTTTTATTCTCTGCCATGAGTCATTAGTTCATCTGATATCTATTTGGGCCTAAATCTAGAACAGTATTTCTTAGTTGGAACAAAAACCTAGTAGCTTCCAAGATTATTTCCTTGAATACTTCCCACTTATAATTTCCTGTTGGTAATATACTCAGTTGGTCCCACTGTATAGAATTTAAAAATTCCTGATACCACTGAAGTCACCTTTACCGAAGCAAAAACCCTTCCCTTTACCCCTTTAAGTAAATTCCATATGCTGTTGATGTAATTGAATCGAAGTTCCTAACTTTTTTCAAGATAAAAATGGGGAAAATAATGCTCTTCCCATATCTTGCTGTTAAAAGAGTACAGGAACTCCCCGACTTGCGTAATGCTCGACTTACGGAAATTCGACTTTACGTAAGTTTTTGTCGGCTGCTGCAAACTTAAAAAAATTGTGGAAACGTATTTTGCATCCCGTAGGAATAAATGGAGATATCGTGAAAATATCGTAATGTGAACCCAATAACACATTTTGTTTTTTGCAATTCGTTCCAAGTCCTTGGAAGTTGAAAATTTCATTATTTAAATAAGAAGAAATCTTTATTGTACAGTAAAGATATAATAAGCTATTTATCTTTCTAAAAGGTCATATTTATAATGGAAATTGCACTACCCTTTAATCATCATATGTTCCCATTATAAGAATCTATTTTGAATCCCTTTGTGATATTTTTCTAAAGGACGTTTTTGGAGGTCACGACCAAAAAACAATATGCACTTTCCAGTTTATTGGGCTTTTCTGTTAGTGCATCTAATTATAAACAGGTAGTAAACTCGATTTTATTGCATTTGCGATAATACTGATAACTGCAATTGCGTGGGTTTTTACGCTATTATGGTGAAATGTGTTCCCCTCCAATTAAATCTTCAATCATATAAAAAATAAATTTTCAGAAACTTCTCTCCATTCCTATTTATGTATTACAATGATGAAGGAAAAGCAACCAACAGAAAGTGCAAGTGGTGGGAGTGCCAGGAAATGAAACAAAATTGATTTAGACATGATGAAGCAGGATAAAGCTTGTCATCTATTGCAAGGGAATTAGGTCTCGCTGCTTCAACTTCTTTATCTTCGCCTTCCTCCCACGTTTATATGGGGTCAGCAGTGAATACTATTTTAAAGGACAGTGTGCGTATAAAAGAACATGTCAAAGGATCAATGCACTTAAGATCAACAATGATCACAAAAAACAGCATTCAGGTGCTATATCGAAGATGGAACAGCTATTAATAATATGGATGGAAAATCAGATTCAGAAGCAAGTGCCCCTGAGTCTAATGACCATTCAAGCAAAAGCAACAAGTATTTATAAAGATATTAAGGATAAGTACAGCGAACCCAACCCAAGTTTGTGGCAAGAAACAGGTGGTTTAATAGGTTCAAGCATCGCGGTGGTTTCCACAAAGTTAAAGTATACAGTAAATTCACCAGTGCCGATTCTGCAGCTGCACAGAAATTGTGATGGGCTGAAAAAAATTATTGTATAAGGCTACTATTCAACGCAACAAATTTTTAATGTTAACGACACTGCTCTGTATTGGAAAAAAATGCAAGATCGAACATACATTGCCAAAGATGAAAATACAATACCAGGTTTCAGGGCGTCAAAAGATGGGCCATGCTCTTGCTTGGGGCTAATGCAGCGGGAGATTGCAGATTAAAACCACTGCTTGTGTACCATTCTGGAAATCCTTGTGCATTTAAGGGCATCAGTAAAGCCACCCTACCCGTGCATTTCCAATCGAACCAGAGTGTATGGATAACAGTATTTCTCTTTGAGGATTGGTTTAAATGCTGCTTCATTCCCGAGGTTGAAAAATATTGTAAAGACAACGACGTTCCTTTCAAGATTTTGTTTCTATTAGATAATGCTCCTGGACATCCTACGCATCTAGATGATTTCAATTCAAACGTGAGAGTCATATTTCTACCACCAAACACGACTTCACTCATCCAACCTATGGATCAGGGTATTATTTCAAATTTAAAAACATACTATTTATGCACAACATTTGTTCAGGCATTGTCTGCAATAGACTATGAGAAAAATCTTATGTTAAGAGACTTTTGGAAATCTTACAATATTTACCACTCCATCTTAAACATTAAAAAGCCCTGGGTGGAAATTAATAAAAGTTGTTTAAATGGCACATGGAAGAAAATATGCCCACAGCATGTAAAAGGCTTCAAAGGATTTGAAAAATACAAATCATATGAAGAGGTTACCAATAAGATTGTAAAGGTTGCAGAGCTACTTCAATTGGAGGTTGATGCCAAAGATGTGGAGGAGTTAATAGAGGAAGAAGAGAAGGAATTATCTAACAAAGACCTTATTGACTTGCAGGCAGCGATAGTGAAAGAAGAAAATGCTGATGAAGCTCAAGATGAACCAAATGAGGAGCTGAGACGTTTCATCACCAGAGAGATGGCAATGGCATTTCGTGAAATTGCATCGGCAATGGGGAGGTGTGAGAAGATGGATCTTGGCAGCAAATAATTCTTAAAAGTTAACAGAGAGGAGGTAAATGATATGCTTGCTTGCTTGCTACAAAGAAATCTACAATGAAAAGAAAAAAGCCACCATCTAGTCATCCATTAATATGTTTTTTCGTAAGGTTGAGCTGCCGACCCATTCTAAATCTCCACAGCCCTCAACCTCCACAGCGGTATACTTATCAGCTGAAGATGTCGATTCTGGCAATGATGCTCGAGAGGTAAAACTTAATGACAGTTATGCCTGTCTCCTCTCTTTTTTTTTGTAATTTTATAATTTTGAAATTTTTTTAAATTGCACGTTTTTGTAATTTTTTCTGTGCATGAGTTAAAAAATTGAATAAATATAATAAATACAGTAAACCCCCGCTATTCGTGGTTTCACGTATTCGCGGTCGCTGATTTAATATAAAATGAAACCTAAAAAAATGTGAATTTTAAAGCGCCGTGAACATTTTCCGCCATAAAAAAAACACGGGCGTGGCTAAAATTATCTTTCCCGGTCAAAACAGCGCTCAGTCGGTGGGGGGGGAGAGGGGTGGCAAAATCGCGAGCGTGGATGTTTCTCGCTAATCCTTGTTCAGTATGTGTTATGCGCTTGTCATGGAAGGTTTCGTCGTTTGCTTTTAATTTATATGCTTATAAATTGAATAAATTTATCAATTTATAAATTGATATGCTTACAAAAATGATAAATCTACCGTAGTCAGTGTAAAAGAGACTTTTTTGAGTGTGTTAATGGAAGAAAGTGACTTTATTGTGGACAAGTTCTTTCTAACCCGTACAAAAATATAGCTACGAATAACAAGGGAAATGTGAAATGATCAAAGAAGGTGATAACATTAGCGAATAAAATTGAGTTATTAGACAAAATTTCTAATGGTGAAAGTGTCTCATCAGTGGCAAAACATTATAAAATCAATGAGTCAACGGTACGATCAATCAAGAAATTTAACTCTGGTGGCTCACCCAGGGTTCTGATCTGGATATTATCATTCTTCTCTTTCTTGGTGATTCCCTTTTACTTCTCTCTCTCTCTCTCTCTCTCTCTCTCAGGGTAACTAGGGAATTTTTTTTTTTTTTCATTGTTTATTTAAAGTTGTTTATTGGTTAGCACAGTTCATTACAATCTTACAGATTTTATATGTATTTTTATAGTTTGACCACTTGGAATACTGTACTGTGTTTAAGTATGGAGACATCATCCAAAAAAAAGACATTGAGCTTCTTGAAAGGGTCCAAAGACGAGCAACTTGCATGGTCAAATCGGCAAAAGGGCGATTGTATGAGGAAAGACTCCTATTATGTGGTAATGAGTTTGATAACCAGGAACTTTAGAGGTGACCTTCACTGTTATGAAGAATTCCACAACTAGAGGCCATAAATTCCATTTATAGGGGAAGAGGTTTAAGCTAGGATGTAGGAAGTTTTCTTTTAGCTAGCAAGTCATTGATTGCTGGGACAAGTTGCCTTTACAGGTAGTTGAGGCTGACAGTTTGAATAAATTCAAAGGCCAACTGGATAGTTACCTATGTGAGGAGGGAAGCACGTAATTTGTATTTTCTCATCTACTTTTTTTCTTTTTTTTTTTTTTCTGGCCAGTGCAGCAAAAGCTTGTGGCTACCTTGCACTATATGGCCAATACCACTATAAAAAAAGAACTTGCTGAGTATATGACAGTCATGCACAAGGAGATGTCATGGTGAAATTTTAGGGGCTTTCTGCCCCTAAGAGAAATATGTATAGATTTATTTACAGAATACAGACAATGTCATGGTGAAATTTTAGGGACTTTCTGCCCCTAAGAGAAATATGTACAGATTTATTTACAGAATATAGACAAAGTAAACAAACATTTTCACCCTGCTTATTTCTGATATGTCTACCTCAAGTGACTCCTTTTATGATAACCATGTCCCCCAGAATTTCTAAGCAGTCAAATCTATATCGGTATATCTTTGGATGCTGATTTTTTATTTTCACATGGTAAACTGTCTATCTGAGAATTTGAAGTGTCTGTGACTTATATATTTAAAAATTTTGCTTTTACATCTAGCAAGCGGTACTGCTGGGTTTGCTTTGCTACAGAAGAAGAAGATAGACATGCATCTTGGGTACAACCATGTCGGTGTCGTGGTACAACCAAATGGGTTCATCAGGGTTGTGTACAAAGATGGGTAGATGAAAAACAGCGTGGAGACAGTTCAGCTAAGGTCACTTGCCCACAGTGTGCCACAGAATATGTCATAATATTCCCTGCATTTGGTAAGGTATATTTTTCATATCAACATATTAAGTTTATGGTATTAAATTGAGTTGTTTTTATAAATTTCTTAAAGTAAATATACACCTAGTTAAATGAAATACTTCAGATGCAAACTGGAATGATTTTCCTAGAGCAAGAGCTTAAAAATTAAAGGGATATAAGAATTGAAAAGAATTCAATAAATGAATATTACATCTGAAAATGAAAGGCCTATGTTATGACGTTCTCTTTGAATTCTTTGAAAAATATGACAAATATGATTGCAGCAACATAAAATGTTTAAGGATAATAAAATATGCCCCATTTAAATAAAATAAATTATGCATGATTAAGCAAAAATATGCGATTTTTATGGTTCTACTGAATCACAAAGCCACCACAAAAATTGGGCATATTTTGAAAATTTTGCTAAAAAAAATTTTTAAATCTAGAAATTACTCTAAAATCCTATGCTTTATTAAATGCTGTTGCTTTGGAAATTGTAAATTATGTATGATCATGGGAAGTTTCCGACGTTTCCTCATGTAATGTGTTTTCCAGTGTTTTTTTTTTTTTTTGGTCATAATGCACCTCCCGAGTTTTTTGCACTACTCTGATCCAAGCCTGAGGCGGGATTCGAACCCGCAACCTTTGGGTTGCCGGGCAGGCACTTTACCCACCCGGCTAGCCCGGTCGGCATTTTCCAGTGTGAATCAAATTCAAGATCTTCATTGCTCGCTGGTTACTTCTGATTGACAGTTACTATTGTCCAAACTGTGCATCATATAAATTTGTAATGGAAGGGGTTTTATTTTTTTAAAAACCCAGAATTAGTTTCAGATCATTGTTGTTTAGACTTCTGTGATTATTTTTTGATCTTTTGTGCTCTTCACTAACCCTGTTCATTCAGCTAAAACTCAACGTACATTTTAAGATGTTTTCTTTGATTTCTCCTTGAAAATTTGAGAAATCTCTTTTAACCCTCATGTGGTCATTTCAGGTTTCTGAAACACCCAATAGAAAAGTTCATCATTACTACATTATTATAATAGAATTAGCACATCCTTATGAATAAATGGAAAAATTTTCCATTTATTTTTTTTTTTCACAAGTAAAAAAACAATGTTAGTTAATGAAATGACTTATTATTTTTTCTGAATAGCAGCAGCCTTTGAATGGGAAAGTGCCGGTTATATTTATAATGCTCAAAACACCCTGAAGTGGCTACTTGGATGCTTAGGCCTAACTAATTTAATTGTCGAAGAAATGATGTAGCTGACAATATTACTCACTGATTTTATTATTTTTTATTTTTATTATTATATTTTTTTTCCTGTTAATAATTTATATAAACTGTAATGTGTTAGAAAGAGGGTAAAAAGTCTATAAACTGCTCACTTCTGCCTTAGAGTGCAGTGATTACATGATTTAACAGATTTTTATTTATTTTTTTTTTTTGGTTTGTTTAAAATAAACTACTTTCAACTAAAACTGCCACACTGATCATGAAAATGATGAGCAAAATATATAAAAAATACACACATATATATGTATACACATATATTATGTAATTTGAAATAAAGAATGCTATTTAATAGTATAATTTCATTGAAATAAATTTTTTTTCTTTGTTATGTATGGTTTCACTGCCTTTGCAAAAACTACTAATAACCAGCCATCATGGCTTGACTAGATTCCACCTTGCTTGATAATTCTACTTTACTTATACTGTTACTGGAAATTTTACTTATACTGTTTTTATCACTAACAGCATTTAAGTTTTCAAGAATAAAATTCAAATGTAAGAATGAAAAGTGTATTTTAAGAGACGTTCTGCAACCTAGACTTTTATAGTTATTCATTTTCTTCTACCAGTTTATAGATTTTTTTGATTACCTAAAATCCATGAACTACAGATTTAAAAGACTACTATGTAGCCATAAAACTTCTATCTGTCACAGTAGATTTCTCATTTTCACTCCAACAAAACTTTACACCACACTTAATTTTGTAACTTTTTCATTTATATAGTTAAGACTGTCATATTCTCTATCCAAAATATTTGCAAAATTTTTCATTAAGTCCAGCTTTTATGTGCTGTGGAGAAAGAATTATCAGTAGTCACTAATGTTTATTTACTTTCCAAAGAATGAATTCTTCTTTGGCTGATCCTTGACAATATTGTGTTATTCTGTTGTTTTGACAACCCCCCAAAAAGCAGAGAAAACAACTATACTTTGTACAATGCAAGTAAAAGTAACATAACCACTTAATTGCCAGTTTTTTCAATTTTAGGGACATATTCTAAGTTTCCTTTATTCCAAGACATTTGCAACGTGTTAATGAATTAATGAGATCATCTGTTCATTGTTGCAGTTCATTTATGAAAATTAATTTACTTTAATCATTAATTAATTTATTTAATGATTTAGTAGTAGTAGCAGTGGCATGTGATGCAAGAAAGCAAGTGTATGAGCTTATGCAGCATCAGCCAAAAAAAAAAAAAAAAAATCACACCATTCCCTCCAAATGCCTGTCCAGTTCCTCCTTAAATTTATTCAACCTATAAACTTCCACAACGACAGATGGAAGTTTGTTCCAGCAATTAACCACCCGCTGGCTAAAGGCAAATTTCCGCACAATCTATTCTACATCTGTCTTTTCTTAATTTGAATTTATGCCCCCTTAGGTTCGTAATCTGAACAAGTGGAAGGATCCCATCAGAATTCAGCGTGCCCAACCCATTCAAGGCCTTATATACCTCAATCAGATCACCGCGCAGGTGCCTAGTCTCCAGCCACTGCAATTTGCAGAACTTAAGCCTCTCTTGGTAAGAGGATCCCTTCATTCCCCTCACCAATCTTGTTGCCCTTCTCTGTACACGCTCAAGTAAATCTACATCCTTCCTAAAATGAGGCCTCCAGACCTGTACGCACTACTCAAGGCGTGGCCTGACCATTGCCTTATACAGAGGGATAATCACCTCCTTTTCCCTGCTAGCAAAATTCCTATATATCATTGACAAAACCCCATGACCTGTCCTGGCAGCCTGTCTGCATTGCTCAGAAAACTTCATATCTGACTGCACAATTACTCCCAGGTCTTTTTCATTTCCTACCACCTTAAGTGTAGTACCACACAGTTGGTACGTTTCTCTGGGGTTACTTCTACCCATATGCAGTACTTTGCATTTGTCAAGGTTAAACTTCAGTTGCCACTTCTTAGCCCATCTGCCCAAATTATCTAGATCCTGTTGCAGTAGCACACTGCCATTACTGTCATTAACAACCCTGCCAACCTTTGTATCATCTGCAAACTTCGACATTAAGCCTGATATACCTTCATCAATATCATTGATAAATATACAAAACAACAGTGGACCTAACACCGAACCCTGTGGGACTCCACTAATAACATTAGTCCAAGAAGAGCAGCACCCATTGATTACCACCCTATGTCTTCTCCCACTTAACCATCCTTTTATCCATTGTAGCAACTTACCCTTAATACCATTCTGCTCCAATTTGTACAATAGTCTTCCATGCGCAACAGTGTCAAATTTACTTAATCATTTACTTTTAAAGAAAAAATAGAGTAACTTGGAAGGAATCCAACAAAGAAAAATATTAATTAAAAAATAAATAATATAAATGCTTATAACCACATGGATGTAATTAATTAGATTGTGAACTAAATGACTGAAATGTGCAAAAAATATATGCCCAACTATGATGGACTGGTTGGGATATATATATAATCAAAATAAATTTTTTCTGAATAATTATATTTATTTAATAATTAAATATAACTGGGTGTCTTTTCCCCTGCTCACCAATCCCCGTGCATGCTTTTCTACGTAAAATGTAGAGGTATGGTGGAGTAACTCAAATCTTTGCTATGTAAAAGACACACCTGTGGAAACGCATTGATTAATATCTAATCAGGAAATGACCTATGGCCGACCGGGCTAGCCGAGTGGGTAAAGTACCTGCCCGGCAACCCAAAGGTCGCGGGTTCGATTCCCGCCTCGGGCTTGGATCAAAGTACTGCAAAAACCTTGGGAGGTGCAATATGGCCACAGAAGCCGATGCGCCAACAACTACCAAATCAAAAAAAAAAAAAAAAAAAATGACCTATGTAATTATTTACCTGTGCATTTGTAGATTTTCTCCGTCCACTTGTACGACATGACCCACATCCCTCTTCTCCCATTGACTCCTCATACCCCACCACATGGCATTCTCAAGGTCGAATAAATATCACTATGTAATTATTTAAAAATTAATTATTAAAAAATTTACCTGCGTTATAGGTCACTTAGGAAAAGGCCTTTTGCATCGGGTTCCTTAATGCACGAGGAATATTGTTGCATCCAAAAGAGCAGGACTAAAATATTTACAAACTATACAAATATTTAAAATATTTACAAAATACTAAACTATTTACAAATATACAAACTATATCGGGTCCCTTCATCAGCTGACATTACAATGGAACATCAAATGATGCCAGCTGTGGTCATGTATTAGACATTGAAGCACGGGCACGAGGTTGGTGAATGTTATGGAGGCAGTTGTCTTTCAATGGAAGATAACAATGTAATTATTTACCTGTGTATTTGTAATGATGTAATTGCCCCGTCCTCTTCTCCCATTAGCTCCAATAAATAACACTAGGAGGAAAATTTTTTTTTTTTAATGTATAGAGAAATTAACCTGGTGATGGTGGCACCCAAATTGTAGAAAAACTGGTGGTGGGTAAAAAAAATGTTGGACCTGACAGGTCCAACATTTTATTTATTTTTTTTTATTTCTGGAAAATGTTTTGGCTTTTTTAGTTCTGCTTAAAAAAAGTGCCAGATTTTGTCTTTTCTTAATGGATTACAGTAGTAATTGTACTTGCAATTATTTAAGTTTTAATAAAAAATTAATTTTAAAACATGCTATGTGGTTTATATCTTTTATTTAAAAAAAAAAAAATATATATATATATATATATATATATATAATATTATTAGTATAAAATACAGTAAGTAGATGTTTATGCATAGAATTAAACTAATGTAGATGTAGACTAATATAATGTAGTAATCTAAACTGTGTAGATTACCAGTAATGATGTGACCATAGTCTGGATCAATATATTGTTGCATGTTACTATGCTTGCATATGCAGTTGTTGGTATCTGCATTATGGGATATTAAATTGGTAGCTATGGATTTGTAGTTACAGGCTAATAATCCAAATGGTTTCTTATATTTATATCTAACTTTTATATAACTTTGGCTGGTATTAGGAAGTAGATGATTATGCTGATTTATAAGTTTATTGATATTTACGTTGTCCATAATTTGGCTGTTGAAGTTTAAGATTATGATTGATTCATTATCACCTGTTGTAGTGCGTAGGTTTTTTAGATTGAATTTACAAATATCGTTTATTATATGAAAGAGATGTTTGGACTCAAAGTTGAAAGTGCGTATAAACCTGTGTAGTGCTCTCAGTATACTGTGTTTGGTATTGAAAAGTAAATTATGTATATATTGCACATCTATAATATTTTTATCCCAGTCTTTAAGGGTGGCATCAAAATTGCCTAAAATAGGCTTGTGTTTAATGTTGGTATTATTAGATTTTTTAGAACGTTTGCGTGGGTTATTGTGGAATTTAATTATATTGAATTTGTCATATATACAGCAGTCTGTTAAGTTGTTGGTAATAATTTTATGGTTGAATTTATTATTTAGACCATATGGGTATAAGGTTTTTAATTTTAACATAAATATTTCTTCTTGTTTTGTTCTAATGTTGGCGTTACTAATATGCACTAGTATGGATATGTATATATTGTTGAAGTTGTGAGATTGAAAATGCATATATTCTATTTCTTGTTCTATATTATTACTTTTTCTATTCAGATAGTTATTGATGTCCGATCTGTGTTGATTAATTCTCAGGTATAGTTTATTGCTAGTTTGTCCAACGTATTTTGTGTTACAGGTATTGCAGGTTATAAGGTATATAACATTACTGGTTTTACAAAAGGTAGGTTTTGTTGTATCATATGTGTTGTGTTGCGGGTGCATACAAGGACAGGTTAAACATAGTTTATTTTTGCAAGTGTTGAATTTAAGGTTATGGATCCCATATTTATCTAAGTTAGAAGCATTAGATGCTGCTGTGCTCTGTATTGTGTGTGTTAAATGTGTATGGTACTTTTGCGATAGCAGTGACCCTGATCCATAATTCATGTTATTGTAATTCAGTCTTATCTAATCTAAATCTTAATTTCCTTTCCCCCTATAGCATATAACTTCTCTATTGCATTATTCTTGATGATTATATATATATATATATTAATTTTGCTGATAATTACAAAATGCATTTCATACATAAAATAGAAACATCAGTTACTCTTCCATTGTTCAATTTAAAAGACCATTAATTGCATGAAATTTCAAACATGTTCATATAAGGAGTGGCTATTAAATAATAGGACTGTACGTGCTGCCAATACATACAAAGGCATGGCAGTTCACCTTGAACCTAGTTGTCTGCCATGTCATGCTCTAACATGCTAATTTGCTTTCCAGTGACCTCAATACCTTGTGTGTTTGCACTTTGCTGGAAATATGACTTGACTGACAAAAGAATTTAACAACGATTCAACCTCAAAATTTTGAACAAAACTAAAGGAAGCAGCAACTGAAAGTTGAATTGTTACATCAAGTTTTTGGGGAAGATACTATATCAAGAGCCCGCATGTTTGAATGGCATAAAAGATTTTTAGAAGGAAGAGAGAATATGGAAGATGATGAATGACCAGGCCATCTGGTATCTGTGAAAACTGATGAAAATGTGGACCAACAAAAAAGATAATGGGTATGGACATTGAGAGTAAATTAAAAGCTAAAGGATTAACAACTTGGATTAAATTTTGTTTTTGTTTAGTTTCTTTAATTAAGTTTATCAAAATTGAGTTTACAGTATAAACTTAATTTTGATAAAAGTTATTTTCTATAATATTTTGTAAATTTAACGATGGTTGTTACAAGATCAATGTTTGAGTACCTTGTCAGATGCTCTGGTGATTCAGGCAGAAATATCCAGGTGATTCCAGTGTAAGTCTTGGGTTGATTTTGTTAACCTTAGCTCAGCTGACAATTCTTTTCTTTGTTCCTGTTGAAAGGGGTCTACTGATCTACAGTTAAAACTTCGTACATTGCTAGAAGAATTTGAGCCGCTGAAGAAATGGTGCTTGCCCTAGAGAAAAATGCAGTTGGGAGCTCATCAGGTACTGGAGATTGTAATAATATGCCAACTAATGCACCCCAGATTCAGGACCCAGAACACAATAATAAAGTGCAAACTGCTCTGGTTTAAAAGGATTTAGTTTTAATGGGAGATTCCATTGTTAGGGAAATGGGTGTAATTTTTTTCTAATAAGGTAAAATGTACTAGAACCAGAGTGTGTATGCCAGGATCAAAAATTGTCACCAACAGATTGTCAGGTTTTAAAGAGAGTAAGGAAGACACTATCATTTATGTTGGAACTAATTATTAATTATTAAGCACATACAAACTGACAATTTGTTTGAAAAATAGGACCTTGTTGAAAAAATCCATGAGTTAGGTCAGAATGCAATTCTGCCCAAGGCACAATAGGAGGGATGCTGAAAGCTTTTGGATTAGCATTAGCATTAGCATTAGTAGAGGCATATGATGCAAGAAAGCAAGCTTATTCAGCATCAGCCAAAAAAAAAGAAAAAAAAAAAAAAAAAACAACCACTACTCCCATTTCACCCCTCAATTCGTTCGAAATACCTGTCCAGCTGAGCCTTAAATTTGTTTAGGCTATCAACTTCAACAACAAGCGATGGAAGTCTATTCCACAAACCAAATGCCCGCTGGCTAAAGGCGAATTTCCGCACATCTATCCGACATCCGTCCTTCCTCAATTTGAATTTATGCCCTCTCAGGTGATTATTCTGAGCAAGAGGAAGAATTCCATCGGCATTGAGCATGCTCAAGCCATTCAAAGCCTTGTACACCTCTATCAGATCACCTCGGCGATGCCTAGTCTCCAGGCTCTGTAATTTGCAAAACTTAAGCCTTTCTTCGTAAGAGCAACCCTTTGTTCCATTCACTAATCTTGTTGCCCTTCTCTGTACTCGTTCCAGCAGCTCTACATCCTTCTTGAAATGAGGCCTCCAGACCTGTATACAGTACTCAAGGTGTGGCCTGACCAATGCCTTATACAAGGGAATAATCACATCCCTGTCCCTGCTAGAAAAATTCCTGTATATCATTGACAAGACACCATGAGCTACTCTTGCAGCTCGTCTGCATTGCTCAGAGAACTTCATATCTGCCTGCACAATTACCCCCAGGTCCTTTTCATTCTCTACCACTGTCAGCGTAGTACCACAGAGTTGATACGTTGATCTGGGGTTTCCCATATGTTTCCCATATGTAGTACTTTACATTTGTCAATGTTAAACTTCATTTGCCACCTCTCAGCCCATCTGCTCAACCTTTCCAGATCCTGTTGCAGCAGCATAGTATCAGTAGTGTCCTTAACAACCCTGCCAACCTTTGTATCGTCTGCAAACTTGGACATTAAGCCTGATACACCATCATCAATATCATTTATAAATACAGAAAACAACAATGGACCCAACACTGAACCCTGAGGAACTCCACTAATAACATTAGTCCACGTTGAGCAGTGTCCATTGATTACCACTCTCTGTCTTCTGCCACTCAACCATCCCTTGATTAACTGAAGACTCTGCAAAGCTTTTGGGGGAAATTTTTTTTATCATCATGGTCTGCACTTGTAGGTAGAAAGACTGTTGTGTAGAGGCAAATTTCATTTGTACAAAGGTGGTGGGGGATGAGGCGCGATGACTAGGTGTTGCTGCATCTTACTTGTTAAGAGCCAGGTGCAGGTCGACGACTCAGAAGCCTATGGCATTTATAAGCTAGTCTGTAATCAGGTGACAAAGGAGGTTAGGCAGGCGAAGGCAGATTACGAGAAATCCTTGGCAAAAGATGCTAAGAAAAACAGCAAGGATTTCTTTACTTATATAAACTATATAAACTTATATAAAATTTACTTATATAAAATGTTAGGGTAGCTAAGAATAGAAACAGGTGCATGTATACCTGCGTGTACACCAATGCTAGGAGTTTGGTAAATAAATTTGATGAATTTGAGGTATTGCTCAAAACATCAAAGGCAGATATTGTTGGGATATCAGAGACATGGTGTCACACAGATATAAGTAATGCGGAACTGGAATTTTGGGAATACAATGTGTATAGAAAGGATAGACAGGACAGGAGGGGAGGAGGGGTTATGCTATTAGTTAAGAAACACAAAGTCCAAGGAAGTGAAGCCAGTCGACATCGATGGACAGAGCAGTGTCGAGTCAGTTTGGTGTGACATAAGCATAGGGGAATCAAAATTGCGAGTAGGAGTGTGCTATAGGCCTAATGACTCTGATGAGTATAATAAGATATTGTACAGGGAAATAGAGTGGGCCAGTACATCAGAGAGTCTTATAATGGGGTATTTTAATTTCCCAGATATTGACTGGAATTTGTGGGTTGGTCACTCGCACACTAGCAAGGCTTTTGTGGATTTATTGGATGATTGTTTTCTACATCAGCATGTTCGTGAGGCAACAAGAGGGAGCAATACTCTTGATCTGATTATCAGTAGTGATTCTTCATGCATTAAAAATCTGCAGATAAATGAACCACTAGGTGGCAGTGATCACAGTGTGTTGAAGTGGGATTTACTCAAGGAGGTAACTACCATCAGAGGTAAAGGGAAGGGTTTTTGTTTTCGTAAAGGCGACTATGATGGTCTGAGAGAGTATTTAAATTCTATACAGTGGGACCAACTGATGATGTTACCAACAGCAAACTCAAAATGGGAAGCATTCAAGGAACTAATCTTGGAGGCTACCAGGCTTTACATACCAACTAAGAAATATTGTTCAAGGTTTAGGCCTAAATGGTTGTCAGATGAACTAAAGACAGGTGGCAGAGAAGAAAAATGCATGGGATACATACAAATTAATGGGTGACATGGAAGCCTATGATAGATATAAGTTGATCTGTAACCAAGTCACAAAGGAGATTAGGCAGGCAAAGGCAGACTACGAAAAATCCTTGGCAAAGGATGCAAAGAAAAACAGAAAAGAGTTCTTTACATATTTAAACTCAAGAAGGAAAGGGATGAATCAGATTGGTCCACTGGATATTGATGGTTCAACAGTTGACGATCCTGCTCAGGTGGCTAACAATCTAAACGAGTATTTTGCATCTACATTCACGCATGAGGAGTTATTCAGGAAGGAGAATGATGTAGGTAAAGTAAACATTGGCAGTGAGCTGGATGATTTTGTAATAACTGAGAAGAAAGTGGAGGAGAGATTGTTGAGGATAAACATGAAAAAGGCACCTGGGGTGGATGGGATCTATCCAGTTATATTAAAGGAGGCAGCAAAGGAAGTAAGCAAACCCCTAGCCATAATTATGAGAGCTTCTTTGGACTCAGGGGAGGTACCCATAGACTGGAGATGTGCAAATGTAACCCCAATTCACAAAGGAGGATCAAAGGCTGACACAAGTAATTATAGACCTGTTAGTTTAACTTCTGTTCCAGGTAAATTAATGGAGGCACTGGTTAAAGAAGCACTGCAGGATCATCTAGACAAGAATTCAGTTATAGCTCAGACGCAGCATGGTTTTGTTAAGGGCAGGTCTTGCCTGACCAATTTGATTGGATACTATGATGTAGTCACAAAAGAACTGGATGCAGGGAATAACTTTGATATTATATATTTGGATCTTAGAAAGGCTTTTGATACTGTTGCACATGGGAGACTGCTGCACAAATTGGAGCAGTGTGGCATTGGAGGCAAATTGCTGCTATGGATAAGGGGATGGTTGAGTGGCAGAAGACAGAGAGTGGTAATCAATGGACACTGCTCAACGTGGACTAATGTTATTAGTGGAGTTCCTCAGGGTTCAGTGTTGGGTCCGTTGTTGTTTTCGGTGTTTATGAATGATATTGATGATGGGATATCAAGTTTAATGTCCAAGTTTGCAGATGATACAAAGGTTGGCAGGGTTGTTAAGGACACTACTGACGCTATGCTGCTGCAACAGGATCTGGAAAGGTTGAACAGATGGGCTGAGAGGTGGCAAATGAAGTTTAACATTGACAAATGTAAAGTACTACATGTGGGAAACAGTAACCCCAGAGCAACGTATCAACTCTGCGGTACTACACTGACAGTGGTGGAGAATGAAAAGGACCTGGGGGTAATTGTGCAGGCGGATATGAAGTTCTCTGAGCAGTGCAGACGAGCTGCAAGAGTAGCTCATGGTGTCTTGTCAATGATATACATTAATTTTTCTAGCAGGGATAAGGAGGTGATTATTCCCTTGTATAAGGCAATGGTTAGGCCACATCTTGAGTACTGTATACAGGTGTGGAGGCCTCATTTCAAGAAGGATGTAGAGCTGCTGGGACGGGTACAGAGAAGGGCAACAAGATTAGTGAATGGAACAAAGGGTTGCTCTTACGAAGAAAGGCTTAAGTTTTGCAAATTACAGAGTCTGGAGACTAGGCACTGGCGAGGTGATCTGATAGAGGTGTATAAGGCTTTGAATGGTTTGATCATGCTCAATGCCAATGGGATTCTTCATCTTGCTCAGAATAATCACCTCAGAGGGCATAAATTCAAATTGAGGAAGGACGGATGTCGGATAGATGTGCGGAAATTTGCCTTTGGCCAGCGGGTGGTTGGTTGGTGGAACCGACTTCCATCACTTGTTGTTGAAGTTGATAGCCTAAACAAATTTAAGGCTCAACTGGACAGGTATTTCGAACGAACGGAGGGGTGAAATGGGAGTGGTGTGTGTGTGTTTTTTTTTTTTTTTTTTTGTTTTTTTTTGGCTGATGCTGAATAAGCTTGCTTTCTTGCATCATATGCCTCTGCTAATGCTAATGCTAATGCTAAACTCTAAAAGGAAGTGGATGAATCTTTAAGGCTCAACTGGACAGGTATTTCGAACGAACGGAGGGGTGAAATGGGAGTGGTGTGTGTTTTTTTTTTTTTTTTTTTTTTTTGTTTTTTTTTGGCTGATGCTGAATAAGCTTGCTTTCTTGCATCATATGCCTCTGCTAATGCTAATGCTAAACTCTAAAAGGAAGCGGATGAATCTGATTGGTCCACTTGACATCGATGGTTCGACTGTTGATGATCCTGCTCAGATAGCAAACAAACTGAATGAGTATTTTGCATCTACATTCACACATGAGGAATTATTAAGGTTTGAAAATGGCAGAAGGTTATCAAATTGTAGCAGGATACTTAATGATTTTGTAATAACTGAAAGCAAAGTGGAGGAGAAATTGTTGAAGTTAAACATAAGAAAAGCACCTGGGGTGGATGGGATCTATCCAGTTATATTAAAGGAGGCGGCAAAGCAACTAAGCAAACCCTTAGCCATAATTATGAGAGCGTCCTTGGACTCAGGGAGGTTCCCACGGACTGGAGATGTGCAAATGTATCCCCAATTCACAAAGGGGGATCGAAGGGTGACGCGAGTAATTACAGACCAGTTAGTTTAACTTCTGTTCCGGGTAAAATAATGGAGTCACTGGTTAAAGATGCATTGCAGGATCATTTAGACAAGACTGCAGCAATAATTCAGACACAGCATGGGTTTGTTAAGGGAAAGTCTTGTCTGACAAATCTGATAGGATATTATGATGTGGTTACAAAGGAACTGGATGCAAAAAATAATTTTGATATCATATATTTGGATTTCAGGAAAGCTTTTGACACTTGTGCATGGAAGACTATTGTACAAATTGGAGCAGAATGGTATTAAGGGTAAGTTGCTACAATGGATAAAAGGATGGTTAAGTGGGAGAAGACAGAGGGTGGAATAGGTGCTGCTCTTCTTGGACTAATGTTATTAGTGGAGTCCCACAGGGTTCGGTGTTAGGTCCACTGTTGTTTTGTATATTTATCAATGATATTGATGAAGTTATATCAGGCTTAATGTCGAAGTTTGCAGATGATACAAAGGTTGGCAGAGTTGTTAATGACAGTAATGGCAGTGTGCTACTGCAACAGGATCTAGATAATTTGGGCAGATGGGCTAAGAAGTGGCAACTGAAGTTTAACCTTGACAAATGCAAAGTACTGCATATGGGTAGAAGTAACCCCAGAGAAACGTACCAACTGTGTGGTACTACACTTAAGGTGGTAGAAAATGAAAAAGACCTGGGAGTAATTGTGCAGTCAGATATGAAGTTTTCTGAGCAATGCAGACAGGCTGCCAGGGCAGGTCATGGGGGTTTTGTCAATGATATATAGGAATTTTGCTAGCAGGGAAAAGGAGGTGATTATCCCTCTGTATAAGGCAATGGTCAGGCCACGCCTTGAGTAGTGCATACAGGTCTGGAGGCCTCATTTTAGGAAGGATGTAGATTTACTTGAGCGTGTACAGAGAAGGGCAACAAGATTGGTGAGGGGAATGAAGGGATCCTCTTACCAAGAGAGGCTTAAGTTCTGCAAATTGCAGTGGCTGGAGACTAGGCACCTGCACGGTGATCTGATTGAGGTATATAAGGTCTTGAATGGGTTGAGCATACTGAATTCTGATGGGATCCTTCCACTTGTCCAGATTACGAACCTAAGGGGGCATAAATTCAAATTAAGAAAAGACAGATGTAGATTAGATGTGCGGAAATTTGCCTTTAGCCAGCGGGTGGTTAATTGCTGGAACAAACTTCCATCTGTCGTTGTGGAAGTTGATAGGTTGAATAAATTTAAGGAGGAACTGGACAGGCATTTGGAGGGAATGGTGTGATTTTTTTTTTTTTTTTTTTTTTTTTTGGCTGATGCTACATAAGCTCATACACTTGCTTTCTTGCATCAAATGACACTGCTGCTACTACTACTACTACTACAACAACAACAGAACATATCATTACACTTACACACTCAACACACTACGTACAAATGGCTGGCTTTGGCACAAGCTTATTCACAAGATGTACAACAGCGGCTAATGGGGGGGAACCCTGGGATCTGCCACAACAACACATGAATATCCCTATCCCTGTACAAAGGTGGTGCAAGAGTTTTTGCCAGTATCGCTGCGGATACTTTAAGGGTTCATGGAAAGTGATAGTTGGGAATTCTAGGGGGGAGAATCTTCCTTAAATAACTTCAAGAATTGTTAGGGGAGTTAACTATACAAGAACACTTAGTCTTATCTACTGAAAACAGTAAAAAATACAAGGTCAAGGTGTGTTTTAATTGTGGTCTCCAGGCTTTCCCCTGTATGCTGCTGTAGCATCTGAAAAGGCAACGGACAAGCTGGCAAGCGTATGTATGCAAGTACATGCCTTGTTATGTTGAGTGCCGGCACCTGGCAACTTTGCAGCCAGGGGGCAGAAGGGACACCTGGTCCCCTGCCCCCTGACTCCTAACCTTGGCCACATGGAGGTGCACCAGGATCCACTTTCTATCAGGCAAGCCTGGGAGCCCCAAGGTATTCAAAGAAAGGAAATGGGTTATAGAAGGAGTAATATGGAAAATGGAGGGAAAGGAAAGTGGATAGAAAGGAAGGGGATGAGAGAAAAAGGCATCCCCGGAAAAGAAGCAAAGTAGGAAGAAAAGAGTAAAGGTATTAGTGGAAAAGATTATCAATTTTTAAACTAAGAAAATTTATCTTTTAGATAAATCTTGAAGAAAAATTTAGATAAATCTTGTAGCACAATAATTGCCTACCTGGCATCAGTACCAAGAAAATGAACATGTCACAGCTGCAACAATCAGATACCAAGCCATAATTTTAAATTGACTTGGTTAAAACTATTAACATTAAAACTCTTGATATTATGATTAACACTCTCGATATTATGATTACCACCCTTGATATTAACACAAGACTATGCCGTGAAGAAAAGGCAAGAAGTTAAAGTACTAGCTAATAGAGATTTCCACAGCCAGTAAGGAAGCAATTTACACAATTGAAAACATCCAATTATTATACTGAACACCCAGCAACAACTATGTTAAACCAAAAATCAATGTCTTGTGATAATCGAATAACCTCTTTATCCCAATCACTACAGGTCAACTCTATTGAAATTTGATCTCAACCTAAGATATAAATTCTTCAACAAACAGCTCAATATCTCTCTTAACAAAATTTCACAGTGATTTTAATTTAGCAAGTCAAAAATCCTGATCTCACAACAAGAAAATAGTAAGTCAGATAATAGACTATACCCAAAATATTACAACCAATCTGAGATTTCAGCATTATGAAGCTGCAAGGCAAAATTTTCTTTCCAAGATCTGTCATCATCCTGTGTGGGAAGTCAGTTTAGCAATTATGTCCAGAGCCACCCAAAATACAAGAACAACCATTTACAAAAGGCCAACTGCTTGAGCACACAACGTACTCATTTTAAAATTTTCCTAAGTTCAATATATTTTTTATCATCAGTCTTTAATTGACTTGATCCAATCTTGTCTATAATTAAGCCAAAATCAAAATTGCTACAAACCTCAGCAATGAAAGCTTTATCCTTAATTTCTAATTACTACAGTCTCAATTTTTTTTTTTTTTTTTTTTATGCACAATTTTTCCCAACACTTTTGAGAAATCCAAATACCAAGCACAAGCTCTGTGCTCAGTACAAACATAATAGAGAACATCATATTGTTCTCAAGGGACACAAGTGTTTTTGCTAAGGATCAGTTCCAATTAGTCTTTTCCTTTACCTAAAGATCTTATCTGCAAATTCCGCCAAAGCAAGGTAATTTTCTTTAGTGTCAAGAAATCTAGATAAGTATATATATGTGTCAATATTTGTAAGCCCCTTCTATAATCTAAGTAACAGTTACATTCAAAAATTAGATGCTGCACTGTTTCGGGTTCTCCACAGTTACACAGTGGAGAAGCAACAAGGCCAAAAGTATGTAATTTAAAATTCGGACTTCCATAGCCTGAAATCAAGAAAGTTAAATTTAAGCCTGGATTAAACCAAGGCATGTTTGATTGACTTAATTCTATCACCCTAGGCATGAATTTATTAGTTATTCTACCCTTAGTGTCATTAGACCATTCCTCCTGCCAATCCAGAAGGAATAAGTGTATAGTGGCCAGTAACAGCAGGTAGACCCTTTGGCCTATAATACTGTAAGTAGTTAAATATTATTTCAAACTGAATGGGCAGTTTGCCTGTTAGTACCTGGAGAGCTGATGTCGAAATTGTTCGACATGCACTTGATGTTGCTAATAAAAAGAACCGTTAAGCTTGCACAAAATACTTTATTATTATTATTATTAGCCATATGGTGCAAGGAAGCATGAGGCTTCTTCTGTACCAGCCAAGAAAGAAAAAAAATTGATTTACCCTAGGACAGAGAGAGAGAGAGAGAGAGAGAGAGAGAGAGAGAGAGAGAGAGAGAGAGAGAGAGAGAGAGAGAGAGAGAGAGAGAGAGAAGTAGAAGGAAATCACCAAGAAAGAGAAGAATGATGATATCCAGCTCGGGCCCCTGGGTGTGCCAAGCCCATACTCACCAGATGTGGGCCCCTAGGGTATTATTAGGCATTTACAAATACTAGTGCCCCATGCACCTGCTGCATAGCAAACTGTAGGTAAAAATATGCTTCCATAATACATTTTTAATGTAGGCTTAATGCCCCAGGCACATCTTGTAATTCTAATTAATTTTCCAGTCAGTGTTTTTATTTTCTGGAGTATATATTTTGCATGGGCTACGAACTGAAACCGATCACTGACCATTATAATAAGGTATTTATACGTATGGACAATTCTAATAGGTTGGTCGTTTAATCTTATGTTTGGTGGTCTCTGTAAATTAAGGTTACCTTTAAAGAGCATTTGTTTGATTTTTATTGCAGAAATCTCCAGTTTGTGGGTTGCACACCAAGCAGTTAAGTCAAGCAACACATCATTTCAAATTCAAGCCAATTCTTCCAATTAAGCCAATCCAATTCACTGGATACTTCCAATTACGTTCTTCCAATTCAAACCAATCAAATTCACTGGATACTATGATGCAGTCACAAAAGAACTGGATGCAGGGAATAACTTTGATATTATATACTTGGATCTTAGAAAGGCTTTTGATACTGTTGCACATGGAAGACTGCTTCACAAATTGGAGCAGTGTGGCATTGGAGGCAAATTGCTGCTATGGATAAAGGGGTGGTTGAGAGAGAGAAGACAGAGAGTCGTAATCAATGGACACTGCTCATCGTGGATTAATGTTATTAGTGGAGTCCCTCAGGGTTCAGTATTGGGTCCATTATTGTTTTCTGTATTTATAAATGATATTGATGATGGTATACCAAGCTTAATGTCCAAGTTTGCAGATGATACGAAAGTTGGCACAGTTGTTAAGGACACTACTGACGCTATGCTGCTGCAAGAGGACCTGGAAAGGTTGAGCAGATGGGCTGAGAGGTGGCAAATGAAGTTTAACATTGACAAATGTAAAGTACTACATATGGGAAACAGTAACTCCAGACTCTCTGTGGTATTACACTGACAGTGGTGGAGAACGAAAAGGACGTGGGGGTAATTGTGCAGGCAGATATGAAGTTTTCTGAGCAGTGCAGACAGGTTGCAAGAGTAGCTCATGGTGTCTTGTCAATGATATACAGGAATTTTTCTAACAGGGATAAGGAAGTGATTATTCCCTTGTATAAGGCAATGGTCAGGCCACACCTTGTATACTGTATACAGGTCTGGAGGCCTCATTTCAAGAAGGATGTAGTGCTGCTGGAACATGTATAGAGAAGGGCAACAAGATTGGTGAATGGAACAAAGGGGTACTCTTACGAAGAAAGGCTTAAGTTTTGCAAATTACAGTGTCTTGGAGACTAGGCACCAGCAAGGTGATCTGATAGAGGTGTATAAAGCCTTGAATGGTTTGAGCATGCTCAATGCTGATGGGATTCTTCCTCTTGCTCAGAATAATCACCTGAGAGGGCATAAATTCAAATTGAGGAAAGACGGATGTAGGATAGACGTGAAGAAATTTGCCTTTAGCCAGCGGGTGGTTGGTTGGTGGAACAGACTTCTATTGTCGTGGAAGTTGATAGCCTAAATAAGTTTAAGGCTCAGCTGGACAGGTATTTCGAACGAACAGAGGGGTGAAGTGGAAGTGGTTATTTATTTATTTTATTTTATTTTATTTTATTATTTTTTTTTTTGGCTGATGCTGCATAAGCTTGCTTTCTTGCATCAAATGCCTCTACTAATGCTAATGCTAAAGTCTGGAATTTCCATATATGAGAACAGCAAGGGTGTCTGCATATGCAAGTTTAGAAATACGCTCATGTTCTTTAACCAGCCATCCATCAAAGACCACGTTCCAGCAAACAGAGCTGACAACTGATACCTGAGGGTAAGAGGAAAAGTTCTTGTTGGCAATTTCTGTAGACTTTGCTGGGGCATTTGACTCATACTGGTGGCATAGTGTCCTTAGGGAGACTCTGCCAGACAAATTAGCATTAGTAGAGAGAGGCATATGATGCAAGAAAGCAAACTTATGCAGCATCAGCCAAAAAAAAAAAAAAAAAACCGCTCCCATTTCCCCCTCCGTTCATGCCAAATACCTGTCCAGCTCAGCCTTAAATTTATTTAGGCTATCAACTTCCACAACAAAGGATGGAAGTCTGTTCCACCAACCAACTACCCGCTGGCTAAAGGCAAACTTCCGCACATCTATCCTACATCTGTCTTTCCTCAATTTGAATTTATGTCCACTCAGGTGATTATTCTGAGCAAGAGGAAGAATCCCATCAGCATTGAGCATGCTGAAACCATTCAAGGCATTATACACCTCAATCAGATCACCTCGCAGGTGCCTAGTCTCCAGACACTGTAATTTGCAAAATTTAAGCCTTTCTTCGTAAGAGCAACCCTATGTTTCATTCACTAATCTTGTTGCCTTTCTCTGTACTCGTTCCAACAGCTCTACATCCTTCTTAAAATGAGGCCTCCAGACCTGTATGTACTCAAGGTGTGGCCTGACCATTGCCTTATACAAGGGGATAATCACCTCCTTATCCCTGCTAGAAAAATTCCTGTATATCATTGACAAGACACTATGAGCTACTCTTGCAGACCGTCTGCACTGCTCAGAAAACTTCATATCTGCCTGCACAATTACCCTCAGGTCCTTTTCATTCTCTACCACTGTCAGTGTAGTACCACAGAGTTGATACGTCACTCTGGGGTTACTTCTTCCCATATGTAGTACTTTACATTTGTTAATGGATTACCAATCTCCATTAACTTCATTTGCCACGTCTCTGCCCATCTGCTCAACTTTTCTAGATCCTGTTGCAGCAGCGTACTGTCATTAGTGTCCTTAACAACCCTGCCAACCTTAGTATTGTCTGAAAACTTGAACATTAAACTTGATATACCATCATCAATATCATTTATAAATACAGAAAACAATAATGGACCCAACACTGAACCCTGAGGGACTCCAATAATAACATCAGTCCACGATGAGCAGTGTCCATTGATTACCACTCCATCTTCTCCCACTCAACCATCCCTTTATCCATAGGAGCAATTTGCCTCTAATGCCACACTGCTCCAATTTGTTCGGCAGTCTTCCATGTGCAACAGTATCAAAAGCCTTTCTAAGATCCAAATATATGATATCAAAATTATTCCCTGCATCCAGTTTCTTTGTGAAAACATCATAGTATCCAATCAAATTGGTCAGACAAGACTTTCCCTTAAAGCCATGTTGTTTTCCGAGCTATAACTGAAGTCTTGACTAGATGATCCTGCAGTGCTTCTTTAACCAGTGCCTCCATTCATTTTCCTGGGACAGAAGTTAAACTAACAGGTCTATAATTACTTCTGTCGCCCTTTGATCCTCCTTTGTGAATTGGGGTCACATTTGCACATCTCCAGTCCATGGGTACCTACCCTTGAGTCCAAAGAAGCTCTCATAATTATGGCTAACGGTTTGCTTACTTCCTTTGCTGCCTCCTTTAATATAACTGGATAGATCTCATTATCCCCGGGTGTCTTTTTTATGTTTATCTTCAACAATTTCTCCTCCACTTTCCTCTCAGTTATTACAAAATCATCTAGCTCACTGCTAGAGTTTAACTCACCTTTGGCATTCCCCTCCCTGAATAACTCCTCATGGGTGAATGTAGATGCAAAATACTCATTTAGTTTGTTAGCCACCTGAGCACGATCATCAACAGTTGAACCATCAATATCCAGTGGACCAATCTGATTCATCCCTTTTCTTAGAGTTTAAATAAGTAAAGAACTCTTTGTTGTTTTTTTATTCCTCCTTTGCCAAGGATTTCTCATAATCTGCCTTTGCCTGCCTAATCTCCTTTGTGACTTGGTTACAGACCAGCTTCTATCTATCATAGGGTTCCATGTCATCCATTAATTTATATGTATCCCATGCATTTTTCTTCTCTGACATATGTCTCATTAGTTCATCTGACATCTCCATTAAGGCCTAAACCTTGAACAATATTTTTTTTGTTGGTATGTAAAGCTTAGTAGCTTCCAAGATAAATTCTTTGAATGCTTCTCATTATGAATTTGCTATTGGTAACTTCATCAGTTGGTCCCACCGTGTAGAATTTAAATACTGTCTCAGACCATCGTAGCTGCCTTTACGAAAGCAATAATCCTTCCCTTTACCCTTGATGGTAGTTACCTCTTTGAGTAAATCCCACTTCAGCACACTGTGATCACTGCCACCTAGTGGTTCCTTTATCTGCAGATTCTTAATGCATGGAGAATCACTACCGATAATCAGATCAAGAGTATTACTCCCTCTAGTTGCCTCCCAAATATGCTGATGTAGAAAACAATCATCCAATAAATCCACAAAAGCCTTGCTAGTGTGTGAGTGACCAACCCACAAATTCCAGTCAATATCTGGGAAATTAAAAACCCTCATTATAAGACTCTGATTTACTGGCCCACTCTATTTCCCTGTACAGTTCCTTATTATACTCATCAGAGTTTTTAGGCTTATAACACACTGCTGCTCTCAATTTTGATCTCCGAATGCTTATGTCACACCAAACTGACTCGACACTGCACTGTCCAGCGATGTTGACTGGCTTCACTTCCTTGGATTTTATGTGTTTCTTAACTAATAGCATAATCCGTCCTTCCTTCCTGTACACATTGTACTCCCCAAATTCCAGTTTTGCATTCCTTATATCTGTGTGACACCGTATCTCTGATATCTGAAGAATATCTGCCTTTGATGTTCTGAGCAATACCTCAAATTCAAATTTTTTTACCAAACCCCTAGCATTGGTATACATGCAAGTATACATGCACCTGTTCCTATTCTTAGCTACCCTAACAGAACCCATGTGTTTACTTGTACCACAATGACTCCCAGCAGTCTCTGAAATATCCTGCATCTTGTTTTCCAGGCTGCTGCTCATTCCAAAAGAAGCAGTGCAAGAATCACTTTCTCCTCTGCCAGTGGCTACTGTTAATCTACTAGTCCTTGTATGCCCCTAAGTTAGCAGTTTTCCAACCCACCTAACACTGCCTTGATAGCATGAGCAAATATTCTTGCACCCTTTTTATTTAAGTGTATCCCATCCCTGTAGAAGCAGTCTCTCCTGTTAACAAGTACAGACTAGGCTGAAAAAAATGTTACCCTTTGAGCTTTGCATAATCTTTCCAGAGCCGAATTGATTGACAAGGCTCTCATCATATGCTCTCTTCTATCGTGTCTGGGCAGAATTGCAGACACTTTCAAATTCAACCCTAATTCACGGTTTTTTTTGAACAGTTACCTGTACTTGTTAAGTAATTCTGCCAGTCTCCTACTCTTAATGTCATTAATGCCAACATGTACAACAATATCACCTTTTTAGCATTAGTAGAGGCATTTGATGCAAGAAAGCAAGCTTATGCAGCATCAGCCAAAAAAAAAAAAAAATAATAAATAAATAAAAAAGAACCACTTCCACTTCACCCCTCTGTTCGTTCGAAATACCTGTCCAGCTGAGCCTTAAACTTATTTAGGCTATCAACTTCCAAGACAAGGGATGGAAGTCTATTCCACCAACCAACCACCCGCTGGCTAAAGGCAAATTTCCTCACATCTATCCTACATCCGTCTTTCTCAATTTGAATTTATGCCCTCTCAGGTGATTATTCTGAGCAAGAGGAAGAATCCCATCAGCATTGAGCATGCTCAAACCATTCAAGGCTTATATACACCTCTAACAGATCACCTCGCCAGTGCCTAGTCTCCAGACACTGTAATTTGCAAAACTTAAGCCTTTCTTCGTAAGAGCACCCCTTTGTTCCATTCACTAATGTTGTTGCCCTTCTCTGTACTCGTTCCAGCATCTCTACATCCTTCTGGAAATGAGGCCTCCAGACCTGTATACAGTACTCTAGGTGTGGTCTGACCATTGCCTTATACAATGGAATAATCACCTCCTTATCCCTGCTAGAAATATTCCTATATATCATTGACAATACACCATGAGCTACTCTTGCAGCCCGTCTGCACTGCTCAGAAAACTTCATATCTGCCTGCACAATCACCCCCAGGTCCCTTTCATTCTCTACCACTGTCAGTGTAGTACCACAGAGTTGATACGTTGCTCTGGGGTTGCTGTTTCCCATATGTAGTACTTTACATTTGTCAATGTTAAACTTCATTTGCCACCTCTCACCCCATCTGCTCAACCTTTCCAGATCCTGTTGCAGTAGTATAGTGTCAGTAGTGTCCTTGACAACCCTGCCAACCTTTGTATCGTCTGCAAACTTGGACATTAAGCTTGATATACCATCATCGATATCATTTATAAATACAGAAAACAATAATGGACTCAATACTGAACCCTGAGGGACTCCACTAATAACATTAGTCCACGATGAGCAGTGTCCATTGATTACCACTCTCTGTCTTCTCCCCCTCAACCACCCCCTTATCCATAGCAGCAATTTTCCTCCAATGCCACACTGCTCCAATTTGTGCAGCAGTCTTCCATGTGCAACAGTATCAAAAGCCTTTCTAAGATCCAAGTATATAATATCAAAGTTATTTCCTGCATCCAGTTCTTTTGTGACTGCATCATAGTATCCAATCAAATTGGTCAGGCAAGACTTCCCCTTAACAAAACCATGCTGTGTCTGAGCTATAACTGAAGTCTTGTCTAGATGATCCTGCAGTGCTTCTTTAACCAGTGCCTCCATTAATTCTCCTGGAACAGAAGTTAAACTAACAGGTCTATAATTACTTGTGTCGCCCTTTGATCCTCCTTTGTGAATTGGGGTCACATTTGCACATCTCCAGTCCATGGGTACTTCCCCTGAGGCCAAGGAAGCTCTCATAATTATGGCTAAAGGTTTGCTTACTTCCTTTGCTGCCCCCTTTAATATAACTGGATAGATCCCATCCACCCCAGGTGCCTTTCTTGTATTTATCTTGAACAATTTCTCCTCCACTTTACTCTCAGTTATTACAACATTCTCTAGCTTACTGCCAGAGTTGAATACACCTCTGGCATTCCCCTCGCTGAATAACTCCTCATGTGTGAATGTCGATGCAAAATATTCATTCAGTTTGTTAGCTACCTGAGCAGTTTCATCAACAGTTTATTTACCCATCGATATCAAGTGGACCAATCTGATTCATCCCCTTCCTGCTAGAGTTTACATAAGTAAAGAACTGTTTGCTGTTTTTCTTTGCATCCCTTGCCAAAGATTTCTCGTAGTCTGCCTTCGCCTGCCTAACCTCCTTTGTAACTTGGTTACAGATCAACTTGTATCTATCATAGGCTTCTGTGTCATGTGTTAATTTCTATGTATCCCATGCATTTTTTTTCTCTGCCATATGTCTCATTAGTTCATCTGACATCCACTTAGGCCTAAACCTTGAACAATATTTCTTAGTTGGTATGTAAAGCCTAGTAGCTTCCAAGATAAGTTCTTTGAATGCTTCCCATTTTGAATTTGCTGTTGGTAACATCATTAATTGGTCTCACAGTGTAGAATTTAAATACTGTCTCAGTCCATCGTAGTCGCCTTTACGAAAGCAATAACCCTTCCCTTTACCCCTAATGGTAGTTACCTCTTTGAGTAAATCCCACTTCAGCACACTGTGATCACTTTCACCTAGTGGTTCATTTACCTGCAGATTCTGAATGCATGAAGAATCACTACTGATAATCAAATCAAGAGTATTACTCCCTCTAGTTGCCTCCCGAACATGCTGATGTAGAAAACAGTCATCCAATAAATCCACAAAAGCCTTGCTAGTGTGTGAGTGACCAACCCCCAAATTCCAGTCAATATCTGGGAAATTAAAATCCCCCATTATAACACTCTCTGATTTGCTGGCCCACTCTATTTCCCCATACAGTTTCTTGTTATACTCATCAGAATCATTAGGCCTATAGCACACTCCTACTCTCAATTTTGATCTCCCAATGCTTATGTCACACCAAACTGACTTGACACTGCACTGTCCAGCAATGTCGACTGGATTCACTTCCTTGGATTTTATGTATTTCTTAACTAATAGCATAACCCCTCCTCCCTTCCTACCCTGTCTATCCTTTCTGTAGACATTTTACTCCCCAAATTCCAGTTCTGCATTCCTTATATCTGTGTGACACCACGTCTCTGAAATCCGCACAATATTTGCCTTTGATGTTTTGAGCAATACCTCAAATTCATCAAATTTATTTACTAAACTCCTAGCATTGGTGTACATGCAAGTATACATGCACCTGTTCTTTTTCTTAGCTACCCTAACACAACCTATGTGTTTATTTGTACCCCAATGATTCCCAGCAGTCTCTGAAATATCCTGCATCTTATTTTCCAGGCTGCGGCTCATTCCAATAGAAGCAGTGCAAGAATCACTTTCACCTCTGCCAGTGGCTACTGTTAATCTATTAGTCCTTGTATCCCCCCAATCTAGCAGTTTTCCGACCCACCTAACACTGCCTCGATAGCATCAGCAAACATTCTTGCACCCTTTCTATTTAAGTGTATCCCATCCCTGTAGAAGCAGTCTCTCCTGTTAACAAGTACAGATCAGGCTGAAAAAAATTCTACCCTTGAGCCTTGCACAGTCCCTCCAGGACCGAATTGATCGACAGGGCTCTCGTCATATACTCCCTCCTATCCTCCTATCGTGTCTGGGCAGAATTGCAGACACTTTCAAATTCAACCCTAATTCACGGCTTTTTTTCAACAGTGACCTGTACTTGTTAAGTAATTCCGCCGGTTGTTGTTGTTGTTGTTTTGGTTTTTAGGAGCATTAGCAACTAAGGCCATATTGCTCCAGGATATGCGGCGGTCATTCCTTAACCTTTCCGCATCCTCCGTATTTGGTGGTGACGGGCTCGAACCCCGGTCTAATCAAGAAGCGTGTGCTACGCACTGCTGCTCCTTCCCACCTGGCTACGGAGGCGCCGGATTCCGCCGGTCTCCTACTCTTATTATCATTAGTGCCAACGTGTACAACTATATCATCTTTTGTGCCCTTAAAAGATGATATCTGCTCTACAACGTCATCAACCTTTGTCCCTGGCAGACATACCCTGGTCCTGTTCCACCTATCCTTTTTACAAAGCATGTTTCCCGTTTCCCTGACAATAGAGTCACCAACAACTACTAGTTCCTTTGGGACCAGTGCATTCTGCCTTGGGGGCTGCCGTTGTGTTGCGCGATGACCAAGTGCAAGCTCTGGCATTGGTGTGGGCAGCTGAGAGGTTGATGGGCCCCTCACTTTTAATCCTTCGAGGGCATCCACCCTGTCCTTCAAGCTCTCATATAGGCCCATAACAATGCTGAGTTGTCGCCTGATTTCCTTACACTCCCTGCATCGCGCACACACAAAGACATTGCAGTATCATGTCCCGTACCTGACTGCTCCAGAAACATCAAGCAAGTAGTGCATTTTAATAGGCTGTGATTCAGAGGGCAACTGCCCCCCCCTTAGTTTTCCCCTGAGCCACAGCACTCCCATTAGCTTGAGCCTTTTGCTTTGTTGCTCTGGTCAGAGTCATGATTTCGATTTAATTTCAATAAAATTTCAATTTCAGTACAAAATTAAAACTCTAAACTTATATCTCAACACAGTTATAATGCTATATTTATGTTTCAGTATCGAGTGTTATCTACGAAATCCCTTTATATAACTTCCGTATCAAGTTAAGTATTAATTATTTATTTTTTACTAATTATTTATGTTATGTAACCCAAGGCATTATATGTATAGTTAAAAGTACAATTTAATTGACAATGAAGTTCAACAAGATTAATTATCTGATTAATTGACAATATTATCTACTATACTATATTAAGCTTATGCAGTCTATTGTCACGTAATAATTTTGTGCCCTTAAAAGATGATATCTGCTCTATAATGTCATCAGCCTTTGCTCCTGGCAGACATACTCTGTTCCTGTTTCACCTATCCTTTTTACATAGCATGTTCCTCGTTTCCCTGACAATGGAGTCACCAACAACTACTAGTGTCCCACAAAACCTCCATAAGGTTAATAAACAGCTGCCTTAAGGACAGAAGTATCTGAGTTCACACAAGGTTCCAGGAATTGTCAAGCCCTGTGAACAGAGGTTCCCCACAGGGGCTGAATCTTTGGCCCTTTCTTCTGGACAGTTGGTTTAGATGAATTTCTGGCCTTGGATCTGGGCCCAGTGGAATGCTTAGCCTTTGCAAATGATTTGATTCTCCTTGTAAAGGAGAACACAAGCATGGTTGTAGAGCAAAGACCAAATGCCATCCTCATGCAACTGCAGGAATGGGCACAAATGCAAATGCTCAGGATATCACCTGAAAAAACTAAACCCATATGTTTGATAGGAAACCTTAGGTCTCCTTAGGAGACCCCCCCCCCCCAAATTAAAATTAATGGAAAAACCATAAAAATGGTATCAGAACTAAAATATGTAGGGGTTGTTTTTGACTCAAAATTAAATTTTTATTCCCATTTGGTATATACTTGGCAAAAATAGCGAGAAACTACGCAAGCATGATTGCCAGGATCAGTCGGGCTAACTGGGGGCTCAAAAGAAGGACCCTGGCAATCATATACTGAGCAGTGTTCTTGCCTGTCATCACCTGTAGAGCTGGTTCGTGGTTTATCTGCATGGCCATACTTAGAAACAGGAACAAATTAGAGACAATTCAGAGAACAATAGAAATATGATCTTTATTGTAAGGTGCAAGAGTACATGTAGGTACACAGACTTTACAATACCCTGCAGGTTGGCTGGTTTTTCTCCCACTTTATTTGAAAGTAGCCAAAAGAGGCTTATATTATACTTATATGTATAATGTATAATGAGCCATTGCTGCTCTGTTAACTACTACTTTAAAAGGCAATAATCACAGAATTTTTGGGAATAGCCCTTGATACAGCCAATGCCATCAAGGGTGATAGAAAGAGAATAGCCACAAAGCTCTGTGAGCTACGGCAAACAAATTGGGATTAGGAAACCAGAGGTCTGGTTACCAAAAGGTTTCTCCCGCAGGTGGCAATGGTTAGTCCAAAGCCACCGAAGTGGTATGCCCCTGAACTTTTCCCACCATTTATATTGACATGTCACTGCTCCCTAAAGGCTAAATTAATTTCCTTAGGGCTGACTGATGACCCAAACTGTACCTGTGGTGAAAGTGAAGACTGGGCACACATTCTCTCTACCAATTTATAATATACCAAGAACCAAATTAATAGCAGAAATTGGCCCCATATGCAGGGGACAAAAACATTTATTTATAATAGAAGAAAATAATTATAAAGCTTTTACAAGCTTTACACAAAAAGTATTTTAAATGAGTAAAAATATCCAGAGACGGGCCTTACAGCCCCCACAGCAAAACAATTCCACAGCCAAAGTGCCCAAGTCTCTCACCGTGCCCAGATGATGACTTTTTAAATTGGCAGGGTAGCTGGGTCCAGCTCCCCGACAGATACTCAAATTTGACTAAATTGGATTGATTAGAACCGCCCAGGATTACCATGCCCCTGGTGGGGGACCAGGAGCACAACACCAAATAAGTAGACATGTAGGGGAGGGAGATGTATAGGCAGCCAGGGAAGCAGCTTAGCTGAAAAATATTAGTAAGCTAACAGCAAGGGGATGCAATGTAGAATGAAAGAAGAATGAATGAAAGAGTGTGAAAGACTAAGAGAATGGGCTGGGCAGTGAACATGAGTGAAATAGGAATTGTAGTAAAAGGGAATGAAGAATGTTAGTTTTGGTGGAAGTGACCCAGCAAGGGAATAAGAGAGACTGAATATGTTTTATGGTAAATGGGAGTGAGTGAAGGAATGAAAGAAAGTGGCTGCAAGAACACATATATAACAACAATATATTTATTAGAAATGCTAACATAATTTCAGCACAATTACTAATAACAACAACAATGCAAACACTGCACCCCCTGGCTTGCGAGATCTGCGGCCAGGGCTGCACTTTAACTGAAAATTATAAGTAAGTTGAAGTGCCCGGGAAGAGCAGTACAGCAAGAAAGAATTGAGTAAATGAGATAAATACCAGCAGAATAAATGAGAGTATGCCTGTGAGGCGGCCTCTATAGCCGAGTGGTCAGGCACAGGATTAATATAACACACACACTCTTTGAGTAGATTAGGGTTCAAGCCCCAGACTACTAAATACAATTGATCTGCCAACCTACTGGACCAGCGTGGGAGATTATGGTCCATTTCTCTCAACATGAATCATTAAGGAGGCTTCCATCCTGCAGTGGATTGATAATGGCTGCAGTTCATGTCTGTGAGTGTGAAAGGGTGCAAACCACATATTGATTAATTTAAGTATTTATTAACCCTTAGTCTCTAGCCACTAAAATTATTACGTGTTTAGTATAGTAAGTACACTACATACAATTGCCCACCCCACTGGTGTGAGAATGAGGATGGATGTGTAAAAACAATTGTATAACCTAACAGAAAATGTGGAAAAAAAAGCAAAAAAACTATAAAACCAGAATGAGAGCAGAGTGAATGAGGATTAGGAGTGGATGAAATTGCTTGCCGTCCTCCATCTCCCCCTGATGGATGAAGGGCAGAGGGAGGACATAGTGGCCCTCTGCCTATACAAGCAGACACCATGCCTTTGCTAATAAGCTGGCGTAGTGTGGGATGCTGACGCTGACCAACAGGGGTTGGTTGCCCTTTGGCCAGTGTAGGATAGAGCACCAATGCAGGCCCTCCAACATAGGGACCCTTTTCTGTATGATCCTTCATTCCTGCCACGTGGGTTGGTTGTTTGCTCATTCCTAACATCCTCCCCCCCAATCTGGGTGTCCCCTACCCTCCATTTGTCTGGTGGGTAACCTCACTGCCATCTGTCAACTCTCACCCCTGGGGCAGGATGGGCATTCTGCCTTGGGGGTGCCCTCTTCTGTTCCCCCTTTCAACCAGGCGGGGGCCTTTACTACTGCTCCCTCTTCGTCTCTACCACTTTAATCCCCTCCCACTTCCTGTCTCCCCGCTATCACCTTCAACCTTTCTTATTATTATTATTTTTTTTCCTTCCTCCTGGGCTCTCCCTGTCTGTAGCCTTGGCTACAATACAATAGGGTTTGCCCCACCAGTGCTTTACGCTCTCTACTGCCAAGACTGCCTCCTCATGGCGCTGGACGATAAACTAGAGGTTTTTGTATGAAAGCACAGGCCCCTAGGCTAAGAGGCTGAATGAACAACACAACCCTACACTAATAGCACCTGAACACTCGCTAACCTTTATAAATCTGGCCCAAATCCTGCGGAGTTGCGGAGGGAAGCCTCATTACAACTAACACCATACAGTTCTAGAGTTTAAAGGTGGATTTAATGATTGCTATGTGTTATTTTTTTTATTATTTTTTTTTTTATGAAAACCCCAAACATGAGAGGTATTAGAACCTATAGTACTGTGCTTGGGTTGGAGGTTGAGAAGACGAAAGAAGATATATGTTGACATTAGACTTGAACTTCTGTAGACTGTAATTTTCAGGAAATACATATGAAGGAAGGTTGTTCCAGAAAACGGCAGTTGAATGAATAAACGAGGAAGATGAAAAGTTGGTTCTGTTAGTGTGAAGTTGGACAATAAATGGATGTTGGCTGGTGGTGGCACGTGTTCGGACTGTTTTGAAAGAGAGAGCGGGAATTATAGAAGCCAATTCAGAAGAACAGTGCCCATGGAAATATCTGTAGAAGAGGCATGCAGCAGAAAGAGTACGTCTATGAGACAGCGAGTGGAGAGACTCTGTTAGAGATGAATCATTAATTACCTAACTGCCCTCTTCTGGATGGAATTGAGAAGCCTGAGAGAGGTTTTGGGGGCACCACCGCAGATGTGGGAACAATATTCCATGGGGGCAGATTTGCGATTTATACAGGGTAAGCAGCTGTTTGGAAGAAAAGTTATACGGAGAGCAAAAGAGAAAACCAAGTTTTTTAGATGCAGAGGAAGCAATATTTGTAATGTGCTTGTACCAAGAGAGATTAGAAGTCAGAGTAATCCCCAAAAGAGATATATCATTTTGCCTAGAAATCGGAGTGTCATCAAAGATAAGCATAGGAGCAGAAGAATCCTTTTTTTGCGAGATATAAGACAAGACTGAGTTTTAGAAGGATTGAAATCAACTAAGTTGTCTTTGCCCCACTGGAGAATTAACCTGGAAATCAGCATTTAAGAAATTGGTAGCTGATATTCGAGAAGTTGAAGCTGATTGAGCAGGGCAAGGTTTCTCAAAATGGAAAGTGTAATGCAATGTGCTATCATTGGCAAAACTATGGATAGGATTTCCAATCAATGGAAGAAGGTTATTAATATACAAGAGGAAAATAGTGGGGGAAAGAACTGAACGTTGGGGGACACCAGCATTAGTGGAGAAGTTAGAAGACAGAGGACCATCTACCATCACCCTCAGTGAGCAATCAGAGAGAAAACTGGATAACCAAGTACAAAAAGCAGTTGGCAAACCATTAGATGGAAGCTTGTTTAGAAGATCTTTATACCAAACACGATTGAAAGTCTTTGAGATGTCAAGAGCAACTGCTTGTGTTTCACCCAACTTTTCCATTGCATTTGTCCATAAATGGGTAAAATAAGCCCATTGGGTAACAGATCCACTGGTAACATATCACCAGTGGATCGACACTGACGGAATCCATACTGGCGATCGTTGATCAGATGGAAGGTTTCTAGGTAATTTAAGAGTTTGCGGTTAATTGATTTTTCCATTACTTTAGAAAGAGTAGAAGTAATTGCAATGGGACGATAATTGGATGGGAGGTACTTGTCATCCTGTTTAGGAACTGGCTGTTTATGAGCAAATTTCCAAGCAGAAGGAAAAACACCTTTGGAATAAGAAAGTAAAAAAAGGCGGCAAAGAACAGGAGTAAGTTCAGGAGCGCAGGTTTTGAGAACAAGTGGAGAAATACCGTCAGGACCTGGAGCTTTTTTAGCATCGAGATTCGTCAAAATCCTTCTTACATCCTTTTGACGGAAGACCACAGGAGGCATTGAAAGGAGCGTGTTGGGAATGATGGGAAGTGTTTTACCAAGATCATTAATACATGAGTTGGAAGAGAAATGGGATGCTAGAAGGTCAGCTTTATCCTTGGCTGAAGTGACAACAGAACCATCTGGTTTTGACAGAGGTGGGGGCAAAGATGGGCAAAAGTTGCGGCCAGTAGCTTTGGCAAGAGACCAGAATGCTCGGCTACCATTAGGGCAAGAAGCAAGTTTTCTACTCTTAGCCTGTTCAAAATCTAGTTTGGACTGATTAATAACTGCTTTACAATTGTTGCAAGCTTTGGTGTAGGCAGAAAATGAAACTGAAGACTGGAAACAAGCCAATTACGATATGCAACATTCTTCTCTTGAACAGCCTTAGCACATTTATTGGAAAACCAAGGTTTAGATAAAGGATGAGATTTTAATATAGAATGTGGAATAAAGGATTCCATTCCTACAAGAATAATTTTACTGACACGATCAGAGCAAACATTGACATCAGAAGTTTTGAAACAGTAGTCCGACCAAGGAAAAGAAGAAAAGAAATCTTGCAGGTCATCCCATTTTGCATTCTTGTAATGCCAAACAATACGAGGTTGGGAATAGCCATGAGATAAAGGCTTCATTAGAGAAGAGACAATCACCAAGTTGTGATCTGAGATACCTAAAGGACCACTCATTTCGACCGTGTACTTAGAAGGGTTGTTTGTGAGAAAAAGATCAAACGTGTTGGCTGTATGGTTAGGATTGTCCGGTATTCTTGTGGTTAAATGTACAATCTGTGCAAGGTCGAGATGCTGAGCTTTTGCTCAGCATCTCGACCAGCTGGGTCGGTGTGACTAGAAAACGGAAGCCAGCTGGAGTTGTGAATATTAAAATCACCAAGGAAAATTACCTCACTGTTAGGAAAGTTGGACCAGAGAAAGTCAAGTTGCAAAGAGGGGAAGTCAAAGAGCTCCAAGTGATTAGTGGAGTTGGGAGTACGGTAGAGACAGCAGATCAATTTGACACAGTGAGGTAGAGAGATTTTACAATTGTATAACCTAATAATGGCTGCAGTTCAGAGAAGCCAGAGAAGATCTAAGCCAGAGAAGATCAAAGAGAGGAGATTTCAAATAACCAATTCTCTGACAGGGAATATCGGAATGGACATATGCACAAGTACAGCCTTTGAGGCGAAAGGAATCATACAGCAAATAATTTGGGCAACTGAGATGAGCAATATTTGAATCAACCGATAACTGAGATTCTGTCAGAAAAAGTACTTGGGATTTGGCAGACTGCAAGTGGAAATGGACATCGTTGAGATTAGAATTGAGACCCCAGATATTTGTGAAATGAACTAGGAAGTGTTTAAGTGGTTTAGATCTTTTTGCAGTTAAGCTTACTCTATTAGTTTGGCAATTCATGGTGTATTCGATAGTAAGAAAAAGTGGGTGGGACATGCTGTATGAAGTAATGAAATTTTTGGATGTGGCATACACATGGTAGGAATATACCCAGATCCTTGACATAATGTGGGCTCGACAATGCTCCCCTCATACACACTACTCGGACTCCCTCCAGTCACTATCTGGCAGAATAGAGGTAGCAAGATTATACACTAGCTGATCCGGAAGCCTCCTAGAGAATTACCAATAGGTTCAGTCCGGTGTACTAACTAGCGGCTGGCCTGTGAACACCGTTTTAGAGCTGTACCCTCGAAATGTAAGGAAGATTGGATCTCGCTATGATGTTCATCATAACCTGAAAAGTCATCAGTCATACTGCATGATGGATGCGATGGGGAAGTGTTGATCAGAACTTAGCTCTGGAGACTAAATATGGGTTACACCACTTCAAGCCTCCAATAAGCAAAGTGGTGGTATTGCACCGGTTGATGAGAGTCATCTACCACCTAGTATTGCTTGGTAACACAGAGGGGCAGCATTCCTCCATGTGGTGTGGGTGCCACACATTGACTCCTGCTTACATTGGTTCATACCTGGGCTTGTGCATGGAGGTTATACCCAGGATTACTATCAGTCCCACCATCGTTAAGGTGCAAGCAGAGGATTTGACTGTCACAGACCATCCTGACTTCACTGAAATTTAGTCTACTTAACTTGAATGTCACCTGAATATCAATTCCATCAGCATTTTAGACTCCCGGTAGCCAGTACAGCTTTTCTGGCGTAACTGAAGGAGGAACTGGACAGGCATTTGGAGGGAATGGTGTGATTTTTTTTTTTTTTTTTTGGCTGATGCTGCATAAGCTCATACACTGGCTTTCTTGCATCACATGCTACTACTACTAATGTCTGTGACATTTTCAAGGACCTAAATGGAAGTTTTACTTCTGTACACTCATTTGGCTGTTCATTTAGACAAAATACATTATTCATCTTTTGTCTTACAGCTGCTAATAGATGCCTGCCAGTACCTACAAAACAACTACCCGGCAGTGTCCCATATTTTTAAGTTTATAGCCGATTTTCTGTTCAGGAAATCTGCTATACACTTAATTGCTATACAATTTAATAGGATATTAGCAACTGAGAACTATGGATAATGATATTTGTTTCTAAGTTGATGTTATTTGTTATGTTATTTGGTATTTAGGAGCATTAGCAACTAAGGCCATATTGCTCCGGGAACATGCGGTGGTCATTCCCTGATCTTTCCGCATTCTCCGTATTTGGTGGTGACGGGCTCGAACCACGGTCTAATCAAGAAGCGTGTGCTATGCACTGCTGCTCCTTCCAACCTGGCTACGGAGGCGCCCTTTTTTTTTTATAAGTGTCAGTAGAGTCCTTAACAACCCTGCCAACCTTTGTATCGTCTGCAAACTTGGACATTAAGCTTGATATACCATCATTAATATTATTTATAAATACAGAAAACAACAGTGGACCCAATACTGAACCTTGAGGGACTCCACTAATAACATTAGTCCACAATGAGCAGTGTCCATTAATTACCACTCTCTGTCTTCTGCCACTCAACCATCCCTTTATCCATAGCAACAATTTGCCACCAATGCCACACTGCTCCAATTTGTGCAGCAGTCTTCCATGTGCAACAGTATCAAAAGCCTTTCTAAGATCCAAATATATAATATAAAAGTTATTCCCTGCATCCAATTCTTTTGTGATTACATCATAGTATTCAATCAAATTGATCAGGCAAGACCTTCCCTTAACAAAACCATGCTGTGTCTGAGGTATAACTGAATTCTTGTCAAGATGATCCTGCAGTGCTTCTTTAACCAGTGCTTCCATTAATTTTCCTGGAACAGAAGTTAAACTCACAGGTCTATAATTACTTGTGTCAGTCTTTGATCCTCCTTTGTGAATTGTGGTTACATTTGCACATCTCCAGTCTGTGGGTACCTCCCCTGAGTCCAAGGAAGCTCTCATAATTATGGCTAACGGATTGCTTACTTCCTTTGCTGCCCTCCTTTAATATAACTGGATAGATCCCATCCAACCCAGGTGCCTTTCTTGTATTTATCTTCAACAATTTCTCCTCCACTTTACTCTCAATTATTACAAGATCATCTAGCTCACTGCCAGTGTTTACTTCATCTATGGCATTCCTCTTCCTGAGTAACTCCTCAGGTGTGAATGTAGATGCAAAATATTGATTTAGTTTGTTAGCTACCTGACCAGGATCATGAAAAGTTGAACCATCGATATCAAGTGGACCAATCTGATTCATCCACTTCCTTCTAGTGTTTACATAAGTAAAGAACTCCTTGCTGTTTTTCTTTGCATCCTTCGCCTGCCTAACCTCCTTTGTAACTTGGTTACAGATCAACTTATATCTATCATAGGCTTCTGTGTCACATGTTAATTTATATGTATCCCATGCATTTTTCTTCTCTGCCATATGTCTCATTAGTTCATCTGACATCCATTTAGGCCTGAACCTTGAACAATATTTCTTAGGTCGTATGTAAAGCCTAGTAGCTTCCAAGATAAGTTCTTTGAATGCTTCCCATTTTGAGTTTGCTGTTGGTAACATCATCAGTTGGTCCCACTGTATAGAATTTAAATACTGTCTCCGACCATCGTAGTCGCCTTTACGAAAGCAATAACCTTCCCTTTATCCCTGATGGTAGTTACCTCCTTGAGTAAATCCCACTTCAGCACACTGTGATCACAGTGGGGGTTTCTGAAAGCAAAAGGAATAGGCATCCTGCACCCTTCGCTAAGACACGCTTTAACTCCCTGCTCGCAGTGCATTGTACCAGTTTTCTAGCCTCTAAGCATCAGTGTATTTCACTGATGAAGTAAGAGAAAAATATATTGCAAAATGATTGGTGCTGTTATTATTAGATGCATGTGCTGATAAAAATAGAATACATTTCTAAACAAAGGTTTACAGTACTAATTTACTGCAATGCCAACAACAGAGGCTCTTTTGTTGGTGTTTGCTGTAAACCTTTGAGTATCTTTAAAATGTTATGTTTCTAAATGCTGTGGATAAATGCTTTTCTTTTTATGTGTGTGTTTAGTTATATTGTGTGTGTAATATTGTATTTTTATCTTTTGCTGCTTGTTATTATAAATGTATAGATAGGTGTTAAGTTGTGTTTTGTTATTTCAACAATTTCCTCACCCCTCCTCTCTCTCTCTCTCCGTGTGTCCACAATATGCTGTCCACAATAACAGTCCACAATATGCTGCATCATACACATGTTAATGTATATATTTTGAGTATTTGCTGCTGTGTTCTTTTACACTATTGTGTTCAGAATAGAAGTGAGATTAGAAATGGGTTTTTAATGAAACAAGTTATAAAAAACAGTGGGAAACTTTGGCACAGCAAAGCTGGTGACTGGTAAATAATTAATAAAACTAAGTAATGCTTCTTTGATAGTTTGTTTGAAAAGAATAGAAGGAAGGAAGGATATTGGCTCTTTCTGTATTATTTATACTTTTTGAAAAGGAATCTTGTAAATGAAGTCATTATTGTTGATTCTACTTTTAAATGCAAGAGCTGTTCTCACAAGAATGCAAATTGCTAAGCTGGAAACTGAAGTCATTGCTCTTTAGTAAGTAGGAGATAAGATTTATTAGGATTACCACCTTATTGTTCATAGATAAAATAAAGTTTCCATGAATAAATTTTTAGATTTATATTCTTCAATCAAATGGAAACAGAAGTAGGAGAATTTTATTGTTTAAATATGCTGTATTGGAATTGTCTTACTATTGAAATAACTTTAAAGGATATAGCAGACTGCTGAATTTAAAGAAAAATTCTTTCAGTAAAGTTTTACAAGTGGACTATCAATTAAAAGAAACTAAAATATTGAAACTACTAAAATCACAAGTTAACTATATGTTCAGTGTTGAAATATTTCTTTAAAATGTTCATTACCAAATGTTCTAAAGACATGATAAACCACATAGAATATCTTAGTTTTAAAGTTAATTAGAAGTGGCCACTTAGCTATAAAGTATCTTCGAGTAGAAAACATAACTAGATACAGTACTTCCTTTTTTCGAACTGATATTTTAATATCAGTAAGAAAAAAGTAAGTACTGTACTGTAAATATTGAATATTATTTTGTCAGTGTATTTCTTGTATTTAAAATTCAATAAATACAAATGCTTTTAACTGTTTTTTATTCGATATGTTGTTTTAGCTATTTGTAGTATTATGCATGTAAAAATAGTCAAAAGCCAACAGAAACTATATGTTTATGGACCTGTGTGTTAAAAAGAGAACCCCCATACTAAGAACAGGTATTATTTTAAGTCTAAAAAAATAGTATTCTCTGTTAGATCCAGAAAGGTGGGTGTCACTATTAGCACCTGTTAATCATTTTCAGTCCTGTCTCTTAGTAACCCGTCCATTCATTTGCTTTTGTTTTTATGAAAAGCAGGTTTTACTTTGATTTCAACAGCAATCTCTTGTAGGTATAGCCCTCCTCCACCCCACTCCACCAATATGCTAAAGGGGAAAAACACATTTCTGGTTAGGAAGAGTTTTTGGACTGGAACTAATTTGTTTGTCACTGTGGTTATACCTCCACATTCCGGTCTATCTACAATTCGGGCTTTGCAATATAACTGGTTCTCCTCTGTAAGTTAGCATATTTTTTTACATCAGAAACATCTTATTGGGGTTTGGGATGTATATTTTCAATGGACAGTTTAAATATCCAGCTTTTATACTCTTTGGGAACAGAGGTGTGCCAAAGGTACCATGCTTCATGGGAATATTATTTCTGTCTCTTCAAGTGGAAATTTGTTGGACTTCTGTTATCCCTTGGGTCTTGAATTCTATTTTGATTTCTTCTAGGATATGGGAAAAATTCCATTTAGATATCACTCCTCTCGATGAGTTCAAAGTCTTATGTGGTGTTGCCATTTTTGGTATCCATGTGAAATTTGAAGCTTTTAGTGAAATCTCTAATTGTCCTGAGCATTTTGTACTATAATGTCACCAGACTTCAGCTGTTTTACTATTTTGAAGATTGTGACTTCATCCTTTTTGGATGAAGCTAAGAGACATTTTCTTCATTGCCTATTCTCCAGTTGAGTGGATGATTAGGAACAGTGCTATAGTCATGAATAGTTGGCATTACCTTTATTTTTTACAGTATTCATTACCTCATCTGTATGTCAGTTTGGGGTTGCTCTTTTAGCCCCGAGAGGATTACTTTTCATGCTCAGACTTTCAGTACTGCTATGTGGAGGCAAGAACAGTCCTCAAATGGAAGGCAAATCTAGGACAATGTGACTCGGTTGTAATGTTCGGCACAAATAAAACTGAGACTGGCCAACTACAACCTTGAGTGAAGGAATCTTTAAAAATTTGCCCTGTGGTTTCCAGTGGTTTCAAACTCAGTCCTTTTCAAACAAGTAACAAATGGCAAAAACACTAGTGTTGGGGAACACTTTTCATTTGAAAAATTAAGTCTGTATTCATTGATGTTTCTTTCTTGCCAAAATTAAATCCTTGAAGTTCCATATCGGTACACTGTGATCACTGCCACCCAGTGGATCTTTTATCTGTAGATTCTTAATATATGAAGAATCACTGGTGATAAGCAGATCAGGAGTATTGCTTCCTACCTGTCATTTCTCTAACGTGTTGCTGTAGAAGAGTTATCCAGTAAATTTACAAAAGCACTGCTAGTGTGTGAGTGACCAACCCACAAATTTCAGTCAACATCTGGAAAGTTAAAATCCCAAATTTTAAGACATTCTGATATACTGGCCCACTATTTCTCTGTATAGTTGTTTGGTATACTCATCACAGTCATTAGGCCTATAGCACAATCCTACTCTTATTTTCATTTTCCCAGTGCTTATGTCAAACCAAATTGACTCATCAACATTGCACTGTTCACCCATGCAGACTGCATGCACTGCCTTAGATTTAATATGCTTCTTAAATAAGAGCATAACACTTCTCCCCTCTTCCCCTGTTCCTGTCCATGCTGTATACATTGTTGTCCCTATATTCAAATTTAGCATCACTTATGTTTAAGTGACACCATGTCGCTGATATCCCTACAATGTTTGCGTCCGATGACTTAGTCAGTACTTAATATTCTTGAAATTTATTTACAGTGATCCTAGCATTAATGTACATGCAACTATTCATGCACCTGTGTTCTTACTCTTAGTTACCCTAATATAGCCTGTGTATTTACTTGTTCCATACTACTCATAGCAGGGCTCGAAATCCCCAACACTGTTTTGAGGCTGCTACATGTTCTAATAGAAGCAGTGCAAGAACACCTTTTCTCTTTGCAGCTCTGTTAATTTATTAGGCTGTGTATCTTACCCCCCCCCCCCCCAAGCTAGCAGTTTTCTGATCCACCTCATTGCCTTGAAAGCATCATCAAATATTCTTGCATCCCCTTTATTTAAGTGTATCCCAGCCCTGTTAATAAGCACAGGCCATGCTGGGAAAAACTCTACCTGTGAGCTTTGCACATTCTTTCCAGAGCTGAATTGATTGACAAGGCTTTCAACATGTACTCCCCTTCTATTGTGGTGTCTGGGCAGAATTGCAGACACTTTCAAATTCGATTATAACTCATGACTTTTCTCCAACATTTCCCTGTATGTCCACAAGTCCCTTCTTCAAAGTAAATCCTCAGATCTCCTACTCTTATCATTAGTTTTCCCTTTATCCAAGGCAATGGTCAGGCCACACCTTGAGTACTGCATACAGGTCTGGAGACCTCATTTTAGGAAGGATGTAGACCTGCTGGAATGAGTACAGAGAAGGGCAACAACATTGGTGAATGAAACAAAGGGTTGGTGTTACCAAGAAAGGCTTGGTAACTGTGCTGTTTGGTAACACCAACAAATTTCAGCATCTAGAGACTAGTCACCTGCGAGTTGATCTGATTGAGATCTAAGGCCTTGAGTAGTTTGAGCAAGCTGAATGCTGATGGGATTCTTCTTCTTGCCCAGATTACTCACTTGAGGTGACATAAATTGAAGAAAGACAGTTGTAGAACAGATGTGCAGAAATTAGCATTTAGCCAGTGGGTGGTTGATTGTTAGAACAAACTTCCATTTGTCGTAGTGGAGTTTGACAACTTAAATAAGTTCAAGGCAGAACTAGACAAACATTGGAGTGAATGGATGGGTGAAATGGGAAGGTTTTTTTTTTTTTTTTTTTTGGCTGTTATATAAGCTCGCTTTCTTGCATCATGTGCCTCTACCAATGCTAATTAGTGCCAATGTGTATAACAGTATCACCTTTTGTGTCCTTAAAAGATTATATCTACTCTACAATGTTATTTACCTTTATCCCAGGCAGACATATCCTGGCCCTATTCTACCTATCCTTCTTGCACAATATATTTTCTGTTTCTCTGACAGTAGAGTTACAGACATAACTAGCTCATGTGGGACCAGTGCATTCTGCCTTGGGGAATGTAGCTGTGCTGTTTGAGGCAGGTGTGACCTTTTGGCTTTGAGTTGGGCAGCTGAGCTTGATGGCCCCAAATTTTAATTGCTTTAAGGGCATCCACCCTATTCTTCAAGCTCTCAGAAACACCCATTAGAATGCTCGGCTGGCACCTAATTTCTTCACACTCCCTGCACTAAACACACAGAATGATATCCCCCCCGACTATATCATGTCCTGTTCCAGATGTCTGCAAACATTGCACAAGTTGCACATTTCATTAGGCTGTGATTCCTAGGAGAATTGTACCCTTTAGTCCTTCCCCCGCGTCACAACATTCCCTCTACTTTAAGCCTGTAGCTTTGTTGCTGTAGTGTCGGGTGTGATTTCAACTTAAATTCAATTTAATTGCCAATACTACATTAAGGTAATATATACCTAAATGTAGTGTTACGTATTATGCTATCAAGTTTATTTTGTATGTTACACTACAGTTTTAAATTAGTTATAGCCTTACTAAAAGTAAAATTCATAGCTAAACACAATAAGTATTTACCAGCCTGCTGATTAGAACATTAGAGATACTTATTTATCACAAATAAAACCCTACAATTCCACTACCATGCATTACACTATTAGTTACACACTATGATATTTCACCAAATCACCATTATAAAAGCTCTACAGATATTAAGTCATTACTCATAAAATCTCTAGCTAAATTTAAAAATCAGCTAATGAATGTGACTCAGACTCTTAAACTATTTATTGAACACAATTTAATATGTTAATTTAGTCAAAAAGATGGCATGATTTTCCAAAAAGCTTATCCATTCCCAGGAGCTTAAAATTCTTCATCTATTGTAACAGTATGGAAGCTGCAGCCATCATTCCCACTTCATACAGAGTATCTACTATTTATATATCTTGCTATTTATACACTGTGCTGCCACTTTATTAGGTACACCCCTGCTGTGCACACAAATAGTTTGTCCTGCAATGTTACAACTCACATGACCACAGTTGTGGATATAAATGCAGCAGAACAACCTTTCTAGTATAAGTTAAGCATACAAACTGTAGCAAGAATGGGGAAAAGGAGTGATCTAACAGATTTTGAACATGACATGGTAGTAGGATCAAGACGTGCTGGACAAAGCAACTCTGTAACGGTAATTCCCATGAACTTTTCATGCACCACAGTTTCAAGGGTGTATCAAGAATGACGCAATGAACAGAAAACATCCTCTCAGCGGCACTCCTGTGGAAGAAAATTGCTTGTTGATGAGAGAGGTCAGAGGAGGATGGCTAGAATTGTGCAAGCAAACAGACAGGCCACAATGTCACACATCATGTCAGAATACAACCTTGGTGCGCAGAACAAAATATCGCAACGGACCACTAGTTGCACTGTGTCACGAATGGGCTACAACAGCCGATGGCCACATCGCGTACCTTTGTTATCAATGAAGAACAAGAGAGCATGCCTCCTGTGGGCACAGCAACACCAGCACGGGACTATCGAGGATTGGAAAACAGTTGCTTGGTCTGACGAGTCGAAGTTCCTGTTGCATCATGTTGATGGAAGGCTCAGAATTTGGTGAAGACAACATGAATCCATGGACCCATCATGTCTGATGACTACTGTGCAAGGTGGTGGGGACAGTGTTATGGTATGGGGAATGTTTTCTTGGCACATGTTGGGTCCATTGATACCCATAGATTCACGTCTGAATGCCACATCGTACCTAAACATCATTGCTGACCAGGTGCATCCGTTCATGTTGACAGTTTATCCTCAGTCAGATAGTTACTTCCAGCAGGATAATGCATTGGTGCACAAAGCCCGAATCACTATGGAATGGTTCCAGGAACATGACAATGACTTTTCTTTGCTGCAATGGCCTGCTCAGTCCCAGGATCTCAATCCTATTGAACATCTTTTGGATGAGCTGAAAAGGGCTGTTTACTGCAGGCCTACACTTCCGTCGAATCTCAAGGAACTGTGTCACACACTCATGTCTGCATGGTACTTCATTCCTGCACAGCATTTTCAGCATCTTGTTCAATCCATGCCTAGATGAATTCAGGCTGTTTTGAAGGTTAAAGGAGGCTCAACATGCTACTAGGTAGCGGTACCTAATAAAGTGGCAGCACAGTGTATGTGCTATTTATATATATGCTATTTAACTTTCATTTGTTAATAACAGTTAGAGGAAAAATACAATTAATTTAGTAAAAAATTTATTGTGCCTGAACTGTAACATAACACTGGGCATACATACTTTACCTAATATTATATTCTTTGTTTCAGGTTCATTTGTATATATATTGGATACAACAGACAGAATGCTATACAAAGTGTGTCCATTCATAGCAGCTGGTGTTGTTGTAGGGTCTGTATATTGGACTGCTGTTACATATGGTGCCGTTACAGTTATGCAAGCAAGTTAAAAAGTTTTTCTATTTATGAATTTAAAAATTTGCACAGTTTATTACATCACAAGTTACTTTAATAGCTTTACCCTGTACGAATTGTTATTTTTCATATTACTCATTTATAATAAGTATCTTTTTTATTAGTGTTTTCGATTCCATCTGAAATCACTGGGGATCCAGAAACATATTTTTTCACATTTTCATTGCTCATTAACCAAAGTGGCAATCAGTTGAACAGAATCAGTTTATTTGCCTAACAAGGTTTAGATAACCTTTTTCATTTTGGTATGGTTTATTTAAAAAAAATTTGAATAAAAAAATTGATCTAGTGATTGTTCAGTTATAGCAGAGTCAACTCATATGTGTTTATAATTGTATCAGTAGTAGGAAGAGGATGCTCTGCTATTCTCAATATAGGTGCAAAGAGAACTTATAATAATACTAGTTTTAAAACCACAAATAGTATTGCTTATTTGGGTGCTATGCTTGCTTGCGTGTATACATGGGGTGATTATTCTACATATATTTTACAGCGAGCTCTTGATTACGAAAGTAATTTAAAATATTCATGGCAGTTTTTCAGAAAACTGTAATTTTTACAAATCAATATGATTAGACTGAATACACTAAATAACATAAAAAAGACAACCGACATTAATTCAGAAAATAAAATTTATTTTATTTTCTGAATTAATGTCGGTTGTCTTTTTTAATTAATTAATTCAGAAAATAAAATTTATTTTATTTTCTGAATTCGAAAAATTTATTAAAAACTTCCTTTATTAAATTTTCTTTTTTGAAAAGGTTTTAAAAAAACTAAAAAAATTTTAAATTTACTAAAAAAAGAATTTTTTTTGATTTAGGGTTTACACATTTAGAACACTGGTGTGCAAAACTTAAGGACCAGTCAGGTTTTCACCTGTAGCTTCTCATAGGAGTGGCCTGGATATGGGAAAAGCATACCAAAGGAACCTCGTGAGGTACAGAAATGATGAAGGAAACAACACCGACACAACAACGGAAACAAAATGGTACAGAGGGACTTTATTCAAAAATGGCAACATAGCACTGGCTGCCATGATACAGATGCATCACTGCCAAAGATGGAACAAAGGGAAGAGGTGGTCCTCAGTAGGAGATATGGCCACACCTAATGTCGATGCAGGCTTTGCACCGCCTGTCCATACTTAGAACAATGTTGTTGATAAGTTCTTGTGGTAACATTGTCCATTCCTCTGTCAGCGCCATCTTCAGCTGGTGAACATTTTCTGGTGGGTGTGGATGTGCTGCTAGGCATCTCCCCAGAGCGTCCCATATATGTTCGATGAGATTTAGATCGGTGGAACGGGCAAGCCAATCTATACGAACAATGTCCTCACTTTCCAAAAGCATATCAAGAGCTGCAGTGTGATGGGGTGTGGTGATATCATCCATAAACACGAACTTGGGGCCAATGGCACCTCGGAACAGATGCACATAGGGAAGGATTACCTCAGTACAGTAGCGTGCACGGGTTACAGTACCGCCTTCCAGTATCTGGAGTTGTGTGCATCTATCCAAGATAACGCCTCCCCAGACGAGAACACCTCGACTGCCATATCGATCCCTTTCAGTGATGTTTGTGGGGTGATACCGTGTGCCAACCTCTTGCCAGATTAGCTGATGTCCAGAATAGCTGCTGAGACTGAATCTACTCTCATCAGTAAAGATTACATTACCCCATTGCACTTCTGTCCAGTTCTTGTGTTCGATGGGCAGGTGTTAAAGGGACACAGCGTACTGGCCGTTAGGCAAACAGTCCACCTTTGTGGAGTTGCCTGGCCACAGTAAACCGTGTGCTCCTGTGCAGCTGGTTTGCAATGGATCCCGCTGTCTAGTGTCGGTCCCTCTTGGCCTGTAGGAGTATATAGTGGTCATCGTTGGGCGTTGTTTTTCATGGATGACCACTACTGGTCTTTTCGAACAGCTGTACCTGTCATTCTGAAGGCTGATCACGCACGTGAGATGATGCTATGGATGATACCGAACTCTGCAGCCACACTCCTTGCACTTCGAGCTTCCCAATTATTCAACGCCGGGTAAAGTCATCCGATGTTGTCTACTGGCCATTTTGTGTCTGTAGCACTGTATGAAACCAATCGAATGTCTGAAATAATCGTGCTCATCATTCGGTAATTTGCACATAGCTGCTGAACTGCTACTTTTATCTGTTTATGTGAGCCTTCTCATCACGATTCAAATTTTTGCATGTTCACCAGCTTTCTATTGAATGGCCACAGTTATGCAAATCGCCACCGGCTGTTTCATTTGATTTTGTGTTGTAAAGGTGGACTGTTTGCCTAACGGCCAGTACGCTGTGTCCCTTTAACACCTGCCCATCGAACACAAGAACTGGACAGAAGTGCAATGGGGTAATGTAATCTTTACTGATGAGATTCATGCTATGTCTTAATGCAGTTATTACAAAGTTTCTGAACTGAACATTAGAAATATGCCACACAATCTGGAGCGTGTATGAATCTTGCTCGTATGACATGCAAATCTCTGTGTTGTTGTTGCAGACAATTGCATTAAATGCTTATTGTGATTATCACAGAACATGTTTTTATTGAACCCTCTCCCATTGTCCTACATGCTGAATGTGGGAACCGGTATCTTCTAAATAAATAAGCATTTAATTTTCTTTTTTCTTTTCTTTTCTTTTTTTTTTTTCATAAATTTTATTTTTTGAATTCACTTTGATCTGTCATGTGAATTTTGTGTTATCTAGTGTATTGAAGTGCAATCATGTCATTTTGCATCTATTTTCTTTTTGATACTGAAATCAACATCACAAACTTCATGTTTTTCTTAAATCACACCTTTTAAAAAAACTCATAAGAAACATTTTGGATTTCTTTTGTTGGAACCCACTGTAGAATTTATGACATGCAATTCTCAATCATCCTGTAATATACACTCATGATTCAAAACATTATGACTGCCCCGTCTTCATGAGTGGATGCATCCCACAGCACCTAGGAGTAATGTCACTGACTGGTACAGTATGTATATTGGCGGCACAAGTAGTACCACCGGTACAAAGCCATTGAAATGGAGGAAAGGGAAGGATCTGATGGAGGTCGAACAGGAAATGATTTAAAGCACTAGGAAGTGGGAGAAAGCATCTCAGCACCTGCAGGCATTGTCAGTTGTTTTGAGGGCCACCATAGCGAAGGTGTGGCAGAAATGGTCTGAAGAGAAGCACCCAACCACCCATTGTGCTGGAATGGGGGAACACCGCTGGTTGACAGTTCAGGTGAATGGTGGTTGGCACTTGCTCTCTGGGATAACAGACAGATCATGATCTTTCAATTAATGGCAGACTACAATCAGGCAGCACAGAGAAACATTTCTGAGCACACCATCCAGTGGATGCTCTTGCAGATAGGGCTGAGGAGCGGGCAATCTGTTTGTGTCAGTGTTGACCAACCGTCAGATACCTCTGCTTGTAGTAAGCATGGGAGCACCATTCCTGGACATTGGATGACTAGAAAAGAGTCACCTGGGCTGATGAATCAAGGTACTAGCTCCATGCTGATGGACAGCTGCATATTTGATGGCGAGCAGGTGAATAGCTGCAATTAGAGTGCACAGTTGGATGAAAATAGGCAAGCGTCAGTGGTATCATAGTTTGGGGGAATATTTTCATGGACATTAATGGGTCCAGTCATCTCCATTGAAGACACCCTCACTGCCAGATCCTTGGCATTGTTTTGGACAAAATTTTGCCCCACATGGTGACTGTGTATCCAGATGGCACTCGACACTTTTAACAAGACAATGTTCCATGTCACAAGGCCATGTCATGCAGGAATGGTTCGAAGATCATGTCCAAGCATTTTGTGTTGCTCCCCTGGCCACTGAATTCCCCCCCCCAACATCAATCCCAAGAATCTTTTGTGGATTGCAGTGGAATGCAATGTTTGGCAGTCCGTGCCAATGCCTTGCTCCATTGCTGAACTCTGGGCTATCCTTTTATCCAGCTGGTTCAGGATACCTAAGGACACCATCTATGGGTTCGTGCAGCTAATGCCATGCCAAATGCAAGTGGTTATTGCAGAAAAACGTGGGCCAAAATGCTTTAGGTAGGTGGTCATAATGTTCATGAGAGTATATTTAGCATAATGTGTAAAAGAAATTGTTATTAGTACAGTCAGTATAACACATGTTTACACTATACGAATTCGATCATACACAATTTATAAATAGGGGAACGATATCTTATATAACACGAACCGAATTCGCTTATACACGATTCGCCTTTATGTTTACAAGAAATGGCAGTTGAACGCAGAATCACCCCAACTGAACGCAACACGATAGGAATGAAGAGAAGATTCTGAAAATGTATTTGTTTTTTATATCAGTGAAGGGGAAACACATTTCACCATAATAACCAACACAATTCCAGCTATCGGTATAATCGCAAATGCAATTAGATCGAGTTTACTACCAGTTTATAACAGATTGCACCAGCAGAAATGCAACTGGAAATTGTTTTTATTGTTTTATAGTGGTAACCCCTAGAAATGTGCTTTAGTAAAATGTGAGGTGTTAATAGTGTATCTCTGCCTTTATGGTGTGGTTTATTCAGTTGCTACACATGCGCAGCTTTGTTTATGTGTATCAAGTGTGCCTCCTCGTTTTGTAATTGTGCTTTATTCTCTAAAAATGAGTAAAATACTTAAAAGGTATGAAAAGGAAGTGTCCTGAAAAGGAAGACACTGCAGATGCAGAGAGAAAAAGAAAAGCAATATCGATAAACAGAGGCGGACCTTGTCAAAAATTCTTACCCGAGAAAATTAATAGTGGCCCCATACTATGGTTTATGGCCAAAATCATACCGGCCCCTGGCCCACTGGGGTTTCCCCAGTAAGGCTTATGGCCAGTCTGTCTCTGTCGATAGAGAAAAAATATGAAATTGTGAAATGCTTTGAGCGAAATGAAAGACCATGTGATATTGCACGTGCTACAGACCTAAATGAGGCAACACCAGGAACAACTCAAAGTGTAATTAAAATCCATTAGATTAAGACAAAGAATTAGAAGAGATGGAATGGCTGTCATCTGTTTGGATAGAAAATCAAACAAAAAACAAGTTTGCTTACGATTGCGTAATAGTCATAGTAAAATACTTACGTATTTATTACGACTATTTATTGTGTTTGGTAATGTTTTGGTTACAAATGTGTGTTCAATCTTGGGTGGTCGGCACATAACCCTATTTTTCCCATAGGGTCTGTTGTTTATATTGCATGATTTTGTATTGCACGAGGGCTTCTAGGAACACAACTATCATGCTATACGAGGACTGACTGTATTAGTCATAGTGCAAGGAAGCTACAGGCTTTTGTTGCATGAAAAAAAAAATGTATGCAATGAAATAAAATGAATCCAATGAAATAAAATAAATAACTAAACAAAAATAAATATATATAAATAATATATAATATATTTTTATGATATATAAATATATATGCATAAATAATAAAAATTAATAATAAAAAATATATAAAAAATAAAAACAAAATAAGCAACCTGTTTATTTCCCTTCTCATTTGAGTGACTATCAAGCTGACCTTTGAATTCCTGAAGCTGTCAGCCTCACAGTGATAAATCCAGTATTTAACAACTCGCTGGCTAAAAGAAAAGTTACTACAATCTGTTTTAAATCTCTTTCCTTGTAATTTGAATTTCCTAGGGCTGGAATTTATAACAAATTGCCTTCATTCATTTTACTATACCCTCTAGAACCTAATAGACTTCAGTGAGGTCCTGTGAAGGTGCTGGTCGCCAAGCTCTGAAGTCCACATATTCATAGTCTTTCCTCATATGGGTGCCATTTTGTAGATCTCAGTAAGCAGATTGTAGTCTTTGGACCTTCACTGTCTTTTTTTTAGGTGTAGTCTCCATACTTGGATGCAGTATTTCAAGTGCAATCTTACAATTACCTCATACAGGTAATTACCTTATGGGGATAGAGAGGATTATGACCTCTCTATCCCCATAAGCAAATCTTTGATAAATCATTGATAGGGCACCATGGTCTTTTCTTGCTACCTGAGTGTACTGCTCAGAGAACTTCACATCTGACTGTATTGTAACTCCCAAATCCCTTTCTTCCTCCTCTGTTTTTATTTCAACTCTACCCTGTGTTTAGGTTATTTTGGGATTGCCATTCCCCATGTTTAAGGCCTTGCACTTTACTGCATTAAAACTTTCCTGAAGGAGCACAATTTGTGCTGACAATCATTAATCATTCTCCCAATCTTCATGTTATCTGCAAAATTTGCAGATTATGTGAAGATTGAGAGAGTGGTTAAATTTTAAATTACTATCTCTTCATTGATGAAAATAAGAAACAGCAGTGGTCTCTGAACTGATCCTGGTGGTGAGGGGACACCACTTCTAACATTACACCAATCTGACAATTAACCATTAATCTCAGCTCTATTTCTTACTCTGCTAGCATATTGAACTCCATCTTATTTGTGATTCCAATGCATTGCATCTTATACAGTTTGCTAAAATCCAGATAAACAATGTTGAATTATTTTTTGCATCCATCTCATAGTAACTTTGTTAAAATTGATAAACTAGCTAGTTAAACAATGGTTTTCCATTAATAAAATTATGTTCCTTTCAGAATTCCATTTCTATCAAAATATCCCTGTATTGCACTCTTTATAATTTGGTTCTGTGATTATCCTTACCACTGAAGTCAGATGAACAGTCTGTAGTTACCCATTTCACTCTTAAAATGGCCTTTATGTATGTATCGGTGACACATTGGCACTTCTTCAATCCAGGGGAATCTCTCCTGTGTTCTCATAAATAACCTTATGATTCAATGTCTCCCTTCTCCCCTCCCCCTTTTTTGGTGGATAACTAAAAAAGTCTGCTTCATTGCATAATTTAGCTATTATAATAGTAATTCCAGAATTAAATGCCTTTAAACTTGAAAGTTTTTTTAATAAACAATTATCTGTGTTCTGGTAATTGTTTCGTACTATTCAGCCTCTTTTATACAGTCTCTCCTCATTACAAAGAGCCTTTCATATCTAAAGATTAAAGATTGATGAGAAGTACCTGTTCAGTTTATCAGCAACATCATCTAGGTTATATAAGACTTTTGCACACCTATTACACTAGGGTCCAATCCGTTTTTTTTTTTTTTTTTTTTTTGCTTCTTTTTATTCATGTACATGGAAAAAAATCCTTGTCCATGTCCTTTGCTCTCTTAGCCAGTGATTTTCTCATAATCAGCATTTGCCAATCTAACTTTTTATGTGGTATTGTTACAGATCAGTTTGTAGCTCTCCCAAGCCATCTTTTTTTTCTTTGTCAGACTGGCCAGATTTCTGTATATTCCATCTGAGCATCCTCGTGCCCATATTTTCTTTTTGGTATATATCATTGTTTATCTTTAAAGGAATATCTTCACAGAAATTACTTCTGTGAAGATATTCCTTTAAAGATATTCCATAATTCTAATGTATTAACCCTCCATCTGCTATCTGTCCAGTTGATAGAGGTATCTTATAGCATCTTAAACTCTCATAGATCCTTTTCTTGAAATGAAACCACATGCCTTTATCATTGGCAGCTGCAATCTCTTTCTGTGCCTTCAAAGTGAGGACTGCTTGATTACTTCCTGCTGATGGTTCCTGTATTGTGAGAGCCCTGTGGTGGTATCTGGTTCATGAATAATGGTCAGGTCTGGACTGTTCTTGCCTCCTAGTATTTTCTGTGACATGCTGATGCAAATAATAATCTTGTTTATTTAAAAATTTTGTCAACCATGGCAAGTTTCCCTCCCACTTGCCTCAATCATAAAGGGGCACATTGAAATTACTCATAATAAGACATTCTCACTTGCTTTCCCATTCTATCTACACATGTAGAGGTGCTACTGATTCTATTTGTAATCTTCTAGTTGGTAGTGTAACCCCACTGTCATTTTACTTTGGCATCTAAGTACTTCACACCACACAGATTCTGTGCTGTCATACTTAAGTTTTGAATCTGGGAAAGCTTTATTTGCATTCAAGTTGCTTTTGAATCAATCTCAAGTCTGAAACCATTATAGGGTGTGGTTTTTTTTTTTTTTTTTTTTGGCTGATGCTGCATAAGCTCATACACTTGCTTTCTTGCATCACATGCCACTACTACTACTTCAGATTGATGAGGTAATTAATGAAATGGAAGTCTGGTTTTCTGCTGAAAGTGAGGTATTCTATATGAGAGGTCTGGGAGAGCCTTTTGGGACTTCTAAGAACATTGTATGCATTCTGGGCTTCTAAGAACTTTGTATGCAGATCACTTTATCATTTTAAAGTAAAATCAGTTAGAAACAAACCCTTCCTTCTGAAACATGCCTACTTATAAAAGAAAGTGTCTCTCGATTTGCAAAAAAGTTGAAATTATTCATGAGTTAGAACATGGTGCACAAAATGTTGAAGTGTGTAAAAAGTTTTCTTTGTCCTCTTCAAGTGGAAGAATAAAAATAATTACACGTTGGCACTGGAAACGAACATACCTGGAAAAAAAAAATCGACATTAGCTCCATGGAGCTGAAGGTGGATTCGTGAATAACGTCATGTGAAATGAAAAAATACAATTTAAGCTTAATAAAATGAGTTTTATTTTATGCGGTATTTTCATTTCACATGACATTATTCACGGAAACAATAATTGAAACAATTCAAACTATTAACATTGCAATTGAAGACCAAGTCGATACATGATTGACCACGTGTAGTAGATTTTGTAGGATCTGATGCGAGTTTAAGATTGAATGCTGATTCCACGAATTCAAGGAATGTGCTTGCTTTTCAACGTTAGATTTGGGATTTTGTTGAAATCTTTGAGTTTAGTTTCGGCATCGTCGCAACTTAACTAAATGAAACACAACCGCACTGCTTGATAAATGCGAAATAACTGAGCAAAGGATCTTCAAACCAAATGACATCATTGCACTGACACTTGATAACTCTGCTTCATACCGCTGGAAACCGGTTCAAACAGGTTACGTGTGGATAGACCAACACCACAACCGCACTGCTCGACAAATGCGAAGTAACTGAACAAAGTAGCTACTTTAACGAGTTGTTTAACTCTCAAACTAAAAACCCGATTTGAAATCTATTTTTATATCCTTGTAGAGTTTTCAAATGGCAACAACACTGCACTTGTTGCATACAATTGAGTTTTCTTGGGTGCGTGTGTTGTACTTGTTGCATCACTGCTATTGAGAGTGAAAATAACCAAGGTGCAATGGCAAATGAACAAAATGTGATCTTTTTAATTTTTTCGAAAAAAATTATATTAGATATCAAAATTCCTAATTTTTTTTGCATATTCGTCGATGACATTATATACCTGACAAAATAAGTATAAATTTATTATACTTTTGTCTGTTAGTTTCGGAGATATAACAGCGGTTAGGCTTTTCACTTTTTGTGACACCCTGACTGCCTTGGGGTAACCCCAGTATAGATCTTATTCACATCAAAAAAAATTTAGACAGTGCGAGGTTACAAACGTTGATGAAGCATTGCTTCAGTGGTTCACCGCACAAAGAAGTGCTGTATTTTCAATGGACGGTCAGCTTTTGAAGGCTCTAGCAGAAAAATTTGTTAAAAAATTTGGACGCAACGATTTTGTGTGTAACAACGGTTGGCTGGATCAATTTAAAAACTGACATAACATCGTTTATGCAAAAATTAGTGGAGAATCTCGATCTGCAAATCCAATAATGGCAAATGAAATGGATTGACTGTGTTTGGGCAGAAATCAGGAAAGATTTCAATGATGAAGACATCTACAACAGTTGTATTACTGCAACAGGATCTAGAAAATTTGGGCAGATGTGCTGAGAATTGGCAACTGAATTTTAACATTGACAAATGCAGAGTACTGTTTATGGGTAGAAGTAACCCCAGTGGAATGTACCAACTGTGTGGTACTACACTTAGGTGGTAGAAAATGAAAACCTGGGAGTAATTGTGCAGTCAGATATGAAGTTTTCTGAGCAATGCAGACAGGCTGCCAGGGCAGGTCATGGGGTTTTGTCAATGATATATAGAAATTTTGTTAGCAGGGAGAAGGAGGTGATTGTCCCTCTGTATAAGGCAGTGGTCAGGCCACACCTTGAGACCTGCGTACAGGTCTGGAGGCCTCATTTTAGGAAGGATGTAGATTTCGTGTATTAAGAATTTGCAGATAAAGGAACTACTAGGTGGCAGTGATCACAGTGTACTGATGTGGGATTTACTTAAAGATTTAATTACCATCAGGGGTAAAGGAAAGGGTTTTTGCTTCCGTAAAGGTGAGTACAGTGGTCTCCGACAGTTTTTAAATTCTGTACAGCGGGATAAACTGACGATGTTGCCAACAGTAAATTCTAAGTGGGAAGCATTCAAGGAATTAATCGTGGAAGCTACTAAAAGTTTCATACCTATTAAGAAATCAGGGCATCTGTCTTGGGGCCTCTTCTCTGGAATCTGGTGCTGGATGATTTCTTGAACACCAAACTCAACAATGTACAAACCCAGGCCTATGCAGATGACCTGGTCATGCTCTTTTCTGCCAATAACAGAGCGCAACTAGAAGCAACTGCCAACCAGGCCATCTCCACCCTTCAAGCTTGGGCAGAGAATAACAACTTAAAGATCTCCCCAGAGAAAACCCATTCGATCCTACCAAAAGGTACCCTTGATTTGAGAAGACCACTCCAAATCAAGGTTAATGGTGTTACAGTAAAACTAAAAACAGAGCTTAAATATCTAGGTTTGATCTTAGACAAAAACCTTTCCTTCACTCCTCATCTAGATCAACTCAGGATTAAGATCAGGAAGTATGCTGCCCAAGTCTCAAGAGTTGCCCGGAAGGACTGGGGCTTAAAGAAGAGAACGCTGTCCCTCTTCTATAAGGCAGTTTTCATCCCGGTTATCACCTATGCCTTTGGAGTCTGGTACAAGAAGGCCAATACAGTAGTAAACAGATTGCGCCTAGGAACTATCCAGCGCTCCCTTCTCCTTCTGTCCTCGCATGCCTGTCGCACTGTCAGTACCCATGCACTCCAGGTTCTCACTGGATCTCTTCCACTGGACCTGGAGATTGTTCGTCATGGGTTGCTCTATCAAATAGCCAAAGGAAGAGCAGTTACCTGAGCAGGTTTCACCACTGACCCAGCAAATAATAGAAATGCTGAAAAGAAGAGACTTAATGAATATCTAACAGACACCTGACAAGAAAGATGGCAGACCTCAACTAAAGGCGCTGTCACCAAAAGATTCCTCCCGGATGTCAGGGCCTCCTACCCCCTCACACCTGTCTGGTTTTCACCGGGACTCTATGCTACCTACCTCCTCACTGGACATGGCTCCTTCCAGAAAAAACTACACGACTTCAGAATTTCAGACTCACCCCGCTGTCACTGTGGAGAGGATCAGATGTGGGAGCACCTTGCCCACAGCTGTGAAATCTACGAGGACATCAGGAGGATCCTAATAACGAGACTATGCTTCAACTACCAAAATCAAGAACACCTCACCCTACAGAATGAAGAAACTTACAGAGCCCTGACTCAATTTGCAATGGACCTATTTACCAGGCAAAAAGCGCTACCACCACCTTAGCATTTGAATCAATAAGACTTGACCAACAAACCATCCGGAGTACAGAACCCAACTTGATCATTCACATCTCAAGTAGTCAACTGGTCTCCCCACTTGGTTGGGACAATACTAGCAGCGCAATCAAAGACAGGGTCCACACATACCTTGACAAATTCCTCATCATTGATTCCTGGACCAACTTCTCCCGACCAGACGTGACACATCGTATCAAGAAGAGACCTACCATCGATCCCTGGACTTGACAATCATATCTTGGACTCCCAGTTTTCGCCACCCCACTGTTCGTTATCATGGACTACTGGACCAGCCTTCAGTCTGGATGCGACACAGACTCACCAAATGGAGTCCCAATGACCTTCCTGAACATGACCCATCCACCATAGCAGCACTGACACTGCTGGATTTCCACCAAGTGTTGGCTCCAACTGACTGGCCGTGCTAGCTGTACCTACCCTGCACTTGCGGGGTATCTCTCTTTCTCTCTCTCTCTCTCTCTCTCTCTCTCTCTCTCTCTCTCTCTCTCTCTCTTTTTTTTTTTTTTTTTTTTTGCTTCTTTCTTCTGTTTCCTTCCATCTTTCCTTTCCCTCCCCCTATTTTTCTCTTACACAATAATTTTTTTTTTATGTATGTGTGTGTGTATATATATATATATATATATATATATGCCCCACAGGTCTAAATCTAAATACATCAAAATTATTGCCCAACCTATTTGGCCCTAGAACAAGTTATCAGCGAACAACCCTACGCTCTGTTAAAATTACAACCGTTGCTCAAGAAACAGCGTTTATCTCATTCTCAAATCTGGTTCTAGCCACTGAAATCCCAGGAAAGTAGGTGGCAGGATCCGCCAGAGTACTCTATCATCAGTGGTGCACCCGGTCAGCCTCCCCGTGGCACGGTGTGGTAACGTCGGGTCCCACTAGGGGCTCGGCGGCTAATAGACCGGAGGAACAAAGGGCACAACACAACACAATATACAGCACATGACCCCCACATACTTCAAATCTCTGGCCCGATACAATGTACACTCGCGGAGATGGGAGAAATCCCAGGAGCCGTTAGACACTAACATACCTTACACCTTACACCTATTAAGAAATATTGTTCAAGGTTTAGGCCTAAATGGTTATCCAATGAACTAATGGGACTCGTAATAGAGAAGAAAAATGCATGGGACGCATATAAATTATCAAGCGACTCAGAAGCCTATGGCAGATATAAGCTAGTCTGTAATCAGGTGACAAAGGAGGTTAGGCAGGCGAAGGCAGATTACGAGAAATCCTTGGCAAAAGATGCTAAGAAAAACAGCAAGGATTTCTTTACTTATATAAATTCTAAAAGGAAGGGGATGAATCTGATTGGTCCACTTGACATCGATGGTTCGACTGTTGATGATCCTGCTCAGATAGCAAACAAACTGAATGAGTATTTTGCATCTACATTAACACATGAGGAATTATTAAGGTTTGAAAATGGCAGAAGGTTTGCACGGATTGGAGATGTACAAATGTATCCCCAATTCACAAAGGGGGATCGAAGAGTGACACAAGTAATTACAGACCAGTTAGTTTAACTTCTGTTCCGGGTAAAATAATGGAGTCACTGGTTAAAGATGCATTGCAGGATCATCTAGACAAGACTGCAGCAATAATTCAGACACAGCATGGGTTTGTTAAGGGAAAGTCTTGTCTGACAAATTTGATAGGATATTATGATGTGGTTACAAAGGAACTGGATGCAAAAAATAATTTTGATATCATATATTTGGATTTCTGGAAAGCTTTTGACACTGTTGCGCATGGAAGACTATTGCACAAATTGGAGCAGAATGGTATTAAGGGTAAGTTGCTACAATGGATAAAAGGATGGTTAAGTGGGAGAAGACAGAGGGTGGTAATCAATGGGTGCTGCTCTTCTTGGACTAATGTTATTAGTGGAGTCCCACAGGGTTCGGTGTTAGGTCTACTGTTGTTTTGTATATTTATCAATGATATTGATGAAGGTATATCAGGCCTAATGTCGAAGTTTGCAGATGATACAAAGGTTGGCAGGGTTGTTAATGACAGTAATGGCAGTGTGCTACTGCAACAGGATCTAGATAATTTGGGCAGATGGGCTAAGAAGTTCAACTGAAGTTTAACCTTGACAAATGCAAAGTACTGCATATGGGTAGAAGTAACCCTAGAGAAACGTACCAACTGTGTGGTACTACACTTAAGGTGGTAGAAAATGAAAAAGACCTGGGAGTAATTGTGCAGTCAGATATGAAGTTTTCTGAGCAATGCAGACAGGCTGCCAGGGCAGGTTATGGGGTTTTGTCAATGATATATAGGAATTTTGCTAGCAGGGAAAAGGAGGTGATTATCCCTCTGTATAAGGCAATGGTGAGGCCACACCTTGAGTACTGCATACTGGTCTGGAGGCCTCATTTTAGGAAGGATGTAGATTTACTTGAGCGCGTACAGAGAAGGGCAACAAGATTGGTGAGGGGAATGAAGGGATCTTCTTACCAAGAGAGGCTTAAGTTCTGCAAATTGCAGTGGCTGGAGACTAGGCACCTGCGCAGTGATCTGATTGAGGTGTATAAGGCCTTGAACGGGTTGAGCACGCTGAATTCTGATGGGATCCTTCCACTTGTTCAGATTACGAACCTAAGGGGGCATAAATTCAAATTAAGAAAAGACAGATGTAGATTAAATGTGTGGAAATTTGCCTTTAGCCAGCGGGTGGTTAATTGCTGGAACAAACTTCCATCTGTCGTGGAAGTTGATAGGTTGAATAAATTTAAGGAGGAACTGGACAGGCATTTGGAGGGAATGGTGTGATTTGTTTTTTTTTTTTTTTTTTGGCTGATGCTGCATAAGCTCATACACTTGCTTTCTTGCATCAAATGCCACTACTACTACTACTACTACTATTTACTTGAGCATGTACAGAGAAGGGCAACAAGATTGGTGAGGGGAATGAAGGGATCCTCTTACCAAGAGAGGCTTAAGTTCTGCAAATTGCAGTGGCTGGAGACTAGTCACCCGTGAGGTGTATAAGGCCTTGATTGGGTTGAGCACGCTGAATTCTGATGGGATTCTTCCGCTTGCTCAGATTATGAACCTGAGGGGGCATAAATTCAAATTGAGGAAAGATAGTTGTAGAATAGATGTGCAGAAATTTGCCTTTAGACAGTGGGTGGTCAATTGCTGGAACAAACTTCCGTTTGTCGTGGAAGTTGATAGCTTAAATAAATTCAAGGAGGAACTGGACAAACTTTTAGAGGGAATGGTTGTGTGAAATTGTTTTTTTTTTTCTTTTTTTTTTTTTTCCTGGCTGATGCTACATAAACTCATACTCTTGCTTTCTTGTATCACATGCCTCTACTACTATTACTACAGCGCCAACGAAACAGGACTTTTTTATAATTTGGCACTTGACGATACATTTAAATTCAAAGGGGAAAAATGTGTTGGTGGAAAAAACAAAGGCTCACTTGACGGTGCTCGTATGCACAAATATGACAGGAACTGATAAAAAAAAGAAAGAAAAAAAATTGTTTGTTATCGGAAAATTTTTAAAACCTTGTCTCAAAAACATAAGGAAACTTCCTGTGGATTACCTTGCAAACAAGAAAGCTTGGATGACTTCGGATATTTTTTGGGAAGATGTAAATGATTGGAATAAGGAGCTATTTAAAAAGAAGAAGAAAAACATTTTATTGTTAGTTGATAACTGTCCTGCACATCCCCAGATTCAAAATTTGTCCAACATTAAGCTAGTGTTTCTGCCTCCCAGTGTGACATCAATTTTACAACCAACGGACAAAGGGTAATCAAGGGTTTGAAAGGATTTTATAAAAGATTTCTAATTCTACATTTGATCAGTCAAAGAGAACAGAAACTTACTGAGTCCATATCGATATTGGATGCTATAAATTTATTGAATGATGTGTGGAACACCGTTACTTCGACAACCATATCGAATTGCTTCAAGAAATCGAAATTAAATTCAAATGAAATTTCAGTTGTAGATGAAGAAGATGGAAATGAAGAAAACAACTTACGATGATCGGAATGGTTGCTACGTAACGGTGTTGTAGGTTTTAATACAGATACCATTGATGAATTTGTATGAGTCGATGACAATTTATGAACTAGTGGTCTTCCTACAGAGAAGGACATTGTAGCTGCTGTGCTCAACAAAGACAATAATGATGATGGTAAAGACTATGATTGTAATGATGATATGATGACAATTGACAGTGAATCAAAAGCTATGCTGACAATCTCACAAGCTCATGGTGCAGTGGACACATTAGTCAATTTTTTTGAAGGAACTGAGGCAAGTAATGAGCCTTTTAATGCATTGAGTGTTTTAAGGGGAACTTAAGAAATATCAAAGTGAAATCTTTAAAACAAACATCATTTTAAGATTCATAAATAAAGACTAATTGAAATAGTGTTTATTATTAAATAGTATGGTTTTTAATTACAGAGAAATAAATTGTTTTGTATTAAGTGTATGGTTTTAAAATTATAGACAAATATATTGTGTTTAATATTAAGTGTATTGTAGTTTATAACAGCATATTAATACAAATAATATGTAGGTATATACTTATTTTTTTATGTCTAATATTTCTTTTGTTTTTTTTTTGAATCTATCTTTTTATCAAGTTATTGAGAATTGAATTTTAAAAAAATAGGAGGTAGATTTAACTCATTACTGATATAAAGTGTCCGTTGTTTATCCGCCCCAAGGGTTTCCCCATCTCCACTATCACTGATGTAGCAAGTAACAGTTATAACAAGGAAATTTTGTCCGTCCCTTGATGCTCATTATAACAAGTGGGTTATAATGAGCCATCACTGGTGGGTGATTTCAATTTTCCTCTAATGGGAAGGAAACTCGACATGGGGAACAAAATTTTTAAATCAATTAGATGACTGTTATTTGTATCAACATGTCAGGGAAAGTACTAGAGAAAAGAATATCCTAGACCTCATCATCACCCATGAATCAGATGACATAACAGGACTGACAGTAGAGGAACCAGTAGCAGGAAGTGATCATGGAGTTCTACGGAGGATGATGATGAGAGGGGTAGCAGTAGTAAAAGGAATGGGTTTTAATTTCAGAAAAGGAAATTACGATGCCTTAAGGCACTACATGGCCTCTGTTAACTGGGTAGATATCGCACAGAGAACGAATACATTTGAACTGTGGTATGCTTTTAAAACATTAATCACAGATGCCTTGAATGCATATTTACCATTAAAAAAAATACTCCATGAGGAGGGTTCCAAGTTGGATGAATAGTGAAGTTGCCACATTACTTGAGCAGAAAAAGGTGGCATGGAAAGCTTACAGAGCAATAAAAAGTACTGAAGCCTATAACAACTACAAGATGATCTGTAACAGAGCCACCGAAAAGGTTCGACAGGCAAAGGCAGTTTATGAGAAATCACTAGCAAACAGAACAAAGAGGGGGGGGGGGATAAGGAATTCTTCACATATGTAAATGCCAAGAAGAGCAGGACAAACCAGATCGGACCTTTACGTAAGGGAAAGGGGATAGTATTAAATACACCAGCTGCCGTTGCAGATGAACTCAACAGTTATTTTGCATCGATATTTACAAATGAAAAACCTTTTGTGGCAATGGGAAATTGTGGGAGCAAAGCTGAAAAATATGTAATTAATGATATTGAAATTTCGCAAGATTATTTAATGAAAAAACTTTCTAGCCTACAGGCCAGTAAGGCTCCTGGAGTTGATGGAATATACCCTATAATCTTAAGGGAGGCGGAAAGTGAGTGCATTGAACCATTGAGGCTACTTATGCGAGCATCACTAGACTCTGGGGAGATTCCCTTGGATTGGAAAAGTGCCATTGTATCTCCCATACATAAGGGTGGTTCTAAGAGTGAAGTGGGAAATTATCGACCTGTCAGTCTGACTTCAGGTGTAGGGAAAATCATGGAGGCAATGATCAAGGGTGGAATTCAGGATCATTTGGATCGAATTGAAATTCTCAAGGATAGTCAGCATGGTTTTGTAAAGGGAAAATCATGTTTAACAAATCTGGTTCGCTATTTTGAAAGGGTCACTCACGAGCTGGATTCAGGGAATAATTTTGACATTGTTTATTTAGATTTCAGCAAAGTTTTTAACTCAGTCCCACATGAGTGGTTGCTTTATAAGCTGAAACAGGTTGGAATCACTGGGAAAATCCTTAGATGAATAGCAGGATGGTTTCAGGGCAGGAGGCAGAGGGTTGTGATAAATGGCTATTCCTCAGATTGGGTTGATGTAAAAAGTGGGGTTCCCCAAGGATCAGTATTAGGACCACTGTTGTTTTTAATTTTCATAAATGACATCGATGAAGGGATAGAGGGCGTGATGTCTAAATTTGCAGATGATGTTAAAATTGGTAGAGTAGTTAATGATCACTGTCAAGCTGAGCTTCTTCAGAGAGATCTAGATAGACTTCAGGAATGGTCAGAAAAATGGCAGCTATGCTTTAATTCAACAAAGTGTAAGGTATTACACCTGAGAAACAGTAATCCAAAAATAATTTATTCACTTGGTGGAGTTCAACTAAACCCAGTACTGGAGGAAAGGGACTTGGGTGTTACGATACGGTCAGACATGAAATTCTCTGAGCATTGTAAACGGGTTGCAAGGAAGGCCCATGGTGTCCTATCGATGATCTATCGAACTTTTTCAAGTAGAAATAGGGACGTGATAATCCCATTATATAAGACTTTTGTTAGACCACACTTGGAATACTGTGTTCAAGTATGGAGACCGCACCTAAAGAAATACATCGAGTTTCTTGAAATGGTGCAAAAACGGGTAACTTGCCTTGTGAGATCGGCAAAAGGGTGTCCTTATGAAGAAAGACTTCGAATATGTGGGTTGCAGAGTTTGGAAACTAGACACCTTAGAGGAGATTTGATTGAGGTGTTTAAGGCTCTGAGAGGCATCAGTAAATGAATGAGGACGAAATTTTCAAGATTATAAATGATGCTAGAACTAGGGGACATAAATTCAAGTTACGGGGGAAATGTTTAGATTGGACTGCAGGAAGTTTTATTGTAGCCAGCGAGTTATAAATTACTGGAATAAGTTGCCTACATGGGTTGTAGAGGCTGACAGTTTGGGGAAATTCAAAGGTCATCTGGATAGTACCTTTGGGTGAGGGAAGCGCATAGGATGATAAGTTTAATTTCCTTTTCTTTTATTAATTATTATTATTTATTATTTTTTATTATTATAAATTTGTTTTTCATTGTTTTATTTGGTTTTTTTTTTTTTTTTTTTGGCTGGTGCAGCATGCAGCATAAGCCATAGGTTTTCTTGCACCATGCGGCCATTACTAATACTAATCACTGCCTGAATGGCACCTTCAGTACATTTTCCTTTCATGAAGCTGTATTGTTGGTCTGAGTGGAAGCACTTGAATGATAGAGTGTAAGGAATCTTCTGGCTATAAGTTTTTCCAGTACTTTACTTATAATGGGTAGAAGGGCAATCAGTCTATTTGAGTGGTTGGTTGGGTGGCTTTTCTGGGTTTTTGATAATTATCTTGAGAAGGGCTCTTTTCCATTGTGCTGGAAAGACTCCATCCCTGATGCGAGCATTTAGCAGGTCGCACCAGGGATGGAGACTTATGACCTCTGGTTTTGCAGTCCATATTCTTTTTATGACCTTGGCCTTCAGGCATTTCTTGGCTGGGACATTTCCCAGATTTGGTTGACCGAATGGCCTCCCCAATTTCCTCTTTGGTGAAGGGTTCTTCTTGTGGTGTCCTTGTGTAAGCTAGGTGGTCAAGCCTTAGGCTGGTCTGGAAAGTGTTCTCTCATACAGGGGTATCTTGGTCAACTATGGTGTCAAGGATGGCTTCTAAGAGATTCTGCCTCAGGCAACTCTCTCTGGTTGGGGAGCCTGGTAGAGTAATATACATTTCCCAGGATAACTTTATCCATCACAATTTTGTAGATCAGATGGAAATGAATTTATAGAGCAAGCTGGAAATGAAGACCCCATGGGTCTTAATTTCCAGTTTGGTGAGATGTGTGGTCCATCAAGGTATGTGATGCGCTTTTCTCTTACACTGGGGCATAGAGGTTATGCAGGCTGAAAACTGCATGTGTTGGAAAGCAGTGGCCTCTCTCTTCTGCTGGAAGGCTGCTTATTCTTTCCAGATTATCTGGAGTTGTACAACCCTTGATATATTTTTTAAAGGCATGCCAGTCTGCTCTCTTGGTGTTGAATCTACTAGCTTTGTATTCTGACTGCTGTCTGATATTGGTAGTAAGTTTGACTGTGAAGGTGATCGGGTTGTGATCACTGGTTGTCCGGGAAGTATCTGCCAGTTTCTGATGGAGTTACGGAGTTTGTTATTAATTAATGAGTGTTACACGTCTTTGTATGAGCTTCCAAGAGGGGTCATGCAGGTAGGAGGGTGGCCGGGAATGTTCTGGATTTGGAGGCCATTAGAAAGGATGACTTCTAGAAATTTCCCTTTACTGTCTGTAAAAGGGCTGTTCCATAGCTGTGAGTGAGCATTTGCATTTTCTTCCATCAGGATGTTATGTTGTCATAGATTGTTGATTGCGTTGTCCAGATAGTGCAAGAATGGATCCATTGGCTGTGTTTGAGGAGCACTGCATATATATGGAGATAACATGGAGCTTTCCAAAGGGACCGTTGATTGAAGCTGCTACAGCGTGAAGGGTGCGCAACCCCGTTAATTTGGTAACTATGATGTTTGGATCAAAGGCCGCAATTGTGGCCCAGCAGCACGTCGCTGTGTTTCCTCCTTGGCCAGTAGTTGTAGCAGTGGATGGCAGTGGCCTGCCCCCAGTGGGCAGGCCCTTAATGGATCCTCTACATGTGTGCGGTCTTTGTAGCAGTAGAATTTGTATTTTCTTTCCTTCCAGAATCCTGGAGACCCGACTCATAACTATGAGAGAGAGAGAGAGAGAGAGAGAGTTTAACAGTTTAGTTGCATCACTCTGAGAGTATTACTGCTTTGACAATTGTTTCTGTTATTTTCGTTATCCATAGTTGGTTTTTTATTTAACAGATTCCTTGGATTTCAGGTACTCTGGACATCCTTGTTGTCCTTGGTCAGGTCTTTAGAAATTTGGTCATAAATTATCATGGTTGGTCCCAGTCTTTTTGGGACTCCCACGTTCAGATTGAGCTCTTTCAGCTTGGATCATGCCCTTATCTTATCTGCTTCATAGGAGGTGGCTGTTTCTATCAGCACTCTATTTTCTCTAATATGTCATATGTGTAGTCAGGTGGGAAGGAGCAGCAGTGCGTAGCATACGCTTCTTGATTAGACCCGGGTTCGATCCCGTCATCACCAAATACGGAGGATGCGGAAAGGTCAGGGAATGACCACCGCATATCCCGGAGCAATATGGCCTTAGTTGCTAATGCTCCTAAAAACTAAATAACAAACAACAAACGTCATATGCTTTTTATTTTAATCCTCTTTCATCTGTGTCATTATACTGTTCTTAACCTCCTTGCTTGTGTTTTGGTCCATTGCTTTGATCAGGATGATGTTATTTCCTGAGTTTTTTTCTTTCTTCCTCAAGCTTCATCCGTTTTTGGGTCATTGGTTGCCTTGGGCATTGAGGCAACCTGGGCAAAGGTTGGCTGGGCAGCCTGGGGCCACGCTGTTTTCTCCTTTTCTTGTAGTGTTGCCTTCAGATAGGCATTCTTCACTTGTAGATCATGGATCATCTTTTCCATTTTTGCCCAGATATTGTCTATGCCGAGGACCAATTTTCCCTGACCTCTCTGACCTTCCTTCAGTGCACTTAGGAGCGCAGTCTGAAGGGCATAGATGTGATCTTTATCTGTATCAGCAGATTGGTAGTGATGCTTCCCTCAGTTGCAGAGGAGCTTTGGCTAGCTGGGGCAGAGGTTGAGGGATCCCATTCTTCCTTTCTATTGAGCTGAGGATAGTCCTTGTCTGGCAGCTTCTCCAAAACTGCTCTGGGGTTGGGGGTCTCCATGTGAGCAATGGTAGGGGCAACACACGAGGTTCCGGAAAGTTCTGGTGTTTTGCGTGCTGATATGGTAACAGTCACTGTTTGTTATCAGTAAATAGCTGGAACAGTTCAGTTCAGGTCCAAAAGTCCTTGGACAAAAGGTACAATTCAGGACAGGAGGGTGGTAGAATTAAGTGAACAAGCAGCAGAAGAGAGAGAGAGAGTGCAGGCCTCCTTGGCCCCCTGCACTCCCAAAACATCACAGACCGACAAGGGAGATTAAGGTCTTCTGTCTACCGAAATATTTTTTTTTTTTGCAAAAAATGGGAATTTAGCTGTATTCAAAATGTATCCTATCTGCTGAACATAGTAGGCCAGTACTACCATGTTTGGCGGATAACAAGGACATTTCTATTAGAATAACAACTTAAAAATTGCAGGAAACTATAGTACAGTGGAGAGGAAGGTTCCCACTGTATGGTACAGTAAATTTTATGCGTGTATGTTATGTAGTTTCAGCACATCAGCATATCAAAGTATACATACAGAATACTGTATACAACATATGTAACTTCATATACGTACATCATGTAACACTATGGAAAATGAGGCCCCGAATGCCAAGCGTTCTAGTGATTAGGTGATTTCTCTGCAATTATAAAGCAATTTCTAAAGTGATAGTCTTATATATATCTAGAGTTTAAAGCTAATTCTCTATTATATATATATATAGTTGCTGAAAAGTAGCAGTGCAAAGATTCCTAAGAAAGGAAAGACACCTTTTATTTATTTCCTAGTCCTACTAACCACTAATCTACGTCCATTTGGTCACTAGGTGGCACCACTCCTGCCTCTGTGGCAGGCCAGAAACCTGGGAGGTAAAGCTCTCACTCCCAGGGCTAAAAGGAGCAAACGTGATCCTAACACAACAACCACTGATCCCAAAGATCTGACTCCTTTGAGTTGGAAAAATAAGGAAAATGAAATGATTGACTAAAAGACAAAAAAAGGACATGACATCGCTTCGTGCACCTACTTTTCTAGGCCTTTGAGGGAACTACAAAATAAGATTTTGTAGTTCCCTCAAAGGAATTTTTCTAGGAACTACAAACTCTCATTCAACGTCAGAACAGCAATTAGGAAAACTGTTGCCATTTGTCATCCAGAAATGTTTAGACAGTGTGGCTGACAGCTAAAAATGTCAAGCAACTTAAAGTCGAGACAGCTAATCCAAAACATGCAGAAAGGCTGCTTCAAATGACAACTTTAGGTGGGATCCCAGTAAAGGTCTATTTAAAGAGACTATTCTGCCTATTCCAAAAACTGTGAATATTGGAAAAGAGAAGAACAGATACAAAGATATAAAGTAGAACATTCTGTGACATATCAAGAAGCTAAGAGAATTGTACTCCTCAATACTATGAACAGACCTTCCTATGCACATGTTCTAAGAAATCAGCGCACAATAGAGACTCAAACATTTCGTGATTCCTCCAAAGAAGTCCATTTCAGACTGGTCACGAGCTGTTTATAACAAAAACAAAAAGAGAAACTCACAAACACATCACTATCTATATCTCCCGATTCAAAACACTTAGAAAGAAAGCCCCTCAAGAAAAATGTAATGTCATAAAAGCCAGAAGTCAGTGGAACAAATGGATACAGAAGCAACCAATCAAACAGATGAATCAGTACTAAGGCTTTTTGCAGAAGAAAAAAAGGAAAACATGGTTTTCCTTTGGAAAATGTGCTTTTCCAAAGGAATAACCTAAGTTCAAAAATCTTAAAGCAACATTTAGGAAACAGTCTGAAACCTTTTCCAAAACCAAATAATGGGAACTACAATCCAATGGAACTGCAGAGGATTCCACACTAATATACATGATATATATGATCTGATTGCACAGCATACCTTGTTGTGTGTTTGCCTACAAGAAACATATTAGCATTAGCATTAGTAGAGGCATTTGATGCAAGAAAGCAAGCTTATGCAGCATCAGCCAAAAAAAAAAAAAGAAAAAGAAAAAACAAATAAATAAAAAATAACCACTTCACCCCTCTGTTCGTTCTAAATACCTGTCCAGCTGAGCCTTAAACTTATTTAGGCTATCAACTTCCACGACAAGGGATGGAAGTCTGTTCCACCTACCAACCACCCGCTGGCTAAAGGCAAATTTCCGCACATCTATCCTACATCTGTCTTTCCTCAATTTGAACTTATGCCCTCTCAGGTGATTATTCTGACCAAGAGGAAGAATCCCATCAGCATTGAGCATGCTCAAACCATTCAAGGCTTTGTACACCTCTATCAGATCACCTCGCTGGTGCCTAGTCTCCAGACACTGTAATTCGCAAAACTTAAGCCTTTCTTCGTAAGAGCACCCCTTTGTTCCATTCACTAATCTTGTTGCTCTTCTCTGTACTCGTTCCAGCAGCTCTACATCCTTCTTGAAATGAGGCCTCCAGACCTGTATACAGTACTCTAGGTGTGGCCTGACCATTGCCTTATACAAGGGAATAATCACCTCCTTATCCCTGCTAGAAAAATTCCTATATATCATTGACAATACACCATGAGCTACTCTTGCAGCCCGTCTGCACTGCTCAGAGAACTTCATATCTGCCTGCACAACCACCCCCAGGTCCCTTTCATTCTCTACCACTGTCAGTGTAGTACCACAGAGTTGATACGTTGCTCTGGGATTGCTGTTTCCCATATGTAGTACTTTACATTTGTCAATGTTAAACTTCATTTGCCACCTCTCAGCCCATCTGCTCAACCTTTCCAGATCCTGTTGCAGCAGCATAGTGTCAGTAGTGTCCTTGACAACCCTGCCAACCTTCGTATCGTCTGCAAACTTGGACATTAAGCTTGATATACCATCATCAATATCATTTATAAATACAGAGAACAATAAAGGACCCAATACTGAACCCTGAGGGACTCCACTAATAACATCAGTCCACGATGAGCAGTGTCCATTGATTACCACTCTCTGTCTTCTCCCCCTCAACCACCCCTTTATCCATAGCCTCCAATGCCACACTGCTCCAATTTGTGCAGCAGTCTTCCATGTGCAACAGTATCAAATTATAACAATTTACGTTCCCCCAACCCAAGAATTACTACAACAAGATTTAGAAGATATACTAATTCAGTTACTTCCACCCTTCCGTATACTGGAAGACCTCAACAGACACAGCTTTTTGTGGGGTAACACAGCCATGGACCAGAGAGTAAGACAAATTTAAAAATGGATAGAGCAGAATAACTTAACTGTGTTGAATGATGGCATGCATACATGCATGCAGCTTCCATTAGGAAACAGCACAGCTATCAACCTATCTATATGCTCTCCAATATTATTTCCAATACTTGATTGGTCAGCACATAGGGATCCTCTCAGCAGCAATCACTATCCGATAATCATTATCATGGCATTTGGAAGTATATGTCAGTCATGTAGAAATCCCAGATGGAAAATAAATGAAGTGGATTGGAAATTTGTATAAATCTATTGCAAAATTACAAAAATTTTCTTTTACAACAATTTTCTGAAAGTGAAAAAGCCCGAGAAACCTATGGGTAAAAAGAAATCCAAAGAAGAAAAAATTAGTCAAGAAATGCTTGTCATGATGACTCAAATATGACAAATGAAGAGCAAGATAAACACTGACAAGGACAAAATTGAGTATACTGAGCTATGCAAAGAAAGAGACTCAGAGAGAACAATAAAAGATTTAACACAAGAAAAGTAAAACAAGCATTAAGAGAAAACAAAGGACTTAAATCAGCAGTCATGAGCAGTAATACAGAAAGACAAATGATACTGAATCTGAAGAATAGTGATGGTGTACTTATAAATAGCAGAAGACTATAAAGAATTATATAAGGAATGGGGAAGATGGACCACAAAATAGCAAAACAGACAAAACATCTGATATCCTTCCTGATGAGGTGGAACATGCACTGAAGAAAATGAAGAATCAGTAAGCCCCAGGTGAAGATGAAGTTACTGTAGAGTTGTTAAAATTAGGAGGAAGAGACATGACACAGAAACTGGCAAGACTCTTCATAAAATACATTAGGAAAGGCGTGACACCTAAGGATTGGTATAATACAATCATAATTTTGCTGCATAAGAAAGGGACACCTCCGTGGGCAGGAGCACCAGGGCGTAACACACGATTCTTGATAAGACCAGGGTTCGAGCCAGTGCCCACCAAATACGGAGGATGCGGAAAGGTCAGGGAATGACCACCGCATATCCCCGGCTCAATATGGCCTTAGTTACTAATGCTCCTAAAAACCAAATAACAACTGCATAAGAAAGGAGATAAATCAGAAATTGGAAATTATAGACCAATTAACTTGTTGTCCCACATCTACAAGTTATTCACGAGTGCCATTAATAACAGATTAGAAAGAATACTTGATGAGAATCAACTGAAAGAGCAAGCTGGCTTTAGGACAGGATTCTCAACTGTGGATCACCTTTATGTAATATCATAGCTAATGGAGAAAGCAAATGAATATAAAACACTATTATGCCTGGCATTTGTGGATTAAGAAAAGGCATTTCATTTGACTCCATAAGGCAATGTTTCGGGCACTGGACACACAAGGCATTGACACCCCATACATTATGATTTTGAAGAAAATATATGACAATGCTACCTCCTTTATTAGACTAGACAAAAACAGTAGCAAATTTAAAATTGAGAAAGGAGTTTGACGAGGAGATGCAATATCTCCCTGTGCAAATGTATCCCCAATTCACAAAGGGGGATCGAAGGGTGACACGAGTAATTACAGACCAGTTAGTTTAACTTCTGTTCCGGGTAAAATAATGGAGTCACTGGTTAAAGATGCATTGCAGGATCATCTAAACAAGACTGCAGCAATAATTCAGACACAGCATGGGTTTGTTAAGGGAAAGTCTTGTCTGACAAATTTGATAGGATATTATGATGTGGTTACAAAGGACTTGGATGCAAAAAATAATTTTGATATCATATATTTGGATTTCAGGAAAGCTTTTGACACTGTTGCGCATGGAAGACTATTGTACAAATTGGAGCAGAATGGTATTAAGGGTAAGTTGCTACAATGGATAAAAGGATGGTTAAGTGGGAGAAGACAGAGGGTGGTAATCAATGGGTGCTGCTCTTCTTGGACTAATGTTATTAGTGGAGTCCCACAGGGTTCGGTGTTAGGTCCACTGTTGTTTTGTATATTTATCAATGATATTGATGAAGGTATACCAGGCTTAGTGTCAAAGTTTGCAGATGATACAAAGGTTGGCAGGGTTGTTAATGACAGTAATGGCAGTGTGCTACTGCAACAGGATCTAGATAATTTGGGCAGATGGGCTAAGAAGTGGCAACTGAAGTTTAATCTTGACAAATGCAAAGTACTGTATATGGGTAGAAGTAACCCCAGAGAAACGTACCAACTGTGTGGTACCACACTTAAGGTGGTAGAAAATGAAAAAGACCTGGGAGTAATTGTGCAGTCAAATATGAAGTTTTCTGAGCAATGCAGACAGGCTGCCAGGTCAGGTCATGGGGTTTTGTCAATGATATATAGGAATTTTGCTAGCAGGGAGAAGGAGGTGATTGTCCCTCTGTATAAGGCAATGGTCAGGCCACACCTTGAGTACTGCGTACAGGTCTGGAGGCCTCATTTTAGGAAGGATGTAGATTTACTTGAGCGTGTACAGAGAAGGGCAACAAGATTGGTGAGGGGAATGAAGGGATCCTCTTACCAAGAGAGGCTTAAGTTCTGCAAATTGCAGTGGCTGGAGACTAGGCACCTGCGCAGTGATCTGATTGAGGTGTATAAGGCCTTGAATGGGTTGAGCACGCTGAATTCTGATGGGATCCTTCCACTTGTTCAGATTACGAACCTAAGTGGGCATAAATTCAAATTAAGAAAAGACAGATGTAGAATAGATGTGCGGAAATTTGCCTTTAGCCAGCGGGTGGTTAATTACTGGAACAAACTTCCATCTGTCATTGTGGAAGTTGATAGGTTGAATAAATTTAAGGAGGAACTGGACAGGCATTTGGAGGGAATGGTGTGATTTTTTTTTTTTTTTGGCTGATGCTGCATAAGCTCATACACTTGCTTTCTTGCATCACATGCCACTACTAATACTACTACTAATCTCCGAAGTCATTTATTGTTGCCCTTTAAGAAGCTTTCAGAAGATTGGACTGGTCGCAGAAAGGAGTTAACATGAATGGAGGGTACCTAAACCACTTACGATTTGCAGATGACATTGTTGATCATAAGCCACGATCCCAAAGAATTAAAGGAAAATCTTAATCAGTTATGATGCCTCCGTAGCCAGGTGGGAAGGAGCAGCAGTGCGTAGCACACGCTTCTTGATTAGACCGGGGTTCGAGCCCGTTGCCACCAAATACGGAAAGTCAGGGAATGACCACCGCATATCCCGGAGCAATATGGTCTTAGTTGCTAATGCTCCTAAAACACCAAATAACAACAACATAACAACATTAATCAGTTATGCAGAGTTAGTAAGAATTTCAGACTAAAGATGAATATGGCTAAAACAAAAGTAATGATGAACAAGTATGCCACAGAAAGAGATATAATCACTGAAGGAGCAGTAATCGAAAAGGTGGATTCATATGCTTGTCTGGGATAAGTCATTAGCTGTAATTATGATAAATGGCTGAAAATCAAGAGAAGAATAAATTTTGGATGGATAGCATTCAGGAAATATAATCACATACTGAGGAGCAATATCCCAATTTGTCTGAAATGTAAAATAATGAACTAATGTATACTCCCCACCATGACTTATGGAAGCGAAACTTGGGCATTCACCAAAAGAATGGAAGAGAAGCTGAAAACCACACAGCAAAGAATGGAACAAATTATATTAGGAATCAGACTGTTAGATAAGAAGAGAAAATCATGGATTATGCAGCAAACACAAGTAAAAGACATTCTTATCAAAACTAAAGAATTGAAATGGTGTTGGGCTGAACACAGCTCGAAAACATGATGACAGATGGACTAAGAAAATAATAGAATGGTGCCCAAGAGGAGCTGAAAGAAAACCCGGAAGACAACGATGGAGATATATAGATGAAATTCATGAGTTTGTGGGTAGTAAATGGATGGCCATTGCACAAAACAGAAGGAACTGGAAAGTTTCTAGAGTGGTCTTCATCCTGAAGTGGATTGAAAATGGCTGATGATGATGATTGCAAAATTGGATGCAGATATTATCAAGCAATAACCGTTAGATGCAGCAGTACAATATGTAACAAATAAACTAATCCTAGCTGGTGAGCAGACTATTCCAAAAACATCGTCACTCCTCCCAACACATCCAAATTCATGGTGGAATGAAGAATGTTTACACACTAAAAGAGAGAGAAATAAAACTGTTAATAATTTTCGAAGATGTCTCACTACAAAGAACCCCATATCATTCAAAAAGGCATGAGAAAGAGCCATATATGTTAGGAAAGCATCCTGGATAAAAATTTGCATCCATTATTATTATTATTAGCTGTATGGTGCAAGGAAGCCTGAGGCTTAAGCTGCACCAGCCAAAAAAAAATTGAGAGGGGGGGGAATCACCAAGAAAGAGAAGAATGATGATATTCGGCTAAGGACCCTAGGTGTGCCAACCACACCATCTCAAACTGTCTGGAATTAAATCAGCAAAATGAATGGCAGATACCAGTTTAATCTACCTCCAGTCGCAAGCAGGAATGGACAGATCACTGCACAGCCTTCAGAAATAGCCAATGCACTGGGTGAAACCTTTGCCAAAACATCAGCAACCACCTCATATACGCCCAGTTTTCAAAAATACAAGGCAAGAATAGAAAGACACAAACTAAATTTTTCCACAAGAAATGATGAAACAGTACAACCTTCCGTTAACTTTCCATGAATTGAAAACAGCTCTATCACAGACAAAGCAAAGCATTGTAGGACCAGCCCAAATCCACTACATGATGCTAAAGGAACTTGATGACCAATCCCAAATGGCATTACTCGAATTGTATAACAAAATCTTCCTAGAAAAGCCGTTTCCAGATAGTTGGCATCATGCAATAATTCTAGCTTTCCCAAAACCAGGAAAGGATCTCTCTAACCCACGCAACTATCATGCAATTGCTTTAACAAGTTGCCTATGGAAAAATTTATAAATGCTCATTTAACATGGTTTTTGAACAGAAATAACCTTCTTGGTCTGGTACAGCATGGTTTCAGGAAAAATCACTCAACACTAGATTTACTTATAAAATTAGAAAACAGTGTATGGAATGCCTTCATCCGAAAGGAACATCATGTCAAGATCTGTTTTGATATAGAAAAGGCTTACGATACGATATGGCATTATGGAATTCTCCCAAACCCTGGATTACGTGGACATTTTCCTAAATATATCAAAATTTCTTACAACACAGGACATTCCATGTTAGGTTGCAGACAACCCTTTCAAAGGTTTTTACCCAAGAATGGCATTCCTCAGGGGGTCTGTGCTTAGCACTACCCTTTTTGCTATTAAAATAACTATCATAACCGAGCACATTCCAAGAACCGTTGATGCAGTTTTATATGTTGACAATTTCAGTATTTCCTATCACTCTCAGAATATGCAAAGTATAGGATGGTAGCTACAAGGAACAATAAACAAAATAAGCAAATGGGCTCAAACAAATGGCTTCCTGATTTCCACACAAAAAGCTGCATGTATACACTTCTGTAGAAAACTAATCCTATACCCTGATTCTGAACTGAAACTTGATGGACATATGATCCCAGTAGTACCAAGTATAAGATTCTTAGGACTTCTCCTGTATAAGAAACTAACATTCCTTGAGCACATTAAACAACTCAGATTTTCGTGCCTAAAGAAATTAAACATACTCAGAGTTCTTTCCACAACAACTTGGGGAGTAGATCGATATACACTTATCAAACTTTGTCAAGCAATAGTTTGTTCCAAACTAGATTATGGAGCAGCTGTTTACGACTCAGCGAACCAAGTGCACTGAAATGGTTAGACCCCATACCATAGTGCGCTTCGTATAGCACTTTCCGCACTTCATCTGTACAAAGCCTTTATGCAGAAGCCCGTGAACCTTCACTGTAGCTTCACTACATCTAAGCAGAACTGTCGTCTAAGCAGATTTTATCTTGATGGCATATTATCTATGCCGTCAAGATAAAATCTGTCATTGATCATCTAAATAGAGTATTACTTTTTTCATCTAACTGGGAATGCATATATCAAGCCAATCTATGAATGAATCGACCTGCCAACATCCATCTGAAAGATTTGCTGCTAAGCTGAGGGATCAGTTATGACACAATACCTACTACGATTGCACAGACCATTCCACCATGGGGTGTAGTTCAACCCATTTATATTTTTGTATTTTCAAATCTGGGGGAAAACAACTCTATCGAGAACAGACTACCAGCAACTACATGAAGCATATAAAGAACAATATGCACATCACACTTTCATATATACAGATGGGTCAAAAACAGACTTGTGTAGGAGCTGAGATTCACTTTGAAGATTGTGCCTTCATCCAACAATTTCCAAAAGAATGCAGTATTTTTACTGCTTAATTGCAAGCCATTTTGATGGCTGTAAACCAAATTAAATGTAAACAGATAGCAAACAGCATAATTTTCACTGACTTGCTTAGCTCTGTTATTGCTTTTCAAAATGCTAATACCACAACACACCCATTTCTACAACAGATCCAATATTCAGTATCAAATCTATTGCAAAGAAATCACAATATTAGATTCTGCTGGACCCCAGGACACACAGGAAACGAAAGATCAGAGAAAGAAGCTGCCATCTCTGATTATGCCTTTTGCTCAATACCATATACTGACTAAAAGTCCTTAATCCACCAATGCAATACAAAACAGTGGCAAGAACACTGGCTAGATCAGACCAACAACAAACTTCTTTTAATTAAACAAACACTTCGACCATAGCCGACTAGCTTCCAATCCAACAGAAAGAAGCCCTTGCTCGATTGCGAATCAGGCATACACATATCACTCACTCTTACCTACTAAGAGGTGAAGACCCTTCTCAATGCCAAATCTGTCAAGTTCCTCGTACTGTACATTGCTTCATGGTAAACTGTCCAAAATTTAATAGAGAATGTTTGAGCGTTTCAAACAATCATTAATGCACAAAACAGCCTCATACAAAAAACAATTTTGGATGACCGGCCAAATTAATAACATTTTCTTTTTCCTTAAGCTAATTGGATACATCCAGAACGTTTAAAATTAATAGTATAGCATTAATGGAGAAGCTACATGATTATAAAGCAGAATTTTAACTTTCTTCTAAACCACACTAAACAAGTGAAAAATGTTGAAATATGAAACTCTCCTAACCTAGGTTAGGCGCATTATAGCATAAGCTGCTGTTGTTCCAATAGCTCTCAAACAACAACAATAATGAAAAATAAGTAAAAACACAGAAAATACATCGTTACAATTACTAAAACTGGTGTGCAGAGGAAGTGGCAAGTCAATTTAAGGGTGTAGTTAAAATTTAAAAGGCAGTCCTGAATTTAAAAAAATCGTTGCTGAAAAACTTAAATTGAGATCGGTTCCAAGGTGGCGGCACCATTGTTTGCGATTGAGAGAATAGATGTTGCGATAAGTTCAATGGAGGAAAATGACAAAATTTTCATAACAAATACCAGCAGAAAACATCGAAGAGCAAGGCACAACTAATCATTAATGCAAACAAGATATATAATTACAGCAAATCAGAGCAAGTAGTCACCCTATATCATTGTTATGGCAACATTGTAGCCATAGCGTACATATGCAAAAATTAAAAACTGTGATATCTTGAAGAATACTGCATAAAAATTGACAAAATGTCACCTGATGACACCTTTTCAGATTCCTTTCAAGGTGAAACCATCTGCGATGCTCGAAACGGTTATAATCCAATACTTTACGCTCGAAACACAAGAGCATTGACACACACAATCAGTCATGGTGGTATCTCCGCTGTTCCTCCCCTTTAAATGGCAGGCAGATCAGTTTGGAAAGCAGTGGGTTTGGGGGGAAACCTGATTTTAATCACCCCCCTCTCCAACTAGGAGCCATTATTCAGCCTTTCTGTAGAAGACCTCTTTCTGGCTCTAGCTCATCATCAAGTAATTTAGCTATCAAAACAAGTGGGCAAAATGACAATTCACTTATTTTTCAGTGAGTCTGGAATCCCTACTGGGAAGGATGTATGTACATGATTTATCTTTTTCATTTTCTTACCAGAATTTGAACAACACCAGTTCTGATGAAAACATCTCTCTACTCTGCCTTGCCACTTGTCAACCAAATCCAGACCAATCCAAACAACTTTCGCTGCTGCATGAAAAGGCGGAATTACTGTACTTTACATGAATTCTCATAGTCATGTGAAACATTTTGATGAAATTCTTAATCATTTTTCATCATGGAATGTTCATACAGACCTGAATCACAGTTTTTACAGAGACCTAGTTCTCTTCTAAAGTTTCAGTCTAAATTTCTGACTATTCACCAGGGGTGTTCCTAGGTTATATGGTGCCTGGGTGCCAATTGAAATTTGGCAACTCACCTCACCTTTAAAATTTTCTTCATATGTGAATGTAAGTTTCAGGTTTACAGGTACCCCTTGAATGTTGGCACCCGGGTGCAGTGATTCACTATCCCTGATTCACTCTTTTGTTTCGGACAAGCTATTATCTGGAAAAAAACTAACTAAAGAACTACATTGGATTGGAGATGTGGTCGAGAATGAGCTACACATTTCAGGTGACCATAAAAAAGCTTCAGCATTTTGGAAAGTGTGTATAACCCTTTTCAAGGTGAAGTTGACCCCAGAGACAATGGCACAAGAGAATTTGCCAAGCACTCAATCAGAAACTATACCTCTTTCCCCCATGCTCTGTACACTATAGAAGCAGAGCATAAAAAGAAAAGGGAGCCCCTAGCTTTGATAAAATATTTGCTTCTGTGTTGAAAAAGATCCCTATTTCAATTCTGGTATCACTTAAATGTGTATTTAGTCTCTCTTTTCAGCTAGTAAATTTCCTTCTCAATTTAAAAAAGCAGTCATTGTCCATGCTAAAATTATTTGGGAGGAAAAAAATCTTTGCGGCAGACCTGTTTCCTTGATACTCATCAGGTAATCCATCAACAACAGTAGATCTGCTGACCTGGCAGTTGCTAACCTTTGCTCCAGGTTTACCGATGGCCCTGAAAAGGGCTGCTAAATAATACTGGCTTATCTAAAACTTTCAATTGCACAAATCATAATCTGCTCCTCAACAATCTTGGCTTGAAAGATCAAATTAACCTTCTTGATGTCATACTGATAATCTGTTTGTTATTAAAACAAATCAGTCTTATTCCAATATTTGTTCATATTTCCCGAGTACCTTGAGGTTTACATGAAATTAAAAATTGAAAAAGGATGAAAATTTGCTCTCAGCTGGAGCATAATTGATTGTAGGAACAAACTTTTATCTGGTGTTGTGGAAGTGGGTAGTTTGAATAAATTTAAAGAAGAATTAGACAAAATTATTAGAGAGGATGGACAGATGAGGTGGGTGTTTTTTTTTTTTTTTTTGTTGATGCTGTAAGCTTGCTTCCTAACATCATTTGCCACTACTAATATTTTTATGAGTTTCTGAACAAAATGTAGAAGATTAGTATAGAAATTTAGTACAGTAAAAAATAGAATATATACTACTTTTGTTTTACTGTTGTAGTTAAGTGTGAATATAGGTCTAAATTTAAATCTCTTTTTCTTGGGTTCTCTAAGGTCCCTGTTTTTAATGATGTTCAAATTAGTATTAGCAATATAATGCAAATAAACCACAGACATTGGCTGCACCAAACAAAAATACACAAAGAATAATGATGATAAAAAATAAACAAAAAAGAACAAAAGTAATAATAAAAAATAAAATTAAATTAAGAATAAACAAAGTGAAATAGAGTGGGCCAGTAAATCAGAGAGTCTTATAATGGGGGATGTTAATTTCCTAGATATTGACTGGAATTTGTAGATTGGTCACTCACACACTAGCAAGGCTTTTGTCGATCTGATTATCAGTAATGATTCTTCATGCATTAAGAATCTGCAGATAAAGGAACCACTAGGTGGCAGTGATCAGACTGTGCTGAAGATGGATTTACTCAAAGAGGTAACTACCATCAGGGGTAAAGGGAAGGGTTTTTGCTTTCGTAAAGGCAACTACGGTGGTCTGAGACAGTATTTAAATTCTATACGGTGGGACCAACTGATGATGTTACCAACAGCAAATTCAAAATGAGAAGCATTCTAAGAATTTATCTTGGAAACTACTAGTCTTTACATACCAACTAAGAAATATTGTTCAAGACTTAATGGAGATGTCAGATGAACTAATGAGATATATGGCAGAGAAGAAAAATGCATGGGATACATATAAATTAATGGGTGACATGGAAGCCTGTGATAGATGTAAGCTGGTCTGTAACCAAGTCACAAAGGAGATTAGGCAGGCAAAGGCAGATTATGAGAAATCTTTGGCAAAGGAGGCAAAGAAAAACAGAAAAGAGTTCTTTACCTATGTAAACTCTAGACGGAAAGGGATGAATCAGATTGGTCCACTGGATATTGATGGTTCAACTGTTGATGATCCTGCTCAAGTGAATAACAAACTAAATGAGTACTTTGCATCTACATTCACACATGAGGAGTTATTCAGGGAGGGGAATGCCAGAGGTGAGTTAAACTCTGGCAGTGAGCTAGATGATTTTGTAATAACTGAGAGGAAAGTGGAGCAGAAATTGTTGAAGGTAAACATAAAAAAGGCACCTGGGGTGGATGGGATCTATCCAGTTATATTAAAGGAGGCAGCAAAGGAAGTAAGCAAACCCTTAGCCTTAATTATGAGAGCTTCTTTGGACTCAGGGGAGGTACCCATTGAGTGGAAAAGTGCAAATGTGGCCCCAATTCACAAATGAGGATCAAAGGGTGACAAGTAATTATAGACCTGTTAGTTTAACTTCTGTTCCAGAAAAATTAATGGAGCCACTGGTTAAAGAAGCACTGCAGGATCATCTAGACCAGACTTCAGTTATAGCTCGTCAACAGCATGGTTTTGTTAAGGGAAAGTCTTGTCTGACCAAATTGATTGGATACTATGATGTGGTCACAAAGGAACTGGATTCAGGGAATAACTTTGATATCATATATTTGGATCTTAGAAAGGCTTTTGATACTGTTGCACATGGAAAGACTGCTGCACAAATTGGAGCAGTGTGGCATTGGAGGCAAATTGCTGCTATGGATAAAGGGGTGGTTGAGGGGGAGAAGAAAGAGAGTGGTAATCAATGGACACTGCTCATCGTGGACTAATGTTATTAGTGGAGTTACTCAGGGTTCAGTGTTGGGTCCATTGTTATTTACTGTATTTATAAATGATATTGATGATGGTACAAAATATATATCAAGCTTAATGTCCAAGTTTGCAGATGATATGAAGGTTGGCAGGGTTGACACTAATGGCAGTACGCTGCTGCAACAGGATCTAGAAAAGTTGAGCAGATGGGCTGAGAGGTGGCAAATGAAGTTTAACATTGACAAATGTAAAGTACTACATATGGGAAGCAGTAACCCCAGAGTAACGTATCAACTCTGTGGTACTACACTGACAGTGGTAGAGAACAAAAAGGACCTGGGGGTAATTATGCACGCAGATATGAAGTGTTCTGAGCAGTGCAGACGGTCTGCAAGAGTAGCTCATGGTGTCATGTCAATGATATACAGGAATTTTTCTAGCAGGGATAAGGAGGTGATTATTCCCTTATATAAGGCAATGGTCAGGCCACACCATGAGTACTGTATACAAGTCTGGAGGCCTCATTTTAAGAAGGATGTAGAGCTGTTGGAACTAGTACAGAGAAGGGCAACATTATTAATGAATGGAACAAAGGGGTGCTCTTATGAAGAAAGGCTTAAGGTTTGCAAATTACAGTGTCTGGAGACTAGGCACCTGCGAGGTGATCTGATTGAGGTGTATAAAGCCTTGAATGGTTTGAGCATGCCCAATGCTGAAGGGATTCTTCCACTTGCTCAGAATAATTGCCTGAGAGGGCATAAATTCAAATTGAGGAAAGTCGGTTGTAGGATAGATGTGCAGAAGTTTGCCTTTAGCCAGTGGGTGGTTGATTGGTGGAACAAACTTCCATCTGTCGTTGTAGAAGTTGATAGCTTAAATAGATTCAAGGCAGAACTTGACAAACAATTGGAGTGAGTCGATGGGTGAAATAAGGGTTTTTTTTTTTTGGCTGATGCTTTATAAGCTTGCTTTCTTGCATCATATGCCTCTACTAATGCTAATGCTTAATTCCTCCACGTCTTTGGCATCAGCCTCCAACTGAAATAGCTCTGCAACCTTTACAATCTTATCTGTAACCTCTTCATATGATTAATCTTTTTCAAATCCTTTGAAGCGTTTTATTTGCTGTGGGCATATTTTCTTCCACGCGCCATTTAAACAACTTTTAGTAATTTCCGCCTATGCTTTATTAATATTTAAGATGGCGTGGTAAATATTATAAGATTTCCAAGTCTCTTACCGTAAAATTTTTCTCATCGTCTACTGCAGATGCCTGAGCAAATGTTGTGTTTACATAGTATGCTTTTAAATTCGAAATAACACCCTGATCCATAGGTTGGATGAGTGAAGTCATGTTTGGCAGTAGAAATGTGACTCTCATGTTCGAATTGAAATCATCTATATGCGCAGAATGTCCAGGAACATTATCTAATAGAAGCAAAATCTTGAAAGGAGTGTCATTGTCTTTACAATATTTTTCAACCTCGGAAATGAAGCAGCATTTAAACCAATTCTCAAAAAGATATACTGTTATCCAAGCTCTCTGTTTCGATCGGAAATGCACAGGTAGGGTGGCTTTATTGATGCCCTTAAATGCACGAGGATTTCCAGAATGGTACACAAGCAGTGGTTTTAATCTGTAATCTCCTGCTGCATTAGCCCCAAGAAAGAGCGTGGCCTTATCTTTTGACGCTTTGAAACCTGGCATTTTCCTCTTTGGCAATGTATGTTCGATCCGGCTTTTTTTTTTCAATACAGAGCAGTCATCTAGATTCAATGCAGGAAATATTAAAAATTTCTTGCATTGAATAGCCGCCTTCATCAATAATTTTTTTCCACCGCATCACAAAATTTCTCTGCAGCTGCAGAATCGGCACTGGTGACTTCACCGTATACTTTAATGTTGTGGAAACCAGCACAATGCTTGAGTGCACAATGCCTATTAAACCACCCATTGCTTGCCACGAACTTTGCTGTACTTATCTTTAATATCTTTATAAATATTTGTTGCTTTTGCTTGAATGGTCATTAGACTCAGGGGCACTTTCTCCTGAATCTGATTTTCCATCCATATTATAGTGGTTCCATTTGATATAGCACCTGAATGCTGTTTTTTGATCACTGTTGATCTTAAGTACGTTGATCCTTTGACATGTTCTTTTATATGTGCACTGTCCTTTAAAATAGTATTCACTGATGAAACAGTGAAACCTAATTCCCTTGCAATAGATGGTAACTTTGTCCTGTTTTGTACTTCTTAATCATTTTCATCTTCATTTCTAAATGAATTTTGTTTCGTTTCATAGCACTACCACCACTTGCAATTTCTGTTGGTCACTTTCCTTTCATCATTGTAATACTTGTTGCTTTTTTGTGCATATACAATTTGTTTTTTATATGATTGAAGATTTCAGTGAAGGGGAACACATTTTGCCATAAAAACCCACAGAATTGCAGTTATCGGTATTATCGCAAATGCAATAAGATAGAGTTTACTACCCACTTATAATTAGATGCACTAACAGAAAAGCCCAATAAACCAGAAAAATGCAAAATGCTTTAATTGTTTTTTTGGTCGTGACCTCAAGAAACTTGCTTTAGAATTTGGCATTCAAAATTGATTCTTATAACGGGAACATATGATAACGATGAAAGTGTAGTACAATTTCCATTATAAATATAACCTCTTAGAGAGATTTCAAGAAAATTTCAACTTGCAAAGACTTGGAACGAATTACAAAAAAAAAAAAAAATGTGTTATTGGGTTAACGTTACTATAATTTCACGATAGCCCCATTTATTCCTACTGGATGCAAAATGCGTTTCCACGATTTTTTTATGTTTGCACTGGCTGGCAAAAACTTACGTAAAGGTGAATTTCCGTAAGTCAGGGAGTTCCTGTATTTACAGGCACTCCTTGACTTTACATACTTAATCATTTTTTTTTTTTTTTTTCATGTACGTAAGTCCAACTTTGGTCTTGTAAATACAAAATACATATACAGTACAACGCACCGAGATTATAACCCCCAACAAACTTCATGCACAGTATTTTACGATTTGTAACCGAGTTAAACGAGACTGAAAAAACATACAGTGAATAATAATGTAGTTAGTTAGTTAGTTATTTGGTTTTTAGGAGCATTAGCAACTAAGGCCATATTGCTTCAGGGATATGCGGTGGTCATTCCCTGACCTTTCCGCATCCTCCGTATTTGGTGGTGACGGGCTCGAACCACGGTCTAATCAAGAAGCGTGTGCTACGCACTGCTGCTCCTTCCCACCTGGCTACAGAGGCGCCGAATAATAATGTAGAGGTCAGTATTTATTCAAAACTATTTTAATCTAAATATGATATGTAATTTAATTTAATTTAAGATCAAATCACTTATGATGGACTCTCCAAAATAAAATACCATTCACTATATGATATAGGTGACTATAGCCCCAGAAGTTTATGCTGGGGCTATAGTCACCGCTGGTCATTGTGATCACGTTTGCGAATTGAATTTTGATCCTATTAATGGAGATTCTAATAAACGAAAATAGGAGGAATATTATCCACATGCTATAAAAATACAGCACAGATTTACACTTTATTGCCTTACCATAGTTAAATAATACGTGAAAATCGGAAGAATATTTCCCACAGGTTAGCAAAATAAAAATAAATTTATGCTTGCGTACATGGCTTAGTTAATAGTGTAACTAATTGATATTTCTGTTCACTGACTTTTTTTTTTTTTTTTTTTGTCATAAAATTTAAAACAGTATGAAAATAAGCAATCAATAACAAAGAACATGGAACGCACAAATTGCAACTAACACAATACGTGCAGGTGAGATACGGAGTAACAATTTTACGAAGCTCAAAAAATAGGAATGAAGAGAAGATTCTGAAAATTTATTTATGTTTTTTATATGATTGAAGATTTCAGCGAAGGGGAAACACATTTCGCCATAATATCATAAAATTCCACGGAATTCCAGCTATCGGTATCATTGCAAATGCAATAAGATAGAGTTTACTACTTGTTTTTAATAGATTGCACTAACAAAAAAGCCCAATAAACCAGAAACTGCGAATTGTTTTATGGTAGTGACCTCCAGAAATCTGCTTAGGAAAATATTACGAAGGCGTCCAAAATTGATTCTTATAACCAAACATAGCAACAGCTTTGTGCTTTGTACGTAGCTGCGAGTTGTGTGTAAATAGAGGAGTGCCTATATATATATATATATGTGTGTGTGTCTGTGTGTGTGTGTATATATATATATATATATATATAATATAATATAATATAAATTTCTTTTGACGGCAACCTAGAAGAGATCAAACACTGTATCTATCCCAACGATCTGACATTAACACAAATACAAAAGGAATGGTTTTAGACCTCAAAATAAAAATTAAGGAGAATAACCAAGTAGAAATAGGAATATACAATAAGAGAGAAGATTATAACTTTGAAATAATACACCTAAGCATTGAAGCTCCAAAATACCAATCAAGATACAGAGAAATATAATTACTTCACAAGCAATAAGAATAATAAGAATATGCAAGAATAGTAAAAACAGATCTGAAGCACTTGAGACATTAAAAGATAAGCTCACTAATAACAGAATTCCTCACAGATTTATCAAAAAAAGTACTTAAGTGATGTAATACACAGTGAAACAATAAAAGAATAGGACCCGTACAGAGTGATAACAAAACCGCAAACATCAAGACAAGCCATTATGTATAATTTTGTAAATGTATTATTTCAGCCTTCGTTTGCTGGTCTAAACCCTGTAGCGTGTATAGAGAACACAAGGGTGTGCCAAGCCATTTTAGTACCTAAGGCAAAAATTAAAAATTACGTCCTACTGTTAATGATGGCAACATTGGCAATTATTTAATCTTTCTTTTGGCACCCCTTTGAGCTTTTAACCTGAGGCAAGAGCCTCTTTTGTCTCAGCCTTGGCACAGCTCTGGAGAACACCCTCTGGTGAGGGCAGCTTTATGTTAGGCTAGTATTCTAGTTTTATTTTAGTTTAATTTAATTTGGTTAGACATAGGAGGGATATTGAATTAGTTATTTGATCTTTGTATTTATTTTATTTTAGTTTATATTTTTTACTTTTTCGTGTGTATATATTCAATGTATATAATAGAAATTAGACTTTGATCTTCTCCTTTTTTCTTTTTTTTTAAATATTTTATTTTATTCATTTTTACACTTTTGCATTTTGTGCATTTTCACATGTATTACTGTATGTTTCCCGATTACATATGGTTCATCCTGGTCCATAAGATGTCACCACTTAAGCCCACGACAGAGGGCTACAATCTCGAAATTTAATGCAGCAAAATAACTCAATCATATTTTGGTTTGGACAGCACAGTAAGTCCTTGCTGTGGCTTGGAAATTTTTTTTTTTTTTTTTTTTTAAATATTTCACCATTTGATATTTTTGATTAATAACTATTAATTAATTTTAAATAATACTGTTGATTTTATTTTGAATAATACTGTTGATTTTATTTTGAATAATACTGCAGATTAACTTTTTTTTTTAACATATTTCACATTGTAATAAATTTTAACTAAAGTTAACATAACATAGATTTATCCATTACCTGTATATATTTAAATAAAACTCATAAAAAACGAATTTTGTTTTAATAATTTTTTTTTTACAACACTAAAGTATATGTACAGGAAACTATTGAAATGTTAAAGGCTGTGTATATGGACTATTTTAGCATATTTTGCTGAAATAGTGAAATGGTGTGGCATCCTGAAGAGTTGGTACATTACTCTGGGGTTACTGCTACCCATATGCAGTACTTTGCATTTGTCAAAATTCAGTTGCCACCTCTCAGCCCATCTGCTCAACTTTTATAGAGCCTGTATCAGTAGCGTACTGTCATTACTATCAGTAACAACCCTTCCAACCTTCATATCATCTGCAAACTTGCATATTAAGCTTGATGTACATTCATCAATATCATTGATAAATATACAAAACAACAATGGGCCCAACACCGAACCCTGAGAGACACCACTAATAAAATTAGTCCACGTAGAGCAGCGTCCATTGATTTCCACTCACTGTCTTCTCCCACTCAACCATCCCTTTATCCATAGCAGCTACTTGCCCTTAATGCCATACTGCTCCAATTTGTACAATAGTCTTCCATGTGCAACAGTATCAAAAGCTTTCCTAAAATCCAAATATATGATATCAGAATTATTTTTTTCATCTAGTTCCTTTGTGACTACATCATAGTATCCAATCAAAGTTGTCAGACAAGACTTCCCCTTAACAAGCCCATGCTGTGTCTGAACTATAACTGCAGTCTTGTCTAGATAATCCTGCAGTGCTTCTTTATGTTCCGTGGAACAGAAGTTAAACTAGCTGATCTGTAATTACTCATGTCACCATTTCATCCCTCTTTGTGGATTGGGGATACGTTAGCACATCTCCAGTCTGTGGAGACCCCTGAGTTCAAGGATGCTCTCATAATCATGGTTAAGGGTTACATTACTTTCTCCTCCACTTTGCTCTCAGTTATTGTCAGGTGGGCAGGAGCAGCAATGCGTAAACCACGCTCCTTGATTAGACTGGGGTTCGAGCCCGTGCCCACCAAATATGGAGGATGCTGAAAGGTCAGGGAATGACCACCGCATATCCCTGGAGCAATATGGCCTTAGTTGCTAATGCTCCTAAAAACCAAGTAACAAACAACAAAAAACAACTGACTCGCATGAAAATGACTTAGGTGATGCAAACAAACAAACAGCTCTCAGTTATTACAAAATTGTTTAGCTCCCTGTTACAGTTTGATAAAGTTTTGGCATTCTCCTCCCTCAATAGCTCCTCATGTGTGAATATAGATGCAAAATACTCATTCAGTTTGTCAGCTACCTAAGCAGGATCAATAATCGAACCATTGATATCAAGTGGACCAATCTTATTCATCCCCTTACTTCTAGAGTTTACATAAGAAAGAAGTCTTGCTGTTTCTCTTTGCATCCTTTGCCAAAGATTTCTCGTAATCTGCCTTCGCTTGCCTGACCTCCTCTGTGACTTGATTACAGACTAACTTATATCTACCATAGGCTTCTGTCTCTCCTGATAATTTATATGCATCCCATGCACTTTTCTTCTCTGCCACAAGTGTCATCAATTCATCTGCCATCCATTTAGGCCTAAACCTTGAACAATATTTCTTAGTTGGTATAAAAAGCCTAGTAGCTTCCAAGATTAATCCTTGAATGTTTCCCATTTAGAATTTGCTGTTAGTCACATCACAGTTGGTCCCACTATATAGAATTTAAAAACTGTCTGAGACCACTGTAGTTCACCTTTACGAAAACAAAAACCCTTCCCTTTACCACTAATGGTAGTTAAATCTTTGAGTAAATCCCACATCAGTACACTGTGATCACTGCCACATAGTGGTTCCTTTATCTGAAGATTCTTAATGCATGAATAATCACTGCTGATTAAGGGCATTCCTAGGATATGTAGCGCACGGGTGCCAATCTCAAGCCCATACTCACCAGATGTGAGCTCCTGGGGTTAATGAAGTCCCCAAAAATCACAAAAATCGGTAATTTTTTAAATTATCGAGAATTAAGAAAATGGCCAATTTCTATGGTATGTATGTTCTGTTGTATGACTGAAAGAAATTTATTGATGAATTTTAAAGGTATTTGACTCGATTTAAAAGTTGGATCCTCTAAATTGTAGTGACTTTTTTTGTGTTTTTTCATAAGCCTAGTTGGAATGTCTGCTTAAGATTATACCTTGCTTGTTTTGTCAGTTATAAGCAATAAAGGAGTGTATGTGTCTTTATATATATAAAGGATTTATATTTATTTATGCATGTAATGTATATGTATTTCCATGCTAAACATCCACTGTCTTCAAAGTCCACTGCGAATGGACCTTGAAGGTCTTTCAGTGTCAGCATCAATCAATAAAATGTATGTGAAAATATAAAAAAAATTGTGAAAAATGAAAATTTTACATCAAAATTGAAAAAGTAAGCAGTTCTGTTGATATATGATGATATATCTATGCTATCTTTGATATACAGCCAGGCCTTGCATAGCGCAAGTTCGATTAACGCATTTTTCAGTTACCGCTATTTGAAAAAAATTACACCACTTTCACTTTACGTGTTGCAAATTTCCGGTTAACGCGATCTTTTTTTTTTTTTTTTATGTGATAGCTGAAAAAGATTTGAATCGCGTGTTAAGCTTACTGCGCATTGGATGGGCAATAAACAAACATTTGCCCGCTCCAGTGTGTTCCATCAACCATTGGAAGAAAACGTGTTACTTGTTTGTCTCCCGTTAATAAAGTCAATGCAGACTTGCATTTAAAAATTCAAATGTTTAAATGAGCCAGATGAAAATGTTACCGCGAAGGAGATAACAGTAAAAGAACTAGATGAAATATTTCGTATCGCAGAGAACCTCAAACAAAAGGTTTGAGGTCCTCTGCGATATTTATTTTGCCAGGGCCCAGAGAAGATTGTTGTCGGCTATCGGAAATTGATTGATGAAAAGAGAAAGTCAACACTGTTCAAATATTTCTGCAACAGTCATTTCTTCATTGTGTATTTTATGTCAGAGGTTCCCAAACTTTCTCGGTTCACAGTGCCGAGAAAATTTTTTCACGGTGCACCTAGACCAAAAGAAATACCTAACAGTTCTGTTTATTAAGTAGTTAAGTCCAAACAACTTAATAAGAAATGGTGAAACTGTGAACTACCTTGAGCTAATAGTTCGTCTGGTGTCCGACAGATGTCGAGTATCGCTGTGTATCCCTCGAAAATTTAAAATATTCTGAGGCACACAGTTTGGGAACCGCTGTTTTATGCAATAAACATTTAATTCCATAATTAGTTTCATTATCTTTTACATTGTATACAGTTAAAAAGTTATTTAAAAGGTATTTTTAAAATTCTTTATGGACATTCCAGAAGGTCAAGGACCAATTATAATTTTTCCTATTGATTATTATATTCGATTAATGCATTTCCGTTTTGCGCGATGCGCTAGCAGGATGAATTAATCGCGTTAATCAAGGCCAGCCTGTATATATATATATCTCAAGCAACCCATTTGAGGGCTATTATGACCTCCTTATAATTCTGTAATTTGAATGCAGGATAAAGTGTTGGTTTACATAATGTTGCTAGTGTTTTATTGTTAGTAAAATTTGTTTATATGGTTTCATAGCTTTTTTGGTCTATTAGATGGATTATTGTTATTGAAAGTGTTAATTATGTGAGTGAAATAAATGGAATCTACTCTGATTAATGGTATTTGTAATATGCAGTGTTTCATATCAATTAATTTATGACGTTTTGCTTGAATTTTTTAAATATAATTTTAGGTACTTGGTCATAAAGAAGGATTGAATGTTATGGAAGAAGCTGATCCTCTATTTCTTTTAGTTGGTCTTCCAACTATTCCTGTAATGCTTATCCTTGGGAAGTTGGTGCGATGGGAAGACTATATATTACAGCTTTGGAGAAGGCACTCGTGTCGTATTCCAGGCTTTAAACATATTTTCAGCAGCATTTCTTCTGTATCAAGTTTTCCTGAACGTTTTCCTGCTCAACATAATAACCTTACTGATCCAATGTCGACCACAAGAATTTTATGTGGGGCATTGATGTTACCTACTATAGCAGCCCTTCTAGGAAAAGTGTTGTACAACAATGTTAAATCAAATCTGCAGAGAACTTTGCTGGTGAGTGTTGTTTTGTTATAAAAAATTAAGAAGCATTTTTTATACTAAAGTACAGTCGATTCCAGTTATTTGGGACACATTGGGACTAGTGCATTTTGGCCTAATTAAGCAGCTGCCCCAATTATCTGAAGTTTCACGTAAAAAAGTTAAAAATACAATGGACCCCTGCTTTACGATTGGTTCACTGTACAATAAAATCACGTTACGATGGAGTCACCATAGTAAAGTACCGTTCGCTATACGATGTATAGTAAACGCTGGTCATTGTGATCACTTATATGAATTGAATTTTAATTCTATTAAACAGCAATTCTAATTAGCGAAAATAGGAGGAATATTATCCACAGACTATAAAAGTAAAGAAATATTAAGCACAAATTTACCCTTTATTACCTTACCAATTAAAAAATTAAATGATAGGTGATAATCGGAAGAATATACGTGATAATCAGAATAATTAATACTTACTGCAATATGTACATACTAACTAGCTGACATTTCTGTTCATTGACATTTATGGGTGAGGGTTAAAATTTAAAACGGTAAAAAGATAAGCAATCAATAACAAAGAACACAGCACACACAAATTTCAAGTTACACGATATGCACAAATGAGAACGGAGTAGAAGTGTAAACACATTTCACCCTAATAACCCACAGAATTCCAGCTTTCGGTATTATCGCAAATTCAGTAAGATCGAGTTTACTATCTGTTTATGATAGATTGTACTAACAGAAAGGCCCAATAAACAGGTGACTGCTAATTGTTTTATGGTTGTGACCTCCAGAAATCCAACCTAATCACGTGGTACAGTCGGAGACAATTGTAAGATAATCTCCAGTGCTGCAGTCTTCTGCCCCGATTAAAAGGCATGTTGTCCCAATTAAACAAAGTAAACCCTGGCTATTTTCTCAATTTGCCCCAAATAAATGGCTGCCCCGATTAACCAGTGGCCCAAATAACCGGAATCTACTGTATTAAGAAGTTGATTATTTACACAGATATCATTACTAAAATTTATTTTCAAAATGAACACCCTACGTGACACTGGGTTGGAGGGATGTAATACTTTAGATATTACATGGTGTTATCCCCGCTGTTATTACATAACAGCGGGGATACCACCATGAGTGGTTGTGTGTGTTAATGCTCTTGTGTTTTGAGCGTAAAGTATTGGATTATAACATTCAAACGACATTCAAAGAGGTAACTACCATCAAGGGTAAAGGGAAGGGTTTTTGCTTTTGTAAAGGTGACTACGGTTGTCTGAGACAGTTTTTAAATTCTATATGGTGGAACCAACTGATGATGTTGCCAACAGCAAATTCAAAATGGGAAGCATTCAAAGAATTAATCTTGGAAGCTACTAGGCTTTTCATACCAACAAAGAAATATTGTTCAAGATTTAGGCCTAAATGGATGTCAGATGAACTAATTAGACATGTGACAGAGAAGAAAAATGCATGGGATACATATAAATTAACATGTGACACAGAAGCCTCTGATAGATATAAGTTGATTTGTAACCAAGTTACAAAGGAGGTTAGGCAGGCGAAGGCAGATTACGAGTAATCTTTCACAAAGGATGCAAAGAAAAACAGCAAAGAGTTCTTTACTTATGTAAACTCTAGAAGGAAGGGGATGAATCAGATTGGTCCACTTGATATCGATGGTTCAACTGTTGATGACCTTGCTCAGGTAGCTAACAAACTAAATGAATATTTTGCATAGACATTCACACATGTGGAGTTATTTAAGGAAGGGAATGCTAGAGGTGTATTCAACTCTGGCAGTAAGCTAGATAATCTTGTAATAACTGAGAGTAAAGTGGAGGAGAAATTGTTGAAGATAAACACAAGAAAGGCACCTGGGGTGGATGGAATCTATCCAGTTATATTAAAGGAGGTGGCAAAGGAAGTAAGCAAACCCTTAGCCATAATTATGAGAGCTTCTTTGGACTCAGAGGATGTACCCATGGACTGGAGATGTGCAAATGTGACCCCAATCGACAAAGGAGGATCAAAGGGAGACACAGGTAATTGAAGACCTGTTAGTTTAACTTGTTTTCCAGGGAAATTAATGGAGGCACTGGTTAAAGAAGTATTGCAGGATCATCTAGACAAGACTTCAGTTATAGCTCGGACACAGCATGGATTTGTTAAGGGGAAGTGTTGTCTGACTAATTTGATTGGATAGTATGATGTAGTCACAAAGGAACTGGATGCAAAGAATAACTTTGATATCATATATTTGGATCTTAGAAAGGCCTTTGATACTGTTGCACATGGAAGACTGCTGCACAAATTGGAACAGTGTAGCATTGGAGGCTAATTTCTGTTATGGATAAAGGGATGGTTGAGTGGGAGAAGACAGAGTGGTAATCAACGGACACTGCTCTTTGTGGACTAATATTATTAGTGGAGTCCCTCAGCGTTCAATGTTGGATCCATTGTTGTTTTCTGTATTTATAAATAATATTGATGATGGTATATCAGACTTAATGTCCAAGTTTGCAGACCATACGAAGGTTGGCAGGGTTGTTAATGACACTAATTGGTTGACACCAATTCACAAGATTAGTGAATGGAACAAAGGGTTGCTCTTATGAAGAAAGGCTTAAGGTTTGCAAATTATAATGTCTGGTGACTAGGCACCTGCGAGGTGATCTGATTGAGGTGTGTAAAGCCTTGAATGGTTTGAGCATGCCCAATGCTGATGGGATTCTTCCTCTTGCTCAGAATAATCGCCTGAGAGGGCATAAATTCAAATTGAAGAAAGACAGTTGTAGGATAGATGTGTGGAAGTTTACCTTTAGCTAGTGGGTGATTGATTGGTGGAACAAACTTCCATCTGTCGTTGTAGAAGTTGATAGCTTAAATAGATTCAAGGCAGAACTTCTCAACATTTGGAGTGAGTGGATGGGTGAAATAAGGGTGGTTTTTTTTTTTTTTTGGCTGATTCTGTATAAGCTTGCTTTCTTGCATCATGTGCCTTTGCTAATGCTAATTCATTACAAATTTATACCAAGAAGTTATATTGTTATTAATAATATGGATTAAATAATTTCTAAATGTGGAGAGAAAGAGATATACATTCAAAAAGAACAGCCGTGACTTCTGGACAAAGAAAAATTTGAAATTCCTCCATAAATGTTCCTGCTTGTTGTACAACAATTTCTGGATATTCTGTAACTGTCTTACAACATCCACTTTATTCACTTGATCTTGCACCATGTATTTTAATAATATGTTTTCCCACACTAAAGAATTCATAAAAGGATAGTAATTTTCTGGTGAAGCAGAACTTATGTCAGCCATGACATATACAAGGGCTGTTCAATAAAGAATGATCATAATTTTTTTTTCACAACATACCTTTATTAATCATCTGTATTTTGATGGTCCTTTTCAAAGTAGTCCCCCATTTGATGAAATGCACTTACTCTAACATTTCTGCTATTCTTCAAAAAAATGATGGAAGCCATTTTTTGACATGTTTGAGAATCATCTTCAATGTCTTTACAACTTCTGACTTTGCAAAAAATAAAAAAAATTGCAGAGTGCATGGTCAGGTATGTAGGGTGGATAAGGAACAATTTAACATTAATGCTAGCTAATGCTGTTGTAGTCATTTGCGACAAATGTGATCCCACAAAGTGTGCAGTACAGTTTTGTAGTAAGGTCCCCTAACAGTCATAACCATATAGCATGACACAACATTCTGGTAAATCATTCCTTGAATGTCAAAAAAAAACCAAAAAAAAAAAAAACCAAAGGTGGCCATAAAACTTTTCCTTTCCACAACTTTTGCTTTTTTTCGGTGTTGGCGATAACTTAGACTTCCAAAAAGTACTTTGTTTGCTTACTCTCTGGGTTGAAATGATAAAGCTGTGTCTCATCCACTATTATCACCTTGTGCAGAACCTCCCCATCTTCAGTTTCAGTAACCATTCTTTTCAGCTCCTGACAAACCTCCATGTAAACTTACTTGTTGCTCAGGTGTGAGTAGTCATGGAACCCAGCATGCACAACCACTTGTCATATGCAAATGGTCATAGAAATTATACCGCGCATGCTTCTGATATTCTCAACATTTGTGCTAGTTGTCTTACTGCTATACGATGATTTTCTCTCATGATTACAGAAGCAGTGTCTATGGTTTCTGTGGGGACAGCAGTGGTTTGAGCTCCAGGACCCACCGATTTTTGTGATTTAAACATTCTAAACCAGCTGTGAGCTGTGCTATATGGAAGTGTAGACTCACCATAAAACACTTTTAACATTTCATATGCTTCAGCTGATGTTTCATTGAGACAAACAAAATTTGAGAGCAGCATACTGTTTTTCACGTGTCACATCCATTGTTTCAGTAGGCAAAACTGAACAGGTATAAACTTAACCGACTACCAAAGTCATGCCATACACACGAGTCAACTGTGCATTTGCTGTGTAATGCAACTTGGTCTTAAATTTTGCAGCTCAGCCAGAAATAGCAAGCAGTATAGTTGTTCATGAAAAATTATGATCATTCTTTATTGAACAGCCCTTATATTAAAGGTATAACTTTAAAGGGAAGTGATTTTGCTTTCATAAAGGCACCTACATTGGTCTTAGACAGTTTTTAATTTCTTTCAATGGGACCAACTTGTGATATTACAAATTCTAAATGGGAGGCATTCAGGGAAGTATTCATAGAAACTACTATGCTTTGTATACCAACTATTCTGTTTAGACCTAAATGGATGTTAGATGAACTGACGAGACTAGTGGCATAGAAGAAAAATGCACAAAAACTAGTCTCTGCAATCTGGTCCCTAAGGGGATGAGGTAAGCTATGGTATATATGGGGCCTTAGAGGGGTACAGGCATTCTGTGTGTTATCAGACACTCAGTCTAAAACACTGATGGATCCAATATCTTTCTATCTCAGAAGATTTAGGAGAAGTCCGGTTGGCCTGCCTCCCTAAAATCCACTCATGCACAACCTTCTCAATGGTAAGCCCTGTTATGTCACTTAGGTGGCAACGAAATTTTAGAGTGGTTCTGTTCAAGATGCCTGGTCAGCGTGAAGAGGAAAAGACCAAACCCTCCAGCATGTGACAGCACAACGAAACAAATGGTCCTCAGTCCCCAGTAGCTTTCACTCCCCGTCTTATGGCAACGAGATGATCAGAGTGGAAGCAGAGGGTGCTAAGAATTTCTGGGTACGACCAGACTGCCATGCACGGAAACTGAACTTGACCTGTTACAATGTAAGATCGCTCATCAGTGAAGACAGGATATTAGAGCTGGAAAAGGAATTAGAAAATGTGAATTGGAATATCATCAGTTTGGCTGAAACAAGAAGAAGAAATGAATCACTTATAAGTTTATCAAGTGGAAATCTGCTGTACACCAATGGAAACAGTGAAAGGAGCGAAGATGGAGTTGGCTTTCTGGTCCATAAAGATATAAAAAACAACATTTTGGAATTCAAAAGTACATCATGAAGAGTGTCAAGACTACTACTCAGGATTTCTAATAGGTTCAAGCTAAAGGTTATAATGATTTATGCACCAACATTGAGCCATGATGATGAAGAGGTTGAAGAAATGTGCACCAAAATTGAGAGTCTTCTAGAGGAGCAGAAAACCCACTACACTATCATTATGGGGAACTTCAATGCTAAGGTTGGAAAGAGACAAAACAGTGCAGAAAGGGAAACTATAGGAAATTTTGGAATTGGTGAAAGAAACAAAAGAGTTGAAAGACTTGTGGAATTTGCAGAATATCGAGGATTGTCAATAATGAACACTTTTTTCAAGAAAAGGGTGAACAGAAAGTGGACATGGAAGAGCCCAAATGGATTAACTAATGAAATTGACTTCATCCTCACTAACGGAAGATATATTGAGTGATGTTAGTGTCCTGAACAAGGTAAATGTTGGAAGTGATCACAGAATGGTAAGATGCACACTTGATGTAGATGTAAGAAAAGAAAGGATAAAACTGACTCGAGTAAATAATACAAAGGTCTTTGAGATAACAAAAGAGGAGAAAAAGCAGCATGTACTGGAACTTAAGAACAAGTTTGAGCTTCTGCAGACGGCTCAGGACCAAGATATTGATGAGGAATATTACAACTTTCTGTAAGTGATAAAGCCCAAGAAACCTATAGGTAAAAATAAATCCAAAGAAGAAAAAATTAGTCAAGAAACACTGGTCATGATAAACCGAAGACGACAAATGAAGAGTAGGATGAACATTGACAAGGAGAAAATTGAGTATACTGAGTTATGCAAAGCCATTAGAAAGAAACTCAGAGAGGACATAAGAAGATTTAATATAAGAAAAGTAGAACAGGCATTAAGGGAAAACAAAGAACTTAAATCAGCAGCCATGAGCAGTAATACAGAAAGACAAATGATACTAAAACTGAATGGTGTACTTATAAATAGCAGAAGACTACTATAGAGAATTATACAAGGAGTGAGGGAATGATGCCAGCAGTGGGGAAGATAGATCGCAAATTAGTAACACATACGACACACCCAATATCCTTCCTGATGAGGTAGAACATGTATTGAAGAAAATGAAGAATCAGAAAGCCCTGGGGGAAGATGAAGTTACTGTAGAGTTGTTAAAATTGGGAGGAAAAGACATGGCACAAAAACTGGCAAGACTCTTCACAAAATGCATTAGAAAAGGTGTGATGCCTAAGGAGTGGAATAATGCAACCATAGTTTTGCTGCATAAGAAAGGAGATAAATCAGAAATTGGAAATTATAGACCAATTAGCTTGTTATCCCACATCTACAAGTTGTTCACAAGGGTCATTACTAACAGATTAGAAAGAATACTTGATGAGAATCAACTGAAAGAGCAAGCTGGCTTTAGGACAGGATTCTCAACTATGGATCACCTTCATGTAATGTCACAGCTAATGGGAGAAAGCAAATGAATATAAAACACCATTATGCCTGGCATTTGACTCCATACAGCATGAGGGAATGTTTCGGGCACTGGAAAGACAAGGCATAGATACCCCATATATTATGATTTTGGAGAAAATATATGAGAACGTTACCTCTTTTATTAGACTAGACAAAGACAATAGCAAATTTAAAATTGAGAAAGGAGTTCAACAAGGAGACACAATATCTCCATAGTTGTTTACTGCTGCCCTTGAGGAAGCTTTCAGAAGATTAGACTGGTCGCAGGAAGGAGTTAGTGTGAATGGAGAGTACCTGAACCATTTACGACTTGCAGTTGACAGTGTGGTCATAAGCCACGATCCCAAAGAATTAGAGGAAAATCTTAATCAGTTATGCAGAGCTAGTAAGGATTTTGGACTAAAGATGAATATGGCTGAAACAAAAGTAATGATGAACAAGTATGCCATAGAAATGGATATAATGATAGAAGGAGCAGTAATTGAAAAGGTGGAGTCATGTACTTATTTGGGACAAGTCATCAGCTGTAATAATGATAAATGGCTGAAGTCAAGAGAAGAATAAATTTTGGATGGATATCATTTAGGAAATATAGTCACATACTGAGGAGCAATATCCCAATTTGTCTGAAATAATGAACCAATGTATCCTACCCACCATGACTTATGGAAATGAAACTTGGACACTCACCAAAAGAATGGAAGAAAAGCTGAGAACTAAACAGCGAAGAATGGAAAGAATTATATTGGGAATCAGACTGTTAGATAAGAAGAGAAACACATGGATTAGGCAGCAAACTCAAAGGACATTCTTATCAAAACTAAAGAACTAAAATGGTCTTCGGTAGGATGGCAGATGGACTAAAAGACATGATGACAAATGGACTAAAAGAATAACAGAATGGTACCCAAGAGTAGCTAGAAGATAGCCTGGAACACAACAACGGAGATGGACAGATGAAATTCATGAGTTTGTGCGTAGTAAATGGATGGCTATTTCACAAAACAGAAGGAACTGGAAAGTTGCTGGACAGGCCTTCATCCTGTAGTGGATTGATAATCGCTGATGATGATGGTAGATTATGAGAAGTCATTAGCTAAGAATGCTTTAGGAAAGAATTTTTTGCTTTTGTTAACACTAGAAGGAAAGGGATGAATAACATTATCTCATTAGATATGAGTAGCATAACTTTTGATGATCCTGTTAAGGTTGCTGACAAACTAAATAAATATTTACATCTAAATTGTGTATGGTAACACCAGAAATACAGCAAGTTATAACTGTAGGCTGAATTATTTTGTAATCACTAAGAAGAAAGTGACTAAATATACTATCCAATCATGTAGCATTTTGGGAACCTTGCTGGAACCCATCATCAGACCATACTTGGCTATACTAAAGAACAGAGAAACATTTTGTTACAATTAATTATTGATTAATTTGTGATACCACAAACACACAAATTAATAAACATCCAATTATATATTATATATTAATTATATTATATTATATTATATTTGTTTATTATATATACAGGGTTATTCAAAATGAAGTCCGGGGTTTCAGAATTTTTTTTTGGGAAAGCGCATGTGTCATAATCATTTGTAGCCATCTCGAAAGAACGCATAATATCTCAAGTTTCGTTCCCACGCTTGTGATGTTCGTTATGCTACACGGCTAACCACCAGATGGCGTTGGACGCATGCCGCTGTGCAGTCGTTTGTTTGCCTGTGACGCCAGTTCTGCTCTGTTGCGACATGGCTTCGGAATGTAATGAGAAAGCTTTTACTCTGATGGAGTTTCATATAAGTAAATCTGTTACCGTTGTGCAATGCCACTTTCAGACAAAATTTAAGAAAGATCCGCTGACGGACAAGACAATTAAACGATGGTATTCGCAGTTTAAGGAGACAGGATGTCTGTGCAAGGGAAAAAGTCCCGGTCGCTCACCCATATCAGATGCTAATGTGGAATGCATTAGGGAAACTTTTCTAAGGAGCCCAAGGAAATCCACTATGAGGGCAAGCAAAGAACTTCACATCCCACAAACTACAGTTTGGCATGTTTTGCGGAAGCAATTACTAATGAAACCATATCATCTAACCCTGTTGCAGTCTTTGAAACCAGATGATCTGTGCGCGAGGAGTAACTTCTGCACTGCACTGCAGAGCCACATGGAACAAGATGACACATTTGCTGACAGAGTGATTTTTTCTGATAAATCGACCTTCCATTTGCCGGGGAAAGTGAATAAGCAGAACGTGCGATTTTGGGGGACATCAAATCTGCATACACATGTGGAACACGAGCGGGACTCTCCAAAAGTAAATGTCTTTTGTGCCATATCTCAAAGGAAAGTGTACGGTCCATTTTTCTTTTGTGAAAAAATTGTAACTGGGGAGATTCATCTGAATTTATTACGCTTATGGCTTCTACCCCAACTACAGGACGATAGTGCGAACTTCATCCTACAGCAAGATGGTACCCCATGTCACTTCCATCACATAGTCCGGAATTTTTTAAACCGCCATTTACCGCAGCGATGGATCGGATGTGGGAGTGCTGCAGATCAGCAGATCGAATCCAGGCCTCCTCGGTCTCCTGACATAATGCCATGCGATTTCTTCCTGTGGGGTTTCGTAAAGGATAACATTTTTGTGCCTCCCTTACCTGCGACTATACCAGAACTGAAAGATTGGATCACCAAAACCATTGACAGCATCACTCCTGACTTACTAAGCCGTGTGTGGGAAGAATTCCTTTTCCGAGTTGATGTCTGCCGGATCACTAAAGGCTATCATATTGAACATTTATGAGGTATGTAAAAAAACTTCATTACTATACTTGCATTCTGGAAATATTTCTTTCTTCCTATGTCTGCTCATGTGTGTACAGGAATTGTTTGAAACACCGGACTTCATTTTGAATAACCCTGGGTGTACACATATATATATATATAATAACCATCAAGAATAATGCAATAGAGAAGTTATATGCTATAGGGAGGAAGAAAATTAAGAATTAGATTAGATAAGATTACATAAGACTGAATTACAATAACATGAATTATGGATCAGGGTCACTGCTATCGCAAAAGTACCCTACAGCCATAATGTATATATAAAATACAGTAAGTAGATGTTTATGCATAGAAATAAACTAATGAAAATACGGTGTACCCTGGGAGCGATATACGTTGTGAACGAAGGGGGGAAGAAAGGAACCGGAAAAAATAATTGTAACAATAGAAAAGTAAAAATGATACTAAAAAACCTACCTTTTGTAAAACCAGTAATGTTATATACCTTATAACCTGCAATACCTGTAACATAAAATATATTGGACAAACTAGCAATAAACTACACCTGAGAATTAATCAACACAGATCGGACATCAATAACTATCTGAATAGAAAAAGTAATAATATAGAACAAGAAATAGAATACATGCATTTTCAATCTCACAACTTCAACAATATATACATATCCATACTAGCGCATATTAGTAACACCAACATCAGAACAAAACAAGAAGAAATATTTATGTTAAAATTAAAAACCTTATACCCATATGGTCTAAATAATAAATTAAACCATAAAATTATTACCAACAACTTAACAGACTGCTGTATATATGACAAATTCAATATAATTAAATTCGGCCCCGGGTGCCAAGCGATTGTGACTGAGCGATTACTCTGTGCTATTACTGCGATTTCCCAAAAGTGATTTTACATTCTTGACGTTAATAAATTTATTCATTTAAAAACAGCTCTTGTCACAAAAACACTTGTACAGAGCAAGAAAGAAAAGGCACCTTTCTTTATTTCTTCTAGTTTACCACTAACCACTTACTACTTTTCGCTTGGTCACACCAGGCACTGCTCCTGCCTCCCCGTGGCGGGGCCGGTAACCTTGGCAGAAAAGTCCATCTGCCAGGGGCTAAGAGGAGCCAACATGGAACAAAGTATGTTTCCAACTTTAGAGCCGTCGAGCTGTCGGCCAAACACAGAAAATGACCATGATTCGTCCCAAGCAAAGAGGTTGAAAACCAATCCCTCGGCGACAGACTTACCTGCATTCTTAATTATGCACTCACTATCTGAACAGTCTCTCAGTAAGCTATCCCCTTTTCTAATCCAAAAACACCTGGAAAGTATTGCAGGGTCTCCCAAGACGGTTAAGAGACTGCAGTCACGGGACTTACTTATTGAAACTATAAATGGCAGACACTCTGAAAAATTATTAAAAAAGACAACTTTTGCTGGTATTCCAGTGAAAGTAACTCCACATGCAACCCTAAATACATTAAAGGGTGTAATATCTAGTTGGGACCTGATGAATGTGACGGAGGAAGAAATTAAAGAAGAGCTTCAGGAACAAAATGTAATAGCTGCAAAAAGAATAATGATAAAAAAAGACAATATTCTCACACCTACCAGAAATATCATTCTCACCTTTAACAGTCCAAGCCTACCCTCATCAGTAAAAGCTGGATATCTACTTTGCCACACTCGTCCTTTCATACCCAATCCGTTGAGATGTTATAAATGCCAAAAGTATGGCCACTCTCAAACGACATGCAGAAGCAACCCAGTTTGTCCCAACTGTGGATCCTCTGATCACATTCAAAGTGATTGTTCGGTGAAAGAAATGATCTGTCCCAACTGCAAAGGCAACCATCCGGCCTACTCTAAGACATGTGAGAGGTGGAAAACAGAGAAAAAAATTGTGAAATATAAAGTTGAAAACAGAGTTAGTTATCAGGAGGCAAGAAAATTAATTGCGCTCAGTATACCTAACCGTACCTATGCCAATATTGCAAAAAAATATCAAACCATTGCCACACAAACCGATGTTACCATTCCTTCAAACACTTCCATCTCTGACTGGGCTCGGGCTGTCCTCTCTCAGCAAGAGTCCAGTGCCATTAAGCACTCAGACCAAGCAAATAATATGCCTCTCACAATACCAGCAAAATCTCAATCTCCGCCAGTGAATGCCACTACTAAAAATAACGATAGTTCGACTTCAAAAAAGATTATTCGGGACACATTGATGGAGGCAGAGTACCCATCCAAACAGGAAGATCCAATTCTGGAAATATTTGCAGAAGAAGAGATGGACACTGGTCGCCCTTCCTTTCCAAAAAGAGACAAACCAAAGCCAGAACGCCATAAGACAGCCACGTCAGGTACAGCTTCTTCTTCTAAATTCAAATAATGTCTAACATCTTGCAATGGAATTGCAGAGGCTTTCGTGGAAACATTGATGACATCCGTTACTTAATTAATCGCTACTCTCCAGTTGGTTTCTGCCTGCAAGAAACCTATTTAACTGCTCAAATTTCCATTTCCATAAAAAACTACTCTGTCTATAGACGAGATCGGAATACATCCGATTCTGCTCGTGGTGGTGTAGCTATTTTAATTAGTACAAGGATTCCAGCTAGGCAAATCACTCTCCAAACCCAAATCGAAGCTGTCGCTGTGCGTCTGATTACTCAGACTGCATTAACTCTAGTCTCAGTTTATCTCCCACCAAATCATGCTTACTCTTATAATGATCTTAAAGAACTTTTATTACATCTACCCTCCCCTATCTGCCTGCTAGGGGATTTCAATGGCCACCACCCTTTATGGGGTTCATCTAAATTAGACAGACGCGGCCGACTGATTGAAACTTTACTTGAAAAAGAAAACCTCGCTCTTCTTAACAGTGGCTCGCACACCCATATACAGTTACCTAATGGACAGACTTCTGCTATTGACCTATCGATTTGCTCCCCGATACTGTTTTCAGCTATGCAGTGGTCCACTCTGGATGATCCCATGGGCAGTGATCATTTACCAATTGTTTGTAATCTGTTCACTACACAACCACCATTACAACAGCCCTGCAGGAAATGGAAATTCTCTAAAGCCAATTGGGCGAAATTTCAGTCAGCAATCACTCTTGACCAAAAAACTATTCAACTACAGCCCATAGATGAAGTCACTGATTATATTACATCCCGCCTTTTAGTTGCAACTAAGTACTCAACTCCATTATCAAATCCCCCGTCCCGACGGCATTTCAACTACTGGTGGAACGAAGAGTGCACAAAAGCAAAGAAGTTAAAAAATAAAGCATTTAATTTATTCCGTCGATCTCCAACCACAGCTAATCTAATTAGCTACAAGAAACTAAGGGCAAAGGTGCGTTATATTCAAAAGCAGGCCAAGAAAGATTCTTGGACTAGGTTCGCATCAACTATCAATAGAAACACTGACTCCAGACTAATATGGAAAAAAATTAGGCAGCTTTCTGGGAAGTTTCCAGCTGTTCCTTCCCCAATTCTCTCCTGTAATGGGCAAGAACTCTCTGCTCCTCTAGATATAGCCAATGCCTTGGGCAAAACCTTTGCTCAAATATCGGCTGCATCAAACTACACTCCAAAATTCCAGAAAATTAAGACCGCCAACGAACAGAGACCTATCAACTTTCGAACCTCACTGTCACTTCCATATAATCAGCCTCTGCAATATTGTGAACTTTTACAGGCCATCAGAACAACAAGAAACAGTGCCTCTGGGCCAGATGGCATATATTATGTCATGCTGCAGCATCTCGATGAGAAAAACCTACAACTGCTCCTAATCTTTTTTAACCGGATCTTCCTGGAAAATATTTATCCAACCTCTTGGCACCACGCTACAGTTTTGGCGTTTTTGAAACCTGGAAAAGATCCCTCCAGTTCTAATAGTTACAGACCAATATCTCTGTCAAGCTGCCTTGGTAAAATTCTTGAAAAAATGATCCACTGTCGACTGACTTGGATCATTGAAACTCAACATCTACTGAGTAATTGTCAACATGGCTTTCGCAAAAACAAGTCATCCCTAGATCTGATGATCAAGGCGGAATCTGAAATTCGCAATGCCTTTGTGAAAAACGAACACCTTGTCATGGTCTCCATTGATATAGAGAAGGCATTTGATACTACCTGGCGGTATGGCATTCTCAGTGACCTATATAATCTTGGTCTACGAGGCAACCTACCCATATTTATTAGGAACTTCCTCAAGAGCCGATCTTTCCAGGTGAGATATCAAAATTCCCTTTCTGCTACATTCTCGCAGGAAGAAGGAGTACCGCAAGGATCAGTTTTGAGTGCAACCTGTTTGCTCTTAAAATTGATTCCATTACAAAAGTACTCCCAAATACTGTAGAGGCTTACCTGTACGCTGACGATCTCGCTATTTCTTGCCATTCTCAGCATGAGATCTATCGAAAGGCAATTGCAGATGTCCCTCAATAAAGTTCAAAATTGGGCTGAGCTCAATGGATATCGTCTTTCCCAACAGAAAACAGTTTGCGATCCACTTTTGCTGTCAACGCAAATTGCATGCAGATCCTGAACTTCGGATTTCAAATTCCACCATTCCGATTGCCAGCAATATGAAATTCTTGGGACTAATCCTGGACAGTAAGCTCAACTTCTTTGAGCATGTTGAATTAATACGTACTGCCTGTCTTAAAAAGATCAACATGCTAAGAGCTTTATCTGCCCTCTCTTGGGGAGCGGATCGTACAACTTTGCTGCTCTTATATAGAGCACTGATTAGATCCCGTCTAGATTATGGTGCTCCAGTTTATGATTCTGCCCAAAGGAGTGTGCTACGCTGGCTGGATCCTATTCAACATAATGCACTGCGGATTGCAATTGGTGCATACAGGACATCTCCAACTCAGAGTCTATACATTGAAGCTAATGAGCCCCCTTTGCATCTTCGTAGAAAAATGTTACTACTTAAATATGCTGCCAAAATAGACTTGCCTTTCGCATCCTACTCAGCCATACCTTTTTAATCAACCACTAGTTAATCTCTATAGAAATAAACCAAGTAAAATCCAACCAGCTGGCCTACGGCTCCTTGAATTATCACAGAACTGGAATGTTCCTCTCCGCAATAGGCAACAGATAAAGAATTACTCTCATCCACCATGGACCACCTTTCCTCAACTGACCTCTGATACCTATTTTCTTCAATGGGGAAAGAATTGCCTACCGGCTGTGAATGTGCAACAACTCCATGCTAACCATATTCAAACCTATGCTGACTTCTTGCCGATATATACGGATGGCTCCAAATCTCTGCCAACTGTTGGAGCAGCAGCAGTGTTTCCCTCTGCTATCATATCAGCTTCTCTTCCACCTGAGTATAGCAACTTTTCAGCAGAACTCTATGCAATACAGTTAGCTCTAGAAAATTTGGCTCTACATCCATCTGCAAAATATATAGTTTATACTGACTCTCTCAGCTCAATTAAAGCAATGCAGAATACATCTCAAAAGAATCACCATATTGTAATGAAAATCAGGAGTTTGTTATTGCAGATTTATCATCGTCAACAACTAGTGAAGTTTTGCTGGATTCCATCACATTCAGGCATAAAAGGGAATGAAATGGCTGATATATCTGCCAAAAGTCCAAGTTCAGACCAAACCTCTGTCCCTATTCCAGCGCCCGATTATAATATCTTAATTCAAGCAGCATGCCATGCACATTGGACAGAATTATGGCATAACCAAACGAATAACAAACTTTTCCAGCTGAAACAATACCCAAAGTTCTGGCACTCCAGCAATCAGACAGTGCAGCGGGAAGAAGTGGTACTCACACGAATGAGAATAGGACACACCCATCTGACTCACCTCCATCTACTAATGGGCGATGATCCTCCTCAGTGTCCACACTGCTTAGAATATCTAACAGTCAAACACATTCTTATTGACTGTCCACAGTATCAACGACATCGAGCTGCAATACTTCAAAATCTGGCTAATCGTCGAGAACCATTGACATTACATCATATCATTGGAGAGGACTCAAATGTTAACGAGCTTTTCTGCTTTTTAAAACAAATTGGAGTGTATCATCTTTTATAAATAGGCTTCAGAACTGAAACTAATTTAAATTGGATTATTTTTTATTATTGCTACGAATAGGTGCACTATAGCCATAGCAGCTAATGCGCCAATAAACACCCATACCACACACGCACATAATTAAATTCCACAATCACCCACGCAAACATTCTAAAAAATCTAATAATACTAACAGTAAACACAAGCCTATTTTAGGCGATTTTGATGCCACCCTTAAAGACTGGGATAAAAATATTATAGATGTGCAATATATACATAATTTACTTTTCAGTACCAAACACAGTATACTGAGAACACTACACAGGTTCATACGCACTTTCAACTTCGAGTCCAAACATCTCTTTCATATAATAAACGATATTTGTAAATTCAATCTAAAAAACCTATGCACTACAACAGGTGATAATAAATCATTCATAATCTTAAATTTCAACAGCTAAATTATGGACAACGTAAATATCAATAAACTTATTAATCAGCATAATCATCTACTTCCTAATACCAGCCAAAGTTATATAAAAGTTAGATATAAATATAGGAAACCATTTGGATTATTAGCCTGTAACTACAAATCCATAGCTACTAATTTAATATCCCGTAATGCAGACACCAACAACTGCATATGCAAGCATAGTAACATGCAACAATGTATTGATCTAGACTATGGACACATCATTACTGGTAATCTAAACATAGTTACAGACCCAAAGCTCAGATATATACTATCACAAGGATTCAAATTCAGACCAAAATAAATCTAATCACCTTTAATAAACAGCTATATCAAGACCTGTTAAACTACTGCTTTCAACTAGCTTATAAGCATAACACATATGTGGATTAGCCATACTTTCACTCTATTAAAGCAAAAATATGTATTACTCAGTTCATATATGTATAACCAGCAAAAATACCATAACTTGGCCAAATTAAAACAAAAACTACTAGAAATACATAAAGACTTCATCATCAACCGGTAGATAAAGCAGGAAACAACTATGCATTTATTTGCAAATCTTTTTATGCACATACCTTGACAACTGAACTTAACTCCAGCAATACTTACAAGCCTATATCAAGTGCCTGCAATAGCATTACAAAAAAACTCATAGCCTTCAATAAAAAACTAAAGCTAAACATGAACAATTACAGCTTACCTTATATATACTTCATTCCAAAATTTCACAAAAAACCCATAGGTTTCAGATTCATAACCTCTGCAAAAATAGTTATGTGCACAAACCTGGAAAAACACTTGAACAACTACTGCAACCACTGCTAAAAAACATACATAACAGCAAAATCATAGGCAACAACCTACCTGTATTAAAATTTTTGCAGAATAATAATGTTAACAATGTACAAACCTTTGATTTCCACAGCCTATTTACAAGTATTAATCAAACCAAACTAAAATCTGTACTCAAAGATATTTATGCTAAATATAAAGATTATATATCCTGCAATACCTATTACTGGAACAACATACTGAACTTGTGTATCTCCAACAATTTTATATATGACGGTAATACAGTGTATGAACAAACCAATGGAACACCTATGGGCAGCCCAGCCTCATGCATAATAGCCAACCTATATCTATATTGGTCAGAGATCTCATTTCCACAGGACCTTATCCTGTATAGATAACCTCATTGTGATGAACTGCCCTAATTTCATCAAGGATTATGGACACTTGTACCCCAACGAACTCGTACTGGAAAAAACAAACAACTTTGATACTGCAGCCCATTTCTTGGATCTAGACATTAAGTTAAAGAACGACATGGCCTCCATCAACCTGTACAACAAACGTGAAGCATTCAACTTTAGCATAGTCAACCTTACACAATGGAATTCAAATATTTCCAAAAAAGTACATGCCAATGTTATTCTAGCACAGTGCAACAGAATAGCAACCATATGCAGCAATAATGAAACAGCCACTGATAACATCAGGATATTATACAAGAAACTCAAGAACAACCTTTTTCCTATAGCATATCTGCTCCATCATATCAGTAAAGCCCTTAACATATTAAGGCACAAGAATCTAAAAGATATTAATATAAATAGCATTATCGACATATAATTAATCCCATACACATCAAGTATGTATATAGTGTAAATACAATACACTAGGCCTCTGTGGTGTCTTACAGTCTGGAAAACTCGTACCCACCAATTGGCCTATCACAGTGTATTTATCTTGTAATTATCTTGTAATTATGTTCATACTTAACTTTATTTAAATTTTATATTTAATTATATTATATTCTAACTTAACTATATTACATTATGCCACCTTGTACACAACTGACCTTAAATACATGATGCACTAACTCCCAGACATTCGTTCAGGGTCCTAACTATAGGAACGGGTTTGCAACCCCGAACTACCCTAGCTCAACTACATATTTCTACCATAATCATCTTTCTACTTTACTAGCCTCTACATCTTATGTCCTGTGAGCCATTAGTTTACCGAACGCGAAATCAGGGCTCTATTTTTCTTACTTTACCCAATCTGTTTTTCGCCTTAACAAAGTTTAGCTGCCTTCTATCGCTACTTTGTCAGCTATTATATTTCTTAACTATCCTGGGCAGTTTGAGCATCATGTACTTAACCTAGCGTAGCTTCACCGCCCATGTCATTTCATTGTATTTCAAAAAACCACACACCAAAATTTGTCTAACGCTAGGCGCCACTAGCGTACCTATGCATTAAATACACTGGTAATCCACTGACACAGTCTTTTCTGTCATTCCGGCCTGTAGCGGTAAGTTCTTGTCATTCGGATATTCCTTGCCTTCGTCTTTGCTTTGTCTTTGTCTTCGCTTTTTCTACTTTCATAGCGTTCCACTTACTTCCATAAGGTCATCCATGTTCTGTATGCAATACCTTATTAACACATTATGTAATTGCAAATTTGATATAATTTTATTCAAATTTTATTTAAAATTTAAAATTGATGTTACCACGTGGACTTTTGCACGTGTACTTTGATATACAGAGCATGTCGGAAACAGAAGTAAGAGCATTGCTGTCTTTTTCATGATTTTGGTGGATGACCTCTGATGAAGACAAAAAAATTATGAAAGACTCTGCAATGCTATCTCCACATTGATCATTTCTTCAAAAAATTCATTTGGTTTACTTTTCTATCGTTACAATTATTTTTTCCGATTCCTTTCTTCCCCCCTTCGTTCACAACGTATATCGCTCCCAGGGTACACCGTATTTTCATTAGTTTATTTCTATGCATAAACATCTACTTACTGTATTTTATACTAATAATATTTTATATATATATATAATACACATCCAGTTATCTATAATTTGTAATTTTTATACAAACAAAGGGAAAAATAAAGTAAAATTAATAATAAAATAAAATGAAATAAAGTAAAATTAAAATAGAAAGATAAAGTAAAATAGCAATAATAAGGAGGTGATTGTCCCCTTGTATAAGGCAGTGGTGAGGTCACACCTTGAGTACTGCATACAGGTCTGGAGGCCTCATTTTAGGAAGGATGTAGAGCTGCTGGAACTAGTACAGAGAAAGGCAATGAGATTGGTGAGTGGAACATAGGGCTACTCTTACCAAAGAAGACTTAAGTTCTGCAAATTGCAGCTTTTGGAGACTAGGTACCTGTGAGTTGATCTAATTGAGGTGTATTAATGCCTTGAATGGTTTGAGCAAGCTCAATGCTGATGGGATTCTTCCTTTTGCCCAGATTACTCATCTGAGGGGAAAAATTCAAATCGAGGAAAGACAATTGTAGAATAGATGTGTGGAAATTTGCCTTTTGCCAGTGGGTGTATGTTGATAGATGGAACACACTTCCATATATCATAGTGGAGGTCGAAAACTTAAATAAGTTCAAGGCAGAACTAGACAAGCAATTGGAGTAAATGGATGGGTGAAATGGGAAGGGTTTTTTTTTGGCTGATACTATATAAGCTGGCTTTCTTGCATCACATGCTTCTACTAATGCTAATGTGTCCACGATAATCTTTACCATGCCATTGGTAAAGATTAAGGAGTGAGTGATTTTCCTTTATCCTAGAAATTCATGTTGTTTCATAGAAATTAGTCATCCACATTTTCACTTAATTTAACCTGCCTTTATTTACATGATAGGTACAAGTGGTTCCTAAATCAGTTTTGTTTTAGCTGCATTTTATTATTTAATTCTTTGTAGTTATTCAACCCATCATCAATCATGTCAAGTGCCAAAAAGAAAAAGTGTCGACACTATCTGAATATTTAGCTTATGGTTTTATTAAAAGCCCATTCAACTCAATACAAGCCTCTGGATGTAATAGTTCTTTTTCAAAGGAGACTATGAAACCATTAAGACTTTCAGATAACTTAAAAAGGAAACATCCTGATAAAGTTGGTAAACATATCGAATATTTTAAAAATTTAAAACAGAATTTTGAGCAATGTTACTTCCTTATTTAACAAATGACAATGGAACGATTGCATCTTATAAAATTGCAGAAATCATTGAAAAAACTAGTAGTGCTCATACAGTTGCTGAAACTGTTATATGACCCGCATTAGAGACTAATTTCAACAGCGATGTATCAAAATCTGTCCAGTATTTTAGAAGCATTGCCATTGAGCAGTGATTCAATTCAAAGATGAATCGATCGATGAGATGTCAGTTAACATTGATGAAGAGCAGCTAATTTACAAACTAAAAATGATAAAATTTTCTATTCAGATTGATGAATCTGCAATTACTGACAATAAGGCCCTTCTAATGGCATACATTGGTTATTTCGATGATGATTGTAAATTGCAAGAAGAGATGTTGTTTGTAAAATCTATAGAAACTGACTGTACTTGGAGCATTCATTTTTGCTGCTGTAAAAACATGGTTTGATGAAATACAAGTACCATTGGAAAATTTTTTTTCCTGTGCCACTGAGAGTGCTACCTCCATGGTTGGAAGACATAAAGGTTTTATAGCCCACCTAAAGGAAGTATGTCCCAAAGTTCTTGCAAGAAGAAGATGTCGGTGCATACTTAATGATGCACCAACATCTGTTTGCAAAAAATATTAGTCCAGTTCTTTATCAGTCTCTCAGTATAGTTATTAAAAACATCAATGAAATAAAGTCACATAGCAAATATGATTGCCTTTTCATAAAATTTTGTGTTGATAATGAAGAACAGTATGTGAGGCTTCTTTTATATACAGAAGTCAGATGGCTTTCTAAAGGAAACTGTCTAACAAGATTTGTAAATCTTTTTGATACGATAGTTTTTAGGAGACAGATTTAGCAAAGGAGATCAGCAAACACAAAAACAACATATACTATGTGGCTCGGATTTTTCAAAAACTTAATGAAATATCACTTCAACTTCAAGGGAAATTGCCGACCGGGCTAGCCGGGTGGGTAAAGTGCTTGCCTGGCAACCCAAAGGTCGCGGGTTCGAATCCCGCTTTGGGCTTGGATCAGAGTACAAAATGCAAAAACCTTGGGAGGTGCAATATGGCCACAGAAGCCGATGCGCCAACAACTAACAAAAAAAAAAAAAAAAAATCAAGGGAAATTAATTATTCAAATGCATATTACAAGCCTTCACTGAAAAACTGAAAATATTTGAAAGCAATTTAATGAGAAAAAATTTCATGGTATGCAAGAGTTAGCTTAAATCAATGAATCTCTCTCTCTCCGAGAATGATCTTAAGAATTATTCAGATCATTTGTTCTTTAAAAGGTGAAATGAAAAAGAGATTTTCTGATTTATTTTCTTTTGAAGTGAAGCCATGGATGTTAGATCCGAGTGAATGCAATGCCTGGGTCTGCTAGTGAAGAAATTCAAGAACTCATTGAATTAAAATGTAACAAAGAATGCAAATATAAATTCGAAAAAGGTGGAATGGCTGAGTTGTGGGGACCAAAAACAAACTTCTTTATCCAACCTTGTGGTCTCAAATGGCCAAAGTATGTCTTTGTTTTCCAACATCTTATATGGTTGAAAGTGGTTTTAGTTCACTAAATAAAATATTAACAAAGGAAAGAAACAGAATTGATATATGTTCAAGAGGAGACATTAGAATTAAACTTAGTAACATCATAGCGAACATTGAACTTTTAGCTAAGAAGCATCAGGTTCAGGGATCCCACTGAATAAAAAGAGTAAGTATACAGTATTTTCTTGTTTAAAATTTCATGAGGGTGATTAGGAAAACAAATTGTCTAAAAAAAAAAAAAAAAAGAAGCCTTTTAGGGGGCAATAATTAAAAAAAAAAGGTTGAGAAACACTGATGTAGATGAAGCTATTTTTAAGTGGGTGAAGTTGATTCAAGACAAAAATATGCCGATATCAGGGCCATTAATAAAAGATATTTCTAGTGATCAAAGTGGAGTTGTAATCAAAGAAGACTGTACCCATTGGAAAGAAACAGTTTTTAAAAAAATTATGGAGAACTACAAGCCCAAAGACATTCAATATTGATGAAACAGGTCTATTTTTTTAAATGTTTGCCAAACAAGACACTGACTTTTAAAGGTGATAAATGTTTAGGTGGTAAAAATAGTAAGGAGAGAATTATATTCTTGGTTGCAAATATGGCTGAGAATGAAAAACTGAAGTTTTTGGTAATAGGCAAAAGTTAAAAACCCAGATGTTTTGAAAGAGTAAAGTTGCTAGAGTTGGACTACAACAAAAAATCTTGGATGACAAGTGAAATTTTTGAACAGTGGATTTTAAATTTCGATAGAAAGACGATGAAAGTAAACAGAAAAATTGCATTGATGATGAAAATAAAAGAATAAAAAATATCACTGTGTAGAGCCTTTATTTAACAACTATAAAAAGACACCTTCATTTGGTAATTTCGAAACTTAATGTGTGAAGCTTGTTTTCTTCCCTCCTAATACCCCGTCTAAATTGGCCAATGGACCAAGGCATTATCAAGAATTTGAAAATGCACTACCGAAAAAAAGTTATACTGAGAACAGAAACAAACCAACCTATAGATTGTTATAGATGTGCATATCAGATTTGGCAAAAGTGTGGAATCAAGATGTGATGGAAACAATGATTAAAAATTGTTTTGCCAAAGCAGGTTTTGCTATAAATAAATTTTTTTCTGTTTATACTCCGGGACGACCTAACGGTCAGAGGAGTTCACAAGATAGCCAGCATACAAGAAACAGCACCGTATTCAGCAGTCACAGGCTTGAACCCTGGTCACTCAAGGTACATGTACTTATGCACCCGTGCACCTGCCTAGGCTACGGGCATGATGAGAGGGATGAACTACTAAAAGATATTGAGCAATCTTGGAAAGAACTCCAAGTGAGAGGTTTGATCAGTGGAGAAATTATTCTCAACAAATTTTTAGGAGTTAATAATGATGTCATTGCAGCTGAATATCCAAGTGACTCCAACATTTTTGAGGATATTCAAAGAACTAGTGACAGTATCAACGATGAGTTGGATGAAAGTAAGGGAACGAAGGGAATGAGGGCAATATTAAACCTTCCAAACATGAAATGTTGTCAGCATTTGAAACTTTGAGTTGAGGCCTTGTCTAAAGAAAAGGTGCCAGAAATTATAATTGATTGCTTAAACAAATGCAAACATTTTTATGAATAATGTATAGTAAACTCCAGTGTACAACAAAAAAATAACCAAATATTTTACAAAATAATTTTTAAAAGTGTACTAATATATTGTGTGCATCATTTCTTAATATGTATGTTTTAATAAATTAATTGTTTTAAAATGTTAGAAAATTTATTCATTCCCACTTATTTCTGATTTATTTTCCATCTTTTACTATTTCTGAATGTTGAATTACAGTATTTTTTATTGTTGAAAAGGTCATATTTCTCTATAATTAAATTTCTGTTTAACAAATTTTTTCAAACTAATGATTGATTTCATTATATAGAAGTTCGATTATATTTATATGAAGTGTAAATAGATTTCAGTAAAATAATCGATTAAGTTCAGTGCGAAAACAAATTTCATAATCGGAAATGCTGATGAAGTAGTAGTAGTGGCATGTGATGCAAGAAAGCAAGTGTATGAGCTTATGCAGCATCAGCCAAAAAAAAAAAAAAAAATCACACCATTGCATCAATGTCTGACTGAGATCGAAAAAAAACAATACTGCATGCCCTTAATAATTGAATATAAAATCAATAATCATGGATTTAGCTTTTAAGATTGCTTATCTGAAATGTAAATTATTGTACCGTACAGCTGGAAAAATATATTCTGTAATCAGAAACGCTTATGAGCGCACTGAACATGACATTGGACTGGAAGTGGAATTTTACATGATGCTTTGCCCTGTGTCACACTGGACTGCAAAGGGTTAATGGTAACTGTTCTTCATGGACTAATGTTATTGGCAGAGAATCCTTCTAGCCTTTGTTATAGGACTCCTTACCATTCTAAGTATTTATTATCTGTATTGATGAAGATGTATTAGGTGGCAAATGATGTGAGAAAGCAAGCTTATACAGCAACAGCCAAAAAAAAAAAATCCCAACACTTCCCATATCACCTGTCCGTGTCCTGTTTAATTTGTCTAGTTCTTTTTTGAATTTATTCCAAGTACCCACCTCTACAGCACTAGGTTGGAGTTCATTCCCAACAATCAACTACCTGCTGGTTGAAGGCAAGTTTCCACACATCTGTCTGCAACCATCCTTCCTCAATTTGAAGTTATGCCCCTTTGCGTGTAGTTTATGTAAGTGGAAGGATTTCATCAACATCAAGTTTATTCAATCAATTCAAAGTCTTAAACACCTCGATCAGATCTTTTCGCAAGTGCCTATTCTTCAGATGCTGCAGTTTGCAGAACTGGAGCCTTTTCTGGTAAGAGCATCCTTCTGCTCCCCCTAATCTTGTTGCTCTTCTCTGCACCCGTTTCAACAGATCAGTGTCTCCTGTTAACAAGCACAGACTGAGAAAAATTCTACCTACCTTGCACATTCTCTTCAGGGCCAAATTGATTGACAAGGCTCTCATCATATACTCCCTCCTATCGTGTCTCGGCAGGATTGCAGACTCAAATTTAACCCTAACTCCCGACTTTTTTCAACATTGACCTGTACTTGTTAAGTGTATCCGCAGGTCTCCTACACTTAATGTCATTAGTGCCAACGTTTACAATGATGTCAGCCAGATGGGCAGGAGCAGCAGCAGAGAAACTAAAAGAAGCACCAGCTAAATTGAGAAAGAGCACTGCAGGTCCTGATGAATTTCAGTACAAAGTGAACAAGCAAATTATGAAAAATCACTGTATAATTTACCACTCTTAGGTAATAGAATTTTTATAGAGAATTAATATCTGAAATTGCAGTCAATGTTTATTATTATTAGCCATATGGTGCAAGGAAGCCTGAGGCTTATGCTGCACCAGCCAAAATAAAAATTGAGTTACCCTGAGAGAGAGAGAGAGAGAGAGAGAGAGAGAGAGAGAGAGAGAGAGAGAGAGAGAGAGAGAGAGAGAGAGAGAGAGAGGAATCACCAAGAAAGAGAAGAATGATGATATCCAGCTCAGGACCCTGGGTATGCCAAGCCCATACTCACCAGATGTGAGCCCCTGGGTTGCATATTAATTGCCTTCCCCAAACCAGGAGAAGATCAAACAACTACAACACATTATCATCCAACAGCCCTTACAAGGTAGTATAGGAAAAATTCTGATAAAAATGGTCAGTAACTGACTGACATGGATCATGGAAACTCAGCACTTACTGAACATAAATCACTTTGGCTGCTGTAAAAATAAGTCATCACTGGCCTCCTGTGTCACTTCTGGTAAAAGCAGTTGCAAATATTCAAAATGCTTTTATTCAGAACAAAATAATTATGATCAGCTTAGACATAGAGAAGAAGGCATTTGACACAAGTGATATGATGTACTCCAAGATCTGGCTTGTGAGGGCAAACCAGATTTTGGACCACCAATTTTAATTCAAAATTTTCTCATTCATCAAACTTTCTAAGTGAGATATTAGAATGCTTTATCAAGAAGGAGGAGTCCCTCAGGGGTCAGTTCTTAGCTCAGCTTTGATAAATTAATTCCATAACAAAAGACATATTGAATACATTTGAAATGTATCTTTATATGTACAACATAATGGCTTGACCCCCATACATGATGTCATTCACAAAACATGCATCTGATTGACAGGCATTTAGAGAGTGCAATAAATAAAATAGAATTACTGACAAAAAACAGTGGATACAGAATATCAGCAAAAAAATAACATCCGTACACTTTTGTAGAAAGTACAGTATCCATCAAGATCCAGAATTAAAGCTGACAGATCACCAAATACAGGTAGTTCTCAACTTTGCGATTTGTTCCTAGCGTGCGCTCGTAAAGTGGGAATTAAATCCCATAGACATAATGTTAAAAATAGGGGTTATGTTCTCAATGATGAAATTAGTTACCTAATTAGTTTATGTTTAAACAAAGATTGATTTATCCAAAGAAATTAAAACGTAGCCTGTAAAATCAAGCAAATTATAATAATAAATAAATTATTTACGACTTACAAATTTTAAAAAATGTTTATTCTTCATCATCGACTAAATGCACACTTCTTGATCACTTATTACTGGCTTGGCACTCGTTGCACAAGGAGTCGTCTTCTTCAGAAATGCTTTAAGAGGTGTTTGTTTCCAAGATAATCTATTTTCTTTATAAATTTCAATAGATGCATAAACATTTTTTAACGGAATGCACAAATTTCAACTAACACCATTTGTGCAGAGTAACAAGTTTACAAAGCTTAAAAAAAAAAAAAAGGAATGAGGAAAAGATTCTGAAAATTTATTTGTTTTTTATACAATTGAAGATTTCAGCTCACCATAATAGCGCAAAAAACCACACAATTCCAGCTATCAGTATTTTCGCAAATGCAATAACATAGAGTTTACTACCTGTTTATAATTGCTTGCAGTAACAGAAAAGCCCAATAAACCGGTAAGTGGAAATTGTTTTTATTGTCGTGACCTCCAGAAATGTGCTTTAGAAAGATGTCACAAAGGCATTCAAAATTGGTTCTTATAACAGAACATATGATAATAATGAAAGTTATTATTACCAAATAATAACTTTCATTATTATTTGGTAATAATAACAAATTACCAAAAACAGTGTTATTGGGTTCACATTACGATATTTTCACGATACATTGGTGTCTCTGGAACGGATTAATATCGTAAAGCTGAGTACACTGTATTGTATAGCTACACTCGTGTGGTTTGAAATGCAGTATTTATGAATGTCTAACATTCATTTTTTGCAATTAATGTTCATATTTTTGATTTTGTTGATACTTGATACTTTGAAAAAAAAAAAAAAAAAAAACTCATAAACCCGGGAACTCGTAAAGCAAGAACTGCCAGAATTAAAGCTGGCAGATCATCAAGTACCTTTGTCTAATATAATTTCAGTTTATTTGGCATTATTTTTGACAAAAGACTTAACCCCTTTGAAGTATATCAAACGTCTCCTCACAACCTGTATATAAAAAAAAAAAAAACTAAACATTCTAAAAGCTCTCTCTGCGATAATACAGGGTCCTGATTGCTATTACACTGCTACACTAATCCCACATCTTGATCAGATTAGGCCTAATGTAGCCGAGTGGTCAGGAGAATGAGTGCAGTAACACGCCCTCTTTGCGTGGACTGGGGTTCAAGCCCGTGACTGCTAAATATGATTAACATTTGTATATTGATGATTTATCGTGAACTCCACTGACCTAGTGGTTGTGCCAGAGTATAAACAAGAACTATACTATGGAGCCTCTGTGTACAGCTACTGCATTATAAAATGGCTTGACCCCATACATATTGATTTATGACTTGCCTAAGGTAGTAATACCAAACATTGCATGCACAAAGTCTGTATGCAGAAATGTGTGAACCACTAAATCTGCAGAGACAAACGTTACTGTTAAATTATGCTGTGAAAATCCAAAGCTTCTAATCATATTTGGGAATAGGTTACTTTTTAATCCCAGTGGCTCTATGCAAAAATCTGTATAGAAATAAACCTGCCATAAATTTACCAATTGCCACATGACTGCAAGAATGTAGTTAAGCCCCAACTACCAAAAGATTGGTTGAGACTTTGATCTCACAAGTGACTAAACCAAACTAAACTGACAACCCGACCCAGACAACCAGAGAAGAGACCTGACAGGACAATTGCCCCATCTACAACTGTATGAGTGTGACTCCCCACGACAGTGTCATCTACCGGACAGGACAATCTAAACTGACAACCTGACTCAGACAACCAGAAAAGAGACCTGATGGGACAAATGTCCACGTATGACAACACGGACCTGACTTCCCATGACAATGTCATCTACTGGACGGGACCCTGCCCCTTGTGCGTTCCCCCAGTATGAACGTTCCAGCAGGAACATCACCACGACCTTCGTGTGCACAGTTATGCGGTGGCCATTTGCTTCAAACCACACTCCCTTGTGTGGTCCTATCCTTACTTCTCCCCTGCTGCTCCCTCTTTCTTCTCCTGGTGGGGCATGGGCATGCCCCACTGATAACCTGTGGTTGTCTTCTCTATCAACCGCATATTTTTGTCTCCCCCCCATCTTCAGTCTTGACCCCTTTACTCTACCTATACACCAGTGTATGTCCCACACGTCTAAATTGAACTGTGCTCATTAACGTTTTGGCTTTTCCAATTCTAGCGTCTCCCCAAGATTTTTTTTTATTTTAGGTCCTAGCCACTGAAATCTCAGGAAATTAGTTGGCAGGATAAAAAAATATGTAGAAATTTTCCTTCAGCCAGCAGGTGGTTGATTATTGAAAAAAAAAAAAAAAAAACACTAATACCACGCCTTGATCAGATGTAGGCCTAACGTAGTCATTTTAATACTTTGAGTGTTGTGATGACAGTCTGTTGACTCAAGTTTAAAACGAAGTTGTTGTTTCAGGGCCTAAATATTCTAGGAATTACTCTGCTCTTGTTCGTACATAAGTCTCTGCAGTTTCAGAATATGTTATGATCTCATAATTTTTGAGGGCGGCAGATTACCCATTCACTTAATTACCATCATCCCACCTAGCTATTAACCGCTAATTACCTACTGTCATTCCTCTCCCTTCCATACTTCCAACACCACCACCACCTCTATCACTCACCCAGCCTCTTCCCCCATTTCCACTTTAATCAGATTGCAAGCCTGCCCCCCTTTCTTTTCTCTCTCTCTCTCCATCATTAACTTATGATATATATATATATATATATATAGATAGATAGATAGATTCCCCCCCCTTCCTCACTGTTTTATACAATAATCCTCCTCTTCTGTACCCAGCCTTAGGCATTTTGCTTCCCTCATCAGCCAATAAAAAGGCTAATGTTTTGTGGACTACTAATGTTCAATATATATCCTCAAAACACTAGCTTTCTTCTTTTTTTTTCCCAGTTGAAAAGGACTGCACATTAGGTGGTGAAAGCCCCCCTGTTGTATTTGTGTTTTTATTGATTTTAATTCTGATTTATTTTTACTCTTTTAACCACTTTATTTTAATTGTTGTTATTATTTTAATTTTTTTATTTTATAGTAATAAACTTCCTTTCAAGGTAATATAAATAGTGGAAATGATGTAAGGAAAGAAGCTGCATACAGTACCAGCCAATAATAATAATAATAGACCTTCCCATAACAGCTATCCATCCTCTCTAATAATTTTTCTAATCCTTTCTTAATTGTATTCAGACTGCACACTTACATAACACAACACCACATGGAAATTTATTCCAATAACCACTCACTCTCTGGCTGAAAGCAAATTTTTGCACATATATGCTGCAACCATCTTGTTTGAGTTTAAATTTATGGCCTCTTATGTATGTTGTTTGAGCAAGAGTAAGGATACCATTAATATTTTGTTTACTCATTCGATTCAGTCTTAAAGACCCCATCAGATCTTCTTACAGGTGCCTAGTTTCAGATGTTTGGATCTTTCTTGATAAGAGTACCATTTTGTATCCCCGAATAATCTTGTTGCTCTTCTCTGTGCCCATTCCAACAGATCCACATCCTTCTTAAAAATTAGGCTTCCCAACTTGTGTGTATTACCCAAGACGTGGCTTAACCATTGCCGTATACAGTGTGCTAATCACCCACTTGCTCTTTTATCTAAATGATAAACAGGAATTGTTTCTCTGCTGACAAAATTCTTGTGTATTATTGACTGAATTTCCCCTCCCACCCCAGGAGGTGGGAGGGGAAATTCTTGAGTGGTATAGATAGGTGTCCTAGCAACCTATCTATACCACTCAAGGAACTTCTTGTTTGACTGTACAATTCCTCTTATCATTTTTGTTCTCTACACCCTTGAGTGTGATACCACCCAGTTCGTATGCTATTTGGAATTACTGCAAACAAATAGCATATGAATAGACTGTGTAGTATTTTGTATTGTCAAAGTTAAACTTCAATTGCCACTTTGCAGCTCATCTGCCTAATTTTTATAGATCTTATTGCAGTAGCATACTTTGATTTTTGTCATGAATTACTCTTTTAAATTCATATAATCCACACACTTAAACGTTAAGCCTGATATCCCTTCATCAGTATCATTAATAAATATTGAAAATAGTAAAGAGCCAGGAATGAACTGCGAGGGACTCTGCTAATAATATTATCAAAGAAGAGCAGTGCTCATTTATAACCATTCGTGTCTCTTCTGCCACTGAACCATCCAATGCCACATTGCTCCAATTTGTATGTTTTCACGTGAAACAGTATCAGTAGTTTTCTGAAATCAAAGTATATGATGTGAAAATTACTTTTTTCATCCAGTTAATTTTTTTTACTTCATAGTTTCCCATTTGGTCAGACAAGGTTTCCTTTCAATAAATCCATGCTGTGCTTCCAGCATAACTGCATACTATTAAAGATGGTCCTGCATTATTTCTTTAATCACTGACTCCATTATTTTCCTTGAACAGATGCTAAACTTGGAGTTCTATAATTACACTCTTGTCATTTTGTTCCCTGTTTGTATAGGGTAGAAATTTGTGCATCTTCAATCTGTTGGGACTTCCCTGAATTCAAAGATGCTCTCAAAATAATGGCTAAAGCTTCTTAGCTTTCCTATTTTTGTGCTTTTCTTTAAAATAACTGAATAGATTACATCAGCTGCAGGTGCTTTATTTACTTTCACTTTCATCAATTTCTCTTCTACGTTATTCTCAATTATCATAAAATCATTTAGCTCCCAGTTATAACTTGGTGTACTTCAGTTATTGGGTGCCTCCGTAGCCAGGTGGGAAGGAGCAGTAGTGCGTATCACATGCTTCTTGATTAGACAGGGGTTCGAGCCCGTCACCACCAAATACGGAAGATGTGGAAAGGTCAGGGAATGACCACCGCATATCCCGGAGCAATATGGCCTTAGTTGCTAATGCTCCTAAAAACCAAAACAACAACAACAACTTCAGTTATTCTCACCCCAAGTATTCATTATGTATGAATGTAGGAGCTAAATATTTATTCAATTTCATAGCAACCAGAATGGATCATCAATAGTTATGCTTTTTATATCTAGTGGGTTGATGTGTTTCATTGCTTTCTTTCTAGCTTTAGCGTTAGGTATGGCAAATGACTGCTAAATACAGTCAATCTGCCAACCTGCACTGGACCAGTGTGGCAGATTATGGTCTGTTTCCCTCAACATGAATTGTTGAGGAGGCTTCCATCCTGCAGTGGGTTGATAATGGCTGCAGTTTATGGCAAATAATGCAAGAAAACAAGCTTATATAGCATGAGCAAAAAAAAAAAAACCTATCCATCCCCTCCAATAGTTTCTCTAGTTCTTCTTTGAATTTATTTATACTCTCCACTTCCACAACAACGACAGATAGAAGCTTGTTCCAGTAATCAGTCACCCATTGGCTGAAGGCAGACTTTGCACATCTGTTCTGCAACCATCTTTTCTCAATTTGAATTTATTCCTCCTCGTGAGCATAGTCTTAGCAAGAGGAAGAATCCCAAAAGAACTGATTTTGCTGAAGCCATTCAAAGCCTTAGACACCTCACAGTGGCCTAATCTCCAAGGTGCAATTTGCAAAACTGAAGCAATTCTTGGTAAGAGCATCCCCTTCTCCCCCCCCACCAATCTCATTGCCATTCTCTGTACCTCTTCCAGCAGCTCTATATCCCTACTCAAGGTGAGGTCTGACCATTGCCTTTTACAATGAGATAATTACCTCATCTCCTTATCTCTGCTTGCAAAATTCCTGTTTATCATTAATGATCACGATCAAAATGTTATTGCATCAAAAAGAATCATGATTAAAAAAGACAATAACCTTACGCCTACCAGGAATATTATTCTTACATTTAATTCCCCAAACCTACCGTCAACAGTAAAAGCTGGCTGTCTACTTTGCCGTGTTCGTCCATATATTCCCAATCCTTTGAGATGCTACAAGTGCCAAAAGTATGGTCACTCCCAGACAACATGTAGAGGAAATCCAGTTTGTTCCAACTGTGGATCTTTCGATCATACTCAGTCTGAATGTTTGGCGACAGAAAAGATTTGTCCCAACTGTAAAGGTAACCATCCTGCATATTCTAAAACTTGTTAGAGATGGAAAACTGAGAAAAAAAATCAAGTATAAGGTTGAGAACAAGGTAAGCTTTCAAGAAGCAAGGAAAATAATTGCTCTTACTATGCCCAAACATACCTATCTATGCAAATGTTGCACAAAAATAACAAACAGTGTCCACCCAAACTGATGTTACTGTCCCCTCAAACATATCAATCTCTGACTGGGCTCGAGCTGTCCTTTCTCAGCAACAGTCCAGTATCCCTAACCACTCAGACCAGGCAAGTAACACTCCTCTTACAATACCAGTGACATCTTTTCCTCCTCCAGTGATTGCTAGTACATCACATAGTCAAAGTTCCAGTTCACAAAAGAATATCCAAGAATCATCCATGGAAGCTGATTATTCTTCCAACCAGGACGATCCAATTCTAGAAATACATGTGGAAGAAGATATGGACATTTGACGGCCTACCTTTCCAAAAAAAGACAAACAGAAGACTGACCGCCATAAAACTGCCATACTGAAAAAGCAGTCAGTCACAGCTTCTTGTAATCATCTCAAGTAATGCCTTACATTTTACAATGGAACTGCAGAGGACTTCGTAGCAATATCGACGATATTAATTACCTTATTCATCGCTACTCTCCAGTTGGTTTCTGCTTACAGGAAACCTATTTAAATTCTCAAATTTCTACCTCCATAAAGAACTACTCTATATATTAAAAAGATCACATTACATCAAATACTGCCCATGGTGGTGGTGGTGTAGCCATCTTGATCAACTCACAGATCCCAGCCAAACAAATTGTTTTTCAAACAGAAATTGAAGCTGTTGCTGTATGTTTCATTACACAGATTGCGATAACACTTGTTTCAATCTATCCTCCACCAAACCACGCCTTCTGTTACAAAGATCTTGAAGATCTTCTAATACAATTACCTCCCCCCTGTCTGTCTATTGGGAGATTTCAATAGCCACCACCCCTTATGGGGATCTTCTAAATTAGATAGATATGGCCGACTAATTGGAACCCTTCTGGATAAGCAAAACCTTACCATCCTTAATACTGGTGGACCTACTTATATAAAATTGCCAACTGGACAAACTTCTGCAATTGATCTCTCGATTTGCTCCCCGATACTGTTTCCAGTCATGGAATGGTCTGTTATGGATTCTCCCCTGAGCAGTGACCATTTTTCAGTTATACGTAATCTGCTCATTACACAACCACATTTATCGAAACCTTACAGGAAATGGAAATTCTCTCGAGCCAACTGGGTAAAATTTCAGTCAGCAATTACACTGAATGAGGAATTATATGATTACAACCCATAGATGAAGTGACAGAATATATCACATCCCAATTGTTATCAGCTGCTAAGAACTCAATTCCATTGACGAATCCCCCGGCCCAGTGGCATTTTAACTACTGGTGGAATGACAAATGCACGAAAACAAAGGGGGGAAAGCATGGAATTTATTTAGACGATCCCCCACCACAGCTAATCTCATTAAATATAAGAAACGAAGGGCAAAAGCTAGTTTCATACAAAGACAAGCCAAGAAAGATTCCTGGACTCGGTTTGCATCCACTGTAAATAGAAACACTGATTCCAGATTAATATGGAAGAAAATTAGGCAGCTTTCTGGCAAGTTTCCAACCATCCCTACCACAATTCTTTCATGTAATGGGCAAGAACTCTCTGCTCCTCTAGATGTAGCAAATACCTTGGGAAAAACTTTTGCCCAAGTCTCATTGGCATCAAGCTATTTGCTGGAATTTCAGAAAATTAAGAACATCACTGAATCGCCATCCATCAACTTTCGCACCTCTCTAATCTTACCATATAACCAGCCTCTTCAGTATTTGGAACTTCTACAAGCCATTAGAAAAACACACAAAAGTGCAGCAGGGCCTGATGGAATATATTACATGTTACAGCACCTTGATGACAAACAATTGCAGCTACTGCTGTTATTTTATAATCGAATATTTCTGGAAAACATCTATCCTACGTCTTGGCACCATGCCACAGTTTTGGCCTTTTTGAAACCTGGTAAAGATCCCTCCAGTCCTTTTAGTTACCGCCCAATTTCCCTTTCCAGTTGCCTCAGTAAAATCCTTGAGAAAATGATCCACAGATGACTTGTTTGGATAATTGAAGACCAAAATCTAATGAATAATAATCAACATGGCTTTTGCCAAAACAGGTCTGCCTTAGATCTCATGACCAAGGCTGAGTCTGCAGTTTGCAATGCCTTTGTGAGAAATGAACACCTTGTTATGGTCTCCATTGACATAGAGAAGGCATTTGATACTACTTGGCGTCACTGCATTCTTAGAGACCTGCATGCCCTTGGTCTACGAGCTAACCTGCCTATATTCATTAAGAACTTTTTATGGAGTCGTTCTCATCAAGTACAATATTTTAACTCCCTTTCTACAACATTCTTGCAGGAAGAAGGAGTTCCGCAAGGGTCTGTACTCAGTGCAACACTTTTTGCCCGTAGAATTGACTCCATTACAAAAGAACTTCTAAATACTGTTAAGGCTTACCTTTATGCTGACGATCTCTCTCTTTCTTGCTATTCTCAGAACACGAGATCTATTGAACGTCGATTGCAGATATCACTAAATAAAATACAAAAGTGGGCAGTGCTCAATGGCTATTGTCTTTCACTACAGAAAACTGTCGCTATACACTTTTACAATCAATGCAAATTACATACAGATCCCAAACTCAAATGTCAGACTTTACCATTCCGATTGCCAACAACATCAGATTCTTGGGATTAACCCTTGACAAGAAGTTAAATTTCCTTGAACATATTAAATTTGTACATAATACCCGTCTCAAAAAGCTCAACATACTAAGAGCTTTATCCACCCTTTCTTGGGGAGCAGATTGTACCTCGTTGCTTCGACTACATAGAGCACTGATTAGATCCTGTTTGGATTATGGTGTTCTAATCTATAATGCTGCCTGCAAAAGGCGTATTATGCTGGCTGGATCCTATACAACACAGTGCATTACAGATTGCACTTGAAGCTTTCAGGACATCTCCAACTCAGTCTATATATTGAAGCTCACTAAAAGATTGCTGTTTGCATTCTATTCACCCATACCTCTTCAATCCTCAACTACCTAATCTATACTGAAATAAACCTAATAAAATAAGGCTAGCAGGCCTATGGCTTTTTGAAATATCACAGAGTTGGAAAGTTCCTCTTCACAATAGTCAACAGGTAATGAATTACTTTCATCCACCTAGGACTCCCCCTCCTCAAATGAATTTTGATACTTATTTTCTTCAATGGGGTAAGAATCTTCTACCGACTCTCAACCTGAAATAACTCCATGCAAGTCATATTCAGAGCTTTGTTGATTTCCTGCTAATATGTACCAATGGGTCCAAATCTTAATCAACCGTTGGAGCAGCAGCAGTAGTGTTTCCTTCCGCTATTATTTCAGCTTCCCTTCCACCTGAGTATAGCAACTTTTCTGTAGAACTACATGAAATAAAATTAGCTCTAGAAAATTAGAATCTTTACCCATCTTCAAAATATTTAATTTACACCGACTCTCTCAGGTCAATTAGAGCAATGCTGTTTGTTTGTTATTTGGTTTTTAGGAGCATTAGCAACTAAGGCCATATTGCTCCGGGATATGCGGTGGTCATTCCCTGACCTTTCCGCATCCTCCGTATTTGGTGGTGACGGGCTCGAACCCCGGTCTAATCAAGAAACGTGTGCTATGCACTGCTGCTCCTTCCCACCTGGCTACGGAATCGCCTAGAGCAATGCAAAATACCTCCTATACAAATCACCCTGTTTTAAACGAAATCAGGAATTTGCTCTTGAAAATTGAACAATGTCAACAATTCGTAAACTTTTGTTGGATTCCAGCACATTCAGGATAAAGGGGAACGAATCAGTACGATATAAAAAATATATCGGCAAAAAATCCCTCCACATTAGATTTGACCTCTGTCCATATTCCAGCCTCTGGCCATGATATCATCATAAAAGCAGCATGCCTTGAACAGTGGAAAGAGCTATGGCACACCCAGACTAATAACAAACTTTTCCAGTTGAAACAGGAACCAAAATTTTGGCACTTACGCATCCAAACAACTAGAAGGGAAGAAGTGGTAATTGCACGGGCAAGAATAGGACATACTCATCTGACCCACCTCCATCTATTCACAGGTGATGATCATCCTCAGTGTCCACGCTGTTCAGTACATCTAACAATCAAGCATATTCTATATTCTTATTGACTGTCCTCAATATCACCAGGACAGAACATCAGTCCTGCTTTCTCTGACTAAACTGCAACAACCAATATCACTAGAGCATATTATTGGCAGTCAGGCAAATATTAAGGAACTTTTCGGTTTTCTGAAAAAAAAAAAAAAAAAAAACCGGAATATACCATTGATTCTGAATAGTTTTTCTAAAATGAAATTGAAATGCCTTCAATTTTGAATTATTTCCTAACACAACTCTATGGACAGGTGCACTATAGCCAGTGTAGCTTATGCACCATTAAACACCCATAACACAACACACCACATATCTGATATCCCCCACAATGTCTGTATTTGATGGCTTAACCAGCACTATAAATTCATCAAATTTATTTATTCCTATTATTGGTGTTAGTGCAAGTATACATGCACCTGTTCTTACTCTTAGTTATCCTAACACGCTTCTAATGTCCATATATTTTCATGTTCAATGATGATTCGCAGTAGGCCTTGAAATCCCGTGCCTTGTTTTTCGGGATGCTACACATTCCAGTAGAAACAGTGCAAAAATCATTTTCAACTATGCCTGTGCCTATTCTTTATCTATTAGTGTGTGTATCTCCCCAAGCTATTAGTTTTTCAACCCACCGAGCACTGCCTCAGTAGCATCAGCAAATATTCTTGTATCCTTTTTGTTTAAGTATGTATCATCCTTCTAGAAATAACTAAGGAATATTTTGCTACTTTTCTATAAATTCTTAGTCAAAGATATCTAATAATCTGCCTTGGTTTGCCTAGCCCTTTCTGATTTTATTGCAGACCGGTTTGTACTTACTGGTTGGTTCTGTGTCTGCTGATAATTTATAATCATACCATACATTTTTCTTCTTTGCCCCTGATCTCATCAATTTTTCTTACATTGATTTAGATTTTATCACTGACTGTATCTTCAGTTGATATAACAAGTCTAGTAGCTTCTATAATTACTGCCCTGAATGCTTCCCATTTAGAATTAGAAGTTGGTAACAGCATCAGTTGGTCCCATTGTAGGTAGTTCAAAAATTGTTTGTAACCACTGTACGAAACCTTTACGAAAGCAAAGTCCCTTCTCTTTACTCTTGAAATCCCCGTTAATTAACTTAAAAATATAACTACTACTGTAGTTATATTTTTAAGTTAATCCTCTATGAATATATTATGATCACTTCCATCTAGTAGTTCTTCTATCTTGAGATTACTAATGCAGGAAGGAACTACTAGGTGGCAGCGATCATAATTTGTTTATGAAGAATTCATAAAAACCTGAGAAGAAAAAATTTGAAATAGCACACAAAACAGGTTTAGAAAACTGTTTACATCTCTGATTTAAAAAAAACAAACATTTTTTTTTAAAATCAAAGATATAAACACAGTTTAGTGTACTATTTTAAAATTTTTTTCCTCAAGTTTTTTATTCAGACCCATGTAGCTTTCGTAATATGACTGCTCATACTCAGTACATGTTCATAAGAATATTTCTTTAAAAATCATGAGACTAGTTACACAGTTACAGTTTAAACCCAATACACCTTATCTCCGTGGTATGTAGCTTTTGTAATATGACTACTGATACTATCAGTACATGTTCATTAAGAATATTTCTTTAAAAATTACGACGTTAGTTACGATTATAATTTTTATCACTTTTATAGTTTAAACCCAATACACTTTATGTACAATTTGAAATGTTGTGCAGATGATTTGCTTTGGTATGCCTTGTTTTTTTTATTTATTTTTTTGTTAGTTGTTGGCGCATCGGCTTCTGTGGCCATAATGCACCTCCCAAAGTTTTTGCATTTTACTCTGATCCAAGCCCGAGGCGGGATTCGAACCCGCGACCTTTGGGTTGCCAGGCAGGCACTTTACCCACCTGGCTAGCCCAGTCAGCAGTATGCCTTGTCTGGAATATCATGGTACAATATACTGCAGTTGTGTGCCAACATACATTAATTTCAGAAACCTTGGTAGTGATTTTACATTACTTATTGCCTTTGTGGAATCATTCTCCTTGCTCATCACTCACCATGCCAGGGTTTTTGGGAAAGAAGTCTAAATGTGAATGCAAGAATTGACATCTCAGTGACAAACAATATCCCATTTCTTTATATGCACGACCAATTTCCAAACTCTATCTTTGTATGTGGGAGACCTGTGGTTAACCAGAAAGAAGTTTTTTTTAATCTTTTTGGGTAAAAAACGTTTTTTAAAATAGTTTTCATCATGCAGAAGCTCTTTTGTTGTGGGCTCCCAGAAAAAAAAAATCTCTCTTTAACCTTTTGCAACACTGATCTCTGGAAATTTCTCACTTAGATTATGAAATCCTCTTGAATTCATCTTGCCCATCACTTTCACAAAACTTTTCATTAGGCAAAGTTTAATCTGGAGAAGTGGAAGGAAAATTTTTGTTGGATCCACTAACGGAACATACTGATATTACTCATTCCTGGCACAAAATCATTAAATTTTTTGAATTTTACACTCACCCGTCATATTAACAGCATTCAGTTTAATATTTATCGGAAACTTACAAATACGGGCATGTACCTTCATTACGACAGCTATCATCCATTTGCAAACAAACAATCTATTATGTTTAATCAATTTCTGAACGCATATAAATATTCAACATTGGAAACATCGTTAACCAATGAAATCCAACACTAACTGATAGATTTTCAAATAGAGGCTATGTTCTTTCTATTATTGACCTGATTAAAATACAAGCCAAAAATAAACTGCAAATGAAAATTTTAATCAATAACAATAATCCCAAGAAATACTTTATTTCGGTCGTGTACATCGAGCATTGGCACAAACAACTTAACAGACTTTTCAGGGATATGGGGATTAAAATTGTGTCTAGACCCATGCGGAAACTACAGACCGAACTGAACAATACTTTCATCATTTTCGACACAAATTACTGACATGAAGGGTCCACAAGGTGTACGATAAATATGAGAAAGAGACAACATTTAGCTTCAGTGCATGCAGCTAAAGCAGGTACATCAGAATTAGCATTCTATGTCATCAACAAGAATCACACCTTTTTATTTGATGAATCAAAAATACTCAATATACAGAGGAATTACACAAAATTATTAATTGCGGAAACACTGGAAATCAAATTTCACGAGAATTCCATTAATGTACATCAGCCATTGCTCATATCAGATTCATGGTCATTTGCATGCATGTGTCAAGATATTAAATAATCTCAAAGGGTTTAAGAAATTCTCATTATGTTACTTCTATCCTGTGATCAAGACAGACCGTTGAAAATCCCCAGTCAGCTTTAGGAAGAGAAGTTATTCAAAATTGGGTTGAATTATTTTAGATAATGTAAAATTTCAACTTTTATACGCCACAATCATTTCATTGGTTTTAATGATTTTAATATTAGACAAGATGTCTTCTGATTCTCAGGGTTATGTGGTGGTGATGTGATGTGTTGATGGTTGGTTTGGGAGTTCTTGATTATCGATTCTGGATACGTCGGATCATTCATATGTCTGTGAGAAAAGGAAGCCATTGAGTAATAATTTTTATGTCTGATTGAATTTAGGAGGGTGTTGTAGTGAAGCATTCTACAAAAAAGCATTGAGGTAAATTCCTCTTTATTTTTGTGTATTAATATAAATATTTAAAATAAATAAATGCACAAGGCATAATACTTTAAGAGTTTTGTATCTATATATGATATCGGTGTTTTGATACACCATAGATAATTCTTAAGAAACTACAAAGTAGTTGTGGGTGGCATCATTTGCTCTTTCTCATATTGTGCTCTGCCTTCACGACGAGTTGCCATGATATTGCACTACCTCGAATAAGTAACGCTTCACTGATAGAGAAGACTATTGTTACTTATTCTCAGTTGAGTACCACCACCCAGACAGCACTGTTTCATGGCTATTGGCCAATCATCAGTGGGTGGGCAGGTACCCTGGTATTGCAGACATGACGACCCAGTTGTGAAGTTAATCACACATTAACTTAGATTAATATCGGTGATAATAAGATCGATATCGGTGTTTTGATATCGGTGTTTTTAAGAAAGAGACAACATTTAGCTTCAGTGCATGCAGCTAAAGCAGGTACATCAGAATTAGCATTCTATGTCATCAACAAGAATCACACCTTTTTATTTGATGAATCAAAAATACTCAGTATACAGAGGAATTACACAAAATTATTAATTGCGGAAACACTGGAAATCAAATTTCACGAGAATTCCATTAATGTACATCAGCCATTGCTCATATCAGATTCATGGTCATTTGCATGCATGTGTCAAGATATTAAATAATCTCAAAGGGTTTAAGAAATTCTCATTATGTTACTTCTATCCTGTGATCAAGACAGACCGTTGAAAATCCCCAGTCAGCTTTAGGAAGAGAAGTTATTCAAAATTGGGTTGAATTATTTTAGATAATGTAAAATTTCAACTTTTATACGCCACAATCATTTCATTGGTTTTAATGATTTTAATATTAGACAAGATGTCTTCTGATTCTCAGGGTTATGTGGTGGTGATGTGATGTGTTGATGGTTGGTTTGGGAGTTCTTGATTATCGATTCTGGATACGTCGGATCATTCATATGTCTGTGAGAAAAGGAAGCCATTGAGTAATAATTTTTATGTCTGATTGAATTTAGGAGGGTGTTGTAGTGAAGCATTCTACAAAAAAGCATTGAGGTAAATTCCTCTTTATTTTTGTGTATTAATATAAATATTTAAAATAAATAAATGCACAAGGCATAATACTTTAAGAGTTTTGTATCTATATATGATATCGGTGTTTTGATACACCATAGATAATTCTTAAGAAACTACAAAGTAGTTGTGGGTGGCATCATTTGCTCTTTCTCATATTGTGCTCTGCCTTCACGACGAGTTGCCATGATATTGCACTACCTCGAATAAGTAACGCTTCACTGATAGAGAAGACTATTGTTACTTATTCTCAGTTGAGTACCACCACCCAGACAGCACTGTTTCATGGCTATTGGCCAATCATCAGTGGGTGGGCAGGTACCCTGGTATTGCAGACATGACGACCCAGTTGTGAAGTTAATCACACAATATGAGAGATGCCAATAGGTGTAGATGTCAATATTTAAAATATTTAAAATAAATAAATGCACAAGGCATAATACTTTAAGAGTTTTGTATCTATATATGATATCGGTGTTTTGATACACCATAGATAACTCTTAAGAAACTACAGTTGCTATGATATTGCACTACCTCGAATAAGTGAAGCGTTACTTATTCGAGGTAGTGCAATATCATGGCAACTCGTCGTGAAGGCAGAGCACAATATGAGAAAGAGCAAATGATGCCACCCACAACTACTTTGTAGTTTCTTAAGAGTCATCTATGGTGTATCAAAACACCGATATCATATATAGATACAAAACTCTTAAAGTATTATGCCTTGTGCATTTATTTATTTTAAATATTTTAAATATTGACATCTACACCTATTGGCATCTCTCATATTGTGTGATTAACTTCACAACTGGGTCGTCATGTCTGCAATACCAGGGTACCTGCCCACCCACTGATGATTGGCCAATAGCCATGAAACAGTGCTGTCTGGGTGGTGGTACTCAACTGAGAATAAGTAACAATAGTCTTCTCTATCAGTGAAGCGTTACTTATTCGAGGTAGTGCAATATCATGGCAACTCGTCGTGAAGGCAGAGCACAATATGAGAAAGAGCAAATGATGCCACCGACAACTACTTTGTAGTTTCTTAAGAGTTATCTATGGTGTATCAAAACACGGTTATCATATATTAATATAAATGTAGAACTCATTGAACATTATAGCTCTGTTTTATTTATCCTAATTGATTTTCAGATTCCTTTGACTATTTTTTAACTTCATTACACCTCCTATCACATCCCCTTAATTTTCAGAGTCATGGGAAGATTTTTTAGATTTCTTGGTGCATAATTACATTAAAGTGACATTAATATATTTAAGCCAAAAATCACCGCGTATTATTTTTAAAATATTGCCTTCAAAAAATTATAATCCCAAAATTCGCTAACGTTAATTTTAATCACAGAATTCCTGGTATAAAAAAACTAGTAACTACTACACCATGCAATATTATTAAATTGGCTTTAAATTCTAGGTATTCTATCAAATAGATGTATCTTCTACGAGGCAAACAAATTTGCAATGACCTAAAAATACAATTACACCCTGAGGAATGGGCTTCATTGCAGTTGTCTCTTGACATGCATTGTGAGGCGTTAGCAGTTGAAATCAGGAATCGACACTTGCATAAGTTGAATATGTTATCACGGATGTCCAGCCAAGGTCATACAAGATCCATTATGGGACCAAATCATACTTACAATGAGGGAACACATAATTTTGAGGTTTTATCATATAGTCCTGGCCAAATCCAAAATAATTTATCCACTAACCCTCCCTTAAAAGATAATACAACAGTATATCAACAAGTAATCAGTCTGTTTTCAGTAATACTTAATAAATCAGATTATATTAGCTAACTAAGTTCGATTGTAGCAGACACATCCACATATCATGTGGATGTGTCTAACTCCACTTCATTTACCAAACTAGTCAGTCAATACAATAATACATTAACTAGGTATTGTAGGAACGATTTTATTACTATGGCCCAATTAAAAGAACTGAAAGCCAGGACTTTTAACATTCCCACTCTTTTCGGTTGTGTAAAACTTCACAAAACGGGTTTTCCCATTCGCCTGATCGTCTCTTATAGGAATTCTGCATTTGCATCTCTAGCTACACATTTTACAATATCATCAAACCCTTTAGGCAATCTATTAAATTTGACATAAAGAACTATGATTCTCTATTCAGTAGCTTGAAGGGCTGTAATTTACACAGTAGTGATAACCGCGGATACATCGGACCATTTATATGTCTGTGAGGGGAAGGAATCCATTGAGTAATAATTTTACGTCTGATTGAATTTAGAAGGGTGTTGTAGTGAAGCATTCTACAAAAAAGCATTGAGGTAAATTCCTCTTTATTTTTTTTAATATAAATGTAGAAGTCATTGATCATTATAGCTCTGTTTTATTTATCCTAATTTATTCCTGGCTTGTATATCCTTCTTTGAGGCTAGTCATATCTGATGTAATTGTCTGCAGTAGAATGGCTGTCTCATAAGCATAGAAGTAATATTTTTGAACCCTCCTTGCATGCCCATTAACAAATCAGTAACTGCATGGTCATCACAGATATTCCATCATTGAGTACTGTTAAACTGCTTTGAGTATTATCTTCATGTTATAAGTATGTCTCCCTTAAATGAACAAAGTTGGCATTGGGGATAGATAGCTTTAAATTCCTATTATGTAAGAGAGCAGTTTCAGACTTTGCTGTGAGATGTTGATGAAAAGGTGCCATTCAGATGTAATGTGTACTTGTGACAGATCTATTGATATCATGGCAGTAGCAGAGCAAGGGCTTACTTTTAAGGTTGTTGCTAAAAATTGGCTATCTTTTGGGTAGTGAGACACTTTGATGTTCTTCTTAATGAAGTATTTCTGCTTTAGTCTTGAGGTGAGAATTTGGTTTTATATTTGGAGAAGAGGATGGGTTAGATCTTTAATAGGATATTCAACTCATCTTAGGTACAAGGCTCTGGCTTCAATGTCTCTTCAAGGCTGTAATGTTACAAGAACGTGCTTCTTGGCAAAACTTGGTTTTGACTGTATGTACACTAATACGTGGAGATTGCTGTACAAATTAAGAATAAGATCAACTTTCCAGAGGTATGCAATACTGTTATTATTAATTTGCACGACTCTGTCAATTCTACCTTATATCAGTTCATCCCATCAGATGATCCTTCCTGTGATTCAGCTGAATGTCATCTTATTCATCAGCAAATTTCCTTTATTTGTCACTGGGTGCTTGTTGAAAATATTTTTGTAATAAAGTTTCATGAATTAATGACAGAAGTCTTACATTATACAAATGTCTAGCTGAGGCAATCTTCCCAGTCATTTGGAAGAATGCACTCCTAAAAATAATACAAAAATCTGCAAACCTAATTCAGACCCTAAAGCATATATACCTATATCTTTATTAGCCAACTTGAGAAAACTCTTTGAACTAAACAACTCAAATTCTCCATGTCAATATGGGTTTGGACAGGGTTTGGTTTTTTGATTTTTTATGGGGGGGGGGCATGGTTATAATGTGTCATGTCACTTTAGACAAGACAAATCTTTTTCATAGTTGACTTTGTAGCTCATTTTAAAGCTTCTTAGGCAAAATATGAATTAGCTATATTCATTGATTTTGAGGGTGCTTTTGATTTTCATTGGTGGGCGAATGCCCTTGATCAGGTGTCCTCGACAACTTTATCAAGTCGTTAGGAGTTATTTCCAGAATAGAATTGTAAAGGTCATTTTTGAACATCAGTCTGTCATCAAATTGGTTATTGGAGGGTGTCCTCATAGCTCTGTCTTGGGGTCCCTCATATGGAACTTAGTTCTTGATAGTCGGCTCCTTTGAAATGTGGAAAATACCCATATACAACAGCATATAGAATATCATATGCAGATGACCTTACAATTATTGATGCTGGAAAGTCCTGCTCTGACATAGAAGCACATGCTAATAATTTATATGACTGGACAGTTATAAACATGCTGTGCATTTCTCCTTCTAAAACCAACGTGATGGTCTCTGTGGAAAAATTTGGCTACTGTCGGTCTCAGAATTAATGGTTTCTCCATACCTTTATTCCTCAGCTAAAATACCTAGGGGTGATTCTTGATGAAAGACTAAATTTTACATTACATATCACTCATCTGACCATGAAAACAAAATTTACTAGTTATTTAAATAAAATTTCAAAAGAAAATTGAAGTATGAACAGAAAACTCTATTTACTATAATGCAGTTTTTGTTTCCTCTAGCCGCATATGGTGCAGGTGCCATGGGTTGCCCTGCGGAACCATGTATGATTGCTTTGGGTAACCATCATAAGGTTACAGGCCAAACTAACGACATTTCAAAGAACCATCCTATTAGCACCTGCAGGACTGTCTCCTCTGCTGCACTGCAGGTCATAGGAGGAGTTCTTCCCCCCCCCCACCCTGGATCTCCATATTGTGTATAAGTGCTTATGCTATAGCACTAATCGCTATATTTCTACTGAAATCCTAGTGATAATAACAGATAGTGAAGCTGATACAAAACATGAAAAAATTGTTACTGAACGAACTGATAAATATTTGGCAAACAAGATGGGATAATGGCCATACTTTTTATTCCCAATGTCACCTTTTCCATGATAAAAGAATATTAATATTGGTTTACTCCCAGTCTTTAATTTTTTGCATTTGCTTTTGTGACATAGTTCTCTAAAATCTGAACTATATTTGGCCTTGTCAATTCAATCCTATGTTCTTGTGGACCAGATGAAAATTGGGCACATATACTTTGACTGCCCTGCACACACCAAACTAACTGCCACACTACAATCCAGCTTGCCGACCTGGCTAGCCGAGTGGGTAAAGTGGGAACCCGCGACCTATGGGTTGCCTGCCCGGCAACCCATAGGTCGCGGGTTCGATTCCCGCTTCGGGCTTGGACCAAAGTACTGCAAAAACTTTGGGAGGTGCAATATGGCCACAGAAGCCGATGCGCCAACAACTACCAAATCAATCAATCAATCAACAATCCAGCTTAACTTCTTTTGCTCCAGGACTTGAACTTTATTTTGTGATCAGTAAGATCTCCTTCTAAGCCTTTCAAAACTATGCTGAAAATGACTTCTCAAGACAAAAACAACTACTGGCAATTTATTTGAACATTTGTTACTCTGGAAACAGTATGACAACATATCCTCTGCCTATAATAATCTAATAATTCATCTAATGATATTGCTGACAAGTAAAAAGTGTAAAGTGTTTATTATATAACAGCCCCAGGGGTTTCCCTCATCTCTGCATTGTGTATTCTATGTAGCACAGAACTCTGTGAAGGCCAGAGATTTTCAAAAGTGTATGTTATTGTTGTGTAATGTTGTGTTATGTTGTTTCTCTGACCTTTTAGCTGTTGGGCCCCCCCATTGCCCACACTTTACTTCTAGGAGTCAGATCAGGCATAGAGGGATTGCATTATTACTCTGGCAGGTCCTGCCAGCACCTGGTTTCTGAAGATTTCAGTGGCAAGGGCATAAAATAAAAAGGAAAAAGAAAAACAAAACTTGCTGTAAGTTAGAGTTGGGATAAAGACTGAAGAAGGGGGGGGGAGACGGGTAGAAATATGGGGATGATAGGGAAAGCAATCCCAAAAGGTCAGTGGGGACAAGCCCCATCAGATGTAAAGAGGGGGCAGGGAGGGGACAGAAGACTGTTCTCTCACCAAAGGGAATGGAGTTAAAAGGGAACCAGACTACAGCGCCCAGCTCAGATTGCCAGTGGCGAATGTCAAGTCTGGTGATGGGTTTGTTTCTGGTGATGGTACATTAAAAGGCTGGCTCTTGGTGTTTTACAGCCTCCAAATTTGTTGTCATCTAGTTGAAGCCCAGTTGTAAGTCAAGACCATTAATATTACCATTCCTATGTATATCCTGTCCAAGGAAGTTAGTCACAGTTGGTTGTCAGGTGTAACCTTGGTGGTTGTTTCGGCAGGTTGCCACAAGAAAGGAGTTGTATGACACTATTCATGTGGAGGTTTACAGTTGAGGTAAAGTTCATTGCCTGGCAAAAAGGTCTTGGGCAAACTTTGAAAAGGCGGTGTGGTAGCGTTGTTTGTGTTCCCGAAGATGGTTTTCTTGATCCTGTGGAAGGTAATGAATCTGTGTAATGAGAATGCATCAGAGATCTTCGTACAGTGGTCAGTGGTATATAAGGTGGTCCCAGGTTTCCTAGGATCCATAGTTACACAGAGGGTTGTCTGTTATACAGAAGGAAGTCAGTTTTGAATGAATGGAACCATGCCTTGTGAGAAGGAAGGTGGCTTGTAGGCCTGGAGAGAACCATATCGGGCATTTGGGATAAACTGTTTGCACTTCTGGAAGAAATTTTCGGGTTATGGCCCCCTTAGTAGACTCGGCCCACCTAGTCTGCTAGACCTGTGTTAAATGAGTGATAAGTCTCTTTTCTTCTGCAGTCCTGTTGAGTGGATCAGAGGTGAAGTCTAGTATGGTGTCCAGTTTTCCTTTCAAGAGTTCATAGAATAGACCTGTGTAGACCTGTGTGTTCGTTCGAAATACCTGTCCAACTGAGCCTTAAATTTATTTAGGCTATCAACTTCCACAACAAGGGATGGAAGTCTGTTCCACCAACCAACTACCCGCTGGCTAAAGGCAAATTTCCGCACATCTATCCTACATCTGTCTTTCCTCAATTTGAATTTATGCCCTCTCAGCTGATTATTCTGAGCATGAGGAAGAATCCCATCAGCATTGAGCATGCTCAAACCATACAAGGCTTTATACACCTCTATCAGATCACCTCGCCGGTGCCTAGTCTCCAGACACTGTAATTTGCAAAACTTAAGCCTTTCTTCGTAAGAGCAACCCTTTGTTCCATTCAGTAATCTTGTTGCCCTTCTCTGTACTCGTTCCAGCAGCTCTACATCCTTCTTGAAATGAGGCCTCCAGACCTGTATACAGTACTCAAGGTGTGGCCTGACCATTGCCTTATACAAGGGAATAATCACCTCCTTATCCCTGCTAGAAAAATTCCTGTATATCATTGACAAGACACCATGAGCTACTCTTGCAGCCCATCTGGACTGCTCAGAGAACTTCATATCTGCCTGCACATTTACCCTCATGTCCTTTAAATTCTCTACCACTGTCAGTGTAGTACCACAGAGTTGATGCATTGCTCTGGGGTTGTTGTTTCCCATATGTAGTACTTTACATTTGTCAATGTTAAACTTCATTTGCCACCTCTCAGCCCATCTGCTCAAACTTTCCAGATCCTGTTGCAGCAGCATAGTGTCAGTAGTGTCCTTAACAACCCTGCCAACCTTTGTATCGTCGTCAAACTTGGACATTAAGCTTGATATACCATCATCAATATTATTTATAAATACAGAAAACAATAATGGACCCAACACTGAACCCTGAGGGACTCCACTAATAACACTAGTCCACGATGAGCAGTGTCCATTGATTACCACTCTCTGTCTTCTCCCCCTCAACCACCCCTTTATCCATAGCAGCAATTTGCCTCCAATGCCACACTGCTCCAATTTGTGCAGCAGTATCAAAAGCTTTCTAAGATCCAAGTATATAATATCAAAGTTATTCCCTGCATCCAGTTCTTTTGTGACTGCATCATAGTATCCAATCAAATTGGTCAGGCAAGACTTCCCCTTAACAAAACCATGCTGTGTCTGAGCTATAACTGAAGTCTTGTCTAGATGATCCTACAGTGCTTCTTTAACCAGTGCCTCCATTAATTTTCCTGGAACAGAAGTTAAACTCACAGGTCTATAATTACTTGTCAGCCTTTGATCCTCCTTTGTGAATTGGGGTCACATTTGCACATCTCCAGTCTATGGGTACCACCCCTGAGTCCAAGGAAGCTCTCATAATTATGGCTAAGGGTTTGCTTACTTCCTTTGCTGCCTCCTTTAATATAATTGGATAGATCCCATCCACCCCAGTTGCCTTTCTTGTGTTTATCTTCAACAATTTCTCCTCCACTTTACTCTCAGTTATTACAAGATTATCTAGCTTACTGCCAGAGTTGAATACACCTCTGGCATTCCTCTCGCTGAATACCTCCTCATGTGTGAATGTCGATGCAAAGTATTCATTTAGTTTGTTAGCTACCTGAGCAGGATCATCAACAGTTGAACCATCGATATCAAGTGGACCAATCTGATTCATCCCCTTCCTTCTAGAGTTTACATAAGTAAAGAACTCTGCTGTTTTTCTTTGCATTCTTTGCCAAAGATTTCTCATAATCTGCCTTTGCCTGCCTAACTTCCTCTGTGACTTGGTTATAGACCAGCTTATATCTATCATAGGCTGCTGTGTCACGTGTTAATTTATAGATGATCCTGCATTTTTCCCATGCATTTTTCTTCTCTGCCATGTGTCTCATTAGGTCATCTGATATCCATTTAGGCCTAAACCTGAACAATATTTCTTAGTTGGTATGTAAAGCCTAGTAGCTTCTAAGATAAGTTCTTTGAATGCTTCCCATTTTGAATTTGCTGTTGGTAACATCATCAGTTGGTCCCACTGTATAGAATTTAAATACTGTCTCAGACCATCGTAGTCGCCTTTACGAAAGCAATAACCCTTCCCTTTACCCCTGATGGTAGTTACCTCTTTGAGTAAATCCCACTTCAGCACACTGTGATCACTGCCACCTAGTGGTTCCTTTATCTGCAGATTCGTAGTCCATGAAGAATCACTACTGATAATCAGATCAGGTATATTACTCCCTCTGGTTGCCTCCCGAACATGCTGATGTAGAAAACAATCATCCAATAAATCCACAAAAGCCTTGCTAGTGTGTGAGTGACCAACCCACAAATTAAAATCCCCTATTACAAGACTCTGATTTACTGGCCCACTCTATTTCCCTGTACAGTTTCTTATTATAATCATCAGAGTCACTAGTCATAAGCATTGGGAGATCAATTTTGATCTCCCAATGCTTATGTCACACTAAACTGACTCGACACTGCACTGTCCAGCGATGTCGACTGGCTTCACTTCCTTGGATTTTGTGTTTTTTAACTAATAGCATAACCCCTCCTCCCTTCCTATCCTGTCTATCCTTTCTGTAGACGTTGTACTCCCCAAATTCCAGTTCTGCATTCCTTATATCTGTGTGACACCACGTCTCTGATATCCCAACGATATCTGCCTTTGATGCTTTGAGCAATACCTCAAATTCATCAAATTTATTTACCAAACTCCCAGAATTGGTGTACACACAAGTATACATGCACCTGTTCCTATTCTTAGCTATCCTAACATAACCCATGTGTTTACTTGTACCGCAATGACTTCCAGCAGTCTCTGAAATATGCTGCATCTTGTTTTCCAGGCTTCTGCTCATTCCAATAGAAGCAGTGCAAGAATCACTTTCACCTCTGCCAGTGGCTACTGTTAATCTATTAGTCCTTATATCCCCCCCAAGCTAGCAGTTTTCCAACCCACCTAACACTGCCTCGATAGCATCAGCAAATATTCTTGCACCCTTTCTATTTAAGTGTATCCCATCTCTGTAGAAGCAGTCTCTCCTGTTATCAAGTACAGACTAGGCAGAAAAAAATTCTACCCCTTGAGCCTTGCACAATCTTTCCAGGGCTGCATTGATTGACAAGGCTCTCATCATATACTCCCTCCATTGTGTCTGGGCAGAATTGCAGACCCTTTCAAATTCAACCCTAATTCATGGCTTTTTTTCAACAGTGACCTGTACTTGTTAAGTAATTCTGCCAGTCTCCTACTCTTAATATCATTTGTAAAGCATCCTTGGATTCAGGGGAGGCTTCTAAACTGGACATGTGCGAATGTATCCCAAATTCACAAAGGGTGACATGACATGAGTAATTACAGACCTGTTAGTTTAACTTTTGTTCCAGAGAAAATAATGGAGTCAATGGTTGAAGTAGTAATGCAGGATCATCTAGACAAGGCTGCAATTATACTTCATAAACAGCATGGGTTTATTAAGGAGAAATATTGTTTGACCAATTACATTGGACACTACGATGGGGTTACAGAAGAACTGGATGCAAAAAATAATTTTGATATGATGCATATGGATTTCAGAAAGTTTTTAATACTCTTACACATAAAAGACTACTGTACAAATTGGAACAGTGTAGCATTAAGGGCAAGTTACTGCAATGGATAAAGGGATGGTTGAGTGGGAGGAGACAGAGTGATAATCAGTGGACACTGCTGTTCATGGACTAATGTTATTAGTGGGGTCTCCCAGGATCTGGTGTTCATCTCGTTGTTTTTATCAATGATATTGATGAAGGCAAAACAAGCTTTATGTCCAAATTTGCAGATGATACAAAGGTTGGCAGCAGGGTGGTTAACGATAGTAATGATGGTATGCTACTGTAACAGGTTCTAGAAAAGTTAGGCAGATAAGTTTAGAAATAAGAATTGAAGTTTAACATTGATAAATGGGTAACATACCAACTGTGTGGTACGTTACTCAGGGTAGTGGAATGTGAAAAAGGACCCGGGGAGAATTTTGCAGTCAGATATGAAGTTTGCCGAGCAGTGCACACAGGCTGCCAGGACAGCTCATGAGGTTTTATCAATGGTGTATAGGAATTTTGCTATGGAATAAGGAGGAGATTATCCCATTGTATAAGGCAGTGGTCAGGCCACATCTTGAGTACTGCATACAGGTCTGTTGGCCTCATTTTTGGAAGGATGTAGAGCTGCTGGAACAAGCACAGAGAAGAGTGGTGAGGGGAACAAAGGGGTACTCTTACCAAGAAAGGCTTCAGTTCTACAAATTGCAGTGTCTGGAGACTAGGCACCTGGAGGTGATGTGATTGAGCTGTTCAAAACTTTGAATGGACAGGGTCAGTGCTGATGGGATTTTTCCTCTTGCTCTGACTACACATGAGGGGGCACAACAAACCTCCATCTTCATCTGTTATTGTGGAAGTTGATACTTTTAATTCAAGTAAGAACTAGTCAAACCAAACTGTTGGAGGGAATAGATAAGTGAAATTGGAAGTGTTTTTTTTTTTTTTTGGCTGATACTATTTAAACTTCTTTCTTGCATCATTTGCCACTACTAATACTACTTGTTGACCTATCTACTCAGATCAAGCACAATTTCCTTTTCTTCTTGCTTCTGTAACGTGCTGGTGTAGAAAACAGTCATAACACTGATTGAAACTGGGTAGTAATTAGGTAATATCCAGTATTATGCTTTTATTTAATATTTTTATTCAATTTTATTTTATCTTATTTAATATTTATCAAATTTCTTGATTTATGTATTTAATGGCGTTAACTACATATCATGGCCTGATTAAAAAACGATTCACACGGTACATCATTGGATACTGATTGATGATGTTTAGGTATGCAAAATTATAGATGCAACAGCATTCTAATAAAATTAATTTTAGCATTAATAGGCATATGATGCAAGAAAGCAAGCTTGTACAGCATCAGCCAAAAAAAAAAAAAAAAAAAAAAAAACCCTCTTCCCATTTCACCCATACATTTGTCCCAAAATTTTGTCCATGTATTCCTTGAATATATTTAAGCTATCAACTTACATAACAGATGGAAGTTTTTACAACAATCAACCATCCACTGGCTAAAGGTAAATTTCCCCACATCTATTCCTCAACTAAATTGCAAAATATTATATATATATATATATATATATATGAAATATGAAAACAAAGATGTGGAAAAACAGGAAAAATAAGGAAAAACAGTACGTGTACCTGAATGCGCAAAGCAGCAAAACAGGATACATGTATATAAATAAGATAAAATAAAAATATATAAAAATAAAATAAAAATATAGATGGAGAAGTTATTAAACACAAAATGCCGAGCCTAGTTGAAGAAAAAAAAAAGAGAAAAAGAATGTTAAGATCCTATAAAAAAAAAAAAAATAATAATTATTAAGTAGAATTAAATCCGAATTAATGCCGAATTAACAGGCCAATTATATGTACAAAAGCTGAAAGAAAAAGAGGGGAGGGTGATAGAGATAAAAATTATAAAATAAAAATTAAAAAATTAAAAATTGGTACATAGATCAGGTATTTCATCAGGGGGCTACACCTGATCATGTACCAAACACTGTGTTTCTATGCAAACTCATGCTGATGGAGAAGCTGAAGAAATGAAAAGGAAATAAAAAATAAAAAATAAGAAATAAGAAATTTTTTAAAAATTTTTTTATATCTCCAGAAACATGAGTGAGGTAGCCCCAACGCAGTGTATTTAGATTAATAAATTAAGTAACGTAGTGTATTTGGAAATAAATTGAATAACGCAACCGCAGTGTATTTAGATTAAAAAATTAAGAAAATTGAGTAACGCAGTGTATTTGGAAATAAATTGAGTCGATAGTATGTAATAAATAAATAAATAACAAGGTAGCGGTATAGAAAAAGGAAGCAATGCAAGGTAGGGAAGGGAAAAGAAGTTAAAAATACAGAGGCGAAGATAGTGAGAACGAGGAAAGTGAGAATGTCCGAATCACCCTCGTATTACACTAATAGTTCAACGGACGGAAAAACGAAGAGTAGAAAGTAGAAAGAAGTAAAGCGAAGGAAAAGAGTTTAAAGGATACTAGGCAAGCTGGGGGTGTAAGTACCCAACCTCATAGAGAGGGCCTTGGCTGTGAGAGTGTTAGTAGAAGTGGAAATTAATACCGCTAGCTTGTATTGTATATTTTACGAAATAAAATAAAATAAAAAATATGAAAAGGAAGAAAATTAAATACCTATGATAATTGGCAGAAACAAGTTGAGTGAAATATAATTAAGAAATGACAATAAAATATGCGATCATGATTAATAAGGTACAATTACGCGAATATGATTAATAAGAATGGAATGCAAACAGAGGGAAAACTATGACAACGATGGTGGAGTTGCTCAGAAGAGAAGAACTATGGGAGCCCTCTGTGGTCAAAATAAAATAGAGAAAATAAGATTGGACATAAGTAATTATTGATATTAAATTACGAAAATGAAAAGAAAACTTAGGAAGTGAAAGAACACGAACATCGTTCTAATAGAAGTTATAATAGAAGTCATTATGTGTGATCACTTTCCAAGTGGTGGAAATACCACCATTCAAATGTACAACTATACAAGTATCGAATTAACCCTAATCAAGGTGGAACATGGTGAAACCGAATTTTTCTTTAATGAAATCAGAGAGATTTTTTATAATAAAATTTAAGAAATTAATAGGAATGTCATTATTGCGAAGTTTGTTTGGTATAGAGATCATTCAAAGCACCAGCGAAAAGTGATTGATTGCTACTAATATTAGCTAAACGGATAATTTGTGTGTAGATTATATTTTTATGGACCTTAATCGAAATATTCGAGTTCCAATTTGTTAAATAGATAATATTAAAATTAAATTCGCTTCTTTTGTCAAATAGTTCCAAATTATGACGAAGAGGAGGACTATTTAAAGTAATACTTAAATCCAAAAAATTTGCATGCTGGTTGCCAAAGTTTTCTTTATTGAGAGTGAGTTCAGTTGGATATATGGATTTAGCAATATTTTCAAAATGAATGTTGAGAATAACAATGTCATCAACATAGCGGAATGCATAAAAATTAAGGTTCGGGTTGTTATCAATAAATAGATGTTCGTAATAATGGAGAAATAGATTAGATACTATGCTAGAAATTTGTGAACCCATGGGAACTCCTATGGATTGTTTATAAGCATATTTACCATCTTGGATGTAATTGTTTAGGATACAGAGGTTGATGTAGTTATTCCAAGTAACCTCATCTGTTGATATAACGTTTTTGTATTTGAGGAACAATTGATGAAGTACATTAACAATCAGCTGATGCGGTAAGGAGGTAAATAAGTTGGTGAAGTCATATGTTTCAATACTAAATATGCTGGAATATGCATTGGAATTAAAAATTTTAATAATACTGTGGTTGTTGTTAATGATCCAAGTGGTAGGGATATTAATAAGGATAGTAGTTAACAATTTGAAAAATTGTTTACCTGGATGATAACAGCCACTTTTTTTGGCACTAGTGATGAATCTGAAGCCAACTGGATGTTTATGGAATTTGGCTATCATATACAAGAAAGGCAAAGTAGAATTGCGAATTTTGGTATGCAATTTTTTATGCAAAGCTATAATTTTTTTGATGATGGTATTAATGCCGAGATTACAGCGTAAAAAGGTAGAACTACTTTCTACTTCCTTTTTGAGGGTGGTGTAATAAAATTGCTTGCAGAAGATAGCAAAGTTATTAGAAGCCTTATCTACCGGAGTGATGATAAATTTTTGTTGTAAATCTGAGATGGCTTTTTTCAGGTTAAAATACTTGGTATGCGAATTATTGTAAAGGTAGTAAGTTTTAGAAATAATTTTTTTAATGTCTTGAAATGTGACATTTATCCAATTATAGAAAGCTTCGTGGGGTATTGTATATTTATATGCTAACTTGTTGCAAAAATTCAAGATATTCAGATAAATATCTTTATATATATTATTGAGGTTGGCCTTATGGACTGGTCTGAATTTAAAACCTTTCTCCATAGCGGACTTTAGTGGAAAGTTGTTAATAATGTCCAGGTTACCAGTAATAATATGTTTATGATATTGATCAACGTAAGGAGCATATATGGGATCATCACAGTGACATGGAAGATCTAAAGCTTGTAAGTTGCCTAAATTAGTAGCTAGAGTTTTATAATTACAAATTTTAAGTCCAATAGGAGATTCATAGTTGAAGCAGTGATGGATCTTGAACTTGAAATTATTATAAAATGGGAGAAAATTATTACGATTATTAAGTAAATAATGCCAAGGAATTTTATCGAACCAACTATGAGTAAATTTAATAGTACAGTATTCATTACTGTATGTAGTAATGCGTCCTAGTCTAAAGAGAGAGATGTCTAAAATAATATGCTTAAGTTGAATATTTTTACATTTAAAATTGCTAATAAATAAAGTTAAGGCTTTTAGTATAGAGTTTTTAATATTAAAGAGAAAAAGAGAAATGTTGTGTACATCAAGAATGGTATTGTCCCAGGAGCTAATAATATTACGAAAATTGTGCCGAATATGCCTATGATGACGATTTGATTTATTTCCACGTTTGTATCTACGCTTATTGTTATTGAAGAAATGACTAAGATGGAATAAATTGTAAATGCAGTGGCTGGTGTTTAAACAACCATTGCTTAAAAGAGTTTTGTTAAAAAATCTATTGTTTAGGCCGTAGGGATATAAAGATTTATAAGTGCACATAAATAGATTCTCATAATAATCACGAAGAACGTTGTCATTGATAATGGCAAGTATTTTAATTTTAACGTTGTTGAAGCCATGGTGGTGAAAATGGAAAAGTTCTATTTCAGTATCTAAAATGGTATCAAGTAAAAGATTTTTACTTTTGGATCTGTGCCCATTGATTCTGATGTTAAGAGAATTTGTGGTTTGGCCTACGTATTTAACATTGCAAATATTGCATGTGAGCAAATATATGACATTTTTAGTTTTACAAAAAGGAGGATAAATAGAGTTAGATTTGGATTCGGAGTTATCCATCATGGGACAAGTGAGACATCGTTTATCTAAACATTTTTGAAAAATTAAATTTTGGTTTAAAATATGTGTAATGTACTCAGGTTGGTTAGGGTAAGGGGAACGATTCTCCTGTTTAATATTTAACACTACATCCTCAGGAGTGGGATGTAGCGCAACACGTTTTCTAGCCGAACTAGGGGCAACACAGTGCCGACTCGCCGTATTGTTTAAAGAGACGTAGTGCATGACAAGTGGGGTAAAAATTAAATAGGGCAAATTATGTTAGCAACGAATCCATCTAAAGGGAAGGAGTGGGGGTTGCATTTAAAAGTAGCCACGCGCAAAGCTGCAGATAGCTAAAATTAAATAAAATACATGAAATATGAAAACAAAGATGTGGAAAAACAGGAAAAATAAGGAAAAACAGTACGTGTACCTGAATGCGCAAAGCAGCAAAACAGGATACATGTATATAAATAAGATAAAATAAAAATATATAAAAATAAAATAAAAATATAGATGGAGAAGTTATTAAACACAAAATGCCGAGCCTAGTTGAAGAAAAAAAAAAGAGAAAAAGAATGTTAAGATCCTATAAAAAAAAAAAAAATAATAATTATTAAGTAGAATTAAATCCGAATTAATGCCGAATTAACAGGCCAATTATATGTACAAAAGCTGAAAGAAAAAGAGGGGAGGGTGATAGAGATAAAAATTATAAAATAAAAATTAAAATTATAAAATAAAAATTAAAATAAAAAATAAAAATTAAAAAATTAAAAATTAAAAAATTAAAAATTGGTACATAGATCAGGTATTTCATCAGGGGGCTACACCTGATCATGTACCAAACACTGTGTTTCTATGCAAACTCATGCTGATGGAGAAGCTGAAGAAATGAAAAGGAAATAAGAAATAAGAAATTTTTTAAAAATTTTTTTATATCTACAGAAACATGAGTGAGGTAGCCCCAATGCAGTGTATTTAGATTAATAAATTAAGTAACGTAGTGTATTTGGAAATAAATTGAATAACGCAACCGCAGTGTATTTAGATTAAAAAATTAAGAAAATTGAGTAACGCAGTGTATTTGGAATAGTCCTCCTCTTCGTCATAATTTGGAACTATTTGACAAAAGAAGCGAATTTAATTTTAATATTATCTAATTAACCAATTGGAACTCGAATATTTCGATTAAGGTCCATAAAAATATAATCTACACACAAATTATCCGTTTAGCTAATATTAGTAGCAATCAATCACTTTTCGCTGGTGCTTTGAATGATCTCTATACCAAACAAACTTCGCAATAATGACATTCCTATTAATTTCTTAAATTTTATTATAAAAAATCTCTCTGATTTCATTAAAGAAAAATTCGGTTTCACCATGTTCCACCTTGATTAGGGTTAATTCGATACTTGTATAGTTGTACATTCCAAGTGGTGGTATTTCCACCACTTGGAAAGTGATCACACATAATGACTTCTATTATAACTTCTATTAGAACGATGTTCGTGTTCTTTCACTTCCTAAGTTTTCTTTTCATTTTCGTAATTTAATATCAATAATTACTTATGTCCAATCTTATTTTCTCTATTTTATTTTGACCACAGAGGGCTCCCATAGTTCTTCTCTTCTGAGCAACTCCACCATCGTTGTCATAGTTTTCCCTCTGTTTGCATTCCATTCTTATTAATCATATTCGCGTAACTGTACCTTATTAATCATGATCGCATATTTTATTGTCATTTCTTAATTATATTTCACTCAACTTGTTTCTGCCAATTATCATAGGTATTTAATTTTCTTCCTTTTCATATTTTTTATTTTATTTTATTTCGTAAAATATACAATACAAGCTAGCGGTATTAATTTCCACTTCTACTAACACTCTCACAGCCAAGGCCCTCTCTATGAGGTTGGGTACTTACACCCCCAGCTTGCCTAGTATCCTTTAAACTCTTTTCCTTCGCTTTACTTCTTTCTACTTTCTACTCTTCGTTTTTCCGTCCGTTGAACTATTAGTGTAATACGAGGGTTATTCGGACATTCTCACTTTCCTCATTCTCACTATCTTCGCCTCTGTATTTTTAACTTCTTTTCCCTACCCTACCTTGCATTGCTTCCTTTTTCTATACCGCTACCTTGTTATTTATTTATTTATTACATACTATCGACTCAATTTATTTCCAAATACACTGCGTTACTCAATTTTCTTAATTTTTTAATCTAAATACACTGCGGTTGCGTTATTCAATTTATTTCCAAATACACTACGTTACTTAATTTATTAATCTAAATACACTGCGTTGGGGCTACCTCACTCATGTTTCTGGAGATATAAAAAAATTTTTAAAAAATTTCTTATTTCTTATTTTTTATTTTTTATTTCCTTTTCATTTCTTCAGCTTCTCCATCAGCATGAGTTTGCATAGAAACACAGTGTTTGGTACATGATCAGGTGTAGCCCCCTGATGAAATACCTGATCTATGTACCAATTTTTAATTTTTATTTTAATTTTTATTTTATAATTTTAATTTTTATTTTATAATTTTTATCTGTATCACCCTCCCCTCTTTTTCTTTCAGCTTTTGTACATATAATTGGCCTGTTAATTCGGCATTAATTCGGATTTAATTCTACTTAATAATTATTATATATTTTTTTTATAGGATCTTAACATTCTTTTTCTCTTTTTTTTTTCTTCAACTAGGCTCGGCATTTTGTGTTTAATAACTTCTCCATCTATATTTTTATTTTATTTTTATATATTTTTATTTTATCTTATATATATATATATATATATATATATATATATATATATATATATATATAATTACTATAGTAAGAATATAATTGGTACTATATAGGTATTCAAAGTGTATTAAAACATAGGCATAAAAGTACTCCGCAGGCCATAAGGACCTATAAAGAATAAGATAGCCTGTGCTGATCTACACTGCTATACCCTAGAAATAAACATATAATTAGTAATATTATTTAAAACAGAATAAAATAAAATAATGGTTATGTAGCTAATTATTGATATTTGGATACATTGAATGGAACTTTTTCGAGGGAATAATAATTATTTTATTTTATTCTATTTTATATAATGTTGCTAATTATATGTTTATTTCTAGGGTATAGCAGTGTTGACCAGCACAGGCTATCTTATTCTTTGAAGGTTCTTTTGGCCTTATGGCCTGCAGAGTACTTTTATGCCTACATTTTAATCCACTTTGAATACCTATATAGTACCAGTTGTACTCTTACTATAGTAATTAGATTACAGACTGATGTAATGTTCAATCTACAATTGATGGCATTAATCTGATCTGACACATGTTTCACATCTCTTCCAATATTTCATAATAGATTTTTTATATATATATATATATATATATATATATGCTGGGTGATCATTTAAATCATGGCCTGGTGGAAGTTTATTCAGATGATGACAATTAATCTTATCTTAATTGTCATCATCTGAATCTTCTCCTTCTCGAAATACTCTCCCTTGAACTTTACACACTTTTGCCACTGTCGTACCCACACATAAATGTTTCTTGCAAGCCATTTTTTGAAAGACTGTGAAGGTCTTTTGTTGTGGCTTTGAGCATCGTTGTCAGATGTGAAACACATGCCTTTCTTTCTTCAGACTTGGAAACAGGAAGAAATTACACGGGGCTAAGTGCGATGAATAAGAGGGATGTGGAAGAACCTCGGCCCCATATGGTAATTGGCTGCACGATATTTGCCATATGGGGCCTGGCATTTTCTTGATGGAGAAACAACTTCATCATTTTTTTTTTTTTACGAAAACCCCAAACACGAGAGGTATTAGAACCTATAGTACTTAGTACCGTGCTTGGGTTGGAAGTTGAGAAGATGAAAGAAGATATTTGTTGACATTAGACTTGAACTTCTTTAGATTGTAATTTTCAGGAAATGCATATGAAGGAAGGTTGTTCCAGAAAACAGCTGTTGAATGAATAAACGAGGAAGATGAAAAGTTGGTTCTGTGAGTTTGAAGTTGGAAAGTAAATGGATGTTGGCTGATGGCGGCACGTGTTCAGACTGTTTTGAAAGAGAGAGAAAGTGGGAATTATAGAAGCCAGTTCAGAACAGTAGCCATGGAAGTATTTGTAGAAAAGGCATCAGCAGAAACAGTACATCTATGAGACAGCGAGTGGAGAGACTCTCTTAGAGATGAATCATTAATTAACCTAACTGCCCTCTTCTGAATGGAGTTTAGAAGCCTGAGAGAGGTTTTGGGGCTAATGCCCCAGATGTTGGAACAATATCCCATGGTAGGGTGGATTTGTACAGAATGAACAGCTGTTTGGAAGAAAAGTGAAGCCGAGAGCGAAAGAGAAAGTCAAGTATTTTAGATGCAGAGGAAGCAATATTTGTAATGTGCTTGTGCCAAGAGAGATTAGAGGTCAGGGTAATTCCCAAAAGCGATATATCATTTTGCCTAGAAATCGGAGTGTCACCAAATATAAGCATAGGAGCAGAAGAATCCTTTTTGCGAGATATAAGACAAGACTGAGTTTTAGAAGAATTGAAATCAACTAAGTTGTCTTTGCCCCACTGGAGAATTACCTGGAGATGAGTGTTTAAGGAACTGGTAGCGGAGATTCAAGAAGTTGAAGTTAATTGAGCAGGGTAAGTTTTCTCAAAATGAAAAGTGGAATGCAATGTGCTATCATCGGCAAAACTATGGATAGGATTTCCAGTCAATTGAAAAAGGTCATTAATATACAATAGGAAAAGAGTGGGGGGAAAAACTGAACCTTGGGGGACACCGGCATTAGTGGAGAAGTTAGAAGACAGATATCCATCACCATAAGTGATCAGAGAGAAAACTGGAAAAACAGTTGGCAAACCATACGATGGAAGCTTGTTTAGAAGACCTTTATATGTCAAACACGATCGAAATCCTTTGAGATGTCAAGAGCAACTGCTTGTGTTTCACCGAACTTTTCCAATGAATTTGTCCATAATTGAGTAGCATAAGCCAGAATATCACCAGTGGATCGACACTGATGGAATCCATACTGGCAATCGTTGATCAGATGGAAGGTTTCTAAGTAGTTTAAGAGTTGGCGGTTAATTGATTTCTCCATTACTTTAGAAAGAGTAGAAGTAATTGCAATGGGACAATAATTGGATGGGAGGGATTTGTCACCCTTTTTTAAGAACTGGCCGGATACGAGCAAATTTTCAAGCAGAAGAAAAAAACACCTTTGGAATAAGAAAGTGAAAAAAGGTGGCAAAGAACAGGATTAAGTTCAGGAGCACAAGTTTTGAGAACAAGTGGAGAAATACCTTCAGGACCTGGAGCTTTCTTAGCATGAAGATTCGTCGAAATCCTTCTGACATCCTTTTGACGGAAGACCACAGAAGGCATTGAATGGAGTTGTGTTGGCAATGGTGGGAGGTGTTTTACCAAGATCATTAATACATGAATTCGAAGAAAAATGGGATGCTAGCAGGTCAGCTTTATCCTTGGCTGAAATGACGACAGAACCATCTGGTTTTGACAGAGGTGGGAGCAGAGATGAGCAAAAGTTGCAGCCAATAGCTTTGGCAAGAGACCAGAATGCTCGGCTGCCATTAGAGCAAGAAGCAAGTTTTCTACTCTTAGCCTGTTCAAAATCTAATTTGGACTGATTAATAACTGCTTTACAATTGTTGTAAGCTTTGGTGTAGGCAGAAAATGAAACTGAAGAATTGGAAACAAGCCAATTATGATATGTAACGTTCTTCTCTTGAACAGACTTAGCACATTTATTGGAAAACTAAGGTTTAGATAAAGGACGAGATTTTAAAGTGGAGTGTGGAATAAAGGATTCCATTCCTACAAGAATAATTTCACTGACACGATATGAGGAAACGTTAGCATCAGAAATTTCGAAACAGTAATCTGACCAAGGGAAAGAAGAAAAGAAATCTGACAGGTCATCCCATTTTGCATTCTTGTAATGCCAAACAGCATGAGGTTGGGAATAGCTATGAGATAAAAGCTCCATTGGAGAAGAGACAATCATCAAGTTGTGATCTGAGGTGCCTAAAAGGACCACTCACTTTGACCATGTACTTAGAAGGGTTCTTTGTGAGAAAAAGGTCAAGAGACATTGGCTGTATGGTTAGGATTGTCTGGTATTCTTGTAGATAAATGAATAATCTGTGCAAGGTCATTAATAATTGCAAAAGCCCCAGCATCTCGACCAGCTGGGTCAGTGTGATTAGAAAACAGAAGCCAGCTGGAGTTGTGAACATTAAAATCACCAAGGAAAATTACCTTACTCTTAGGAAAGTTGGACTGGAGAAAGTCAAGTTGTATAAAGAGAGGAAGTGAAAGAGCTCCAAATGATTAGTGGAGTTGGGAGAATGGTAGAGACAACAGATGAATTTGACACAATGAGGTAGAGAGATTTTAAGCCAGAGAAGATCAAACAGAGGAGATTCCAAATTACTAAGTCTCTGACAGGGAATATCGAAATGGACATATGCACAAGTATCACCTTTGAGGTGAAAGGAACCAAATACAGCGAATAATTTGGGCAACTGAGATGAGCAGTAGTTGAATCAACTGATAGCTGAGATTCTGCAGAAAAAGTACATGGGGTTTGGCAGACTGCAAGTGGAAATGGACATCATTGAGATTAGAATTGAAACCATGTATATTTGTGAAATGAACTAGGAAGTGTTTCGAAGATTTAGATCTTTTCGCAGATAAGCTTACTCATTAGTTTTACAATTCATGGTTTATTCAATAGTAAGAAAAAGTTGGGGGAGGGACCATGTATGAAGTAATGACATTTTTGTATATGGCATGCACATGGTAAGAATATACCCAGCAACACTGGAAATTTCTTGGAGTTTCTCACAAATGGAGTGGCGAAATTTCAGACTATGCTTCCTTAATCATAGTTGTTCCTCAAGGCACAAAATGTGTAACAAGAATGCCTTTTAATTCAAAAAACACAAGAACCATTTGTTTATCAGTCAAATGAGAAGCTCAGAATTTCTAGGTCTTGGTGAATCAGAATGTTTCGACTCACTCGACTGTTGTGTTGTCTCTGGATCATAGTGAAAAAATCCGCAAGTTTCATCACAAGTCACTATTCGATTTAAGGAGTTTTGAACCTGCATTTCAAAACAATTAAGCCTTTCTTTGTACTAGTTTATTTTTTGCTGTTTTTGTTCTGGAGTCAAATTGTGTGGAATCCAGCGGGCACAGATTTGCTACATTTTCAGGCGATCTTTCACAATGTTGTGAGCACTACCATATGAAATGGACATTCTAACAGCAAATTCATGAAGTGTGATTCGGCTGTCTTCACCCAAGATTTTCTGGGCTTTTGTGATTTGCTCAGTAGTTGTTGAGCAGGAAGGCTGACCGGGTCTTGTGTCACCTGCAACAGACTCATGGCCTTCACTGAATTGCTTGTGCCATTTAAATATGGCCGCCCCACCAAAATACAGTTAGTTCTACTATAATGCGGTTCATATGTTCCTATAAAACTCCTTCTTATGATGTTTCCACGCATTAAAAACAACAGTGCTTATGGGAAAAATAGGGATTGGGTAGAGCACTCAAAAATTTTTTTTCAGTCTGGTAAGTAAAACACTAAAAAAAAAAAAAAAAAAGTTAGAAACCCAATAAAATTGCTAACCTAAGCTTAAACATCTTAAATTTCTATTAAATAAATAAATATTACAGTAATTATAGCACTTTACCTTGACAAGATATGAAGTTTGTTTGATTGATGTTTCTGACATTTTCATTTTTTTTTTTTTTTTTGGATTGTAAAATTTAAAACAGTAAAAGAGATAAGCAAACAATAATGATGAACATGGGTTGCACAAGTGAGACAAGTTTATGAAGAGAAGATTCTGAAGATTTATTTATGTTTTTTATATGATTAAAGATTTTATGGGGGGGGGGAAACACATTATACCATGATAACTTAAAAACCTTCAGAATTCCAGCTATCAGTATTATCACAAATGCAGTAAGGTCGAGTGTACTATTCATTTATAATTAGATTGCACTAACAGAAAAGCCCAATAAACCTTCAAACTGCAAAAAAAATTGTTTTTATTGTTTTATGGTAGCAACCTCCAGAAATGTGCTCCTCTGCTCATGCTATTACACCTCATAAAATTTCTGTTCAAACAGAAAAATATGAACTCCTGAAAACATTTGTTGGCCTACAATATCATGTGTTATCTTGTGAATGACAACGGTGTGTCTCCGACCAATACAACTACAGTAAATGAGAAATAGCTCTCACTCATTTGGCGTTTGACATTTTTAAGCTTCATAAACTTGTATGTACTGCTGTGCAGGTCGCTACATTCAGCTTGGTGCCAGGTTTTGCATTCACTTGGTGTTACTCACAGACGAAATCATGCATGAGCCAATGCAAAAATTGCATTATACTCGCATTGTTCCCTAATATATTAGTCTTGTTGGAACAAATTCACATTGTGAAAATCTGCATTATAGCAGAACTGACTATACTCAATAACATACGCTTCATTCATCTCTTTAACTGTCTGATGCATTTGAGCCCTGTCTGACACAACAACGAATCACATATCGCTGTTCAATCTGTATGTCCATCATGATACTTGCTTCACAATGATCGTTGGTGAGAAGTGGCTAAAAAACTTCTTCATGCAGCACTAGCTCAACAAGTACTGGCATGCACATATGCAGAGTCTGCTTAGCAGCGGTCAAGAAAAGTGCCTCTAGCAGCAGTTATGGAAAGTTCGTGCACTAAACGTAAAATCTTGCACCATTTCGCGAATTAAATGATCAGTGATTAAATGATGCACCAGTCTGCAAATTAAATTATCACCTCTCGTATAAGTACATTAATTGAAGCTATATACAGTATTAATATACTGTATATAGCTTCAATATCTAGTATATTATATATACTGTGTATATATAATATACTGGATATATTCAGTGTTAATATACTGTATATATCCTCAATACTAACTTTGTTTTTTCTAGTTGAGAAAGGCTCGATATAGAAGCTGAAAGTTCCTGTCATATTTGTGTTTTATTGAATTTACTTGTAGTATATTTTTAACACTTTTATTTTATTTTAATTTATTTTATATGTCATTGCTTTTACCTGCAGTTTTCATTATTTTATTTTTATATTTATAAGAATGAATTTCCTTTCAATTTGGTTTGGTGTGTATATTTAGTAATCGAGGTTTGTTTGAATATTGACAATAGAGGCTTATTATTGTCAATAATAAGCCTGTTAATTAAGAAAAACATAAAATCAAAATAAGTGCATCCAGTTGATATAGATGAACAGTGAAGTGTTGAGTCAGTTTGGTGTGACCTAAGCACCGCGAAAGCAAAAATAAGAGTAGGAGTGTGTTATAGGCCTAATGACTCGAATGAGTACAATGAACAGTTGTACAGAGAAATAGAGTGAGCTAGTAAATCAGAATGTCTTATAATGGCTGATTTTAACTCCCCAGATATTGAATGGAACTTGTGGGTTGGTCACTCGCACACTAGTAAGACTTTTGTGGATTTATTGGATGATTGTTTTCTGCAGCAGCATGTTCGAGAGGCAACCAGAGAGAGTAATACTCTTGATCTGGTTATCAATAGTGATCATTCGTGTATTAAGAATTTGCAGATAAAGGAACCAGTAGGTGGCAGTGATCACAGTGCACTGATGTGGGATTTACTTAAAGATATAATTACCATCAGGGATAAAGGAAAGGGTTTTTGCTTCCATGAAGGTGACTACAGTGGTCTCAGACAGTTATTAAATTCTGTACAATGGGATCAACTGATGATCTTACCAACAGTAAATTCTAAGTGGGAAGCATTCAAGGAATTAATTGTGGAAGTTACTAAAAGTTTCATACCTATTAAGAAATATTTTTCAAGGTTTAGGACTAAATGGTTATCAAATGAACTAATGAGACTCGTGACAGAGAAGAAAAATGCATGGGATGCATGTAAATTATCAAGCGACTCAGAAGCCTATGGCAAATATAAGCTAGTCTGTAATCAGGTCACAAAGGAGGTTAGGCAGGCAAAGGCAGATTACGAGAAATCTTTGGCAAAGGATGCTAAGAAAAACAGCAATGAAAAGGAAGGGGATGAATCTGATTGGTCCACTTGATATCGATGGTTCGACTGTTGATGATCCTCTCAGATAACAAACAAACTGAATGAGTATTTTGCATCTACATTCACACATGAGGAGTTATTAAAGTTTGAAAATGGCAGAAGGTTATTAAATTGTAGCAGAGTGCTTAATGATTTTGTAATAACTGAGAGCAAAGTGGAGGAGAAATTGTTGAAGTTAAACATAAGAAAGGCACCTGGGGTGGATGGGATCTATCCAGTTATATTAAAGGAGGCGGCAAAGCAACTAAGCAAACCCTTAGACATAATTATGAGAGCATCCTTGGACTCGGGGGAGGTCCCCACCGACTAAAGATATGCAGTTGTATCCCCAATTCACAAAGGGGGATTGAAGGGTGACACGAGTAATTACAGACCAGTTAGTTTAACTTCTGTTCCGGGTAAAATAATGGAGTCACTGGTTAAAGATGCATTGCAGGATCATCTAGACAAGACTGCAGCAATAATTCAGACACAGCATGGGTTTGTTAAGGGAAAGTCTTGTCTGACAAATTTGATTGAATATATGATGTGGTAACAAAGGAACTGGATGCAAAAAATAATTTTGATATCATATATTTGGATTTCAGGAAAGCTTTTGACACTGTTGCACATGGAACAGTGTCAAACAGTTACAGATTGAAGCAGAATGGTATTAAGGGTAAGTTGCTACAATGGATAAAAGGATGGTTGAGTGGGAGAAGACATAGGGTGGTAATCAATGGGTGCTGCTCTTTGTGGACTAATGTTATTAGTGGAGTCCCACAGGGTTTGGTATTGGCTCCACTGTTGTTTTGTATATTTATGAAGGTATATCAGGCTTAGTGTTAAAGTTTGCAGATGATATAAAGGTTGGCAGGTTTGTTAATGACTAATGGCAGTGTGCTACTGCAACAGGATCTAGAAAATTTGGGCAGATGGGCTGAGAAGTGGCAACTGAAGTTTAACATTGACAAATGGAAAATATTGCATATGGGTAGAAGTAATCCCAGAGAAACGTACCAACTGTGTGGTACTACACTTAAGGCAGTAGAAAAAAAAAGACCTGGGAGTAATTGTGCAGTTAGATATGAAGTTTTCTGAGCAATGCAGACAGGCTGCCAGGGCAGGTCATGGGGTTTTGTCAATGATATATAGGAATTTTGCTAGCAGGGAGAAGGAGGTGATTGTGCCTCTGTATAAGGCAATGGTCATGCTGCGCCTTGAGTACTGTGTACAGGTCTAGAGGCCTCATTTTAGGAAGGATGTAGATTTGCTTGAACGTGTACAGAGAAGGGCAACAACATTGGTGAGGGGAATGAAGGGATCCTCTTACCAAGAGAGGCTTAAGTTCTGCAAATTGCAGTGGCTGGAGACTAGGCACCTGCGGGTGATCTGATTGAGGTGTATAAGGCCTTGAATGGGTTGAGCATGCTGAATTCTGATGGGATCCTTCCACTTGTTGAGATTACGAACCTAAGGGGGCATAAATTCAAATTAAGGAAAGACAGTTGTAGAATAGATGTGCGGAAATTTGCCTTTAGCCAGCGGTTGGTTAATTGCTGGAACAAACTTACATCTGTCCTTGTGGAAGTTGATAGGTTAAATAAATTTAAGGAGGAACTGGACAGATTTGGGGGGAATGGTGTGATTTTTTTTTTTTTTTTGGCTCATGCTGCGTAAGCTCATACACTTGCTTTCTTGCATCACATACCACTACTGCTACTACTACTACTATTATAATACATGAAAAGAATACATTAACTTTGTGAAATTGGAAAAAAAAAATTTATTTTGAAACTGTAAACATTTTTGCACTTACTAACCCCAGAGCTTTAGAACATTCTAATGCTAAACTAACTGAAATTACAACTTTTTTATGAATTTTCTATCAGCTGAAATTGCTTATAGAGGTTCTTTACCCTAACACATTAATGTAAATAATCCTTGTAGAACTCTGTAAAAATGATGTTCAGGAAAACTGTAAAATTGTAAAACTGTAGAACTCTGTAAAAATGATGTTCATCTAGTTGAGTATTGGATATAGTGCATTTTAATTGTCATTTTGTTTAATGCCAAATATGCTTTGATAATTAAAATTTGATATTTTTATTTCTATTTTGTTTTATTCCTGTAATTTAATTGGATGAAATTTAATTTCATTACTCCTGCTGACTGCTTTTGAGAGTTTTCTGTAGACTTGCTTGTTTTGATAGAAATGATTATGATAGTGATTTCAGATCCACAGCTACATTAAAATTGACTGCAATGCACTCATTTAGTTAATAAAAATAAATCCTAAATAATAATTAATAGTTCTGTGGCTGTCTTGCAATAAGTAACAGAATTTTTTATTCACATCATTAACTCATTCATTATGTATTTTCTATATTCAGTAAGGACTACTTCCTGATATATTTTATATTTAGGGAGGTATTACCTACCTTGTGGTTAAAGGGGCATTCAAGATCTATCTAAAACAACAGCAATTTATACGACAGTGTCAGCGCAGAGTATTGAATTATGGAGAACATCCAAAATCTATAGTGTATGAGCAGACTACTTGCCAACAGGTTAGCACTAATCGATTATATGAAGCAGCAATATTTGTGTATTCTCTTCCCCCCCCCCTTCACTCCTTCCAACAAAAAGGAACTTTATTATGAATAGTTACCATAAGAAAACTATTGGGGATGAAATGGGTGAATTTGGAAAGAATATATCTTGGTTTTGGGCATATCCAAAATCCTAGTAAAATAATATTTGGTAATATTTGCATATGTTACTGTAAAAACCCAAAATTCAACAAATCCTAGGATTTATGAATTTACTTTGTTAGTCTGATATGTCAAAAAATGTTCCACATCAATGGTCCATTCATTATTTGATTTTTAAACAAGAGCATAGGGCGATATATATCTGCTATTACTCCCTTCCCCCATTTAAAAATCAGAAAAGTGAATGAACCAGGATATTATTGTTGTTTCCATTTTCACACTGTTACAACAATATTTCAGAAATAGGGAGTATATCATCCCTATGCCCTTGTTTAAAAATCAGAAAATTGATAATTGGACAGTGTGTAGACAAGCAATGTTAATTTTCTACTTAAATTACTTTTTTGATTTTTGAACAAGGGAATGGAGGGGGATATCTCCTACATCAGCAAAGTTGCTTTAGATAAAATATTCACTGTATTTGCAGTTCCTACCATAGTTCCTACCATACTTTAGTCATTATGGAAAAGAATTCCAAATGCATTATCAAATGGGTTTTTACCAATGTGAACTATGAAATGCTAGTATTTAATTGTATCAGAGTGGTAAAAGTCCAAAATAAACTGAAACATTGATTTGTTGGATTTTAACAGTAACATATAAGATATTAAATCATTTTCAAGCATTTTGGTTATATTTTTAAAATCATCAATTAGTTTCACACCTATATTTATGAAAGTCTTTTTCTCTTTTCTTTATCATTAGATTTATATTTTAAAAGTGTTTTGGTATTTATAGATTATAACTGGAAAAAGTACATGTTTATGTTTTTTATATTAACACTAATATATATTTGTGATATGAATATTAAATTTAAAGGAGTAAATGCCCTACATTTCCCTTTGCTTAGTTTGTGAATGATATAATTTTTTTACTACTTCATTTGCCCATCTCTTGTAATAATTTTTCTAGTCCATCTTTTAAATGTATTTAAATTACCCACTTCCCCAACACTAGGATAAGTTTATTCACAAAATCAATTATTCTCTGGCTGAAGGAAAATTTCTACACATCTGTTCGGTAACTATTTTTCAATTGTATTTGTATTGTCTGGGAAAAAGTAAACATGTTAGTAGCATTTAGTAGCATTACAGCTTTAAACATGTTAGTTAGGTGACTATGTAGATGCTTGTATCCAGTTTCTGAAATTTGCAGAACCGCTAATCTTTTTGGGTAAGAATATCCATTTTTGCTCCAACTAATCTTGTTTCTTTTCTCTTCACCCTTTCCAACACATCTCTGTCCTTTCTAAAAGAGTTTTTTAAACTTATATGCAGTTTTCATGATGTGGCCTAACCATAACTTTATATAATGAGATAATCACCTTTTATGTTCCTACTAGCAAAGTTACTGCATATCATTCACTGAACTGCTGAGCTATTCTAGCAGTCTGCCTGTACTGTTCAGAAAACTTCACACTGGACTATATAGTTTTTCGTTTTTCTGTTTAATCCCTCAAACCCAGTTTATGTTGCCTTTGATTGACATTTGACAAAAAAAAAAAAAAAAAAAAATGTCAAAAATATATGGACACCCTATTTTCATAGTCCATTGGATCTTCCTGGATAAACAAGTGACTAAGAATGGTATATCAGGAAGGTGTTATGAGCTACCTAAGTTATTTGTTCTTGTCATCACATGTGTAGCTGAGCTGAGCTTATTTTGAGAGTGGTGGTATTATCAGATGTCACTTTGCTGTCTTTTCAATTTGTTCAGTTTCCAATAGCTTATACCATCCAAAGTTGGCTATCAGTGATATTATAATGAAATGAAAGCACGACACTACCATCATCGCCATCCTGCGAACATGACCAGAAGGTTTCTTGGAAGGATAGTATGACAACCTTGACTTCCCTGCAGAACATTAACCAGGAGTTTAAGGCATCAACTGGAGCTGAGGTCTGTATTAATGCACAGCATATGGAGCTGAGGTCTGTATTAATGCACAGCATATGGAGCTGAGGTCTATATTAATGCACAGCATATGGAGCTTCACAGCCTCTATATTTTTGTGGGAGAGCAGAAACACACAAGCCAAACAAATTCCATAATTTGCTGACGGAACCATGAAAATCGGTTCTGTGGAGAATGATCCTTGCTAAACACTATTCCAGTCTTATTTATGTGTGGAGAAAGTCTTAATATGCCTGGAGAAAGTCTGTTATCAGAGTGCACTATGCCAACACTGGGGAGGAGGTGGGAGTTATTGTGTGGAGCTGTTGATCATGACATGATCTGGGACCTTTGATGGTTGAATGCCTACCTTAATGTTTTGTACAATTCCATGTTTCCTGTGGCAGTTCTTTGGTACAGACTTGTATTTGTTTCAACAGTCTGATGGCCCTTGCCATACCCAAGATTATATGTGCCACATGTATCAGACTAGAGATATATGCATCATATCTAGATGGCTTGAAAGCCTGTTTAATCCTACACATCATGCCCCTTACCTCATCCTCATACATTACATCATTGTTGCACAGTCACTTGTTGTGCACACACGTTTTTGTTTTGGTGAGTTTGCAGTATGAAAAATGAATGAAAAAATTGAGTAGCGAATGGACATCAAATTTTCTGAGAAATTGGAAAATTGGTTGTGGAGGTGTTAAAACAAATCTTTGGAGACTGCTTTCAACAGAAGTACCCTTTGTAATTGTTTTGCAAAAATTCAAAGATAGCCAACAATTGATCCAAGATGGGCCTTTTACTTCGATATCCATTCATGTCAAAAACTGCCGACAACATCACGAGTGAGAGATGTATGTAGCTATCACCAGTTGAAATAGTCACTAACCTAGAATTGATATTTTATTTTATGCAGTTCATTCCATCTTAACTGAAGATTTGCAGATGTGATGCATCTGCTCTATTTGTTCTGAGAAACCTATTGATGGACTGGAAAAGATGGTGTGTTGAATTGTGCCAGGAACTATTGAGAATGTCAAGAATCAGTTATTATGAGACTTACTTCTGTGGTTGTGACCCTGGAACAGGGGCCCAATCCCAGTCTTTATAGTAAGAGTTAAGGTTTGCTACAAAAAAAACACACAAGAGTTGCTCAAATGTTAAAACAACGTTGATCACATTCTTTGGGCATCATTCATTATGAATTCACAACTCAAAGTCAGTGGATCACAATACCTAGAAAAGTGTATAATAGCAGTGACTCTGAGGGAAAAAAAAATATAAGAAATGAACTTGACGTGACGGGAGCTGCAGTTTTCATCAGATAATGCAAACTTGATGGCCCAATATTTGTTCACTGTAACAGAATTTTGATCAGATGTTAGTCCCTATGTGAAAGCATGGGAACCTGACATTTAACCCGTGCTGTGTATTCCTGCTGTGTACACACCTTAACTTGTCTTACATTGCATTAGCATTAGCATTAGTAGAGGCATATGATGCAAGAAAGCAAGCAGCATGCCAAAAAAAAAAAAAAAAAAACCCACTCCCATTTCACCATTCCATTGGTTGGAAATACCTGTCCAGCTAAGTCTTAAATTTATTTAGGCTATCAACTTCTACAACAGGCGATGGAAGTCTGTTCCACCAACCAACTACCTGCTGGCTAAAGGCAAATTTCCGCACATCTATCCTACATCCGTCTTTCCTCAATTTGAATTTATGCCCTCTCAGGTGATTATTCTGAGCAAGAGGAAGAATCCCATCAGCATCGAGCAGTCTCAAACCATTCAAGGCTTTATACACCTATATCAGATCACCTCGCCGGTGCCTAGTCTCCAGACATTATAATTTGCAAAACACATCCACGATGAGCAGTGTCCATTGATTACCACTCTCTATCTTCTCCCACTCAACCATCCCTTTATCCATAGCAGCAATTTGCCTTCAAGGCCACACTGCTTCAATTTGTGCAGCAGTCTTCCATGTGCAACAGTATCAAAAGCCTTTCTAAGATCCAAGTATATAATATCAAAGTTATTCCCTGCATCCAGTTCTTTTGTGACTGCATCATAGTATCCAATCAAATTGGTCAGACAAGACTTCCCCTTAACAAAACCATGCTGTGTCCGAGCTATAACTGAAGTCTTGTCTAGATGATCCTGCAGTGCTTCTTTAACCAGTGCCTCCATTAATTTTCCTGGAACAGAAGTTAAACTCACAGGTCTATAATTACTTGTGTCAGCCTTTGAGCCTCCTTTGTAAATTGGGGTCACATTTGCACATCTCCTTGCCTTGTCGCAAGTCTATGGATACCTCCTCTGAGTCTAAAGAAGCTCTCATAATTACGGCTAAGGGTTTGCTTACTTCCTTTGCTGCCTTCTTTAATATAACTGGATAGATCCCATCCACCACGGGTACCTTTTTTATGTTTATCCTCAACAATTTCTCCTCCACTTTCCTCTCAGTTATTACAAAATCATCTAGCTCACTGCCAGAGTTAACTTGGCATTCCCCTTCCTGAATAACTCCTCATGTGTGAATGTAGATAAAAAATACTCATTTAGTTTGTTAGCCACCTGAGCAGGATCCTCAACTGTTGAACCATCAATATCCAGTGGACCAATCTGATTCATCCCTTTCCTTCTAGAGTTTACATAGGTAAATAACTCTTTTCTGTTTTTATTTGCATCCTTTGCCAAGGATTTCTCATAATCTGCCCTTGCCTGCCTAATCTCCTTTGTGACTTGGTTACAGACCAGCTTATATCTATCATAGGCTTCCATGTCATCCATTAATTTATATGTCATCTATTAATTTATCCCATGCATTTTTCTTCTCTGCCACATTGGTTTGTACCAAAGTGGTTCCTTTTAGCATACTAGACAGTATTTTTGCATATGAAGGAAACACTTATTATTACTAATAGTCCCACCAGTGTGAAGGTGCATGCAGAGGATTTGGCTGTTGCAGAATGACCTGGACTCTTCTGAATTTTGAGCTACTTGACTCACAAGTGGGATCTGAATTCCATTAGCATTTTACACTCCCACCTAATAGTCTTAGCTGTCATTACTGGATGAATGACTGGGAAAACCTCAGGAACTAAGTATTATTACTGATAGTAGTCTGAGTTGCATTGATGGTTGCTTGTCACACATTTATTTTTGTTACAGGTAACCCTTGTATAACACGGTAGTTTGGTTCCTGCAAAACCGTGTTATATCGGGCTAAGAACCAGTACAAAAAGGGGGGTTATATTCCAAAAGCTAACAAAAATACACCATTTTTGTAGTAGTAATAACTTAATATTTTAACTTTATTTTTATAATAGTAGTAACTTAAATAGTAATAACTGAGCAAACAGTTTTACCTTACAAACTGTGATACATATATATCAGATAATGTACGTTGATTTAATTTTCTTTATCTTCATTGCTGCTAAGCACAATCTCTTCTGCAGCAGCTAGATTTTGTGTACCTTCTGCTCTCTTTGAAAGTTACGAACTGCACGCTTCGAAGTCAATTTTTTATGGTGTCAAACAAGCACAAGTTTAATAGCACAGAACCTAACCCAGGGATCTCCCAACAAAATACAGTGGACCACCACTTTAAATGATATGTAAAAATTTGAAGAATATTTTCGAGTTAGCAAAATAAAAATGAATTTATGCTTACGTAAATTAATTAATAATTAATTAAAAAAGCTTGATATGTACTGTAATATGTACATACAGTAAGATTTCCGTATCTGTGGGGGATATGTTTCAAGACCTACCGTGGATGGCTGAAACTGTGGATATAAGCGAACACCTGCTGACTCCATATAAAATGTGATTTTCTTGTACATACATATTAGCACTTGTACATTTATATGTATAATAAAGTTTGATAAATTAAACACACAGTAAGACATTACCAACATTAAATATGGTAATAATAAAGTACAGCAGACTCTCAATTTTACTGGGATTGGTTTATTAACTGGGAAACTTCGACTCCAAATTAAAAAAAAAGGAAAAAAAAATCAACCAGAAATCATAAAATTCAAGTAATAATTAGAATAGATATAAACAGATATTTTGCAAGTCGTCAGTGGGAGATTAGTGTACCTATTTATCTTGCAACCCCCGCTGTCTTCAGCCCTACTGCTCAAAACAAAAAAAAAGAGACCACATGTTTAATTTGATTTAGTGCGTCACATCGATTGTTGTGTTCCATTGCAAAAGGACAAATTTTTTTTTTTTATAGTAATTTTTTTGTTTAGAAATCACAAAAATGATAGGCAAAGGCAAGAGTTGTGCTTTCAAATTAAACAAAAACTTGAAATTATTCAAAAGTTTGAAAACTGTGCATCCGTTAAATCTCTAAAGAACCATTATAATGTTGATGACCAAACCATATACGACATTGTAAAAAATAAATGGAAGCATCATATTGGACAAGCTAGTAGTGTGTTAAATTTTTTTGTTTTTTTTCCGTGGTTAACCACAGGTAACTGAATCAGCGGATACGGGGGCACAACTGTACTAACTAATTGATATTTCTGTTCACTGACTTTTTTGGTTGTAAAATTTAAAACAGTAAAAAAATGATAAGCAATTAATAACAAAGAACATGATATGTACAAGTGAGATACAGAGTAATGAGAGTTTCTGAAAATTTGTTTTTTATATGATTGAATATTTCATGGAAGGAGAAACACATTTCACCATAATAGCGTGAAAATCCACAGAATTCCAGCTATCAGTACTATAGCAAACACAAGAAGATAGAGTTTACTACCTGTTTATAATTGATTACACTAACAGAAAAGACCAATAAACCGGAGACTGCAAATTATTTTTATTGTTTTATGGTAGTGACCTGAAATGTGCTTTAGAAGAATACCATGAAGGCGATAATGACTAGTGAGTCAACAGCAGGGATTCACAAAAAGGAATAGAAACGTTGAAAATTACATCTAACATAATAGCAGGGTTTCCCCAGCTCAAAAATACAGTGTTATGTGAGATTTCCCGCAATTCTCTAACCAGGTTAGAGCGAAACCTTGTTATATAAGTACCGTATTGCGTGAAGATTGCTACAATTTATCAATTGTTGTAGAAGTACCGTGTTATACAGGGGTTGCCTGTATATTGAAACAGTACAAATTATTCTTTGTACACAGTACAAATTACTGTTCATAGTCAAATTATAATGCTATGAATATAAAAAAATGAGAAAAAAAAAAGATTTTCAAGTTTTAAAATACATTTATGTCGGTCTAACCTTCACTTAATGTCAAGATACTGACTTGGTTATACTTCTGGTTCTACATAGAGAAACATGTAATATCAACCTGACACATTCCAGTGATAAATGTCTTTAATTTCTAAAAATGAAATTAATTATAATCTAGTTTAATTATAACATTTATTAATTAATATTACAGTAAAAGTCCGAAAATCCGCACTGCTCGGGGACTGGGTCGATTCGGATTTTCCGGATTCTCAGGCAGTACTTTTAAAATTCAAATTTAAGATGGAATAAAGAAGAGATGACCAGGTAAATTTTGACAGTTTATTCATTAGCAAATAAAGCATGCTTCATTTATCGAAAAGAGCAGTTTTAAAGAAAAATAAAGTCAACACCTGACAAAGATGTAAACATAAATTTTCACCACAAAAAAAAAAAAAAAAAAAAAAAGAGCGTGTAATGCTTGAAATCGTGTTTAACAATGTAAAAGAAAAATACAGTATATAAATGAAAGCAAAAGATGCATATTTTATATAAATTAATTATTTGTTTTAATTTATTAACGAAACATTTTCACATAAAATACAAAGTTCGAAAAACAAACAAATATTTATTCATTCTTTTCCGTAATTTCTGTTTCGTCTGTTGCACTGCTTGTGGATGGAACACTTGCAGCTTCTACTCTATCTGCTGCACTGCTTGTGGATGGAATGGAACGGAACACTTGCAGCTTCTACTCTATCTGCTGCACTGCTTGATGCTTCTATTTCTTTCTTTAAATACCTTTGTATATCATCTTGTTTACGACTTTGTAATTTCTTTGTGATAAAATTATTATGCACCGTGTGTGCATAATAATTTTATCACAAAGCATGCATGACGTGCTGAAGACTGAACTATAGTTCTGTTCCATAAATTTAATAACCGTTTCAATGGACTTTTCTGCAGTAGCCCAAGATATCTTTTCTTCTTCAACTTGGCGCCTCCGTAGCCAGGTGGGAAGGAGCAGCAGTGCGTATCACACGCTTCTTGATTATACCGGGGTTCGAGCCCATCACCACCAAATATGGAGGATGCGGAAAGGTCAGGGAATGACCACCGCATATTCCGGAGCAATATGGCCTTAGTTGCTAATGCTCCTAAAAACCAAACAACAACTTCTTCAACTTTGTCGTTTTCTTCACCAAATTCTTCTGAATAATTCCCTCGTACCTTATCAGGAGTTATAATGCTTTGAATAATTTCTTTATCAGTGAACGTCGCTGCAATTTCAACATCATCTTCAATGTGTATCCACTCTTCTATGTCATCAGCATTAAGTTTGCGTAGAGGGTTGTCTTCTGTACCTAATTTAACCGTTTCCATCAGTTCTTTCACTTCAGATGTCTTCTGCTTTATGTGAAATCCTTCAAAATCTTCGTTTCGATCAGATTGTAGATCTGCAAACCTCACTTTCGGCCGTAACTTTCACCACGCTCTTAAAAGAGTTACAGGCTTGATTGCATTCCATGCAGTCGCAAGTGAAAATGTTGCATCTTTGATTCTAAAACTGCGTTGAAATTCTGAAGGGTTGACATTCTTATGCATCATTTTCGTCATAAAATCATTTTTATAGTGACATTTAAAGTTCCTAATGACTCCTTGATCCGTGGGTTGAATTAATGGTGTTACGTTTGGTGGCAAGTAACATGCAAAAATATTTCTGCAATCAGACACTAATTTTGATTCTACGAGTGGGCCCTACAGTTGTTGAGAAGTAGTAGGCACTTTGTATTTGGCGGCTTCTCCAATTTCAAGTTCTGACGAACTGATGGAACAAAATCATGAACAAACCAAACCCGAAATATATCTTTTGTCAATCCAAGCATTCTCTTGGGTTTTATAGGTCACAGGTAAGTGCACAATTCCTTTAAAGACCTGTGGGCGCTGAAATTTACCAATCACCAAAAGCTTAATATTATGCTGACCTGAAGCATTAGCACACATAAGAACGGTTACTCTTTCCTTATTAAGCTTAAACCCTGTTGCATTTCATTCTTGGTTTCCAGCCAGAGTTTTTGTGGGCAAACACTTCCAGTAAATCGCTGTTTCATCAGCATTATAAATTTGATCGGCTGTAAGGTCATAGTCAGATACAATTTTTTTCAAATGTTGCACTATATTCTGTTGCTGCTCATGTATCAGCCGATACACGAGCAGCAACAGAATGTAGTGCAGTCTTTCTCCAGCAATATCTGTCTAATACCATGATGAGTCTTGAAATTCCTCAGCCATCCATCACTAAATGTGTACTCTCATTCAATGTTCATTTGCTCCTTAAAAGACCTTGCTTTGGCAATAAGCATCGGCCCAGAAATTGCCATACCTTCCGATCGTTTTAGCAAAAACCATTCGTAGAACACTTTATCGAGATTCTCTAATTTTGGCTGATGTAAACTTTTTCTCTCAGCAATTTTATTGTAAGGCTCAGATGATTCTAGAATTTTATTCTTTGCCTTTTTTATATCGTAAATTGTAGATTTTTCTGAAGTTGTATGTTTCCATTAAAACAGTATTGCTCACGCCACTTTCTAGTTTCTTAATTATTTCAAGTTTGTCACTCAATTTCAATGTGTTCTTTCTCTTCACACCATGAAGTTTTTCTGTGTTAGGAGCCATTATTAGGGGCTTTTAAATACATATGCTATGCCATGGTTTTGATTGCTTGTTTCAAAATGGTGACTGCGAGTTCGCTTGTTGTCACTTGGAATTTGTGGCACACGTGCACACACACACACACACACACACACACACACACACACACACACACACACACACACACACACACACACACACACACACACGCGCGCGCGCGCCTGCTAATTTTAAAAAGTTTTTTTCGAAAAGTCAGGATTTCTGGCATCCGGATTTTTGGACTTTTACTGTATAATTATTAATGATTATATGAATATATTTAATTTCTGGCATCCGGATTTTTGGACTTTTACTGTATAATTATTAATGATTATATGAATATATTTATGATTAAGGAATATATATATTATGAATATATATCAAGGATTATATTATAATTAATTAATCATAATAAACACTATACTGTCTAGTAGTTAAATGTGCTACGTATGCTAAGTAAATGTGCTGCACAGTAGCTAAATCTGTAAAAATTTTCTAAAAGTCTTTGGACTGTTAGGGATGTAGAGAAGAAAAATGCATGAGATGCATATAAAGTATCAGGTGATATAGAAGCCTATTGTAGATGTAAACTAGTCAGTAATCAAGTCACAAAGGAGGTTAGGCAAGATAAGGCAGATTATGAGAAATCTCTGGCAAAGAAGGCAGAGAGCAGCAAAGACTTCTTCACTTATATTAACAGTAGAAGGAAGGGTTTGAATCACATTAGCACACTTGATGTTTGTGGTTTAACTGTTGATAATCCTCCTCCTCAGATTACTAAAAAAACTGAACACTTTGCATCTGCATTCATGCAAAAGGAGTTCTTTGATGGAGGGGGGTTATCAGAAGTATCCATAACATTCTAAACTAAATGGGAACTAAATGAGTTTGTGATAACTGAGAGGAAAGTGAAGTGGAAGAAAAATTGTTGTAGCTTGGCATGAAAACGGCACCTAGAATGGATGAGATCTATCCAATTATAGTAAGAAAACCCTTAGCCATAATTATGAGAGCATCTTTGGATTCAGGGAAAGGTCCTATGGTCTGGAGATGTGTGATTGTATCCCCAGTTCACAAATTGGAATTAAATGGTGACGTGAGTAATTACAGCTTAACCAAACTGAAGTTAGCTTAACTTCAGTTCCAGGGAAAATAATGGAGTCTCTGGTTAAAGAAATAATGTAGGACCATTTAGATAGAATTCAGTTATTCTGCAGTCACAGCATGGATTTGTTAAGAGGTGATTTTGTCTGACCAATCTGATTGGATATTTTGATGCAGTAGCAAAAAAACTGGATGCAAAAAATAGTTTTGATATCATATACTTGGATTTCAGGAAAGCTTTTGATACTGTTACACATAAAAAGACTGCTGTACAAATTGGAGCATTGTGGTATCAAGTTACTGCTCTGGATAAAGGGATGGTTGGGTGGAAGAAAACAGAATGATTATTAATGGATACTTCTCTTCAAGGACTAATATTATTAGTGGAGTCCTCCAGGGTTTGGTGCTGGGCTCATTGCTGTATTCAATATTTATTATTGATGAAGGTATATCAGGCTTAATGTCTAAGTTTTCAGTGATACAAAGGCAGGGTGGTTAATGATAGTTAACAGGGTAAGCAACTGCAACAAGATCAAAAAAAAATTAGACAGATGGGCTGAGAAATGGTAGTTGAAGTTTAATATTGACAAGTGCAAGGTGCTACATGTCGGTAGATTAATGTACCTAATTTGTGTTACTATAATCAGGGTAGTGGAAAATGAAAAAGACCTAGAGGTTATTTTGCAGTCATATATGAGGTACTCTGAGCAATGCTGACGTGCTGCCAGGACAACTCAGTCTTATATAGGAACTGTGCCAGCAGGGATAAGGAGATGATTATCCCTTTGTACAAGGCCGTGGTTAGGCTGCATCTTGAGTATTGTAGGCCTCATTTTAGGAAGGATGTAGATCTGCTGGAATGAGTACAAAGAAGGGCAGTGAGAGTAATTAAGGGAACGAAAAGGTGGTCCTACCAAGGAAAGCTTCAGTTCTGCAAATTTCAGCATCTGGAGCGAATGCACCTGCAAGGTGATCTGATTGAGGTATTTTAAGGCTTTGAATGGATTGATCAAGCTCAGTGTTAATAGCATTCTTCCTCTTGCTCAGACTGCACACAAATGAATAAATTCATTCAAAAATAATAAATTCATAAATTCAAATTGAGGAAGGATGGTTGCAGGATAGATGTACAGATGTTTGCCTTCAGCCAGCATGTGGTTTATTCTTGGGAAAAACTTCCATCTGTTGTTGTTGGAAGTGGGTAGTTTGAATAAATTCTAAACTTTATTGGGTGCAATGATGTAAACCATTACTTTTATATAAGCATATTATATTACTATATATTATTACTTATATATATAGTATATAAAAGATAAGAAATGTAAGAAAGAGACAAGGAAAAAGGGAAAGAGAGAGGAGAGAAGAAAATAAGAAGATAAGAATATAGATGTACCTGAATGCACAAGGCTACAGAACTATAAAATAAGAATTAGAAATAATTAACAAAAGATATAGTAAGATGGAAAGTTATTAACAACAACGTGCCAGGCCTAATGGAAGACCTAATAAATAAAGACCTAATAAATTAAGTGGAATTAATGGCTGAATCAACAGGCTGAATTAACAAGCCAAATCATATTTACAAAAGCTAGAAAGGAAGTGGAAATTAATGAATATTAAGAAATTGTGATAAAATGGAAATAAAAATGAAAATGAAAATAAATTGGTACATAGATCAGGTATTTCATCAGGGGGACTACACCTGATCATGTACCAAAACACTGAATTTCTATACAAACCCATGTTGATGGAGGTAGCATTAAAGAATAATAAAATTGCTGGAAAAAAAATAAAATAAAATAATAAAAATAAAACCTCCAGAAACATGAGTAAGGTAGCCCTAACGCAGTGTGTATATTTAAGTAAAACTGTTGAATTAAGTTAAGGTTAAAAAAAATTTATTAATCACGTTTATTATGCATTTTACTAATTGATGCTACATAATTTTAAAGGTATTTAATTTTATTCTTCTTCTTAATTTTTCTTCTTATTCTTCTTTTCACTTCTCTTTTTACTTGTTCATCATCATCATGAACTTGGTCCGGCTTAGGTCTTTTAAGACCTGTTCTGTTGTAGCTCTTGGAGGTGGTCTTGATCTCACCATCGTTGTCTTGGTCAACCAACATCTCTCTTGCCTGTAGGTTTGTAGTTAAAGGCTAATTTTGGGATCCGGTCTGGGTTCATTCTTTCTACGTGGCTGATCCATTTTTCCTGATACCGTTTTATGTCAATTACTATGTTATCTACTTTTAATTTCTTTCGGATATCTATATTTCTTTGGTGGTCTAGTCTTGTAAAGCCTAATAATGGTCTTAAAAATTTCATTTGTGCTGCTTCTAGTTTGTGTGCATCTTTCTTATTTATGACTCAAGTCTCACAGCTGTAGAAGAGGGTTGATTTTGAAGTGATGTTGTGCAGTCGTAATTTTGTTTCAGTTGTCATTTGTTTTCTGAAGTGGCGTTTAATTGTTCCATTCATTTTATTATATTTTTATAGTTTAATGTGGATGTCTTTCCCTTCATTTGATATTAAATTTCCCAAATAGGTGAAGTCAGATATTTATTCTATTTTTTACTTGTTTTTTCACTATATTTTCTACATCTGACATTAACAAAATATGTCACAGGCTAGCGGTATTAGTTTTCCTCTTCTACTAACACCTTCACAGTCAAGGCCCTCTCTAAGAGGTTGGGTACTTACGCACCTAGCTTGCCCAGTATCTTTTAAAATTTTCAACTTTCGAGGTTGGCATTCGAGGTGAGCGGACGCGCTTAGACAGGGCTCCTCAGTTAAGTGGTTTACTTTTGGATAGTGCTTTTAAATATTTGATTTATTTAGATATTGTTGGATTATTTTGTTATAGGTTTTCCTGTAACTGTTTGATTTTAATAATATTATAGATATAATTTTTTAAAGTTACTTTCATTGATATTTATTTAATTTTATAATGGTAGTTACGAGATCTGCCTTAAACACGTCACAGGGTATCGTGACTCACACGGAAATACCAGATGGCGATTTACGGGTGAGTCATGATTTAATCCGTTGTGGAACCTGTGGAATGTTTTCCAAGGTCGACCTGGTGACTAATCCTACCTCACCTGGGGATTCTTTTCTTTGTGATCGATGTAAGGAGTGCACCGATCTTAAATTACAATTTGGTGCACTGATGGAACAATTTGAGTCCCTGAAAAAACGAGTACTTGCCCTCGAAAATAATGCATCTGGGAGCTCGTCAGGGACTCAAAACTCCAGCAATCTGCCAAGTGATGCACACCCGATTCGAGCCTCAAAACAGAAAAACCAAGTGCAAACTACTCTGGTTAAAAAGGACATTGTTTTATTAGGAGACTCCATTGTCAGGGAAACAGGGAATATTTTTTGTAATAAAGATAGGTGGAGGAGAACCAGGGTATGTCTGCCGGGAGCAACTATTGATGATGTCACCAACAGACTGTCAGATTTTAAAGGGGGTAAAGAAAATATTATTATTCATGTGGGGACAAATGACATTAAACGTACACGATCTGACGATTTGTTGAGAAAATACAGGACCATGCTGAGGAAATGTCGCGAGCTAGGCCATAATGTCTATGTGTCTGCAATTCTGCCCAGACACGATAGGAGGGATTATATGTTAAGAGCCTTGTGGATTAACTCAAGACTTGAAGGAATCTGCAAGGCTTTAGGGGGTAAATTTCTATCAGCATGGCCCACACTTGTAGGTAGAAGGAATTTGTTTTGTAGAGACGGGATACACTTAAACAAAGGTGGTGCAAAGGTTTTTGCCAGTATTATTGAGGATACCTTAAAGGTTCAGGGAAACTGCTAGTTAGGGGGGATGTGGGTAATACTGACACGCGTTTATCTGATAATATTGGTCAATGTAACTCTTGCACATACCTTAAGGGTTCTTATCTGTTACCCCAACTGGACGTATTATCTAGATGTTCTGGGGGCAAAGACGTTTCACGTGAGCGGGTAGCTAATATCAGGGAAGAGAGCCTAAAAAACTTCAAGGGTTGTGTTAGGGTTGTTAAATATACAAGAACAGTAAATCTTAATTGTTTATACAGTAACGTTAGAAGTGTCGTCAATAAAATGAGCGAATTCGAACTGCTGGTTAAAACAAGTAACGCGGACATAATAGGGCTTACAGAGACGTGGTGCCACCCTGAAATTGGGGATGATGAGTTTCAGTACGGCTTGTATAATGTATTTAGGAAGGATAGGTTAGATAGAAGGGGTGGTGGGGTAATGCTTCTTATCAGAAGCAGCCTGAGTGCGACGATAGCTTTCCCGGATTCAGACGTTTCACATGCTAGTATAGAGTCTGTATGGTGTGAGATAGTTGGAAACAAAGGTATAATGCGAGTAGGAGTAATCTACAGACCAGGTGATTGTGAAGATTATGACAAAAGCCTCTACATGCAAATGGAATGGGCAAGTAAGCGTCAATGCCTTATTATGGGTGATTTCAATTTGCCTCTAATTGATTGGAATAAATGGGAAGGAAACTCGACATGGGGAACAAAATTTTTAAATCAACTAGATGACTGTTATTTGTATCAACATGTCAGGGAAAGTACTAGAGAAAAGAATATCCTAGACCTCATCATCACCCATGAATCGGATGACATAACAGGACTGACAGTAGAGGAACCAGTAGCAGGAAGTGATCACGGAGTTCTACGGTGGATGATGACGAGAGAGGTAGCAGAAGTAAAAGGCAAAGGAATGGGTTTTAATTTCAGAAAAGGAAATTACGATGCCTTAAGGTACTACATGGCCTCTATTACCTGGGGAGATATCGCGCAGAGAATGAATACAATTGAACTGTGGTACGCTTTTAAAACATTAATCACAGATGCCTTGAATGCGTATATACCATTAAAAAAATACTCCACGAGGAGGATTCCAAGCTGGATGACTAGTGAAGTTGCCGCATTACTTGAGCAGAAAAAGGTGGCATGGAAAGGTTACAGAACAATAAAAAGTACTGAAGCCTATAACAGCTACAAGGTGATCTGTAATAGAGCCACAGAAAAGGTTCGACAGGCAAAGGCAGTTTATGAGAAATCACTAGCAAACAGAGCAAAGAGGGGGGATAAAGAATTCTTCACATATATAAATGCCAAGAAGAGCAGGACAAACCAGATCGGACCTTTACGTAAGGGAAAGGGGATAGTAATAAATACACCAGCTGCCGTTGCAGATGAACTCAACAGTTATTTTGCATCGATATTTACAAATGAAAAGCCTTTTGTGGCAAAGGGAAATTGTGAGAGCGAAGTTAAAAAATATGTAATTAATGATATTGAAATTTCGCAAGATTATTTAATGAAAAAACTTTCGAGCCTACAGACCAGTAAAGCTCCTGGAGTTGATGGAATATACCCTATAATCTTAAGAGAGGCGGCAAGCGAGTGCATTGAACCATTGAGGCTAATTATGCGAGCATCATTAGACTCTGGGGAGATTCCCTTGGATTGGAAAAGTGCAAATGTATCTCCCATACATAAGGGTGGCTCTAAAAGTGAAGTTGGAAATTATCGACCTGTCAGTCTGACTTCAGTAGTAGGGAAAATCATGGAGGCAATGATCAAGGGTGGAATTCAGGATCATTTGGATCGAATTGAAATTCTCAATGATACTCAGCATGGTTTTGTAAAGGGAAAATCATGTTTAACAAATCTGGTTCGCTATTTCGAAAGGGTCACTCACGAGCTGGATTTAGGGAATAATTTCGACATTGTTTATTTAGATTTCAGCAAAGCTTTTGACTCAGTCCCACATGAGCGGTTGCTTTATAAGCTGGAACAGGTTGGAATCACTGGGAAAATCCTTAGATGGATAGAAGGATGGCTTCGGGGCAGGAGGCAGAGGGTTGTGATAAATGGCTATTCCTCAGATTGGGTTGATGTAAGAAGTGGGGTTCCCCAAGGATCAGTATTAGGACCACTGTTGTTTTTAATTTTCATAAACGACATTGATGAAGGGATAGAGGGCGTGATGTCTAAATTTGCAGATGATGTTAAAATTGGGAGAGTAGTTAATGATCACTGTCAAGCTGAGCTTCTTCAGAGAGACCTAGATAGACTTCAGGAATGGTCAGAAAAATGGCAGCTGTGCTTTAATCCAACAAAGTGTAAGGTATTACACATGGGAAACAGTAATCCCAAAAAAACTTATTCACTTGGTGGAGTTCAACTAAAGCCAGTACTGGAGGAAAGGGACTTGGGTGTTACGATACGGTCAGACATGAAATTCTCTGAGCATTGTAAACAGGTTGCAAGGAAGGCCCATGGTGTCCTATCGATGATCTATCGAACTTTTGCAAGTAGAGATAGGGACGTGATAATCCCATTATATAAGGCTTATGTTAGACCACACTTGGAATACTGTGTTCAAGTATGGAGACCGCACCTGAAGAAAGACATCGAGCTTCTTGAAAGGGTGCAAAGAAGGGTAACTCGCCTGGTGAGATCGGCAAAGGGGCGTCCTTATGAAGAAAGACTTCGAATATGTGGGTTGCAGAGTTTGGAAACTAGACACCTTAGAGGAGATTTGATTGAGGTGTTTAAGGCTCTGAGAGGCATCAGTAAAATGAATGAGGACAAAATTTTCAAGATTATAAATGATGCTAGAACTAGGGGACATAAATTCAAGTTACGGGGGGAAATGTTTAGATTGGACTGCAGGAAGTTCTATTTTAGCCAGCGAGTTATAAATTACTGGAATAAGTTACCTTCATGGGTGGTAGAGGCCGACAGTTTGGGGAAATTCAAAGGTCATCTGGATAGTACTTTCGGGTAAGGGAAGCGCATAGGATGATAGGTTTAATTTCCTTTTTATTTATTTTTTATTTTATTTATTTTTTTTTTATTTATTAATTATTATTATTTAGTTATTTATTTATTTTTTGTTTTTATCATTGTTTTGTTCGGATTTTTTTTTTTTTTTTTTTTGGCTGGTGCAGCATAAGCCATAGGCTTTCTTGCACCATGCGGCCGTTACTAATACTAATACTAATACTAAAAAATCTTTTCCTTCTCTATACGTCTTTCTACTTTCTATTCATCTTTTTCCGTCCGTTGAACTATTAGTGCAATATGAGGGCGATTCAGACATTCCTTCTTTTCTTATTCTCGCTATCTTCGCCTCTTTTTTACTACCTTTTCCTTCCCCTACCTTGTATTACTTCCCATTCCTATGCTGCTGCCTGTTACACATTTAAAAAAATTTTTTTTTTAACCTTAACTTAATGCAACAGTTTTACTTAAATATACACACTGCGTTGGGGCTACCTTACTCATGTTTCTGGAGGTTTTATTTTTATTATTATTATTTTTTTTTTACACAATATTATTATTCTTTAATGCTACCTCCATCAACATGGGTTTGTATAGAAATGCAGTGTTTTGGTACATGATCAGATGTAGTCCCCTGATGAAATACCTGATCTGTGTACCAATTTATTTTCATTTTCATTTTTATTTCTATTTTATCACTATTTCTTAATATTCATTAATTTCCACTTCCTTTCTAGCTTTTGTAAATATGATTTGGCTTGTTAATTCAGCCTGTTGATCCAGCCATTAATTCCACTTAATTTATTAGGTTCTTAACATTCTTTTTCTTTTATCTTCTTCCATTAGGCCTGGCACGTTGTTGTTAATAACTTTCCCATCTTACTATATCTTTTGTTAATTATTTCTAATTCTTATATATATATATAACAATTTTTTAGTTAACTATAATACGAACTAGATAAATTGGAGAATTTAACATAAAAGTATTAGGGGTGAAAACTATACTCATTAGTTCCAAGGGCCAAGTTGGACTTCTTTGTAGTACCCTATAAATAAACACATATAATAAAATAAAATGAAATTGTAAAATTAAAATGATAATATAGCTAATTATAGATATATTGGTACATTGAATGGAACGTTAACTAGGGCTGGCTCCACTCAATATATCCCATCAGTAATTAGCTGAGTGGAGTGAATAATTAGTTGAGTGGAGCTAGCCCTAGTTAGTGTTCCATTCAATGTATCCATATATCTATAATTAACTATATTATCATTTTTATTTTATTTTATTATATGTGTTTATTTATAGGGTACTACAAAGAAGTCCAACTTAGGTTACCTAAACTTGGCCCTTTGAACTAATGTGTATAGTTTTCACCCCTAATACTTTTATGCTAAATTCTTTAATTTATCTAGTTGGTATTATAATTAACTAAAAAATTGTTATATAAAGACAGATGTAATGTACAATCATAAATTTGATGGCATTAATCTGTTCTGCCACTCTTTCTCTTGTTCTACTTCTTATATTCTTTTACATAACTTCACACACACACACACACACACACACACACACACACACACACACACACACACACACACACACACACACACACACACACACACACACACACACACACACAAATATATAAAGGGTAACCCTTGTAAAACACAGTTATTAGGTTCCTGTAAAATGTCTTGTTGTGCGAAACCGTGTTATTCAGGACTAAGAAAAAGTACAAAATGTGGGGGTTATGTTCCAAAAGCTAACAAAAATACACTATTTCATTAACAAATTGTTAACAAAAAGACACCATTCTAGATTTCGTGTATCTTCTGCCTTCTTTAAAAAAATCAGTAATCTGGGGTTGTTTGCTATTGCTTGATAAATCTTTGTGAATTTCATTGTATGGAACTAAGCATTTTTGAAGCTCCCTTTTGACCTTTGGGCTCTTTTCATTCAAGAATCTGCATTCAAAAAATAAGATTCTAATTGCTCCCCTATGCTTTTTAGTGTAAAATATGGAAGTTTAGAATTTCATCTGCAATACATCATCTGAATTGATTTGATTTTACCTCCGATGCCATTTGCACCAAAACCACTATGCCGGCTTCTTTTTCTACCAGTAATTCTTGAACGTCTTCAGTGATTTTTTTTTTTTTTTAGGAGCATCGGCGACTAGGGCCATGTTACTCTGTGTATATTGCCTATAAATTGTGTGTCCTGCGGTCGATTTTCTGTTTTGCTGGATGAAAAACCAGTTTCCTTGGAGGAAAAATCCATGCTACCCTCATCCAAGCTCGACTAACTCAGCCACATTGTGAAAAAGACCCATAAAAATTCCTCCCTTCATCGATGGGATTTGAACTTGGGTCTTTTCCAGCTGGTGTGGGGAGGAGGAGGAGGAGGAGGAGGAGGGCGATTCTATCAACTGTGCTACCCACAAGAGCTTCAGTAGTCATATCATCAAACCTTTCCCTCCTACCAACATAGCAAATTCTACTATTGCACCAATTCCGTTTTCTGCCTTTTCGATCATATTTCCTGAATGAACTGACTCTGGCCATTCATTTTTCCACATGCATTTAATGTTGAGGGTTTTACTTCTTTCAGCGATAAAGCTGTGATTCTGATACAGTCCACAATTGAGAAATGATTCCATGCCTCCATTACTTCAATAGATCTGGAATCAGTTTTTTCCAAAATCAATTGTAATGATTTTCTGATGGAGTGAGTTTTAAAGGTGCATATAATGCCTTGATCTAATGGCTGAATAAAAGAAGTTGTATTAACCCAGTACAACTGTGACGGTAGGAACATGGCTTCAACATTTGGATGACTTAAATCTTTTGGATGGCCTGGTGTGTTATCCAATAGTAATAAAAGTTTAAAATCTAGATTTTTCCACAAGTTCAACAAGTACAAGTTCAATAGCACAGAATGTAACATGGGAATTTCCCAACAAAATAAAATACAGGGATTTCTCAATTTTTTTTTGACTAGCGAGTCAACAGTGGGGATTCAAAAAGAGTGGAAACGTTGAAAAATTACATCCAACATAATAGCAGGGTTTTCCCCAAACAAAAGCTCAAAAATACTCTTATGCAAGGTTTACCGAAATTCTCTAACTGTGTTAGAGCAAAACCATGTTATAAAAGTACAGTGTTGTGTGAGGATTGCTGCAATTCAATTGTATTAGAGCAAAACTGTGTTATATAGGGGTTGCCTGTATATATAATATTTTGCTGTCATAATTATAGTGCAGCTACATTCAGCCAGTGATACACAAACTTCTTTCATGGGATATATGGATACAAAAAAATTGACTTCATTGAAAAATGATCTGTATTTAATATCTATAATGGTAAATTTATTCTTGTTAATTGTGCATTTAGGGTTACTTTGAAAGTCATTATTAGTATTGTAAACTAATAATGTTGTGGGAACTTTTTTTTTGTGTAATGCTTAATCAGCTTGTTTCCTTGCATCATATTACACTACTACTAATAATAAATAATAATTCCTTATTACAGCATTTCCAAAACTTTTTTTGTCACAGAACACTTCATCTCACAACATATTCACGGAACACTTATGAAACACAAGTTTAGCGGGAGCCAAAGAACCATTTACTAATATTTTATCACATACGATGCACTGTGCATCAGGAACATCTTTATTTCCAACACATGTAAAACCGAAATTCAAATAACTGCCATCATACTTTCATTTTGGTCTTTTATTAGTTGGTTCCTGTTTTTTAACTTCAGATTTTGGGGGAACAAAAGGCTGCGATTGTTCATCCTTACTCTGAAGTGTGACAATATTGTGCTTGTTTTCATCAACCACAGTTGCAATACTAGGAGTACTTGCTTCTCGTTTTAAAGTTCCCTTTTTCAACCACAAATCCATGGTTATTTATTTTAATAATAATATTTCGAAATACTGATAATTATCAAAAAATTTATACAAGGAAGTGAGTTTAGTTGTGATATCGGTTCGCTCCCCCTCAGGATAAATCGCATGCAAATGGCATATTAGATCACTACATTGCTACTTTTTCATATATGTTATTACCTCTACACATACTTCTCTATGAAAAAGCCCACCAAAAGTGTTCCATGGTCTATCTGATTATTAGTCTATGCCAATATATTAATAACCAAAAAAATAAAAATAAAATAATGTTAAAAATTATAATGATACAAAAATGGTATATGCTACAAATATGCAAAATTTATATATTTTATTTTATTTTTTTAATTATTAATTACAGTTTTTCACAGAACACTTATTCATATCTCATGGAACACGGTTTGGGAAACACTGCATTATTATATCATTGTTTTTATGAGAAGGTGATTTTGACATAGTTATTTTGATTTAAAATGTTTTCTAAACATATAACTTAGAGCAAGTTATATATTTTCTATAACTTGCTCTAAGCAATAAAGTATTGTTTTGTGCCACAGAGCTTTCTATTTTGTGCCACAGAGCAAAACGCAGAAAGAAAAGAAATAACAGGTTGCAGGTAAAAATATGTTTAATGAACAAAAAACTTACTATGAACAAAAAACACAGTAAAAATACAGGAAAGTAATACATAGCTTTGGACATGAGGGTGTCCTTCATCAGTTGTGACTGTTAATGGACAAATATACTGAACGTCATGTGCGTGCCATGCCAGTCATGTATGGCGAACTGCATGCTACAGGTCAGGTAACAGTTAGTTGTTAGAATGGAATGCTTGCAGTTGTGCTGTAATGCCTGGGAACATTACAGCCAACGTTTGTCAGTGAAGAGGATGGTCATCTCTGTGATGCGATGGACACAACATCCCATCCCATCCCATCCCTAAGTGTAGTACCAACTGTGTGGTTTTCTACCACTTAGGGTGGTAGAAAATGAAAAAGACCTGGGAGTAATTGTGCAGTCAGATATGAAGTTTTCTGAGCAATGCAGACAGGCTGCCAGAGCAGGTCATGGGGTTTTGTCAATGATATACAGGAATTTTGCTAGCAGGGAAAAGGAGGTGATTGTCCCTCTGTATAAAGCAATGGTCAGCCATGCCTTGAGTACTGCATACAGGTCTGGAGGCCTAATTTTAGGAAGGATGTAGATTTGCTTGAGCATGTACAGAGAAGGGCAACAAGATTGGTGAGGGGAATGAAGGGATCCTCTTACCAAGTTCTGCAAATTGCAGCGGCTGGAGATTAGGCACCTGGGAGGTGATCTGATTAAGGTGTATAAGACCTTGAATGGGTTGAACACGCTGAATTCTGATGGGATCCTTCCACTTGTTCAGATTACGAACCTAAATTCAAATTGAGGAAAGGCAGGTGTAGAATAGATGTGCGGAAATTTGCCTTTAGCCGGCGGGTGGTTAATTGCTGGAACAAACTTCCATCTGTCATTGTGAAAGTTGATAGGTTAAATAAATTTAAGGAGGAACTGGACAAACGTTTAGAGGGAATGGTTGTGTGAATTTTTTTTTTGGCTGATGCTACATAAGCTTATAAGCTTGCTTTCTTGCATCACATGCCACGATTACTATTACTACCCTCTGTTTCGGTTAAAGGAACTGCTGCAGCGATTCTGACCAAATCTGACGGTAATGGTGGGACCGATCAATAATCATGACATTGCGGCGTGGATCAATGTCATGCTGGGTTGACCAGATAAACACCTATATATGTGGGTAATATTGGCACCTTGCCATCTTTGGATACCATGCCTCTTATTTCAGTCGTAACTGTAGCTTTTTCTGTCATTATTTCTGAAGGATATATGAAATTTTTTTGTTTATCAAATGAGGGTTGCTTCTGATTGGCAGATGTAAACCGTTACTCTTTTACACACACACACACACTGGTGTTCAAAGAAAGTGCATCACCCCTTAGAATTGTAATTGTCGCCCGAATAACGTAAGTATATGGCAATATTTCTTACAGATTGCATAAGATAAGATTGACATGCATAGGTGATGACATAATATTGCATCAGCTGTTACTTTCATCTATATAAGCATGCTCTGCAAGAGTTGCAGCCATTCCTTGCTTATGCCAGGATGGCAAGTTACATGCAGTTTGCACCAAGAAGAAAGAGTGCTATTGTTGCTTTACGTGAGGAAGGATGTTCTTCCAGTCATATTGCTTATAGAGTGTCTTGTAATCAGTTGACAGTGAGTAGATTTCTTTCCAAACTCAAGAACACTGGTTCTGCTGATAGGAAAAAGGAACCGGACTCAAATGAGTCTCTACGCCAAAACAGGACCGCGTTTTGAAGAGCTTATGCCTTAAAACCCCTAAAGCTTCTTCGTCTGAGCTGAAAAGAGAATGGGAAGAACATACAGGAGTGGTAGAAAGTGCTGTAACAGTCAGAAGACGCCTCTTCAAAAATGGACTCGTAGCCCGTCATTCTTAGAAGAAGCCCCTCTTCACACAAAAAATGAAAAAGGCCCAATTAATTCGGTGTAAGGAGCATGTCAAATTGACCCCGAGCAGTGCGAAGTCAGTTATTTTCTCGGATGAGAAGAAATTCAACCTGCATGGCTCTGATAGGAGACAAACGATTCGCCATAGACTTGGTGAAGAATATCATCTAGACTGTATGGTGTCTACGGTGAAATTCCCCACCAGCCAAATGATATGGAGGTGCATTTCGTATCACAGAGTAGGTCACCTGCAGTTTATAAAAGGTTCTGTAAATGCCAATGGATATCTGGCTATATTGGAAGACAAATTGCTGCCAACCATTAGAGGCCATTTCAACCTGCCAAGTAACTGCATCTTTCATGATGACTCTGCTCCTTGTCATTGGGGGAAAAGTGTAAGTTACTTTAGTTACTTTAGCTTCATTTCTGCATTAGAGGTTTGATAGTAATTGTGTTTACATTTGATACAGGTGAAAAAATGGTTGGAAGAACAGCCCATTGCAACTCTTAGCTGGCCAGGAAACAGCCTGGACCTGAATCTTATAGAGAACTGTTGGCATCATGTGGAATGTGCAGCTGCCAGAAAGAAACCAAAGACCCTTCATGAACTTCAGGAAGCCATAATTTGCGTTTGGAACCACGAAGTATCCTTTGATTATTTTCAGAAATTGATCTTGTCAATGCTTCGATGGTGTGCTGCTGTCATCAGAGCCAGAGGCGGTTCATCTAAATATTAGTTTGCACCTGGTGAACTTTTCATTTTGTTTTCTATTTAAAATGATAAATTGAAGTAAATTGAGGGCTTCTGATAACATTTCAGCCATAATTGTCGTGTTTACCAAAACTGTTGTACAGATGACCCCCGCTTAATGCTGATAATTCGTTCCTGAAAAACAGAGTGCTAAGCGAGCTCTGTATTCCCGTAATGTAACATATGTATTTGTGAGTCAAGGTCTATGCCATAGGATATTTCCTAATCAATAATAAATGGTAACGAAAAGACGCACAAATGTCAGTCAAAATATTTAATATTAAAAATTTGTACATATAAAATATTCTCCATTACACACGTATATAATTATGTGGTAAGTAACTATATTATGTTTCAAAATTAAACTTAAAATCATGAATTTATTAATCCAATGGCCCTGGGCTGTCGAGTTTTCGTAACTTTTGGTCGATTTTGGCTTGTACTTTGGTCATCTTCCTAGTAAACTAAAAGGGGTTTTACTTTAAAATTCCCACAGCGTTACCACCCAACAATAAAATCAACTGCTCCTTCGCTGCTTTGAAACCTGGCATGTTTTTTCTCTTTTCGATATGAAACTTCTTTTAGGCATTTGTTTCCAAAAAAGTCCTGTTTCATCTATGTTAAAAACTTGTTGAGAAGTTTAACACCACTCTTCAATAAATTTTAGTTCTTTTTTTGAAAGTTTCGGTTCCTTCTTGATCTGCACTTGTGACTTCTCTCAGGATTTTAAATCCATCTTACCAGCCCTTACTAGCTTTAAATGGTTCCACATTTTAAAAAATTTTTTTTTTAAAGGCGAGCTTTCTACAGATCATCATATAGGCTAATTGCTGTTTCTTTAATAATATTTAACTTAATCGCTGTTACTTTAATAATATTTAACTTAATCGCTGTTTCTTTAATAATATTTAACTTAATCGCTGTTTCTTTAATAATATTTAACTTAATCGCTGTTTCTTTAATAATATTTAACTTCACGGAATTGTGCGTTGGATATTATCTTCAATAAAATTATTTAGAAGTCTCTCCATTTCGATTATAATAGCCGGCCTAGTTGCTTGCAGTGGACAGCTGCCTTTCCCGCTGCTAAAATTAATTCTTTATTTTTTATAATTGTTCTTACAGTTGAACCTGCCAGTCGTAAATTATTGTACACATTCACTTGTCGTTGAACGAAATTGATTCGCTTCAAAACATATAATTTAATTTTCAAATTCAGTATTTTTCTTACCTTAGTAGGCTTTGTACCGCGTCCAGACATTGTTCCTTTTTAATTCTTATCCACCATTATTAATCTTGGAAAATGTAACTGTGTTGCATTAATTATGATACAACGTTCGAGTAAACTGTCTGTTACAGATGATCTCTAACACTCTACCGAGTGATGATTAGACTTCGGATAAATGCATATAACGCAAATATTACAAGCAATATACTTGATCATTTTTAATTCATTGAAGAGGCCTCTGGAGGAATCTATAAAATGCCTTTATTATAAAGGCATTTTATAGATTCGAGTCAGTATTGTTTAGTAGCATTACAGATGAATTGATCATTTTTTTAAAATGTTGATCATAACAAGTCACCATAGTGCAATTAAATTAGAGTGGGAAACTTTGCTATTCATTTTTAAGCTATCAAATACATCAGATGAAATGGTTTCGTTAAACATGCCAAAAATCCAATCTGTCGCTAGTAGATTGTCGTTATAGTGAGTTGTGACAGCAATAGAGTGAAATATGGGTTATAATATAAAAACAGCGTTATAGCAAATTAGTGTAGAGCGAACCACGTTATAACGAGGGCCTGCTGTATAAAGGTTGCAAATGCTCATTTTGGAATATTTTGAGAGCACCTGTTAAATATTACTTAGCTTTGCCTTAACTTTTAATAAATATTTTTTGTTTATATTTCTATTTGTGATGCTAGTCATTAATGTAACATACTATCGCGAAAAAGGGTTAGAAATGTGAAATTCCTAGGTGATGCACTTTCTTTGAACACCAGCGTGTATATGTATATATTTTGCTGTCGTTATTATAGTGCAGCTGCATTCAGCCAGTGCCATACAAACTTCTTTCATGGGGTATATGGGTACAAAAAAATTGGCTTTATTGAAAAATGATCTGTAAGTATTTAATATCTATAATTGTAAATTTATTCTTGTTAATTGTGGGTTACTTTGAAAGTCATTATTAGTATTATAAACTATCTCAAAAACACTAAAAAATGTGTGCAGGGGAACATAAATTCCTCGCTTAGCACAGCTTCAAAAAGCACAGGTTTCACTATAACCCGGTTTTCAATTAAGTTTAAATCAAATTTACTGTACATATTAAAACTCATACAATAGCCTAGACACATACTCTACATATATGCTAAATGGTTGTAGCCTAGGTATGCATACATATATGCTGCGGTGCCAACTCTATTCTCTCACATGGAACACCTCAGGCAATTTAGCAGAAACATGCAACAGTGTTGGTATTCTGAATTCCATCCTGATGAGATGACGTGATAGCTTTTCAGACTTTTCATTTCACAATTTATTTTTTACCCTTTTAAATATGACTGAAAATATATTTGCATCTTGGCTAGAAATCACTGCCAACAACTTGCATTCTGTTTGCAGCATGTTTTGCCCAATTTGGTTTTGAATCGCAAGTTCAGCTGAAGACATTATGAAGATTGGAAAAGATTTGGGATTCGAAAATTTGGACACTGCCAATGTATGTGAGTGCACTGACTCACATGGTGCCTCCGTAGCCAGGTGGGCAGGAGCAGCAGTGCGTAGCATACACTTCTTGATTAGACCGGAGTTCGAGCCCTTGACCACCAAATACGGAGGATGCGGAAAGGTCAGGAAATGACCACAGCATATCCCCGGAGCAATATGGCCTTAGTTGCTAATGCTCCTAAAAACCAAGTAACAAACAACAAAAAACAAATGACACATGAAAATGACTTAGGTGATGCAACTTTCCTTGAAATTGATGAGCAAACTGCATATGAAGAAAAGGAAAACAATTCTGAAGTAGCACCAAAAGAATTTTCAACAGAAGAATTGGAGAAAGTTTTTCGGGAAGGGAGGATTGACATGGCCTTCAAGGCAATTATGAATGGAGATCCGAATGTTGAACGTAGCATTAAGATATGGTAAATTTTACAAGATGGGATTTGATGCTACAAAGACTTGTACGCCGAGAAAAAGAAGAGACAACTTCAACAGACTTCATTATTGAAATACCTAAATAAACAATAAAGCTTTTTTCTCATCTCTCATGATGTTACTTTTTCATTAATAAAATTTTTGCAATATTTTTTAGCTCAAATCCTTTTAATTGGCTATCAAGTGGAAATTGTTTATAGATTTATTATAATTTGTTTATAGACTGTTTCTCTGGTACGCATTCAATTAAAATCCATTATAATTATACCTCGATCAGCACAGTTTCATATAACACGGAACAGTTTTGGTACCAATTATCAGTGCTATGCAGGGTATTGCTGTGTATATATATATATATATATATATAAAATTGGAGTAAATTTTTTTTTTCCAAAATAATTGTAAAGGTTGAATATCACTTCATATAGTAATAATGCATTTGTACCAAACAGTGTTGTAGTTTGAATTTTACATAGTTAAGAGGCTTTCTGTCCTAAAATTTTATTAGTCTAAGTAGTACTCCTTTTGTCATCTCATATTGTGTAAATAAGTTGCAACTGTATCTCTGAGTAACTATCTACCACTGATGAGAGGGCATATAGATTTGAAACTTTGCCATCTAGATGGTACTCAACTCAAAATATGTGACAGGACATTTTTATAATGGGGCAAATGTTACTTGTTTGAAGTATAAAGGGAAGGCAACTAGCTGTGAAGGATTTCACAATATGAGATGTTATAATAATAATGCCTGTGTACAAACTTCAGTTTGCCTTGAAATTCAGCTGTAATAGTTGATGTGTTTTCACTAAACAGTTTGAGGCTTTCTCCCTAAAATTTTATTAGTACTATTTTTACTTAACTCTGCATATTTAATTTCGATTTTTAATTTGTGTCTTTATTTTATTGTTTTACAGAATGAAGAGTAATGATCCATCTCGACGGGTAAAGTGCAGGAGCCCATGTGGAAATTGTATCGAACTAATAATAAAACAAATAATAAATTAATAATGAAATAGTAAAGCCCAGCACACGTAACGGGAATTTGGGGGGGGGGGGGCTGCCCATGAAGTCCAAGAAAGACAGATTAATCAGAAGTTTTGCTTCAAGTGCTAAATTAGTTAAAAAAAAAAAAAAAAAAAAATTTTTTTTTGATTTTCGTCAAAAAAATATCTGTAAAAAATAAAAGAGTGGACTGGAGTGCTACATAAATAGTAGACCTCAGTCATATCGAATAAAAATGGTAAAAAAAAATTGTTTTAAGCATTTTTAAATGTGATATATATATATAATTGATTTCTTTATTTATTATTATTTTTTTGTTTTCCACAAAGATATCTCTTTATGTGTACAAACAAAAAAAAATCAAATGAATCCAAGTCCAAGTTATATGCAGAATCAGGCAAAACTCTCCACCCTATGACTAAAATTTTATCTGAGTCATACTGCCAGTGTATGGCCTAGCATTATAATGGGGTAGCCCCATTAAGCTTATCAAGTGTTTTTGGCAATATTGTTCCTTATTGGTATTTGACCATTCTCTAGAATATCAACCAAAATTGGACTTTCTCTGTCCCACAGTACTGTGGCCATCATTTTTTGTGATGATATGGAATTTTGAGGTTTCCCTCCACTAGAGATGTTGGATGTGTCCAATCATAGAATGATGTTTAGAATAAGGGTCATAATGAAGGATTTGGGTGTTATCACATGTTATTAGCCTTTTAAAAAATCTTGAAAGTTATTGCACTGCACTCCTACCGCAGGTCTTGGCAGCTGTCCTGCCTGGAGAATTTATTTCTCTTGTTAACAGCATGGGTATCCATTGTCAGCATATTTTCCTATAATCTAGAGTGTCTAAAATGGCTGATACACTTCTCTTTGAATAACCTAGTGATTGCATCATTGCATATCTGTATCTATCACTGACCAATAGCAGAAATGGGCATGAGGTTGACTGTTCATAACTTCAGACCTGTGATAGAGAGAAACCTTTATTTTAGCATGTTTTTCTTTAATATCTATACTAGCAGTGTATAAAATTTTGTGATGCTAATGCAGTCAAGAGCATTTCCTATGGACTGGCTCTTGTATATTTGTTTTATCCATTACCAAAAAGTTAAATTTGTAAAAGTCTGTTGCCTTTCTTTAATTTTATGTAGCACTTGGAATGGCGATTTTCATTTGGTTTTAAATCAGAATATCCTCTAAGGAATAATTGTTTGTGTATTTACAAAAACAACAGAACATTTTTAAAAATGAATTTTAAAAATGTGATATTAATTTAAAGAGAACACTGTAATAATGCTATTCACAAGGATTGAGTTGATGTAAACAGCTGTTTACATTAATTCAATCTTTCTAATGTAAAACAGCTGTTTTACATTAGAAAGAATAATGTTTTAATTTTAACATTTATAAAAAAAATGTCATGGTTTAGGACTTAAATATGTTTTTGAGAGAAAATCATGCCTAGTTAATCAAATGTCTTAGCTTAATAGCAAGCTAGTTGCAGAGATTATTGATTATCTACCATTCAAGGCATGAAGGAATCAGCAGATAACAGATTTTGATAGATAGACTGATCCCTTGCCAACTGCAGATTTGTGATAATATAGTTTTCTATTTTTGTAAAGCTTTGAAGATTATTTTACACGTTGTTTATTTACATTTATTTTACTGTTTATTTTGTCCTCTGAACATTCAATAAGTGCTTGAAAGTAAATGTGTGAAAAGAGTGAACTAATATCAATGAAAACTAATATCATGCTTGAACAGCACATTGCACAGGTTATCTTGATCAAAATACATGAAATGAAAGCATTTCAACTGTGTATAGTTAATCTGTTTATTACTAATAGAATCTAACAGTTATACATTTCATGGATGTTTCCGCCTGTACTTCTTCAGTGATTATTAGACATTGGATTATATGCACTAAAAAAACTATTACAATTAATTGAACTACAGTTTCTTTGTATTCAACATGTTAACATAATAAAACCATTTGTGAAAATTTTTAACATCTTTTTTTAAGTTTTCCCTTTCAAACACACACCTGGAATAATTTTTGATACAATACTTGATAACATATTTCTCAAAGTGATCCATTGTAAATTTGTGGCCTTACAAGTAAGTAAATGCGATGCGGTGGTTCTGCATCTAATTTTCCTCATATAAAATGTGCAATATAGCAGCTGCAAACATCTATTGTTTTGTCAACGGACATCCAAATATAGTTTTCTCTAATATCTTGACAAATTTAGTCAAGATATTAAATAATGTCATCATAAATAGTGTTAAGGTAATTCCTTCTCGAGGTAGATTTGTCTGAAATATTTTGATTTATACAATATTTTTTCAAAATTTAACTGAATACTCTGTTGTTTAACTTATTTGGAAGGGATGTTGCTGCTTACTGGGGTGAGACACAAATCCTTTTAAAATCACTTTTCTCTTCTTTTGAAGTAATGGCTTGGTTAAAAGTGGCTGCCCCGGAAATTTTTCCTTACTTTTCCTTTGCTTGGCCATAATGTGCGATGCTGTTTTCACATGTTGGTCGATCTGAAATTTTTTCTTGCATGGAATGTTCTTTTTGCAAACAGAGAACATAATAATGCCATCCATAGTAAAAATTTTTCTGTGATTGGCAATCCACAATTCCATATGATGTTTTGTAACAGATTTAATTTTTGGCATGTGTAACAAAAACATTTAATGTGATGTAGTCAATAGTGTGAGAATGAATAGCAAAGTACCATTACAACTGTGGGATATTTACATGTTTATTTTAATTTATTTTTTCTTTCCTTTCATTTGCTAGCACTATTTTCTCGATTCACACATTACTCTCTCTTTCCAAGACCGTTTTCTCACAGAACTACCGGTTATTTTGTAACTTTGCCACCTGTTGGGCAACACTCTTCAGTGGCCCTTCTATCTGTCATTTTTGGTGCATCACTACTGTCCTCCCGCAACTCCAGAACAAAGGTTCTCCACTGGAACATCTCCATCTACCTGATTTCCACTCTCTGATAGGTGTAATAGGACTTTTAGTCTCTAGAGCAGAGTTTCCGGCATCTCCCCTTCCCCATATTTCTCCTTCAACCCATGCACGGTACTAAGTACTATAGGTTTTGATACCTTTCTTGTTTGGGGATTTCAAAAAAAAATCTGAAATTGCTTAGTCTCTTTCACTAATTTTACATACTGCCTCCGACTTTGCTTGCTTGAAGGTCCAGATGGTACCATTTGGCACAATGGTATGATTCTTATGTTTTACTACATATGGCATGGTTTACAGTGAAAGTGCTTACACTCAACAACCAAAAATAAACGTATTTTCTTCAGTTTTCTGAAATTACAAGGTCTCTGCTGATTGCCTCCCCTCAACATACACCTACTCTTTCTTCTACGTATTCTTCCTTTCTAAAACAACAACAAAATAAAAAAATATATATACATATACAAACATAACATCAACTTTATATAACATTTGGATCTTACAAAATGTTTCCCACACTGATTTAAGAAATTTTCCCATGCCCAGTGAAATATCCCACACACTTTAATTGCAGTGTAATGACTTGTTACGTAGTTCTGAGATAAAGTTAAATATGCAGTAATGACTACGATATGCAATTGCTTATAACCCAAAGTCTAGTGATTATGAAGAAGTAGAGGAAAAACATCCTCATCCGTTTGGTGTGTCATAGTGATTATGATTTTCTGTGGTGGCAAGTGTGATCTTGCTGTTATGCCATTACAAAAACACAAAAAGACCAAACTGACAAACTTTTGGTGACTGTAACAGTAAGATCATAATATCCCACTGTTACAAAAAAAAAAAAAAAACTGACAAGATTGTCAGTTTGGTCTTTTTGTGATGGTGAACAGCAAGATCACAATCACTGAAGAAGTGGAGGAGAAAAATCTGCAAAATGTGAGATTGTTACTCTATTAGTAATAGATTCTAAACTTGATGGACGTGAAGTGCTTTCATTTCAAGTACTTGGAGTGAGGAAAGTCAATGACATTGGAAAAAAAGAAAAGTACTTAGAAAACTTTGTTGTTATGCTATACGGGGGGTGTGGCAAAAAAGGTTGGTGCTGTTGCAGTCATGTTCAATGAGTGTGAAAATAGTAGTAATAGTGGCATGTGATGCAAGAAAGCAAGTGTATTAGCTTATGCAGCATCAGCCAAAAAAAAAAAAAAAAAAATCACACCATTCCTTCCAAATGCCTGTCAAGTTCCTCCTTAAATTTATTCAACCTATCAACTTCCACAATGACAGATGGAAGTTTGTTCCAGCAATTAACCATCCGCTGGCTAAAGGCAAATTTCCGCACATCTATTCTACATCTGTCTTTTCTTAATTTTAATTTATGCCCCCTTAGGTTCGTAATCTCAACAAGTGGAAGGATCCCATCAGAATTCAGCGTGTTCAACCCATTCATGGCCTTATACACCTCAATCAGATCACCGTGCAGGTGCCTAGTCTCCAGCCACTGCAATTTGCAGAACTTAAGCCTCTCTTGGTAAGAGGATCCCTTCATTCCACTCACCAATCTTGTTGCCCTTCTCTGTACATGCTCAAGCAAATCTACGTCCTTCCTAAAATTAGGCCTCTAGACCTGTACTCAAGGCGTTGCCTGACCATTGCCTTATACAGAGGGACAATCACCTCCTTTTCCCTGCTAGCAAAATTCCTATATATCATTGACAAAACCCAATGACCTTAGTCCTAAGCCATCGACACTAAGCCTGATATACCTTCATCAATATCATTGATAAATATACAAAACAACAGTGGACCCAACACCGAACCCTGTGGGACTCCACTAATAACATTAGTCCACGAAGAGCAGCACCCATTGATTACCACCCTCTGTCTTCTCCCACTTAACCATCCTTTTATCCATTGTAGCAACTTACCCTTAATACCATTCTGCTCCAATTTGTACAATAGTCTTCCACGTGTAACAATGTCAAAAGCTTTCCTGAAATCCAAATATATGATATCAAAATTATTTTTTGCATCCAGTTCCTTTGTTACCAACATCATAATATTCAATCAAATTTGTCAGACAAGACTTTCCCTTAACAAACCCATGCTGTGTCTGAATTATTTCTGCAGTCTTGTCTAGATGATCCTGCAATGCATCTTTAACCAGTGACTCCATTATTTTACCCGGAACAGAAGTTAAACTAACTGGTCTGTAATTACTCGTGTCACCCTTCAATCCCCCTTTGTGAATTGGGGATACAACTGCATATCTTCAGTCGGTGGGGACCTCCCCCGAGTCCAAGGATGCTCTCATAATTATGTCTAAGGGTTTGCTTAGTTGCTTTGCCGCCTCCTTTAATATAACTGGATAGATCCCATCCACCCCAGGAGCCTTTCTTATGTTTAACTTCAACAATTTCTCCTCCACTTTGCTCTCAGTTATTACAAAATCATTTAAGCACTCTGCTACAATTTAATAACCTTCTGCCATTTTCAAACCTTAATAACTCCTCATGTGTGAATGTAGATGCAAAATACTCATTCAGTTTGTTTGTTATCTGAGAGGATCATCAACAGTCGAACCATCGATATCAAGTGGACCAATCAGATTCATCCCCTTCCTTTTAGAGTTTATATAAGTAAAGAAATCCTTGCTGTTTTTCTTAGCATCCTTTGCCAAAGATTTCTCGTAATCTGCCTTTGCCTGCCTAACCTCCTTTGTGACCTGATTACAGACTAGCTTACATTTGCCATAGGCTTCCGAGTTGCTTGATAATTTATATGCATCCCATGCATTTTTCTTCTCTGTCACGAGTCTCATTAGTTCATTTGATAACCATTTAGGCCTAAATCTTGAACAATATTTCTTAATAGGTATGAAACTTTTAGTAACTTCCACGATTAATTCCTTGAATGCTTCCCACTTAGAATTTACTGTTGGTAAGATCGTCAGTTGATCCCACTGTACAGAATTTAAAAACTGTCTGAGACCACTGTACTCACCTTTACGGAAGCAAAAACCCTTTCCTCTACCCTGATGGTAATTATATCTTTAAGTAAATCCCACATCAGTACACTGTGATCACTGCCACCTACTGGTTCCTTTATCTGCAAATTCTTAATACACGAATGATCACTGCTGATAACCAGATCAAGAGTATTACCCTCTCTGGTTTCCTCTCGAACATGCTGCTGCAGAAAACAATCATCCAATAAATCCACAAAAGTCTTACTAGTGGGTGAGTGACCAACCCACAAGTTCCAGTCAATATCTGGGAAGTTAAAATCCCCCATTATAAGACATTCTGATTTACTAGCCCACTATTTCTCTGTATAATTGTTCATTGTACTCATTCGAGTCATTAGGCCTATAACACACTTCTACTCTTATTTTTGCTTTCGCGGTGCTTATTTCACACCAAACTGACTCAACAGTGCACTGTTCATCTATATCAACTGGATGTACTTCTTTTGATTTTTTTTTTTCTTAATTAACAGCATGACATCTCCTCCCTTCCTATCCTGTGTATCCTTTCTGTACACATTGTACTCCCAAATTCCAATTCTGCATTCAAATATCAGTGTGACACGATGTCTCTGATATCCCAACAATATCTGCCTTTGATGTCTTGACCAACACATCAAATTTATTTACTATACCACCTATTCCTATTCACCCTGACACATCCCATATACCCACCTGTTTCACGATGACTGCCATCAGTCCCTGATAACCCCAGCACCCTTTGTTCCAGGTCGCTACTTATTCTAATAGAAGTTGTGCAAGAATCACCTTCACCTCTGCCGGCGGATACTTTTAACCTTTTAGTCTGTGAATCCCCCCCCCCCCCCCAAGCTAGCAGTTTTCCAACACACCTAGCACTGCCTCGATAGCATCAGCAAATATTCTTGCACCCTTTCTATTTAAGTGTACCCCATCCCTGTAGAAGCAGTCTCTTCTATTAACAAGCATAGACCATGCTGAAAAAAATTCTACCCCTTGAGCCTTGCACATTTCCTCCAGTGCCGAATTGATTGACAAGGCTCTCGTGATGTACTCCTTCCTATCGTCTCTGGGCAGAATTGGAGACACTTTCAAATTTAACCCTAATTCACAACTTTTTTGCAACCTTGACCTGTACTTGTTAAGTAAATCTGCAGATCTCCTACTCTTAATGTCATTGGTGCCAACATGTACAACAGTATCACCTTTTTTGCCCTTAAAAGATGATATATGCTTTACAACGTCATCAACTTTTGACTCTTGCAGACATACCCTGGTCCTGTTCCATCTATCCTTTTTACACAATATATTCCCTGTCTCCCTGACAGTAGAGTCACCAACAATAACTAGTTCCTTTGTGACCAGTGCATTCTGCCTTGGAGGTTGCCGCTGTGTTGCCTGATGCCCAGGAGTGAGCTCTGGTGTTGAGTTGGGCAGCTGAGAGCTTGACGAACCCTTCATATTAATTACTTCGAGGGCATCTACCCTACACCTCAAGCTCTCATAGATGCCCAGTAGAACACTGAGTTGATGCCTAATTTCCAAATAAGTGGAAGTGTTATGTAGTTCAAAGTTCCTCCAGGTTCAGAGATTTTCCAGTAGACTGACAAGTTGCAATTAACAACCAGTTTCATTAGTAATGTTAATGTTCCCTGTCACTATTTTGCAATGGAGCAAGGAACGAATATCAAATTTTGTTTTAACTAGGAAAACATGCAACAGTAATATATGAAATTTTAAAAACTTTATGATGATGTGACATTGTCACAAATTTCCAAAGATTTTCCATGGTGACACCCCAAAGACATTCAAAATTCTGTGACACACCACCACAAAAAAAATGTTTGATGGTATTTACATATCTTTTAGAAGGGGAATGGAAAAAACAACATATTTACATTTATAAACAAAAACATTTAATAAAAAGATTTTTCAAGTTTAGTGGCTCACATGCTTGGTGAGTTACAAATTTCTTTTATGTTAGGATGAATGTGGGTCAAATTCACTCACATTTTCTGATTTAACATTTCTAAACTTCCGTATTTCACTGTTTTTATATTGGTCATCACAAGAATAGGTGGTTGAAAACTGCAACAAAACCAACAGAGCTCATTTAGCCAAATTAGAAAAATCTTATTGCACGGAAATCCAGCTGTCCAGATCATTTTCTTGGTATGTTAACTTAGATGGCCCAAGAAGTGGGTGCCCATCAACCTCTTGAAATGAGGACAGAGTTGCAAAAGTTTGAGAAATTGTGGCAAGAGAGTGTCATTTGACCCTCAGAATGAAAGTTGATGAGTTGGACATGAAGAAGGAGACAATTCATCAAATTCTGCTTGAAAATATAGGGAAAAGAAATGTCCATGCAAAACTAATGCCATGCAGCCTCACGGATGGGCAGAAGCAACAAAAAGCATCATCATGTGAAGACTTCATCATGACTTGTCAAGACAATCCATCCTCATTTCATTAACTGTATTGTCACTGGAGATGAGTGTGGGTGTTTCTTTCTGCCCAAAGAAGAAGCATCAGAGCATTCAGTGGATTTTAAACACATCACCAAGGCCCAGAAAGTTTCATTTACTGAAGTCCAGGATCAAGATGAAGCTGGTCATGTTTTTCGACAAATCCATTTGCAAGGGATTTGTACCTGAAGGGGAGTGTGTCAATGCTGTGTTCTACGTACAGGTGCTTCAAAAGACTGTTGAAGTGCATTCCTAGGTGAGGCTGCAATTTTGAGAGAAAAGCAGCTGCTTCTTGTTGCATAACAATGCCCGTGCCTATTCCACACTTGTTCTTAAGACATTTCTGAGAAACATGGCATTGTGCAGATCAACCAACTATCCTACTTTCCTAATTTGGCACCAGTGGATTCTTCCTGTTGCTCAAGGCGAAAACTGCCTCATGGGAAAGAGATTTCAGTATGTTTGAGGATATAAAGAAAAATTCAGTCAGGTAGTGATTACTTTGAATAAAAATAAAACCATTTTTGAGCTCCTCTTCATTTTGTGTTCTTTTTAATGCACCAGTCCTTGAATTTTATTACCACACCTCGTATAAATCAAAAATGAATTTTACTGTTTTTTTATTTATTTATTTGTTATTAGTATATTTATGGTTTTTCCCTCTTACCCTCTCTTTTCTTTGGAACTTAAGTCTTGCAAATGCAGTGTTGCCAAACACGTTACTGTAGAGGAACATATCCCACCTATGTTAGGTGCGGGACGCCTGTATTCAGTCTCCTTATAATGTGGTCATTGATAATAGTCAAGTGTAGAATAAGAAGAGTTACAGAAATTATGCTAAAGACATACACTGATATAGAGGTAACACATCATAAACCAGTATATCATCTGAACAACTTACATGACCAAAGTAGTGGGAGTGCTAAAAAAAATTAGCACACTATTGTACAGTATGACTGTATAGTAGTGAGTTATAGGGAGGTGTTATACAGTATGACTGCTCCATAACCCCTAAATGCTCCCTGGAGGCAGACAGCATGTGGTAACCAGCAATAGCAGAGCAGAAAAGTGTCTTGATTAGGTTTGAAGTATGTTTCTGCAAGGCAGACTGCGTCAGCAGCCTGAGAGAGAAAGATCTGTTCTGCTGCATCTAGTTTGTTCCTAATGGACTTGATATTTTGGAAGTACACCCTAATAACAAGTATTCATTGAACTTCTGTTCAGACTAGAGGTGTCGTTAGTTGGAATGTTGGAGAGTGAATGGCACGACTTCCCAATGTAAGGTGGACTGGAATTTGACAGGGACCATTGCATGGGGGACTTAGAATAATCTTATCATGGAGGGGTGGAGCTTTAACTGTGGGTCTTAGCAGAGAAGTGGTATGGTCAAAGGAAGTGCTGAGATCATTGAAAATTGTCCAGGAAAGAGACGACTCAGCTGTGAGAGGTGATGTTGCAGATGTGGTTTTGGTGGGGAGGGAGGGAGGTGAGTGGTTCTCATATCATAGAAGGATCTAATCATAGCGCCTATAGCCCAGATCAATTCAATTCTAATTAGATCAAGCAGGTCGCATGTCCATTCAACCCACCTTTAGTCTGAGGTCTTTAGACTTTAGATCTAAAGCAGACGTCGGCAACCTTTTTTGGCTGCGGTTAAAAATCAACCAAAATGTGACTATTAAGAAGACGGTTCGGGTCAATGGGTATTTTCATTTTAAAACAGTCCATTAGTGAATAATAAGATAAATTTTATTGAGAAAACTATTACAATATGCTTTTAAACTCTTTTTAAACTAAACATAAAAAAAAACAAAATTCTAATTCTAATTATTATAAAAACAAATATAATTGTCAAGTTTTAGTTCATTAATAATTTATGAACTTTATTTATAAGCGTTCTCTTCGTTATCAATGGCTCCCCTGATGCTGAATTTGTGACATCAATTTAGTCAAGTCTGATTCATACTTAGTCACCTTAAGACGAATACAAGCATCTGAATCTTCGGTAGTTAATCTGCTCCTATTCTTACTTAAAATAAATTTCATGTGTGAAAATATTTGCTCACATTTATAAGTAGAACCGAACGCGGACAAAAACTTTGAAATCTACTTTCACATTCACTTTTAATGTTCAAAATACAAGTTTTGAACATATTTAGATTGCTTTCATCGATATTTTCTTTCTCATATTGGCTTTTTAGTAAGGGAAAGAAAAGAAATATTTTAGTTTTTATGTCAGTTTCAAATAATATTAATTTCAAACAAAAACTCTTCCTTTCCTCATACATTTTCAAAATCGTGTGGTTATTTCCTTGGAGTCGTACATTGAAATCATAATGGTTCATTATGTCTGTTAAGAACAAAAGTCTTAAAAACCATTGTTTATCATTGAGTTCGAGATCATTTTCACCGATTTCATAAAGAAATATTTGTATATTATCAAAGCACTCTACAAATCTATTAAGAACTTTGCCTCGACTTAACCATCGTATTTCAGCATATAACAGCAAATCTCCATATTTCGATTCAGTTTCCTCCAAAAAAGCTTTGAAGCGCCTCTGTGTTAATGCAGATCATGCTACTATTATGTTTACGATCTTAACAACCTTTTCCATTACATCCTTAAGTTGTTGCGTAGATGCATTTGCAAATAAATTTTCTTCATGTATGATACAATGGAACGATAAAAGTGGGCGGCCAAGTTCATTTTCCATTAGTTTCACAAATCCAACATTTTTTCCTCTCATAGCTGGAGCACCATCAGTTGTTATGGAAAACAATTTACTTTTTAAATCCAATATTTTCCCATTTTTGAAATTTGTAAACTCTTGTACTTGACGCAAAATATCAATGCCTTTGGTCGTGTCATTCATTGAAGCAAGAACGCATAGTTCTTCATTGACGTTCAAACTATTTATTGATGCAAATCTAATAATAATTGCCAGCCTAGCCATACTATTTACATCGGTACTTTCATCGAGTGCAATGCTAATTACATCACTAGATAACAAATCATTTTTGACCTGTGCATCAATATTTTTTGCCATATCTTTAATGTGACGCTGAACTATTCTGGCCGACAATGGCATTTCTTTAATTCTCTCAATTATTTGTTTTTTATTTGCCAAGTCATTGAATAAGTGTTCGGAACAATTTATGAATGCGTTTTTCAAAAATTCGCCATCTGTAAACGGTTTTCCGTTGGTACCAATACTAGGAGCTGCAACAAAGCTGGCAGATGTAGCGTAATTGTGGCTGGTAACAAATCTCTTCAAAAATTTATTTTGTTTTCCATAATTTAATACACATTTAGCAATGTATTCATATTTTTCATCATTTGGCATTTCACTCATATCTTTATGTTTTGAAGAAAAGTGTCGCTCAATATTGTAAGTCCTGACGGTAATTATATCTGTACATAAAGTACGTATCAATTTATCCCCATTTTCCATACATCCATACCTTTCAGTCCACACATCTTGAAATAATCTCTTTTTTGCTGTTTGTTTGTCCTTGGTAATAAAAATAATTATTTCGCTTAGGTAACTGTTCTCGCGCTTCTGAACTGAACTACTGTTTATTCACGTTAAAGACGAAGTAAACGTAAACAAGAGTAGATGCGTGATCAGCAGGTGGGCAGGACTCCTATTGGTCAGCTGCAGGTGGCACGCAGTCAGAGCGCCCAGACGACCAATAGGAGTGAATAAACGTTTGTCAAGTAATGAGATTCGTTTGGACAATGTCGCTGTATTCTGCCTATGTTCATTTCTGCAACTTTGTAATCAAACCAAAATGTTAATCTTATTATTTATATTTTCTCAAAGTGTTTGTTTCATGTTTATGTTTTATAATTTATTTTTATATATTATACTTTATTTGCGGAACTCAAGTGGGTCACTTGGTGACCCGTGGGTCATAGGTTGCCGACGTTAGTCTGAAGTTTAGTTTATGATGTAGACGAGATATGAAAATCCCACTAGGGGGCCTGACTTGATGGCTCGCGTTGAAGGTCGTAAGTGTACTTTCATCTGGTTGTGTGCAATGGGATGGACTTGCAGAGGCGGGAATAGGTTGCATCTATCAGAGAAACTTGCAAATCTGCCTGGGCTTGTAGTTCAGGTTGGACAGACCAAGAAAAGGGCATTGATGGGGGGGACACTGCAACATTTAGTTTGTAGAAGGTGTTTCTTGTGGTCTGGTAGTGGAAATTGCAGTGTGGAAGAATCAACTGGTTCAAATATCGAATTCACACTGACATGAATCCCAGGCCTTGTGAAAATGAGAAGTGTGAGAGAGGTATGACAGGATGAGCAACTGGCATTGCATGATAATGCGAGAAGTTGCATGTGAGGGTGGAAATAAAGATTCCTTTTGAATTCTTGGCACAGAGGAAGCATTCTCAGCAGTATAGAATCTGTTGTCAGTATTGTATCCAGGTATCAATCATAGGCAGCATAACGACCAGGTTTTTGAATGTTTTTATTTAGATAGACATAGGAACACTTAAGGCGGAAACACACTATTATCACCTCACAGGAGCAATATATCTCATTTAGTGTATTGCTCAGAGATGCACTGTTGTCATTGGCTGTATTCACAAGATAACATGTCGGTCTACAAGACCAAATCATGTTTTCAAGAGTTCACATTTTTCTGTTTGAACAGAAATTTCGTAAGGGATGATAGCGTGACAAGAGGAAAATGGAAGAAATGGTAATAGAAAATTAAATTACAAGTAAATAATGCTGTTTTGAGTGCACAAGTAAGAATATCCGAAAACAATTAACAACATCAAGGATGTTGCTCCTGTGCCTATTGTGAAGCACCCTCCACTTCAACCAGCTACTCTAGGTTTGGATCAGAGTAAATGCAAAAAACTTTGGGTGGTGCATTATGGCCACAGAAGCCGATGCGTCAATAACTAACAAAAAAAAAAAAAAAAACTGGAAATGTCCAGTCACACAGATGTTCAAAAATGACAAAGGAGGAAAATAGACCAAAAGTATTACAATTAACAAATTTAGAGGATGAAGAAGTCTATCATTTCAATTTGTACATAATAATTTCTTACAAGTTCAATTTTTAGGGTTGAGAAGTAGTTTTTTGTTATTAAATTTAATTAAAAAATGTTTTGTATTTTGACAGAATAAATCCTTATTCAAAATTAAACCTACACTATTTCAACTTTCCTTAAACATACAATTAATTTTTCGTTAGCGCTGATTGAATTTTGAAATTGCGTATTTTGCCCATGTATGTCATCCTTAACTAGATTGTATAGGAAATTAAATTCTTCTTTATTCATCTTAAAACAATTTTCTTCTTCTAAGTCCTGCAGTAAATGATGGAATTTGCTTTTTTCTGTTCTCTTCCAGTTTACGTCATGTATTCATTGCATACTCTCTTTTGTTTTCTCGGCTATAAGAAAAAGCACATGCATTTTCTAAATCTTCAAATTTTGAAGAAGTGGATGAACTGTTGCAGTTCATTTCACTTCATGTTGTTCTCTTTCCTCAAAGAGAACAACACATATATGAAGTGATAACAGTGTGTTTCTGCCCTTATATGCATGGTTAAGGGGACATTGCCCCCCACTCGAATACACCCCTGTCTGATATTATTATTATTGGTCATATGGTGCAAGGAAGCCTGAACCACCAAAAAAAAAAAATTCTGAATTGCCCTGAGAGAGAGAAGTAGAAGGAAATCACCAAGAAAGAGAAGAATGATGATATTCAGCTAAGGGCCCTGGTGTGCCAAGCCCATACTCACCAGATGTGAGCTGCCACTGACTGTCAGTGAAGTTTGTTTCTGTAAGTGTGGAATCTCTCTTTCGTTGGTTGGTAATTGACATCAGTTGCTTTCTTTGGGTTCTTGAGTTTATGTGAATGATGAGTTTTTGTGGGAAGTTTTTGCCCCTTTCCTGACTGTTTTTGGAAACCAATTAGAACAAGGATATAACACCTACTGTTCAGTGTTTGGCTATTCTTCAGGTTCGTTCCTACCTGGATCTATTGACAGAGGGCTGGAACTTGATTTTTTGGTACATTCAGGGCAGACAGACTGTAATGGCCGTTGGGTAATTTTTATATAATTTAAGATTGTCTGAATTTAGGTTGGTGAGCTCACTCGAATCTGCTAGCTTACTCAGTTCAGTCTTATTGTAGGTGTCAAGGAGTATAAATTTCATCTCCTTGTTTCCTTTGTGTAGTGTTATGATACTGTCTTGTAACTCTGCCAGTTGTGCTTTTGTGTCCATAATCTATTTTCACTATAGCTTTTGATGAGGGTTTCCTGAAGTTTAATAATTCATTTTCAAGCTGATTAATTGTAGTCATCAACAGTTCAGTGCTCTCAACAGCTGCATTTGTGGTCCCTGAAATTATCAAACTGGGTTCAGATATCCTCTGTTCTAGGAGTTCATCAGGTTTCGCACCTATGTTGTCCTTTCTGTGTGGCTGTGAGTCCTTTAACCATGTAAACTCAGCAGGAAGTTGCAAGATTGCGATTTGAATTTGGTTAAAAGAATCACTTAGCTGATGAAAATCATGGCAAGATGTGCACTCAGAGTCAATTTGTGAATTAGGTGAAGTGCCATTGATATTCCTCGAGTTGTTTCCTACTCGTTTGTAAAGCTCACATTTCCAAGAATTTTTAATTTTTTTCGCAAGTTTTTTCAATCAGTGTATGGACTACATGGCTCACAAAGACAAACGTCTTTGCAAGAAGTACACATGAGGACAGTCAACTTGATGACAATACCCTGTACAAGATGTAGCTTCGCTCATGCCTGCAGGAAACCATAGAAATTTGCCATCAAGGATTATCAGTGTCCTTGAAAACACTGAATGCAGAAAGTCGCTGAAGGCACAGTGAGTGAGTGAGGAGTGGGTAAATGAGCTGAGGTGCAAATTACAGCAACTGTTCAGATAGACTTAATGTCAGCTCATGTGGGCAGGGGAGTCTGGTGCTCTCATTCTAGGAGAAAACAAAAGGACAAATTGCCAAGTAATACTGAAAATTCTAAAATTTACCTGAATCGAATTAAGAGCTACTTTGATTACTTGACTAGCTAGTGCACTGTGCGATGAGGAATTGGTTGTGACAATATCACTCTGTAACAGATTGTCTAGATAACCTGAAAACTGGAGAACTGAGGAGCATAATACAAGCACATGTTCACCACTTTGCATACTGATTCTACAACATGCTGAAATTCCTAAGATCTAGTCCATGGTTCTTCTCTAAATTTTTATAGTTGTGCCCTCTGATTCTTCTTCCTCCTTATTCATTTAATTAATCCCTCAGGGCTTTATACACTTCATTTAAATTCCCCATCCCTTCCCAAGGTGTCTAGTTGCCTAGCTCTTAGACCACATCTTCTAAGTCATTCCTTGTAGGGATTATGCTTAGTACTCTTCACCAATATGGTCACCCTTCTTTGCACCTTCTCTAGAAGTTCTGTATCTTTCTTTAGATCTGGACTCCAGACCTGGGTGCCAATAAATCATAGAACACTAATGTGCTCTTCTTGCAATGTGCTTCCGCTGCATGTTGAACTTTGTATCTTTCTCATCCTGAACGTTGTTTAGTTACTCTTACTCCAGTAAACTTTTTTTTGTAAACTTTTCTTGGTTTCTATTCCTTGAGTGTAATACTTTGCATTTGGCAGCATTAAACTTTAACTACCAGTATTTTGGCCCATATCTGCAGTTAGTCGAAATCCTTTTTAAGCAACAAAGCCCATTTTTGATCATTAACAACCTTCCCAACATTTAAGTTATTAATGATCTTTGAATGCTTCCCTTGTGTTCCCTCATCAGTATCATTTAGGAAGGTAAACAGGAGGTAATCAGTCTATCTCTGAAGGACTCCACTTACTACTCCAGTTTACTTTGAAGAATATCATCTGGCACTTCTCCTTCAGCCAACATCTAATCCATTGATGGATCTTCCTGTTATCTGACCTGCTCTAATTTATACAATAACCTCTCTAGGAATTATGTCGAAGCCTTACTAAAATCCAGGTGTATAACATTGGTGTTGTTTTTTGTATCCAACTACTTTATAACATCATCATAAATTTGAATCAGCAAGATTGCCCTTTCACAGATCCTGTTGAGAGACATATTTAGAATACTATTGGTGTCAAGATAGCCTTGTATTGTGTCTCTAACTACATTTTCCTTAATCTTACCAACCACAAAAGTCAAACTCATTGATCTCTAGCTATCCATCACTTCTTTTGCCCCTCTCTTATGGAATGGGAAGACAGTGGCACTTCTCCTGTCCAAGGGAATAATTCCTAAATTAAATGATTACCTCATTAACATTACTAATCGTGGACACACTCATTTGTTGCCTTTTTCAGTAAGGCAGCAAGTGTAAAGCCCCAGGATGATAAATACCATCCAACCATGGGTATACACTCTCTCAGCTTTAGTAACTTATCAAATAGGTGCTTTTTTATTATTGTTGCATCGCTTATTTTACAGTCGTTCAATTCAGCATCATTATTCTCCCTTGGCGCTCGTGGTTTCAACAGTCAATGTAATTATGAAATATCTGTTCAATGGGGCTACCATTTATGGTCGGATAGTCAATTATGCTACCACTTTGATCCTACAAGGTTCCTCCTGAATTTGCTCTCTCTTTTTGTAATTCATATATGGATGCAAAAAAAAAAGCTTTTGTATTCATATAGTTATTCTCAACTTTTGCAAGTCTTACCTGCCAGTGGCTTTATTTATTTATTTGTAGATATCTGCTTGTAATTATCATATGTAAACAGCATTAAGTGGTAGCTCATAAGTGCCCCCATGTTTTTTCTTTTGTCAAGTTACATTTTTTAACTGTCTTGTCATCCATCCATTTTGGCATCTTTTTTGCAGTACGTTTTAACTGGTACATTTGTACCAGTTAAAAACAGACAAGGCACCTTGTTTGAAAAATTGGTGTGTGAGAAATTTATCCTGGAGGTCAGTTTTGTGACCTCCTGGATAAATCCCTCAATCACCAATTCCCATAATTGCATTAATAATTACATCTTTAGCAATATAGTAATAATTATAGTTAATAGAGCTCAAGAAATACTAGTGCACATAGTTATTTCCACTTCCCCTTCTATAATTTTAAAGCACTGAAATTTCTTTAGGTGCAATCCATTTTATGACATTATGATCACTCACTGCTTTCAGTTCCTGAAATGTCATACAGTTGTCAAGGATATTTGATTCTCTAATGGATTGAAATAAATTGTAGTCACCTAGTTGATTCAAGAAACTACTCCTGCTATGTGTGCTGCATGTTCATGCTTTCCAGTTTATAAGATGGAATTCAGTTGCCTAAAGAGATTTTTATTGTACTGTTCACAGTTGTTTGGTTTGTAACACATTCACTATTATCTTCCTTTCATTTCAGTATCTGCCTGGACTTTATCAGATTCTGGCAACTTCCTCCGTTACTTTCAAGCAGCCTACCAGCTTCCCCCACCTATTCACTCTGACCTATTTTTCTTGAACACGCTGCACTCACCAAAATGAAATTCATCATCTCCATTTCCAGATGGTACCATGGTTTTCCTAAAATATTAGTGTTAGTTGATATGGTCAGAAGTTCATTCTCACTCATTTACTATACAGACAGGTTAAGTTTTTTTTTTTTTTTTTAACTACCCTGATGTATTCATCAGGTACAGTTATATACCAAAGCCTTTCTCTGTCGTATGTAGCTACTGGACATTGTTGTCTAATTGGATCTTTCCCTATAAAATTACAATGTATCCCACAAGTATTAATGATAATGATGAAGCTATATCAGGCTGGTTTAATGTCTAAGTCTGCAGATGATACAAAGGTTGGCAGGGTAGTTAATGACATTAAACAAGGTATACCCATACCACTGCAACAAGATCAAGAAAAATTAGGCAGATGGGCTGAGAAATGGCAGTTGAAGTTTAACATTGACAAATGCAAGCTACTGCATATTGGGTAACAGTAATCCCAGATGAACATATAAACTGTGTGATAGATACTGCAATCAAGGTAAGGGAAAATCAAAAAGATCTGGAGGTAACTGTCCATTCAGATCTGAAGTGCTCTGAGAAGCACAAACAGGTTGCCAGGACAGCTCATGGGGTTTTGTCAGTGGTATACAGGAAGTTTGCTAGCAGGGATAAGGAGGTGATTATCCCTTGTACAAGGCAATGCTTAGGCCACACCTTGAATACTGTACCTGGTCTGGATGCCTCATTTTAGTTAAGAAGGATGTAGATCTGCTGGAACAGGTACAGAGAAGGGCAGTGAGTTTGGTGAAGGAAATAAAAGGTGTCTCTCCAAGAAAGGCTTCAGTTCTACAAATTGCAGCATCTGGACACAAAGTTGATCTGATTGAGGAGTTGGAAAGTTTTTTTTTTAAGCCTGATGCTTTATATGTTTGTTTCCTTGCAACATTTGCTGATACTAATAGTACTCTCAAGTAGATGCAAGTGTAACTTTGGTTGATACAGAATCAGTTATACCGGAGACTTCTTTATTTTCCCCCAGTTATCAGTTTCCTGTAGCTGTTAAGACCCATACGCTTCTCCTCTAAATGTGAATTCCATCCTTACAAAATAAATTCCCTCTATTAACATGTTCACTGCCTTTACAGCACTAAGAGTGATGTGCCACAATGCACATGAAATTAAAAGCTACTCAGTACTGGCACACTGATTGAATGTTTTGCAATGCTTAGCTTTTGTTTATTGATTTGGCATACAGTTTTATTTTTTCTTTGCTTGTGTTGATGTTAGTTTATGCACATGATATAAACTTTTTATAAAATTTTAAATTTGTTCTGATTTACAGCTCAGCACAAACATAAGAGTTTGCTTTTAGCAGTGAATTCCAAACTTCATTTTCAATCATTATTTACAAATTTTTGGAATGCTGTGGATATAGGAATGCTGATTTTTTTCAATATTCCAAAAATTATGGCACATTGAATGGGTTCTCTCACATTTAGGTGGAAGCAAATGTGTTAAATAGGGTGGGCCAGGCTGAGGAAATGCCCTCCCCCCCATCCATAACCCTTGCAGAATCCCTCAAATCTCATCATAATTCCTTCCACACGTGGAAGGAATCATGATGAGATTTGGGAGGAATTCTGCTGGGAGTTCATCTGGGAGGAATTATGGAACAATAATATTTTTATCTGTTTCACAGAATTTTTGCAGTATGGCTTTATATTTCTTGACCAAATTGCCAATTGATTTATTAAGTCTTAAGCTTTGTTTTAGTTCCCACATGTGTAACCATATGCTCTTTAGCTCCCTTAAGAACTGACAACTGATTCATAATATAATCAGTTTTAGTGTCTGGTAGATATATCTTGGTTAGAATATGTCCTCAGGTTCCCATTCTCAGGCAGTGATTGAATTGACTACTAAAATTACTTCACTTGGAACCAAATTACCATCTAATGATCCATTCCCAATACTTTAGGAGACTATCCCTTGGCTTAGTAGTGTGGATATTAAAGTAATTGCCCAGCCCCTGAGATTTGTCACTCTCCAGGGCAAGCACCCTCGCTTTTTCAGAGACTCATAATTTCATTAGTAAGCCAAGTTTTGACATAAGCTTGTTGTATTCCCTAAAACTTAAGTGTGAATGTATCATCATCAGCTAGCGACAATTTGGCATATTCTTGAAATAGGCATCTGGGGTTGGGCATATTCATAATATAAATTTTTAGTAGTTTACACCAACCTTGCATTAAAATAATAAAACAAAAAACAAAATCAATAGTTTAATAACTGGTATTACTAATTTACAATAAATTACTATTTACAATTTCTTACAAAGTATATAAAAAGAAAAAAAATATTATAAAATACAATAAAATATACAGAATTAAAAGCGCTAAAATCTGAAGCTTTCGAAGGCTGCCTTCTTCCTCAACAGTACGCTTTATTTTTGCAGTGCAATCTTAAATACCTGCAGGTTCATGGCACATATCACGTGATTCAATAACACGTGCATTGTTCTCATGCGTAACGGAACCGGAAGTGGCTTGGGAGCGCATCAGGTGAAATCGTTCATCCCCTCCAAGAATCACTGTCTCAAAGAGGGGATGAATCTGCATACCCCTATCTCTATTAATGTTGCTCCCAATAGAACTAATCTGCAAGCTCTCGAGCCACTTGCGGTCCCAAAACCTATGCGCCCGGTTGATGATAGTAGCTTCGTCCGGGGAGATTTGATGTTGCTTCTCCCAATAATGCTCAGCCACGGCTGATTTCACATAATCTGCATTCCTTATCGCCTTTGTGTGCTCCCCCAGATGATCCTTTAAACGACGTTTTGTTTCCCCCACAATCCGGGCACTTAATGCTATAAATGACCCCACTTACACTTTCTTTTGGAATGGGATCTTTCACTTGTGACAACACTGTGTGCAACTTACATCCTGGCAGCTGCACACAGCGTGTCTGATTATCCCGTAATACACGAGCTATTTGCTTGGTTAGACCCAGATAATAGTGAATGTATGTGGTGGCTGTCGGCGTAAAAGCTTCATCTCTCCTCTGTTCTCCTTTGATATACTTATTTATGATCCTCTGGGGGTAGCTACACCTCAGGAGATCCGCCGTGACGTGCTCAAACTCTTCCTTTTTATCCTAGGAGGTGCTACAATGTGATTTAGCTCTGTCTATTAGTGCTCTAATCACACTGTTCTTGTGATGGTTGGCCTGAGCTGAATTATAGTGTGAATTGTTCTCATGACCTTTACACATAGGTTTTCTGTAAACCCTAGTCTTTAAACATGTGCCTTCTCTGTAGACCAACACATCCAAAAACGGTAAAACCCCTCCTTCTTCCACCTCCGAGGTAAAATGTATAAATGGGGAGAAGCCATTAAGAAAATTCAAAACCTCATCTTCACTCCCTTTTCGAATAATTGAGAACGTATCATCTACGTATCTTTTCCACGGACGCATAGGGAGAATCATATCACTAAATATTCTAGCCTCGAGAACCTCCGCCAAATTAGCAATAATCGCACTAATGGGGGAGCCCATTGCTGCCCCATGAACCTGCTTATACATAGTGTTACAAAACACCATAGTGGTGCTTGATAGACATAATTCTATACCTTTACAAATGCCCTCCACGTCTAGTTGGGTCCTACTACTTAAGGTGACATCTTTCTGTAAGGCCATGTGTGCACAACGTACCCCATGGTTAATTGGAATACATGTAAACAGAGATGTCACATCAAAAGATATCATGGTTTCATTTTCTTCTATAGATTGTTCTCTTATAAAATGTACAAAATCCTTGCTGTCCTTAACGCTAAACTCAAAGAGCCCCACTATCGGTGCCAACAATTTGGCCAGGAAACCAGATAATGTATATGTGGGACTGCCTATAAATGAAACAATGGGTCTGCGTGGAACACCCACTTTATGTATCTTATGCAGTCCATAAAACCTCGGTAACTGGCTTCCCATAGCATGCAATAACCAATACCGTTCTTTAGAAATTTTATTATTCTTAAGCCAACTGCATGCCATCCTATTAACCTGGCACTCCAAGTTCAACAATGGATTTTTGCCCATAATCTTATAAGTTGTTCTGTCATTCAAAAGATCCAATGCCTTACTAAAATACACCTCCTTGCCAAGAACCACTGTTACCCTGCCTTTGTCTGCCGGTAAAAACCACAATATTATCCTCCTGCCTGAGACCTTTAAGTGCTAATTTTTGTCTAATGTTAAGATTGGAGGGAACTTTCTTTGCGTGACTTAAAATAGCTATAATTTTATAGTTAATTTAAGCAGTAAACAATTGACTAAAGAACAGGAAGAGGTTTTAAATCTAGGAACTAAGTTCGCAATGATTCCGTCGAAACCGCCCATCGCAGAAGTAGCGATGGGCATTGAGAGAGCGATCAATAGGCTACTTGAGGACATAGCTAATGAAATCCAGACAAGGATAGCAGTTATTTTAAGTCAAGCAAAGAAAGTTCCCTCCAATCTTAACACTAGACAAAAATTAGCACTTAAAGGTCTCAGGCAGGAGGATAATATTGTGGTTCTACAGGCAGACAAAGGCAGGGTAACAGTGGTTCTTGACAAGGTTTATTTTAGTAAGGCATTGGATCTTCTGAATGACAGAACAACTTATAAGATTATGGGCAAAAATCCATTGTTGAACTTGGAGTGCCAGGTTAACAGGATGGCATGCAGTTGGCTTAAGAATAATAAGATTTCTAAAGAATGGTATTGGTCATTGCATGCTACGGGAAGCCAGTTAACTGAGGTTTTATGGACTGCCTAAGATACATAAAGTGGGTGTTCCACTCAGACCCATTGTTTTGTTTATAGGCAGTCCCACATATGATGTGGGACTGCCCACATATTCCACAAAGAGTGGAATGGAGTACATGAAACAGGTGCAAGTGATTGTGCACCTGTTTCATGTACTCCATCCCACTCTTTGTGTGGCATCTGTTGTGCCTGCAAGAATTGTCTAATCTCTGCAGAGCTTCCATTTGCTGGCTTTGCAGAAACAAAATATGAACAGCAATGTCTAGCAAGTGATGGAGAGGAGCATATATCTTTGGGGGGTATGACCTTGAAAATTGTAAGGCATACCATAAAAACATTTTTATTATTATTGGTTTAACCTGTTTTTTATATTTCCCATTTTGTAACTGAATTGTGCAAATATAATTACTTTTTCAATTCAGAAAAAAAATTTAAAAAAAAAATTCTGAATTGCTAATTTAAAAAAAATATATAATTAAAAATTATTTTTTAAAAATTAACAAAAAATACAGTGACATTTGGCATGATTTTATTTGTTCCATTTAGGCATGAGTCATAGAGAGTTAAATCTTTTTGTGTTTTAAATTTTAGTGTGAAAAAGGAAATCACAGGGAGAAGATCTGATGAGTAAAAGGCCACTTACTTTTTCTGATAGAATCCTAATTATCACTGCTTCATCCACTACTCATTTTAAGTGTCTCTGATTATCCTTTCACTCTGATTCCTCTCACTTCAAAAGTTTACTTGTACATACACTATCATTTTCAATACATAAATTATACTATAGCCATATGGTATCTGAGCATTATTCATACATGCATAACTTCACATAAAATTATTTAAATCACATTCAACATACTCAACAGCCTCACCCTGCTGCCTGAACTCAGACATTGCAGAGTGAGTTACTGACCCTGTCCCTGGGAAACAGATCTTCCACTATCTAGAATGTATTCTTATGAAAAATGACTCCACAACACCACCTTACTTCATATGTCATTTTGATGTAAAACTATTTACAATATATATATATACACTCTACTATTTTTCCTATTTTCAATAGTAGTAATAAACAGTAAAAATTTTAAATACTTTTTTCTTCAGAGTTCATGAAGCTCTACCAAATTGTACAAGAGGACAACTCATGGTATATTCTGTGTCTTCTATTTCACCACAAGGACTCTCCTGTATAATGCCTGGCTGAGCATAATCTAGATTTCAGGCCATGTTCTGTTATGATCATTGTTGAAATCAAATAGATTTCAATAAAAAGAAATCTGTTTCTTTTTATTGTCCTCACATCAGGTGTAAAGGCACGTGTTGCCCTTCCTGTGTCAGAACTATTCCATTTATATAGTTAGAGTCTAAACACATCATCTTGAAACCTTACAGACTCTGCTGTTAAATCCTATTTACAATACTCCTTAACCAATTCAGGACAAGATCTCAATTGAGATTATGTATTGTAGCAAACTGCAGTCTTTATAGCAACGGTCAGGTCAGTAGGCTTATACCCAGCAAGTACTTATACCACATCATTTGAGACAGTATGACATGCTTGGGTGACAAGGAGAAGGGTATATATCTGTGCTGATATCAAACTTCTTTTGACAAGAGCATTTTGTACCCACGCACCCCATGCACTGCCTTAAATATGCTGGAAACATGCATATTTACAAATAACTATTGTTTAAAGGAAAATTAGTGTGTTCTGAAACCTTTAGCCTTTATGACAGCTTCTAGTCTCTGTGGAATGCTCTCCACCAGTTTATGATATTTTCTGCCAAATGGGGAAAAATATCAGAGTTCGGGGCTCTGGACTGGCCAGTCCAACTTTTTTTTTTTTTTTTTTTTTTAACACATCCTCAAACCAGTGCATTATAATCAAGCAGTATGACATGGAGTGTTGTCTTGCTGATACAGGTTTGCCTTTACCTGACATGCTGCCACAGTGTAGGTAACTCATTATTGTCTAGATAGACAATATGGCATTCATGGTTTTGTCCAAAACAAAAATGGACCCAGGCCAAGCACTGTTGGAACGGTACAGTCTGGAAGGTAGCATACTCTGGGCATCTGCCACACCCAGGCACAACTGTCATACTGGTCTACCATGACTCATCACTCCTAAGTATTCCACTGGTCTTTGGCACAAGAACAGCAGGCCTTACATCATGCTAGTCAGTATCAAGAATGGTGTAAGGCCTACTGTTTGGGGTGATTAGTGGCTTGTGGGCAACTGCACAACTAGTGTATACATATTGTGGTACCCCATATTGTGTGGCATGCTCTGCACTATACTGGTGCTGAAATGTGTCCCAGTCATCTCACTGAGGGCCTGTGTGTGCTGCAATAATGTTGATTTGAATTCTGATTGGATGATTTTTTGCAGAATTGTCTTTTCAGATTTGGAGGTTTTCGGTCATTTTTTTTTTTTTATGTAAATGAAAACAGGCTGCTTTTAGTACCAGTCCACTTCCATTTGGATCACATTCCCATTTGTCGATCTGGGAATCTTAGATGACATTGAAATGTTATATATAGATTGATTTCTTATTATGGCACCATGTTATCATTATGTGCTGGAACTCTGTTGATGGCAGCATCTTGCATTCAAAATCATACTACTGATTCCTCAAATGAGCATATCTTTAGTTGTATCTGACACAGAGTGCCCAGAAATTAATGGTAGGGCAGTGTGTGTCTGCCTGTAATATTCCTTGTCAGAAACTTCCTCATCTGAGATCCCTGGCTTTAACCCCCCCCACTGTGTTTTTTTTACTCAACTCTGCTAATTGCATGGAACTCATTGACTTCCTCCAGTGTAACTTTCCTTGATGATTTTAATGTTCAAAACTTGAGCTGGCTTCAGTTTTATAGTTAAATCGATCTAGCTGGTTAAGATGCTGAGGCGTTTGCAATTACTAAGGACCTCACACAGCTTGTTCGTTTACCCCCCCCCCCCAGAATACCAGACCACACATTCAACACTCTTGGTCTCCCCTTCACCAATAACCCTTTAAAGTGCATGGTCATTGTTAATGATCTTTTAAGCTCCTCAGATTGCAACTTGGTGTGGTATTTTCTCCAATGGAGCCTCTCTCTCTCTCTCTTTGATATAGCTGTTCTCAGCCTCATGTCATGGAATTACAATGCAAAATGGAATGATTTCTGTATGATTTCAGTTCCTCATTTCCTTGGTTGGATTTTGATTACTGTTTGTTCAGATCACGGCAGTAATATAGGATATTCCGCCATAAAACTTGTCCTTCATCTGAACCTTGGCTTTCCAATAAATGTCTTAAAGCTGTTTGCAATAAGAATGTAGCCAATTGAAATTGGCTTGTACTCAAATCCTGAAATTAACAATCATTTTACAATTGTGCCAGCCTCATTTTCTGCAAGCTGAAAATGAGGCTGGCAGCAATTGTAAAACGGTTATTAGCATTAGTAGAGGCATTTGATGCAAGAAAGCAAGCTTATGCAGCATCAGCCAAAAAAAAAATAAAGTAAAATAAATAAATAAAAAATAACCACTTCCACTTCACCCCTCTGTTCGTTCGAAATACCTGTCCAGCTGAGTCTTAAAAACTTGATTGTGTAAATCTTTACAAAATCAAAACTTGATTTTGTAAAGGCTAAGAATATAAAAATTGCATCTTGTTCCAATGTTAGTTGGGTATTCTGTTGTCTTACTAAAGCTGTTCGTTGTAGCCTTCTATCCATCTATATACTCTCACCTCTGTTACAAACTGATAGTTCTGTTGCATTCACAGCTAAAGCTGACTTACTAGCATCCTTCTTTTCTTCTAACTTTAGAATCAACAATCTTGGTAAATTCAGTGCCTCCCATGGTCTTTTGGTAGAAGTACATTAGAAGAATTCTAAATAATCTTGATGCTAATGACATTTTACTGTTTGTTCCCTGTATCCATGCTCATGAGCTTGTTCCTCTTCTGTGTTGCCTTTTTACACTTTCTGATTCCAGTGGTATTTTTCTTTCTGTTTGGAAATTTGTTCATATACACCAGTCCCTAAAACGGGCAGTATCCATCTCATTCAATTACTGCCCCATAATGCAAGAAAGCAAACTTACATAGCATCAGCCAAAAAAAAAAAAAAAAAAAACCCTTCCCATTTCACCCATCCATTCTCTCCAAATGTTTGTCTAGTTCTGCATTGAACTTATTTAAGTTGTTGACCTCCACTACAACAGATGGAAGTTTGTTCCAACTATCAACCACCCGCTGGCTAAAGGCAAATTTCTGCACATCTATTCTACAATTGTCTTTCCTCAATTTTAATTTATGTCCCCTTAGGTGAGTAATCTGAGCAAGAGGAACAATCCCATCAGCATTGAGCTTGCTCAAACCATCCAAGGCCTTATACACCTCAATTAGATCACCTCGCAGGTGCCTAGTCACCAGATTCTGCAATTTGCAGAACATAAGTGTTTTCAAATTAATGTGGGAATCTATCAACTGGTAACTCTTAAACAATTTTGAAACCTTCCATCTAATCATTGTCAATCCACTGGTGGTGTACTGGCTTATGTTACTTATCTTTGGACAAATTTGATGAAACTCAAGCAGTTGCTCTTGATATTTCTAAAACTTTTGATTGTGTTGGCATAAAGGTCTTGACACAAACACTCTTATGGATTGCTGACTCCTTTTTTGCATTTGGGTATGGAGTTTTCTCACTGCTGGTGTTCCCCAAGTTTGAGTACTTTCTTCACTCCTTTCCTCTTGTTTACTAATGAACCTTCTTGCACTGACTGAAAATGCTATCCACAGTTTTGCTAATTATAACAATATTTTAGCTTGCTGAGAAAAACGGATAACATAGGTTTTAGGTATAAACTCTTTAATATAAACAAGTTAAAGCACAAATTAAAATAAGATAAAATTAAAGTAAACAAATCACCAAAGCTTTCAGAGAGAGGTTGTCCTTTCTCAGTGGGAAAAGTGTTATTAAAAACAAGCATTAATACAAAAAATATAAAAAATTGAATATAATATAAATAAATAATATATGAATAATATAAATAAATTGAATATAATGTAATATAAAGAATTGTATTAACGCTTTTCCCACTGCAACCTATCTCCGAAAGCTTTGGTGATTTGTTTACTTTATTTTTATCTTAGCATTAGCATTAGCATTACTAGAGGCATATGATGCAAGAAAGCAAGCTTATGCAGCATCAGCCAAAAAAAAAAAAACACACTTCCATTTCACCTTTCCGTTTGTTCGAAATACCTGTCCAGCTGAGCCTTAAATTTATTTAAGCCATCAACTTCCATGACAAGGGATGGAAGTCTGTTCCACCAACCAACTACCTGCTGGCTAAAGGCAAATTTCCGCACATCTATCCCACACCTGTCTTTCCTCAATCTGAATTTATGCCCTCTCAGGTGATTATTCTGAGCAGGAGGAAGAATCCCAAAGGCATTGAGCATGCTCAAACCATTCAAGGCTTTATACACCTCTATCAGATCACCTTGCCAGTGCCTAGTCTCCAGACACTGTAATTTGCAAAACTTGTCTTTCTTCGTAAGAGCAACCCTTTGTTCCATTCACTAATCTTGTTACCCTTCTCTGTACTCGTTCCAGCAGCTCTACATCCTTCTTGAAATGAGGCCTCCAGACCTGTATACAGTACTCAAGGTGTGGCCTGACCATTGCCTTATACAAGGGAATAATCACCTCCTTATCCCTGCTAGAAAAATTACTGTATATCATTGACAATTGACAAGACACCATGAGCTACTCTTGCAGCCCTCCTGCACTGCTTAGAGAACTTCATATCTGCTTGCACAATTACCCCAGGTCCTTTTCATTCTCTACCACTGTCAGTATAGTACCACAGAGTTGATACGTTGCCCTGGGATTGCTGTTTTCCATATGTAGTACTTTACATTTGTCAATGTTAAACTTCATTTGCCACCTCTCAGCCCATCTGCTCAACCTTTTCAGATCCTGTTGCAGCAGCATAACATCAGTAGCGTCCTTAACAACCCTGCTAACCTTTGTATCGTCTGCAAACTTGGACATTAAGCTTGATATACCATCATCAATATCATTTATAAATACAGAAAACAATAATGGACCCAACACTGAACCTTGAGGGACTCCACTAATAACATTAGTCCACGATGAGCAGTGTCCATTGATTACCACTCTCTGTCTTCTTCCGGGGCGCCTCCGTAGCCAGGTGGGCAGGAGCAGCAGTGCGGTAGCATACGCTTCTTGATTAGACCGGGGTTCGAGCCCGTCACCACCAAATACGGAGGATGCGGAAAGGTCAGGGAACGACCACCGCATATCTCGGAGCAATATGGCCTTAGTTGCTAATGCTCCTAAAAACTAAATAAACAAACAAACAAACAAACAAACAAACAAACTGTCTTCTTCCACTCAACCGTCCCTTTATCCATAGCAGCAATTTCCCTCCAATGCCACACTGCTCCAATTTGTGCAGCAATCTTCCATGTGCAACAGTATTAAGAGCCTTTCTAAGATCCAAATATATAATATCAAAGTTATTCCCTGCATCCAGTTCTTTTGTGACTGCATCATAGTATCCAATCAAATTGGTCAGGCAAGACTGTCCCTTAACAAAACCATGCTGTGTCCGCGCTATAACTGAAGTCTTGTCTAGATGATCCTGCAGTGCTTCTTTAATCAGGGCCTCCATTAATTTTCCTGGAACAGAAGTTAAACTCACAGGTCTATAATTACTTGTGTCAGCCTTTGATCCTTCTTTGTGAATTGGGGTCACATTTGCACATCTCCAGTCCATGGGTACCTCCCCTGAGTCCAAGGAAGCTCTCATAATTATGGCTAAGGGTTTGCCTACTTCCTTTGCTGCCTTCTTTAATATAACTGGATAGATTCTATCCAACCCAGGTGCCTTTCAACAATTTCTCCTCCACTTTACTCTCAGTTATTACAAGATTATCTAGCTTACTGCCAGAGTTGAATACACCTCTGGCATTCCCCTCGCTGAATAACTCCTCATGTGTGAATGTCGATGCAAAATATTCATTTAGTTTGTTAGCTACCTGAGCAGGATCATCAACAGTTGAACCATCGATATCAAGTGTACCAATCTGATTCATCCCCTTCCTTCTAGAGTTCACATAAGTAAAGAACTTTTGCTGTTTTTCTTTGCATCCTTTGCCAAAGATTTCTCGTAATCTGCCTTCGCCTGTCTAACCTCCTTTGTAACTTGGTTACAGATCAGCTTATATCTATCATAGGCTTCTGTGTCACATGTTAATTTATATGTATCCCCTGCATTTTTCTTCTCTGCCATATGTCTCAGTTCATCTGATATCCATTTAGGATTAAACCTTGAACAATATTTCTTAGTTGGTATGTAAAGCCTAGTAGCTTCCAAGATAAGTTCTTTGAATGGTTCCCATTTTGAATTTGTTGTTGGTCCCACTGTATGGAATTTAAATACTGTCTCAGACCATCGTAGTCACCTTTATGAAAGCAAAAACCCTTCCCTTTACCCCTGATGGTAGTTACCTCTTTGAGTAAATCCCACTTCAGCACACTGTGATCACTGCCACCTAGTGGTTCCTTTATCTGCAGATTCTTAATGCATGAAAAATCACTACTGATAATCAGATCAAGAGTATTACTCCCTCTAGTTCCCCCCGAACATGCTGATGTAGAAAACAATCATCCAATAAATCCACAAAAGCCTTGCTAGTGTGTGAGTGACCAACCCTCAAATTCCAGTCAATATCTGGGAAATTAAAATCCCCCATTATAAGACTCTCTGATTTACTGGCCAACTCTATTTCCCTGTACAGTTTCTTATTATACTCATCAGAGTCATTAGGCCTATAGCACACTCCTACTCTCAATTTTGATCTTCCAATGCTTATGTCACACCAAACCGACTTGACACTGCACTGTCCAGCGATGTCGACTGGCTTCACTTCCTTGGATTTTATGTGTTTCTTAACTAATAGCATAACCCCTCCTCCCTTCCTATTCTGTCTGTCCTTTCTGTTCACATTGTACTCCCCAAATTCCAGTTCTTCATTCCTTATATCTGTGTGACACCACGTCTTTAATATCCCAACAATATCTGCCTTTGATGTTTTGAGCAATACCTCAAATTCATCAAATTTATTTACCAAGCTCCTAGCATTGGTGTACACGCAAGTATACATGCACCTGTTCCTATTCTTAGCTACCCTAACACAACCCATGTGTTTACTTGTACCGCAGTGACTCCTAGCAGTCTCTGAAATATCTTATTTTAAATATGAAATATCTTATTTAAATAATTTAAATATTTTTATTTTAACCTGAGTTTTTACCTAAAACCTATTTTATCTGTTTTTCTCAGCAAGCTAAAATATTATAATGTATAATCCTGAGAGCAGAGGCCTATTTCAATTTTGCTGATGATATGCACTACATTCTGCCATCCAGTTTGAGAAACCTTGCTGGCCCAACATCATCTTCTTGATTGTCACCACCAATTTCATAAGTGCTGATTTACTGGTAGTTCTCTAATAGAGTGAAGAAAACTCAGCTTCAGACTTTTTTAAAAATTAGGACTGTCTTATTTTGCTCAGAAAAAGAGAGAGAGAGAAAAAAAAAAAAGAAAAAAAAGTACTACTCCCATGCTCATCTTTGACACTTTGATTTAGTCAAGTTCATATCTCTTAGGAATTACCCTGACTTACCAATTTTTTGTTATAAAGACACCATAAATATTTTGCTTCATTTACATCAAATAACTGGGTTTTTTTTTTTTTCTCACAGCTGGAGTGGGAAACCCTCTTTCTCTCAAGCTTTTAGACTCCGTTCAAAATGGAATAATCAGATTAATTAATGATCCATCTCTCTACTCTCCTGAATTGGCATTTGTAATTCCCCACTCTCTTCCAAACCAGTCTGAATATGTGGCATGTGTTTAGAATGGTATGAAAGAGAGCAGAGGAATTACAAAATGTGAACTCTCAGAAATACATTTTTCTCTTTCACTTATGCCTTCTGTTTCTCTTCTCCGGCACAACCCATTTTTCACTGTACTTCCTTCAAAATTATTATCTACAGGAAGCGAAGTCTAATGTCAGTGAGTATATTTCGTCTTTAGCATGGTACAAGTGCTGTGTTGTATGTTTTAATTTTTAGGATTTTCAAATAAAAAAAAAAAAATATTGTAGGGGACGAGTGTTTTGCTGTCCTTGCTAGAAATTATTGCATGGAGAGGACAGTGTTGAAAGGTGCATTTGTTAAGTTGATTTGGTATGTTTCTCCACAGTGCACCATTTTATTAGGCATTTTAGCTGAACAACTTCCCATTGATGCTGTTGGACATCTTTGCAAAATTGCATGTTGACTCTTTGTAGGTTTATTTTTTGAATTCCTTGTCGTTGTAAAATAGAAATAAGGGGAAGCCAACATGTTATTTGGAGGCATAAAAAAAAAATAATAAACTGCAGCAAGCTAGACAGCTGAAGTCGGCACAAAACGTTTCACAAAGGGAGTGTCTTATAAATCTGCAGTGGTGGACTCCAACCCTCTCCTTTCCAAAAAATTTTGGGTAGAATCTCATTTAAAATCGGCTGCTTTCTTTAAGTAAAAAGAACAGTGCAGGTTAAAATTCACATAGAGCATACTGCCCATTCATTCTGTGTGAATTTGATAACAGTTCTATATCAGATCGATTTGTGAAATAGTGTGCAGACTAACTTTTTTTTTCCATCATCACCCTCCAAGCTAGTGTAAATGTTACTAATGTGCAGAGTGACTCTACAATTCTTATGCATGCATACAAATTAAATTCAGATCTGTGAATTGTTGATTTTTTGATTTTCAAGAATACAGAGTCAAATTTAGCTTAAAGATTCAACTCCACTCTAATTTAATCATTTGGAACGTCACTGTAACTATAGATAATAGCAAATATATGAATTGTAATTATTGAAATAACAGCTTAATGTTATATTCAGAATAGGATAATGTGAAAAAATAATTCATGTTATTGAGCATGAATCCTTTTAATAAAACAATTTTTGAGTCTGTGATACTTTGAATTTGCAATTTTATTAAATTATTTTTGTATTCTCTAATTTGTTGTAAGAAATATCATACTACATATTGAATCATGTATGAATTTTTTTAAGTAATAACACTGTTTGTGTAAATATTGTACAGCTCACAGCCAAGGTATTATTGTAAATGAAATTTTATTGAAAAAATTGCTAACGCTTAATTATGTAAATAAGTGATATCTAGTTCGTAAAAAATATCACAGAGTATTTAGCATTTTCTTTGATGTTGAAAAACATGGGGAAAAATTTTCTGTATATATATTAAACTGGATAGGGTTAATAAATTGGAAATACTAACATATGAGGAGAAAAACTGCCTGTGTGTTTGATTTTAAAATTTTGTACCCTTTAACAAAGTAAATTTACTTTTCAAATGTTCATGATAATTCATGAAGACATTCTAAATGAAAATGACACTTTGTTTCTTAAATACGAGGGGTGATAATTTAATTCACACACACTGGTGCAAGATTTTATGTTTATCATGCAAACTTTCCATAACTGCCACTAGAGGGGCTCTCCCTGATCGCTACCGAGCAGATGCTGTGCGAGCATGCCAGTACTCGAGCTAGTGTTGCATGAAGAGTTTTTTAGCTGTCTGTCACTGATGATTATTTTGAAGCAAGTGTGTCGGACATTCAGATTGAACAGCGATATGTTATTGTGTCAGATGGGGCTTAAATGCATCAGAAACAGTTAAGGAGACGAATGAAGCGTATAGTAATGAGTGCCTTGGTAGGACGGCCATATTCCAGTATGACCGAACTTTCCAGTGTGAAGTGGTTTCTCCATCAAGAAAATGCCAGGCCCCATATGGCTAATATCGTGCAGGCAGTGATCACTGCCATAGGTGCCGAGGTTTTGCTATATCCCCCTTATTCACCAAACTTATCCTCGTGTGATTTCTTCCTGTTTCCACATCTGACGAAAGCTCTGAAAGGCAAGAATCTCACACAACAGTGCTCTCGGAGCCACAATGGAGCACTTCGCAGTCTTTTGAAAAATGACTTTCGAAAAAAGCATTTAATGCATGGGTGTGATGGTGAAAGTGCGAAAAGTTAATGGGAGAGTATTTTGAGAAAGAGAAATTCACATATGATTCAGATGATGACAATCAAGATGCACCAGTCTGCAAATTAAATGATCATCCCTCATATATTCAGCAGCTGGAACGCAGCTATAATGTTATCTTTCAAAACATTGCATATGATAAATAAATTAGAGAAAATAGTTACTAGTTTTCACACACAAATAAATTTCAATTTTCATATCAGAAGCTACAGTTGTTTATCTAAAATCTTTCAGAAATGGAGCTGTACTAACTTTAGGTTAATATCTTTTAACAGTGAAGGTTATGTTCACTGTTGAAAGATAATTGTGATTGGATTGTTTAGGTTGAAAAATTTACTTATACAACTTCATTAAACTAAACATGAAGTGTGACATTTATGTGAATTTTGTGCAATTTTTGAAATTTTAGAACTGAAGCTATAACATTAAGAAAATTTTATGAAGAATGTCTATTAGCATTAGCAGAGGCATATGATGCAAGAAAGCAAGCTCATATAGCATCAGCAAAAAAAAAAAAAAAAAACTTTCCCATTTCACCCATCCATTCACTTCAAATGCTTGTCTGCCTTGAACTTATTTAAGTTGCTGACCTCCACTACGACAGATGGAAGTTTGTTCTAACTGTCAACCACCTGCTGGCTAAAGGCAAATTTCCGCACATCTATTCTACAATTATCTTTCCTCAAGTGAATAATCTGAGCAAGAGGAAAAACCCCATCAGCACTGAGCTTGCTCAAACCATTTAAGGCCTCATACACCTCAATTAGATCACCTCACAGGTGCCTAGTCTCCAGATGCTGCAATTTGCAGAACTTAAGTCTTTCCTAGTAACAGCAATCCTTAGTTCCACTCACCAATCTCGTTATCCTTCTCTGTACTCATTCCAGCAGCTCCACATCATTACTAAAATGAGGTATCCAGACCTGTATACAGTACTCAAGGTGTGGCCTGACCATTGCCTTATACAAGGGGACAATCACCTTATCCTTGCTAGCAAAATTTCTGTATATCATTGATAAGACACCATGAGCTACTCTTGCAGCCTGTCTGCACTACTCAAAAAACTTGATATCTGACTGCACAGTTACCGGAAAGGTATTTTTCATTCTTTACTACCCCGAGTGTACCACACAGTTGGGACGTTATTCTGGGGTTACTGCTACCCATATGTACTTTACATTTGTCAATGTTAAACTCGAGTTGCCACCTCTCAGCCCATCTGCTCAACTTTTTTAGATCCTGTTGCTGTAGTATACTATCATTACTTGATGAGAATCAACCGAAAGAGCAAGCTGGCTTTAGGACAGGATTCTCAACTATGGATCACCTTCACGTAATATCACAGCTAATAGAGAAAGAAAATGAATATAAAACACCATTATATTCCTTTATTAGCCTAGACAAAAAAGACAGTAGCAAATTTAAAATTAAGAAAGGAGTTTGACAAGGAGACACTATCTCCGAAGTTGTTTACTGCTGCCCTTAAGGAAGCTTTCAGAAGATTAGACTGGTCGCAGAAAGGAGTCAATGTGAATGGAGGGTACCTAAACCATTTACAATTTGCAAATGACATTGTGGTCATAAGCCATGATCCCAAAGAATTAGAGGAAAATCTTAATCAGTTATGCACAGTTATTAAGGATTTTAGACTAAAGATGAATATGGCTAAAACAAAAGTAATGATGAACAAGTATGCCACAAAAAGGGACATAATGATTGAAGGAGCAGTAATTGAAAAGGTGGAGTCATACTTATCTGGGACAAGTTATTAGCTGTAATAATGAGAAATGGCTGGAAGTCAAGAGAAAAATAAATTTTGGATACTGAGGAGCAATATACCACTTTGTCTGAAACGTAAAATAATGAACCAATGTATACTCACCACCATGACTTATGGAAGAGAAGCTGAGACTACACAGCGAAGAATGGAATGAATTATATTGGGAATCAGACTGTTAGATAAGAAAAGAAACACATGGATTAGGGAGGCACCTCTGTAGCCAGGTGGGCAGGAGCAGCAGTGCGTAGTACGCTTCTTGATTAGACTTGGGTTCGAGCCCATTACCATCAAATACGTAGGATGCGGAAATGTCAGGGAATGACCACCGCATATCCTTGGAGCAATATGGCCTTAGTTGTTAATGCTCCTAAAAACCAAATAACAAAACAAACATGGATTAGGCAGCAAAACTCAAGTAAAGGACATTCTTATAAAAACTAAAGAACTAAAATGATCTCGGGCAGGACACATAGCTCGAAGACATGATGACAGATGGACTAAGAAAATAACAGAATGGTACCCAAGAGGAGCTAGAAAAAACCTGGAAGACAACGGCGGAGATGGATAGATGAAATTCATGAGTTTGTGGGTAGTAAATGGATGGCCATTGCACAAAACAGAAGGCACTGGAAAGTTGCTAGAGAATCCTTCATCTTGCAGTGGATTGAAAATGGCTGATGATGACGACGACTATCATTACTGTTATTAGCAACCCTGCCAACTTTTGTATCGTCTGCAAACTTAGACATTAACTCTGATTTAACAATATCATTGATAAATACAGAAAACAATACTGGATCCAACATTAGGTAATAACATTAGTCCAAGAAGAGCAGTGTCCATTGATTACAGAGTCCATTGACCTCTGTCTTCTCCCACTTCTCCATCCTTTTATCCATTGTAGCAACTAGCCCTTAATGCCATATTTCCTATTTGTACAGTAGTCTTCCACGTGTAACAGTATCAAAAGCTTTCCTGAAATCAAAGTATATGATATCAAAATTATTCTTTCCATCCAGTTCCTTTGTAAACACATGATAGTATCCAATCAAATTTGTCAGACAAAACTTCCCCTTAACAAAACCATGCTGTGTCTGAACTATAACTGCAGTCTTCTTTAGATGGTCCTTCAGTGCTTCTTTAACCAGTGGCTCCATTATTTTCCCTGGAACAGAAGTGAAACTAACAGGTCTGTAATTACTTGTGTCACCCTTTGTGAATTGGGGACACATTTGGACATCTCCAGTCCATGCAGACCTCCCCTGAGTCCAAAGAAGCTTTCATAATTATGGTTAAGGGTTTTCTTACTTTGCTGCCTCCTTTAATATAACTGGATGGATCCCATTCCCCAGATGGCTTTTTTATGTTCAATTTCAACAATTTCTCCTCCACTTTGTTCTCAGTTATTACAAACTCACTAAGCTCCCTGTTAGAGTTTGATAAACTTCTGGCATTCCCCTCCACTACCCTTCAGACTTCCTCATGTGTGAATGTAGATGTAAAATACTCATTTAGTTTGTCAGCTACCTCAGCAGATTCATCAACAATCGAACCATCGATATCAAGTGGACCAATAAGTAAAGAACTCTTTGCTGTTTTTCTTTGCAGCCTAATCGAAAGATTGCTGATAATCTGCCTTTGCTTGCCTAACCTCCTTTGTGACTTGATTACATACTATCTTATATCTACCATAGTCTTCTGTGTCACCTTATAATTTATATGCATCTTTATTCTCTGCCACGAGTCTCATTAGTTTATCTGCCATGCATTTAGGCCTAAACCTTGAACCGTATTTCTTAGTTAGGACAAAAAGCCTAGTAACTTCCAAGATTACTTATTTGAATTCTTCCAATTTAGAATTTTCCATTGGCAACAACATCAGTTGATCACATTGTATAGAATTTAGAAACTGCCTGAGACCACTATAGTCATCTTTACGAAAGCAAAAACCCTTCCCTTTACCCCCAATGATAGTTGCATCTTTTAAGTAAGTCTCACATCAGTACATTGAAGTCACTACTACCAAGTGCAGGGATTGGCAACCTTTTTTGAATGAAGAGCCATTTTTGATCTAATTAAAAAAAAAAAAAAAAAATCCGAAGAGCTGCACCTCAGCTCAAGCTGTGGTGTGTGGCTCTTCGGATTCTATTTTTTCTGAAAAAACATAAAAAGCATCCAATCAGGTAAGAATTAATGTGAGTTTTGCTGCTGAACTTCTTGGGTGAGTCTCAACATCAAGCAAGTACGCCGTAATTTTCATCTTTAAACATGCTGGGAGACTTTCATCGTTCAGACGGTTTATTGATTTATTTTTAATATAGTTCACGTTTGATAATACAGTGGATTCCGGTTATTTGGGCCACCAGTTAATCGGGGCAGCCATTTATTTGGGGAAAATCTTAAAAATACAGAACCCAATCAAGAAAATAGCCAGGGTTTATTTCACTTAATTGGGACAACATGCCGTTTAATCAGGGCAGGAGAACGCAGCACTGGAGATTACCCTATGATTGTTTCTGACCGTACCACGTGGTTCGGTCAGATTTCTGGAGGTCACAACCATAAAACAATAAAAACAATTAGCAGTCACCTGCTTATTGGGCTTTTCTGTTAGTGAAATCTATCATAAACGGATAGTAAACTCGATCTTATTGAATTTGCGATAATACCGACAGCTGGAATTCTGTGGGTTATTATGGTGAAATGTGTTTACACTTCTATGGAATCTCCAATCATATAAAAAAAATAATTTTCAGAATCTTCTCTTCATTCCTATTGCCTTCACTTTCCTAACCTCCTTTGTGACTTGATTACAGACTATCTTATATCTACCATAGGTATCTGTGTCTCCTGATAATTTATATGCATCCCATGCATTTTTCTTCTCTGACACGAGTCTCATTAGTTCATCTGACATTCATTTGCGCTTAAACTTTGAACAGTATTTCTTAGTTGGCATGAAAACCTAGTAGCTTCCAAGATTACTTACTTGAATGCTTCCCAGTTGGAATTTGCTGTTGGTAACATCAGTTGATCCCACTGTATAAAAACTGTCTGAGCCCACTGTAGTCACCTTTACAAAAGCAAAAACCCTTCACTTTACCCATGATTATATTTACATCTTTACATAAATCCCATATCAGTATGCTGTGATCACTGCCATCTAGTGGTTCCTTTATCTGTAAATTCTTAATGCATGAATAATCCCTACTAATAATCAGATCAAGAATATTACTCTCTCTCTGGTGCCTCTTGGAACATGCTGCTGTAGAAAACAATCATCCACTAAATCCACAGTCTTGCTAGTGTGTGACTGACCAACCCACAATTTCCAGTCAGTATCTGGTTAGTTAAAATCCTCCATTATAATACATTCTGATTTACTGGCCCACTCTATTTCTCTGTATAGTTGTTCATTGTACTCATCAGGGTCATTTGTCCTATAACACACTCCTATTCACAGACTAACGGTAGCTTATGGCTACCATTAATCTGTTAGTCTGTGAATTCCCCCCCCCCCCTAACAGTTTTTCGAGCAACTTAACACTGCCTCGACAGCATCAGCAAATATTCTTGCACCCTTCCTATTTAAGTGTATCCCATTTCTGTAGAAGTAGTCTCTCCTGTTAGCAAGCACAGACCACGCTGAAAAAAATTCTACCCCGTGAGCCTTGCACAATCTCTCCAGGGCCAAATTGATTGACAAGCCTCTCATATACTCCCTCCTATTGTGTCTGGGCAGAATTGGAGACACTTTCAAATTTAACCCTAACTCGTGACTTTTTTCCAGCATTGTAGTCCCTGTACTTGTTATGTAAATCTTCAGATCTCTTACTCTTAAGGTCATTAGTGCCAACATGTACAACAATATCACCTTTTGTGCCCTACAGCATTATTGGCATTTGTTCCTGGCAGACAAATACTGGTCCTGTTCCACCTATCCTTTTTGCATAATATATTCCCCGTCTCCCTGACAATAGAGTCACCGACAATAACTAGTTCCTGTGGGACCAGTGCATTCTGCTTTGGATATTGCTGCTGTGTTGCCTGATGTACAGGTTGAGCTCTGACATTGAGTTGGGCAGCTGAGAGCTTGATGGGTCCCTCATGTTAATTTCTTCGAGGGCATTTGCCCTACACCTCAAACTTTCATAGATGCCCATCAGAACCACAGCCAGTCATAGGGTTTGTGGAGCTGTGTGCAAAAATAAATGCGGGGCTGAAAAAAATAATTAAAATAAAATCACAGAAAGTTTTATCAAAAAAAAACTAATTGTAATTCTGCGTGCTTTTTTCGCTGCAAAATCATAATTTGTGAAAAATCTATGCCACTGCAAATGTTTCTTTGAATTGCAACTAGCTATAGTCCAACTAGTCTGCTCGAGCATAAATAATTTTTTATACATTTTAATTTTGAAAAACTACGCTTTACGGAAGCAACAGTTACTAGAAGGGTAAGTACAATTCTCAGAGCAATGTACCTATTTGGATAAACAAAATTTAGTTTATTATTAACCAGATACTTAAGAATATCCATCAAAAAAATTACATTTATCACTGACTAGATTAATTAAAGATTTCAGTTCTTCAAAGGGCTTGACACCATCTATATCATAACTACTTTCATCTTTTAATATTGCGTAAAGGTCCATACAGTTTTTTAATAAATCTTCATTCAAAATTGAGCAAAGACTTAAAATTATATAGAAATCCAAACGATCACCGATGGGTTTTCAAATAATTCAAATCTTTGGTTAAAGGATTCAATTACACGATCCACTATTAAAAGAACATATTCTATACGATATTTATCTTCGTCAGATGTGCTCTCATCGTGGCTTTCATATTCAAATTGTCTTCTTACTTTTGAGGAAATAAAGGTTCAATTCCATTTTCTGCAGCAATTTCCTTCGTCAATTTTAAGCCTGAATCATATCCAGTTCTAAAACTCTTAACATTTTGAGATTGTCCAAATGTGATAGAGCTACATCCATTTTCATTTCCCTTTGTTGCATAATTTTGCTTACTCTGTTTACTTTAACTAACATCTTATACCATATTACATTAGAAAGAATAAAAGGAAAAGAGCCGATTTCTTTTAGTGAAGAATTAGCTTCGCTCACACTTTTAGGATCCTTAGAATCTTTTATAATTTCTTCAAATACCCAAAGAATTTCTTTAATTTAAAATCTAATTGTCTTGACACTTTCGATGCAACATTCCCGAGTTTCCAATAATGCTTCTGGAGTAATATTTTTTTGCCACATCGTATCTGTAATTAGAGGCAGAAAGAACCGTATAAATGCGTTGAACAGTTCCAAAATAAGTAACTGCTTTAGGTGACACCAGGCAATATCCCCAACAAAAGGTTAAAGTATGACATCCACAAGGTGTAAAAAAGGTTCTTGGATTTTTTTTCATTATTTGTGCTTGCACTCCAGATCTAAAACCCTTCATGTTTGCCCCATTGTCGTAGGCTTGGCCTCTGCAATCGGATAGTTTAAGGCCTAAATTTTCTAAGTGTGATACCAGTGTATCAGCTAAACCAGCTCCAGTAAAATCTTTTACAATTAAAAATCCCGTAAAACTTTCATTTATTTCGATGTGTAAACATATCGTAAAATGTAAGAAAGCGATGCGATATGCCAGGATGGGAGTTTAATGGCGCATAAGCTACTATGGCTATAATGCGATATGTCAGGAGTACAATCCAAAATCACCAAATATTTTGAAGCTTGAACTCTTTCAGATATTGATTCGATAATTCTTTAATTGCCCACTAAAGAAATTATTTCATTCTGAATACTTTTACTTAGATAGAGACTTTTTCTATGTTTACTTCTTTCTGCTGCATCGATATGTTCCTTAAGAATGGGATCATAGTTTGCCAAAAGTTCTACAAGACCTAAAAATTTCCATTGTTTTGCAAAAATAATAGGAACCCCTTAGTGCTAAATTGTGTTCTGCAAAGTATTTTATTATAGATATGACTCCATCTAGAATATTTCTCCATTTTTGTTTTTCCGCTAAATACATTTCGCGGCTTTGAATATTTACAGAGGACTTCTTCAAAATTCGCGTTCTTGCTTCTTGCCAACTGCTGATTGCTTTAAAATGACTGTTGGAGGTTTCATGTTTTTTTAAACCGGGAACTAGCATGTTGCCAGTCATTTAATCCTTCATTCCCAAGCTGACCTGTAACTTCCAAACTAAAAAGCTTGCATGGAAAACAAAAAATTGCATTTGCAGCTTTTGAGTAAACAAGCCACTCTCGTTCCATGATCTGACCATTATTCATTTTTCTTTTGTTGTAAACATTAGAAAAACACTTGTTTAATTCATCTTTTGGGTAAGTCTGCAAAGTTGTTTTAACTGGACCTTTCTCCACTACCTTTCTGTATTTTGTGGGCCAGAGCCCTGGATCTTGCATTTGAGAAAGATCTCGATTTGTGTCGGAATTCTCTTTTTCGTTTTCTCTATCGCCATGGACGTCAGGACGTGATATTAATATGTGGAGGTACATCTGTAGATTGTGATGCACTTGTCATTGTGAAATTTGTTAGAACTAGAGCGCCACTTTCGAAACATTTGAAGTCTTCTCTTTTTTGGAGTCCTTTTTCGGCTTTTCTATGTTTTCTTTTTTCAAATACTTAGTCATAGATCCTTTTAGGCTACTAATAAATTCTTTATCAGCCCCACCAACATATTTTCTTCCGAAGTCTCTATCTCTGCTCGTCATTTTCTATAAATTTTTTTTCTAATTAAGTTTTATTAATTAAAATTTTCAAAATAAAATACCGTATTTAATTGCATACCCTAAATTTAGGAAGGTGAAATTAAGAAAAAAATATAGGGTACTTGATAAATGATACCCGCGTAAGCCGCACACCCCAAATTTTCGACCAAGATTAATGAAAAAAGGTGTGCTTATGCAAGTAAATATATTTACTTGCCATATTTACTTGCATAAGCTTAAGCTTATGCAAGTAAATATGGCACATTTTATTTTAGACAAAATCTGAGGAAAACTAGACCAAACTGTTTGTTAAATATTACTTACCAAGAGAGATTATAGGTCGCACAACTCAAAACAAAAAAGATTTGCCAGAACACTAAAGTCACGTCGCACACTACATGTGGAACACGCCCGCTGTCAGCATTATACCGAAAATGACTGAGGAACTTGTGGACACAAACAAAAACGACCCTAATTCTAATAAGGAACCAGCTGTTGAAATCTCAACTGTGACGTGTATACGCTTATTGGCTCACGAAAATTGTTCCCTCCTCAGCGCAGGTCAACCAATGATTCGAATGAAAGTGTAGCATGTAAACATGCCCCGGATGGTCTAGAAAATAGCTATGCAACGCCTAACCCACTTATTGTTTTGACTAACTTTACATCCTGTTGAAGGATGATTTATGCGATTTTATTAGTGTTAGGAGACAGAATAAAAAACAAATTTTCACATTCAGCGTGAGGATGAAATCCAATGTTAAATTTGCGACTTACTGTAAAGTACAATTTTTTTGAATCAGGGTTCAATGTAAGTATTAAAATTAAGGCTAATCCTTCCTTGAGAATACTACTCCTTCCTTGAGTATTCTCCTCTCCTTAATTTTCACCTGGTAGAGCACGAGGATGTATATGGCTTATGTTCATGTTCCCCTTCCAGTTTTGGGGATGCCTTTCCCTACATCCCCATTGTTTCTCTCCCCCTCCTGCTGGTACAATCTGTATCCCCACTCTATTTTTTTTTAAAAAACTCCCATCAGGAAGCTCAGGCGACCCTGGTGTGGGTTTGCCAGCATGCTTAACTCCATATGTGACCATCTCCTCAGACCTAAGAATGGTAATGAGGGGGTTCTACTAGAGGGTCCCTTGGCCAAGAGTCAGTTCACATGTATACGGACCCCTTACATGGTGGTGTCATGGGTACGTGTGCATTTACAACACTAAGTGAATATAACACCAAACTACGCGAACCTACATGCATACTCTTTGTTGGCTTTTGCAGTGATCTGTTTTACATCGTGGTGACATAAACCCGGAGATTGGGGGAACCCATGGTGCCAGTTGACCCTCAACACTATACACAGTGTCCTTTCTGTATACACTGTACTCCCCATTTTGAAATACTGCATCCCTTATATCTGAGTGACACCATATCTCTGATATCCTCACAATGTTTGTATTTAATGACTTAACCAGCACTCCAAATTTATCAAATTTATTTACCATGCACCTAGAATTGGTGTATAAGCAAGTATACCTGAATCTGTTCAGGTATATTTGCATAAACACCAAATTGAAAGCCAAGCCTTGTTCCTTGGCATTTACATAGTTTATACTGCGACACAGAGTATACTATGTGGTTTAAGAGGAGATCCCCCCCCAGTGCCACTTGACAATAAACACTATACCCTTTCTGTATGGTGTTCATATTTTGGTGCATCAATTTCGCCCCTTCCTCCCAGGTGTCGGATCCAGAGGAGGAAGCCACCTTAAGGAGAGTCGCTCCTTAAAGCGTGAAGCTGGATGACAGTGAAGATGGAGGGAACAGATGAAGAAGATTAAGGTGAACAACAGGAAGACAGTCTACCTGGAAATAGGAAGTTAAAGGGATGAAGAAGCCCATCCTCACATGAGGGGGGGAGATGCTAAGGAAAAGTAAAAGGTTTGTGGTGGTAGGATTCACCAGGCGAAATGTTGGGGTGGGGGAATAGAGTCAGAGTACCCTATGTGGGGGGGGAAGAGTCCGTTCTATGGATACACAGTGCAGCTCTACATGAACTCCAACCCTGGCCAGACTAGCTGTTACCAGTGTCAGCAAGGCAGGGTGGCTCCCTATGGGTTACCTCCACTGCAGTACAAGTAGGGTAGGGGCCTACCAGAACACTACATACTCTTCATATGTTCAAATCTTAGGGACACTTCCACTCTTATAGATATGCACACTTTTTTTATTATTATTATTAATCATTTAGGGGCAGACTGATAGGTGACAACAGTCACTGACTCATATGCCTCCTTTCATGCATCATCACCATACATTCAGAGACAGGACACAAATACGACCTAAATAAACACAACTGGCAAGACATCCACACTTTTTTTTTTTGACTCATCACAACTACATTCACTCGGCCACTGCACAGTTTACACATGTGAATTTACTTGCACTCACATTTGTACATCTTAACCTGCAAAACAACCTTTTTTTATACATATATTTATATATATACACACATGCACATATTCAAGGTATGACAAGTAACATTTATTGGACATTCTCATTCACGGTGATCCCTTTTATAACCGTACCCTGAATAGACTTAGTACATACATTTTATAGATTCCCCTCCTGGTTAAGTGGACTCATTTCCCATCTAGTGAGTTGCACATATCAACATTAGTTATACTATTACATACATACATACACACACTCCATCAAAAACATTTCCCTTCATACTTTCACTGGGTGGAAAACATTCTAGTTGGCCAGTCATTATCAGTAGTTGTTACAGTCAGAGAGAGGAACTTTTCAAAGTAGAGGTGGGTGTCACAGTTTAGGTTATCACTGCATGGTTGCTTCTTCTAGTCTCAAAAGCTTTTTGAGCAAATTCAGAGAAGGCCATGTAATGCATGTCATTAGAGATGAGAAGTTCATCTCCATGGCTTATTGGTCCTATTTTTCTCATGAGTATACATCTGTGAGGATAATAATTGTGGCAGCCGTATAAGACATGGGTCCAATCCTCATCTGCACCATGAGTACATTTTGGGGTTGTGTGTGTGTGTGAGGGCAAGTTTACATAGTTTTGTGTTCAGGGAGCCATATCCTGTTAGCAAAAATGTAATGTATAAGCCTGGTGCAAACCAGGATGGAGGTTTGGGGGAGACTAGGGTTACCTGTGGCAGGAACTTCCTAATGACATCCCCTTAATCTGACCGGTCCCATCTGTCTTGCCATTGCTGGTATAGACAGGTCAGTATCCTTTTCTGTTCCTGTTCAGGATCAGCTGTTAGGTCTATGTTGATCCCTATGATGTCAGTGGGGATCTGCCTTCTAAGCCTATAATCGAGGCCTCTTCGAATTATTTCCAAATCTAATGGCAGCACACCAGCCAGAATCTGCAGGGTAGGTGTGCTGACCATGTGGCATGCCCTGGTAATTGTAAGTAGGATGACACACTGGATTGGATCCTAGTTTAGCTCTAGTGTTCACTAGTAGCATTCTAGGAAACCAGATGCCAGCCCTGTAAGTAATTACTGGGAGGAAGATAGCATTATAAATAATAGCCAAGCATTAGTTGGGCAGTCAACATTCTCAGAAGAGATTTCTCAAAGAGCTTTAAACAGACTTGATTCAGAAGAATTTGGGCAAAAGTGGGAAGCCAAACATATTTTTGGCAGCATTCTTACTACATAGATCAGTGAGGGCCATTGGATCGGAAGAAAGTGTCCACTATAGGAAGGTGTCTGCTTTGCAAAGGTCTGTGTAGCCAGTTTCAATAATTTGGTAAATTGAAATTCACTGTATCTGGTTCTTATCTCTCACTTTTTTTTTTATCGATTATCATTAACTAATGATTTGATTAATTAATAAACTAATCCACATTAATTATTATCAATTAAATTAGTAAAAATGAATATAAATGACTTTGTTTAGAGCATTTCATTTTCACTATAGATAATTAGATCACTTACTAATTCATATTCATCATTTTAGCTCACAGAATTTTTATAATGTAATCATATACATCCACCCTTTCATGGATCAAAACCCCTCCCATTTTAAATTTCTGCCTACAGCTCTGCTACAAACAGCAAGAAATTATTTCTTAAAAAATTAGCAAGCAATGAATATAATGCCTAGGAAAATTTTGACCAGTATTCCAAAGGAAAATCAGCATTCATGAACAAACTTTGCTTGTAGCTACTTAAACAACCAAGCATTTCTCACTGCCAAGTGGAAGAGTGTCACAGCACAGGAAAATAGTCAGTGTCCCTCAGTCAAAAAGCTGTATGCCACTGTCTCTAAAGCAGTTATAAAAGTAATGTCAAGCATCACATAGTTGTTCTTACTGATATATACAGTAATATTGAATGTTTGTATGTTTTGTAAAGGAGGTTTGTAGACACCTCCTTTACAAAACTAAAACGTTACTGTATGAATAGGTTACAGGAGAAATCTGAAACCACTTCCTAGTGACAGAGGATATCTTCAAGTTTTTATTCACCAATCAGAAAATGTACATGCTGCAGAAGATGGTAGCATCATTGCAAAACTGTAATGAAGAAATTTACTAACAAAATTCCGTTCTCTTTGTTTTGTTGTCAATAAAAGGCTTCTGTACAAGATGTAACTTATATGGTTTCATCCTCAGAAAGCTATAACCCTGTTGACATTGACATGTTATGCTTATGACTGGCATGTCATATGGATTTCCCTGGGCTTTGCGTAAAACTTCCTCTATCGAGTTCCGTTGTGCCCTCATACTTTTGTTTGGCCATTACATCTCCATGATAATTGCAGAAGCAGGTATCCTGAATGAAATTTCTGTACCATTGCAGAATTTTAGATCTACTCAATGGCTCCTTTTTAGCCATATTCAAAACTCACACTAACCAGTGGTAGACTGCAGGTCATTAAAACAAAGTATGCAGTATGCCTTCTCGGGGGTGATAAATTGCTATGATTACTGTTTTGTGATTATGCTGGAGAGTGCACTTTTCTGTTTGGTGAATAAAAACTTGAAGATATTCTCTATCACCTGGAAGTGGTTTGGTCAGATTTGTATCATGCACCCTGTTTGCACAATGTTTTAGTTTTGTAAAACAGGTTTATGCATGTGGAAAATCCTCATGGGCTACTGGTCAAAATTATCTATGCATTCCGTTGGTAGAGGTTTTTTTTTTTTTTTATATGTACATGTCACAAACTGAATTCTGTATAAAGAAGGGCTTGCTACAGTACAAAAGCTTGTTGACCAATAAAAATGCTTGTGTGTCAAATACCCTTAAAAGTGTCTCCTGTAGGGAGGCTGAAAAATATAAATATGAAAAGGACAATATTAAAGTGTTCACATCTTTAGTAATGTCACTGTTTTGGAGCAGTCATCTAATGTGCAATTTCTAATATTTCTGGCCAGAACCCAAGCCTGAGCATCCACAACAAGAGGTGTCTCTCTATATTGAAGAGGAAAGAACTGAGAAAGGATCCTTAGGGGAGACACTGTTGTGGGTAGAAAAGCAGTAGAGAGGGAGATATCAAAGATTACAAAGATTGATTCACTTAAGTAGTGTCTCATGCCAGTTTGAAGCTTGGTGAAGAGGATGCTGTGTGATACTTTTTTAAATGCATGATTGATGTCAGTATAAACAACATCCATTTGGTGCCCTTTGCCAGTGGACTGTCAGAACTGTAAAAGATTGGTTACTACCAATTTATTTTATTGCTGAAAAATTTTTCAAGATGTACCACTGTTGGATTTTTGTTGAATTTTTGCAGTAAGCTTTACCCTATGATTTCCTTGCAACTGAAAGAATGCAGAATGAAACAATTTTAGCTGTTTTGCTCCGTGCAACAGAAGGTAAGTAATAGTTAGGCATTGATTAGATAAAGACACATTTTGTTAATACAAAATAAAAACAATGCTCAAACAACAAGAGTGTACACATACACACCTATGTTTCACATCCACTTCAAACAGTGTGTGTAAACTACATATACACTGATACATATATCATTAATACATTCTCTCCCCCCCCCATAGTTAATAAGCTGCATCACAATTGTTTCAAAACTTCTGAAATCTTTTGACTATAAACAACATCCACTTGGTGCCCTTTGGCTGTGGACTGCCAGAACTGTAAAGGACTGGTTACTACCAATTTATTGGTAGTCTGCATTATTAAGAATTATAAAAAAAAAAAATCTAATTTTGTTAAGGTTTAAGGTTATTAACCTTTGTTTGGGAATTTTTTTATTTTATCTTCCCCACCCCACAAATGAATGGCATTTCTTTGCAGGACTACATGTTATGTTGTTCACTCTTGTATTATCTTAACTGTATTTTCTTGAGATAGAATGTCTGGTAACTATGACAATTTCAGTGCAATAATGATTCTACTTCTAAATTATTATTTACACAATGTTGATATTCTAAATTTGAGTAAGAACATATTTTGTTGAGTCATTGTCTTGTTCATTGTGTTAGTCTTATTTTAAATATTTTTGTGACACAATGTTTTTATCATTAAGAAAGACAACATTATAATTAGACATAAAAATCAATATTTATTTTATTTAAGTAACCAGGATTTAAATTGATTACCATTATGACACTGTACAATTTCAGCTTCAGTATCCAGTAATTTTATGCCGATAACAAGATAAAGTGAGCTTTTTACAGACAGTCTATACACACTGGATTTATGTTCTATTCACTATGGTTTATTGTACACATTTTTTACATCGTTATTCAAAGGTTTCTTGTTATACTGTATTTGCAAGTTTGGTTCTATAATAATAAACCTATTAATATAAAAACAGAACAAAATACTTATAATTTACTGGGTAATCAAAATTAGAAATTCCACAGAGAGACAGTGCATTTGATGAGCTATTCAAATGCAGATAATTGAAAATTTTAAAGAGCACATGCATGTTGATGTAAATTATTCAGCACAATTATCAAAAATAGAACAATAACAGCTCTGTTTTCAAAATCTGGGAATAAATGCAATTTTCATGAACAAACTTTTACAAAGGAATACAGTCAGTCCTCATATAACAAGTTTACACTACATGAATTCGCTTATGCATGGTTCACTTTTGTGTTTATAAAAAATGGCAGTCGAATGCGGCAAAATTACCCCAGCTGCATGCACCATTTTCTGCGTTTACTCAGTTGCTACACGTGCACTGATTTGTTTGTGTGTATCAAGTGTGCCTCCTCATTTTCGTTCTTTTTATACTGTAATTGTGCTTTATTTCCTAAAATTCATTAAAATAATTGGGAAAAAGTGTGAAAATGAAGCGTGCTGGCAAAGATACTGCAGGTTCAGAGAGAAAAAGACAAGCAATATCGATAGGGCTGTTGTTATTTGGTTTTTAGGAGCATTAACAACTAAGGCCATATTGCTCCAGGGATATGCGGTGGTCGTTCCCTGTCCTTTCTGCATCCTCCGTATTTGGTGGTCACGGGCTTGAACCCGGTCTAATCAAGAAGCGTGTGCTACGCACTGCTGCTCCTGCCCACCTGGCTACGGAGGCACCTTATCAATAGAGGAAAAATACAAAATTATGAAATGCGTTGAGTGGAATGAAAGAACATGTGATATTGTACATGATACAGGCTTAAATAAGGCAACAATTAGAAAGAATGCAGAGCAAATAAAGCAACTTTTATAGCAGGAACAATCAAGCATAACAAAATCCATTAGATAAAGAAAAAGAATTAGAAGAAATGGAATGTCTGTTATCTGTTTGGATAGAAGATCAAACAAAAAAGAGATCGGGAACAAGTTTGCTTATGATAAAAGCATTAGCAATATTTGAAGACCCCAGAAATAAATAATTAATAATTTCAGGAAACGTCATGCTTACCATAATGTGAAATTATCAGATGAAGCAGCAGAAAGGCATTTCCGCCGATACTGAAAAAACTAGTTGAGGAAGAGGGCTATATACTGTACCAAAATCTCAACTTTAATGAAACAGGAGTATTTTGGAAAAAAAAATGCCATCATGAACATATATCTCAAGAGAGGAAGCATAAGCTCCAGGCTTCGAGGTTGCTAAGGTTAGATTGACTGTTAAGTTAGGGGCAACTGCAAGTTGCGACTTAAAACTGAAGCCTGTTGTTGCTTATCATGCAGCCAATCCATGAGCATTAAAAGGGTTCATAGGGTCTACCCTGGGTGTTTAGTTTAGGAGTAGCAGAAGAGGGTGAATGACAGGACAGATCTATTAGATGTGTTTCAAAGCTTCTGCAAAAAGAAAAATTTGGATTTTAGTTGTTTTGGACAATGCACTGAGACACCCTCCAACTCTTTTTTAACTGCCACCAAATATCAAAATCCAGTTTTTATCCCCTAACACAATATCTCTTATCCAGCCACTTGACCAAGGAGTAATTGATGCTTTTAAACACTATTATACAAGATGCACATTTAAGATGCTGATAGCAGCAACAGAGGGCGAAAAGTTATGGACTTCTTGAAGCGGTTCAACATGAAGAATGCAATTGACATAATTATGGAGGCTCAGAATGAAGCAACATGAAGAATGCAATTGACATAATTATAGAGGCTCAGAATGAAGCAACAAAAGACTGCTTGCATGGTGTTTGGCGGCCTCTTTTACCAGATTTTTATTTGTGATTTTAAAGGCTTTGATCCTCTGAAGAAGCTTTCTAAATTCAAAGCACATTATGCTGCCCTCTCAAAGCAGATTGGCTTTGAGGAATTGGAGGAAGAAGACTTAGAAGAGTTGCTTCAGTCCCATGAACTTCAGTCCCATACAACTTACTGCTGAAGGGAAAATGGAAGGTTGGGAAGACAATGAAGATGAATACCTGCAAACCACCATAAAGCAACTTTCTACTTCAGAGTTACCTACAGTTTTGAGTTCATTTGAGAAAAATATGCAGTGGCTGGAAGATAACGATTACAATGCTGAAAGAAGTAGAACTAAATGTCATTTTTTATGAAAACATCCAAGAGAGAGACAGAAAATGAACCACAGCCCTGTAGTTCTGGTGTGACCACATTTCTTTCAAAGCTCTCATTTGCATCTCCTCCAACCCCCAGTTCCGAAAATGATGACAACCTGCCACCACTTTTCTCATAATTTAGCTGCTTCAACTCTTTCCCTCAAGCTGTCTTCATTTATTTTTAAGATAAGAACCTAAATTTAAATGATTAAATTATGAATTTAACATTTTACAGAAATATTATTCTGTAAGTATTTTATTACGATTATTTATTGTGTTTGTTAATGTGGTCAGCATCTAACCCTATTTATCCTATAAAGCCTCTTATTTATATTGCATGATTATGCATTGCACAAGAGTTTCTAGGAACACAACTAGATTTTATATGAGGACTGACTGTATTATGCCTCCCTGACTTTAAGTTAACCACTCAATTATGCAAAGCATACAAAATTTTCATAAAAAAATGGCTACTTACAAAGACCTCTTTCCCCCTCTCCCCAAAACATGTACTTAAGTGTACTAAAAGTTGTCATCTCTGATCCAAATTGCAATGAAGGCAGATTTAAATATTTTCATTACAAAGCAAGTTGAGAATTAATTTTAGACAATTTGTAGTGACTATAATTTTGATTTTGCAGAACTTCCTGAAAAGGGTGACTGGATGCTGATAAATGGCTTCACAAGTGGATATAATGCTAAACTACTCTTGAATTCTGTGACATTTTCTATCTTCACTAGTGACTGTTAAAAAAAAAAGTATATTTAACAGATTTACCTATACATAACAGAAAATCTAATGAACAAACTACACAAAATGAAATATTATTCTTAATAACTTATGTTTCTGTAGATGTTTTTTTACTAATATGCATGATGATCAGCCAGTGATAGTCCATACACATTTCTTGCCATGGATATGAAAAAATATTTCTTTCAAATCAATACAATGATTGGTCTGGTTTATTTAGAAGTTTTACTTGTGAACCAGCAACAAGCACAAGTTTCCCTCCCCTCATTAGGGAAAGATTACCAAATCAAAGTACATGAGTTAAAATTGGGAAAAAACTTGAATATACAAAAAAAGTCAGGCTAAATATAATGATATAATAAATTTGTCCTTTTTAAAAAGCTAATAACATCACACATTATCATCATCATAAAATTTGCCTTAGTGTATATGGCTCAGGCAGATGTTTAAAAGTGTAAAAGACATACAGCAGCCACTGATAAATGCATATAATCAATGTGTAAATACTGAAAAGTTAAAAGGGTTCACAATATTCACATGAAGAGGATCAGGGATCACACAATCAATAAAAAGGTGTGTGTATGAGGTAACTATGCCCAATACAAAGTCAAGCCAGAATGACCTCTTCTCTAAGCACCTTGAATGGGTCGGTCAGGGCACCACCGACCAATGCACCATGATTTCAGATAATTTATTTGTTTCTTGTGTATACTAGAATGCCTACCAATGTGTGCAACAAGCAACATATGATTAGAAATACAGTCACCATACGGGACTAAAAGAGTCTGGTATTGTGTGCACAGATGAATTGCTACATCATCAGCCAAATCATTTCCTTTAATTCCAATATGATTTGCAATCCAGCAAAAGTGAATGTCCACTCTGATCAAAAAAGGTGCAGGGCAGTTTGCAAACCTGACACAGAACTGGCTGGGTGTTATATAGCATACCCATCACAGCCTGTAAAGCTCTCAGGAAGTCAGTGTATACAACACAATGAGTTAAAGCAAACTCAATCATATGTATTTCTGCTGTGCAGATACTATACTCAAGAGGAATCTGATGTGATATGTTGCTGTTATGGAAAACTGCTGAAGTTCCTACAAAAGATTTAGACTTTGATCCATCGGTATTGGTAGGCAGCAAATCAGAATACTGAGCTTGATGTGTGGCATGGAGCTGTTGATCAACTGCAATTTTCCCAGTTCTGCAGAGAGGTCAGAGGCTGCAGAATTGATACTCTATGGTGGGAAGATCTTTATAGATGTAGTTGCATCAAGGTCTACTGTCACACTAAGGTTATAAAGGAACTGTTGAATCCTGATGCCAAAGGGTCAGTTACTCTAGCACGTGAGCATTATTATTATTACTAGCCATATAGTGAAAGGAAGCCTGAAGCTTATGCTGCCCCAGCCAAAAAAAATTTCCAAGTTACTCAGAGAGAGAGAGAGACAGTCAGAAGTAGAAGGGAATCACCAAGGAAGAGAAGAATGATATCCAGTTCATACTCCCCAGATGTGAGCCCCTGGGGTTAATTATTTTTTAATTCCATTTGAAATAAAATTTATATGGAAGCGGGGGCCAATTTTATGTAATTACGTCAATGTATATACAAAAACCGAAGCTTATGAAACTTTTCTTAGTTTGGCATAAAAATGCATGGCCATATAAGGTGATCAGGCAAAGATTTCAATTTGAATGCATATTTTAATGATAACTGCATATGATTAAGTGATAGGGATGGTTCATTAATATTAACATATGAACTGTATGGGAGAAGTACAAAAGGTACCAATAGCAATATGAATAGCACAGGCCATGAATGAAATACTTATTATTAATATCATTAGCCATATGGTGAAAGGAAGCCTGAGGCCTTTACTGCACCAGCCAAAAAAAAAAAAATAAAAATAAATATATATATATATATATATATATATATTTCTGAGCTAGAGAGAGAGAGAGAGAGAGAGAGAGAGAACAAGAGTCAGAAGTAGAAGGGAATCAGCAAGGAAGAGAAGAATGATGATATCCAGCTCAGGACCCAGGGTGTGCCAAGCTCATACTCACCAGATGTGAGCCCCTGGGGTTATCATCATTGTCTAATTTAGACCAAACCAGTGCATGGTACAAAAAAAGTAGTAACATGCACTGAGGAAGCTCAAGGAATGGAGATGTTAATTCTTTCCAGCATTTTATTTATAAATGGTGAACATGCTCAAGAAAGATCAACTTCCTGTCAAATATAATCCCCAAAAATTTAACTGGGATTCATTCGTGTAGCTTGAGTTCTGGATCGAAGTGAAGGTTTTGCTTATGGCAGAAGTGGACACAGATGGTCTTTTGCAATGAAATCCTGCATCCATTTGTCTAATGTCCACTTACTGAGGAGGTTACTGAGGCCTGTTGCAATTGCATTTCAATTACTCTCACATTTCAAGATTAGCAGGAGATACTGAAGTTATCATCACTGGAAACCACTGATGGAAGCTGTCTTGTGATAAAGTTTTTTCTGATACCGATCATTGGGGAACTCCTTCCTCCGGATAGAAAGGGTAAATGTAACCCATACTTGCATTGCCTGGTCTGGCAAAAAGTTCCGTATAAACAAGGAGAAGATGTCCCCTTCACATGAAAGTTATGAAGATCTAAAATGCTAAATCTCCAAGCAGTATCATATGCTTTCTCAATATAAAAAAAAAAAAAAAAATACCAACTGACACTAAGTATTTGGACTTCAGAAAAAAAGCATCATGATGTTTCAGTCAAGGTTTGAAAAACAGCTCATTTTCTTTAAAGTACTATAACAACTGAACATCAACCATATGTGGTTGAACATGCCTTGCTCTCTTATGGTCTTTGGCACCAAGCAAAGGCAAGCGCTCCAAAACATGACATACGTGAATGTCCATTTTTCTGGAATGCAGCCTTACTGTGCAAAGAATATAACTAGTTGCAATGGAGTTAAGTGATGTCAGAAGTTAAGGATGAGATTCATGGTTGGAACTAGATTTCCATTCCTGCACATGAACATTCTTTTGGCTGCCTTTACACTCTGTGATTTTAGTTAGAGCAGATTTCTTCCTCTGACATTTCAAGGAAATCCTGTTCTGGGATGACACATTGTGATGAATTAACTGGTTTGTGTGTTATTACAATAATTAGTATTCCGCCAATAGCAGTTGTTTGAAGAAGCTGCTTTGAGTGTCTTTCATTTTATGTTTTTGTTCCAATTAGATCTTTTGAACAAAGTCACTTAAATGACCTGGGGAAAACCTGCCAATCCCTCTAAACCTTTTTGAATAAAAAAAGGGGTAATTTTTCCAGTAAGTTCTTTGGTATTGGAATGCATAATCAGGAACCTGATGCTGCTTCTGCATTGAGTTTCTATACAACTGTCATGTTGGACTCAAGGCCATAGTTTGCTGACAGGTACCTTTCTGGAATCCCAGAAGTCTCTCCCACTCTCAGGTTTCATAGGCATTTTATTTTGGGGTCCAGAAATGAAGCGAGAATGGATGCCTATTTTTCAAGCAATAAATCAACTCAGAAGTGGGACACCAGGGCTAACTAGGCACTATACCTGTTTCTCAGCCAGCCTAAATTCTGTTTCTTGGACCATGAGGATAGAAGCATAACACCATCCCACTAGCCAAGTCATCTAAGTCAGAGTTCTCCTACCTTGTTGAAGCAGGGGACAAAGTTCTCAACCAATCACCAGGATCCTCCTACCCAAATGTCCACAGGTCATAGAACATGGCAACTACACCTGACTCCTATGATGTTAAGCCTGGAACCCAGGCTGTGAAATTTGGATCCAGTAATGCTAATCTGAAAGACCAGCAGCATTGCTACGAGGTTCCCCCCACTATGCACAGGTTCTTACATTGAGGGATCGATTATGAATGATCTTATTGTTATTGTGATACTTGGTATTTTGATTAAAGGCAAGGCCTCTACAACAGAAATGAAAGCTTGGAATTAAAGGCCACCATGAGAGTATCAATATAATAGTTGAAGAATTTTGAGCTGCTGAGAACGGATAAGTTTTTAAAATATTTTGTTGTTTTACTGATTAATTAATTAGCATATTAAATCATAATCTATAAATAGCTTTATAGTCCTAGCTATGTTCAATAGTTTATTTTTAAATTTAGCTATAGATTTCGTAAGTTACTATGTAGAACCTCATTAGCGGTGATTTGGCGCAAATATATCTCGTAACTTTGTACTATAGTGCATGGTAGGGGAATTCTAGTAAATAGGTATCTAAAAAGTTTGAATCACGTAGGTTGGCATTAATAGATAATTTTATTAGCTATCATAATTAATTATAACTTAGTGTAATGGAATAGTGTAAACTCAATAGCGTAACAAGTATAATGCACTCCATAAAGTAATACATATAATGAGATTCGATAGCGCAATACATATTACTGCTGCATAGCCAGTGAAAAGTGTTATTACTACATTTAATTACATTACTTTAGTGTAGTATACTCAATTAAACTGAATTTGAATGGAAATCTCACCACAAACGAGAACAGCAAAGGAAAGGGCTCAGATAGCAGAAGTGCTGCTGCTTAGTGGAGAACTGGGGAAGGGGATTGTCCTCTGAATCATGGCCTTGCAAAATGTACCAAGTTTGATGTTTGCAGGTCCCTCTGGAATGGGACATGATACAGTCAAGGAGGATGTCTTTGTGTGTTCAATGTAAAGGGTGTGAGGATATTAGGCATTAACTTAGCATTCTGATGGGAGTTTATGAGAGCTTGAAAAACAGTGTGGATGCCCATGAAGGAATTACGTTGGGGGCCCAATCAATCTGCCCACTTCAATGCCAGAGCCTGAATTTGTGCATCAGGCAACATAACAGCAGAATGCACTGATCCCACAAGAAGTAGCTATTGTCAGTGACATGGGAATATATTCTGCAAAAAAGGATAGGTGGAATAGGACCAGGATATGTCTGTGAGGGGCAAAAGTTGAAGATGTTGTAGAGCAGATATCATCTTTTAAGGGCACAAAAGGGATATTGTACACATTGGCATTAACGACATTAACAGCAGAGATTTGAGGATTACTTAAAAAGTATTACAGGGCAATGTTGAGAAAAAGTTGAGTTAGGATAAAATTTAAAATTGTCTGCAATTCTTCCCAGACACAATAGGAAGGAGTAGATGATGACAGCCTTGTCAATCAATTTAGCTCCAGAGAGATTGTACAAGGCTCATGGTGTAGAATTTTTCTGTGTAGTGTGTGTGTGTGTGTGTGTTTATTAAGAGGAGAAACTACTTTTACAGGAATGGCATATACTTTAAATAGAAAGGGTACAAGAATATTCACTGCTATCGTGGCAATGTTAGGTGGATTGGAAAACTGCTAGATTGGGGAATACACATACACATACACACTAATAGATTGACAATAGCCTCAGGCAGCGGTGAAAGTGATTTTTGCACTACTTCTATTGGAACATGCAGCAGCCTGGAAAGTAAGTACCAAGGATGTCAAGATTGCTGTGGGTCATCATGGAACAAGGAAATACATAGGCACTATGTAGAGGTAACTTAAGAGTGAGAAGAGGTGCATGTACACCAATACTAGGAGCATAGTAAATATTTTGCTGCCCCAGGGGTTTCTCCCAATTATGTGAGGATCTTTTGTGATGCAAAACAGACTATATAAAGGCCAAAAAGTGAAGACTATAGTGCAGTTTGGGGTGTTGGACTGTTGTTCATCTGGCCTCTTTGCAGTTGGGTCAATGAAAGACCAAGTTCCACTGTTGCCTGTATTTTTACCATGTGAAGTTGGGCCAGGTGGAAAGGTTGCATAAGTCTCTGACAGAGCGAACCCTTGCAATGGCTAGGCTACCCAGGAAGGGACCAAAAAAAAAAAAAAAAAAAGAGAAAGAAAAGACTTTTATTGAAAATGAGTATGCAGGAGTGGGGAAAAGTTAAGAAGCACATAAAATCTAATGCGTGCATTCAGTTAATATGAGTGACCAGTGCAATGTTGAGACAGTTCGGTGTGACAAAAAAACTGGGAAAACAAAAATGAGAGTAGGAATGTGTATTATAAACTGAACGACTGTGATGACTACAACGAACAACTGTACAGAGAATAGCGGGCCAGTAAATCAAAATGTCTTAATGGGGGGTTTTAACTTTTCAAATATTCACTGGAACTTATGATTTGTTCACTCTCAAACTAGTAAGCCTTTTATGGATATATTATATGGCTGTTTCCTATAGCAGCATGTTAGAGAGGTAACGAGAGTGAGAGAGCAAGATTGATCTGAGAGCTCTTGATCTGATTATCAGCAGTAATTCTTCAAGTATTAAGAATCTGCAGGAAAATGGCCCACTGAGTGGCAAGTGATCACAGTGTACTAATGTGGAATTCAATTAACCACTGTTGAGAGTAAAGGGAAGGGTGTATTCTTTTGTAAAGGTGATTACAGTGGTCTCAGACAGTTTTTAAATTCTATCAGGTGGGATCATCCAATGATATTACCAACATTAAATTCTAAATGGGAAGTATTCAGGGAAGAAATTATAGAAGCTACTAGACTTTTCATACAAATTAAGAAATATGGCTCATTGCTTATACCTAAATGGATGTCAGATTGTCAGATGAAATGTTCAGACATGAGGCAGAGAAGAAAAATGAATGGGATGCATATAAGCACTCAGGTGCCTACAGAAGCCTATGGTAGATATAAAGTAGTTTGCAATGAACACACAAAGGAGGTTCGAGAAGCCAAGGCAGATTATGAGATGTCTCTGGCAAAGAAAAAATCTGAGAAAAGCAGAAAAAGACTTCTTTACTTATATTAACAGTAGAATGAAGGAGTTGAATAACATTGGTTCACTGGATATCAATGGTTTAACCATTGACGAACCTTCTTGGTTGCTGACAGGCTGAATAGGTATTTTGCATCCAGATTCACATACGAGGAATGAGGAATTCTTTAAGAAAGGAGATCCAGAAGTTTATCGAAATCCTAAATGATTTTGTGATAACTGAGAGGAAAGTGGAAGAAAAATTATAAAGTTAAACATAAAATTGCACCCTTACCAATAATTATGAGAGCATATTTGGATTAAGGGGGAAGCAACTGTGACCTGGAGATGTGCAAATGTATTCACAGAGGGAGATCAAACAGTGACAGGAGTAATTACAGAAAGCTTAACCTGTTAGCTTAACTTCTGTTCCAAGGAAAATAATGGCATCACTGGTTAAAAAAGTAATGCAGGACCATCTACACAGGGGGGCAGTTATACTTTAGTCACAGCATGGGAAGTCTAAGGGGAGATCTTGTCCAAGCAATTTAATTGGATACTATGATGCAGTGACAAAGGAACTGGATGCAAATATAATTCTGATATCATATACAGTAAACCCCCACTATTCACAGGGGTTACGTTCCTGAGAAATGCTGCGAATACCGAAAACGTGAATACTGAGTTATGGCTGCCACAGTAATAAAAGGGTTCTGTTCCAAAGTATGAAATATATAAGAAAAACTAGTCTAAAATCTTGTCTATGTATGTATTATATGTACCTACATAATATGACAATGTACATTGTCATATTATGTAGGACAATACATAGTACATAGTGAAATACACATAAGGCATTGAAATGAAAATAAGAAACAATTTAATATTAAATGTAATATTAATTAGAAATTTCAAACAAATCTTTCAAATCAGCCTTTGCTAGCTAAAAAACTTATCCCGCCAGTGCTATCACCAATTTCGCTACTAAAGTGTTGATAAAGGTGTTTTGCCTTTTCACGAATGATGAGTGAACTTAACAGAATTTTATTTTCAGTTCAGTCTTCTATCCACAGATTTAAAGCTCATTGATTTTATAATGTTTTGCCACTGACAAGACACTTTCACCATTAGAAATTTTGTCTAATAACTCAATTTTACTCGCTAATGTCATCAGCTTCTTTGATCTTTTCACAATTCCCTTGCTGTTCGTAGCCATATTTTTGTAGGGTTTAGAAAAGAACTTGTCCACAACAAAGTCACTTTCTTTTAACCATTAACACACTCGAAAAAGTCTGTTTACACTAACACACTGCAAAACGCTGGATTTTTCACTTTTGTAAGCATATCAAATTTATAAGCATATAAATTAAAAGCAAACGACGAAAACTTCCATGACAAGTGCATAACACATACTGAACAAGGATTAGCGGGAAACATCTTTTACTGTACTTGGATTTCAGGAAGGCTTTTGATACTGTTGTCCATGAAAGACTGCTGTACAAACTGGAACACTGTTGCATTAAGGGATAGTTATTGCTATGGATAAAGGGATGGTTGAGTGAGAGAAGATAGAGAGTAGTTATGAATGGACACTGCACTTCATGGACTAAAGTCATTAGTGGAGTCCCACAGGATTCAGTGCTGTGCCCATTGTTGTTTTCTGTATTTATTAATGACATTAATGAGGGTATATCAGGCTTAATGTGTAAGTTTGCAGATGATACAAAGGTTGGGAGGGTGGTTAATGACAGTAATGAAAGTATGCTGCTGCATCAAGATCTAGAAAAATTAGGCAGATAAGCTGAGAAATGGCAATTGAAGTTTAACATTGACAAATACAAGGGATGAATTTTGCTAGCAGAGATAAGGAGGTAATTATTCCATTGTATAAGGTCAGCCCACATTTTGAGTGGCATAAAGGTCTGGAAGCCTCATTTCAGGAAGGACGTAGAGCTGCAAGAACAAAGCTGAGCAGAACAAAGGGGTGCTCTTAACAAGAAAGGCTTCAGTTCTGCAAACTGCAGCATCTGGAGATTAGATACCTGCATGGTGATCTGAGTGAGGTATTTTAAGTCTTTGAATGGCTTGAGCAAACTCACTGCTAATAGGATTCTTCCTATTGCTCAGACTATGCTCATGCGGGAGCATAATTTCAAAGTTAGGAAGGATGGTTACAGAACAGATGTGTGGAAGTGTGCCTTCGGTGCACATGTTCACCGAAGTGTGCCTTCGGTGAACATGTGCTGATTGTCGAACAAGCTTCCATCCATTGTTGTGGAAGTGGATAGTTTGAATAAATTCAAAGAAGAACTAGTTAAACTACTGGAGTCTTAGTTTCCTGCATCATTTGCCACTATTAATACTAATACTAAATGCCTTGCAACTGTTAACTGAAACAACAAGGTGAATCTAAGAAGAAGGTTTTTCTACAAAAAAGAAACAGGATTAGGAAAAAAGTGCAGACACAGACCACTCATTATTTAACCATGTGGTTCTTATAAAAAGCATAATGTACTAATTTAAAAAGGAAACTAAAAGAATGATATTTCACAGGGAGTATCACAGGAAATGGTTTATCTAGAATTATTATTTATTTACTTGTAAATATTTGTAAGGGATATGCAGAATGAATGAGAAAAAACTATTGTGTAATTTTTTAAGGCTATACAGTTTTAAGCTTCAGAAGGTATATAACCATTGTGCATACATAAAAAAAATTGCTGTTTAATGCAACGTTAAAAATAAAAGTTTTTTTTTTTTTTGCTTTTGCATAATGTTTGTGTTCAGAGGGAATGTTCAAAAATCATCTTAAGAAATGAAAAACAGCTTTAACAGCAAACCAAATATGGTTTGATTTGGTAATTTACACAATTTACAGGTCTTCTGCATAAAATTAATATTGTATATCATAATAGTGAATAAGATTATGTGCCCTGCTGATTGAGTGACACACAGTAACAGACAATATATACAGATTTACACATGAGCATAATATAATAGGTTTAAGTGATAGATTGACATAGTGATTCAGATCAGGAAAGCAGATTGTTAGTTTCCAGAATCTCTCTCTTTTACCTTGGTTAAATATTCTAGGATTTCACATAAAATAACATAAGAATTGCAATAATGGTTTTGTGCCAATTTTACACATTTCGGCTCAGCGTAAATTATTTGCCACAAGATTCTAGCATACCAGAATCTCTCGGATTCAAGTATGCTAGAATCAAATGGCACTACTCAAGCCTTTTATTTGTGTCAACTCAATTTAACCACCTGAGTAGCCTCTATACGGGGCATGAGAAAACTTACACATACACACATTTCTGTTCTTTTCCAAAGAACAGAAATGTGTGTATGTAAATACCAGAGAAAAGCAAATGTTTTTTTTTTTTAACCTTATATATATATATATATATATATATATATTCATTCTCTGGCCTAACTATGCTGAATACTAATAATTGAATTGCATTAATTAGTTGAAATATTTTTTAATCTTTTCTAACATACTTTTTATTTCCTTTCCTGTGCAGTATTCGGTTTTAATTACATTTAGTATAATTCCATGAACATAACTCAACATCAAGCCCAGGGCTTGGAATGAACTGGAATGCTTTCCAGTTTTTGTCATGCACATGATTATTAAAACTACGATATTTTATTAAAAAGCATTCCAATTTAAAAATAATTTCATTTCAATTTCTGATCATGCTTATTAGGTAATCCCAAACTCCAACCCTTATATGGCCAATCCTGACTAGTTGTAATATTTTTTCTTCCTTCACACCATATACCATTGTTCTATGTAATTCAGAGAGAACAAATAAAACAATAATTGTGCCCTGATACGACAGGAGGGAGTATATAATGAGAGCCATGTCAATCAAGGAGAGATTGTGCAAGGTTCATGGGGTACAATGTTTTTCAGCATGGTCTGTGCTTGCCAACAGGAAAGAACTGCTTCTACAGGAATGGGATACATTTAAATAGAAAGAGTGCAAGAATATTTGCTGATGCCATCGAGGCAGTGTTAGGTGGGTCAGAAAACTGCTAGCTTGGGGGGGGGGATTCACAGACTAAAATATTAACAATAGCTGCAGGCAGAGGCAAAAATGATCCTTGCACTGCTTTTATTGGAATGAACAGCAGCCTAGAGAACAAATTGCTGGGAGTCATCATGGAACAAGTAAATACATGGGCTGTGTTAGGGTAACTAAGAGTAAGAACAGGTGCATGTACACTTCATGTACACCAATGCAGAAGTATAGTAAATAAATTTGATGATTTGAAGTGCTGATCAAGGCATCAAAGGCAGATATTGTTAGGATACCAGAGACATGGTGTCACACAGATATAAACAGTGCAGAACTGGAATTTTGGGAGTTCAATGTGTACAGAAAGGATAGACAGAGTAGGAAGGAAGGAGAGATTATGCTGTTTAGTTAAGAAACACAAAATCTAAGGAAGTGCATCCAGTTGACATGGGTGGACAGTGCAATGTTGAGTCTGTTTGGTGTGACATAAACACTGGAAAAGGGAAAACAAGAGTAGGAGTGTGTTATAGGCCTAATGACTCTCATGAGTACAATGAACAATTGTGCAGAGAAATAGAGAAAAAGAATAACATAACTTGGTAAACGGTCCATTTTAATGATTAAGGATGAAGATTTTGCTAAATTATTTGGAATTAAGAACTTTGTGTGTTACATTAGTAAACAGATGTTTGGGAAAAATTATAGGTGAAACAAAAGATGTGAACAATATACAACTGTTTGTGGTTAAATTCAGTATGTCCCAAAGTGCATGAAGGATACATGGACAAAGAAAATTTTAATATGGATGATCTTTATAAAATTAACTCCTAAAACAACATTAAAATTCTGGTTTAAAAAAGTACATAGATGGTAGACTATCAAGAGATCGTATCACAGTCATGTGTACTAATCTGAATGGCACAGAAAAGAAAGAAATGTTTTTAATAGGAAAATCCATAAATCTGTGATGTTTCAAAAATGTTAATTGGGATAGTGAAAAATGTTTTTTAGTGAAAAATGCAAACACAAAATGTATTAGCCTATAGTATACTTAGTACTGTGCATGGGTTGAAAAGACTGAAGATATTTGTTGATGTTAGATATAGACTTGGATTTCTGTATACAAGCAGCCCTCGTGTAACACGGTACTTCTACAACAAGGTTTTGCTCTAACTCGGTTTGAGAATTGCTGGAAATCTCGCGTAACACGGTATTTTTGAGCTTTTGTGCTGGGAAAACCCTGCTATTATGTTAGATGTAATTTTCAACATCCCATTCCTTTTTGTGAATCCCTGCTGTTGACTCGCTAGCTATTATCGCTTTTGTGATATTTTTCTAAAGCACATTTCTGGAGGCCACTACCATAAGGAAAACAAAAAAAAAAAAAAAGCAATAAAAACAATTTGCACTTTCTGGTTAATTGGTCTCTTCTGTTAGTGTAATCAATTATAAACAGGTAGTAAAAGTAATCTTCTTGCATTTGCTATAGTAACTATAGCTGGAATTCAGTGGGTTTTCACGTTATTATGGTGAAATGCATTTTCCCCTCCATGAAATATTCAATCATATAAAAAATGAATAAATTTTCAGAAACTCATTACTCCATATTTCACTTGTGCATGCTGTGTTCTTTGTATTAATTACTTATCATTTTTACTGTTTTAAATTTTACAACAAAAAAAAAAATAGTGAAAAAAAAATATCAATTAGTATGTACATATTACAGTATGTATTAATTAAGCTGTTTAAGTAAGCGTAAATTTATTTTTATTTTTCTAACTGGAAAATATTCTTCCGATTTTCACATATGATTTAAAGCGGGGGTCCACTGTATTTTGTTAGGAGATCCCTGGGTTAGATTCTGTGCTATTGAACTTGTGCCTGTTTGAGACCATAAAAAATAATTGTGACTTCAAAGAATGCAGTCTAGATGCTGCAGAATAGATTGTGCTTAGCAGCAATGAAGAAGAAGAAAATTAAATGAACGTACACATAAGTATCTCACATATAAGGGAAGACGTTTGTTCGTTAATACTATTTAAGTTACTATTATTATAAAAATAAAGTTAAAATACTAAGTTATTACTACTATAAAAATTAAGTTTCCGATAGTTATTAAAAAAATGGCGTATTTTTGCTATCTTTTGGAATGTAACCCCCTTTTTGTACTGGTTCTTAGTCCCGTATAACACAGTTTCGCATTACACAAGATTCTGTAGGAACCAAACTACTGTGTTATACGAGCGTTACCTGTATTATAATTTACAGGAAGGCTGTTTCAGGAAACAGAAACTGAAAGGTTATGGGAGGAAGAAGAAAAGTTGGTTCTGTGAGTTTGAAGTTGGGTAGTGATTGGATGCTTATATTTGGACTGCTTTGGAAGAAAGTGGAGAAATTAGAGATGCCAATTCGGAAGACCAGTGCCCATGGAAGTAGCTATAGAAAAAGTATGCAGCAGAAACAGAGTGGGGAGAATTGTAAGTGATGGGACATTAATTAATCTGAGAGATACCACCCCAGATGTGGAAACAATTTTCCATGGTGGGACAGATTTGAGATTTGTACATAGTGAGGGAGGGAGGGGGTTGTTTAGAAAGAAAAGTAACACAGAGAACAAAAGAGAAAACCCAGTTTTTTAGATGCAGAAGCAATATTTGTGATGTGCTTATGCCAAAAGAGATTACAAGTCAGGAGATTGGAAATCACTAATAGAGATATGCAATCTTGTCTAGAAATCTGAATTTATTTAGAAGCTTATTTATTGAACCTTTATGCTAAGCATTATCAGAAGACTTTGAAATGACAAGAGTAACTGCTTGAGTTCCACTAAACTTTTTCAACTGAATGTCTACAGATGGGTAACATAAGCCAACATATTACCAGTGGATTGACACTAACAGAATCCATATTGGAATCACTGATCAGATGGAAGATTTCAAGATAGTTCAGAAGCCTGCAATTTTATCTTGGAAAGAGTAGTGGTAGGTTCAATGGGATGCTAACTGGATGGGAGAGATTTGTTACCTTTTTTTAGGAACTGGCTTAATATGAGCATATTTCCCAGCAAAAGGAAAAATACCAATGGAATACTAATGCATAAAAAGACAGCAGAGAACAGGGCTAAGCTCAGGAGCACAAGTTTGGCGAATAAGTGGAGAAATGCCATCAGGACCTGGAGCTTTCTTGACATTAAGACTGTTCAAAATTCTCCAGACATCCTTTTGACAAAGAAGACCACAGGAGGCACTGAATAGAGAGCGAGAATGGCAGGAGGTAGTTTACTGCTATCATCAATATACAAGATTCAGAAGAAAAGTAGGATGCTAGTAAGTCAGATTTATCTTTAACTGAGAAGGCAATTTAAACCATCAGGTTTTACGGGGGCAGGAATATAAATGGGTAATAGTTTTGGCCAATAGCTCTTGCAAGAGACCAGAATGCTTGACTATTATTTTGACAAGGAGCAAATTTTCATTCTTAGTTCTTTTAAAAATTTAGTTTGGCTTGACTAATAACTGCTTTACAATTGTTGTGTGCATTAGTGTAGGCAGAAAATGAACCTAGAGATTTGGATGCAAGCCGACTACGATATGAAACATTATCTTGAACAGCCTTAGCATATTTATTGGAAAACCACAGTTTAGATAAAGGACGAGATTTTAAGATGATGTGTGGAATAAAGGTCTCATCCCTATAAGAATAATTTCACTGACACAATATGAGCAAACACTGACATCAGAAGATTTAAAACAGTATTCTAGAAAAGTAAAAGAAGAATAAAATTTTCAAACTTCATCCCATTTTACATTCTTTTAATGACAAAAAATACAAGGCTGAGAATGGCTCCACTGGAAGGGACACCAAGCAAGTAGTGACATGAGGTGCATAAAGGACCACTCATCTAAACCGTGTAGTTTTGAAGGGTTGTTCATGAAATAAAGATTGAGTGTTGTGTGTGTGTGTGTGTGTGTGCATGGGATTAGGATTGTCTGCTATTCTAGTCAGTCAATGAACAAACTGTGTTAGGTCATTAGTAATCCAAAAGCCTCAGCATCATGACCATCTGCATTGCGTAACTAGTAAACTGAAACCAGCTGCAGTTGTGAATGTTAATATGGCCAAAAAAAAAAAAAAAAATTACCTCGCCCTTTGGAAAGTTGCACTGGAGAAAGTCTAGTTTCAAAAACAGGAAGTCAAAGAATTCCAAGTAATTAATGGAGTTGGGAGAATGATAAAAGCAAAATGATGAATTTGTCAGAATGGGGTAGAGAGATTTTAAGCTGGAGAAGACTGAAATGAGGGGATTCCATATTAACAAGTCTTTGACTGGGAATAGCAGAGCAAACATATGCACAAATATTATCTTTGAAGTGAAAAGAATTGTACAACGAATAATGGACAACTGCGACTCGCAATGTTGAGGCAATCACTTTACTAGCTGGAAGAGTAGAGACAGCAAGATTATACACTAGCCGATCCAGACACCTCCTAGAGAACTGCCAAAAGTTTCAGTCTCACGGACTATCTGGTGGCCTCAATCATCCTACGAAAACTATTTTAGAGCCGTATGATTGAAATGTAAGGAAGCTTGGATCTCACTATGGTGCCCATCATAATGTCAAATGACACCTATACTGCATGATTGAAGATGTGGGTTGCAGGAGCTTTGCACTAGAGGCTAAACATTGGTTTTGCCACTTCAATCCTCCAGTAAGAAGTGGTGGTGTTGCTTTTGTTGATGAGAGTTATCTACCACCTAGTATTACTTGGTGATACAGTTATGACTGTATGCTGTGAATGTCACAACTCGACCCCTGCTTACATTGGTTCACACGTGGGTCGTCACCTCAAGTATACTAGGCACGGTGTTTCAGGACTTGCACATGGGCAGTATATCCATAATTACTAATAGCCCTACAATCATGAAAGTGCAAGTAAAGGATTTGGCTGTTGCAAAACAACCAAATCCTTTATTTACAGGCTTTGCCAAAATTCAGTCCACTCGACTCACAAGTGTCACCTGACTATCAGTTCTATTAGTGTTTTAGATTCCCCAGTAGCAAGCTCTAGCTTGTTATGCCTGAGAGAATGTCTGTGACAAACCTCAAGGAGCATTAGTAAGGCCAAATGATGTAAGGAAGCAAAGTTTTTCTGCATCATCTAAAAAAAAATATACTAGGTAATCAACCAATGTTTACCTTGCGAGGTCACAAGCCAATCATCCAATTTTGCTTTAAAATTAGAATCACTGCTTCCACCACACTGAAAGTTACAGAGACATTATCAAAATCTTTTTTTGGACAACTACACAGAACACAAAGTGGATGAAAACAAGATTAAAAATAAATATATGAAATGTGTTTCTTCAAGCAACAAGTATCTTACAACCCATGGAACAAGTGGTAAGTCAGAGTTTCAAATCTCATTTTTTAAAACTGATTTTGCTTAAAATGATTGCTTGTCTTGAAAGAATCAAAGGCTGAACAATAGTAATATGGATACAGTAGATAATATAGAAAAGGTATGGAACAGAGTATCTGAGTGTAATGCTTTTCATCATGTATCAAGGATACATTATCATTGACTACACTACCCGACAAAAATTTTTTTTCATCATACCTCTGGAACGAAAGTTGGTTATTCTGAACAAAATTAATGTCCTGATTATGAAAATATCAATCTTTTACTTCTTTCACAACTACATCAAAAGATCATAATAATTACAATAATAGGACTTATTGGGCTTCAATGCTCTTTTGATTCTAATTACATTAAAAGATATACACATTTTTTAAATTCCTTGTTTTCATACAATATCAGCATACATGGTCGTAATTATTACACACAATATTTGTTACTTAGACATGTTTCCCACTCAATGATTTCCTTTTATACTCCAGATTGCTTTCCCATTTAAGAAACCAACAGTAATCTCCCATCATGGCAGAGTCCCAACGACTCTGGTATAATTTTTCCATTGCAGATACGTCCTGGTGGAAGCACTCTCCTTGTTCATCACTGACATCTGCTAAATTTTCAGGAAAGAAATCCAGTTGGGAATGAAGGAAATGCATTTTCAATACATTCGGCACCCCATGTTCTTGTAACATTTCAGCAAGTTTGTCATCAGTTGCTCATAGTTCTCATCTTTTCTCTTTCCGAGGAATCCGTGTACCAGCCTTGAAAGATCTCCATGCAGCCAGTTCAACATCATTCAGGTTTCTTTGAAATTCTTCATCTTTTAGGAGCTTTCTTATTCAAGGACCTATGAAAATTCCTTCCTTCAGCTTTGCATGAGATAAATTTGGAAACATTTTCAGTAAATATGCAAATCCTCTGCTTTCTTTATCCGGTGCCTTAGTGAAATTCTTAATCAGTCCAAGCTTGATGTGTAAAGGGGGAAAGAAAAACCTTTTGTGGATTAACCAATGGAACATACATTACATTGCTTTTGCTGGGAATATATTCATCTCTCTTGTCCCAGTGTTGTATGATGTAGTGTTTGGCTGTTGCACGACTATCCCACAAACACAGGAAATAACAGTATTTAGTGAAACCACCTTGCAACCCAACAAGCAGTTCAATCACTTTGAGATCACCACAAATATTCCAACCATAGTCATTGTAACGTATAGCAGCAAGAATCTGGGACATACTATTGTAAGTTTCTTTCAGGCCAACGGCACGAACAAGAGGAATTGATGGTAAAGTATTTCCATTATGAAGCAATACTGCTTTCAAATTTAGGTTTGACGCATCAACAAACAAATGCCATTCAGAGGTATTGTGATCAACGTTCAGTTCGTGTATAAGACCAACAACGTATATGCAGACACACATGTTGTTTTCCACTGCAAAATATCTTGAAAACTCTTCATTTTGCTTATGGTATATTGTAATGTTTGTACCTTTGGTGAGTAAGTTCCACTGTTGTAGTCTGGATCTGAGTAATTCAGCCTTCTCTTTGGGTAAGCCCAAGTCTCTGATCAAGTTGATTAATTCAACTTAATTGCTTCTTGCCCTAATGGTAGCCGAGCATTCTGGTCTCTTGCCAAAGCTATTGGCCGCAACTTTTGCCCATCTCTGCTCCCACCTCTGTGCAAACCAGATGGTTTTGTTGTCACTTCAGCCAGTGATAAAGCTGACCTGGTAGCATCTCATTTTTCTTCCAACTCATGTATTAATGATCTTGGTAAAACATCTCCCACCATGCTCCATTCAATGTCTCCTGTGGTCTTCCATCAAAAGGATGTCAGAAGGATTTTTGACGAATCTTGATGCTAAGAAGGCTTCAGGTCCTGATGGTATTTCTCCACTCGTTCTCAAAACCTGTGCTCCTGAACTTACTCCAATTCTTTGCCACCTTTTTTCACTTTCTTATTCCAAAGGTGTTTTTCCTTCTGCTTGGAAATTTGCTCATATCCAGCCAGTTCCTAAAAAGGGTGACAAATTCCTCCCATCCAATTATCATCCCATTGCAATTACTTCTACTCTCTCTAAAGTAATGGAAAAATCAATTAACCGCCAACTCTTAAACTACCTAGAAATCTTCTGTCTGATCAACGATCGCCAGTATGGATTCCATCAGTTTCAATCCACTGGTGATATTCTGGCTTATGTTACCGCTTTATGGACTAATTCAATGGAACTTTATGGAACGGTTCGGGAAACACAGGTAGTTGCTCTTGACATCTTAAAGGTTTTCGATAGTGTTTGGTATAAAGGTCTTCTTAACAAGCTTCGATCTTATGGTTTGCCAACTGTTTTTTGTAATTGGCTATCCAGTTTTCTCTCTGATGGCTCATTGAGGGTGATGATAGATGGCTCTTGTCTTCTAACTTCTCCACTAATGCCGGTGTCCCCCAAGGTTCAGTTCTTTCCCCCATTCTTTTCCTCTTGTATATTAATGACCTTCTTCTATTGATTGGAAATCCTATCCATAGTTTTGCTGATGATAGCACATTGCATTCCACTTTCCATTTTGAGAAACCTTGCCCTGCTCAATCAGCTTCAACTTCTTGAAAACTGCTACCAATTCCTTAAATGCCTATCTTCAGATAATTCTCCAGTGGGGCAAACAACTTAGTTGACTTCAACCCTAACTCAGTCTTTTCTTATATCTCGCAAAAAGGATTCTTTTGCTCCTATGCTTATCCTATTTCTAGGTAAAATGATATATCTCTTTTGGGGATTACCCTGACTTCTAACCTCTCTTGGCATTGCTTCCTCTGCATCTAAAAAACTTGGTTTTCTCTTTCGCTCTCGGCATTACTTTTCTTCCAAACAGCTGCTCACTTTGTATAAATCGCAAATCCGCCCTGCCATGGAATATTGTTCCCACATCTGGGGTGGTGCCCCCAAAACCTGTCTCATGCTTCTTGATTCCATTCAGAAGAGGGCAGCTAGGTTAATTAATGATGCATCTCTAACAGAGTCTCTCCACTTGCTGTCTCATAGACTTATTGTTTCTGCTGCATGCCTCTTCTACAGATGCTTCCATGGGCACTGTTTTTCCGAATTGGCTTCTATAATTCCAGCTCTCTCTTTCAAAATAGTCCGAACACGTGCAGCCAACATCCATTTACTGTCCAACTTCAAACTCACAGAACCAACTTTTCATCTTCCTCATTTATTCATTCAACGGCCGTTTTCTGGAACAACCTTCCTTCATACATATTTCCTGAAAATTACAGTCTACAGAAGTTCAAGTCCAATGTCAACAAATATCTTCTTTCATCTTCTCAACCTCCAACCCAAGCACGGTACTAAGTACTATAGGTTCTAATACCTCTCGTGTTTGGGGTTTACATAAAAAAAAAAAAAAAAGTATCATTTGTTGCGGCTAAAATTGCACATCGAAACTTTTCTTCCAAAGGAGTTTCAGTACTTCCAAAAACGTCATGTATTAAATTTCCTGAACTGCGAATATCTTCAGGAATCTGTATTTGATCATTTTCATATTTTACCACTTCATCATTTTTTAGGATTTTTTTTTTTTTTTATCAACGATTGGAGTTTCAGTAGAGCTATCAACAATTTGTGATTCATTTTTCTGCTCTTTTTGTATTTTTCCTTTCATAATTGTGAAGCCATTAACTTATTATAATCGCTTAGTTTCCTTCGATATCAAAATTTTTAAGTGCTGCTTCATACTCTTCAATATCTTTTTTTTTCTTCTCAGCCTTTCTGATATGATCTTTCTCTTTTCTATCACTGCCATTATTAACAACGTTGCTAATAGCTGAAAAAACTTTTGGAAAAATTCAATCGTTGCAGCCTTGAGACATGTAGAATTCTAAAATTAAACCCCACAATTAACAACAGCCGAACAGTCAACACTGTGTGACATCATAATGCTACTAAACACTATAAGGTAATGAGTCATCACTGTGGTATATGCAGTTTAATTTAAGAGCGATGTGCCTAGGCGTGGTCTTTGAGACAGACCTGTCAAGCACAGTGGTTTTCAACCGGGGTGCCACAACAACATTCTTGGGGTGCCGTGTAATTTGGGTTTAAGTTACTTAAAGTTATTATTATTATATTTTTTTAAATTTGTATATTATTTCATTATAAAAAGGTATACGGTATACATTGTACCGTATCTTTTTAATTTTGTGTTGATCTATAATTGATCTTTATTTAGTACCTCTATATAAAGAATAAAATTATTATATAGGTATATATTAAAAGGTCGAAAACCACCGTGTTAAGTATTTCTTTTGGCCTAGGGATGCCGTGAAAAAATTACTGGGACACTAAGGCGCTGTGAACCGAGAAAGTTTGGGAACATCTGCAATAGCAGTAAGCCCTGCCTTGCAGAAAGTAAAAAGTGTGCACGTGAAAAAGTGCTATTTTCCAAAATATTCTTTTATATATAGACAGCATCAGTGGGGTGGGAGCCAACATTTCCCATTTCAGCTGCCCAAATTCTTCTTTGAATTTATTCAAACTACCACTTCTATAATGCCAGATGGGAGTTTGTTCCAATAATCAACCACCCATTTGTCCTAGTATTCTTGCACGAATACTAGGAATTGCAATACCAGTTTCCAGCATACCTAAATACTGGTATCTTGTGCCATTTTTTGGTACCAAAATTCCAATGTTTTACTAACAAATTTTTGTTAGTAAAACATTGGCATTTTGGCTTTCTAGCCTTAGCTTCTAGAACTAAAAGTCAATTTTGCAATTTAGGTATGCATAAACAAATAATTTCCAACAATCAGGGCTAGTGACACCTCATGGCCAATTTAATGAATAGCTTTCCAAATTCAAGGTGTCATGGTGATATACATAATAGTCAGTGCAGCTTCGAGCACTGTCTCCTGCAGAGTGTAGTGCAATTTAATTGAAAGGGCAAGGTTTTCTCTCGGCTTTAGAAATTTCTTTGTTATGAATTGGCTAATTATACACTGTTAATACACTAATACACCACTAATATTAACAGTAGGTAATAAAACACAATTTATGGTTATAAATTATTATATCTACTAATAATTAGTAATTTAGTTATTGTATTAATGTATATATTTTACAGATTAATATTACTCAGAATCCAGAATGAATAACATTACATTTAAAGACCATAGAAAAGCAAATGATAGGAACTCAATATGGTTCTATTATAAATTGAAAAATTCTGCTCAAAAAGCATTGATTAATCTTAATTCTAAAATTATTTTTAATAAGGATGAATATAATATTATATCAATGAAAATTTCAGCTTTCTTCCAGTAAATATTGCCATTAAAGCATTATGTTACTAAGATGCCAATTTGCTAATTGTAAGTGCAACTATACAGTTTATGATGAAATCACTTGCTGAACAAAACTGTTCTCTGTCCAAGAGTTGTATGCTGTATTAAAATTTCAAGAACAAGGATACACTTATTTAGAAAGTGTTCTTCTATACAGGAATACCTTAAAAAGTAAGAGATTACCTCAATTTTTTTCATGGAATGCTTCCAGTCAATTCTCTCTCATATGTGACGAATAAAATAAGATGAAAAAAGTGAAAACGCAAATTAATGAATTCCCTCACTCATAGAGATACGACCAAATCCGAAGTGCAATGGAATCGAAAGCTGAGAGCCCCAACCCTGGTCCTGGTGGAACAGGACCAGGGTATGTCTGCCAGGGGCAAAGGTTGATGACGTTGTAGAGCGGATATCATCTTTTAATGGCACAAAAGGTGATGTTGTTGTACACATTGGCACTAATGATATTAAGAGTAGGAGACCGGCAGAATTACTTAACAAGTACAGATCACTGTTGAACAAAAGCCGAGAATTAGGGTTGAATTTGAAAGTGTCTGCAATTCTGCCCAGACACGATAGGAGGGAGTATATGATGAGAGCCTTGTCGATCAATTCGGCCCTGGAAAGATTGTGCAAGGCTCAAGGGATAGAATTTTTTTCAGCCTGGTCTGTACTTGTTAACAGGAGAGACTGCTTCTAAAGGGATAGGATACACTTAAATAGAAAGGGTTCAAGAATATTTGCTGATGCTATCGAGGCAGTGTTAGGTGGGTCGGAAAACTGATAGCTTGGGGGGGATACAAGGACTAATAGTTTAACAGTAGCCGTAGGCAGAGGTGAAGGTGATTCTTGCACAACTTCTATTAGAATAAGTAGCGACCTGGAGCGAGGGGTGTTGGGGGTTTCAGGTACGGATGGCAGTCATTGTAAAATAGGTGGGTATACGGGATATGTTAGGATAACTAGGAATAGGAGCATGTATGCTTGCATGTATACCAATGCTCGAAGTATAGTAAATAAATTTGAAGTGTTGGTCAAGACATCAAAGGCGGATATTGTTGGGATAGCAGAGACGTGATGTCACACAGGTATAAGGAATGCAGAACTGGAATTTGGGGTGTACAACATGTACAGAAAGGATAGACAGGATAGGAAGGGAGTGTTTTTTTGAGGAGTGTTGGCTGATGTTTTTTTGGCTGATGGCTTCTTAGCCCATCAGCCAAAAAAAACATCAGCCAGTAAAATTTATGTGCCAAGCTCATAACAGATGTGAGCCCCTGGGAGTTGTAGTTGGCTATGTACAGAAATTATGCAAATGCACTAACTTGTACATTAGTTAAACTATTTACGTAACCTGAGGCTTTAGCCCTAAACTATACTGTAATCTAAATTACTCCACACCATCAGGCATCTCTCATATTCTGGATTTATACTTCACAACTGGGTTGTCATCATTGCAACACCAGGGTACCAGCCCACCCACTGATGAGGAGGCAATAACCTCCGAAATGGTGCCGTATGAGTAATTTTATCCGCTGAGAATAAGTAACAATAGTCTTCTCCTATGGTGAAGTGTTACTTATTCGAGGTAGTGCAATATCATGGCAACTCGTTGTGAAGGTATTCACAATATGAGATATACTTAATGATACCAATTTATAATTACTTATTATTATTATTAGCTATATGGTGAAAGGAAGCCTGAGGCTTATGCTGCACCAGCCAAAAAAAATTCCGGAGTTACCCTGAGTGAGAGAGAGAGAGACAAAAGTAGAAGGGAATCACTAAGAAAGATGATATCCAGCTCAGGACCCTGGGTGTGCCAAGCCTATACCAGATGTGAGCCCCTGGGGTTGTAGTTGGCTACGTACAGAAATTATGCAAATGCACTAACTCATACATTATATTTTTAATTAGTTTCATTAAAAACTTTTTCTGGGGAGAGTTGTGAAGTAGCCAGAGTGGCACATAAGAAAAGAAAACATAAAAGGAAGAAAGAATGCATGTTATTGTACTTAAAAATAGATACACCATAGTTAACCCATAAAATTAAACTATATATGTAGTTTAAAGGCATCGTTTTTAATTGTATCTTACATTGTGGCTACCTTCACAATGAGATACCAGGTATTGCACTACTTCGAATAAGTAACGCTTCTGTTGTGGAAAAGACTACGATTACTTATTACTTGGTGAGCACCACTGAGAAAGAGTAGAGAGGCGTTACTTATTCCTCTAATAGAGAAGTGTTACTTATTCATCTACTAGAGAAGAATTATTGTGGCTACCTTCACAACAAGGTACCAGGTATTGCACTACTTCGAATAAGTAACACTTCTCTAGTACAGAAGACTACTGTTACTTGTTCTCAGTGTGCACCACTTAGAATAAGTAACATAGTCTTCTCTACTAGTGAAGCATTATTGGTTTTTTTTTTTTTTTTTAAATCTTTAATTTTACAATCCTAAAAAAATTTAGTGAAAAAAAAAATTTTTTGTAACTCGGGCTTATGTAAGTCAGGGACTTACTGTATTTATTAAATCTTAAATAAATAATATTTTGCAGCGGTAGGAACCCCAAAATTACAAAATGCCTTTTAATCCTAACTAATCTAAATGCACCACTGCAATGCATTTGAAAAGTCTTCAAATGCATTGCAGCACCAAAGACAGAAGAAATTTTCTCTGCAGCATTTTAGCTTGTGGATTATTTGTAAAAAAGTCACTCAACTGTTTACTGCTGCATTCTAAGGAGGTAAATGGAAGGTATGCAAGTGAACAAAAGTCAAGTGCATGCCACATAATGAAGTATATAATGCAGGGTGTGCACATGCACAGATATATATACAAAGTTTTCACTCAGATATAAAAGATGAAATATGTTACCATAGAAGGATATGAAGGTGGAGGGGGATTACGAATTCCATCTGCATCCCCAACAGGAAATGTTGGTGCATGACATAATATTTCTCCTTCGTCCTCCTCCTCATCTTTATTAGGAGTATTCCCTTCAGCTGCAGAAAGAATATGAACTGATAGTTTCTTTCGACAAGGAGCATCATAAGATATCATGTCCTGAACAAAGATAAAGAAATTAGAATGATTAGAACTATTAAAGCTTTAAGTGCATAAATTTAATGAAAACAAAATCTGAAATGTAGAGCATTTTTAATGAATTTTAATGCCAATGCCAAAACTTGACAACTAATTTAAAAAATAAATGAATTTCCTGTTTATGGAGACAAAAATTCTTTCAAAATATTTAAAATAAGATAGCATAAATAACTATACAATATTTATACACCTTTTCTTTTCTGTAAATGTGGAGTGGACATCAGATGCCCGTTCCTCATCATCTAGCTCCACAAATAATCAAGATTTCAAAATGTAAGAGCAATGAAGCTCAGTTTTTCCTACTTTAAGTACTCTTGTTTAAATATAAGATTGATATTATACCTTTTTGTAGGAAATCTTCACCCGACACTCACATCAAACTAATCCGATTAATGTAATATAAATCTTTAAGAATTAAAATCTTTAAAACCGCAAACGTATTCCTATTGAAGGATTGTTGAATTATATGATATTATATAAAAAACTAAACTTGTCTTCAATTCACATGTTCTGCCAGCTGCCACCAAGGAAGAGCCAAGCGCAGCCGATGCACATCAACTTACCCAAAACTAAACCCATTAAGCATTGATAGACCAGAAAGAGAAGACAATTGGCAAACTGTATTAAAACTATATTAAATTAAATTAAAACCGCATTAAAATATTCTAAGGTTGAACTTCTTAATACATGACCAGGTATTTTGGTCGTAAACTGTGCTCACAATAAGTAACGAGTTAAAAACAATATCCACTCTCTTATATTTTAAGATAGACGCATCACAACAAGATTATTACCATTAACCAATGTGAATCATGCTATTCACACATGTGCGTGAAGGTCCATGAGTCCGAAATAGTATATGGTCTCCATACATTTATAGAACAACAATTTCATTTCAAGTGTTTCTGCTATTAACAGTTTTATGTATTCTTTCTGTGAATTAATTACTTTAGCTTTGTTAAACAGAAAAATGGGGTTCTCCTGAATGGCACGAAAGGAAAGTTCAGATGCACCTGTCCTTTTCGCCCACACAGATGCCTTGTGTTGTTGTAAATGCGTCGAAAGATAATTTTGGGTAGAACTGATGTAAAAGGAGTTGCACTCCCCACAAGCAATATTATAGACAATATCGGTTTGCTCCACTTTAGAGACAGAGGTTGGTTTCCTTGCCCTCAGTACTGTCTGAAGTTTACTTATCGGTTGTGGAATTATTTTGAATTCTGTATTTTAAAAATTTTCATCATCATCATCATCATCATCATCAGCCATTTTCAATCCACTGCAGGGATGAAGGCCTCTCCAGCAACTTTCCAGTTCCTTCTGTTTTGAGCACTGGCCATTCATTTACTACCCACAAACTCATGAATTTCATCTATCCATCTCCGCCTTTGTCTTTCCAGGTTTAAAAATGTTAATAAACTGCTAATACCATTGTTGTACATAAGGAACTTTAATAAAATATTTATGTATGGTGTTTTTAATCACCAGAACCGATTCGGAGTTTAGTTTTGCCTGTCGTTGAATGTTCCTAATTATACCCAGTGTATATCCCCTGTTTAAAAATTTTGGTGTAAGTTCCCTGAGTCCTTCATTAAGGGTTTCTTGTGTAGAACTATATCTATACGCATTGTGAAATTGGTTGAAAATGATACCCTTTTATATGTAAAAGGGTGGTAGCTCGAATAAAGTAAAAATTTCCCTGTATTAGTAGGTTTCCGATATATTTTAAAGTGTATGTTATCATTAACCCTTCTTAACGTAAAGTTAAGAAAGTTTATCGAGTTCTCACCTGATTTTCTTGTTCCAAAATGTCTTGTGTGTATATTATTAAAAGAACTCATAAGGTTATTTACATTATTTTCATGTGAAATAACAAGGATATCATCTAAATACCTACCATAAAATGTTAACCTGGGAATATACAGATTTAAGTGTAATTGTTCAATAGTATTGAGATAAATTTCAGCTACTAAGCCACTCAGACTAAGCCCCATGGGAAGGCCAAAAATTTGTCTGTAAATATCTGATTGAAAGTCAATATAATTAGCCTCTATAAGAAATCTGATTAAATTACGGTAACTTGGTTTTATTTAACATTACTGCATTACTATTGATCAAATCCCCTAATGTGTTGAGCGAATATTTAACATCTAAATTAGTATACAGTGAGACAACATCAAGGGAAAACAACCTATCATCATTATTTAACTTTATATCTTTTAATGTATTAAAAATAGAATCAGAATTTTTTATGCTAAATTTTAATGTAAGATGTAACGGTTTTATGATTTCATATAAATAAGACGCTAAAGACACAAAAGCCAAATTTTTGTAGGAAACGATCAGTCTAATTGGATAACTTGTTTTATGTAACTTAACTTGTCCAAACAAGGTCAGTACATTGTTAGTTCTTGTTTTAAGATTCTTTAATGTCGCCATTGTAATATAATCTTTTCTTCTATATTCCGTTAAAGTATTATTGAACTATTTAATAAAGTTATCGAACGTACTTCTATTTTCCAATCAATAAGTGGTATTTTTGGATATGATGCTCTTCAATTTCTCAATGTAATCCTCCTTATTTTTAGTGTTCCTTAAACCGTATTCAAATTCAACTACTATTTGTTTTTTTGGAAGTCGTGTTGGTGGCAGATTATAATTAAGTCCATTTCCTAAAAGATTTATTTGAACAGTGGATAAATTATATGTGGATAAATTTACAACACAAAGGTTCGTATTATTTTTCTGCGTATGTCTCCACTTGAAATAATATCATTGTAAGATGTAATCAAATCCGTTGCCTCATGTTTTTGTTGTTGTTGTTTTTATTTGGTTTTTAGGAACAATAGCAACTAAAGCCATATTGCTCCGGGGATATGCGGTGATCATTTCCTGATCTTTCTGCATCCTCTGTATTTGGTGGTCACAGGCTCGAACCCCGGTCTAATCAAGAAGCGCATGCTACGCACTGCTGCTCCTGCCCACCTGGCTATGGAGGCGCCGTTGCCTCATGTTGTGTAATATGACTAATACCTACCACCTACATTATGTGTAGGTGGTAGGTATTACCACCTACATTAATACCTACCACCTACATTATGTGTCGTATTTTCAATACTATAAGATTGTGTATTACTCTCCGTTCAAACAACAAATCTATTCCTCTTCATAATTAGACATTGTATTTTGTTTATGTCTAGTATTTATTTCTTTTTCTAATGCTTGAAACATTTTGAAATCTTAGATTTATAATATATCCAATTTAAAAATAATATTGTAATACAAAAAGCAGATAAACAGGACATGGTGGTTGTCTTAAATAAGGAGGATTACATTGAGAAATTGAAGAGCATCATATCTGATAATTCCACCTGATAATATCGATTGGAAAATAGAAGTACATTTGATAACTTGATTAAACAGTTTAATAATACTTTAACGGAATATAAAAGAAAAGATTATATTAAAGAATCTTAAAGCAAGAACTAAAAATGTACCGACCTTGTTTGGACAAGTTAAGTTACATAAAATGGGTTATCCAATTAAACTGATCGTTTGCTACAAAAATTCAGCTTTTTGCATCTTATTTATATGAAATCATAAAACCGTTAAGTTAAAATTTAGCATAAAAAAATTCCGATTCTCTTTATAATACATTAAAAGATATAAAGTTAGATAATGATGATAGGTTGTTTTTCCTTGATGTTGTCTCACTGTATACTAATGTAGATGTTAAATATTCGCTTGACACATTATGGGATTTGATCAATAGTAATGCAATAATGTTAAATAAAACCAAGTTACCTATAGCCGAAATATTTAATCTAATAAGATTTCTTATTGAGGCTAATTATATTGACTTTCAATCTGATATTTACAGACAAATTTTTAGCCTTACCATGGGGTGTAGTCTGAGTGGTTTAGTAGCTGAAATTTATGTCAATACTATTGAACAATTACACTTAAATCTGTATATTCCCAGGTTAACATTTTATGGTAGGTATTTAGATGATATCCTTGTTATTTCACATGAAAACAACGTAAATAATCTTATGAGTTCTTTTAATAATATACACACAAGATATTTTGGAACAAGAAAATCAGGTGAGAACTCGATAAACTTTCTTAACTTTATGTTAAGAAGGGTTAACGATAACATACACTTTAAAATATATCGGAAACCTACTAATACAGGGAAATCTTTACATTATTCGAGCTACCACCCTTTTACGTATGAAAGGAGTATCATTTTCAACCAAATTCACAAAGCATATAGATATAGTTCTACACAAGAAACCCTTAATGACGAACTCAGGGAACTTACAACAAAAATTTTAAACAGGGAATATACACTGGATATAATTAGGAACATTCAACGACAGGCGAAACTAAACTCCGAATCGGTTCTGGTGATTAAAAACACCACACAAATATTTTATTAAAGTTCCTTATGTACAACATTGGTATTAGCAGTTTATTAACATTTTTAAAATACAGAATTCAAAATAGTTGCACAACCGATAAGTAAACTTCAGACAATATTGAGGGCAAGGAAACCAACCTCTGTCTCTAACATGGAGCAAACCAATATTGTCTATAACATTGCTTGTGGGGAGTGCAACTCCTTTTACATCGGTTCTACCCAAAATTATCTTTCAATGCATTTACAACAACATAAGGCATCTGTGAGGGCAAAAAGGACAGGTGCATCTGAACTTTTCTTTTACGCCATTCAGGAGAACCACATTTTTCTGTTTAACGAAGCTAAAGTAATTAATTCACAGAAAGAATACATGAAACTGTTAATAGTAGAAACACTTGAAATGAAATTAAATTGTTGTTCTATAAATGTATGGAGACCATATACTATTTCGGACTCGTTGACCTTTACGCGCATGTGTGAATAGCATGATTCACATTGGTTAATGGTAATAATCTTGTCGCGATGCATCTATTTTAAAATATAAGAGAGTGGATATTGTTTTTAACTCGTTACTTCTTGTGAGCATGGCTTACGACCAAAATACCTGGTCATGTATTAAGAAGTTAAAGCTTAGAATATTTTAATATGGTTTTAATTTAATTTAATATAGTTTTAATACAGTTTGACAATTGTCTTCTCTTTCTGGTCTATCAATGCTAATGGGTTTAGTTTTAGGTAAGTTGATGTGCATCGGCTGCGCTTGGCTCTTCCTTGGTGGCAGCTGGCAGACTATGTGAATTAAAGACAAATTTAGTTTTTTATATAATATCATATAATTCAACAATCCTTCAATAGGGATATGTTTGCAGTTTTAAAGATTTTAATACTTAAAAGATTTTATATTACATTAATCGGATTAGTTTGATGTGAGCGTCAGGTCAATATTTCCTACAATAAAGATATGATATCAATCTTATATTTAAACAACAAATAATCAAGAATAAAATAAAACGACAGATGGAAGTTTGTTCCAGCAATCAATCACCCGCTGGCTAAAGGCAAATTTCTGCACATCTATCCTTCATCTGTCTTTCCTCAATTTGAATTTATGCCCTCTCAGGTGATTATTCTGAGCAAGAGGCAGAATCCCATCAGCATTGAGCATGCTCAAACCATTCAAAGCTTTATACACCTCTATCAGATCACCTCGCCGGTGCCTAGTCTCCAGACACTGTAATTTGCAAAACTTAAGCCTTTTTTCGTAAGAGCAACCCTTTGTTACATTCACTAACCTTGTTCCAGCAGCTCTACATCCTTCTTGAAATGAGGCCTCCAGACCTGTATACAGTACTCAAGGTGTGGCCTTACCATTGCCTTATACAAAGGAATAATCACCTCCTTATCCCTGCTAGAAAAATTCCTGTATATCATTGATAAGACACCATGAGCTACTCTTGCAGCCCGTCTGCACTGCTCAGAGAACTTCATATCTGCCTGCACAATTACCCCCAGGTCCTTTCCATTCTCTACAACTGTCAGTGTAGTACCACAGAGTTGATATATTGCTCTGGGGTTGCTGTTTCCCATATGTAACTTTACATTTGTCAATGTTAAACTTTATTTGCCACCTCTCAGCCCATCTGCTCAATCTTTCCATATCCTGTTGCAGCAGCATAGCGCCAGTAGTGTCCTTAACAACCCTGCCAACTTTTGTATTGTCTGCAAACTTGGACATTAAGCTTGATATACCATCATCAATATTATTTATAAATACAAAAAACAATAATGGACCCAACACTTAACCCTGAGGGACTCCACCGATAACATTAGTCCACAATGAGCAGTGTCCATTGATTACCACTCTCCGTCTTCTCCCCCTCAACCACCCCTTTATCCATAGCAGCAATTTGCCTCCAATGCCACACTGCTCCAATTTGTGCAGCAGTCTTCCATGTGCAACAGTATCAAAAGCCTTTCTAAGATCCAAGTATACAAATTTTGTATAATATCAAAGTTATTCCCTGCATCCAGTTCTTTTGTGACTGCATCATAGTATCCAATCAAATTGGTCAGGCAAGACTTCCCCTTAACAAAACCATGCTGTGTCTGAGCTATAACTGAAGTCTTGTTTAGATGATCCTGCAGTGCTTCTTTAACCAGTGCCTCCATTAATTTTCCTGGAACAGAAGTTAAACTCACAGGTCTATAATTACTTGTGTCAGCCTTTGATCCTCCTTTGTGAATTGGGGGTCACATTTGCACATCTCCAGTCTATGGGTACCTCCCCTGAGTCCAAGCAAGCTCTCATAATTATGGCTAAGGGTTTGCTTACTACCTTTGCTGCCTCCTTTAATATAACTGGATAGATCCCATCCACCCCAGGTGCCTTTCTTGTGTTTATCTTCAACAATTTCTCCTCCACTTTACTCTCAGTTATTACCAGATTATCTAGCTTACTGCCAGAGTTGAATACACCTCTGGCATTCCCCTCGCTGAATAACTCCTCATGTGTGAATGTTGATGCAAAATATTCATTTAGTTTGTTAGCTACCTGAGCAGGATCATCAACAGTTGAACCATCAATATCAAGTTTAATTGAAACAACCTTAAAAAAAAAAAAAATTCCAACCAAAACATTATGACCACTCCTCCCTTCCCACTTTGTGGCACATGCATTGTTGGTAAATGTCACATAGCAGGTTCATGGCATGCAGTCCATATAAAGTAATTGATGAACATGGGCAAGGGACATAATCTGACAGACTTCAAAAAAGGGATAACTGTCAGGTACTGGTTGAAGGATAGCAGTATTATGGAAATTGTGATCTTCTGGGCTTTTTCACAGAGTGCAGTGATTAAGGTGGTCCAAGAGTGGCTGGACAGTGGACAGAGCAACAGTCATTGGAACAATGATGGGTGCCCATAGATCATCAATGGTCACGGTGAATGCAGGCTGTCCTTGTGTAAACAGAGAGATGGAAAACAGTGGAATGGCTGACCACGAACATTAACCAGGGGGGACAACCAGCAGTGTTTACAAAACCACAATCCAACAAACCTTCCTCCATATAACACTCAGGAGTAGGAGTCCAGTCAAAGTATCCATGCTTACAGCAAGCCATCAGTGATGCCTAAAGTTTACATTTGAACAGCATTATTGGACTACTGATGACTGGAAAAAAGTTGCTTTTTTCTGATGAATCATTTTCATTCTGATGTTCTGGCATTGTTTTTTTAGTATGAGGGATTTTTTCCTGGAAATCTTGTAACCTTTGTACTCTTAAGACTACACTCTGAGTGCTAAAACCTACCTATCCAGTGTGGCTAATCAGGTACATCCCTTCAAGATGGCTGTCTGTTCACAGATGGCACAGGTGTGTTCCAGAAGGATAATGCACCCTGCCACGTTAACAGTACTGCTCAAAAGAGTGGTTTGCCAAACATGAAAGTGACTTCTAGGTGCTACATTGCTGCCGAATTTGCCAGATATGAATCCCAAAGAACATCTCTGGGATTAGGTGATCCACAAATCCAGTTTTGATCTTCCATTAGAGACTATCGCAAATCTATGGGATGCAATCCTGGCAACATGGTACAACATATCTCTGGCTATATTCAGTGGCTTTATAGAGTCCATGCCTTACTGCATTACAGTGGAAGTAGGAGGATATACCCACTATTAAGTAGGTGGTCATCATTTTGACTGGACAGTGTATATACACTGATGAGCCAAAACATTACGACCACCTACCTAATGTGATGTTGGTCCTCCACGTGCAGCCAAAACAGCTCGTACCTGGTGAGGCATGGATGCTACAAGATTTCTAAATGTGTCTTGTGGTATCTGCTACCAACACATAACCAGCAGATCCTTTAACTCCTGTAAGGTCTGTGTTTGAGACGCTGCAGATCGGAGTTGCTGTTCCGACACAAACCACAGATGCTCGATGGGATTGCTGTCTGGGGAATTTGGAGGCCAGGGCAATACCTGGAAGTCTTCCTCATGTTCCGCGAACCAGTCCCGAACAATCTGGGCAGAGTGGCATGGCACATTATCCTGCTGAAAGGCGGCAATGAGAGAGGGGACGACGGTTACCATGAAAGGGTGTACCTGGTCAGCAATAATGTTTAGGTAGGTGGTAGATGTCAGAGTGCTTGCCACATGGATGACTGGACCCAGGGTATCCCAGCAGAACATCGCCCAAAGCATGACACCACTGCCACTGGCTTGTTTTCGTCTCAGGGTGCATCCAGGCACCATCACTTCCCCAGGCAAATGACCCACACATACCCAGCCATCCACATGGTGCTACAGGAAATGTGATTCATCAGACCAGACGACCTTCTTCCAATCACTCAATGTCCAGTTTGATGCTCACATGCCCACTGTAGGTGCTGTCGCCGGTGAACCATGGTTAGCATGGGCACTCGGAGTGACCTGCGGATACGCAGCCCCATTTTCAGCAGAGTTCGATGTACTGTGTGTTGTGACACATTACTCCCATCACCAGCATTCCAATTACCACTGAACTGCACCACAGTCACCCTTCTGTTGCCATGTACCATTTGGGTGAGCCTTTGCTCACCTCGAGCATTAATCAGCCGTGGTCGTTCAACACTTTGCCAATTGTTCGTGGGTTCCCCCTGCTCGAACCACTTTCAATAGGTACTAACCACGGCTAACCATGAGCACCCTACCAGCCGTGCCATTTTGGATATGCTCTGGTCCAGTCTTCTGATCATTACAATCTGGCCTTTGTCAAAGTCGCTTAAGTCTGCTGCCTTTCCCATCTGAAGAACAAGAGTAACACTGATTAATGGAGCTCGGTATCAGGTGTTTTTTATACCGTGTCCCAACCAGGGCATGTGGCGTAGTTCACCTGCAGTTGCTTCAATTTGCATAAAGAGTCACTACTCATAATGTTTTGGCTCATTGGTGTATATTTTTTAAATTTCCTCTTGAAATGATAAAATTAATTTTTCTATTGGGATTTTACAACAGAGTAAGTCCATAAACTGTTAAAACTCTGTGTTACTATCCTTATTGCTCAGTTAATAGGTTCAAGCAAAATAAGTTTTGCTTTATCCTATCAATTTAGCAAGCAGGGTTTTAAAAACCAAGTCAAATCACTTGGTTTAAAGGGAAAGAACTGCTATGTCAATATGATGGCATTTCAGGATTGATGCATTGGAAGTAAAGCAACAAGAATATAAATTTTACTCTATATATTGGGTGCTCTTTTTATTACACAGATCAATAAGCATGCTGAATTCTTGCAAAGTGGATAATAGAGCCTAATGCAAGCAAACAGCTATACATATATATTACTTTTATTGTTCTGCCAGTGAGATATTACTTTTATTGTTCTGCCAGTGAGATAACACTTACCATAAAGTGGGTGGGTGATTTATACATGCATGCATTGTTTATTGTCAACACAAAAAGAATTCCCTACACTTATTAAAATAAATAATAAAAAGAATCAGGTGTTTTTTAAAGCGTGTCCCAACCCACGCCATAGTTCACCTGCAGTTGCTTCGATTTGCATAGCTACTTGCTGGTCATAACGTTCTGGGTCATCGGTGTGCATGCATGCATGCACACACACCACGTGTGTGCGTGCATGCGTACGTACGTACGTACGTACGTGTAAACTTGCAAAAGGATTAAAAAATAATACTTATGGGTAACTAAAATGTTACAGAAGTATAATTGCAGTATTTCATTGAAAAAATATTTTACTAATGTTTCACTTCATTTTCCCTGAGATTTTCCAGGAACGAGAACCATGTGGTATTATTATAGGTGTGTTCAAAATTTAGTGGTTGCAATTGTAATATTAACTGCATAACTATGCACATGCTTAAGAATATATTTGTTTAAGAAAAAAAAATTGTTACCTTAAAAAACATGAATATATCATCCTTTTGAAATGTTTTCAAATAAGCAACTTCAATATTATCTAAAGGGAAAAAAAAATAATACTTATAATATTTGCATAAATTTATTGAATGAATAAATATTAATTGAAAATCTTAGTGAAAATTTACAACTAATTAGTTAATATAATTGACTGAGGATTTGCTTTTAATTATAGGATAATGATTTTTTTATTTTTTGCATGTTTCCAAAACAAGTTGGGCAATGCATGCATTATATTATGTTTAAGGCACATACATAGTTTTTCAAAGTAATGATTTTTACGTAACATTCTAAATAGATGCACTATTAAATTTAATGAAAATTCATTGACTGTAAGTTGAGTTATATATATCAAGATAAATATTTCATTATCTGTGAATTATTCCCAATTCTATTTAAAACTGCTAATTGTTTAAAATCACAATTATGCGATATGGAGTGATGGCTCAGCTTGGACACTTCTTACCAGCCAGCCTCAACTGAGTTTATATATTGTTGTATAGATAGATACGATCCATATGTGTAAATTGAGTTCATAGGGCCGCCGCAAGTGGGTAGGCGAGGTATGTGTCGCTTACAGGCAGCAGTTCAGGAGGCCACCAAAAATTATTTTGACATATACAAGTTGGAACTCTGTTTAACAAACTTCTTTAAAATGAAATTTTCTATTTAGCGATATTTTTTTAATTCCCCTTGGTAATTATATTTTAAATAGTTTCCATAGAAAAAAAATTTCCATATAACGAACTGATTATTTTATTTTATTTTATTTTATTTTATTTTTTAACATATAATATACACAACAGGCATTCGCCCAGTTAAAGTGTATAACAGAGCAAAGGTTGTACAAACATAAAAATAAGTGGTAGACTAATATACTTTGTACAATGGAAACGGGAAAAGTTCAATTCACAAAAATAAAAAGATATTCATGACGTCAAGTCCAGCGCTATGTAAACTCGCAGAAAGCAGTTTGCTGCAGGAGACATCATCACACACACACATTATGAGAGGCTTAACTGGGAATGCATTAACAGTTTGTAGTTCTGGCCTTCAGGCAATTAGTGCTGCTACTAAGCACGAATTAAGAGTTAAAGGAATTACTATTCTACAAATCAGTGGTACTTGGTAAAACCTATCCAACTGCCTGTTCCACATACCCAGAAGTCGCAGGACTACAGTATGGCCGCCGTCTAGTGTGGACGCACGTTCTCCGCGCTCCTGGATCTTGTTCACTAATATGTGGTAACAGTGTCTACTAGTTTTTGAAAAGTTTACTCCTTAGTATAACTACTACAGTGGATCTCAGGGTGAGAAACTTTTGATTATTTAACGGGAACTTTGCAGATTATTTGCGTTTTTTATCTATATCCTTTGTTGCCAGACCGTACTGGTCACCATGCGGCTGACAGCAGGGCTATAGAGAGGCACCAATTATACTGTGGTTGCCACGCAAATACCCTGCACTAGACTTGGGAGGAATGTGTAGCACTCCCCTCCGGCGCAGGGATTAGTGAATTATCTACCCCTTCAGCTGTGACCTTGATTGGGGACGGCAATTCCACCTGTGAAACCTCGAACTGTGATAACGTCCAATATCTTCAAACTATGTTAGGGAACAATTTTCGGTGAAATCATGATTTCAGTGACCCCCCCCCCGCTGCAATAGACTTACCATGGACAGCTTTTACTTTCGTTCCTGCTTGTATAGTGGAAAAACAGACTTTACCATAAGCTTCTGCGGCTGCGAAAACGCTAGAAGAAAGTAGCACAGGTTCTCCAAGGCTATCTTACGGCTGTGCGTCCCCCCCCTCACGTTACAGTGGGGGATAGCCCAAATCGACATCCGTGCACTATCTGGCTTCAAATTTAGCCACAAACCTGTGGTTGGCACCAAACTTCGTCATTCCTCAACCTCTATCAAACTGTGCAGCAATAATCTGTTATCCGAATATTCCCGATAAACCGATATTTCCAACTAATCTGAGAATATGGATACACCCAGTACAAATCCCACTGAATTGATTTGTTCATCGAGCGCTCAACAAACCACTGATAATACAAAAAGTGACCAACCTGACATTGAAATCACGGATAATTTTGAGGATGTCCGGCTGACACCGGTATCCAAAAAGAAACATAGAAAACGGGTAGTTCCCCAATCGGACAGGGAAACCCGCTCGCAAAGTGAGCCTCAAGAGCCCCAGGGATCCCAGGGCCCCATACAAGACAACCGCGAAAAGACGACAAAACAGCAAGAGTCGACTAACATCGACCCAACTCTTCCAGAGGGCACCGTTAATGAGCAGGTATTGGCCCTGCGAGTTGAACTAGAAAATAAACTAAAAGAGTCTTCCAGCCGCATTACCTCAACCCTTCGGGGCGAGATTGTTGATATCTGGGCAAAGCTTGAAACCATCCTGCGCAACGTTCACCTTGCTTCTGAGAGGAATGAGGCCAAACTCGAGGCATACCTCGAATGTAGGGGCACACAAATGCTACAGCGCGCCCCAACTTTTGCTGATGCGCTGAGGAACACAAAGCTAAATACGAGAATGGACCCGCCACCAAAAAGAAAGACATTACTACCAACACCACACCTGGTAGTTCTCAAGCCGGCCACAGCCAATGCACCAAAAACAAGCGAGGAGATTAAGAAGACTGTAATCGCTTCCCTTACTGATGACCTGAGAAACACTAAAATAAAATCCATTCGAAAGACCCGAAATACTGGCATCATCATAGAAACTGACTCGAAGGACGACGCTGATATGATATTAACAAATGCTAAGATACCTACCCTGGGCCTTCTAGCTGAGCCCCCAAGGAAAAAGGCACCCTCAATAGTAATTTATGACATCGACAAGGGCCTGGACCCCAACAACATACGAGATGAATTGTACAGGCGCAACCTCCAACATGCACTCCCAAAAGAGAACCCAGCTAACCTAATAAAGCCAAAGTACCAAACAAAGTCTAGAAGTGGCACTTCCTTCAACTGGGTTGTAGAACTGGCACCAACAGCCTGGCACATACTGACCCACCACAATCGAGTGTACATAAATTGGGGCTCTCACCGCTACAAGGAGCATGTAGCTGTCCCAAAATGCTTCAGATGCTGTCGTTTCGGTCACACGATCCACACGTGCACCCAGACAGAACAGACCTGTGGTCACTGTGCCGATAAAGGCCACAGCTATGAAACCTGCCCAAACAAGGCCAATGAACCAATCTGTGCTAACTGTAAAAGCCAGAAACTACCTCATGCCCACTCACTTCGGGATAATAAATGCCCTGTCTACATCAAGGCCAAGAGCACGCTCCAACAACGAATAAATTATGGGGACACTGCATAAACAGTATAACAGCAACAAGATAAAATTCCTGAAAATAAACGCGCAGCGGGCAAAGGCCGTTGTGGCGCAACTCCGACAGAAGGCAGATGAGGAAAACATCGATATTCTCTTAATACAAGAACCCTACACTCATTCAAACAAAATAAGGGGATACCCTTTGTCCTACAAAATTGTCCAGGCTCCTGGTGTGACACCCTGGGCGGCGATCGCTGTGAGGAATCCTCACTTGACTGTGATGCAGATATCTCATCTCTGTTCTCCATGGGCCGCCTGTGCCCACATCATCTCCTCTCTGGGCGACTTCTATGCCGTTTCTCTGTACTGCAGGCCGGGAGAGGACATTCTACCTGCAGTCCAGTACCTACAACATGTCTTAACAGAACTGGCGGGTGCAAAGATTGTCATTTGTGCTGACGTAAATTGCCGCTCTGCCCTCTGGCACAGTGAGACCCCAGGGCGTAGAAGTGCTGCAAATGGACAGCGGTTGGAGGAGTTCCTGGCCAATAGTGGTCTGGAAGTCATAAATAGGCCCAACAGCCTGCCGACGTTTTCCAGCTCACTTTGGGAATCTACGATTGACGTGACTCTCTCCACTAGGTCCTTTGCTAGATTTCTGTCGGATTGGACCGTACGGGAGGGCTGGTCCACCTCAGACCATCGGGCCATAACTTTCAACATGTACAGATCGATTACTCAGTCCACAATTATCAGACAGAAGCAACACAGATACGCTTTGAACAAAGCTGACTGGAACCTGTTTAAAGAAACACTCATCAATGGGATATTGCACTTACAAACCGAGAATGTGCAAGTTCAGCATCCAGACTCCCATCAGCGCAAGGTCACGGACATAATTACGAACGCTGCAAACACAGCAATAAAACGGAAAAATCCCATCCCTGGAGCAGTCCCCTGGTGGTCAGGAGAGCTTCAGGCCCTCAGACGTGAAGTAAACCAAAAGAGGCGTGCATTCCAACGAGCCAGGCGATCCTGGCCCCCTGCAGAAATTGAATACCTCCGGCAGGAGTACAGAGAAACTCGAAACGCCTACAACGCGATGATCAGGCAGCGTAAAAGACTGTCCTGGGAGCACCTGGTATCAACAGTTGGTAACTCTGACCCCTGGGGTGTCGTGTTCAAGGTAACAACAAACAAACTGCCAAGGGGAGAAGTTATTCGCTCCACAATCACCCCACAAGGCCACATGACCTCCACCTGGCAGCATTCAATTTCAAACATACTTGATTACTCTTTCAAACAGCCACCAGATGACAACTCACCAGAACAACAGCAGCTTTGCCTCGACAATAACAACTATAACTCAACACTCGTGGAAGAGCCTTTCAACGTCGAGGATCTCTCTATGGCCATTGGGAGACTGAGAAATAACAAGTCACCAGGCCTGGACATGCTCGAGCCCGAAATAATTAAAAAAGTTGCTGAATTCGCTCCAGAAACCCTGCTAAACCTCTTCAACCATTGCCTGCTAAAGGGATGGTTCCCAACTGATTGGAAAACTGCGTCCATTCGGCTCATACTCAAAAATCCAACTAAACCGTATGATCGCCCTGACTCGTACAGGCCTATTGCTCTCCTTCCTGTGCTGAGTAAGGTTTTTGAGCAGCTCCTTAGACGGAGACTGGAAAACCATTACAATACTGCACAGCTACCAGCACGAAATCAATTTGGATTCAAACCGGGCATGTCTACGGTCGATGCGCTGGAGGCTATTACAAATGCTGCCAGGAACTGCACCCAGAAGTACCTCCTTGTCATCTCGATCGACTTTGCTGGGGCGTTCGACCTTATGGTGGCCTAGCGTCCTCGGACGGCTGAGACGCGCTGAGCTCCCAGGAAATCTCTACAACTGCATTGCCAACTATCTCAGTGACAGGAGCATTGTGGTTCAGGCTCCCTTCTCCAGCGTGGAACGTCGTGTCCACCGAGGTTGCCCTCAGGGCTCTGTCCTGGGCCCCCTTTTCTGGAACTCTGTACTCGACGAGCTTCTCAGTACTGACTTAGGCGATGTCCAGACCTTGGCATATGCTGATGATCTCTCCCTGATCCTGGCAGGGGACTCCAGGGCTCAGCTTGAAGTATCTGCCAACAGAGCTCTTACCACCCTTCAAGCGTGGGTCCGGAAAAACCATCTGACCATCTCATCCACAAAAACTCAAGCCGACCGGGCTGGCCGAGTGGGTAAAGTACCTGCCCGGCAACCCAAAGGTCGCGGGTTCGATTCCCGCCTCGGGCTTGGATCAAAGTACTGCAAAAACCTTGGGAGGTGCAATATGGCCACAGAAGCCGATGCGCCAACAACTACCAAATCAAAAAAAAAAAAAAAAAAAAAAAAAAAACTCAATCCATTCTCCTGAAGGGCTATCTTGATCCGCAGAGGCCGCCTCAAATCAAGATACATGGCACAACCATCAAGCTTGTTACTCAGCTGAAACTCCTTGGCATTATCATCGACAGCAAACTAACATTTCTCCCACATCTCAACTATCTACAAAAGAAAATTAGAAATTACATTGCACTGGTTGCCAGGGTTACCCGCCGAGATTGGGGGCTCAAAAAACGCACTCTAGCCTTACTGTATAAAGCCATATTCATACCAGCTATCACCTACGGTTCTGGCATATGGTTCACCAAAGCCTCCACTGTGGTAGGACGAAGAAAGCTGAACATCATTCAACGGCCAATTCTCCTTACGATAACCAGAGCATGTTGCACCTCCAGCACGCACGCCCTACAAGTCCTCGCCGGTGTACTGCCCCTAGACCTTGAGGTGGCCCATGTGGGGATGATGTATCAACTCAGCAGAGGAAAGTCTACCACCTTTATTGATTTTACCACGGATCCTGCTAACACCTATTCCAGCGAAAAAAGCAGACTCCTAACCTACTTACAACAGACCTGGCAAGCCAGATGGTCTGAATCCACTAAAGGGGCCATCACCCGCAAATTTATACCAGACATATGCAAAGTATATCCCAAATCACCATCCTGGTTCTCCCCAGGCCTTCTAACCACGTACCTCCTAACAGGGCATGGTGCCTTTCGCAGCAAACTGAACCTTCTTGGACTTTCCGACAGCCCCCTTTGCACCTGTGGTGCCCAGGAAACCTGGGACCACTTGATGCATGACTGCCTACTATATGATGACCTCAGATCTTCTCTCATCACACAAATTCATTTCATCCCGAGAGATCAGGAGCAACATCTCCTGGAAGACCACCATACCTATACAGCCTTTTCGAACTTTGCTCAGGGCCTCTTCACGAGGCGGAAAACCCTACCACAACCACAGAATCAGACCCAACCAGACAATGAAACGGCCTAAACAGCCATGTGTTAAGACCACTACTTGCTTCAGCACACTGCAATCCCCGTGAAGACTTTCAACCTGCACAATAATTGTGCCTTTACAATGTAGTCTCAACATCACCTTCATCTACCATGACTGCCGCTCCGGCTTCGCCTCCCACCAAGTTGACTCACCACTGAAATGACTCTACTATCTGGACGGGACTTCTTTGTCCCAGGATTGACACTACTCGGATTTGATCCTCTCTGATTGACTCTACCAAATACATCTTCATGCAGCTCACTACTGAAATGACTTCACCACCCGGCCGGGACCTGTCTGTCCCAGGACTGCACTACTCGAATCTCACCTTCTCGGAGTGGACTCTGCCAACTATGACTTCACGCAGCATTGCTGCCAATGCCACGTGGCGATCCTGAACCCGTGCTCCCTTGCGCGGCCCTGTTTCTCCCCTGTCCTGGCGGGGAGGAGGTGAAGGTCCCCTTGTCTCCTCCCCGCCACCCCCCCCTTTCCTTCTGGTGTGGCATGGGCCTGCCTCACTGATTTTGGGGTCATCTACTCTATCGACCCTATACTTCTGTCTCTCACCCCCCAGCCTTTAGTCTCCCCTCCCCCCTCTAGCTTTCCAACTAGCGTTCATCCCATGTCAAAATTATCCTAGCCCTACACCCAAAATTCTTAATTCCACACTGTATAACTTAAAACTCCTTGGCCTGACCCAACCTCTAGCGCACCCCCCATTTTTTTTTTTTTTTTTTTTTTGGTCCTAGCCACTGAAATCCCAGGAAATTAGGTGGCAGGACCTGCCAGAGTACTTATTTAAAAATACTGGTGTACCTGGCTTGCCTCCACGGGGCTAAGTGTGGGCAACGTTGGGCCTCAGTAGGGGTCCAGCGGCTAAATAGCCAGATGAACAACGGTACACGACACTACATCCAACAATATCCATACACTTTTAAATCTCTGGCCTTTAAATAGCCAGATGAACAACGGTACACGACACTACATCCAACAATATCCATACACTTTTAAATCTCTGGCCTTTACAGTGTTCTGTAACACGCGACAATGTAGACTACACGGAGATGGGGGTAACCCCTGGTGCCGTTAGACCCTAAACACACTTTACACATACCCAGAAGTCGCACTGGTCATATGATTGGTTAACATTTACCAGTATTCAACACTGCAGGCAAATAATTCATTTGAAATAAATTCAGTACACGAAATTGCAGCCTTATGTTTAATTTTTTTATTATCTGGATCTGTGCTTAGTGTCGGATTAAGGTATGGGCTAGCAGGGCTCTTGCCCGGGGCACCAAAAACAGAAGAACATTGAGGCAAAAATATAAACAGTACATGCTGAGTAAGGGGTGCCAAAAAATCTTTCTGGTCAGAGGGTGGAAATACCTTGGACTGGCACTGTCTGTTTTGTATTTATATTTCACAGGGTTATACTCCAGAGCATGGCTACACTCCGTATTCAGCGAGAAAGAGCGGAAGAAAGCAGTGATAGGATGTGAAGGCAACTCTGCCCCTCTCCTCCGCACCTTGCATGTTACTGGGGGATGTCGTGTGACATCACATTATGTCGTAGCTGAAATGAAGAAAAAGAAAGGACAAAACAGCATTTTTTTAAACAACTAACAAAAATCACCACCACCTACAACCACTACCACTTCTCCTTCTCACATTATTAGATGATTTCATGTGCATTAACAATGAGAATTGCTCATGCACGTCAACAGAAATGTTTCTTTCTTTTTTTTTTTGTTCTGGGGGGCTGCTGCCCCAGCACCCCCGCTAATTTAAAGAGAACCTGTTACTAACAACTCATACATACAATTACTGCGAAAAAAATCAAATTGTTAAGAAACGACTTGAAGGAAAAAAAAACAAACTAACCTCATCAGTCCTCGCATTCCAGTACACTTCATAAATCATCCACACTGAAAACATCTATTCCGAAGATATCAATTTCACACACTCATACAACATTCAGTTACAGTCTTACATCCATCCTTTTGCAAGCGGAACAGCAACAGCACAATAACCAAGGGCAGCAGAGCAGCATGATAACGAGTAAACAACAGCACGATAATTTTGCATTTCCCACTAAAATCAGAGAGAATTTGCATCCAATAAAACAATCAGACGCAAAATGAGGTAAATTATGCACTCCCAATAATCAGCCAATCACAGAACTTGACTGGACAATCACTCTTTTTTTTTTGGCCATGCTCGCAGTGGAGATACCTATGTTCTGGAGTTCAGCCAAAATAATATATATGATAGTCTTTAGCAAAGCAATGGGGATCTTCAAAAGATTTATATGAAATGGACAATGGTAACTTTTTAAAACTTTCTGAAACAATTGCTAAATTTGATTCAGTTATGGAAGAACATATTCGCCGTATTCATATATCTGAATAGAAAAATATCGTGCATTATTTGAGTGATCAAATACAAAATGAAATTATTGAAATAATTTCACAAAGTATTACAGATAAAATACTAGAAATGACTAGAGAAGCTAGTCATTTCTACTATTTTGCTATGATTTTATCACTGAAGCTGAAAATAAAAATATGGATACAAGGAATCATGCTAAATCAATATCCTTAAATAAAACATATAAGTTTCTTTGTTTAATTATAATTTGGCATGATATTTTAAATAAAATTAATCCGATAAGTAAAATGCTCCCCCCCCCCCAAAAAAAGGATTCTGATATATACGAAGCTCTTGAACATCTACAAAATATCACGGAATATTTTCAAGAAAATATTCTGTGATGAATAGAACAGAGGAAGCAGTCCAAAAAATTCTTGATTCGGCTAATAATATGGCTACTATCACTGGCATTCAAGCTTCGTTTGCAGAAGCAAGCATGGCAAAGAAAAGATTGAAAAATCATTATTTCTATTATGAAAGCAGAGATGAAGCTAATCAGGATCCAGGACAAAATTTCAAAATTAATTTTTTACTTTCAAATTATGGACACAACAATTTTCTCATTAACTGAAAGGTTTACAAATATGAAAGAACATGTAGAAATATTTAAAATGTCTTATAATATTTCTGAATTTAAAAATGGTCCGCTGATGATTTATTTAATCATTACAAATACTGTATTTACATATTAAGTTAAGTGACATTGATTGTAATGAGTCCAGAATTGATGGTTTAGCATTATCTGAAGAACTTAGAGTACTTCAAATTCATACTAAAGACAATATCGCTCCAGCTGAAGTTTACAATATATTTTTAAAAATACTTTTCCAAATTTTATGGTTGCATTAAGAATTTTTTTAACTTTACCAGTTTCAGTTGTCTCAGGTGAACAGATTTTTCAAAATTAATCAAAAATCATTTACAATCGAAAATGTCTCAACGACTCTCTAATTTGGCAATAATTTCAATAGAAAATGATCTTTTGGAGCAATAAACATAAAGGAAATAATTAATAAATTCACATCTCATAAAGCAAAGAAATGTAAATTTGTTTAATTTTCCTTTTATTATATTATTGTACAATTACTGTGATTTAGAATTTAAAGTTTATTTCCAGAACTTCAGAATGATTTTGTTATTTTTAGCATTAGCATTAGTAGAGGCATATGATGCAAGAAAGCAAGCTTATGCAGCATCAGCCAAAAAAAAAAAAAAAAAAACCTTCCACTTCGCCCCTCCGTTCGTTCGAAATGACTGTCCAGCTGAGCCTTAAATTTATTTAGGCTATCAACTTCCACAACAAGGGATGGAAGTCTGTTCCACCAACCAACTACCCGCTGGTTAAAGGCAAATTTCTGCACATCTATTCTACACCCGTCTTTCCTCAATTTGAATTTATGCCCTCTCAGGTGATTATTCTGAGCAAGAGGAAGAATCCCATCGGCATTGAGCATGCTCAAACAATTCAAGGCTTTATACACCTCTATCAGATAACTTCGCCAGTGCCTACTCTCCAGACACTGTAATTTGCAAAACTTGAGCCTTTCTTCATAAGAGCAACCCTTTGTTCCATTCACTAATCTTGTTGCCCTTCTCTGTACTCGTTCCAACAGATCTACATCATGATTGAAATGAGGCCTCCAGACCTGTATACAGTACTCAAGATGTGGCCTGACCATTGCCTTATACAAGGGAATAATCACCTCCTTATCCCTGCTAGAAAAATTCCTGCATATCATTGATAAGACACCATGAGCTACTCTTGCAGGCCGACTGCACTGCTCAGAGAACTTCATATCTGCCTGCACAATTACCCCCAGCTCTGTATCAACTCTGTGTAGCACCACAGAGTTGATACGTTGCCCTGGGGTTGCTGTTTCCCATATGTAGTACTTTATTTTTGTCAATGTTAAACTTTATTTGCCACCGCTCAGCCCATCTGCTCAACCTTTCCAGATCCTGTTGCAGCAGCATAGTGTCAGTAGTGTCCTTAACAACCCTGCCAACTTTTGTATTGTCTGCAAACTTGGACATTAAGCTTGATATACCATCATCAATATCATTTATAAATACAGAAAACAATAATGGACCCAAAACTGAACCCCGAGGGACTCCACTAATAACATTAATCCATGATGAGCAGTGTCCATTGATTACCACTCTCTGTCTTCTCCGCCTCAATCACCCCTTTATCCATAGCAGCAATTTGCCTCCAATGCCACACTGCTCCAATTTGTGCAGCAGTCTTCCATGTGCAACAGTATCAAAAGCCTTTCTAAGATCCAAGTATATAATATCAAAGTTATTCCCTGCATGCAGTTCTTTTGTGACTGCATCATAGTATCCAATCAAATTGTCAGGCAAGACTTCCCTTAACAAAACCATGCTGTGTCCGAGCTATAACTGAAGTCTTGTCTAGATGATCCTGCAGTGCTTCTTTAACCAGTGCCTCCATTAATTTTCCTGGAACAGAAGTTAAACTCACAGGTCTATAATTACTTGTGTCAGCCTTTGATCCTCCTTTGTGAATTGGGGTCACATCTGCACATCTCCAGTCTATGGGTACCTCCCCTGAGTCCAAGGAAGCTCTCATAATTATGGCTAAGGGTTTGCTTACTTCCTTTGCTGCCTCCTTTAATATAACTGGATAGATCCCATCCACCCGTGCCTGTCTTGTGTTTATCTTCAACAATTTCTCCTCCACTTTACTCTCAGTTATTACAAGATTATCTAGCTTACTGCCAGAGTTGAATACACCTCTGGCATTCCCCTCGCTGAATATCTCCTCATGTGTGAATGCCAATGAAAAATATTCATTTAGTTTGTTAGCTACCTGAGCAGGATCATCAACAGTTGAACCATCAATATAAAGTGGATCAATCTGATTCATCCCCTTCCTTCTAGAGTTTACATAAGTAAAGAACTCTTTGCTGTTTTTCTTTGCATCCCTTGCCAAAGATTTCTCGTAATCTGCCTTTGCCTGCCTAACCTCCTTTGTAACTTTGTTACAAATCAACTTATATCTATCATAGGCTTCTGTGTCACGTTTTAATTTATATGTATCCCATGCATTTTTCTTCTCTGCCATATGTCTCATTAGTTCATCTGACATCGATTTAGGCTTAAACCTTGAACAATATTTCTTAGTTGGTATGTAAAGCCTAGTAGCTTCCAAGATAAGTTCTTTGAATGCTTCCCATTTTTGTTTGTTGTTTCATTATATTATATGTGAGATATGTTGTAATTCTTTTCTTTTTCAATAAATTAACAATAATTATTTACACCTTATTTTATTTTTTAAAATAAAATAAATTTGATTTCACTTACTGGTGGCACATACATATGGTCACAGCAGCGCTGCTAGACCATTCAATGTGATAGACTACACTATGTCTAGTTAAAATAACAACTTTATGCAATAATTCAGTAGGAATTAAGAATAATTTCCCTAATTTCATTACTGGTCAGTATGTAAAAGCAATGTCAGAATTACAAAATAAAAATTAAAATTACTATGCCATATGGGTGTAAATGGTAAAGATATCATACAGTTCTATTGGGCTGATGGATTGATGTCATTAGATAGAATAGAGTAGAGTAGCTTGATAGTTGTTAGATAGTAGATAGATATCTATGTTTGTTAATGAATAAGGGTAGCCATGGTGTACGAATCTGCACACAAGGTTATTCAATTCTATCTTCTGTTGTCGTACTGAATTTCAGTGCAATAATAAATTAATTATATAGAACAGACATCTTGTGTGTGTGTGATAGAGTGGAAACTCTCAAAATATAAGTATAGCCATAAATTTGTCTTCTTATAGTCAGATTTAGGAAGGGATTCTTGCATTTCAGTTTCTAATGTATATTTAAGATGTGAGTGGATATTACTGACTATGCTTAAAACCTGATTAATTACTATAGTAGTGACAATAATAATATCACTGATATAATGTATATATAAAAAAAATCACTCATACAGATAAATTCAATTTCAGTTGTTGGCTTTAATACCTTTTATTTTAGACATGGTGAAAAGATATCAACGTCTGCACCTACAATACACTGTTTTTATTTAGATGGGTCAAAGTAGATAAATTAAATTATTCTATTAGATCTACAGTTTCATATCAAATAATATTCGTGGTTTCAGCACCTCTTGCTTCTTTTGTGTACGATTTTATAAGGCTTTTGTATACTGATCAATATTGCAATTCACTACTGAAAATAGGTCTCATTTGTAGGGTCAAATCAAATGCCTGGAACTTTCTAATGATGTTTTCATTAAACATCATATCATTCCACACAAATTAATGTGCATTTATATGGTCAAATAAAATGCCTGGAACTTTCTAATGATGGATGATGCTTTCGTTAAACATCATATCATTCCACACATATGTTAATGTGCCTTTTACATCACATATGTTAAACAGATTAATTCAATCAGATGCCCAACTGCAGAAACATAATAAAATTTCACCACTTAAAAATAATGGCTTTAGTGAATATCTTAACAGATGCAAATTATAATTTTCCATGGCAAAGTTTATAGACAAATTTAATATTTACCCATTGAATTAACTATTAGTAGATTAACTGCAGAGATTTATCTAGCTGAAATTAAAAGTAGCTTAAAAGTAGCTTTACAAGTGCTATTTCATTTTATGGCCATTATATTAATGACATAATTATTGTCACAATCATCATTAATCAGGTTTTAAACATATTCAATAATATAAACTCACCTGTTAAATCTACATCAGAAATTGAAATTCAGGAATCCTTAAACTTGTCGAATATGACTATTATGAAAATATAAAAACTCTTGCACACTAAAATATTCCATTAAAAGGAAATTTACAGTTATACTTACATTTTGAGAGTTTCTATCCTGTCACACAAGATATCTGTTCTGTATAATCAATTTATTAATGCAGTGAAATTCAGGATGATGCTGAACGATAGAAATGAAGAAATTAATAATCTGTATGATTTCAACATCACGGTTACCCTTAATTGTTAACAGATAATGTTAAGAATAATGTATTACACGGATATCTATCTACTTCTAACAAAATCGATCTGTCAGCCCAAAAGAAATATATGTTATGTTTACCATTTACTGAGAAATTATTCTCAATTCCTACTGAATTATTGCATAAAGGTGTTATTTTAACTAGACATAGTGTATTTTATCACACTGAATGCTCTGGCTGTGGACTAATACTAATAGATACACAGACTAATAGATTAACAGAAGCTGTAAGGAGAAGTGAAAATCATTCTTGCACTGCTTCTAATGAAATCAGCAGCAGCCTGGAAAAACAGGTACAGGTCAACCATCACTTATACCAAAACTCAACCATAAGCATGAAGAATATAAAACCATAACTAAGCCTAGCTATATAATATCAGCTGAGGCTAGCTGTTCAGAAGTGTCCAAGCTGAGATGGCACTCCATATCCCATAATTGTGGTTTTAAATCTAATAATATTTCAATATAGGATTTTCAACCCAATTTTTTAACATACTTATTTTGGAAACCATGCATATAAGACTATACCAAAATTCTGACAACATTCGTCAATTCCTTTTATTATTTCTGACACATGGAACTACATTAAATTACGTGAAGAAGTAGTCTGCAGTTTCCACTCAAACATCCCCAGTTATGGTAGATGTTAAGTCCTGGTTGGTTATGTGCATTCATCCAGAGTCATTCATACTGTCCTCTTGATAATGATATGAAGGATCTGTCCCACATTTGGGAAAGTTTTTAAATTTAGACTGTGTATAAACATCATAGCATAACCAGTGCATAGTGTTATTACTGCATTAGGTATATAGATTTAGTGTAGTATTTTTATTAAAATACTGAATTTGAATGGAAATCATGCCTCAGACCAAAGAAGCAAAGCAACAAGCTCAAGGAAGTAGGAGTGCCATGGCTTAGGGAAGGAACTGAGGGGGCGCAGTTGTCCTCTGAATCACAGTCATATGAAATGTACAGATTGTTTGATATTTGCAGAGCCATTGGGAATGGGACATGATATTGCCAAGGGGGATGTTTCTGTGTGTGCTGGATATAAAAAATAAGAGAATATTAGGTGCTAACTCAGTGTTCTTATGGGCCTTTATGAGAGCTAAGCCGTGCTGCCAAAAAAATCTTTTTTCTCCACTCCTCCTGAATTTTGGGCTTTTTGTTTTGCTTCACTGTAGTTCATTCTTGAGAGTCAGAGCCCACCAAGTAGTGTGATTCTTGGTCGTCCTCTGCTTCTTTTCCCTTCAAGATGTCCTTCTAGTATGTTTACTATCCAATCATTGTGTCTCCAGAGATGTCCTAGGAACTGCATCTTTCTTTTTATTATTTATTAAGGTTTTCTTGATTGTTCTTTGTTCCTCAGCTACTCTGAGGACCTCTTCATTCATCTTTTTTCTCTCCAGTTGATTTTCATCAATGTTCTCTAGGAAAACATCTCAAATGCTTCAATTCCTCCAGTCTGTTGCTGTTATTGATGATGTTTCACATCAATACAGCAGTATGCTCCTATATAGATTTTCATGAATCTTTTCCTCTTTTCTTTGTTTATCTTGCTTGCAATAAATGATTTCTTTTTCCTAAGTGCTTCTTTTGCTATTGCAATTCTTTTTATTTCTAAATAGCTTTTGCCATCCTCTTGTACGTTGCTTCCAAGGTATACAAATGAACTTACTTGTTCAATTTCCTTATGTATTTCTATCTTGTCTATCTTTTTTTTTTTTTTTACTTTCTTTTCCATCAACCATTATCTTTGTCTTTTTTGTGTTAATTTTGAACCCATTTTCTAATAAAACTTCTTCCATTACTTCTATTGTGTGTTTAAACTCCTCTTCATTTTCCATTAGTGCTGGCATATCATCTTCAGAACATATGAATTGAACCTGTACTCCTTTGGTTTTACACTTCACTTTCTCTAGGACATCCTCCATGTACAAGTTAAATAGTAATGATGATAATGCACAACCCTGCCTAACTCCTTTTCTTTTCTTATCTTCACTATTACTTCATTATTTTGAAATTAAATTTTTCGTTTGATTTTCATAATAATTTTTTGATGGCTCATCGATCTCTCCAATCAAACTGGGCCTTCTTCATGACTCTGAAAAGCTTCTCCCAGAGAACACTGTCAATGCTTTTTCTAGATCAATAAAAGCTATGTGTGTGATTTTGTTTATGATTATTCTTCAATCTACAATTGTGCACAGTGCTGAAATGACTTCTCATTAGTATTAGTTGAGACATATGATGCAAGAAAGCAAGCTTATACAGCAAAAAAAAAAAAAAAAAAAACCCCTTCCCATTTCACCCATCCAGTCACTCCAAATATTTGTCTAGTTCAGCCTTAAATTTATTCAAGCTATCAATGTCCACAACAACAGATAGAAGTCTGTTCCAGCAATCAACTACTTGCTGGCTAAAGGCAAACTTCTGCACATCTATTCTACCACTGTCTTTTCTCAATCTGAACCTATGCCCATTCAGGTTCTTAATCTCGGCAAGTAGAAGAATCCCATCAGCATTGAGCCTGCTCAAACCATTCAAAGCCTTGTATACCTCAATCAGATCACCTCACAGATGCCTAGTCTCCCGATTCTGCAACTTACAGAATTTAAGCCTGGTAAGAGAATGCCTTTGTTCCTCTCACCAATCTTGTTGTCCTTATCTGTACTTATTCTATCAACTCTACATTCAAAAATGAGGCCTCCACACCTGTATGCAGTACTAATTGTGGGCTAATCATTGCGTTATACAAATGGTATAATCATATCCTTGTCTCTACTAGCAAAATTCCTATATTTGATTGACCAAACTCCATGACCTGCTCTGGCAGCCCATCTGCACTGCTCAGAGAACTTCATATCTGACTGCACAATTACCCTCAGGTCTTTTTCATTCTCCAATCTCCCTGAGTTTAGTACCACACAGTTGGCATGTTTCTCTTGGGTTACTGCTACCCATATGCAGTACTTTGCATTTGTCAATATTAAACTTCAGGTGCTACTTCTGAGCCCATCTACCTAACTTTTCTAGATCCTGTTGCAGCAGCATATTGTCTTTACTATCATTAACAACCCTGCCAATCTTTGTATCATCGACAAACTTTTTTTTTTTTTTTTTTTTTTTTATGTGAACCCCAAACACGAGAGGTATTAGAACCTATAGTACTTAGTACCGTGCTTGGGTTGGAGGTTGAGAAGACGAAAGAAGATATTTGTTGACATTGGACTTGAACTTCTGTAGATTGTAATTTTCAGGAAATACGTATGAAGGAAGGTTGTTCCAGAAAACGGCAGTTGAATGAATAAATGAGGAAGATGAAAAGTTGGTTCTGTGGGTTTGAAGTTGGACTGTAAATGGATGTTGGCTGGTGGCGGCACATGTTCGGACTGTTTTGAAAGAGAGAGCGGGAATTATAGAAGCCAATTCAGAAGAACAGTGCCCATGGAAGTATCTGTAGAAGAGGCATGCAGCAGAAACAGTACGTCTATGAGAAAGCGAGTGGAGAGACTCTGTTAGAGATGAATCATTAATTAACCTAACTGCCCTCTTCTGAATGGAATCAAGAAGCCTGAGAGAGGTTTTGGGAGCACCACCCCAGATGTGGGAACAATATTCCATGGCAGGGCGGGTTTGTGATTTATAGAGAGTGAGCAGCTGTTTGGAAGAAAAGCAACGCCGAGAGCGAAAGAGAAAACCAAGTTTTTTAGATGCAGAGGAAGCAATATTTGTAATGTGCATGTGCCAAGAGAGATTAGAAGTCAGGGTAATCTCCAAAAGAGATATATCATTTTGCCTAGAAATCGGAGTGTCACTAAAGATAAGCATAGGAGCAGAAGAATCCTTTTTGCGAGATATAAGACAAGACTGAGTTTTAGAAGGGTTGAAATCAAATAAGTTGTCTTTGCCCCACTGGAGAATTACCTGAAGATCGGCATTTAAGGAATTAGTAGCAGATTTTCGAGAAGTTGAAGCTGATTGAGCAGGACAAGGTTTCTCAAAATGGAAAGTTGAATGCAATGTGCTATCATCGGCAAAACTATGGATAGGATTTCCAGTCAATGGAAGAAGGTCATTGATATACAAGAGGAAAAGAATGGGGGAAAGAACTGAACCTTGGGGGACACCGGCATTAGTGGAGAAGTTAGAAGACAGAGAGCCATCTACCATCACCCTCAGTGAGCGATCAGAGAGAAAACTGGATAACCAATTACTAAAAACAGTTGGGAAACCATAAGACGGAAGCTTGTTTAGAAGACCTTTATGCCAAACACGATCAAAAGCCTTTGAGATGTCAAGAGCAACTACTTGTGTTTCACCGAACCTTTCCATTGAATTAGTCCATAAATGGGTAACATAAGCCAGAATATCACCAGTGGATCGAAACTGACGGAATCCATACTGGCGATCGTTGATCAGACGGAAGGTTTCTAGGTAGTTTAAGAGTTGGCGGTTAATTGATTTCTCCATTACTTTAGAAAGAGTAGAAGTAATTGCAATGGGACGATAATTGGATGGGAGGGATTTGTCACCCTTTTTAGGAACTGGCTGGATATGAGCAAATTTCCAAGCAGAAGGAAAAACACCTTTGGAATAAGAAAGTGAAAAAAGGTGGCAAAGAATAGGAGTAAGTTCAGGAGCACAGGTTTTGAGAACAAGTGGAGAAATACCATCAGGACCTGGAGCTTTCTTAGCATCAAGATTCATCAAAATCCTTCTGATATCCTTTTGACGAAAGACCACAGGAGGCATTGAATGGAGCGTGTTGGGAATGGTGGGAGGTGTTTTACCAAGATCATTAATACATGAGCTGGAAGAAAAATGGGATGCTAGCAGGTGAGCTTTATCCTTGGCTGAAGTGACAACAGAACCATCTGGTTTGGACAGAGGTGGGAGCAGAGATGGGCGGCATTCCTCCATGTGGCGTGGGCGCCACACCTCGACCCCTGCTTACGTTGGTTCACACCTGGGTGGTCACCCACCATGTACTTGTGCATGGAGGTTATACCCAGGATTACTAACAGTCCCACCGTGGTGAAGGTGCAGGCAGAAGATTTGGCTGTCACAGACCGTCCGGACTTCGCCGAAATTGGGTCCACTTGACTTGAGTGTCACCCGAATATCAGTTCCATCAGCGTTTTAGACTCCCAGGTAGCAAGTACAGCTTGTCTGGCATATCTGAGAGAATGTCTGTGACAACCTCAAGGACTTGAACATTAAGCCTAATATACCTACATTGATATCATTAATAAATACACAAAACAACAATGGGCCCAGCACTGAACCCTGGAGGACTCCACTAATAACATTAGTCCACGTAAAGCAGTGTCCATTTATTACCACTCTCTGCCATCTCCCACTCAATCATCCATTTATCCATTGCAGAAACTTGCCCTTAATGCCATACCACTCCAATTTGTAAAGCAGTCTTTCGTGAGCAACAGTATCAAAAGCTTTCCTGAAATCTAAGTACAGGTAGCCCTCGTTTTGTGCTGGTCTGATTTGTGCCAATTCGCAATAGCACCAATCACTGACTACAACGGAAATTTTATTTTTGCATTTTTTTTTCTTTCAATTTTTTTAAAAATGGAAAGTTTAAAATCGTCAGCCAAAATTTATTGGCATCATACTGTGCTATGTATCATGAACTGTTCATGTGATGTAGGCCAATCTGAGCCAATCAACAATTAGCGCATTTGTATGAGAGACAAGAAAGATTCCTGCCCTCAAAGTAGCCACTCGTGGATGCAGATGGTAAAGGTCAATGCAGTGAAGCATTCAGCTGGTTGTTGTTTACACTATTTACACATTTTGGAAATTTATTATGCTAACATTTTTTAATAATTGTGCTATTAATAAATTAAATAATAATAGTGATAGTCAGGTGCAGTTTTTGCCAATCGTATTATAAAGTTTTTAATTTAACAGAATAAAGAGAAGTCATGTTTGGTTAAAGTAGTTCATTGAATCCTAGTGCAATATTCGGAAGATGAAATCTGGTGAAAGATACCGTAATGTGTATAGGGCTATGAATAGGCTTCCATCGACTATTACTACAACCAGTGCTTTTTTTGTAAAAAACATAGGTGCTGGTACTCATTCTTTGCTATCGGGATAAATTGAAAATTAAAAGTATATGAAAAGTACTCTAATTGTTACTTTAGTAGTAATATTATTTTGTTAGAATAAGAACAAGAAATTAAGTATATTAACACAGTTTATTAAGCATAAATTTATTATTCAAGTATATAAAAAAATAAGTAAAATGTGAGTAAAATAAGTAAAAATAATTTCATAAAGTTTTTGTAGAATATTCCAAATTTTTATTAAGTTCTTATCCGACACCTTATTCTGACTTCTTTTCCCAGTCTTTGTATCGGTTGCTGAATGACGTTTCCGAAGCAGCCACGAATCGACATATTTTGCTGAATCACAGCAGATCAGCGGACGGCCCACAATTTTAAGAAACAGCAGTGAAGAGACTGTTTTTGTCATTAACGAAGTGCTGGTTGGCGATCAGATTTATTTCTGAAAATCCTCGTTCACATTCACTTGGTGAAATTGGTATCGTACTCAAGAGCGTTCATCAAATGCTTCAATTCTTCGGAAACCTTATCAATTAGGTATCCCCGAAATCCACGAATTGCATTTAACTCTAATTGACAATTTTCTAACTTCATTTTCACCAAATGCCAACAATTCATGTTTAGAAGGTTTAATTTAATGCCTTCGTTGTCCTCCTCTCATCATCGGTATTGTCACTAGTTCTTAAATTTTTTTTTTTTTTTTGAAACTGTCCAAAATATCGGTATCATTCGGATATTCAGGTAAAGTAAATTGTAAACAGAAAAAGGCAAAATTTTCGGGAAAATGTGGATAATGCACTTCCACGAAATAACAGATGATTATTTATGGGATAAAAGAAAATCACTTTTCTAATTCTTGAACAGGGCGCTTTCAGCTGATTCACAGAGGTGTCCAACCTACGACCCGTGAGGAGAGTGAATTAAACAGCATTTTAAATTTTATTATCAAAAAATTTTTCTCATTAAATGTTTTGTTCAGTAAATGTAATTGTGTATTGTACTTAATTAAATTTTTGAATATTTTCAATTTTACTTTTACATGCAATAAGATATCGAAAATGTAACACACTAAAGAAACTTTGAATTTTTTTGAATATGGCCCCGGTACTGGAAAAGGTTGGACACCACTGCAGTAGAAGGTGGGCCAGAGCCCATTGGGAATACCTCTTGAACTGCTTACTCTTGACCAGCGCGACTTCTCCGTATGTGAGACAGGTGGTCAGATAGGTTTTACCAGGTACCGCTAAGTTATACAATACTAATCACTTTAGCTCTCTTAATTCGCGCAGCAGCACTAATTGCCTGAAGGTCAGAAATGCAAACAAGTCGTACCCAGTTAATTCTCTCCTAATCCCTTCGCTATATGAAAATTTTCTTCCCTCAACCGAAACTATTTTAAATGTACTTCCAAGGGGAATTCAAAATAATTAAACAGAGGTCTGACTGAGTAATTTAGAATTATAAAAATGGTTATACAGTTTTACATAGAAAATATCTTAACAATAGACAGTAAAAAATGCAAATTTAGTTAAATCATTTTAACCTTATTTGAATAGTAATAAACATGTGAAAAAATTTACGTAATATTATAAATTTCGAAGTGCATTGCATCCAAATGATGGCGCCTCCGTAGCCAGGTGGGAAGGAGCAGCAGTGCGTAGCACACGCTTCTTGATTAGACCGGGGTTCGAGCCTGTCACCACCAAATACGGAGGATGTGGAAAGGTCAGGGAATGACCACCGCATATCCCAGAGCAATATGGCCTTAGTTGCTAATGCTCCTAAAAAAAATCCAAAAGCATCCAAATGTCAAACGTCACTGTTTATAAAGGTGCCAGTACGCCATACCGTTGCATACCGTCACAAAAAAAGCACTGACTACAACTATGAAGAATGCAAATAAAATAAAACAATCAATGTAAAGTGGTATGTAAAATTTTTGGTGCCCGGAATCTAACCCTGTGATTTCCGATTGACCCCATTATATAAAGGGTTCCATTTGCGCCAGTCCCCCCAGGAACCTAATCCCAACATAAATCGAGGGCTACCTGTATATGATATCAAAATTATTTTTTGCGTCTGGTTCTTTTGTGACCACATCGTAGTATCCAATCAAATTGGTCAGACAAGACTTCCCCTTTATAAACCCATGCTGTGTCTGAACTATTACTGCAATCCTGTCTAGGTGATCCTGCAACACTTCTTTAACCAGTGACTCCATTATTTTCCCCAGACCAGAAGTTAAACTAACAGGTCTATAATTATTTGTATCACTCTTTGAACCACCTTTGTGAATTGGGTATACATTTGCTCATCTCCAGTCCATGGGGACCTCCCCCGAATCTAAGGATGCTCTCATAATTATGGCTAAGGGTTTGCTTACTTCCCTCACTGCCTCCTTCAATTGGATAGATTCCACCTGCCCCAGGTGCCTTTTTTATGTTTAACTTCAACAATTTCTCCTCCACTTTTCTATCCATTATTACAAAATCATTTAGCTCCCTGTTAGAGTTTAGTAAACGTCTGTCCTCCCTTTCCTTACAGAATTCCTTGTGTGAATGTAGATGCAAAATACTCATTCAGTTTATCAGCTTTCTGAGCAAGATCATCAACAGTCAAACCCCCAGCATCGAGTGGACCAATCTGATTCATCCCCTTCCTTCAAGAGTTTACATAAGTAAATAAATCTTTGTTTCTTCTCCTTTGCCACAGATTTTTCATAATCTGCCTTGCTTGTCTAACCTCCTTTTTGAATTCATTACAGACTAGCTAATATCTGCCAGTCTTATGTGTCACCTGATAATTTATATGCATCCCATGCATCTTTTTTTCTCTACCATGAGTGTCATTAGTTCATCTACCATCCATTTAGGCCTAAACCTTGAACAGTATTTCTTAGTTGTTACAAAATGCCGAGTAGCTTCCAAGATAGCTTCCCATTTATAATTTGCTGTTGGTAACATCATCAGTTAATTCCACTGTACAAAACCTAAAAAATCTCTGAGTTTTTAATCTTTGAGTATTGCACTGTAGTCACCTTTACGAAAGCAAAAACCCTTCCCTTTACCCCTGATGGTAGTTAAATCTTTAAGTAAATCCCACATCAGCACACTGTGCTCACTGCCACCTAGTGGTGCCTTTATCTGAAGATTCTTAATGTATGAAGAATCACTGCTGATAATCAGATCAACAGTATTACTCCCTCTAGTTGCCTCTCGAATATGCTGCTGCTGTAGAAAACAATCATCCAATAAATCCACAAAAGCCTTGCTAGTGTGTGAGAGTGACCAACCCACAAATTCCAGTCAATATCTGAGAAGTTACAATCCCCCATTATAAGACAATCTGATTTACTGGTCCACTCTATTTCTCTGTAAAGTTGTTCATTGTACTCATCAGAGTCATTAGGCCTATAACACCCAACTACTCTCATTTTTCTCTTCCCAGTGTTTATGTCCCACCAAACAGACTCAACATTGCACTGTCCACCCATGTCAACTGAATGCACTTCCTTAGATTTTTTTTGTTAACTAATAGCATAATCCCTCCTCCACTGTCTATCCTTTCTTTACACACTGTACTCCCCAAATTCCATTTCTGCACCGCTTATATCTGTGTGACACCATGTCTCTGATATCCCAACAATATCTGCATTTGATGTCTTGATCAGCAATTCAGATTCATCGAATTTATTTACTATACTTATAGCATTGGTGTATGCGCAAGTGTACATGCACCTGTTCTTATTCTTAGTTACCCTAACACAGTCCATGTATTTACTTGTTCCATGATGACTCCCAGCAGCTCTTGAAATCCGCAGCAACTTGCTCTCTAGGCCGCTGCTCATTACAATAGAAGCAGTGCAAGAATCGCTTTTGCCTCTGCCTGCAACTACTGTTAATTTTTTAGTCTGCAAATCCTCCCACGCTAGCAGTTTTCCAACACACCTAACACTGCCTTGATTGCAACAGCAAATATTCTTGCAACCTTTCTATTTAAGTGTATCCCATCCCTGTAGAAGCAGTCCCTCCTATTAGGAAGAACAGACCATGTTGAAAAAAATTCTACCCCCCATAAGCCTTTCACAATCTCTGCATGGCCGAATTGATTGACAAGGCTTTCATTATATACTCCTTCCTATCATGTCTGGGCAGAATTGCAGACACTTTCAAATTCAACCCTAGCTCCTGACTTTTTTCCAACATGGACCTGTACTTGTTAATTAAATCTGCAGATCTCTTACTCTTAAGGCCATTAGTGCCAAAGTGTACAACAATATCACCTTCTGTGCCCTTAAAAGATGATATCTGCTCTACAACGTCATCAACTTTGTTGAGCAGTAGTTGAATCAACCGATAACTGAGATTCTGTCAGAAAAAGTACATGGGGTTTGGCAGACTGCAAGTGGAAATGACATCATTGAGATTAGAATTGAGACCACGTATATTTGTGAAATGAATTAGGAAGTGTTTTTGAAGGAGTTTGTTTTGCTGTTGAGCTTGCCATAGAAGTGCCCACTGTTCCTTACATACATGTCTTATATAGTAGCTGTAGTCAATATATGGAATGTAGTAATCTGTCGATGCTATGTTGAATGATTGTTTTGATGAAGATGACTACTTGCTGGTGTTCTTGAATATGCATCAGCTGAGTTTTTATTGATTGACATCGTTCTTCCTCGCCAACAGGATGTGTTAGCAAGGAAGAATTTTGCAAGGCTAAAAGTGCACTCTGCGAGTCTGTATGTATTACACTTTTTGGATGGACAGAAGGAGAATATTTTTTAAGGCAAGCTTGATGGCATATAATTCTGCTGTATAACTGCTGCATTCAGTGGGGAGGAAAACAGAGATGGTGTTATAGGGAAAGACGGCTGCAGCCCCAATTCCACTTTCAGACTTTGATCCATCAGTGTATACTTTTGTAAAACGTGGATAATTTTGTGTGTGAGCAGTATGGAGATGCTGTATATTAATATTTGCAAGCAAATGTTTTCCCCAGTTTAGGAAATAGCTGTCACAGGATGCTTTAATAGAAGACCATTGAGGATCTGCACTGTTTGAATCTTGGAGGACTTTTTCAAGATGTATATTCCAGATTTGTGATAATGCCAGCAATCCGATGCCAGTAGGTTGAACCGCTCTAGGTTTATTTCTATAGCGCATTGAGAACTGTGGATCATTGTATTGGCCTAATGGGGTGAGCAGTTAGACTTTGAATTTTGGCCGCATAGTTCAGTAGTAACATCTTTCTCCTGAGTCTGAGGGGAGGTTCATGGGCTTCAATATAAAGACTTTGTACTGGCGATGTTCTATAAGTAACCTACAGCAATCCTGAGGGCAGAATATTGAATAGGGGCAAGCCATGCTAGCACACTTTCCATAGCAGAATCATACACCGGGCAACCATAATCAAGGCGAGATCTGATTAGGGCTCTGATTAAGTGAAGTAAGGCGTAACAATCTGCACCCCATGATGTAGATGAACGCTGTTCCCAACAGTGACAGGTTGATTTCTTAAGTGTATTTGCAGATTTGAGTGCATCTTTCATTTTACAAAAATGAATGACACTTGATTTCTGATAAGACAATCGGTAACCATTCTGTGCCATCCATAGTTCAATATTATTAATTGATGTTTGCAGTTGCCTCTCAATAAAGTTCATGTTTTGCGAACTGCAAGAGACAGTCAGGTCATCAGCATAAAGGTATGAATTCACTGTATTGGGAATAATTTTGGTCATCTGATTTATTCTTATTGCAAACAAGGTTGCACAAGAACAGAACCCTGAAGGACTCCTTCTTCTTGTATATATGTTTTGGAAAGGACTTGCCAATAGCAAACTTGAAAGGCCCTCTGCTGTAGGAAATTCTGTATGAAGTAAGGTAAGTGACCTCTCAGATCCAGGGAATGAAGATCTCTCAGGATACCAAAATGCCAAGTGGTGTAAAGCTTTCTCTATATTGAGACATGCCAGGACGAGATGTTTATTTTGGATAAATGCATTCTTGATATTTGCTTCTGCTTTGATCATGAGATCCAGGGATGATCGGTTTTTTCTGAAACCAAATTGATTATCGGATATCATATTTTGGGAATTGAGGTGCGATGTTAGTCAACAGTGTATTAGTTTTTCTAGGGTTTTACTTAAGCAGCTGATGAAAGAAATGGATCTATAATTATTAGGAATAGAGAGATCTTTCCCTGGTTTGGGCATTGCCTGTACAAAAGAGTGACGCCAGGAACTGGGGAATGAATGTTCCATGAATATGCGATTATAGAAGGTCAGTAGCGAAGACAGTGATTTATTATCTAGGTGTTGTAGCATTAGGTAGTATATTCCATCAGGGTCAGCAGCGCTGTTCTTTGCAGTGGATAGAGTCTCTTAAAGTTCTAGCATAGTGAGTGGTTGATTGTACGTTACAAAGGATTTGGTTCTGAAATTCAGATGGGATTTTTCGGCTAAAGTCTTAATTTTCTGAAATGATGGTTCGTATGCCGTCGATTCAGGTAACTGTGAAAATACTATGCCTAGGGCAGCATCTGCAACGTCTGCAGGAGTAGACAGCTCCAGCCCATTCCAGGTGATAAGTGGGGAGGACAATGGGGGAATTTTTCATTTAATTGCCTGATTTTTCTCCATATAATTCTCACATCAGTATTTTTATCAATTTCAGTTGCAAATTGAATCAAAGTCTTTTTTTTGCTTTCTTCCTAATATGGCGGGCCTTAGCTCTAAGTTTCTTGTAGTTTATAAGGTTAGCAGTGGTAGGATATTTGTGGAATAAATTCCATGCACGGTTTTTTCTTTTTTTGCATTCTTACAGTCCTCATTCCATCAATAGTTTCTGCTTTTATGGATGCTTGCCTGTGATTGTGGGATGGAATTGATGCAGCTGTTAGGATCTGTTTTGTAATATGGTTGGCAGCTTTGTCAATTGAATGATATTCAATGGCCTGATTGTCGAAGGATACAATATTTGGTCCAATCTGCCTTGGAAAATTTCCGTTTTGTGCTGGTTTCTGAAGTTATGCAGTGTGAAGTTTGTATTTTACAGATTATTGGGTAGTGGTCACTGTTGAGCGGATTGTCCAGAGCTGTCCACTCAATACTAGGGAAGAGGATCGGACAGCAGATGGACAGGTCTATTGCTGTTCCTGTTGGGAGGTGGAAATAAGTTGGTGAGCCAGTATTTAATATGGTTAGATTTTGTCTGTCTACAAGCATTTCAATGAGTTGTCCTCGTGCGTCGGCATTGGGAGATCCCCACAATGGATTGTGTCCAATAAACAGAAAGGTTTTGGCAACTGCAGAATGATATCTTCAAGTTTTTGAAAGGTACAAGGATAACTGGGCGGCAGGTAGATAGAAACCTGTGTTAGAGTAATGCCAATCGCTATTTGCATGGCAACACCTTCAATAGCAGTTTGTAGAGGAATGAGTTTACAAGGGACTCATGAGTCTACGAGTATGGCTACCCCTCCATGAGCATTAGTGGTAGCAGGTCCTTCTTGCCGAAAGAGAGTATAATTTTTTATCGAGGGAGACAAATGAGGTGTTGAATATATCTCTTGTAAGCAGATTCCAATTGGATTATGGTTCATAATTATTTCGTGGATGTTGTCAATATTGCTGGGAAGCCTCTGCAGTTCCATTGGACAATGTTTTTCATTGTTTGGATTTAAATGGAGAGGCTGTGTCTGTCTGTCTGTTTCAGGCAGTCAACTTTCATTTTGTCTCTCTTTGAAAAAACAGGTCTGGTATCTATTTCGTTGTTTCCAGAATGGTATCATTTTATTCTTGATTGCAAGTCTCATTTGTGTCCATAGCGGAAGAAGATTCGGCATGCTGTTTGTTAACAGGATCAGTTTTCTCTTTGAGTAGGTCATGCAGAAGTTGCATGAGCAACAGGTGGTATCGTGACTAGCGCGTTACTAGATCTGTTTGAAGTCTCGGGTACAGAAGAGAGTATAGATCAAGCCCATTCAGAAATAGAGATGCTTGGTGAAACTGATGTATCAGTCTGAACTGATATTGTATGAAATCTTTTAGCAGCATCAGCATCAGAAGGAGCATGCTCAAGCAATCAGCTTGGGCATGCTCCTTCGAGCCACAGTTAAGGCATACAGCATCACCTCGACAGACTGTTTGGGAGTGTCCGAATTTCTGACATTTATAACATCTAATTGGATTTGGAATGTACGGGCAAATGCGGCAGTTCAGATACCCGGCTTTCACCAATGAAGGTAGGTTTGGTGAACTAAATGTCAGTATAATGCTGCAAGTTGGGATAAGTTCGCCATCTTTCTTCAGCATAATTCTTTTTGCTTATGTGACCTTCTGATCTTGTAATTCATTTACAATTTCCTCCCCTGAGACATTCATTAGGTCCCATTCTGAGATGACACCTTTGGAGGTATTGAGTGTAGCATGTGGTGCCACCTTGACTGGAATTCCACCGAATGTGGTGAGTTTAAGAAGGGACTCAGAGTGTTTGGAGCTGGTGGTCTCAACCACTAGGTCGCCAGATAGATTTAAGATGTCTCGCCGTTTTTGGGGAACCTGCTACACTTTCCAGACACTTCTGTATGAGAAATGGCGATAGATTGCCTATGGCCTGATTCGTCAAAGAATGCAAGATCAGGAAACTTGGATGTTCTACTCTGGAAGCATCTGTCTTCAGTCTCTTTCTGTTGGTTGTGTCATCATCGGGTTGGTGAAATCCACTGAATTTGGATTTGCTGTCTGAATCGGTGGAAAGTTGTTGAAATACATATTTTGCTCCTTTTGGCAATGGGGGTTTTGTTTTGGTTTCTGGCCCCCACCATGGGGAGGCAGGAGTAGTGCCACGAGGTGACCAAGCAGCTGAGTTAGTAAGTTATAATAGAAAAAGAAACAGAAAGATGGTTTTCCTTTCTGGGCTTCTGCCTACTTCTTGTAGTGCGAGAGAGCTACTCTGATATAGAAATCAAGAAAACGGTGTTTGAAACTAAAAATAGAAACTGTTTGCTTAAATGCTCTTTTTGAAAACGCTTTCAGAAACGCACTAGAATCGCTTGGCCACAGAACGCTTAGCACCCGGGGCCAATCAATCTGATTTTGTTGTAGGTCTTCTGGAGCTTCCAAGTGTAGCGTCTTCTTTTTGGTACTTCAAAAAGTGTGTTGCCAATGGTTAATCCTTGTTGTTTACAAAACTCTAATAGTCTTTCTCCCCTTTTATTTTTTCTTCCAAGTCCAAATGGTCCTGCCTCTTCATATGTTCCCTCCTTGTCCTATCACTGAAAAAAAACTCAAAACATTGAAATCACCCATTATGATTTGTTTTTTTTTTTAATCTTTTACTATCCTTATTAGTTCATCCATATCTACTATAGGCTTCTGTATCACCTGATAATTTGTCTCTTTCTTCTATAATTCTTCTCTGCTACAAGTCTCATTAGTTCATCTGACATCCGTTTAGCTTTGAACAGTATTTCTAAGTTGTAAGAAAAGCCTAGTAGCTTCTATGATTATTTTGCTGAATGCTTCCCATTTAGAATTTGTCGTTTATAATATATTTGGTCCCATAGTATATAGAATTTAAAAACTGTCTGAGACCACTGTAGTCTCTGTTATAAAAGCAAAATCCCTTCTCTTACCCTTGATAGTAATTATATCAATAAGTAAATTCCACATCAATACATTGTGATTACTGCCACCTAGTGGGTCTTTTATATGCAGACTCTTAATGCATGAGTATTCACTGCTAATAATCAGATAAAGAGTAGTACTTTCTCTCTTGCCTACCTACCATGCTGTTGTAGAAAACAGTAGTTCAAATCCACAGAAGGCTTGCTAGCGTGTGAATGTCCAACCTACAAGTTCCAGTCAATATCTGGAATTTAAAATCTCCCATTATAAGACATTCTGATTCACTGTCCCACTCTATTTCTCTGTAGAGTTGTTTGCTGTACTCATTAGAATTATTAGGCCTATAACACAATACTACTCCCATTTCTGTTTTTCTAGTGCTTATGTCACATCAAATGACTCAACACTGCACTGGCTACCCCATGTCAACTGGATGCAGTACCTTAGAATTTATGTGCTTCTTAACTAAGAGCATATTCAAATCCTGCATCCCTTATATTTGAGTGATATAAGGGATGCAGGATGTTCTGATATCCTCACAATGTCCGCATTTGATGACTTGACGAGCACTTCATATTCATAAAATTTGTTTACTATGCTTCTAGCATTGATGTATATGCAAGTACACACACACACCTGTGCTTAATCTTAGTTACCATAACCCATCCATGTGTTTACTTGTTCCTTGATGACTTCAGGCCTTAAAATCCCAGACACCTTTTACTTTCCAGGGTGATGCACATTCCAATAGAAGCACTGCAACTATCACTTTCACCTCTAATAGCTATTAGTCTGTGTATCCCTCCAAGCTAGCAGTTTTCCAAACCACCTCTAACATCAGTAAATACCCTTTCTATTTAAGTGTATCACATCCCTGGAGAAGCAGTATCTCCTGTTAACAAGCACAGACCATGGCGAGAAAAATTCTACCAAACGAGCCCTGCACAATCTCTCCATGGTAAAATTTATTGACAAGGCTCTCATCGTGTATTCCCTCTTATTGTATCTGGGGAGAATTACATCAGCCTTCAGCAGGAAAGAACATGTAAGACAACTGTGTCCTATGCAGAGGAAAGCAAGAACAACTTCCTCTTTACAATTCCTGTACAGACCAGACTACCATGTTTGAATTACATGCTTAATCTGATACAACTTGTTTGTGACCTGTATGTGCCACAATTGTTGCAATTGGGAATGTAATACATTACATAATACCATAAAGCATTTAGGGCTGAAGCCTCAAGCTGTGGAAAAGTCTAGACTATGTATAAGTATAGTGCGAAAGCATCAATAATACATAGCCAAATCTGAATTAACAGAATGTTAGCAAAATGGCATCGTTTTAAGTTATATCTCATATTGTGAATACCTTCACAACGATTTGTCACGATATTGCACTACTTCGAATAAGTAACGCTTCACCTGAGGAGAAGACTAATGTTACTTATTCTCAGATGGATACCACCACCCAGACGGCACCGTTTCAGGGCTATTTGGCCCTTCTTCGGTGGGTGGGTGAGTAGGCATCCGAGTGATGCAATGATGGCAAAACAGTTATGAAGTATAACTCCACAATATGAGAGATGTCTGATGGTGTATGATGTGTTTAGACTATGAAGCGTTTAGGGCTGAAGCCTCAAGCTATGGAAAAGTCTAGACTATGTATAAGTATAATTTAAAATGATGCCGTTTTGCTAATATTCTGTTAATTCAGATTTGGCTATGTATTATTGATGCTTTCGCACTATACTTATACATAGTCTAGACTTTTCCATAGCTTGAGGCTTCGGCCCTAAACGCTTTATAGTCTAAACACATCATACACCATGAGGCATCTTTCATATTGTGGAGTTATACTTCATAACTGTTTTGCCATCATTGCGTCACTCGGGTACCTACCCACCCACCCACCGAAGAAGGGCCAAATAGTCCTGAAACGGTGCCGTCTGGGGTGGTGATATCCATCTGAGAATAAGTAACATTAGTCTTCTCCTCAGGTGAAGCGTTACTTATTCAAAGTAGTGCAATATCGTGACAACTTGTTGTGAAGGCATTCACAATATACGATATAACTTAAAACGATGCCGTTTTGCTAACATTCTGTTAATTCAGATTTGGCTATGTATTATTGTTGCTTTCGCACTATACTTATACATTACATAATACCTGCATGTATCTATAGGGACTAGCTAGCTGTGATTGCTATAGGGTCATGGTGCTCTGGCCACAGCATCTACAGATCGTTATCACTGATCTCAAAGTGGTTTGGAATCCAGCAAAAATGTATGTTGAATGTAGATTCATAAAGAGAAAATTATATACCAGGTATGTAAGCATTGAAAACATCTGTAGATCGAGACACCATGATTTTTGTAATAAATAAAAATAATTTAATTTATTATTTTTTTTTTTTTTGAAACAATCGCTTACTCATTATACTGTATTGTAGCTACAGAAATGATTGGTTTATGATTAATTAAAATAAGATAAAAAATATTTTGATTCCATAGATTTGAGTGAATGATTGAATGCACCCTCAATATTGGTTCCATTGCATGTAGCATTTATTGATATATCAGAAGATAAATCTAAATGGAAGATTTTTTTACGAACTTAAAACTTCCTATATATTCTCAGAACTCAACTGTATATTTAAATCGCCAGCAAGTATAATATGTAAATGATCCGAGGGTTTGATTAATTTTGCTCCTTAGATTGAATATTTATATGTGAATTTACAGATGTCGGTTACTGCTGTTCGAGGCATAATGTAGATTGCAATCATGAAGATGGCGTTATTATTGAAATTACACACTGATCCACAACTGTCACCAATTTTATCTATTGTGGCTGTCATGTGTTGTGCCAAGATATGTGATGTATTGAGTCATATTATGAAATGAAGATAAAGGTATAATTGTTGTTATCTATCCAAGTTTCACTCAAAACTAATATTTTGCTCTGTTGTAGGATGGGGTCAGTTTTGAGGTCTCATGCATGACTATGCAAACTTTGTACATTGTACTTTGTTAAATCAGTCATATCCAAACTAACTTCATCATTATAATTACACGTACATGTTGAAAGGCAATTCTATATTGTTGGGGGTTTCATTAGGAAGCGGGCAGTTATTCACCAGACAGATATGCAATGCAGAAAGAAGACATGTACTAGCAATTGCTACAGCCACTTTCCCTGTAGAGACACAAGTGATGTATGTATTGTGTATATGTGACAAATTTGAGAAATGATTATATATTTCCATTAACAATTTGATAATGAATTTCTTTGCACATCCTGCTGGTCCCGTGAGAAAAATTTGTATAGGTTTGTTTTCTCGATTATCGATTTTACAATATATAGCTTCTAACAATAATGCGCTTTATTTATTCATATAACTCATTAACTAAATGGTATTCGTTGGACAACATAATATTCTCCTGTCTTCTCACAACAGATGATAATTGATTCATCATGTCTATTCATATTTCATAGCTGATATTTGTGGAACAGGAAAAGAAATTGTCAACTTTTTTCAACTGTTGAAATTTTTCATTTTTTCCATTGCTGTTTGATCATTACATCCAGTTCAATGCACAACTACCTACAAATTTCTAATGTCTTTTCAATTTCAAATTGGATTTGAATTCTTTCGTTTACTCATGAATTAATTTTTTATTTTGTTCATTAAAGTTCAATATATCTGTTTTCATTCAAAATTTAATTCTCCTTATTAAATGAAAGGCATGTGTAAAGTTTCATGCATATATTCAAAATCTGTCACATCATAAATACAGTAATGGTAATTTTAGAAAATTCTCTTTTTATCTATCCACCAAGTCCCTTTCGATAATGAGCAGCAAATTCCACAAGAGTTACAATCTTCAGTTCCTCACCACGATGTTTGCATTTATCAAAAAAAAAAAGCTAAATTTCCATATATCTAGAGTCACCTGTAGATTCTGCTGTAGATTTCTGCAATTTCTGATGCTCATGTGGCCACACAGTGGAAATATACTCAATCGCCCTCCAAGAGATAGACATAGGTTGTCATAGTAAATACCAAGCAATTTCTTGTGAATTCATTTCTTTTAATTTAACAAATCTACACTTAAATTAATGTTAAATCAGTCATATCCATATCTGGATATCCTTCCTGAAGTTCTATCTCCGTTGTAAATTACTGATTCCGCTGTTAGTTTTATTAATGTATTTGACTATATATGCAGCAAACAAATATTCTTTGATGATGAATTATAAATCAGTATTAGAGAGAATGTTTAAGATCTGTGGATTGTAACTACTGGTAAATCTTTGTTTTATTGTGCACTGAAGAAATACATGGTTGTGTTGCATTTTCAGAATTTTTTTGCAGAACATAATGAATCTATCATTCTGATTGCCTTCTATTCCACCATTTTCTTTGTCCAATGGTGATTTAGCTGAATTGTTTAACCATTATAATATATGTGTATGTGAACTTCCTCTGTGTTGAAATCCGATTCGTTGGAAATAATCTATGACATAATATTCAACAACAGGACTAATTTTTTCGATTTCCAAATTGAGAGTAGACTTTCAACAACTTTATTAAAATACTGCATGTTACGGGATCTTCGTTTATTAGAGTTTCTCACTCCACATATGGTAAAATCATTACTTATCTGGTCATAATTTCTCTAGTATCTCGAAATTTATATAACATACATGACTGTAGACCACGTTGGTTCATATGCACTTAAAGTCTAGAACATTGTAGGCTTTCCTAATTGATGAATCATGGCAAAGTGTCCCATTTTTGTTGACCCCAATAATATCCGAATTGGAAATAAATTCTAATGACTTGTTTATAAATTCCTTTAGTTCCAACGTAGAATGTGTAATGTTAGACATAGTTCCTACAACTTTAAATGCAACTTGTAAACTTCCTATAGTTTGCAATCGTAAAACCTTCATCATTATAAACAACAAATGCTGGGGTGTTACACCATAGTAAACACCTCTACAGATTTCACTACATGCCATTACTTTAAATTTTTGTGCATGTCCAAGGTATATAGATGGAAATCAAAGTTCCTCCAAGTGTTCATCAAATAGTAAACTTATTGGGGAAGATATTTTTCCTCCGACCATACCAGTGTTTTCTGTTGAATTAATAACAGTCCGTTGTCACGTTCATCTGGTTCCAATATCTTATCTTGTGGTTCCATGAAATTTTTTCTTCATTTTTATCATTTAGAAAATCATTTGCGACCTTAATACTATAAAATTTATATAAATGCGAGTTTATCAAATATAACAACCATGCATTAACAGTTTTTTTGGACACAGCTACCTAGATATGAAGATTTATGTATAAGTTTTCTTTTAATGTGCACATTGATGGAAAAATGATTATCTAATTCTCTATGTTACTGATGAACCTTTGTATCTACACTGACTGGCACATTTATAACTTGTCCGATGTCTGATAATGCCATATTGCCTGCGTTCACATCGCAAACAACGAATCAGAATAAATAGCAGTTGTGGTGGAATCAAATACTCCGTCACCAAATCCAATTGAGGTAAATGAGTAGGATACACAAAACTATTTGATGTTGACATAACAGGTATGTGTTCCTTCTTTAAAGAATTGTGCAAAGCATTGATTGTTTTTACGATCCTCACAGGAAATTCTTGTTGAAGTATTTTATATGAATTTTCAGGAACTGGTTTCAAATCCATTTTAAACCATAACCAGTCACATACATCGCAAGTATATCCAAATGGACTATCAACCGTTTGCCAATTTTTGTTTCATTCATGATATTCTCTCATACACTGCGGTAGTTTTAGACATAGAATGAGAAGTCTTGGGATTTTCTTCTTCTAATTTTTGTTCTTATGTTGGCAATATTGTGATTTCTCAGGATTTTCCTTCTAATCTCTGTTTCTTATGTTGGCAATATTCTCTCATACATTGGGCTGCAGTTTTAGCTGGAGGCCATTTATATAACAACAGTACTCACACTATATCTCTTTCTTATGTTATACACTTTTATAAATTGTTTAAGATGTGCATGCATGCGGACTTCCTCCAATTGACATTCGATTCAATTGAAATAATCTACAATATAATACTCTCAAAAGATATTGTAATTTCTCATGTATTATGGTTAAACAATTAGATGAATTGTTTAACCATAATAATATATGTGTACATGGATGTCCTATGTGTTGAAATTCGATTTGTTTGGAGAATATTATATGACATATAATAATGTTACGTCATATATTACAACTTGAGCTGCAGACATTATTATATGTCATTATTCCATCTTTTTTTTTTGTAACACTTTTTCATAATGAAAAAATTCAACTAATCCCACTAAAGATATTTTCATCGTCAAAAATAACTTCTGCTAAATCCTGGACAGGACTGGATAAGGATTATATCTCACCACTGATAAAGTCTGTAATGCACTCACTCAACGAATATGTGTAAACCATACACTTTTGATAATTATTAGTTTTAATTGTTATCAAGCTAGCTCTATAGCTTACAACTCTGGTGTGTATATATTGCACACATGAGGATTCTTCTTGATACTCTGCTATCTTGAAACACTGCAATGGATCCCACACATTCTGACTTCAAGTCATCAGTGAAGACAGGCAATCAGAATAGGCAGCTTGATGGGCAGCATAGAGTTGTAGGTAGACAGAAGGTTGAGTGTTGGCTTTCCCCCTATTTTTAATAGATAGTTTGCATTATGGCAGATTTTTATGCCAGGGTGGAAATGGTAGCCTTCATGACTTGGGAACATTGCTAACCCTATGTTACGCTCTCTAAGCAGCTCTTGGATAATAATACTAAAGGGATAGCTAACAGTCTGATGGGAATGTTGGAGATTTTTCTATTATGGCTCAAAAAGAGATGTCCAGGAGTCATCTCTTTTTGGACTGGACATCTCAAAAAGAGATGTTCAGTCTGGCAGAGATTTCAGTTTAAAAGTATATTTTAGCTACAATTGCTTTGTTGAAGCAACTGGGGCAGTTCAGTTGCTTTGACATATAAACTCTGGACAAACGTTCTAAATGCTTCAGTAGCAAGGCTGATGGTACCTGATGATGAACTGGATCAAGCTATTTAAGTATGCTGTTTGTATTTGATACATACAAAAATATCTGAGACCATAGTGGATTTAGGGAAGGGGCATGGGAGTACATGCTCCTCCCAAATTGAAATTAGAAAAAAAACATCATATGTAGATAAACATCATATCTTAACATACTGAAAGCCAGATATAAAACAAAAGAAAGGACTTCCTTTCGTTTCCTAACCGGACTACAATTTCCTGATCTCTGTGATTCTCCTGATAGGAAAAAAAATAATGCATTTACCATACCGGCATTACACCATGTACACTCAACACCTAGAGAGGCTAGATTATCATAACTGACAAGAGAACCAGAAACAGGGGCAGGGATAAGATTATCAGCAGATGCATTAGCAAATGTCACCCCTAGAGTGTTTGCAATTGCACATCCATTATGCTCTGAGGTCAATGAAGGATGTGTATTTGTCCTTCATTATCTAGATTTTGTCCCAGGTGACTTGTGTTACCACCTGGCTGAAGGAGGATGTAAAGTGGATCCAAGATTTCTTCTGACTCTGACATCTGATGTAATGTGCTTTGGTGTATGCACATTTGACAGCTATTAGATTTTCTGTGGTAGGATATCGACAATATATTCTCTACGACATGTTTTGTACCTTTCTTGCTACTGTGTAGTCTGCATTCCACCATGGTTTTGTAAATAGTGAAAAATTGATAGCTGTAAAGAGAATATTTCTGTGTAGGGATGGGAATCTAATACCAACTAGCATTGGCAGATCAACTGTATTTAGTAGTCATGGGCTTGAACCACGATCTACTCAAAGAGCATGTGCTACTGCACTTCCGCTTCTGACCACTCGGTTATGGAGGCCTCTCCTCAAAGCATAAGCCAACTTGCTTTTGATTATAGGAGATGTATTTAAAGGTAAATGAGAACCTTTACTTGAATAACTGTACAATTATTCACAAAGACTGAGTTGGGGATGGACCTGCTCACAACAGAGTTGCCATTCTTGTGGATAACCGTACTTATTTTTAAGCTACACCACTTACCAACAAACATAGAGGCGCTAGTGGTCTGAATAACACAGGATTTCTCTTAACTGTTTGCTGCTCCATCTGTTTGCCACCTGAGAACAACATCCCTCAGGCAAACCTTGATGACCTCATTCAGCAGTTCCTTTCCCTTTTCTACTATTGGGAAATTTTAATGAACATAATATACTGTGGGTTAGTGTTAATATAAATGGAAGGGGTCAGATTATCAAGCGTATGCTCGAAAATATTGACCTGGCCCTCCTAAATATGTGTCCTAATTTGACATTTGTGGTATCCTCAACAGGTGACCATGCCACCTGTGGAGGATATCGCAGCAGAAGATCGATCACACTGAATGGATTGCCTTCAAACATCTGACAATATTTAACATCATCACAGTCAGCCAGGAGCTAATCAATGACACAGTTAAGTGCATCACAGAAAATATTGTCCAAACAGCAACAACTGCAGTTCCAAAGACATCAACTCAGTTTCCATCATGGTTTTACATCCTGATATCTCCTCTGTTCTGGGTGTTTTTTTATTTCTGCTGTCGCAGCATTATTGCCAACACCACTGTTATCTGATTGTAACTGTGTTGGAGTCTGAGAAGAAAAATTTAGATTTTCAGGATTCATTAGTTTTTTATTTGGGTTCAACAAGTTCTATTTGGAGGGAGCATGGAGATAACTTCTGGACTGCATCCCATATCCAAGGTGCAAGCCAAAAGTTTCTGGACTGGCCACATGAAGCACTAACAACAATATGTATTATAGCAGTATGAACTAATTCATTGTGAATTAGAGTGGAGAGGTTTTTCATGCAAATAAGACATTGTGGTTTTCTGCAATTGGTTTTTATGTGTATTTCTGTTGAATATGTCTTGCGATTTTTGTAGCCGAAGTAAGATGATGGACATTAAGAAACTGCAAATTTGCATCAAATTTTTTCATAAATTTGAGACAACAGTTCTGTAGACTGATGAAATGCTTAAACAAACATTTAGTGATCATGTTATGGGCAAAACACAAACGTTTTGATTGTATTTGTGTTTCCAAGGTGGTTGTGAATTTTGAGTGCTCAGGTTGTCCATCATCATCTGTGAGGACAGGTGTACAACTGATGACATTTGTGATATTCTAGACCCATTTGTACTATACATGCCGATGCATTTTAACCGAAAATTTAAACGTGAGGTAGACTTCTGCAAAATTTGCACCCAGTTTGTTGAGTGACATATAAAAACAGAATCAGTTTCTGTATGCAGGACCTGCAAGCACAGGCAAGAAAGGATAGAACCTTCCTTTCCTTTGCAAGATCATAGGAAGTGATGAAAGCTGGGTTTATGGTAAGGATTTAGAAACAAAGCAGTATTCCTCCCAGTGGAAAATGTCAAAAGCATGCAGATTGTTTTCTTTGATAATGAGGGCACTGGTTCACCAGGAGTTATTTCTGCCAAGCCAAACTATAAATCACCAATTCTACATCGGAAATATGATATTTGAGGGAGGATTTTTAGGAGAAAATGCCCAGACAAATGACACACTGAAGATTGGCTTCAACATCAAGACACTGTACCAGTCCACATGGCTTTGTCAGTTCAGCAGTTTTTACCAAAGCCAAGAACAAAATGATGATGGGCTCACATCCACCCTATTAACTGACCTAACCCAGTTTGACTTCTTTGTTTTCCCCAAAATGAAAATCCAATTAAAAGGATGAAGATTTAAAGATGCTGCAGAAATTTAAGCTAAACTGCAAAAAATGTGTTCAACAGCATCAAGAAATAGGAGTTCCAGAGTTTCTTCAAACAGTGGGAGAAGCATTATCATTGATGTATAATTTCTGGAGGAGACTACTTTGAGGGGGAAAACAACATTTCACTAACTTTAAGTCTAAATTAATTTCATTGTCCCAGTCTGGAAACTTTGGCTTGTATCTCGTATCTTATGTAGATTATTTGATGACTTACGTAAGAAATATTTATTTACAAATTTCTATTAATTTTCATGACACTAGAGTAATCTTGGGTACCAAAGCTACAGCCATTCATTATATTTAGCAAAATTAATAGTTAGTGAGAACCTTGACCTACTTGATGGTTGAAAAAAAAATCTATAATCTGTGATGTGAGATTTTTTTCAGCAATGTTTTATAGTACACGCTTCAATACACTAGCAAAAATTTTCCAAGACGATGGACGAATGATGTGGGAAGTTTTTTTGGAGGGCAACTGTAATGCTGTATAAGCTTGCTTGCTTCTTTGCATTACTGGCCATTAGTAATACTAAGATGAGAAATTTCAACTTTGCTTTCACAAACTACTAATGAAGCAGCAACATCATTACATTACTTCATAAGCAATTAATTTTCAACTCACGATGGTGCTACAACTAGTAATTTCTCTCATGATAAACATTATTTATATGGATAGACCATGAGATGTAATTTTTAATTGGCAGTGTGCTGGCCAATTTACCAACCATTGGTCAGCACATACATGCAGCCATCTTCTTGGCACTGCACAGACCTTGTTAACTCGTGCCTGGACCCACTCTAGTTCTACGGATGAGAGGCACACTGAGATTGCTAGGGTCAAGACGGATCTTATGAGGTGTGGCTATCCCACCAATTCCCTAGACAGGTGTGACCTACAGGCACGTGAAAGCATAGCAACCAACGCGACATTCAATGTAATGACTCCACTGCGAGCACCTTTATCCCATACTGGTTGTAGCTTTGGTACCCAATCTATCACAACAGGTTTCTAGGGTCCTGAAACCTAATGGGATAAAGTGCATACAGCTCCTGGGCAGGATATTGCGATCCCCCATCTCTAGAGTGAAAAAGCCAGTTCCCACCTTACTACAAAGTGGACTAGTCTACCACATTTCTTGCCGTGACTGCACTAGTTGCTATGTCGGAGAAATTGGGAGAAAGCTCGGCAAACATATCTCAGAACATGAAAGAGCCATCAGCTTAGCAGACATAGAACACTCAGCTGATGGCTCTTTCTGGACATTGCTGAGCACTTCTGGACAACCCGACATGACAATGATCCATGCCGCACCTGGTTGGAGTCATTGCACATCATGTGCTCTAATACTTCGGTCAACAGAAGCAGTGGATGTTGTGTCCACCATATTATTGAGGCAACCATTCTCATGACTGACAAACGTTCGCAACGTTCACTTAAGTCACAACCACAGGCTTCAAAACATCAAGCAGTTAGCTGTTACATCATGCAGTTTAGTGTGCATGACTGGCACTACCGCTCTTATGTTCTACATTCCTAAACTTTCAGTTCAACTGATGAAGGTTAACCTTAATAACCGAAAGCTTTTTTGTACTGTATGTATTTAACATTAAACCTGTCATTTATTGTATTTTACTTTCTGTTTCACTCTGTGCAACATAATAACTTATGCAGCATGCATTATATCTGATAGTTCATGTATTAGTTTGATAATAATGGCTTATAAGTCTGTATTAGAGTCCTGAATCAGGCAAGGTACCACCAGTTTACCTGCAATGTGAATTGGATTACAGGTCAGATCATCAGTAAGTTTTTGCTTTGCAGGTTGAGTGCTGTACCAGTTTATGAATGTAAATAATTTAATACAACAATACCAAAGAACAACAAATAAATATATTAATTCACAAAAAAAATATTTTTATTAGTTATACCTAAGTAACATTATTTGACTTTTATATAAGTTAGTACAAATGCATCATGTCTATACACAGCAAATTAACTGAAGTTATTATAGTGGCATCATTTCATTACATCTCATATTGTGAATATCTTCACAAAACTTGTTAGCTTAACTTCTGTTCCAGGGAAAATGATGATCGCTGGTAAAAGAAGTAATGCAGGACCATCTAAACAGGAAGGCAATTATACTGCAGTCACAGCATGGGTTTGTTAAGGAGTGACCTTGTCTGACCAATATGATTGGATATTATGATGCAAAAAATAATTTCAATATCATATACTTGGATTCCAGGAAAGGTTTTTGATACTGTTGCACAAAAAAAGACTGCTGTACAAATAGTATCAATGACATTAAGGGCACGTTACTGCTCTGGATAATGGGATTGTTGAGGGGGAAAAGACAGAGTGGTTATTAATGGACACTGCTCTTCAAGCCTAATATTATTAGTGGAGTCCCTCAGGGATCAGTGCTAGACACATTGTTGTTCTTGATATATATTAATGAGACTGATGAAGGTATACCAGGTTTAATGTCTAGTTTGAAGATGATACAAAGTTTGGCAGGGTGGTTAATGACAGTAATCATGGTAGGCCACTGCAACAAGTTAAAAAAAATTGGTAGATGAGTTGAGAAATCACAGTTGAAGTTTATTAACAAATGCAAGATGCTGCACATGGGTAGCAGCAATCCCTGATTAACATACTAACTGTAGGGAATTACGCTCAAGGTGGCAGAAAATGAAAAAGGCCTGGAGGTAATTGTGTAATCAGATATGAAGTTCTCTGAGCAATGCATTCAGGTGGCTAGGATAATTCATGGGATTTTGTCTATGATATACAGGAACTTTGCTAGCATGGATATGGAGGTGATTATCCCTGTGTATAATGGAATGGTTAGGCCACATCTTGAGTATTGCATACAGGTCTAGAGGCCTCATTTTAGCAAGGATGTTGAACTGCTGGAATGGGTGCAGAGAAAAGCAATGAGATTGGTGACAGCAATAAAAGGATGACCTTAGCAAAGCAGGCTTCAATTCTGCAAATTGCAGCATCAGGAGAATGGGCACCTGTGAGGTTATCTGATTGAGGTGTTTAAGGCTTTGAATGGATTTAGCAAGCTCTTTGCTGATAGAATATCTTCCTCTTCCTCAGACAACACACATGAGGGAGCATAAATTCATACTACAGAAGAATGGCTGCAAGATATATGTTATTATTATTATTATTAGCTATATAGTGCAAGGAAGTCTGAGGCTTATGCTGCACCAGCCAAAAAAAAAAAAAAATTCCCAAGTTACCCTGAGAGAGAGACAGAGAGAGAGAGAGAGAGAGAGAAAGAGAGAGAGTGTCAAAAGGGAATCACCAAGAAAGTGAAGAATGATGATATCCAGGACCCTGGGTGTGCCAAACCCATAGACACCAGATGTGGGCTTAGCACACCCAGGGTCCTGAGCTGGATATCATCATTCTTCACTTTCTTGGTGATTCCCCTTTGACACTCTCTCTCTGTGCAAGGTTTGCTTTCAGCCAATAGGTGATTGCTGTGGGAACAAACTTCCATCTGTTTGAATATATTCAAGGAAGAACTAGCCAAATTATTCAAGGGGATGGACAGTTGATGAGAGATTTTTTTTTTTTTTTTTTTTTTGGCTGATGCTTTATAGCAGTGGTGTCCAACCTTTTCCTGTTTGGGGGCCCATATTCAAAGTTAGATTTGTTTTGCAGGCCGCACAGAGTGATTTGAGAAAAAATTGTGTCACATTTTCTATATCTTGTTACTCATAAAAAGAAGTTTCTTTTTCATGTTACCGTTTCTTTCTTTTCAAGCTATATATTAAAAAAATGCAAATTCCCAGCACTTATTTATATGCAACAAATCTATGTCAGTGATTTATTTTTTAGATTTTATTAAAATTATAAAAATATGGCTTACTTTTTTATTTTTATTTTTTATTAAATACTTTACTTTTGTTTTAAAAAAATACTTTATACTTTTGCTTTTAAATGCTCATTTTAGAAAATATACAACCTGGAAAGAATCATTGCTTTTCAATATTAAGGTTAATGAATAAATATAATGATAAACCCAAAATTGAAATGCTGGAAAATTTTATTAAGTACAATACACAATAACATTTAACGGACAAAACTTAACATTTAATGAGATGATTGAGGCTGGATATTTTAAAATAATTGTTCAAAATTTGGTTGCATTGTGACGCCAATCTCAATACATAATGAAGATTATGTCCTGATGGTATTTCGTGATACTATTTCTCGACTTGTTCTCCTAAACTTACTTCTGTTATATGCCACCTTTATTCGCTTTCTTATTCCAAAGGTGATTTTCCTTCTGCTTGGAAATTTGCTCATATCCAGCCAGTTCCTAAAAAGGGTGACAAATCCCTCCCATCCAATTACTTCTACTCTTTCTAAAGTAATGGAGAAATCACTTCACAATCAACTCTTAAACTATCTAGAAACCTTCCGTCTCAATGATTGCCAGTATGGATTCTGTCAGTGTCGATCCACGGGTGATATTCTGGCTTATGTTACCCATCTATGGACAAATTCAATGGAAAAGTTCGGTGAAACACAAGCAGTTGCGCTTGACATCTCAAGAGCTTTCAATTGTGTTTGGCATAAAGATCCTCAAAAGAGGCTTCCATCTTATGCTTTGTCAACTGTTCTTTGTAATTGGTTATCCAGTTTTCTCTCTGACAGCTCACAGAGGGTGACGGTAGATGGCTCTCTGCCTTCTAACATCACTACTAATGCTGGTGTCCCCCAAGGTTCAGTTCTTTCCCTCCATTCTTTTCCTCTTGCATATTAATGACCTTCTTTCATTGATCAGAAATCCTATTAATAGTTTTGCTGATGACAGCACATTGGATTCCACTTTCCAGTTTGATTACCTTGCCCTGCTCAATCAGCTTCAACTTCTCGAATATCCACAATCAATTCCTTAAATGCCACAGGTAATTCTCCAGTGGGGCAAAGATAACTTAGTTGATTTCATTCCTTCTAAAACTCAGTCTTGTCTTATATCTTGCAAAAAGAATTCTTCTGCTCCTATGCCAATTTTCCTTTCCCTTGTAGTTTTAAAGTAAGAGCATTTAAATGACTAGAAATGTATGTATGAATTGCAAGATCAAACAGCCATTTCACATTTGATATTTTTTTTATTGGTTTTCCTTTTTCTGTTTTGAAACATTCGGTGATGTTTTAACATCCACATTAAGGCCATGTGATCTTGTAAAATTTACAGTTGAAATAAACACATTCATAACGTGTTGGAGATCCAAAACTTTCCCATAAAGAGCTTCTTAATGCACAATGCAGTGAATTCCAATTGGAGTTTCAGCTTCGATATCCATTATTTTCTTGATTATTCTACCCATAAGCCCAATGTTTTTACCAATCATATTTTTTGCATCACCAGTTGTGACTCCTACAAGGTTTTTAACATTTAATCCTAACTTTTCGATAGATTGGCAAAGATTTTCACCTGTAGTTGTTCTGCGCATACTCTGTAGATCAGCTAAATCTTCAACTGGTACAAAATTATCATTAATTCCACGTATGAAGATGAGGAGTTTGGATGTGTCATTTACATCAGTATTGTCATCCAGTGCCACACTAAAATATTTCATTTGTTTTATATTTTCCAAAAGTTGTTTGAACAAATTCTTTCCAATATCTTCTACTCTTCGCATAATTGTTTGTCGAGACAAATTAATGTCTTGTATCATTGTTTGTTTCTCCGGACAATTTCTTCCACAACTTTTAACAAATTACCATCACTGAATGGTTTACTTTCAAAAGCGATCAAATGTGAAACTTGATAACTGGCACAAACAGCAGATAAATTTCTTAACTGATACGTTTTCAGTATGTTTTGTTGTTTTCTTAATTTGTTTTGTAACTTTGAACACTTTTCTTTTCGCAGCACTGCTTTATGTTGATAATAAGATTTATGATTGGAATCAGTGTCATTTTAAATTATATTCTTTAAAAACTCACACAGTCTCCTGACACACCAAACACACTGGTTTTTCGTGGTAATCAATGAAGAAATAGTCTTCAATTCACCTTGGATCAAAAATGTGACACTCCAAATTGATTTTCCCTGCTTTGGAACATTTTTAAGAATAATTTTTTTAATTCAATACAAATTACCGTATTTCCCTATGTATAAGACACACCTTAATTTGGGGGCCCGAAATTTGAAAAAAAAAAAAAAAAAGTATTACATAAAGTTATTGAACTCAAGTTTTATTCATCATACAATTCATACAACTCCTCATCACTGTCAAAACTCCCATCCATTAGCTTGTCCTCATCTGTGTCTGATGACGAATCCCTGTCTTCATATACTGCCTCGTCCTCAGTTCCATCTATGGCATTTGAAATGCCACACTTCTTAAATGACTTGACAATGATCTCAATCTTGATATTATCCCAGGATCTTTTCACCCAGGTACAAACTTCTCCTACAGTTGGTTTCTTCACTCTTCCTGCTGGTGTCAAATTATCCCCAGAAGACTTCATCCATTGGTTCCATTCATCTCTCATGGCAGCTTTGAAGGGTTTGTTAATGCTGACATCAAGTGGATGGAGCTGGGATGTCAAGCCTCCAGGTATGACGGCAAGTTTTGTTTTTTGCTCTGCAGCAATCTTCTTTGTGTTTTTTGTTATGTGTGCCCTGAACTGATCAAGCAGCACCAATAAGGCAGGTTTGTGTAAGAGCCCACCTGGTCTCCTGCTCCAAACTTTCTCAAATCAGATCTTTATTCCATCCTGATCCATCCAACCCTTGTCATGAACGTGGACAATCATTCCTCGAGGAATGTCTTCTTTTGCATTGTTTAGCATTTGAAAATCAGCATAGGAGGCAGCTTGGTTCAAGCTAGAACAACTGTATAATGCCTCTTTTCATGTCCACTTGTCTTCACAGTTAGTTTCACCCCTTCTTATTAAGAGTTCTGGTAATTGGGACATCAAATTGAAGGGGGACTTCGTCCATATTTGCAATCTGTCCCAACTCAAACTGATGTGTCTTCCGACATTGAATGACAAAACGATGAAATTCAAGGACCTTCTGCTCATAGCTTTCAGACATCTTTTGGGCAAGTCTGGTGTGTGTACACATGCTTAGTCCATTCCGTTTCATGAACCTGAAGAACCAATTGTGTCCTCTGAAATCAGTAACTTCTTTTTCATCAGCAATTCTTCTTGCCTCAGGCTGAACCATCTTTGTGGACACAGGAATTCCAATTGCCCTTTGCTCTTCAATCCATATCTTCAATTCCCTCTCTAAATCAGGCCATTTTTGCTGACTTGCCTCTCATGGCCTTCTTCTGCCGTGGCATTTTCAGTAGGGTTTCTTCTTCCTGTAGCCAGTCTCAGATTGCTTTCTCAGTTGGAGGAGGACCAAACTTATGTTCAGCAGCACGATTTCCATTCACTTTTGCAAACTGGATCACTTAACTTGAATTCAGCACTGTACGAAAATCTTTTCTGAGCCGTTTCTGGGCAGAACGTGCTAAACATAACCTAATATACCGGTAACAATTGCGAAACAATGAGCGCAAAGACAACAAGCGCGAAAAAGCAGGAAATGCAAGTAAAAAAAATATACAACCACTGTATAAGACGCACCCAGTTTTTAGACCCCAAATTTTTCAAAAAAGGGTGAGTCTTATACGTGGGGAAATACAGTAATAAGTAATTCAATGCAATGAACAAGCTATATCAAAATATATAACTGTATTTAGAGTACATATGACTATGCTGAACCACATGTACATGTTTGATACAGTTGAGCTGGACACCTGCATGCCTGTACACGCAGTGGCGATCAATGCTGTTTTAGTTCACTTTCTGAGCAGGCCTTATAAAAATTATTTGCGGGCAGGATCCGGCCTGCAGACCATAGGTTGGACACCACTGCTTTATAGGATTGATTTCTTGCATCATATTTACTGCTCCTATTCATAATAATAAAAATATGACCCCTCCGATAGACAGCTGCCACTAGAGCTTTTGCCCCATAAATAAAATTCCTTTTAACAAACTCAATGTGAACAGTAATGCCTCTTAAACAAAAATGCACATATTTTAAAATAAACCAGTTGATAATTACAGTTATTTTACAGCAGCTCCTTGGATATTTCAATAACACTATTGCACAGAATTTAAAGCAATTAAAAACTGAACTAGAATAATACTGCAGAGTTGGTATGAGCTTACACATGACCGGTTGAAGAATTTTAACCATGTGGGCACAGATAAATTTTTTAGGAAATTTTTACCGTTTTTTTTTTATTAATTAACATATTAAATTGTGTGTGAAAAATAATTCAAGTCAGTCATGTTCATTAGTTTATTTAAAAATTTAGCTAATTATTTTGTATATTAATTACCATGGATGAGCTACAGGAAGCTGCAACACAAATGCGCAACAAGAAATGCCCTGGCCCTGACCTCTTGGACCCAGAACTCGTTAAGAGGGCGGTGGAGCACATACCGGAACCCCTGCTGCACCTCTTCAACTGCTGCCTCAGAGTGGGCCATTTCCCAACTAGCTGGAAAACAGCACATTTCAAGCTCATCCTGAAAAACCCAACTAAACCACCTGAACAACCAAACTCTTACCGTCCCATAGCGCTGCTATCAACACTAAGTAAACTCCTGGAGAGAATACTACATCGAAGAATACTCAGCCACTACAAAGAAGCTAACCTAGAGTCACCCAGACAATACGGGTTCAAACCCGGACTCTCCACGATTGAAGCAATCCGGAACCTCCTAGAAAGCGCAGCACAATGTAATGAAAAGTACTTCCTGGTAATTGCGGTCAACTTCGCCGGGGCGTTCGACATCCTCTGGTGGCCGAGCGTTCTGGGCAGACTCCGCAAGGCAAAAATCTCCATGAATTTATATAATTGCATTAGATCCTACCTCTCAGATAGAAAAATCAGGGTAATGGCACCATTCTGGAGCCTGACAAGATCGGTCCGCAGGGGCTGCCCACAGGGATCTGTCCTGGGATCGCTCCTGTGGAACATTGTTTTTGATGAATTCCTGGCACTCGACTTGGGTGATGTCAACGCACAAGCTTTCGCGGATGATCTCGTCCTAACGGTGGCAGCGAGCTCTAGATCACAGTTAGAAGCCCGTGCAAACCTGCATACACTGGAGATTTCCCCGACCAAAACGAACTCAATTCTACTGAGAGGAACACTCAACATCAGACGGCCGCCCCAGATAAAAGTAAGGGGAAGCATAATCAAACTGGCAAAACAGATGAAATACCTAGGCATTATCCTAGATTCCAACCTGTCCTTTAAACAACACCTCTTATATCTGAAGGAGAAGCTGAGAAAATACGCAGCACTAGTAGTCAGAGTAACACGCAGAGACTGGGGACTAAACAAAAGAACGTTATCCCACTACTATAAAGCAATTTTCGTCCCAGCAATTACTTATGGAGCCCCAATATGGTACGTCAAAGCAAGAACTGCAGTAAATAAAAGAATCCTCGATACAATACAGCAAAAAATACTCCTCACCATCACCAGGACGTGTAACATGGTGAGTACCTGTGCGCTGCAGGTCCTGGCGGGAACTCTCCCTCTGGACCTGGAGGTGGCGAGATGTGGGTTGATGTACTACCTGGCAAAGGGAACACCGACCAAGTTTGACACCTTTACACTGGACCCTACAAACAACCACCGAATGGAAAAACAGAAAATCATGGAACACCCGAAAGAAACTTGGCAGAGGAGATGGCAAGAGACGACCAAGGGTGAAGTCACACGGAAATTTATACCCTACGTAGACAAGACCTATCCAAAAGCCCCCAAATGGTTCTACCCAGGACTGAACACCACCTTCCTCCTGACGGGCCATGGGCCCTTTAACGCAAAACTGAATGCATTCGGACTGACCGAGGACCCAACTTGCACCTGTGGCAATACGGAGACGTGGCAGCATATCATGCACAAATGTGAATGCTACGAGGAACAAAGATCAGTACTCATCACCAGTATAAAGTTTGTACCAAAAGACAATGAGCATCACCTCCTGGATTCGGAAGACGAGTACACCGCGTTCAGCCGCTACGCCCAGGACATCTTTAACAGAAGGAGAACAGAAATCGCTATCCGCAACAATATGGAAACATCTGAATAGAAGAACTCCATTGAAACTAACCAAGGAGGAGACATTCAAGACTACAGCATGAACATACTGCATGACTACAACCGATCAGAAGAAATTACCAACAAAGATAACTCTCCATTCAATGACCTGGTGCAAATGGCCAGGACTGATGCTCTCAACGAATATGACTACCTGAATTGACATCAAAGCAGTACTACAAACTGACCAGAGTCATCACTCCTCTTCCTGATCTCATAAGATGAACACGAGACAAGTGAGACTGAATCAAGACTGTGACCTACCTGAAGTGACACTGAACTGAACATCCAGAAACCATGACTGTGACCGCAGCTACGCTGTTGCCTCGCCTTTTGGCGATCTGGGTTGGACACCTAGTCTGGCCCACTTTCTCTCCATATCCTGGCGGTGGGAGGGGCCGGGACCGTCCCCCCCCCCGTCTACTTCTCCTGGTGCGGCATGGGCATGCCACACTGATATCTGGGGTCGTCTACCCTATTGGCCTCATACTTCTGTCTTTCCCCTCCAGTCTTCAATCTTACCCCCCACTCTCTCTCTCTATACATCACAGTGTACGCCCCACACGACAAAAACTTAAACTTCCAAATTATAACAGCCAAATCGTGCATCAATTCCGAAACTTAACCTCATTAGCGAACAACCCCTTAAAATCGCGTTATTATTATTATTTTTATTTATTTTATTTTATTTATTATTACAATTTTTTTTTATATTATATATATATATATATATATATTTTTTTTTTTTTTTTTATTAGGCCCTAGCCACTGAAATCTCAGGAAATTAAGTGGCAGGGCCTGCCAGAGTAAATAATTATGCTGGGTGTACCTGGTCTGCCTCCACAGGGCTGAGTGTGGGCAACGTTGGGCCCCAGCAGGGGTCTAGCGGCTAAATGGCCAGAGGAACAACGATACACAACACAATACTTCCAAATCCCATACACTTTTAAATCTCTGCCCTTAACAGTGATCTGTTACACCCACAAAGAAAACCACGCGGAGATGGGGGAAACCCCTGGTGCCGTTTGACACGAACACACTTTACACTTTACTTACTGCAATTGTATTGCTGTTTCGGTGCGAATATCGTAACACTTAAATAGTAGTGCAGTGGAATCATCATCAGCCATTTTCAATCCATTGCAGGATGGAGGCCTCTCCAGCAACTTTCCAGTTCCTTCTGTTTTGTGCAACGGCCATCCATTTACTACCCACAAACTCATGAATTTCATCTGTGCATCTTCATTGTTGTCTTCCAGGTTTTCTTTTAGCTCCTCATGGGTACCATTCTGTTATTTTCTTAGTTCATCTGTCATCATGTATTCGAGCTAAGTGTCCTGCCCAACACCATTTTAGTTCTTTAGTTTTGATAAGAATGTCGTTTGCTTGAGTTTGCTGCATACTCCATGTGATTCTTTTCTTATCTAACAGTCTGATTCCCAATAAAATTCATTCCATTCTTTGCTGTTTAGTTCTCAGCTTTTCTTCCATTCTTTCGGTAAGTGCCCAAATTTCACTTGCATAAGTCATGGTGGGGAGTATACATTGGTTCATTATTTTACTTTTCAAACAAATTGGGATATTGCTCCTCAGTATATGACTATATTTCCTGAATGCTATTCATCCAAAATTTATTCTTCTCTTGACTTCCAGCCATTTATCATTATTACAGCCTATGACTTGTCCCAAATAAGTATACGACTCCACCTCTTCAATTACTGCTCCTTCAATTATTATATCCGTTTCTGTGGCAATTATTATATCCGTTTGTTTTAGCCATATTCATCTTTAGTCCAAAATCATTACTAACTCTGCATAACTGATTAAGATTTTCCTCTAATTCTTTGGGATCATAGCTTATGATCACAATCTCCTCTGCAAATCGTAAATGGTTTAGGTACTGTCCATTCACACTGGCTCCTTTCTGGGACCAGTCTAATCTTCTGAATGCTTCTTCAAGGGCAGCAGTAAACAACTTTGGAGATATTGTGTCTCCTTGTCAAACTCCTTTCTCAATTTTAATTTTTGCTACTGTCTTTGTCTAGTCCAATAAATGAGGTAGCGTTCTCATATATTTTCTTCAAAATCGTAATATATGGGATATCTATGCCTTGACTTTCCAGTACCCGAAACATTGCCTTATGCTGTATGAAATCAAATGTCTTTTCATAATCCACAAATGCAAGGCATAATGGTGTTTTATATTCATTTGCTTTCTCCATTAGCTATATTACATGAAGGTGATCCATAGTTGAGAATCCTCTCCTAAAGCCAGCTTGCTCTTTCGGTTGATTCTCATCAAGTATTCTTTCTAATCTGTTAGTGATGACCCTTGTGAACAACTTGTAAATGTGGGATGACAAGCTAATTGGTCTACAATTTCCAATTTTCAATTTATCTCCTTTCTTATGCAGCAAAACTATGATTGCATTATTCCACTCCTTAGGCATCACCTTTTCTAATGCATTTAGTGAAGAGTCTTGCCAGTTTTTGTGTCATGTCTCTTCCTCCCTATTTTAACCTTTCTACAGTAACTTCATCTTCCCCCGGGGCTTTCTTGTTCTTCATTTTCTTCAGCACATGTTCAACCTCATCAGGAAGGATATTGGGTATGTTGTATGTGTTACTAATGCGATCCATCTTCCCCACTGCTGGCATCATCCCCTCACTCCTTGTATAATTCTCTGTAGTAGTCTTCTGCTATTTGAATTATGTCTTCTCTGCTATTTAAAAGTATACCATCGGTATTCTTCAGTTTCAGTATAATTTGTCTTTCTGTATTACTGCTCATGGCTGCTGATTTAAGTCCTTTGTTTTCCTTTAATGCTTGTTCTACTTTTCTTGTGTTAAATCATCTTATGTCCTCGTCTTTGCATAACTCAGTATACTCAATTTTCTCCTTGTCAGTGTTTATTTTGCTCTTCATTTGTTGTCTTCGGTTCACCATGACAAGTGTTTCTTGACTAATTTTTTCACCTTTGGATTTCAATTTACTTATAGGTTTCTTGGGCTTCTTCACTTTCAGAAAGTTGCAATATTCCTCGTCAATATCTTTGTTCTGAGCAGTCTACAGAAGCTCAAACTTGTTCTTAAGTTCCAGTACATACTGCTTTTCTCCTCATCTGTTATCTCAAAGACCTTTGTATTATTTACTCAAGTCAGTTTTTTCCTTTCTTTTCTTACAACTATATCAAGTGTGCACCTTACCATTCTGTGATCATTTACCTTGTTCAGGACGGTAACATCATTCACAATATATCTTCTGTTAGTGAGGATGAAGTCGATTTCATTAGTTGTTAATCCACTTGGGCTCTTCCATGTCCACTTTCTGTTCACCCTTTTCTTGCAAAAAGTGTTCATTACAGGCAATCCTCAAGATTCTGCAAATTCCACAAGTCTTTCACCTCTTTCATTTCTTTCACTAATTCCAAAATATCCTATAGTTTCCCCTTTCTGCACTGCTTTCTCTCTTTCCAACCTTAGCATTGAAGTTCCCCATAATGATAGTGTAGTGGGTTTTCTGCTCGTCTAGAAGACTCTCAATTTCGGTGTACATATCTTCAACCTCTTCATCATTGTGGCTCGATGTCGGTGCATAAATCATTATAACCTTTAACTTGTATCTCTTAGAAATCCTGAGTAGTAGTCTTGACACCCTTGGTGATGTACTTTTGAATTCCAAAATGTTGTTTTTTATATCTTTATGGACCAGAACGCCAACTCCGCCTTCGCTCCTTTCACTGTTTCCATTGGTGTACAGCAGATTTCCACTTGCTAAACTTATAAGTGATTCATTTCTTCTTCTTGTTTCACCCAGACCGATGATATTCTAATTCCTTTTCCAGCTCTAATATCCTTTCTTCACTGATGAGTGATCTTACGTTGTAACAGGCCAAGTTCAGTTTACGTGCATGGCAGCCTGGTCATACCCAGAGATTCTCAGCACCCTCTGCTTCCACTCTGATCCTCTGGCTGCCGTAAGAGGGGGAGTGAAAACTGCTGGGCACTGAGGGCCATTTGTTTCGTCGTGCTGTAGGGTTTTGTCTTTTCCTCTTCACGCTGACCAGGCGTCTTGAAGAGAACCACTCTACACATTCATTGCCACCTAAGTTACGTAACAAGGCTTACCATCAAGGTGTGCATGAGTGGATTTTGGGGAGGCAGGCCAACCAGACTTCTCCTAAATCTCCTTAAATAGAAAGATATTGGATCCATCAGTGTTTTAGACTGAATGTCTAATAACACACAGAATGCCTGTTCTCCTCTAAGCCTCGTGTAATGGAATAGTAAAGTTCAAATTGTGATAAATAAGTAGCTCGAAGGTTCTGATCACTTGTTAGGCACAATTTTTTTTTTTGTTTTTAGCTTAGAAATTTCACTTTGTAGTAAGGATATAATTAATTTAAAACTGCAATCATAATACTATAACATATCATATATCTTAGACTTGATGCATAAGGTATAATAAAAAGCTAGATAACCTAATACATATCACTGCATTTAGGAATCTATTAGCTTAGGGTAGTATTGTCAATTAATCAATTAAATTGATTAATTTTATTAATTTTAATTTTTGATCAATTAAATTGTATTTAAATGGAATTCGTTCCTCTGACTAGAACAACAAAGCAATGGGCACAAAGTAGCGGAAGTGCTATAGCTCAGGCGATAACCAAGGTGGGCACAATTCTCCTACGAATCGTGGCATAACAAAATGCACAAATTGTGCAGTTTACACCAACCTTTCTGGAACAGGAAATGATACAGCTAAGGGGGATGACTTTGTGTGTGTGTGTTCAGTGCCAAGAGTGTGAAGAAATTAGATGCCAACTCAGCATTCTGATGGGAGTTTATGAGAGTTTGAAGAGTAGGGTAGATACCTTCAAAGGAATTAAAATAAGGGCCTATCAAGCTCCAGCTGCATAACTCAGTGCCAGAGCTCACACTTGTGCATCAGGTAAACACGGCAGAAATGTCCAAGGCAGAATGCACTGGTCCCAAAGGAGGTGGTCCTTGTTGGTAATTCTATAGTTAGTGATACTGGAAATATGTTGTTGTTGTTTTTGGTTTTTTTTAGGAGCATTAGCAACTAAGGCCATATTGCTCCGGGATATGCGGTGGTCATTCCCTGACCTTTCCGCATCCTCCATATTTGGTGGCGACAGGCTCGAACCCCGGTCTAATCAAGAAGCGTGTGCTATGCACTGCTGCTCCTTCCCACCTGGCTACGGAGGCGCCCGAAATATGTTGTGTGAGAAGGATAGATGGAATAGGACCAGGGTATGTCTGCAAGGGGCAAAAGTAGATGATGGGCAGATAACTTTAGCACAAAAGGCGAAATTGTTGTAAACATTGGCACTAATGATATTAAGAGTAGGAGATCTGAGGACTTGTTAAGTCCTCAGATCTCCTACTCTTAATATCAAGTACCTTACCCTGTACCTTAACAAGTACATTGCCCTGTACCTTAACAAGTACATGGCAATGTCAGGAAAAAGTCACGGGTTATGAATGAATTTGAAACGTGTCTGCAATTTTGCCCAGACATGATAGGAATTGAGTACATCTTGAGAGACTTGTAAATCAATTTGGCCCTAGAGAGAATGTGCAAACCTTATGCGGCAGATGTTTTCTCAGCATAGTCTGTACTTGTTAACAGGAGAGACTGTTTTTACAGGGATGGAATATAGTTAAATAGAAGGGGTGCAAGAATATTTACTAATGCTCTCAAGGCAGTGATAGATGGGTCGAAAAACTGCTAGCTTGGGAAGATACACAGACCAATAGATTAATTAGAGTTGCAAGCAGAGGTGAAGGTGATTCTTGCACTGCTTCTATTAGAAAATGCAGTAGCCTGGAAAGCAAGATGTTGGGGATTTCAGGCCCTCCTGTGGATCATCGTGGAACCAGTGAATACATGGGCTGTGTAAGGAGAACTAAGATTAAGAGCATTGTAAATAAATTCAATGTATTCAAAGTGCTGATTAAATCATTAAATGCAGACATTGTAGGAATAGTGGAAACATGGTGTCACTCACACATAAGTGATGCTGACTTTGAATGTGGGGAGTACAATGTATACTGGAAAAACAAATAGGACAGCAGGGGCAGAGGGATTATGCTCTTAGTTAGGAAGCATATTAAATCTAAGGCAGTGCATCCAGTCAACATGGGTGACCAGTGCAATGTTGAGTCCGTTTGGTGTGATACAAGCACTGGGAAAACAAAATTGAGAGTAAGAGTGGGTTACAGGCCTAATGATTGTGATGATGTTGTTGTTATTTGGTTTTTAGGAGCATTAGCAACTAAGGTCATATTGCTCCGGGGATATGCGGTGGTCATTCCCTTACCTTTCCGCATCCTCCGTATTTGGTGGTCATGGGCTCGAACCCCGGCCTAATCAAGAAGCATGTGCTACGCACTGCTGCTCCTGCCCACGGAAGTGCCCGATTGTGATGAACATACCAAACAGCCATACAGAGAAACAGAGTGGGCCAGGAATCTGAATGTCTTATAATGAGGGATTTTAACTTTCTAGATGTGGACTATAATTTGTAGGTTGGTCACTCGCACACTAGGAAGACTTTTGTATATTTCTTGGATAACTGTTTTCTACAGAAGCATGTCAGAGAGGCAATAAGAGGAAACAATACACTTGATCTGGTTATCAGCAATGATTCTACATGCATTATGAATCTGCACGTAAAAGACACACTGGATGACAGTGATCACAGTGTACAAATGTGGAATTTAATTAAAGATACCACTACTGTCAAGGGTTGTTTGTTTGTTATTTGGTTTTTAGGAGCATTAGCAACTAAGGCCATATTGCTCCGGGGATATGCGGTGGTCATTCCCTGACCTTTCCACACCCTCCGTATTTGGTGGTCACGGGCTCGAACCCCGGTCTAATCAAGAAGCGTGCGCACTGCTCCTGCTCACCTTGCTACGGAGGCGCCACTGTCAAGGGTAAAGGAAAGGCTTTTGTGAGAAAGAGAGAGAGACTACAGTAGTCTCAAACAGGTTTTAAATTCTATGCAGTGGAACCAACTGGTGATGTTACCAACATCAAATTCTAAATAGGAAGAATTCAGGGAAGTAATCATAGAAGCTACAAGGCTTCTCATACAAATGAAGAAATACTGTTCAAAGCTTAGTTCTAAATATTAATAGTATTTGCCATATAGTGCAAGGAAGCCACAAGCTTTTGCTGCACTAGGAAAAAAAAAAAAAATCTGGTTAGTCCTTGGTTAAGGAAGTAATGCAGGACCATCTGAACAGGAATGCAATCATAATGCAATCATAGCATAGATGTTTAAGATGCAGTCTTTTCTAACCAATCTCATAGGTTACTATGATGCAGTGACCAAAGAACTATCAAGAATAATTCTGATATTGTATACTTGGATTTCTGGAAGGCTTTTGATACTGTTGCACATAAGGAACTGCTATATAAACTGGAGCAATGTGGCATTAAGAGCAAGTTGCTGCTATGGATAAAGGGATGGCTACGTGGAAGAAGACAGAGAATGGTTATCAATGGGCACTGCTCTTTGTGGACTAATGTTATCAGTGAAGTCCCCCAGGGTTCAGTGCTGGGCCAATTGTTGTTTTCAATATTTATCAATGAAATTGATGAAGGTATATCAGGCTTAATGTCAAAGTTTGTAGATGACAAAGGTTGGCAGGGCAGTTAATGAGAGTAATCAGGGTGAGCTATTGCAAACAGATCTAGGAAAATTGGGTAACTGGGCTGAGAAATGATAGTTTCTCAGCCCAGTTCCTTACTCAGTTCCCCTTTGAACTGAGTAAGCCGAGTGGGAATGGCATTCCTCCTCTTGCTGAGACTACATGCATGAGGGGGGCATACATTTAAGATGAGGAAGAATGGTTGCTGGATAGATGTGTGGAAGTTTGTCTTCAGTCAGCAGGTGGTTTGAATAAATTCAAGGAATAACTAGAGAAAATTTTGGACTACTGTCAAAGAATTTGTCTAGTTCACCCATCCATACCTGGATGGGTGAAGTGTGTAGCATTCCCCCCCCTATTTGGCAGATGCTATTTAAGTTTGCCAGTAATACTACTACTACTAATATCATAAACACAGCACTAGCACACAAGACAAACACTGAGCAAAGAATGATATATGAAGTCTTTCCACATGTGCACCATTTGAGAATTTGTCAGATTATTTGAAAACATCCATTAGAAGTATAACAGTTGCAAAAAAATATGGTAAATCTGGAGAGCATAATCATATTGGAGTCTTGGCATATTCTTGTGTGAGTATATCCTACAAATTGTCATATATCTGTACATGCCTTGTAGAATTGATGTGAATGATTGATAGTGGAAAACAAGTTAATGTGTTGGGAGGGCAGTGCAAAACCAACAATAGTATGCAACCATAAATGTTTAATTATTATATTAATCATACCTCTATCAAAGTTGTACTGTTGAGTCAAAATCTCTCTCCAATATTTTGCTGACTGTTGTGCAAGTTTTTTAGGTTTTTCTAGTCTGCGGGCAGAAAGTGCAGCTTTGTGTACTTCAAATTCTTTTTCTGTCATTTCTTGTATATATTTCTATAAATGGAAATTAAGAAAACCAATTTAAGTAAAAACTACCTCATTCTTCAGCAAATAGTAAAATTATTATCAAAAAAGAATATCAAAAGTTAAATAATATTGTATTTCTCATGCCAAAAATTAAACATTAATATACACTGAGTAGAGCAGTCAAAACTATTCTGACATTCTCTGGAAAACAAAGATTGCAAGCAGAAGTAATCTGCTTGCTGTCTTGCTTGCTATATTTAAATTAATGTGTGAATGGTTATGGTACTACATGTGTTAATCAAAGCAGTTGAGAGAGAGAGGGGGGGGTTACCATACATGGAAAATCAGAAAGAAAAGATCTTAACAGCTGAATCAAAAGGTTTGTTAAGTGAGGTGGTAATATCCTCATATTAAATAGAATTAAACTGCACTACTAAAATCAGAGTTTTTAATCATTTTTTTACTTTTGTTTTTATGGTGACACCAAATCAGAAAGATATGAGAACCTAGTACATGCTACCTTTATATAACTTTTGCTATATAAATAGCTTAGTTACATAGCGAAAATTTCAACTTCCGAGGTCTTGGAACAAATTACAAAATAAAAAAAAAAAAAAAGTGTTATTTGGTTCACATTATGATATTTTCATGATACCTCCATTTATACCTCCTACGGGATGCAAAATATGTTTCCATGATTTTTTTTAAAGTTTGCACCGACCGGCAAAAACTTACATGAAGTCGAATTTCCGTAAGTCGAGTGTTTTGTAAGCCAGGGAGTGGCTGTATATTTCATAATCATGGTGTCATTCTCAAGTGTCAACCACCAGAATATTGTCCTCTGTTTCAAACATAATATATATCCCATGGCCAAATAGAATAACATCAAAATATAGTTTTGGAGACACACAAAAAAAAAAAAATATATATATATATCTCCAATATTTTAAATTAAATAAAATAAAACATAAGCCAGTAGTATGGCAAAAACTGTAGAGCAAAAATTAACATAAAAATAACCCAAATAAACAAACGAATGAAAAGAAAGAATAGACATAAATAGTAGCCCAGAAACCCTTGTATAATTTCGAACTTTAAATCCGATTAACAAAACCTATACAAAATTTAGGATAATGCCAATTACATATTAATTTAGCGGTACCCCCCCCCCCACCGAGAGGTACCAGTTCCGAAAGACGTGAAATCTCACCAAAAGAGGGTTAAAGGAACTACCAAACGATAACAAAATCAAAATAAATTAAAATAAAATAGACTGACCATCATGCCTCATATCGACAGAGGACCACGAGGCCAATAATGGTCATGGAGTTGCTGCATTTCAATCGCTATACAAATCGTCGCCATGGTGAAAAGATCGAAGTACCAATTCATCCTCCCTCCTCCGATCGATCCACCAATGCAGAGGACTTGTACGGCGGTGGTCCTTATGCAGCGAAAAATAAATTATAGAACAGACAGCACTCTAGAGCAGAGCCACACCACTGACATACTGTAAGCTGAATCAGCTTATATAGAAGAAAAAAGAAAATATATGGCGGCACAGGCATTGCTAAATTAGCATATCGACCCATTACTATTGAATTATATTAAATGTTGATGAAAGTTAAATTATAATAAAATAAATAAACAATTAAGCATTCATTAGAGGCAGCAACTTGCAATTCCTCCATATGAAGCTGAAATATATACTATCATTGAATTATATTAAATATTAACATAAGTTAAATTATAATGAATAAAAAAAAAAAAAATTTTCGCTGCATAAGGACCACCGCCGTACAAGTCCTTTGCATTGGTGGATCGATTGGAGGAGGGAGGGTGAATTGGTACTTCGATCTTTTCACCATGGCGACGATTTGTATAGCGATTGAAATGCAGCGACTCCATGACCATTATTGGCCTCGTGATCCTCTGTCGATATGGGGCATGATGGTCAGTCTATTTTATTTTAATTTATTTTGATTTTGTTATCGTTTGGTAGTTCCTTTAACCCTCTTTTGGTGATATTTCACGTTTTTCGGAAGTGGTACCTCTCGGGGGGGGGGGGGTACCGTTAAATTAATATGTAATTGGCATTATCCTAAATTTTGTATAGTTTTTGTTAATCGGATTTAAAGTTCGAAATTATACAAGGGTTTCTGGGCTACTATTTATGTCTATTCTTTCTTTTCGTTCGTTTGTTTATTTGGGTTATTTTTATGTTAATTTTCGCTCTACAGTTTTTGCCATACTAATGGCTTATGTTTTATTTTATTTAATTTAAAATATTGGATGTATTTCAGCTTCATATGGAGGAATTGCATGTCGCTGCCTCTAATGAATGCTTAATTATTTATTTATTTATTTTTTTTTATTCATTATAATTTAACTTATGTTAATATTTAATATAATTCAATGATAGTATATATATATGTGTGTGTGTGTGTGTGTGTGTGTGTGTGTGTGTGTGTGTGTGTGTGTGTGTGTGTGTTGGGATTATGTCTAACGACAATTAGATTTTTCGATAATGTAAATGAGGGTATTAGCTCCTACGTTAATGCTATTGTATGGTGACAATTAGACATTATACGTGCATGGGTTATATATGTAATTAACTTATTTATATATATTACTTTTAAAATTATGGTACTACTTGGGAGCATAAGGTTTGTAGTGACCCCAACCAACCCGCTAGTTATGTACAAATCTAGCCCTGGTATGGATAGCCTTATATATAAATATAAAACATAGATTCAGATAAAAACAACAAAATTAATGTAAATTTAAAGAAGATTAGAGATTTTTAGAGAAAGTTAGAGAAATTGGAGAATTAGAGAATACTGGAGAAATTTAATTAAAATTAACATTCTTCCTCATAATGTCTGCTCAAATTTAGCAGATGTATGGCCATAAGGGAGAATGCTAATTTTCACTAACCTTCACTAATTTTCTGCAATTTCTCCAGTATTCTCTAGTTCTTCAATCTCTCCAACTTTCTCTAAAAGTCTCTAATCTTTAAATTGACATTAATTTTGTTGTTTTTATATGAATCTATGTTATATATTTATATATAAGGCTATCTATACCAGGGCTAGATTTATATATAACTAGTGGGTTGGTTGGAGTCACTACAAACCTGATGCTCCCAAGTAGCACCATAATTTTAAAAAAGTAATATGTATAAATAAGTGTGTGTGTGTGTGTGTGTGTGTGTGTGTGTGTGTGTGTGTGTGTGTGTGTGTGTGTGTGTACAAGATATTTATTTTTATTTCAAACTATAAAGCTTAAGAAAAAGGTGTAACCATAACCTACAAAGGGCCCTAACCGTCTCAATATATAATTACATCACACTAATTTTTTTTTTTTTTTTTTATGAAAACCCCAAACACGAAAGGTATCAAAACCTATAGTACTTAGTACCGTGCATGGGTTGAAGGAGAAGTATGGGGGGAGGGGAATGCCGGAAACTTTGCTCTAGAGACTAAACATGGGTTTCACCACTTCAAGCCTCCAATAAGCAGAGTGGTGGAATTCCAATATTAACAAAATAAGCAATCAATAATACCATAATTTCGTTACTGAATCAGGCTTACATCGGAAAGCATGTCAACTGGGGCTAGTGCCTCTCATTTTTATGCCATCAACAACAAAGAAAAGAGAGGGTGCTGACTCTCTTTAAAAATTACAGCTGTGAATTACAAGCTCCGAAAAAGCGATAAGTCTTTGCCTTTTCATTTACCTAATTGTTATTTTATATTGTACTTTACACGTAGTCTTATAGTTATAGTAACGCTGGTTATATTTATTTTTAATGTAGATAAAGAGTTTTTGTAGATTACTACTTAATATATGTAAAACTGTTATTTTGTTCGAATCTTGCAGTCATTGTTTTTGTATAGTAGGGAATTCAAATTCCCAGCTCTAATGTATAATTATATAGCATAATACGATTAATTGCATTTAGGATTCTATTAAATAGCATAGTATTGACAATTAATTAATTAAATTTATTGATCTTATTAATTTAAAATATCATGTCCCAGACTAGAGCAGCAAAGCAATGGGTACAAAGTCGCAGGAATGCTGTGACTAGGGGGAGAACTGAGGGGAGCGATTCTCCAATGCATCACAGCCTAAAAAAATGTGCAACTTGTGATATGTTTGCCGAACTCTCTGGAACAGAACATAATCTAGCCAAGGAGGATGTCTGTGTGTGTGTGTGCCAGGTGCAAAGAGTGTCTAGAAACTAGGTATCAACTCAGCGTTCTACTGGGCGTCTATGAGAGCTTGAAGTGTAGAGTAGATGCCCTCGAAGAAATTAACATGAGGGGCCCGTCAAGCTCTCAGCTGCCCAACTCAATGCCAGAGCTCACTCCTGGGCATCAGGCAACAATCTCCAAGGCAGAATGCACTGGTCCCAAAGGAACTATGTGTGTTGATGACCCTGCTCAGGTAGCTAACAAACTAAATGAATATTTTGCATCGACATTCACACATGAGGAGTTATTCAGCGAGGGGAATGCCAGAGGTGTATTCAACTCTAGCAGTAAGCTAGAGAATCTTGTAATAAATGAGAGCAAAGTGGAGGAGAAATTGTTGAAGATAAACACAAGAAAGGCACCTGGGGTGGATGGGATCTATCCAGTTATATTAAAGGAGGCAGCAAAGGAAGTAAGCAAACCCTTAGCCATAATTATGAGAGCTTCCTTGGACTCAGGGGAGGTACCCATGGACTCGAGATGTGCAAATGTGACCCCCAATTCACAAAGGAGGATCAAAGGCTGACACAAGTAATTATAGACCTGTGAGTTTAACTTCTGTTCCCGGAAAATTAATGGAGACACTGGTTAAAGAAGCACTGCAGGATCATCTAGACAAGACTTCAGTTATAGCTAGGACACAGCATGGTTTTGTTAAGGGGAAGTCTTGCCTGACCAATTTGATTGGATACTATGATGCAGTCACAAAAGAACTGGATGCAGGGAATAACTTTGATATTATATACTTGGATCTTAGAAAGGCTTTTGATACTGTTGCACATGGAAGACTGCTGCACAAATTGGAGCAGTGTGGCATTGGAGGCAAATTGCTGCTATGGATAAAGGGGTGGTTGAGGGGGAGAAGACAGAGAGTGGTAATCAATGGACACTGCTCATCATGGGCTAATGTTATTAGTGGAGTCCCTCAGGGTTCAGTATTGGGTCCATTATTGTTTTCTGTATTTATAAATGATATTGTTGATGGTATATGAAGCTTAATGTCCAAGTTTGCAGACGATACGAAGGTTGGCAGGGTTGTCAAGGACACTACTGACACTATGCTACTGCAACAGGATCTGGAAAGGTTGACAGATGGGCTTCGAGGTGGCAAATGAAGTTTAACATTGACAAATGTAAAGTACTACATATGGGAAACAGCAACCCCAGAGCAATGTATCAACTCTGTGGTACTACACTGACAGTGGTAGAGAATGAAAGGGACCTGGGGGTGGTTGTGCAGGCAGATATGAAGTTTTCTGAGCAGTGCAGATGGGCAGCAAGAGTAGCTCATGGTGTATTGTCGATGATATATAGGAATTTTTCTAGCAGGGATAAGGAGGTGATTATTCCCTTGTATAAGGCAATGGTCAGACCACACCTAGAGTACTGTATACAGGTCTGGAGGCCTCATTTCAAGAAGGATGTAGAGATGTTGGAACGAGTACAGAGAAGGGCAAAAAGATTAGTGAATGGAACAAAGGGGTGCTCTTACGAAGAAAGGCTTGTTTTGCAAATTACAGTGTCTGGAGACTAGGCAGCGAGGTGATCTGATAGAGGTGTATAAAGCCTTGAATGGTTTGAGCATGCTCAATGCTGATGGGATTCTTCCCCTTGCTCAGAATAATCACCTGAGAGGGCATAAATTTAAATTGAGAAAAGACAGATGTAGGATAGGCGTGAGGAAATTTGCCTTTAGCCAGCGGGTGGTTGGTTGGTGGAATTGACTTCCATCCCTTGTCGTGGAAGTTGATAGCTAAATAAGTTTAAGGCTCAGCTGGACAGGTATTTCGAACGAACAGAGGGGTGAAGTGGAAGTGGTTATTTTTTATTTATTTATTTATTATTTTTTTAATTAATTAATTAATTTTTTTTTTTGGCTGATGCTGCATAAGCTTGCTTTCTTGCATCAAATGCCTCTACTAATGCTAATGCTAATAACTGTGAGCAAATTGGAGGAGAAATTGTTGAAGTTATACATAAAACAGGCACCTGGGGTGGATGGGATCTATCCAGTTATATTAAAGCAACTAAGCAAACCCTTAGCCATAATTATGAGAGCATACTTGGATTCAGGGGAGGTCCCAATGGCCTGGAGATGTGCAATTGTATCCCCAATTCACAAAGGGGGGGGATCAAAGGGTGACACGGGTAATTACATTCCATTTAGTTTAACTTCTGTTCCGGGTAAAATAATGGAGTCACTGGTTAAAGATACATTACAGGATCATCTAGACAAGACTGCAGCAATAATTCAGACACAGCATGGGTTTAAGGGAAAGTCTTGTCTGACAAATTTGATAGGATATTATGATGTGGTTACAAAGGAACTGGATGCAAAAAATAATTTTGATATCATATATTTGGATTTCAGGAAAGCTTTTGACACTTTTTTTGTCAAACGTTCTGCAGATGTTACGTGTGGAAGAGTATTGTACAAATTGGAGCAGAATGATATTAAGGGTAAGTTACTACAATGGATAAAAGGATGGTTAAGTGGGAGAAGACAGAGGGTGGTAATCAATGGGTGCTGCTCTTCATGGACTAATGTTATTAGTGGAGTCCTGCAGGGTTCGGTGTTGGGTCCTCTGTTGTTTTGTATATTTATCAATGATATTGATGAAGGTATATCAGGCTTAATGTCGAAGTTTGCAGATGATACAAAGGTTGGCAGGGCTGTTAATAATAATAATGGCAGTGTGCTACTGCAACAGGATCTAGATAATTTGGACAGATGGGCTAAGAAGTGGCAACTGAAGTTTAACCTTGACAAATGCAAAGTACTGGATATGGGCAATGGTCAGGCCCTGCCTTGAGTACTGCGTACAGGTCTAGAGGCCTCATTTTAGGAAGGATGTAGATTTGCTTGAGTGTGTACAGAGAAGGGCAACAAGGTTGGTGAGTGGAATGAAGGGATCCTCTTACCAAGAGAGAGGCTTAAGTTCTGCAAATTGCAGTGGCTGGAGACTAGGCACCTGCATGGTGATCTGATTGAGGTGTATAAGGCCTTGAATGGGTTGAGCACACTGAATTCTGATGGGATCCTTCCACTTGTTCAGATTACGAACGTAAGGGGGCATAAATTCAAATTAAGCAAAGATAGATGTAGAATAGATGTGCGGAAATTTGCCTTTAGCCACTTCCATCTGTCATTGTGGAAGTTGGCAGGTTAAATAAATTTAAGGAGGAACTTGACAGGCATTTCGAGGGAATGGTGTGATTTTTTTTTTTTTTTTTTGGCTGATGCTGTATAAGCTTATTCACTTGCTTTCTTGCATCATGTGCGACTACTACTCCTACAACATGAGCTATCTGTTTCTGCTAGTTACATGCCAGCCTCACCATATTCATATATACTAAATATAGTATACATAATAGCTTTTAAGTTTAAATTAAGTAGCTAAAAAATCTAATGCAACCAAAATAAATAAGAAACTCGTAATAAAAAATTAGAATGGCAGACTAGTAAAATTTATATCTGCTGGCCCTACAGATAGCCAAACTCTTAAACATTAATGGAATATTTACACAAGTATTTCTGTTTCCATATCAAAATGGACAGGAGGAAAAATAGTGAGGGCATAAGCCCAAAAAATTAGCCAAAAGGAAAAGGCAACAAGTAAAGCAATAGTAACTCAATCTCCCTCGAATTACTCTAATAGATTTTGAGGCATAAGATACAAGAGTTAGATAGCATAAAGATAAAAGTAGAGGTAAAGACAGCAAACTACTTCGGAAAATTACTGCGGGTGTAAATCCAAGTCCCTTAGCAGGGTTCCCGGTAATTTGTTGTGTAAAGAAACTTGTACTGATCCAATTAAGATTGGATTATATATATGGAGATATATATATATATATATATATATATATAAATCTATTTATATATGTATGTGGAAGACTGCTGCACAAATTGGAGCAGTGTGGCATTGGAGGCAAACTGCTGCTTTGGATAAAGGGATGGTTGAGTGGGAGAAGACAGAAAGTGGAAATCAATGGACTAATGTTATTAGTGGAGTCCTCCAGGGTTCAGTGTTGGGTCCATTGTTGTTGTCTGTATTTATTAATGATGGTATATCAGGCAAAATGTCCAAGTTTGCAGGCGATATGAAGGTCGGTAGGGTTGTTAATAACACTAATGAGAGTACGCTGCTGCAACAGGATCTAGAAAAGTTGAGCAATGGCAACTGAAGTTTAATATTGACAAATGTAAAGTGCTGTATATGGGAAGCAGTAACCTCAGAGTAATGTATCAACTGTGTGGTACTACACTGACAGCAGTTGCCGCCGGTATTGCATTGTCTAAGGTGGGTGCGGGATGATTTTGTGCATTTCAGCACTACAGGTGATAGTGCAATCAAACCAACACATGAGTGCCAACACTTTTTTGGGCCTGCTCTGCACCAACACAGATGAACAAGGTGGAGATGGGCAAATGCCTAGGGGCCACCAGCAATACCACGCACGCACGCACGCACGCACGCACGCACGCACGCACGCACGCACGCACGCACGCACGCACGCACGCACGCACGCACGCACGCACGCACGCACGCACGCACGCACGCACGCACGCACGCACGCACGCACGCACGCACGCACGCACGCACGCACGCACGCACGCACGCACACACACACACACACACACACGTAGAGAATGAAAAGGATCGGGGGGTAATTGTACAGACAGATGTGAAGTTTTCTGAGCAGTGCAGACAGTCTGCAAGAGTAGCTCATGGTGTCTTATCAATGATATACAGGAATTTTTCTAGCAGGTTTAAGGAGGTAATTATCCCCTTTTATAAGGCAATGGTCAGGCCACACCTTGGGTACTGTATACAGGTCGGGAGGCCTCATTTTAAGAAGGATGTAGAGCTGATGGAAAGAGTACAGAGAAGGGCAAGAAGATTATTGAATGGAACAAAGGGTTGCTCTTATGAAGAAAGGCTTAAATTTTGCAAATTACAGTGTCTGGAGACTAGGCACCTGCAAAGTGACCTGATTGAGGTGTACAAAGCCTTGAATGGTTTGAGCATGCTCAGTGCTGATGGGATTCTTCCTCTTGCTCAGAATAATCGCATGAGAGGGCATTAATTCAAATTGAGGAAAGACAGTTGTAGGATAGATGTGCAGAAGTTTGTCTTTAGCCAGCGGGTGGTTGATTGCTGGAACAAACTTCCATCTATTGTTGTAGAAGTTGATATCTTAAACAGATTCAAGGCAGAACTAGAGAAACATTTGGAGCAGGTGAATGAGTGAATAAAAAAAAAAATATATATATAAACATATGTGAAATATTTGATAAAAATATAGAATGGAGAAATAGAAAAAGAGTGTCTGAACAGATTAACACCATCAAAATATTGATTGAACATTACATCAGTCTGTAAAACCAATAATACATTATTTACTGAACTGAATACCAAGGTGATCATACAACTGATGAAATTTAATAAGGGCCAAGTATTTAGGTAACCTAAGGTGGACTTCATTGTTGTACCCTAAATTAACTACATAAATTATAATGAAATAATAAAAATAAAATGATGTAGCAAATTACTGATTAATAGATACATTGTATGGAATACAATGTATCCTTACATTGTATGTTAACATACATTGTATGTTAACATTGTATAGATACAATGTTAACGTAGCTCCACTCAATACATCCTATCAATAATTGGCTAAGGCTATCTGTTTCTGTTTACCATTTGCCAAGGTTCAAATATATTAAGAATATTATTTCAGTACTCTAATATAATAATAATGCAATATATATTAAATTGAGCAGCAACCTGGCAGTATGTTTTCACTGCTATCTGTTTGGCTAGCAACCAATAGCCCGACAGATAGCAGTGAAAACATAATAAAAATAGTAAAAATGAATCAAAAATAATGCAAGTGAGTACCAACTTTAATTTTATTAATTAATTTAGTGAAAAGGAAGACTTTTGCCAAATTTAGGGCGAATAGGAGGAGTAAATAATACAAAGGTCATTGAGATAACAGAAAAGGAGAAAAAGCAGTATGTACTGGAACATAGGAACAAGCTTGAGCTTCTGCAGACTGCTCAGGACCAAGATACCAACGAGGAATATTACAACTTTCTGAAAATGATAAAGCCCAAGAAACCTATACGGAAAAAGAAATCCAAAGAAGAAAAATTTAGTCAAGAAACACCTGTTATGATGAACCGATTTGATTTGATTTGATTTTGATTTTATTGGCGCATTAGCTACTAAGGCTATAATGCGCCAAGACCGTGTAATATAGAAAAATTTAACATCTCAGTGACCTAATTAATTAGGCCACCGTGTCCAGATCTAATAATAAATATATAAAAAGAAAAATCAATAAAAGATATAACAATAACATATAAATTTTAAATAAGATTAAAAACGTTTATGGCTTTCAAAAATCTAAAATAGCAGACACATTGTCATTGTCGGATAAAATCTGACTGAGTGTATACGGCTCAGTCAGATGATTAAAAGCGGTAAAACGGATATTGCTAAAATCTGGACAGTCAACTAAAATGTGTCTAATAGATAAAATGGTGCCACAGGACTCACACATAGGAGGGTCATCAGCCCTCAGCAAAAATGAATGTGTCAAATGACTATGTCCTATGCGGGTCCGGGCAAGAACAACTTCCTCCTTACGATTCCCGCGCAGACTAGACTGCCACGGTTCAATTACAGGCTTTATACGATATAGTTTATTTCCAGTCTGTGTATTCCACGAGTCCTGCCATTGGGAGTGTATCTTCTGCTGTATTGTTTGCCTGTAGTCTGTATAGGGGACTGACAGGCAGCGATTTTTATTGGGGATTGCTGATTTGGCTGCGGTGTCAGCCAAATCATTTCCCTTAATCCCAACGTGGCTCGGAATCCAGCAGAAACAGATATCATATTCACGTTCCCGGAGGAAGTGAATCTTCTGCTGAATGCAAGACAGAACCTGATGAGGATTATATATCACAGATGTTAAAGCCTGTAACACACTGAGAGAGTCAGAATATAAAATGAACCGTTGGTGTTGGCATTCACTAATGTGTTCCAAGGCTAACTCTATAGCGTGCAGCTCTCCAGTAAATATGCTGCATTCAGAGGGAATCTGCTCCGATGTAGTGCTGTCTGTAAAGACAGCAGCAGATCCCACATATGATTCTGACTTCGAACCGCCTGTGTAAACTGGCGCGAAGTCAGAATGTTCAGCTCGGTGTGCTGAATGAAGCTGCAGGTAGACAGACGATGGAGGGTCTGACTTTCCCCAATTCCTAAGGGACAAGTCACATGCCGGGAAATGAGCATGCCAGGGTGGAAGGGGTTGCTTCGGTGTTTGGGCAACCTTGTCTACCTTGATATTAAGTTCTTTGAGTAGCTCTTGGAGACGAATACCAAAAGGTCGGTTGGCAGTCTTACGGGTGTTGTACAAATTTTCCCATCGTGGCTCAAAAACGGATAGCCACGTAGGATGGTCTGGCAGGGATTTCAGTTTTAAAGCGTAGTTTAGAGACAACTGCTTACGTCGAAGCGATAACGGCGGTTCGTTTACTTCGACATATAAGCTCTGGACTGGAGATGTTCGATATGCTCCAATAGCGGTACGGAGAGCCAGATGATGGACAGGATCCAGCCAACGAAGTACATTGTCTCTGGCCGAATTGTAAACCAGGGACCCATAATCTAGTCTGGATCGCACAAGTGCACGGTAAATCCGAAGAAGGGTACATCGGTCTGCTCCCCTCTTGTGCACTTTGTGCGGAGTTGATGGATATGATCCAGAAAGGTCAACTTTTTGTCAAATATGAGTCCCAAGAATTTTGTGTCCGGTGCTACTGGAATAGCATTTTGTCCGAGCCTTAATTCAGGTTCAGGATGAAGATTACGCTTGCGACAAAAATGTACGCAAACGGTCTTCTCCGGCGAGAACCTGAAGCCATTAACAAGTGCCCAGGAATTGAGATGATCAATGGCTTTCTGCAGTTGTCTTTCAATAACCCTCATGTTGCATGACTGACAAAATATGCTAAAGTCATCAACATAGAGGGCACTGTTTACAGTTGGAGGAAGTTGTTCTATGATGGAATTTATTTTAATGGCGAAAAGCGAGACATTTAATACTGATCCTTGTGGTACTCCCTCCTCTTGGCTGAAGGAACGAGAGAGTGAGGATCAAACACGAACTTGGAAAGATCGATTGGCTAAAAAGTTTTTAATAAAAATGGGGAGTTGCCCCCTAAGACCAAGGCTATGCAGATCTTTTAAAATGCCAAATCTCCAAGTTGTGTCATACGCTTTCTCCATATCAAAGAACACCGACACCAAGTGTTCGCGTTTTAGGAAAGCATCCCGGATGGATGTTTCCAATCTAATAAGATGGTCCAAAGTGGACCGGTTCCTTCGGAAGCCGCACTGGATGTTGGAGAGAAGGTCATTTGATTCTAAGTACCATATTAAACGAGAATTAACCATTCTCTCCAGGATTTTGCACAGACAGCTAGTCAGAGCAATAGGACGATAATTGGTGGTGACTTTTGGATCCTTTCCTGGCTTAGGAAAAGCAAGGACGATTGCCTTCCGCCAGGAGTCCGGAAACTGCCCTTCAATAACGATTCTGTTATATAGAAGGAGCAGATAATCCATAGATTTTGGTGAAAGACGTTTAATCATTTCATAATGGATGCCATCTGGTCCAACAGCACTTGCATTAGAAAGAGTGAGGGCTCTCTTCAGTTCCTGCATAGTGAATGCCCCGTTGTAGGGATTGAGGCCCTTGGACTTGAAATTAAGTGCCTGCTTTTCGATTTTATGTTTCAGGACCAGGAACTCTGGGGAATACGAAGATGTTGCGGAGATGTTAGAGAATGTTTCCCCAAGAGCATCGGCTATTGCAGTTGGATCTGCAATAGCGCATCCATTATAATCTAGGATTGAAGAAGGGTGGGATGTATATTTTCCCTTCATTTTCCGGATTTTATCCCAGACTACCTTAGAATTGGTAGCCTGGTTAATAGATGATGTAAAACGGATCCATGATTCCTTTTGACTCTGACGGCGAATGTAGCGTGCTTTGGCTCGTGCACGCTTGAAGGCTATTAGATTAACAGTGGTAGGATATCGACGGAATATCCCCCACGCTTTGTTTTGAGCCTTTTTTGCTGCTGTGCATTGTGAATTCCACCAAGGTTTGGGAAATGGTGGAAACCGGGCAGATGTTTTTGGAACAGCATTCGCAGCTGCTTGGACAATGATTTCTGTGATGTACATTACTGCGTCATTGATAGGCTCCTGACTGACTGTACTGAGGTCAAAATTTGCCTGATGTTGGAAGGCATTCCAGTCAGCCTGATCAAACTTCCACCGTGGTAACCTAAAAGGAAGACATGGTCTCCCACTGTGTAACAAGGTTATCACAGGGAAGTGATCACTTCCGTATGGATTCTCCTCCACTTCCCAAGTGAGTGAAGGGAGTAGAGTAGGGGAGCAGATAGAGAGATCAATGGCAGAAAAAGTACGGGTAGGCATGTGGAAGAAGGTGTTTGTTCCAGTATTTACAAGGGAAAGGGCATTGTCATTGAGCATACGCTCTATGACCCGTCCCCTTCCAGTGATGTTAGCACTACACCACAGGGTGTTATGTCCATTAAAATCCCCAAGAAGTAAGAAAGGGGGAGGCAACTGCGTTACAAGATCATCAAGGTCTTCCTGGGAGATGTCAGTCCCAGGTGGCAAATAAATAGAGCAGACCGTTAATAGAAATCCCACTGTAAGGCGAATTGCAACAGCCTCTATGCTGGTTGTAATTAGCAAGGGCTGAACTGGGGTCTGATTATTCACAAGGATAGCCACTCCTCCATGAGCAGGACCATCCGCAATTCTATCCTTACGAAAGATTGTGATGTTATGCATGGTGGGATCATCATTTGCCTTTAGATAAGTCTCCTGCAAGCAAAAGCAAACTGGCTCGTGCTTTTGCAGGAGGGCCTTGATGTCATCTGTATTTCGCCGGAATCCACGACAATTCCATCGTAGGAATTTAGCCATTATTTTGGCTTGGTGGGTCCATCAGGCGGCTTCCGAGGTGCTGAGGGCTTACTTTTATCAGTCTTGGCTTTATCTTTTTTGGGGAAGAATGGACGTGGTCCCGTGTCCATTTCTTCAGTGGAGGCTGATAGCCTAAATAAGTTTAAGGCTCAGCTGGACAGGTATTTTGAACGAACAGAGGGGTGAAGTGGAAGTGAGTTTTTTTTTTTTTTGGCTGATGCTGCATAAGCTTGCTTTCTTGCATCAAATGCCTCTACTAATGCTAATGCTAAAGCCTAGTAGCTTCCAAGATAAGTTCTTTGAATGCTTCCCATTTTGAATTTGCTGTTGGTAACATCATCAGTTGGTCCCATTGTATAGAATTTAAATACTGTCTCAGTCCATCGTAGTTGCCTTTACGAAAGCAATAACCCTTCCCTTTACCCCTAATGGTAGTTACCTCTTTGAGTAAATGCACTTCAGCACACTCTGATCACTGCTACCTAGTGGTTCATTTACTTGCAGATTCTTAATGCATGAAGAATCACTACTGATAATCAAATCAAGAGTATTACTCACTCTAGTTGCCTCCCGAACATGCTGATGTAGAAAACAATCATCCAATAAATCCACAAAAGCCTTGCTAGTGTGTGAGTTACCAGCCCCCAAATTCCAGTCAATATGTGGGAAATTAAAATCCCCCATTATAAGACACTCTGATTTAGTGGCCCACTCTATTTCCCTGTAGAATTTCTTATTATACTCATCAGAGTCATTAGGCCTATAGCACACTCCTACTCTCAATTTTGATCTCCCAATGCTTATGTCACACCAAACTGACTCGACACTGCACTGTCCAGCAATGTCGACTGGCTTCACTTCCTTGGATTTTATGTATTTCTTAACTAATAGCATAACCCCTCCTCCCTTCCTATCCTGTCTATCCCTTCTGTAGACATTGTACTCCCCAAATTCCAGTTCTGCATTCCTTATATCTGTGTGACACCATGTCTCTGAAATCCCCACAATATCTGCCTTTGATGTTTTGAGCAATACCTCAATTTCATCAAATTTATTTACTAAACTCCTAGCATTGGTGTACACGCAAGTATACATGCACCTGTTCTTTTTCTTAGCTACCCTAACACAACTCATGTGTTTACTTGTACCCCAATGATTCCCAGCAGTCTCTGAAATATCCTGCATCTTATTTTCCAAGCTGCGGCTCATTCCAATAGAAGCAGTGCTAGAATCACTTTCACTTCTGCCAGTGGCTACTGGTAATCTATTAGTCCTTGTATCCCCCCAATCTAGCAGTTTTCCGACCCACCTAACACTGCCTCGATAGCATCAGCAAACATTCTTGCACCCTTTCTATTTAAGTGTATCCCATCCCTGTAGAAGCAGTCTCTCCTGTTAACAAGTACAGACCAGGCTGAAAAAAATTCTACCCCTTGAGCCTTGCACAATCTTTCCAGGGCCGAATTGATCGACAGGACTCTCATCATATACTCCCTCCTATCGTGTCTGGGCAGAATTGCAGACACTTTGAAATTCAATCCTAATTCACGGCTTTTTTTCAACAGTGACATGTACTTGTTAAGTAGTTCCGCCGGTCTCCTACTCTTAATATCATTAGTGCCAATGTGTACATCTATATCACCTTTTGTGCCCTTAAAAGATGATATCCGCTCTACAACGTCATCAACCTTTGCCCCTGGCAGACATACCCTGGTCCTGTTCCAGAGTTATGCAGAGTTAGTAAGGATTTTGGACTAAAGATGAATATGGCTAAAACAAAAGTAATGATGAACAAGTATGCCACAGAAAGGGGAATAATGATTGAAGAAGCAGTAATTGAAAAGGTGGAGTCATATGCTTATCTGGGACAAGTCATTAGCTGTAATAATGATAAATGGCTGGAAGTCAAGAGAAGAATAAATTTTGGATGGATAGCATTCAGGAAATATAGTCACATACTGAAGAGCAATATCCCAGTTTGTCTGAAATGTAAACTAATGAACCAATGTATACTCCCCACCACAACTTATGGAAGTGAAACTTGGGCACTCACCAAAAGAATGGAAGAGAAGCTGAGAACTACACACAACGAAGAATGGAATGAATTATATTGGGAATCAAACTGTTAGATAAGAAGAGAAACACGTGGATTAGGCAGCAAACTCAAGTAAAGGACATTTTAATCAAAACTAAAGAACTAAAATGGTCTTGGGCAGGATGCATAGCTCGAAGACGTGATGACAGATGGACTAAGAAAATAACAGAATGGTACCCATGAGGAGCTAGAAGAAAACCTGGAAGACAACAATGAAGATGCACAGATGAAATTCATGAGTTTGTGGATGGGCATTGCACAAAACAGAAGGAACCGGAAAGTTGCTGGAGAGGCCTTCATCCTGCAGTGGATTGAAAATGGCTGATGATGAATTAAATTAATATTATTACAACTTATATATATATATATATATTTATGAAATAATGTAAAATTAAAGCTATAAGGGAGGATATACTGACAGCCGGAATGTAATTTAAGGTTGACATGACAGATGACCCCAAAAATAATTATACACATAAATGAGTGATGAAACTAAAACAATGGCTAATAGATGAAATTTATACTAATAGCCTAGCATGTGGTAAATTTTTTAGTTTTAGGAAAGTAGAGCTTGAGTTATTTAGAAAGTTAGAGCTCGGGTTATTTAGAAAGTTAAAGCTCAGGTTATTTATAAGCACAATTTCCAGCCGTGCTAGTAACAACCCTGGAGGGTAGTAAGATATAAGAGTAGTAAGTGGAAAGTGGCCGGAAACTTAATCCATCTGTTTTTGGAAATAAAGAATGGTAACTGTAGATCAACATATTATCGCTTTTATTAAAAATATAGATACCAAAAATGTGAAAAGAAAAAAAATTTTAATAAGAAATAATTTAGAACAGGTGCCCAATAAGCAATAGGGCTGTATTGAGTGAAATACTGAAAAAATGTTATACCTAAATAAAATTTAAAAAAAAAACAAAAAATAAAAAAATTAACAGACACCCAAAAGATAAAGGTATATATATTGTTCATTATACATGTATAAGCATCCTGCAACTAACAATCAGAGATACTTGTTTTCCACCATAGAAAACAGTAGCAACTAGGTGTCAGTATGTACAAAATGTGCATATAGAAACAAAAGGAACAAGAGAAGGAACCTGATGGATTAGTTAGTTAATGATTTCATCAACATTTATAACAAATGTGATGTGTTTAATTTCAATGTGATTAATTTTGCTCATAGGCAGATCTAACATACCTAAAAATTTCCACTCTAACATTATTTTCTAACATTGTCATAGAATTGCCACTATCTGTAATGACTTTGACCTAGTGATCCCATCCCTGTAGAAATCTCTCTTGTTAACAAGCACAGACATGCTGTGAAAAATTCTATCCCATGAGTGTTGCACAATCTCTCCAGGGCCAAATTGATTGACAAGGCTCTCATCATATACTCTCCCCTATCGTGTCTGGGCAGAACTGCAGAACATCATTAGTGCCAACGGGTACTATCACCCTTTGTGCCCATAAAAGATGATATTTGGTCCACGACATCTTCGACTTTTGCCACTGGCAGACATACCCTAGTCCTATTCCACCTATCTTTTTACACATTATATTTCCCGTCTACCTGATAATAGAGTCACTGACAATAACTAGCTCTTGTGGGACCAGTGTATTCTGCCCTGAAGGTTGCTGCACACACAAAGACACCCCCTTAGCAATATCATGTCCTGTTTTAGAAAGGTCTGCAAACATTTCACAAGTTGCAGATTTTTTTTAGGCTGTGATGCATTGGAGAATCGACACCTTCGGTTCTTCCCCAAGCCACAGCACTCCTGCTACTTTGTGCCTGTTGTTTACAGCTCTAGTCTGGGGCATGATTTCAATTTAAATACGATTTAATTAATTAACAATGAAAATTAATGAGGTTAATAAATTTTATTGATTAATTTGCTATACTATACTTGATTATATAATACTACACTAAGTTAATGCAGCAACACATATTCCTGTATATAGTTTTACGTTATACCTTAGCTGTGAAGTTCCAGATATACGTTATCAAGTTACACTATACCGTAACGATCACAATGTTAAATTAGTTATATCGTTAGCTAAATACAAAAGATATATGCCCAAAAGGTGATTAAAACCTTCAAAATACTTATTTATTACAATTAAAACCCTACTATTCTTCTGCGCTACTGATTACGTACCGCTATCACCAATGTGATAGCGGTACGATTAGTAACTTACAAAATCACTAGCTAAATTTAAAAAATAAGCTAACAAACGCTACTAAGCCTATTTAATCTATGTATAAAACAAAAATTAATACGTTAACTAATCAAAAATACAATAAAATTTCAAGGAAAACTTATTCCTTTGCAGCAGCTACAGTAGTCTACATCTTATTATGTATGTAATTTATGTATTATATAAATTACATATATATCAATTATGTAATTTTTATGTATTACATATAATATTAATAGCATTGACTGACATATTTTAATTTAAATCTATTTTACTATTACTGATGTGTAAACATCAGTAACAGTAAATAATAGTCAATAACAATAATAGTAATAGTTAATACAAATTTTCTTATCCATCATTATTATTTTTTTTATTTTAATTTTTTACGAGTGGTTTCCGAAAAGTAAGGCAACACATTTTTTTCTTAATAATGGTGAAAGGGAATGAGATGAAACGTGGACAGATAGACCCATTAATAATGTTCAAAAAGACCGCCAGTGCAGTGTTGTAGTACTGTTGCCTCACAGCAGATTCCAGTTGCAAAATGGCGGCTACCATGTGCGAGTGTGGTCCAAAACAGGTGTTCGTGAAGTTATTCACTTTTTTGCAAGCAAAAGGGTCTTCACCAAGTGACATTCATCGTGAACTGGTTGCTATGTATGGCGAAAATGTGATGACAAAGAAGCAGGTGTGTTTTTGGTGCAATGAATTTAAAGCGGGCCGTGTTGACATTGAAGATCGATATCGAGCAGCAGGCCTCCATCGAGCAAGATAGAAGACAATATTTTGTGCATTAAGGGCATCATTCTTGAAAACAGGTGAGTAAAACTGCATGAAATTGCAAAAATAGTAAACATGAGTAAGTTGACTGTTCACAATGTCCTTGGCGTTCGAAAGGTGTGCTGCCACTGGTTGCCCTGACAATTGTCAGAGGAGGACAAAGCAAAACGCATGCAGATGTGTCTGGAGAACCTGTTGCAATACAGCGACAAAGGAGAGGATTTTCTGGCTTCCACAGTCACAGCAGACAAAACATGGGTTCATCACTTTACCCCAGAGAGCAAACAAGGCTCCATGGCCTGGAAACATACACAATCTCCTGTGTGCAAAAAATTCAAAACTGTTCCCAGTGTCCGAAAAGTCATGGCCACAGTGTTCTGGGATTGCCAAGGCGTTCTGTTGGTGGATTTCTTGCCGACGGGAGGAACCATCAATGCACAGTAAAGCTGTGCAACATTGGAAAAACTGAAAGCAAACATTTGACGCAAATGACCAGGACTCCTAACGAGCAGCATGATTTTGTTGCATGATAACGCAACTCCCCACACTACTTGTGAATGGTTACACTGTAATCATTGGGAACTCTGTCACATTTGTTTGGATCTCTGAAAAAACACCTTTCAGGAAAGCATTTCACCACGGATGAGGAAGTTCAACAGGCAGTGCGATATTGGTTACTGTGTGGGCACGGACTTCTTCAGTACTGGTATTGATAAACTGATCCATTGTCGGGGCAAGTGCATCAATAAAACTGGAGACTTTGTGGAGAAGTAGTGCATGTTCACTTATTTTTTGGTGTGTAATTTCAGCTTCATATTATTAAACATCATCGAGAGAAAAAATGTGTTACCTTACTTTTCAGAAACCCCTCATATTTCTATTTATTTATTTAATTTTTGTGGGTACAAATAGTGGAGGCTGGGTTTGGGTATTGTTCCAGTTTCTGCCAGTGTGGGTCAGATATGGGTCTAATGCAATGGACCCTTCACCACATAAAGTTGCCCATTTTGAGGAGATGCTATCAAGCAATATCACTGAAAGAAGCTAATATTCGTGTCTAGTATCATGAATTAGGTAACATTTATATATTGAGAATCTGAGATTCTATGCCAGAAGGTGCAAGGCATTAATTAAAGCTCCGAGTAGAACAATAAAATACTAATATTTTATAAAAGTTCTACAGGCATACATCATAACCTTATGTTTACTAGCATTACTTTTTTATTATTTTTTTTAAGTTAATATTAACTCAGAACATTGGCCATAGTGTTTGTATGGCCGGCAGGGTATTTTTGTGATGTTTTCTAATTACGTCTAAAGAGTTGCTTTTGTAATTTCTGCCTTTAATATAGTACTATATTTTCTCAGTACAAACTATTTAATATTTGAAAGTTTGTAAGAAAGTTCTGTTTAGGGAGCAGTTATTATGCCAGTTCTAATACTTGTTTTGTAAAAAAATTCATAATGATGAAATTTATGTAGTTGCTATTGTATATTATTATTAAAAAAATCTATATAATGCATTAATTATTAACTGAATATAGACAATGAAGTCAAACTATTATTTTATAAAATTTAAAAATTTCACAAATTTTTTTTTATTATCAGTATGATCTAGAATTATTAATTACACAGAAAAAGATATATACAAAATTTGTGAGTAAACAATTAATTATCAACAAGAGAAATGACTTGATATGTAACATTTACCTCAATATAATGTAGAAATGCCTCTATTCTTGTATCTACATAAGTTGGACTTTTATCAGATTGGACAATAATTCGCAGACCTTGCACCCCATTGGCTCTTCTAACACCACTACAAACTATATAACCTAAAACAAAATTTAGTATACAGGATAACTGAAAACAACTTTCCCAATTTCAAAATTTACTGTGATAAAAACCAATCAAAAAAAAAAAAAAAGAAAGTTATATTTAAATAGACAAACTAAAGGTTTCCTGAACTAATAAAGCTGATGCTTTCTTCTGTGTGAGGCACTGGATACTCAGTTTCAAAAATGGGAACCTTAATTCAAGAAAGCATTTTTATATACTTATTTCACCAAATAAAATTGATGATTAATGTTCAAGGAGAATTTCCTAAGTATGAAAAAAGATCCAGCTATTTGTGCATGATATTATTCATTAATCGACATGAGGTATTATGTGAAATCTGTAGAGGGTACCTGATCCAGGATATGTCTAGTAGGAACAAAAGCTGATGATGTTGTAGAGCAGATATCATCTTTTAAAGGCACAAACAGTGATACTGTTGTACACATTGGCACTAATGACATTAGGGGTAGGAGAACTGCGGACTTACTTAACAAGTACAGGTCAATGTTGAAAAAAAGTTGCAAGTTAAGGTTAAATTTGAAAGTGTCTGCAATTCTGCCCAGACACAATAGGAGGGAGTATATGATGAGAGCCTTATCAATCAATTCGGCCCTGGAAAGTTTGTGCAAGGTTCATGGGGTAGAATTTTTCTCAGTGAGTCTGTGCTTGTTAACAGGAGAGATTATTTCTATAGTGATGGGATACACTTAAATAGAAAAGGTGCAAGAATATTTGCTGATGCTATCGAGGTTGTGTTAGGTGGGATGGAAACTGCTAGCTTGAAGGGATTCACAGACTAATATATTAATGGCAGCCACAGGCAGAGGTGAAATTAATTCTTGCACTGCTTCTATTGGAATGAGCAGAAGCCTGGAAAGCGATGTACTGGGGATCTCTAGGGCTGCTGGGAGTCATCATGGAACAAGTAAGAATAGATGTATGTATACTTGCATGTATACCTATGCTGGGAGTACAATAAATATATTTGACGAATTTGAGGTGCTGATCAAGACATCAAAAGTGGATACTGTTGGGATATCGGAGACATGGTGCCACACAGATGTGTCAGTAGTGGAGAATTGTAATTTGGGGAGGACAATGTGCAGGAAGGATAGACAAAGTAGAAGGGGAGGAAGGAGTGATGCTGTTAGTTAAGAAACACAAAATTTAAGGAAATGCATCCAGTTGACATGGGTGGACAGTGAAATGTTGAGTCATTTTGGTGTGACATAAGCACTGGGAAAGCAAAATTGAGAGGAGTGTGTTATAGACCAAATGACTCTGATGAGTACAATGAACAACAGTACAGGGAAATGGAGTGGGCCAGTAAATCAGATTGTCTAATAATGGGAGATTTTCGCTCACACACCAACAAAAGACTTTTGTTGGTGTGTGAGCGAAATTTATTGGATGATTGTTTTCTACAGCAGCATGTTTGAGAGACAGCAGAGGTCTCTCAAACATTTTGACGTCTTGATCTTGATTTGATTATCAGCAGTGATTTTTCATGCGTTAAGAATCTGCAGATAAAGGTGGCAGTCAGTGTACTGATGTGGACTTAAAGATGTAACTACCATCAGAGGTAAGGGGGACAGCTTTTGCTTTTGTAAAGGTGACTACAGTGATCTCAGAGAGTTTTTAAATTCTATACAGTGGGACCAACTGATGATGTTACCAACAGCAAATGGGAAGCATTCAAGGAATTAATCTTGGAAGCTACTAGGCTTTTCATGCCAACTAAGACATACTGTTCAATGTTTAGGACTAAATGGATGTCAGATAACCTAATGAGGCTCGTGGCAGGGAAGAAAAATGCATGGGATGCATATAAATTATTAGGGGAGACAGATTCCTATGGTAAATATAAGATAGTCTATATTCAAGTCACAAAGGACATTAGGCAAGCAAAGGCAGATTACGAGAAATCTTTGGAAAACAATTCAAACAAAAACATAATACTTATGTACACTCTGGAAGGAATGGGATGAATCAGATTGGTCCACTTGACATCGATGGTTCGATTGTTGATAAACCTCCTGAGGTAGCTGTCAAACTGAATGAGTATTTTGCATCTACACACACACATGAGGTCTGTAGGAAAGAGGAGGCCAGAAGTTTATCAAATTCTGAAAGGGAGCTAAATGATTTCATAATAGCTGAGAGCAAAGTGGAAGAGAAATTTTTGAAATTGAACATAAGAAAGGCAACTGGGGTAATAGTAATAGTGGCATGTGATGCAAGAAAGCAAGCGTATGAGCTTATGTAGCATTAGCCAAAAAAAAAAAAAAAAAAAAAATTCACACAACCATTCCCTCTAAATGTTTGTCCAGTTCCTCCTTAGATTTATTTAACCTATCAACTTCTACAATGACAGATGGAAGTTTGTTCCAGCAATTAACCACCCGCTGGCTAAAGGCAAATTTCTGCACATCTATTCTACAGTTTGAATTTATGCCCCCTTAGGTTCCAGTTCAATGGGTGGATGGCATCTATCCAGTTATAATTAAGGAAGTAAACTCTTAGCCATAATTATGAAAGCTTCCTTGGACTCAGGGGAGTCCCCATGGACTGGAAATGTGCAATTGGGTCCCCAATTCACAAAGGGGGATCACAGGGTAACACAAGTAATTACAGTCCTGTTAGTCTAACTTCTGTTCCAGGGAAAATAAGGGAGTCACTGGTTAAGGAAGCGATGCAGGATCATCTATACAAAACTGCAGCAATAATTCAGACACAGCGTGGGTTTGTTAAGGGGAAGTCTTGTCTGAAAAATTTGATTGGATACTACGAAGTGGTCACAAAGGAACTAGATGCAAAGAATAATTTTGATATCATATACTTGGATTTTAGGAAAGCTTTTGATACTGTGGCACACAGAAGACTACTGGATAAACTGGAGCAGTATGGCATTAAGGGCAAGTTGCTACAATGCACATTGCTCTTCGTGGACTAAAGTTATTAGTGGAGACCCCCAGGGTTCGGTGTTGGGCCCATTGTTGTTTTTGGTATTTAATAATGATACTAATGAAGGTATATGAGGGTTAATGTCTAAGTGTGAAGACGATACAAAAGTTGGCAGGATTGTTAATGACGGTGATAATACTACACTACTGCAACAGGATCTGGAAAAGTTGAGAAGATGGGCTGAGAGGTGGCAACAGAATTTTAACATTGACAAATGTAAATTACTGCATATGGGTAGCAGTAACCTCAGAATAACTTATCAACTGGGTGGTACTACACTCAGGGTAGTAGAGAATGAAAAGGACTTTGGAGTAATTGTGCAGCCAGATATGAAGTTTTCTGAGTAGTGCTGATAAGCTGCAAGACTATCTAATGGTATCATGTCAATGATATACAGGAATTTTGCTAGCAGGGATAAGGGGTGATTGTCCCCTTGTATAAGGCAATGGTTAGGCCACATCTTGAGTACTGTATACAGGTCTGGAGGCCTCACTTTAACAAAGATTTAGAGCTGCTGGAACGAGTACAGAGAAGGGCAATGAGATTTGTGAGTGGAACAAAAGGTTGGTGTTACCAACCTTTTGTTCCACTCACAAATAAAGGCTTAAGTTCTGAAAATTGAAGCTTCTGGAGACTAGATCACCTGCGAGGTGATCTAATTGAGGTGTATAAGGCTCAAATGGATTGAGCAAGTTCAATGATAATGGGATTCTTCCTCTTGCTCAGATTACTCACCTGAGGGGGCATAAATTCAAATTGATGAAAGGCAATTGTAGAACAGATGTGCAGAAATTCGCCTTTAGCCAGCTTCCATCTGTCGTAGTGGAGGTCAGCAACTTAATGTTCAAGTCAGAACTAGACAAACATTTGGTGTGAATGGATGGGTGAAATGGGAAGGGTTTTTTTTTTATTTTTTTGGATGATGCTATATAAGCTTGCTTTCTTGCATTATATGCCTCTACTAATGCTAATGCTAGTACAGAAACAAAGAAACCTCATGTGATTCTTTTATTCTCAGTCTGAGAAAACAAATTGGCCTCATAACCACAAACTATAAATTGCAACATGTCACAGCAAGTTATACCAATGCATTTCATTGTCATGTTAATTAATGACAATAGATTGCATTGGTATCACTGCTCTTTTTAATGGTAATACCTAAATGTCTATAATTTGTTTTTATAATGAGGCAACATTTTTCACGGAAGATTAATAGTGCTTGAACATGCATAAGTTAAAATCTGAATATATATATTTTGGTCTGGCAGGGATAATCCTAAAGTGAATTTCTTTTGTGCTGCCACTTTTGATGTTTATGACTTGTATCATTTTAACTTGCGCATTTTCACTCATTGGAGCTCTGTTTTTCAAGATGTATTCATAAAAGCATTATGGCATGGGTATCAGGCAGGCTAGTATTTGTAGCAATGAACAACTGAACCCTTTCAGGAGTATGTATATGTTCTTTTTTTATGTATGGGTCTTCTCTAGCATGTAACTCTACATTATAAGTCTTGAATGCCGTTTCAAATAATATATACATTTACGTACAAGCTGTCTTTAAATCTTTCAGCAGGTGCTACCAGCTCTAATCTCTGTTTCAAAAATGGGTTTGAAAATCGGACGAGGAAGAAGATTTTGCATCCATTGGTTTTAGTTGTTCAATTTCGTCTTGTATTTAAAGAAATTCTCTGGAATTCAAATTCAAGAGTTAATGAGACCAAATCATGCAATAACAGATGCAGAGGAAATTATTTTATTAAAAAAAAAAAAATGCTCTTTCCACACATTCTTTACCACTACAATAAATAACTTATTATTCAACAATACACTGCATCTATATAAGGAATGCAAATATATTTTGAAGAATAACTCTTACATTTGAAGAATAACTCTTAGATGACTCTCATCAACCAGTGCAATACGACCACTTTGCTTATTGGAGGCATGAAGTGGTGAACCCATGTTTACTCTCTAGAACTAAGTTCTGGTCAACCCTTCCCTACCTCCTCCATCATGCAGTATGATTGATGACTTTTGAGGTTATGATAAACATCGTGGCGAGATCCAATATTCCTTACATTTCGAGGGTACAGCTCTAAAACAGTGTTCGCAGGCCGGCCGCTAGTTAGCACACTGGACCGAAACTATTGGTAACTCTCTAGGAGGCTTTCGGATCTTGCAACCTCTATTCTGCGAGATAGTGATGGAGGGAGTCTGAGTAGTGTGTATGCGGGGAGCATTGTCGAGGCCATGTTATGTCAAGGATCTGGGTATATTCTTACCAAGTGTACGCCATATCCAAAAATTTCATTACTTCATACAGCATGTCCCACCCACTTTTCTTACTACTTAATACACCATGAATTGTCAAACTAATAGAACAAGCTTATCTGCAAAAAGATCTAAACCTCCCAAGCACTTCCTAATTCATTTCACAAATATACGTGGTCTCAATTCTAATCTCAACGATGTCCATTTCCACTTGCAGTCTGCCAAACCCCATGTACTTTTTCTGACAGAAACTTAGTTATCGGTTGCTTCAACTACTGCTCATCTCAGATGCCTAAATTATTTGCTGTATGATTCCTTTCGCCTCAAAGGTGGTACTTGTGCATATGTCCAATTCTGATATTCCCTATCAGAGACTGGGAAATTTGGAATCTCCTCTCTTTGATCTTCTCTGGCTTAAAATCTCTCTACCTCATTGTGTCAAATTCATCTGTTGTCTCTACCGTTCTCCCAACTCCACTAATCACTTGGAGCTCTTTGACTTCCTCTCTTTGCAAATTGACTTTCTCCAGTCCAACTTTCCTAACAGTGAGGTAATTTTGCTTGGCGATTTTAATGTTCACAACTCCAGCTGGCTTCCGTTTTCTAGTCACACCGACCCAGATGGTTGAAATGCTGAGGCTTTTGCAATTACTAATGACCTTGCACAGATTGTTCATTTACCTACAAGAATACCAGACAATCCTAATCATACAGCCAACACGCTTGATCTTTTTCTCACAAACAACCCTTCTAAGTACACGGTCGAAGTGAGAGGTCCTTTGGGCACTTCATATCACAACTTGGTGATTGTCTCTTCTCCAATGGAGCCTTTATCTCATGGCTATTCCCAACCTTGTGTTGTTTGGCATTACAAGAATGCAAAATGGGATGACCTGCGAGATTTCTTTTCTTCTTTTCCTTAGTCTTCTGATGTCAACGTTTGCTCAGATCGTGTCAGTGAAATTATTCTTGCAGGAATGGAATCCTTTATCCCACACTCCACCTTAAAATCTCGTCCTTTATCTAAACCTTGGTTTTCCAATAAATTTGCTAAGGCTGTTCAAGAGAAGAATGTTGCATATCGTAATTGGCTTGTTTCTAATTCTTCAATTTCATTTTCTGCCTACAACCAAAGCTCGCAACAATTGTAAAGCAGTTATTTATCAGTCTAAACTAGATTTTGAACAGGCTAAGAGTAAAAAACTTGCTTCTTACCCTAATGGTAGCTGAGCATTCTGGTCTCTTGCAAAGCTATTGGCCGCAACTTTTGCCCATCTCTGTTCCCACCTCTGTGCAAACCAGATGGTTTTGTTGTCACTTCAGCCAATGATAAAGCTGACCTGCTAGCATCCCATTTTTCTTCCATCTCATGTATGAATGACCTTGGTAAAACACCTCCCACCATTCCCAACATGCTCCATTCAATGCCTCCTGTGGCCTTCCATCAAAAGGATTTTGACGTATCTTGATGCTAAGAAAGCTCCAGGTCCTGATGGCATTTCTCAACTTGTTCTCAAAACCTGTGCTCCTGAACTTACTTCAATTCTTTGCCGCTTTTTTCACTTTCTTATTCCAAAAGTGTTTTTCCTTCTGCTTGGAAATTTGCTCATATTCAGCCAGTTCCTAAAAAAGGTGACAAATCCCTCCCATCCAATTATCGTCCCATTGCAATTACTTCTACTCTTTCTAAAGTAATAGAGAAATCAATTAACCTCCAGCTCTTAAACTACCTAGAAACCTTCCGTTTGATCAACGATCGCCAGTATGGATTCTGTCAGTGTTGATTCACTGGTGATATTCTGGCTTATGTTACCCATTTATGGACTAATTCAATGGAAAGGTTCGGTGAAACACAAGTAGTTGCTCTTGACATCTCAGAGGCTTTTGATCATGTTTGGCATAAAGGTCTTCTAAACAAGCTTCCATCTTATGGTTTGCCAACTGTTTTTAGTAATTGGTTATCCAGTTTTCTCTCTGATTGCTCACTGAGGGTGATGGTAGATGGCTCTCTGTCTTCTAACTTCTCCACTAATGCCGGTGTCCCCCAAGGTTCAGTTCTTTCCCCCATTCTTTTCCTCTTGTATATTAATGACCTTCTTCCATTGACTGGAAATCCTATCCATAGTTTTGCTGATGATAGCACATTGCATTCTACTTTCCATTTTGAGAAACCTTGCCCTGCTCAATCAACTTCAACTTCTCGAAAATCTGCTACCAATTCCTTAAATGCCAATCGTCAGGTAATTCTTCTGTGGGGCAAAGACAACTTAGTTGATTTCAACCCTTCTAAAACTCAGTCTTGTCTTATATCTCGCAAAAAAGGATTCTTCTGCTCCTATGCTTATCTTTAGTGACACTCCGATTTCTAGGCAAAATGATATATCTCTTTTGGGGATTACCCTGACTTCTAATCTCTCTTGGCACAAGCACATTACAAATATTCCTTCCTCTGCATTTAAAAAACTTGGTTTTCTCTTTTGCTCTCGGCGTTACTTTTCTTCCAAACAGCTGCTCACTCTGTATAAATCGCAAATCCACCAACTTTTCTTCCAAACAGCTGCTCACTCTGTATAAATCGCAAATCCACCAACTTTTCTTCCAAACAGCTGCTCACTCTGTATAAATCGCAAATCCACCCTGCCATGGAATATTGTTCCCACATCTGGGGTGGTGCCCCCAAAACCTCTCTCAGGGTTCTTGATTCCATTCAGAAGAGGGTAGTTAGGTTAATTAATGATTCATCTCTAACAGAGTCTCTCCATTCGCTGTCTCATAGATGTACTGTTTCTGCTACATGCCTCTTCTACAGATACTTCGATGGGCACTGTTCTTCTGAATTGGCTTCTATAATTCCTGCTTTTTCTTTCAAAACAGTCCGAACACGTGCCGCCACCAGCTAACATCCATTTACTGTCCAACTTCAAACTCACAGAACCAACTTTTCATCTTCCTCGTTTATTCATTCAACTGCCATTTTCTGGAACAACCTTCTTCATATGTATTTCCTGGAAATTAGTCTACAGAAGTTCAAGTCCAATGTCAACAAATATCTTCATTCATCTTCTCAACCTCCAACCCAAGCATGGTACTAAGTACTATAGATTCTAATACCTCTTGTGTTTGGGGTTTACATAAAAAAAAAAAAAAGAACATGTTCAAAGCCATGATTAGAGCTAACTATAATTGACACACACACCCCTACCATTAATATCTAATAATAATGTGTGCTGAAGTTTTCAGCCTTTACGACAGCTTCCAATCCCCACAGAATACTCTCTATGTATTTTTTTTCCCCCAATTCTTTTTGTAAATGTCCTCTGATATTTTCTGCCATTCACCCTTCAAAACAGTAACTAGTTCACCTCTGTTTTGTGGGCAGATGCTCCTCACAAGTACCCAATGATCCAATTCATCCCACAAGTTCTCTACAGAATTGAAGTCAGGACTCTCAGCTGGTCAGTCCAACTTTTCGATGCTTACATCCTTAAATTAGTCTGTCACAACATGAGCAGTATGACATGGAGCCTTGTCTTGCTGATATGGGCATAGGCCTTCACTGATGTGCTGCAGCAACACAGGTAATGCATTATTGTCCAAGAAGTCTAGATATACTTCAGCATTCATGGTTCAAAACAACCAATGGACTTGGTCCAAATCAAGAAAAACAGTGCCAGACTATCACAGACTATCACGCTGCCTCTGCCAAACTTCAGTGTTGGACAGTCCAGCAGGTAGTTTTCTCTAAGCATCTACCACACTCAGGCATGAGGCATGATCATCAGACTGGTAGACTATGTACTGTGACTCATCACCCCAAAGCACAGCTTTCCATTGACCTGAGTCCAAGAACAGTAGAATGATTAGTGGCTCGTAGATGGCTGCATGACCATAATAACCCATATCATGCAGTGTCCTTTGCAATGTACTGGCATGTGTCTCAAACTACTTCCTGAGGCAGTGTTTACTGTAACAACATCTACCTGCATTCTGAGCAAAATGATTCTCTGTAGACCACCTTCTATCAACTTTGGAGGTTTTCTGGGTTGCTTCATGATGATTTCGGCACCAGTCCACTTCCCTTTGCAGATCACATCACGAATTATCGACTAGAGATTTTCAGTACCACTGAAATTTATAGAACAATTGCTTATGTGGCACCCTATTATCATTCTGTTCACTCTGGCAACTGTGGCATTGTGTATTACTGTCTCCTTGAAGGTCTATGAGCATATTTATAGTTGTGTTTTATATGTGGTGCTTGGTTAGGATATGACCAACTATCAATAGAGGGGTGTCCAGATATTAATGGTTGGGCAGTGTGTGTGTGTGACTATATATATATAATTAGAACAGAATATTAAGAACATGCTTGCAATACGGCAAGCCAAGTAAGAAGTGAAAATACAGAAAACCAGTAACTTAATTATAGCAATAAAAATAGAAGGAGATAGTACAAAATAAGTTAAAAATAAGGATGCTGCAGAAGGAATTTGTTCTTAAAATAATTTACAAAAGTACTAATTAATATAAATTTAGTAGTGTCCCTTTCATGACACCAAAACTGAACTGCATGAAATATCATTATAAATAAAACTGAAAAACCAATCACAATGATGCGACCACTACTGCAAAACAAAAATAAGTTAAAACAGACCAACAGTGAGCCCCATTCAATCAGAGGGCTATCAGACTATGACTGTGAAATCACTACATTTCACAAGTAGTAAAAAAAAATCAATGCCATCAGAAAGACAAACTAATCAGCCCACCAATGCAATAGATTTCAGTAATCGTGGCCCTAATGCAGTAAGAAATTATAATAAAACAGCTAAGAGCATTCACAAGGAATACCAAATCACCAATGAAAGAAAAATGTTAAATAAGAGTATAAAAATAAGAAATATTTACTATAGATTGTAGAATGAGCAGTGCATTAGCATCTCAGCCCACTACTAACCACATAGCACACATAAGTAAATTCAACATATATAAAAGTAAAGAAAAAAACAAACAAAAAAAAAAAAAAAAATAGAACAAAAGGATGATAATCAAATAGTATGGCAAATATCAGTGGTTGTGAGGTATTACAACCACTGATGTAAGGTATTATATTTAATATCTTGGATGGATTTTAGCATGTGCAAGTAGTTAAGTAACAATTGTAATCTATGTAAAATATGCAAGTGCTGAAAACCTGTCCTCCACCAAAAATTTTGAACTATTATAACTCTAGCTATAATTTAATAGGGAAACAAATGAGATATTGTTTTTTTGTCTTCTCATAGGGAGCAAACATGTTATTTTAGAAGTGATTCCTCCCTTATTTCCCAACCATAAAAAATTACCAGTTCTGAAAATACCAATACTCACATGCAACCTACAGTTGCACTGAAAAGACAAACCAGGCAAACAATAACTACTGAGGACAATTATATCAACAGTAACAGCTGTACACCTGGGCATTGGTACTTAGCTGTACCAATGAAATTGGGCTTCATCAACATCTTCTCAGGTTGATTCTTTTTTTATCATTTCTTGCCCGCATTTCTTATAAATCAATCCATGACTGCCTCCTGATTTGCAGACTTAACTCTTACTGGCCAACTCCTTGGCCAGTAAGAGTTAAGTTCTTCCATTTCCAACTCTAAGAGTTAATTCCTTCCTTCCTGGATAAAAATAAAATGTTTAAAATATGTTTTAACTTATGTGTTCAGTGTCCTTGATTCAAGAAAGTGCAGCTGACTTAGGCTACATGCTATTTTGCAACACAAGGAACAAACTTGTTACAACATGAGCTTGCATAATGTGGTAACATAGCTACATTGTATGTATTATGCTGCATTTAGGTCTATGTGTGGGAAGCATTTTCAAACACCAGCAAATTGAAAAATTATTGGTTAACATAGAATTAATAATATTTCTGAATTGTAGGAAAACAATTAGTTAGTACATTCATAAAAGAACTTTTCAGTCTGGAAAATAATGGAAAAAGTCTGGTGCATAGACTGGAAAATGTAGCATGAATGTTGTGTTGAATATAATCGCTGTGTAAGTTAGTTGGTTGGTTGTTAGGAGTTTTATGGTGGTGCATCAGCATCTAAGGCTAAGTGCACCTGTTGTGTAAGTGAAAAGTAAAGAAAAATATATTTTTAGAAAAAACAATTATTTAATTAACTGTTACAAAATGTGAAATTCATCCCAGCTTGGGTATATAAAAGTGTTATATGTGATTAAGCGTATGCAATTAACTAGACAAATTTGTAATAAAAAATAAGAAAGTTTGCAATTTTTACTTTTTACGAAACTAAGCATTATATGCAATTTAATGTTACGGTCTGTATATGCAACATTTTATTAAAGTTACAAAAATACTGTCTTAATATCTGCTTACATATTTTGGGATTGAAATACCCTGATGGCTTTCTACTTTTTCCTACAGAGGTATTGAAGTCTGCGGTTTATAGTCTAAAGCCCCAGACTGGAAGAAAACATTTTGACTGCATACTATCTGCTCTATGTTCATCTTCAGAAATATTAAGGAAAACATTCACACAACAATTCAAATGTATGGATGTTAATGACAATAAAGTTGAATAAAAAATTAATTAAGTGCATGTTGTTTCATTTTCCCTATGGGTTCAGACTTCTCATACATATTCTGAAAAAATACAAACTATGAAATATTATAAAAGCAGCAGGTGACAGATAATTTGATAAAGTGTTTATAAATAAGTACCGTTAAAAATAACCAAAACTTTATACCCAGCTGTTCCTGTGTACGTAGTATATTGAAACATGGCTCAGCAATAATTTGGCAAAACAGTTCAAGAAGCATATTGGATTTCGTCTCCTGGAGACCACATTGATAGTAAGATTCAATGGAGGAGCAACGATGAATCTCATTTGTCTTTTCAAACACAAAATGGCAACCTAGAAATAAATAATATTTCTTTGAAATTCATATTACTTTTAGGTGAATATGAAATCTTTATTGAGCACTGAATATATTACAGGTATTATACATAAGGCATGCAATATTTTCTTTGTTGTGACTGTCTTGTAGATTTTTTTTTTTTATATATATTATGTAAGACACAAAACGTCTTGGTGTTAAAGCAAAAAAATATATATATATAATAATAATAAAAATAGAAAAACTACACTAATTGTAGCTTATCCCAAAAAATTAATTGTAGCTTATCCCAATTAATGTCCGCTCACAGATCAGCTAAAAGTCTTACAATAAAATACTGATGTAGTTAAATCAATTACTCTAATTGATCATGGCTCCAACAATTATGCTCCCTTTAAATTCTGGAAAATCGGTGTTTTTCCATGTTGACTTGTTGGCATGTAGTTAACATTGCAAGAAATTGCTCAGCTTGTCTTTTTTTATGATGGACTGCTTCATTCTCCACTGCTATGAGTGGGTTCAGACATCAAACTCATATTTCAATGAGCTACTTAGTGCACATTTTAATTCAAGAAAATTCCTGGAAGTACATTTGAAAAAGAGGAAAAAGAGAGAGAGAGAAACTGTTTATTTGCTGATCGGAAAGAGAACATTCCCTTTCTGCATTGATGTTAATTTTAGAACAGTTTCACAGAAGGGATCTGTGATAGTGTCGCAAACTGCTAATATTGCTTGTAATGAAGTAATTCATTTTAAGGATTTAAATGTAGTAGTAGTATTTTAGCATTAAATCAGCTCACACACCAACCATAAGAATAAGTATTTACTGTAACTAAAATATTTACAAATTAAAATAAATTTTATTATATTTTATTTTAATTTGTAAATATTTTAGTTACAGTAAATACTTATTCTTATGGTTGGTGTGTGAGCTGATTTAATGCTAAAATATGAATTTGCCCAACCTCGGAGGCCCTTTTCAGGATATGTAGTAGTAGTAGTAGTGGCATGTGATGCAAGAAAGCAAGTATATGAGCTCATGCAGCATCAGCGAAAAAAAAATTGCACCATTCCCTCCAAATGCCCGTCCAGTTTCTCCTTAAATTTATTTAACCTATCAACTTCCACAATGACAGATGGAAGTTTGTTCCAGCAATTAATCATCTGCTGGCTAAAGGCAAATTTCCACACATCTATTCTACATCTGTCTTTTCTTAATTTGAATTTATGCCCCCTTAGGTTCGTAATCTGAACAAGTGGAAGGATCCCATCAGAATTCAGCATGCTCAACCCATTCAAGGCCTTATACACCTCAATCAGATCACCGCACAGGTGCCTAGTCTCCAGCCACTGCAATTTGCAGAACTTAAGCCTTTTTAGTAAAAGGATCCCTTCATTCCCCTCACCAATCTTGTTGCCCTTCTCTGAATACGCTCAAGCAAATCTGCTTCCTTCCTAAAATGAGGCCTCCAGACCTGTACGCAGTACTCAAGGCGTGGCCTGACCATTACCTTATACAGAGGGACAATCACCTCCTTTTCCCTGCTAGCAAAATTCCTATATTTCATTGACAAAACCCCATGACCTGCCCTGGTAGCCTGTCTGCATTGCTCAGAAAACTTATATCTGACTGCACAATTACTCTCAGGTCTTTTTCATTTTCTACCACCTTAAGTGTAGTACCACACAGTTGGTACATTTCTCTGGGGTCATGCAGAACTTTGCATTTGTCAAGGTTAAACTTCAGTTGCCACTTCTTAGCCCATCTGCCCAAATTATCTAGATCCTGTTGCAGTAGCACACTGCCATTACTATCATTAACAGCCCTGCCAACCTTTGTATCATATGCAAACTTCGACACTAAGACTGATATATCTTCATCAATATCATTGATAAATATACAAAACAACAGTGGACCCAACACCGAACCCTGTGGGACTCCACTAATAACATTAGTCCACGAAGAGCAGCACCCATTGATTACCACCCTGTCTTCTCCCACTCAACCATCCTTTTACCCATTATAGCAACTTACCCTTAATACCATTCTGCTCCAATTTGTACAATAGTCTTCCATGTGCAACAGTGTCAAAAGCTTTCCTGAAATCCAAATAGATGATATCAAAATTATTTTTTGCATCCAGTTCATTTGTAACCACATCTTTATATCCTATCAAATTTGTCAGACAAGACTTTCCCTTAACAAACCCATGCTGTGTCTGAATTATTGCTGCAATGCATCTAGATGATCCTGCAAATGCACCTTTAACCAGTGACTCCATTATTTTACCCAGAACAGAAGTTAAACTAAATGGTCTGTAATTACTCGTGTCACACTTTGATCCCCTCCCCCTTTGTGAATTGGGGATACATTTGCACATCTCCAGTCCGTGGGTCCAAGGATGCTCTCATAATTATGGCTAAGGGTTTGCTTAGTTGCTTTGCTGCCTCCTTTAATATAACTGGATAGATCCCATCCACCCCAGGTGCCTTTCTTATATTTAACTTCAACAATTTCTCCTCCACTTTGCTCTCAGTCATTACAAAATCATTAAGCACCCTGATACAATTTGATAACCTTCTGCCATTTTCAAACCTTAATAACTCCTCATGTGTGAATGTAGATGCAAAATACTCATTCAGTTTGTTTGCTATCTGAGCAGGATCATCAACAGTCGAACCATCGATATCAAGTGGAACAATCACATTCATCCCTTTCCTTTTAGAGTTTATATAAGTAAAGAAATCCTTGCTGTTTTTCTTAGCATCCTTTGCCAAAGATTTCTCGTAATCTGCCTTCGCCTGCCTAACCTCCTTTGTGACCTGATTACAGACTAGCTTATATCTGCCATAGGCTTCTGAGTCGCTTGATAATTTATTTGCATCCCATGCATTTTCTTCTCTGTCACAAGTCTCAGTTCATTTGATAACCATTTAGGCCTAAACCTTGAAAAAACAATACTTCTTAATAGGTATGAAAATTTTAGTAGCTTCCATGATTAATTCTTTGAATGCTTCCCACTTAGAATTTACCGTTGGTAACATCGTCAGTTGATCCCACTGTACAGAATTTAAAAACCACTGTACTCACCTTTACGGAAGCAAAAACCCTCTCCTTTACCCCTGATGGTAATTATATCTTTAAGTAAATCCCACAACAGTATACTGTGATCACTGCCACCTAGTGGTTCCTTTATCTGCAAATTCTTAATACATGAATGATCACTGCTGATAACCAGATCAAGAGTATTACCCTCTCTGGTTGCCTCTCGAACATGCTGCTGCAGAAAACAATCATCCAATAAATCCACAAAGTCTTACTAGTGTGTGAGTGACCAACCCACAAGTTCCAGCCAATATCTGGGAAGTTAAAATCTCCCATTATAAGACATTCTGATTTACTAGCCCACTCTATTCCTCTGTATAACTGTTCATTGTACTCATTCGCGTCATTAGGCCTATAACACACCAAACTGACTCAACAGTGCACTGTTCATCTATATCAACTGGATGCATTTCTTTTGATTTTATGTTTTTCTTAATTAACAGCATGACACCTCCTCCCTTCCTACCCTGTGTCTATCCTTTCTGTACACATTTTACTCCCCAAATTCCAATTCTGCATTCCTAATATCAGTGTAACACCACGTCTCTGCTATCCCAACAATATCCGCCTTTGATGTCTTGATGAACACTTCAAATTCATCAAATTTATTTATACTTCTAGCATTGGTATACATGCAAGCATACATGCACCTATTCCTATTCACCCTGACACATCCCATATACTCACCTGTTTCACGATGACTGCCATCAGTCCCTGAAAACCCCCAGCACCCCTTGTTCCAGGTTGCTACTTATTCTAATAGAAGTTGTGCAAGAATCACCTTCACCTCTGCCTGCGGCTACTTTTAACCTTTAGTCTGTGAATCCCCCCCCCGCCCCTAGACTAGCATTAATGTAATTTGACGTTATCATGTAAAGTTAGAGCACTGAAGTGCAGATTTAGCTTGGAGCAGGTAACATTTGTGTGTCCTATTCTTAAGTTGCTTAGTATAATTTCTTCTTGTCTGTTAGGTCTTGTACTGGTTTTCCATTGTTGTAACAGTGGTTTTATTTGAAATAATTTGTTACTGGCTTGATCCTGTCATTTTTGTTTGGTTGGTTTGGTTTTTTTTTTTTTTTTAGGAGCATTAGCAACTAAGGCCATATTGCTCCTTGATATGCAGTGGTCATTCCCTGACCTTTCCGCATCCTCCGTATATAGTGGTGACGGGCTCGAACCCCGGTCTAATCAAGAAGCCTGTACTACGCACTGCTGCTCCTTCCCACCTGGCTACGGAGGCGCCTGTCATTTTTGTTGCCACTGTTTTTTGCTGCTATTTCGGATTGTAATTTTATAATCTAGTAGATTGTGCTTTCTGCTTGTTTTGCTCCATGGTTTTCCTGTTCATTACCATATATTCCAACATGTCTGGGAACCCAGCAGAAACTTATGTTTTGCTTTCATTTTGCTACTTTTGTTAGCATATCTTGGATTTGCCATACAGTCGGATGGGTATTTCTATTATTCTTTAAAGCTTGAAGGGCATTGAATGAATCTATTCAAATTACGCTGTTGTGATGTTGGTTAGCCATATACGGTTCATGGCTAGTTGTATAGCCTCCAGTTCTGCAATATAAATGCTGCACTCAGTTGGGAGATAATGGTATTTGAGAACTTGGCTACTATTCCTGCTTTGGTTTCTGTTTTGGAACCATCTGTGTGTATCAGGATAGAATTTCAATGTTGGTCCCTGGAGGCGCTATGTGTAATTGCTGGAAATTTTGTTTAGGGAGAGAATCCTTGTGCCAATTATACATATGGAGATCACATATAGTTTAAATGCTATCCCAAGGTGGATATGGAACTAATAGGAGAAATTGCTATCTGATTGAAATTTAAATTATGTTGCTGGATTAGGTCTCTTAAATCTATGCCTACTGGTTTGGTGGCATTTGGATGTGCTCTATATAAGTCGTCCAAACTTAGTTTGTGTAGGATTGTCCATGTTGGGTGGTCAGGTATTGATTTTATCTTTGCAGCGTAGTATAACAGCAAGTCTTGCCTCCAGAAGTGGTTCATGAGCCTCTGCATATAGGCTCTGGACCAGTGATGTGTGATATTCTCCTAATACGGTATGTAAAGCACTATAATGCACTGAATCAAGCTATCTCAAGGCACTTGGTTTGGCTGAGTTATACATGGGTGCTCCGTAGTCTAGTTGAGATCTTATAAGGGCTCTGTATAATAGCAATAAAGTAACTCTATCTGTGCCGATAAGACTCTCAAAATGTTTAGTTTCTTGAGACAATTTGTTCTTAGTTGTTTTATATGTTCTAAAAAAGTTAATTTTTTATCAAGAGTAAGTCCAAGAAATTTTATGGTTGGCTTGATTGGGATTAACTGTCCATTCAGTTTTAATTCCAGATCTAAATGAAGGTTTCTTTTCCTACAGAAATGCATGCCTGTTCTTTTTTGTGTGGAGATCGTGAAACTGTTTTCCTGAGCCCAACTGCTGACCTTGTTTATTACACCTTGTAATTGGAATTCGATTGTTCTCATGTTTTGGGATTGGAAAGAGATACTGAAATCATCTACATAAAGAGCTGTATTCATGGGGATGGTATCTGTTGGGTTATCGATTTATTTTTATTGCAAACAGGATGGCACTGGGGACTAATCCCTGTGGTACTCCTTCTTGTAGGAAAACTTTTGAAAATGTAGTTTGTATTCATACTTGGAAGGTTCAGTGCTATAAAAAGTTACGGATGAAAATAGAGAGATGTCTTCTTAGCTTTAAGTTATATATGCTCTGGAGAATGCCATAGCGCCAGGCTGTGTCATATGCTTTTTCGAAATCAAAGCATATCATGACTAAATATTCTTTTCTAATAAAAGCATTTCGTATGTTGTTTTCTATTTTAATTAGGTGGTCCAAGGTTGATCTATGTTTCCTGAAGCCACACTGTACTGGGCAAAAAAAATTATGATTTTCTAGGAACCACAAGTCTTGCATTTATAATCTTTTCCATTAATTTTCCTAGGCAGCTGGAGAGTACTACTGGACAGTAGCTGTTCAGATTAGTAGGATCTTTGCTAGGTTTAGGGAAAATGAGGACAACTGCATGATGCTACATGTTAGGAAACTTGTGCTCCATATAAATACTGTTGTATAAAAGAAGTAGAGATTGTAATGATTCTTCACTGAATTTCTTTATCATTATATAATTGATGCCACCTGGACCTTCTACACTTTGTTTTGTTTGTGACAGTGCAGTGCCTTATGAAACTCCGTTATATTGTTCTACATATTTGTGGAGAATTTTAAATTGTATTTTTCTTGACAATTTTTATATTTCTTGAATTTCATTGGATATGATGCGGTGGCAGATATTTTTACGAAAGTTTCACCTAAAGGATTTGGTATTTCTTTCAGATCAGCGATATCCTGCCCTTGCCAACTGATAATTGAATGTACTAAATTTTGGTATCTATTGCTAATTTTTCTTATTTTATCCCAAACTGTTTTAGTATTTTTAGTTTTATTTATGGTTGAAGCAAAATGTATCCAGGAGGCTTTCTTGCATGCCCATCTGACATATCTTGCTCTAATTTTTTAAAAAATGTATTAGATTGTCTGTGGTAGGATTTTTGTGAAAAATATTCCGTGCTCTGTTTCTGTCTCATTTCGCTTGAGTACATTCCTCATTCTACCAAGGCTTTAGGAATAGAGGAAGTTTTGTGGACATTATTGGTGTTGATTGTTCTGCTGCTTGGCTAATTTGGTTGGTTACATATTGTACTGCTTGGTTAGTTGTTGGACTTTGTTGTTCAATTACCGCTAGATTTTTGAATTTTTCCCAGTCTGCCTTGTGAAGCTTCCATTTGGGTTTTCGTCTGGATTGACATGGGATATCTTTTGTTAAAGTGACAATAATGGGGTAGTGGTTGCTGTGTAATGGATCTTCATGAACTGTCCATTCTAAAACAGGATATAATGATAGGGAGCATAAAGTAAGGTCGATTATTGTGTTGGTTCGTGTTGGAAGGTGGACATATGTGTGTTTTCCACTATTCAGGGGGGGGGTTTAGATTTTTGGAGTCTATTACTTTTCCATTTGATGTCCTCTTTTATTAAAATCAATATTTCCCCATAAAGGGTGATGTACATTTAGATCCCCATCATACAGTAAGAAGGGGATAGTTGATCTATCAGTTCTTCTAAGTCTTCATAACTTATTTCTTGGTTTGGGGGTAAATATATTGACACTATTGTTATTAAACTACTTGCTACTATATGTACTGCTACTGCTTCAAGAGGGGTTTGTAGGTGATCTGTTTGAACTGGGTGACAATTGACAAGGATTGCTACTCCTCCATGGATTTCAGAATGATTTATTCGATCTCACCTATGCACCAGAGACTCCTTCTATAGGGATGGGATACACTTAATAGAAATGTGCAAAAATAGTTTGTGATGCTATCAAGGCAGTGTTAGGTGGGTTTGTTATTTGTTATTTGGTTTTTAGCAGCATTAGCAACTAACGCCATATTGCTCCGGGAATATGCGGTGGTCATTCCCTGACATTTCCGCATCCTCCATACTGGGTGGTGACGAGCTCGAACCCTGGTCTAATCAAGAAGCGTGTGCTAGGCACTGCTGCTCCTTCCCACCTGGCTATGGGGGCGCTGTGTTAGGTCGGTAAAAAAAACTGTTAGCTTGGGGCATTCACAGGATAAAAGATTAACAGTAGTCGTAGGCAGAGGGAAAAGCGATTCTTGCACTGCTTCGATTGTAATGAGCAGCAGCCTAGAGAACAAGTTGCTGGGGATTTCAAGAGCTGCTGGGAGTCATCATGGAACAAGTAAATATATGGGCTCTGTTAGGGTAAGTAAGAATAAGAACAGGTGCATGTATACTTGCACATACAACAGTGCTATAAGTATAGTAAATAAATTCAATGAATTTGAAGTGCTGATGAAGGCATCAAATGCAGATATTGTTGGGATATCAGAGACATGGTGTCACACAGATATATGCAGAGCAGAATTGGAATTTGGGGAGTACAATGTGTAAAGAAAGGATAGACAGGGTAGAAAGGGAGGAGGGATTATGCTGTTAGTTAAGAAACATAAAATCTAAAGGAGTGCATCCAGTTGACATGGGTGGACAGTGAAATGTTGAGTCAGTTGGGTGTGACATAAATGCTGGGAAAGGAAAAATGAGAGTAGGAGGGTGTTATAGGCCTAATGACTCTGATGAGTACAATGACCAACTGTACAGAGAAATAGAGTGAGCCACTAATCAGATTGTCTTATAATGGGGGATTTTAACTTCTCAGATATTGATTGGAACTTGTGGGATGGTCAGTTGTGGGATAGTCAGTAGCAAGGTTTTGTGGATTTATTGGATGACTGTTTTCTACAGCATCATGTTCAAGAGGCAACTAGAGGGAGTCAATACTGTTCATCTGATTATCAGCAGTGATTCTTCATGCATTAAGAATCTGCAGATGGAGGCACCACTAGGTGGCAGTGAGCACAGTGTGCTGATGTGGGATTTACTTAAAGATTTAACTTCTGTTCCGGGTAAAATAATGGAGTCGCTGGTTAAAGATGCATTGCAGGATCATCTAGACAAGACTGCAGCAATAATTCAGACACGGCATGGGTTTGTTAAGGGAAAGTCTTGTCTGACAAATTTGATAGGATATTATGATGTGGTTACAAAGGAACTGGATGCAAAAAATAATTTTGATATCATATATTTGGATTTCAGGAAAGCTTTTGACACTGTTGCGCATGGAAGACTATTGTACAAATTGGAGCAGAATGGTATTAAGGGTAAGTTGCTACAATGGATAAAAGGATGGTTAAGTGGGAGAAGACAGAGGGTGGTAATCAATGGGTGCTGCTCTTCTTGGACTAATGTAATTAGTGGAGTCCCACAGGGTTTGGTGTTGGGTCCACTGTTGTTTTGTATATTTATCAATGATATTGATGAAGGTATATCAGGCTTAGTGTCGAAGTTTGCAGATGATACAAAGGTTGGCAGGGTTGTTAATGACAGTAATGGCAGTGTGCTACTGCAACAGGATCTAGATAATTTGGGCAGATGGGCTAAGAAGTGGCAACTGAAGTTTAACCTTGACAAATGAAAAGTACTGGATATGGGTAGAAGTAACATCAGAGAAACGTACCAACTGTGTGGTACTACACTTAAGGTGGTAGAAAATGAAAAAGACCTGGGAGTAATTGTGCAGGCAGATATGAAGTTTTCTGAGCAATGCAGACAGGCTGCCAGGGCAGGTCATGGGGTTTTGTCAATGATATATAGGAATTTTGCTAGCAGGGAAAAGGAGGTGATTATCCCTCTGTATAAGGCAATGGTCAGGCCACGCCTTGAGTACTGCGTACAGGTCTGGAGGCCTCATTTTAGGAAGGATGTAGATTTACTTGAGCGTGTACAGAGAAGGGCAACAAGATTGGTGAGGGGAATGAAGGGATCCTCTTATCAAGAGAGGCTTAAGTTCTGCAAACTGCAGTGGCTGAAGACTAGGCACCTGTATCTGATTGAGGTGTATAAGGCCTTGAATGGGTTCAGCACGCTGAATTCTGATGGGATCCTTCCACTTGTTCAGATTACGAACCTAAGGGGGCATAAATTCAAATTAAGAAAAGACAGATGTAGATTAGATGTGCGGAAATTTGCCTTTAGCCAACGGGTGGTTAATTGCTGGAACAAACTTCCATCTGTCGTTGTGGAAGTTGATAGGGTGAATAAATTTAAGGAGGAACTGGACAGGCATTTGGAGGAAATGGTGTGATTTTTTTTTTTTTTTTTTTTTTTGGCTGATGCTGCATAAGCTCATACATTTGCTTTCTTGCATCACATGCCACTACACTACTACTACTACTACTACTACCACCATCAGGGGTAAAGGGAAGGATTTTTGCTTACGTAAATTTGACTATAGTGGTCTCAGAGATTTTTTAGGTTTTATAAAGTGGAATCAACTGATGATGTTACCAACAGTAAATTCTAAATGGAAGCATTCAAGGAAGCTACTAGGCATTTTGTAACAACTAAGAAATACTGTTCAAGGTTTAGTCCTAAATGGATGGCAGAGAAAAAAAACATGAATAGGATGCATATAGATTATCAGGTGACACAGAAGATTATGGCAGATATAAACTAGTCTGTAATGAATTCACAAAGGAGGTTAGGCAAGCAAAGGCAGATTATGAGAAATCTATGGCAAAGAATGCAAAGAAAAACAAAGACTTCTTTACTTATGTAAACTCTAGAAGGAAGGGGATGAATCAGATTGGTCCACTTGATGCTGGTGGTTTGAGTGTTGATGATCCTGCTCAGATACCTGAATGAGTATTTTGCATCTACATTTGCAGAATTCTGTAAGGAAGGGAAGGACAGAAGTTTACTAAACTAACAAGGAGCTAAATTATTTTGTAATAACGGAGAGCAAGATGGAGGAGAAATTGTTGAAGTTAAACATAAAAAAGGCACCTGGGCCAGATGGAATCTATCCAGTTACATTGATGGAGGCAGCGAAGGAAGTACGCAAACACTTAGCCATAATTATGAGAGCATCCTTAGATTCAGAGAAGGTCTCCATGGACTGGAGATGTGCAAATGCATCCTCAATTCACAAAGGGAGTTCGAAGGGTGACACAAATAATTATAGACCTGTTAGTTTAACTTCTGTTCTGGGGAAACTAATGGAGTCACTGGTTAAAGAAGCAATGCAGGATCACCTAGAGAAGACTGCGGTGATAGTTCAGACACAGCATGGGTTTGTTAAGGAGAAGTCTTGTCTGACCAATTTGATTGGATACTACAATGTGGTCACAAAGGAACTGGATGCAAAAATTAATTTTGATATCATATAATTAGATTTCATGAAAGATTTTGATACTGTTTTCACATGGAAGACTACTGTACAAATTGGAGCAGTATGGCATTAAGGGCAAGTTGCTGCAATGGATAAAGGGATGGTTGAGTGGGAGACGGCAGAGAGTGGTAATAAATGGACACTGCTCAACGTGGACTAATGTTATTAGTGGAGTCCCCCGGGGCTCGGTGCTGGATCCGTTGTTGTTTTGTGTATTTATTAATGATATCAATGAAGGTATATCAGGCTTAATGTCCAAGTTTGCAGATGATAGCAAGGTTGGCAGGGTTGTTAATGATAGTTAAGACAGTATGCTACTGCAACAGGATTTAGAAAATTTAGGAGAAGTGGCAACTGAAGTTTAATATTGACAAATGCAAAGTACTGCATATGGGTTGCAGTAACCCAAGAGAAATGTACCAACTGTGTGGTACTACGCTCAGGGAGGTGGAGAATGAAAAAGACCTGGGGGGTAAGTACGCGCACACACACACACACACACATTAAACCTCCAATCAGTTATCCATTTCCCAGGTCGAAGCCTATTCATGGTTTTAGGCTAACTGAGTTCTTATATCATAGTTTTTAGAATTCAACTTATAACAGAAAATAATAAATTTTAACTCAACTCAAAATATAAAAATTTATAATACTTTAGCCACTTAGCCTCTTGAAAGAAAGATCTAATCTAAAATTACTTCATTGATCTTAATGTCAAGAGTTACCGCCCCTGCCGGTATGAGGCATGGCTCTACTATCTATCCGTCTTCTTTTAAAAATTGTGGCCACATAATTATTGAAATAGGAAAATAACCGTTTATCTGTGAATAGGGTCCACAACGTACCCCTTACAAGATTTCTCCATAGAAACCAATTTATATCTCAAATCAGCATAGACTGCACAATCAGTGGCGGATTTAGCACTTGAGAGGCCCCAGGAGCAAATCAATTTTGAGGCTCCCCCTCTAAATATTTTCGGTACCACTAAAGTGTGCATTCTACGTGCACGCTTTTACTATAGCACGCGCTCTAGATTTGGTGTTGCGGTTTTAATCATTTTGGTTGTGCAATTCTTTCATACATATTTTAACTAATGTTTAAATTAAAAAATGGCACAACTAAGCATTAATGATAATACGTATTCTACTTCAGATTCACTTAGTTCGCATAGATATTTCATATAATATGTAGCGATATTTGCATAAGTGTTTACTAACTTCTCATATTAAATTATAGTTTTATTCAGTAATGGTAATAATGATGAGTGTAGAAATTAAAAATGAAACAATTTTATTTTTTGAGACCTGAGATTTGAGGCCCCTCTATTTAAGAGGCCAGAGGCACGTGCCTCGTGCGCCTGTGCGGAAATCCGCCACTGTGCACAATATAACATCATATGCATAAATGTTTCCAATTCACCACAAGTGCAAAACCCATCATTCCTCAGCCCCAACTGACAAAGTCTCAAAGCAAGTCCACTTCCCGTCAAAAGAAATGTTGCATGTGTTCCAAATTGTAGCCAGGGTTTCCTTTTGCTATCAGTTATATTCACTCTTGGTATAAACTCATAAGTTTGCCTTCCTTTATTTGTTTCATTCCACTGCACTTGCCATTTCACTTTTATTACATTCAATATCCTTTTCTTTTCATATTTCATCATCCATAGCAGTGTAATCTCGATTTATATCTGGGCAAGATGTCATATCCATACGAGTTTTTTTGATATTCCTTTTTGTAAAATATATCATGCCGGACAACAAAACTTCATACCAGACAGAGACCCTACCTGAGACCACCTATTAGGCCTCTGTAGAAATGGTTCGACATGCTGTGGTTATAGACAATAACACGAATCTTTGAGCCTGACTTAAATGTTTTTGAACCAGAACAGTTGACACTCTATGCACCCAAGCTGCAGAGGCATATGTTACAATTGGGATAAATAGGCATTCATATAACATATTTATAGCTCGGCCTTTTATTTCCCAATCAGCTCTTATCACCCTCAGCAACTTAGCATAGAGTGCCCTCACTTTTTCCTTTAAATACTTAACATGTTCAGTGAAAAATAGTCACTCTTCTAACTTTAAACCCAAATACTTAGTTACCTTTACATATCAACCGACTCACCCAGACACCTCACAATGGGGGCCCGGTTCATACTAAGTTTACTTTTAATAGCATTTGCACTGTTTTTTTCTCTTGATATTTGCAGTACATGCTTCAGAGTCCAATCCTGGAGTGTATTTAAAGCAATTTTAGCCAACTTTTCTATTTGAGATCTTGCAATCCCTTTTACTATTAAGACAAGATCATCCACATATGCAATTTTATCAACACCAACCAATTCCAAATTTAAATATTCATCAAACACAATGTTCCATGCAAAGGGATCCACCACCGAGCCTTGTGGACAACATCTATATACATTCTACTTAATCTCAGTATATTTTGTTCTTACTACGACTTCACGATTCACAAAGTAATTCCTAAAAACAGAATATAACTTATTGGAACACTCAGCCTTGCCTATTCATAATGCATATCTAATGCCTATTCATATCTATTCATAATGCCCTCCCACCAGAGACGGTTGAAAGGACCTTTAAAATCGACAAATATACAAAGGACATATCGCTCATTACTAACTCCCACCATCTTAACCAGTCTATATGCCACATCTTCAGCAGAGCAACCTTTTTTTAAACCCATACTGATTTTCAGATGCTATACATTTATTTTCATATCTAATCATTATAAGGTTCATATGTTTTTGCCAGAACAGAAAGGAGAGCAATGGGACGGTATGTCCCGGTTTCATTTTAGAATTCTATCCGTGCTTTTAATCAATAATATTATTTGTGCCATCTTCCATACCGGTGAGAAAGCACCTTCATTTAAACATTTATTATAAAATTTTACATACAATTCAGGAAACATCCTGAATGTTCTCTTAAACACCACTACCTCTATTTTGTCTAGACGCAGCGATTTGCCATCCTTTGCATGGTCTACTGCGTTACTAATCTCCAAAATCGTAAAAGGCTCATCCTCTTCATTCAAATTATATCTAGCATTTTCTGAGATCATTTGTCTTTGCATTATACTTTCCTGATCATCATTATCTGGGAAGAGTTCCCCCAAGATACCATTCACAGAATCTTTCCAATTCAATGTTTCATCATCATCACTTCCTATTGTATAAGATATTTTTTCTAAGTGCTTTTTATTATTTAAAATTTTAAATACTGAATCCCTATTGACACTATTGTGGCGCTTCAGATCTGAGCTGTGGTTCCAACCTGTATTCTGATGGAGCATGCGTATCCCATTCACCTAGTTGTTCTTCACCATGCTGAGAATTTAAATTTGAACTTGACTTGCTATTCAGAGTTTGTGTGGTTCTTATAGCATACACATGTGCATGCACACAACGAATTAATTAAATTAAGTAGAAAAGGAAATGAATATGTATTTTCCTGTGAAGATAACTTTCTCATAGACTCCTTGAATAGGCAACACTTCCCCAGTGGGGAAAACTGTTGTTACCTATTCTCGGATACTACAGGCAACATAAAGCACCCCCATACAGCACCATTTCGGAGCACACACACGTGTGTGTGTGTGTATGCACACAACAAATTAATTAAATTAAGTAGAAAAGGAAATGTATATGTATATTCTTGTGAAGATAACTTTACAATCCATATTATTAGCCACATGGTACAAGGAAGCCTGAGGTTTATGCTGTACCAGACAAAAAACGTTACCGAGTTACCGTGAGAGTGAGAGTGAGAGTGAGAGAGAGAGAGAGAGAGAGAGAGATGTATTTGATTTCCTTTATTTGAACTTTATCCATATATTTTATTTTTATAGGTTATAACATTATATGTAATTATTAGTTATTTAAACTAATACTACCCTTAATAAAATTTTTAAGGTTTTTTTAATTATTATTATTATTAGCTATATGGTGCAAGCTTCCTTGCACCATATAGCTAATAATATATAGGTTACAATGATTTATGCACCCGAGGCTTATGCTGCACCACCCAAAAAAAAAAAATTTCCCAAGTTAGCATGAGAGAGAGAGAGAGAGAGAGAGAGAGAGAGAGAGAGAGAGAGAGAGAGAGAGAGAGAGAGAGAGAGAGAGAAGGGAATCACCAAGAAAGAGAAGAATGATGATATCCGGCTCAGAACACTGGGTGTGCTAGAGTGTGCCAGGGTCCTGAGCTGGATATCATCATTCTTCTCTTTCTTGGTGATTCCCTTCTCTCTCTCTCTCTCTCTCTCTCTCTCTCTCTCTCTCTCTCTCTCTCTCTCTCTCTCTCTCTCTCTCAGAGTAACTTGGAAAATTTTTTTTTTTTGGGTGGTGCAGCATAAGCCTCAGGCCTCCTTGCACCATATAGCTAATAATAATAATAAAAAAAACCTTAAAAATTTTATTAGTTTATTAAGGGTAGTATTAGTTTAAATAACTAATAATTACATATAATGTTATAACCTATAAAAATAAAATACATGGATAAAGTTCAAATAAAGAAAATCAAATGCCGACCGGGCTAGCCAGGTGGGTAAAGTACCTGCCTGGCAACCCAAAGGTCACGGGTTCGAATCCCGCCTCGGGCTTGGATCAAAGTACTGCAAAAACCTTGGGAGGTGCACTATGGCCACAGAAGCTGATGCGCCAACAACTACCAAAAAAAAAAAGGAAATTAAATACATAAAAGAAAGGTTTGTTGATAACAATTTATTAAAACTTACTTTTTTAATGTGGAGACGAAACAACTGAATAACAAAATTTGAATTACACTTTTATTTCTTTTAACCTGTGACTACTCACACTTCAGCATTTGTGCAATTCAAGCAATATACAACTGCCAACTTGCCAACTGGCTAGCACTGGAGGACAAACCAAAATATTCAGAGGTACGATGTACGAAATAGGCCGCACTTTATAAAAGTTTGTAATTGGAGTTTCTCTGTTATTTTTGAAATTTGTAAAACACTGTTCATCGATGATATTTTTTTCTTTAAGTGATAATAGACTACTATTCAGGATTTCTAAGAGGTATAAGCTAAAGGTTACAATGATTTATGCACCAACATCGAGCCATGATGATGAAGAGGTTGAAGAAATGTACACTGAAATTGAGTCTTCTAGATGAACAGAAAACTCACTACCCTATCATTATGGGAGACTTCAATGCTAAGGTTGGAAAGAGACAAAACAGCGCAGAAAGGGGAACTATAGGAAATTTTGGAATTGGTGAAAGACTTGTGGAATTTGCAGAATCTCGAGGAATGTCAGTAATGAACACTTTTTTCAAAAAAAGGGTGAACAGAAAGTAGACATGGAAGAGCCCAAATGGATTAACAACTAATGAAACAGACTTCATCCTCACTAACAGAAGATATATCATGAATTATGTTACTGTCCTGAACAAGGTAAATGTTGGTAGTGATCACAGAATGGTAAGATGCACATTTGATATAGATGAAAGAAAAAAAGGAACAAATTGATTTGAGTAAATAATACAAAAGTCTTTGAGATAACAGAAGAGGAGAAAAAGCAGTATGTAATGGAACTTAAGAACAAGTTTGAGCTTATGCAGACTGCTCAGGACCAAGATATCGAAAAGGAATATTACAACTTTCTGAAAGTGATTAAGCCCAAGAAACCTATAGGTAAAAAGAACTCCAAAGAAGAAAAAATTAGTCAAGAAACACTTGTCATGATGAAACAAAGACGACAAATGAAAAGCAATAAAACACTGACAAGGAGAAAATTGAGTATATTGAGTTATGCAAAGCCATTAGAAAGACACTCAGAGAGGACATAAGAAAATTTAACACAAGAAAAGTAGAACAAGCATTAATGGAAAACAAAGGATTTAAATCAGCAGCCATGAGCAGTAATACAGAAAGACAAATGATATTGAAACTGAAGAATACCGATGGTGTACTTATAAATAGCAGAGAAGGCGTAATTCAAATAGCAGAAGACTACTATAAAGAGTTATACAAGGAGGGAGGGTATGATGCCAGTAGTGGAGAAGATGGATCGCAAATTAGTAACACAAACAACACACCTGATGAGATAGAACATGCATTGAAAAAAATTAAGAACAAGAAAGCCCCCCCTGGGGAAGATGAAGTTACTGTAGAGTTGTTAAAATTGGGAGAAAGAGACATGATACAAAAATTGGCAAGACTCTTCACTAAATGCATTAGAAAAGGTGTAATGCCTAAGGAGTGGAATAATGCAATCATAGTTTTGCTGCATAAGAAAGGAGATAAATCAGAAATTGGAAATTATAGACCAATTAGCTTGTTATCCCACATCTACAAGTTGTTCACAAGGGTCATGACTAACAGATTAGAAAGAATACTTGATGAGAATCAACAGAAAGAGCAAGCTGGCTTTAGGACAGGATTCTCAACTATGGATCACCTTCACGTAATGTCACAGCTAATGGAGAAAGCAAATGAATATAAAACACCATTATGCCTGGCATTTGTGGATTTTGAAAAGGCATTGGCTCCATACAGCATAAGGCAATGTTTCGGGCACCGGAAAGACAAGGCATAGATACCCCATATATTATGATTTTGAAGAAAATATATGAGAACGCTACCTCCTTTGTTAGATTAAACAAAGACAGTAGCAAATTTAAAACTGAGAAATGAGTTCGACAAGGAGACACAATATCCGAAGTTGTTTACTGCTGCCCTTGAGGAAGCTTTCAGAAGATTAGACTGGTCGCAGAAAGGAGTCAATGTGAATGGAGAGTATCTAAACCATTTACGATTTGCAGATGACATTGTGGTCATAAGCCACGATCCCAAAGAATTAGAGGAAAATCTTAATCAGTTATGTAGAGTTAGTAAGGATTTTGGACTAAAGATGAATATGGCTAAAACAAAAGTATTGATGAACAAGTATGAGCTTGTTCATCAATACTTGTTCACCAACACCTTGCTAACAGTTCATGGGTTTCCCCTTCTCGTACCACTTTCAATAGGTACTAACCATGGCTAACCGTGAGCATCCTACCAGCCGTGCCATTTTGGATATGCTCTGACCCAGTCATCTGATCATTACAATCTGGCCTTTGTCAAAGTCGCTTAAGTCTGCTGCCTTTCCCATCTGAAGAAGAGTAACACTGATTAATGGAGCTCGGTATCAGGTGTTTTTCATACCGTGTCCCAACCCATGCATGTGGTGTAGTTCACCTGCAGTTGCTTCAATTTGCATAAAGAGTCACTGGTCATAATGTTTTGGCTCATTGGTGTATTTTTAAAATTTCCTCTTGAAATGATAAAATCAATTTTTCTATTGGGATTTTACAACAGAGTAAGTCCATAAACTGTTAAAACTTTGCGTTACTATCCTTATTGCTCAATTAATAGGTTCAAGCAAAATAAGTTTTGCTTTATCCTATCAATTTAGCAAGCAGGGTTTTAAAAAGGAAGTCAAATGACTTGGTTCAAAGGGAAAGCACTGCTATGTCAACATGATGGCATTTCAGGATTTATTTTGTTGGAAGTAAAACAACAAGAATATTAATTTTACTCTATATATTGGGTGCTCTTTTTATTACACAGATCAATAAGCATGCTGAATTCTTATAAAGTGGATTATAAAGCCTAATGCAAGCAAACAACTGTACATATATATTACTTTTATTGTTCTGCCAGTGAAATAACACTTACCATAAAGTGGGTGGGTGATTTATACATGCATGCATTGTTTATTGTCAACACAAGAAAAATTCACTACACTCATTAAAATAAATAATAAAAAAGAAAGCACCTTATTATTGGCATTTTGGTGCAAGGAAGCCTGAGGCTTATGCTGCACCATCCAAAAAATAAAAAAAATAAAAAATTCTGAATTATCTCAGAGAGAGAGAGAGAGAGAGAGAGAAGTAGAAGGGAATCACCAAGAAAGAGAAGAATGATGATATCCAGCTCGAGACCCTGGGTATGCCAAGCCCATGCTCACCAGATGTAAGCCCCAGGGGGCATCTTTGCACTGGTGAGACAAATATCCAACTGAAATAGTAGAAACTTTTAGTTTCACACTAACATGTGTCATGACATTAATAAGTACACAATACATTTTAGCTAATAAATTACATGATAACAACTATCCTAATTGTTTTGAAACCATCACAACTACTTGAAAGAAATTATATGATAATCTCTTACCTTGTGTTAATTGATAAGCTCTATTTCTTAGCAACTGACTTGGGAAAAGTGGCCGGCATTTTACTGTGTCCTCCAACTTGCGTTCTACTATGGCAACTAAATCTAATGCTTTCTAACAAATCAAATTGTGAAAAATTAATTGCATAATATTAGTAAATTAAGTGTTAAATTACAGTGGTAGATTAAGAGCCATTTATCATTTATTTAATAGCATAAATTGTTATGGGATCAATGTTATGAATCACCCGTAAAGATAACTAACACAAATAAATTAAATTTCAATTTTTGGCAAAATATTTTGCTCATAAAATGATTACAATGAACTTATGAGAGGCATTTTAAAAGTTCGAGGTCTGAGAATGAAGAGTTTATTTGAAGAGTCTGGTAGCTAGCATGTTACTTTTCAACACAGTTCCCTCCAAATAACTTTTGCTTTCAATGCTGCAATATATTGATTCCAGGTGCAAAGAAAGTTTTCTTTTGGGCCTCCAGGAATGCATCCTCTGCAGCAATGATGTCATTGTCAGTGGGAATATAGATGCCAGAGAGATATTTTTTTAAATTCAGGAAACAGTGGAAGGTCTAATAGTGCTAGATCTGATAAATATGAGGGATGGTCCAAGATTTCAAAGCTGTATTCATGCAATACAACCATGATAATTACACACTTGTGATCATTGTCCTGCTGGAACAAGACTCCTTTGCTCAGTTTTCCCAGTGTTTGTCTTTGATGTTTTCATAAAAATGCCTCACAAGGTCTGCATAATATGCCCCTATGACTATTTTTGAAATATTTTGAAATATTTTTGGAAAAATATTTTGCTCATAAAATGATTACAATGAACTTATGAGAGGCATTTTAAAAGTTTGAGGTCTGAGTACGAATAGCTTATTTAAAGAGTCTGGTAGCTAGCATGTTACTTTTCAATACAGTCCCCTCCAAAGTCTGGCTTCTCTGAAGGTAATCCACTAGCAACACTCCATCAGCATCCTAAAATCCCAATGCCATCACCTTTCCAACTTGGCTTTCTTTGGAGGGAGAGAACAGCTGTGTTTCCACTGTTGGACTGTTCTTCTGTCTCTGGCTGAAAGTGATGGCTCCATGTCTCATCTATGGTGACAAACTTTGCAAGTAAATTTGCCGGATCTGTTTGAAAACAATACAAATGTTCACTTGACTTCACAATACTTGTGTGTTTTTAATATGCTGTCAATAGCTTTGGAACACATCATGCTTTTTCATAGCAAGAACCTTGCTATTATGTGAGACAAACATTTTGATGAGATGCCAAGACACTGGCAATGTACCAAACTGTCACACTGTCAGCAACTTCTGGAGTGACAGATGATGCAGACCTTCCACGGTGTGGGGCTCTGGAAGAACTGCCATCTTCCAGGCTCTACCTCCCCTGTTTAAATTCTGTTGCCCACTTCTTAACCAGGGAATAGGAAGGGGTATCCTTCCCCAGTACTGTAACCATATCCTCATGAATTACCTTTGGCATCAGTTTTTCCCCCAAATATTGGATAACTGCATGGTGTCCGATTCTGTCCATTTGTCCTCATTTACACAACTTTCTTGACTTAATAAAAAAAAAAAAAAGACTCTACTTGAAACTTGGTGGTTACTACTTGAATTGTTATATATTAAATTTTTAACCATGTACCGCTACCCTTTCATATCAGGCCACGAATTTTCCAAGCCACCCTCATAATATGTGAAATTTTAATTTCATATGAAACAAATTATTGTTTAATAAATTTTTATAAAAATTTAAAAAAAAAGTGAATCTTTCATTCTTTTATTTACTTTATATTTAGTCAAAGAAGGGCATCAATGAGAAAGAAATTTTATATTTTGGCATATATGATACACTCAAGATTAAATCACTCATAAGGCACCCATTATGTCCAAGTGAACAGTCCAATAACTAAATCATTCATATGATCATTTAATTTACTGATGTCTATATTTCTGTGCATATACACGAATAGTAAAAGTGAATGTAAATAAATTATAAAGTAATGAGAATAAACCTTCATATCATTAAACAACTCAATGGAATGTGGCATTTGGAAGTTTCGGTTATGAGGACACACGTTTAGAAGTTCTGGTTTTTGGGAACATGTAAAATTGAAATAAATAACAAAGAATAAATTATAATTAAAGTTTTTACAATTTCAAAGCACACATCAAATGTATGTACATTATACCAAAACATACATATACTGCCACATAGTATCAGACTTCAGACTACTTTTCAGTACTTCAGTAAATCCCACTTCAGCACACTGTTCAAGCAGGCAAACTTGAACAGTGTGCTGAAGTGGGATTTACTCAAAGAGGTAACCACCATTACGGGTAAATGGAAGAGTTTTTGTTTTCGCAAAGGCGGCTACGGTAGTCTGAAACAGTATTTAAATTCTACAAGGTGGGACCAACTGATGATGTTACCAACAGCAAATTCAAAATGGGAAGCATTCAAAGAATTAATCTTGGAAGCTACTAGGCTTTACATACCAACTAAGAAATGTTCAAGATTTTGGCCTAAATGGATGTCAGATGAACTAATGAGACATATGGCAGAGAAGAAAAATGCATGGGATACATATAAATTAATCAATGACATGTAAGCCTATGATAGATATAAGGTGGTCTGTAACCAAGTCACAAAGGAGATTAGGCAGGCAAAGGCAGATTATGAGAAATCCTTGGCAAAGGATGCAAAGATGTAAACTCTAGATGTAAACCTATGTAAACTCTATGTAAACTGAATCAGATTGGTCCACTGGATATTGATGGTTCAACTGTTTATGATCCTGCTCAGGTGGCTAACAAACAATGAGTATTTTGTATCTACATTCACACATGAGGAGTTATTCAGCGAGGGGAATGCCAGAGGTGAAGCAAACTCTGGCAGTGAGCTAGATGATTTTGTAATAACTGAGAGGAAAGTGGAGGAGAAATTGTTGAAGATAAACATAAAAAAGGCACCCGGGGTGGATGGGATCTATCCAGTTATATTAAAGGAGGCACAAAAGGAAGTAAGCAAACACTTAGCCATAATTATGAGAGCTTCTTTGGACTTAGAGGAGGTACCCATGGACTGGAGATGTGGAAAACTGATCTCAATTCACAAAAGGAGGATCAAAGGGTGACACAAGTAATTATAGACCTGTTAGTTTAACTTCTGTTACAGGAAAATTAATGGAGGCGCTGGTTAAAGAAGCACAGCAGGATCAACTAGACAAGACTTCAGTTATAGCTCGAACACAGCATGGTTTTGTTAAGGGAAAGTCTTGCCTGACGAATTTGATTGGATGCAGGGAATAGCTTTGATATTATATATTTGGATCTTAGAAAGGCTTTTGATACTGTTGCACATGGAAGACTGCTGAACAAATTGGAGCAGTGTGACATTGGAGGCAAATTGCTGCTATGGATAAAGGGATGGTTGGGTGCGAAACAGCAGAGAATGGACACTGCTCATCGTGGACTAATGTTATTAGTGGAGTCCCTCAGGGTTCAGTGTTGGGTCCATTGTTGTTTTCTGTATTTATAAATGATATTGATGATGGTATATCAAGCTTAATGTCCAAGTTTGCAGACGATACAAAGGTTGGCAGAGTTGTTAAGGACACTACTGACAGTGCGCTGCTGCTGCAACAGGATCTAGAAAAGTTGAGCAGAGGGGCTGAGAGGTGGCAAATGAAGTTTAACATTGACAAATGTACAGTACTACATATGGTAAACAGTAACCCCAGAGTAACGTATCAACTCTGTGGTACTACACTCACAGCGGTAGAGAACGAAAAGGACCTGGGGGTAATTGTGCAGGCAAATATGAAGTTTTCTGAGCAGTGCAGACAGTCTGAGCAGTGCAGACAGTCTACAAGACACCATGCAGCCTGTCTGCAGTGCAGACAGTCTGCATGGTGTCTTGTCAATGATCTACAGAAATTTTTCTAGCACGGATAAGGAGGTGATTATCCTCTTGTATAAGGCAATGGTCAGGCCAGACCTTGAGTACTTATACAGGCCTGGAAGCCTCATTTTAAGAAGGATATAGAGCTTTTGGAATGAGTACAGAGAAGGGCAACAAGATTAGTGAATGGAACAAAGGGTTGCTCTTATGAAGAAAGGCTTAAGTTTTGCAAATTGCAGTGTCTGGAGACTAGACACCTGCGAGGTGATCTGACTGAGGTGTATAAAGCCTTGAATGGTTTGAGCAAGCTCAATGCTGATGGGATTCTTTCTCTTAGTCAGAATAATCACCTGAAAGAGCATAAATTCAAATTGAGGAAAGATAGATGTAGAATAGATGTGCAGAAGTTTGCCTTTAGCCAGCGGGTAGTTGGTTGGTCGGGGGCTCACATCTGGTGAGTATGGGCTTGGCACACCCAGGGTCCTGAGCTGGATATCATCATTCTTCTCTTTCTTGGTGATTCCCTTCTACTTTTGACTCTCTCTTTCTCTCTCAGAGTAACTTGGAAATTTTTTTTTTCCTGGTGCAGCATAAGCCTCAGGCTTCCTTGCACCATATGGCTATTAATAATAATAATAACAGACTTCCATCCCTTGTTGTCGAAGTTGATAGTCTAAATACATTTAAGACTGAGCTGGACAGGTATTTGGAATGAACTGAAAGGTGAAATGGGAGTGGGTTTTTTTTTTTTTTTTTTTTTTGGCTGATGCTGCATAAGCTTGCTTTCTTGCATCATATGCCTCTACTAATGCTAATGCATAGTATCAGACTTCACACTACTTTTTCAGTTTTAAAAATCTATTATTCTTGAATATGTGAATGCCTTAATTAGGCTAAATATTCATGTGCTTTTACTGCTATTAGAAATAGTTTTATGCATGCAAATCTGCATGCACAAATATATTATAAAGGAAAGCCTCCTAACACAAATCAATTTATTAAAATCTCTTTTATAGAAATTAGATTTCATTCCCATTCAAAAGAAATAGGCATTCTCATGTTGAAAAATTCATTTAATAAGCTGCTGAAAATTTCAGGGGATTTCCCAAAACATCTGTATTATGAATCTAATCTTAAAAATAAACTAAAACTAATAGCACTATTGGTAAAAGGTATGCCCAAAGAACAATGACAGTGAGATCACAGCCAGCACAAATATTGTCAAAAACAATGTGAGCATGAAAAGGCTTCCAATGCACACATCAAACAATAATGCTCACATGCATATTAAAACTTGAAAAACTTCCCAGAAGTGAAAAAATACTTTTCACATCATTAGTAAGGGTACAGCATGAATGACTCAGATGCTGAAAAAATGTGCATATTAAGAATCTGCAGATAAAGGAACCACTAGGTGGCAGTGATCACAGTGTGCTGAAGTGGGATTTACTCAAAGAGGTAACTATCATCAGGGGTAAAGGGAAGGATTCTTGCTTTCATAAAGGCAACTACAATGGTCTGAGAGTGTATTTAAATTCTATACAGTGGGACCAACTGATGATGTTATCAACAGCAAATTCAAAATGGGAAGCATTCAAAGAACTTATCTTGGAAGCTACTAGGCTTTACATACAAACTAATACCTACCAAATACTCCTCACACATGAGGAGTTATTTAGCGAGGGGAATGCCAGTGGCATATTCAACTCTAGCAGTAAGCTAGATAATCTTGTAATAACTGAGAGTAAAGTGGAGAAGAAATTGTTGAAGATAAACACAAGAAAGGCACCTGGGGTGGATGGGATCTATCCAGTTATATTAAAGGAGGCAGCAAAGGAAGTAAGCAAACCCTTAGCCATAACTATGAGAGCTTCCTTGGACTCAGGGGAGGTACCCATAGACTGGAGATGTGCAAATGTAACCCCAATTCACAAAGGAGGATCGAAGGCTGACACAAGTAATTATAGACCTGTCAGTTTAACTTCTGTTCCAGGAAAATTAATGGAGACACTGATTAAAGAAGCACTGCAGGATCATCTAGACAAGACTTCAGTTATAGCTCGGACACAGCATGGTTTTATTAAGGGAAAGTCTTGCCTGACTAATTAGATTGGATACTATGATGCAGTTACAAAAGAACTGGATGCAGGGAATAACTTTGATATTTTATATTTGGATCTTAGAAAGGCTTTTGATACTCTTGCACATGGAAGACTGCTGCACAAATTGGAGCAGTGTGGCATTGGAGGCAAGCTGCTGCTATGGATAAAGGGATGGTTGAGGGGGAGAATACAGAGAGTGGTAAACAATGGACACTGCTCATCGTGGACTAATGTTATTAGTGGAGTCCTTCAGGGTTCAATGTTGGGTCCATTACTGTTTTCTGTATTTATAAATGATATTGATGATCGTATATCAAGCTTAATGTCCAAGTTTGCAGACAATACAAAGGTTGGCAGGGTTGTTAAGGACACTATTGGCGCTATGCTGCTGCAACAGGATCTGGAAAGTACAATGTATCAACTCTGTGGTACTACACTGACAGTGGTAGAGAATGAAAAGGACTTGGGGGTAATTGTGCAGGCAGATATGAAGTTCTCTGAGCTGTGCAGACGGGCTGCAAGAGTAGCTCATGGTGTCTTGTCAATGATATACAGGAATATTTCTAGCAGGGATAAGGAGGTGATTATTCCCTTGTAGAAGGGAATGGTCAGGCCACACCTTGAGTACTGTATACGGTCTGGAGGCCTCATTTCAAGAAGGATGAAGTGCCGTGCCCTTCTCATTTCAGAGACGGGCACGGCACCTCTGTAGCCAGGTGGGAAGGAGCAGCAGTGCGTTGCACACACTTCTTGATTAGACCGGAGTTCAAGCCCGTCACCACCAAATGCGGAAAGGACAAGGGAATGACCACTGCATATTCCCGGACCAATATGACTTTAGTTGCTAATGCTCCTAAAAACCAAACAAACAGAGAAGGGCAACAAGATTAGTGAATGGAACAAAGGGCTGCTCTTACGAAGAAAGGCTTAAGTTTTGTAAATTACAGTGTCTGGAGACTAGGCACCGGCGAGGTGATCTGATAGAGGTGTATAAAGCTTTGAATGGTTTGAGAATGCTCAATGCCGGTGGGATTCTTTCTCTTGCTCAGAATAATCACCTGAGAGGGCATAAATTCAGATTGAGGAAAGACAGATGTAGGATTGATGTGCGGAAATTTGCCTTTAGCCAGCAGGTAGTTGGTTGGTGGAACAGACTTCCATCTCTTGTTGTGGAAGTTGATAGCCTAAATAAATTTAAGGCTCAGCTGGACAGGTATTTCGAACGAACGGAGGGGTGAAATGGAAGTGGTTTTTTTTTTTTTTTTTTTGGCTGATGCTGCATAAGCTTGCTTTTTTGCATCATATGCCTCTACTAATGCTAATGCTAAAATGACCACCCATTACTAAACTACAATGATGAGAACTGTGGGCCACTTCCTCCTGTAGTTTAATGTAATTAATCAATGCATCAAAATAATAGAGGGTCAGTGGACATTAATACAATTTCATTATAATTTCATATGCAAAGTCTCAGAAATAAGAAACTTAAAAACTTTTACTGATAATATGGTATTGTCAAATATGAAGTTATGATCATGAGATACAGAGTACTGAGTACTGACTAAGTTCAGGGGCAGCTGAGTTACAAGCATCACCTGACTTTATGTAGTTATGTGTACAATCCACAAGGGTGCAATGAATGGAGTCTTGGTATAAGGAATTATGATCAGAGCATTCACTCTGACAAACTACATTATGCCTGTATATTAACATGCCATCTCTAAGAGCAATGATTCTGAGGATACTGAAAATTTTTTCTCTAATTTCAGTACCAGTCACTACATAAAAGTGATGTCAGTGTCACAAAACAAGCAATTTAACATATTACTCCATATGGATGTGAACAATAAATGCATTATATGTATTTTTTTGGCTGATGGATTTATTTCCTTAGAACTGGATAGATATCTATCCATATGTTATTCTTAATGTGATTTATTAATGAAGAAGAGTAACTACAGTGTAGAAATCTATGAACAAGGATAATTTCTTCATTTCTATGTTCCTGTGTCATACTGAATTTTACTTTTACTGCATCAATAAATTTACTGCATGACTTCTTGTGTATGGCAGGGTGTAAACCATCAAAATGCAAGCATAACCCTAAATTTGTCTTTTTATGGAATATTTTACTGTGCAAGAATATCTATTTCCTCACAATAATCAGATTTTGTAATTTAACATATTAACACCATGTAGGTATGACTATCTATTTATCCCCCCATCTATATTGGTTTAAAGCCATCACACATTGATGATCTAATTATTATTACTACTGTAGATACTGTTAATTGGGAGTTGAATGTTTTTAATAATATCCACTCATGTCTTACATATACATTAGAAACTGAAACTTGGGAATCCTTAAGCTCCTTGAATCTCACTATAGCAAAGAGAAATTCTTGCACCCTAAAATATTTCATCATCATAATCACCCTTCTATCAGGTATGATCATCCATCCATCTCTTGGTTAACATATTTGGCATTCTTTTTCCTCTAGGGATGTATTAGAGAATCCAATGAGGTATCCTGGTTTTATCCATTCTTTTCACGTGGCTGTTTCTGTGTGTACTGTTAGATGAATTCAGTTATGGATGACATTTCTAGTCTGTCCTTGTTTTTTATGTGGTCTAGCAACCTAAACTGTTCAACTAAAGTGATTTGGCATTCACCTTTGCTTCTGTATGAGTCCAAGCTTCACTTCTGTATATGAGTATTGGTCTGGCTAGTGCAGAGGTTCCCAAACTTTCTCGGTTCACAGCGCCCTTAGTGTCCCACTAATTTTTTCATGGTATCCCTAGGCCAAAAGAAATAGCTAACACAGTGGTTTTCGACCTTTTAATATATACCTATATAATAATTTTATTCTTTATATAGAGATACTAAATAAAGATCAATTATAGATCACTACAAAATTAAAAAGATATGGTACAATGGATACCGTACACCTTTTTATAATGATATAAATATAGAAATTTTAAAAAAATAAAATAAAAATAATAATAATAATAAATTAAAGTAACTTAAACCCAAATTACACGGCACCCCAAGAATGTTGTTGCGGCACCCCGGTTGAAAACCACTGGACTAACTTGATTGGTAATTCTAAGTGCTCTGTTATAGCATTAAATTTTGTTACTAACAGTTTTCTTTTTCATTTCTTTTAATATATTGGCTGTAGCCCAGATATTAAAAGCAGTTTAATTGTTCAAGAATTGTATTACCAATAAAAATTTTCATCAGACAGGTTCCTTTCCTTGAAAAGCCATGATTTTTATTTTTGCAGTTGATATTTCCATGTTAAATTTTTTTGTGGTAAAGATTTAGATGGTATAACGAGCATTGTAACTTGTTTTCATTATTGGCCAGGAGCACTTGGCCATCAGCATATAGTAAAGATGATTACCATTTTGTTAATCAAGATATAACAAAATGTAATCAAGATGATTACCATTTTGTTATATAATACTTCTTAACATAGGATAGGTAGAATATTTCTTCATCCCCTTTGATTATGTCAGTGTGGTGTGGATTGTTAGTCTCCAGTGTCTGAAAATGGCATTAATGTATATGCTGCTGTTAAGTAGCAGAGATAGGGTCAACCGTGTCAGACACTACAATTTATTGGTTTCCAATTTGATATTTCCATTCCCAATTTAACTGCGAGTGAATTCTGTCTATATATATATATATATTATAGATTGCTACTATTATTTAGTTGGGAGTTTCATCATCAACTGATATTTCTAAAAGTTTATTTCTTTCCACACAAAAGAAAGTTTATTTTTTTAAATATTCTATAAAAAGATAAATTTAGAGTTATGCTTGCATTTTGACTTTGTTTACATCACACATGCAAGAAGCCTATTCTATACAATCAATTGATTAATTGATTGTATATCAACAGACAAATAAAAAATTAATAACCTTGTACAGAGATTGATTTCCATACACCAGAGGTGTATTGCTAAAAAAAAAAAAAAATAGTACCAGAACGCTTGTTGTAAAAAAAAATAGTACCAGAACACTCATTCTCCAGAAGACTATATGATAATGCCACATCGAATGTACAGTAACTGAATCAGACTTCAGACTCATGGTTCACAGAACAACCAGTTCTAGTGTTCAGCTCATAGCAATACAAAATGCAGCGTTCGCACGTATCACAGTATATCTCATTGGTTGGATCTCTTTATCTAACACATTGTACTTTAGTGAGAAACGGTCAAGTTTCATTGCGAAATTTATATTTTCGTTTTTAAATAAATTTTTAAAGAAATCTATTAATTGTGAAGATTACTATTAATGTATATTTTTAGTAGCAATGGGTAAAATAGATATTTCTTCATCCCCTTTGATTATGCCATTGTTTCATAATATTAAGTGTATAAATTTAATGATTTTCTATTGTGACATTTAGAAAAAGGTACCGGATCTTCATTCCGGTGCATTCCGGCCTGAATACACCACTGCCATACACAGTTACTACCACATCGGTCAAGGTTTTTGCAGCTCCGGCGAATGCTAAGTATTCATTTATATTTAGTCATTTTATTGACTTAATTGTTATACTAAATTATTTTCTATAAGTAGCTTTATAGTTCTAGCTAAGCTCCGTGGTTTATTTTGAATTTAAATAGTGATTTTGAAAATTAATACTTAGTGCCCGTAGATTTTGCATTAGTAACTTGCTGCAATTGTTATATGATACAGAATACCGTAAGGTTTAACGTAAAACTAGATAGGGAAATACTTAGTGTATTAGAAATCTGTTAGATTAGTATAGTATTATCAATAAAATTTATTAATTTTATTAAATTTCATTGTTAATTAAATTATACTTAAACAGATTCATGACCCAGACTAGAGCAGCAAAGCAGCATTCACAGAATACCCAAAGTGCTGTGGCTTGTGGGAGAACTGAAGGGGGAAATTCTCCCATGCATCACAGTCTAGAACAATGTGCGAAATGTTCGCAGACCTGTACAGAACAGGACATGATCTAGCCAAAGAGGATGTCTTTGTGTGTGCTAAGTGCAGAGACTGTGAAAAAATTAGGCGCCAACTCAGCATTCTGATGGGCATCTATGAGAGTTTGATGTGTAGGGTAAATGTCCTCAAAGAAATTAATATGAGGGGCCCATCAAGCTCTCAGCTGCCCAACTCAATGCCAAATCTCACTCCTGTGTATCAGGCAACACAGTGGCAATCTCCAAGGCAGAATGCACTCATCCCACAGTCATAAGTTACTGTCGAAGACTCTATTGTCAGGGAGATGGGGAATATAGTATGCAAAAAGGATAAGTGGAACAGGACCAGGGTAGGTCTGCCAGGAGCAAAATTTGATGACATTGTAGAGCAGATATCATCTTTTAATGGCACAAAAGGTGATATTGTTGTACACATTAGCACTAATGACCTTAAGAGTAAGAGATCTGAAGATTTACTTAACAAGTACAAGTTCTGAAAAAAGTCGAGAGTTAGGGTTAAATTTGAAAGTGTCTGCAATTCTGCCCAAACTCAATAGGAGGGAGTATATGATGAGAGCCTTGTCAATCAATTCAACCCTGGAGAGACTGTGCAAGGCTCACGGAGTAGAATTTTTTTCAGCATGGTCTGTGCTTGCTAACAGGAGAGACTGCTTCTACAGCGATGGGATACGCTTAAATAGAAAGGGTGCAAGAATATTTGCTGATGTTTATTGAGGCAGTGTTAGGTGGGTCTGAAAACTGCTAGTTTGGGGGTGATTCACAGACTAAAAGATTAACACTAGCCGCGGGCAGGCTTCTATTGTAATGAGCAGCAGCCCAGAGAGCAAGTTGCTGGGGATTTCAAGAGCTGCTGGGAGTCATCATGGAACAAGTAAATAGATGAGCTGTGTTAGGGTAACTAAGAGTAAGAACAAGTGATGTATACTTGCATGTACACTAATGCTACAAGTATAGTAAATAAAATTGATGAATTTGAAGTGCTGATCAAGACATCAAAGGCAGATAATGTTGAGATATCAGAGACATGGTGTCACACAGATATAAGCAGTGCAGAATTGGAATTTGAGGAGTACAATGTGTATAGTAAGGATAGATAGTAGTAGTAGTAGTAGTAGTAGTAGTAGTGGCACATGATGCAAGAAAGCAAGTGTAGGAGCTTATGCAGCATCAGCCAAAAAAAAAAAAAAAAAAATCACACCATTCCCTCCAAATGCCTGTCCAGTTCCTCCTTAAATTTATTTAACCTATCAACTTCTACAACGACAGATGGAAGTTTGTTCCAGCAATTAACCACCCGCTGGCTAAAGGCAAATTTCCGCACATCTATTCTACATCTGTCCTTTCTTAATTTGAACTTATGTCCCCGTAGGTTGGTAATCTGAACAAGTGGAAGGATCCCATCAGAATTCAGCGTGCTCAACCCATTCAAGGCCTTATAGACCTCAATCAGATCACCGCGCAGGTGCCTAGTCTCCAGCCACTGCAATTTGCAGAACTTAAGCCTCTCTTGGTAAGAGAATCCCTTCATTCCCCTCACCAATCGTGTTGCTCTTCTCTGTACACGCTCAAGCAAATCTACATCCTTCCTAAAATGAGGCCTCCAGACCTGTACGCAGTACTCAAGGCGTGGCCTGACCATTGCCTTATACAGAGGGACAATCACCTCCTTTTCCCTGCTAGCAAAATTCCTATATATCATTGACAAAACCCCATGACCCGCCCTAGCAGCCTGTCTGCACTGCTCAGAAAACTTCATATCTGACTGCACAATTACTCCCAGGTCTTTTTCATTTTCTACCACCTTAAGTGTAGTACCACACAGTTGGTACGTTTCTCTGGGGTTATTTCTACCCATACACAGTACTTTGCCCAAATTATCTAGATCCTGTTGCAGTAGCACACTGCCATTACTGTCATTAACAACCCTGCCAACCTTTGTGTCATCTGCAAACTTCGACATTAAGCCTGATATACCTTCATCAATATCATTGATAAATACACAAAACAACAGTGGACCCAACACCGAACCCTGTGGGACTCCACTAATAACATTAGTCCACGAAGAGCAGCACCCATTGATTACCACCCTCTGTCTTCTCCCACTTAACCATCCTTTTATCCATTGTAGCAACTTACCCTTAATACCATTCTGCTCCAATTTGTACAGTAGTCTTCCATGCGCAACAGTGTCAAAAGCTTTCCTGAAATCCAAGTATATGATATCAAAATTATTTTTTGCATCCAGTTCCTTTGTGACCACATCATAATAACCAATCAAATTTGTCAGACAAGACTTTCCCTTAACAAACCCATGCTGTGTTTGAGTTATCGCTGCAGTCTTGTCTAGATGATCCTGCAATGCATCTTTAACCAGCGACTCCATTATTTTACCCGGAACAGAAGTTAAACTAACTGGTCTGTAATTACTCGTGTCACCCTTCGATCCACCTTTGTGAATTGGGGACACATTTGCACATCTCCAGTCCGTGGGAACCTCCCCTGAGTCCAAGGATGCTCTCATAATTATGGCTAAGGGTTTGCTTAGTTGCTTTGCCGCCTCCTTTAAAATAACTGGATAGATCCCATCCACCCCAGGTGCCTTTCTTATGTTTAACTTCAACAATTTCTCCTCCACTTTGCTCTCAGTTATTACAAAATCATTAAGCACACTGCTACAATTTGATAACCTTCTTCCATTTTCAAATTGTAATAATTCCTCACGTGTGAATGTAGATGCAAAATACTCATTCAGTTTGTTTGCTATCTGAGCAGGATCATCAACAGTCGAACCATCGATGTCAAGTGGTCCAATCATATTCATCCCCTTCCTTTTAGAGTTTATATAAGTAAAGAAATCCTTGCTGTTTTTCTTAGCATCTTTTGCCAAAGATTTCTCGTAATCCGCCTTCGCCTGCCGAACCTCCTTTGTGACCTGATTACAGACTAGCTTATATCTGCCACAGGCTTCTGCGTCACCTGATAATTTATATGCATTCCATGCATTTTTCTTCTCTGTCACGAGTCTCATTAGTTCATTTGATAACCATTTAGGCCTAAACCTTGAACGATATTTCTTAATCAGTATATAAAGTCTAGTAGCTTCCACGATTAATTCTTTGAATGCTTCCCACTTAGAATTTACTGTTTGTAACATCGTCAGTTGATCCCACTGTACAGAATTTAAAAACTGTCTGAGACCACTGTACTCCCCTTTACGGAAGCAAAAACCCTTTCCTTTACCCCTGACGGTAGTTACCTCTTTGAGTAAATCCCACTTCAGCACACTGTGATCACTGCCACCTAGTGGTTCCTTTATCTGCAAATTCTTAATACACGAATGATCACTGCTGATAACCAGATCAAGAGTGTTACTTTCTCTGGTTGCCTCTCGAACATGCTGATAGGATAGGAAGAGAGGAGGGGTTATGCTGTTAGTTAAGAAACACAAAATCTAAGGAAGTGCATCCAGTTGAGATGGGTGAACAGTGCAATGTTGAGTCTGTTTGGTGTGACAAACACTGGGAAAGGGAAAATGAGAGTAGGAGTATGTTATAGGCCTAATGACACTGATGAGTACAATGAACAGTTGTGCAGAGAAATAGAATGGGCCAGTAAATCAGAATGTCTTGTAATGAGGGATTTTAACTTTCCAGATATTGACTGGAAATTGTGGATTGGTAACTGACACACTCTAGCAAGACTTTTGTGGATTTATTGGAGGACTATTTTCTACAGCAACATGTTCAAGGGGCAACCAGAGGGAGTAATACCCTTGATCTGATTATCAGCAGTTATGACAGTAATCACAGTGTATTCATGTGGGATTTACTTAAAGATGTAACTACGATCAAGGGTAAAGGGAAGGGTTTTTGTTTTCGTAAAGGTAACTACAGAGGTCTCAGACAGTTTTTAAATACCAAAGAGTGGAATCAACTGATGATGTTACCAATGGTGAATTCTAAATGGGAAACCTTCAGGGACTTAATCTTGGAGACTACTAGGCTTGTCATACCAAATAAGAAATACTATTCAAGGTTCAGGCCTAAATGGATGTCGGATGAATTAATGAGGCATATAGCAGAGAAGAAAAATGCATGGGATGCATATAAATTATCAGGTGACACAGAAGCCTGATAATTTATATGCATCCATCACAGATATAAGCTGGTCGGTAATCAAGTCACAAAGGAGGTTAGGCAGGCGAAGGTAGATTACGAGTTCTTTACTTATGTAAACTTTAGAAGGAAGGGGAGGAAAAATTGGTCCACTTAACATAGATGGGTTGACTATCGATGATCATGCTCAGGTAGCTGATAAACTGAAGGAGTATTTTGCATCTACATTCACATATGAGGAGTTATTCAATGAGGGGAGTGCCAGAAGTTTATCCAATGCTAACAGGCAGCTAAGTGATTTTGTAATAACTGAGAGCAAAGTGGAGGAGAAATTGTTGAAGTTAAACTTAAGGAAGGTACCTGGGGTGGATGGGATCTATCCAGTTATATTAAAGGAGGCAGCAAAGGAAACCCTTAGCCATAATTATGAGAGCATCCTTAGAGTCAGGTGAGGTCCCCATGGACTGGAGATGTGCAAATGTATCCCCAATTTACAAAGGGGGTTCAAAGGGTGACACAAATAATTAAAGATCTGTTAGTTTAACTTCTGTTAGGAGAAAAATAATGGAGTCACTGGTTAAAGAGGTGATACAGGATCACCTAGACAAGACAGCCACAACAGTTCAGACAGCATGGGTTTGTTAAGGGGAAGTCTTATCTGACCAATCTGATTGAATACTACAATGTGGTCACAAAGGAACTGGATGCTAAAAATAATTTTGATATCATATACTTCGATTTCAGGAAAGCTTTTGATACTGTTGCACATAGAAGATTGCTGTACAAATTGGAGTGGTATGGCATTAAGGGCAAGTTACTGCAATGGATAAAAGGATGGTTGAGTGGGAGACAGCAGAGAGTGGTAATAAATGGACACTGCTCTACGTGGACTAATGTTATTAGTGGAGTCCCCCGGGGTTCGGTGCTGGGCCCATTATTGTTTTGTGTATTTATCAATGATATCGATGAAGGTATATCATGCTAATGTCCAAGTTTGCAGATGATACAAAGATTGGCAAGGTTGTTAATGACACCAAAGATAGCATGCTACTGAAACAGGATTTAGAAAAGTTAGGCAGATGGGCTGAGAAGTGGCAACTGAAGTTTAACGTTGAAAAATGCAAAGTACTGCATAGGGAAGCAGTAAATCAAGAGAAACATACCAACTATGTGGTACTACACTCAGGGAGGTGGAAAATGAAAACCACTTGGGGGTAACTGTGCCGTCAGATATAAAGTTCTCTGAGCAATGCAGGCAGGCAGCCAGAGCAGGTCATGGAGTTTTGTCAATGAAGTATAGGACTTTTGCTAGCAGGGACAAGGAGGTGATTATCCCTTTGTATAAGGCAGTAGTCAGGCCACACCTTAAGTACTGTATACAGGTCTGGAGGCCTCATTTTAGGAAGGATGTACAGTTGCTAGAACGAGTACAGAGAAGGGCAACAAGATTGGTGAGAGGAACAAGTTGGTTCTCTTACCAGGAGAGGCTTGAATTCTGTAAGTTGCAGCATCTGGAGACTAGGCACCTGCGAGGTGATCTGATTGAGGTGCACAAGGCCTTGAATGGTTTGAGCAGGCTGAATGCTGACGGGATAATTCTGCTTGCTCAGACTAAGAACCTGAGGGGCATAGATTCAAATTGAGGAAAAACAGTTGTAGAATAGATGTGCAGGAGTTTGCCTTTAGTTAATGGGTAGTTGATTGCTGGAACAGACTTCCATCTGTTGTTGTGGAAGTTGACAGCTTAAATAAATTTAAGGCTGAACTAGACAAACATTTGGTGTGACCGGATGGGTGAAATGGGAAGGGTTTTTTTTTTTGGCTGATGCTGTATAAGCTTGCTTTCTTGCGTCATATGCATCAACTAATGCAAATTTCTATAGATTTCTATGCCACAGTTACTCTTATTCATTAATAAATTGCATTAAGAATAACATACCGGATAGATAACTATTCCCTTCTAAGGAAATAAATCTGTTAACCAAAAAAAAAAAAAAAATACACAATATGTTTTGTGTTCATACCATATGTTCATACCCATATGGTGTAACAGGGGTCCCCAAACTACGGCCTGCAAAAGAATTTTATCCGGCCAGTGGATATTTCTATTGATTGCAAAAATTAATGTTTATATTAGATCGCAATAAAATATATGAAAAACACATTTTACAGATTATTTTAACAATATTTCAAAGAACAGCTTTGAATAGAAATAACAGAATAAATATCTAACAAGACTAAGCTGATGACACATAAGTGTCAACACTATTAATCAACCAATAAATGTTAAAATAATCTGTAAAATGTGTTTTTCATAAATTTTGTTGACAATGAGTTGACACCTGGTGTAATATGTTAAACTGCTTGTTTCGTAACAGGACATTGCCTTTATACAGTGACTGGTATTAAAATTAGGGACATTTCTTTCAGCATCCTCAGATGTCATATTAATCAGACACAGTGTAGTTTTTTACATACTGAACACTGATTATAATTCCTCATACTACCAAGGCTAAACTCACTGCACCCTTAAGGATCATATGAGAAAGTAATCACACAGTCACAGTTGAAGCTGGCCATTCAGGAGTATCCAAACTTAGTCAGCCCTTCATATCCCACAATAAAAGCTTCAGATTAAACCGCAGATTATCAGTAAAATTTTTGTAAGCTATTTATTTCTGAGATCGTGTGTGTGTGTGTGTGTGTGTGTGTGTGTGTGTGTGTGTGTGTGTGTGTGTGTGTGTGTGTGTGTGTGTTTAATTTTTTATTTCTTTATGAAAATTATCCAGCTGACCTTTGAATTTGAACAGCCTCAAGGACCAAAATTTGTCCCAACAGTCAATTACTCTCTGGCTGAAAACAATTTTTGCACACCATATCCTGAAGCCATCTGTTTAAATTTAACTGTCTTGTATAAGAAAGAGTAAGGACGCTGAGTAATCAGCATTTAGTTTACTTATTCTATTTTGTGAATTCTTTAAATTGAAGTCTGTCCTTGCAAAAATGTTTTTTGAATTCTTCTTGAATAGTATTATAGCAATGGCCACGTGTTGCAAGGAAGCATTATGGCTTATGCTACACCAGCCAAAAAAAAAAAATAATAATAAAATAATAATAATAAATAAATAAAAAAAATAATAAAAAAATAAATAAAATAAAATTAAAAAAAATAATAAAAATAAAATAATAATAATATGAAGAAAATTTAAAAAAATAATAATTAATAAGAAAAAAGGAAATAGACAACCTATGCATTTCCCTATGCCTGTAGGTAATTATCCAGCTGACCTTTGAATTTCCCCAAACTGTCAGCCTCTACCACCCATGTGGTAGAGGCTGACAGTGGGTTGGAAGAACTTATTCCAGTAATTTATAACTCGCTGGATGAAATAAAACTTCCTGCAATCCAGTCTAAATATCTTCTCCTGTAACTTGAAATTATGGCCCTAGTTCTAGAATCACTTATAGCCATAAAAATTTCATCTTCATTCATTTTACTTATGCCTCTCAGAGCCTTAAACACTTCAATCAAGTCTCCTCTAAGGTGCTTAGTTTCCAAGCTTTGCAACCCACATATTCGAAGTCTTTCCTCATATCCTTTTGTCAATCTCACCAGGCAAGTTAGCCATCTTTGAACCCTTTCAAGAAGCAATGTCTTTCTTTAGGTGCAGTCTCCATAATTGAACACAGTATTCCACGTGTGGTTTAGCAATAGCCTTATATAATGGGATTATGACATCCTTATCTCTACTAGCAATTTTTCGATAAATCATCGATAGGACACCATGGGCCTTCCTTACAACCAGACTACATGCTTGGAGAACTTCATGTCTGACTGTATCGTAATACTCAAGTCTCTTTCCTCTACTACCAGCTTTAGTTCAACTCCACCACGTGTATATAAGTTATTTTGGAGTTACACTGACCCAGGTGCAATACCTTAAACTTTACTGGATTAAAGCATAGCTGCCATTTTTCTGACCCTCCCCAAAGTCTGTCTAGGCCACTCTGAACAAGCTCTGCTTGGCAGTGATCATTAAATACTCTACCAATCTTTACCTAATCTGCAAAATTTAGACATCATGCCCTCTATTCCTTCATCAATGTTATTTATGAAAATTAAAAACAACAGTGACCCTAATACTGATCCTTGGAGAATCCCAATTCTTAAATCAACCCAATCTGAGGAATAACCATTTATCACAACCCTCTGCCTCCTGCCCTGAAGCCATCCATCTAAAGATTTCCCCTGTGATTCCAACCTATTCCTGCTTATAAAGTAACTGCTCATGTGGGACTAAGTCAAATGCTTTGCTGGAATCCAAACAGACTATGTCGAAATTATTCCCTACGCCAGCTCTTGAGTGACCCTTTCAAAATAGCTAACAAGATTAGTTAAACAAGATTTTCCCTTTACGAAACGATGCTAAGTATCCTTCAGAATTCCACTTATATCTAAATGATCCTGAATTCCCTTTCTATCTAAATGATCCTGAATTCCACCCTTGATCATTGTCCCCATGATTTTCCCTACTACTGAAGTTAAACTGACTGGCCAGCAATTTCCCACTTCACTCTTAGAACCTCCCTTATGTATTGGAGATACATTGGGACTTTTCCAATCCAACAGAATTACTTCCGAATCCAGTGAAGCTCTCATAATTAGCCTCAATGGTTCAATGCACTCACTTGCTGCCCCCACCCCCTCCTAAGATTATAGGGTATATGTCGCCAACCGCAGGAGTCTTACTGGCCTGAAGGCTCAAAAGTTTTTTCATTAAATAACTATGTGAAATTCAACAGCATTAATCACATTTTTTTCAACTTCACTACCATAATTTCTCAAAGACACAAAGGCTTTTTCTTCTGTAAATATCGATGCAAAGTAACTGTTGAGTTCATCTGCAACTTCAGCTAGGATGCCTCCGTAGCTGAGTGGTCAGGAGCGGGAGTGCAGTAGCACACGCTCTTTGAGTAGACTGGGGTTCAAGCCCTTGACTGCTGAATATGGTCGATCTGCCAACACGCACTGGACTAGCGTGGCAGATTATGGTCAATTTCCCTCAGCATGAATTGTTGAGGAGGTTTCCATCCTGCAGTGGGTTGATAATGTCTGCGCTTTACCTTACCACATCCATTACATAAGGGTCCAATCTGGTTTGTCCTTCTCTTTTCTTTGCATTTATATATGTGAAGAATTGCTTATCCCCACTCTTCACTCTCTTTGCCAGCCTAACCTTTTCTGTGGCACTATTACAGATGAATTTGTTGCTGTTATAGGCTTCGGTACTTTTTATTGCTTTGTAACCTTTCCATGCCAAGTTTATCTACTCAAGTAGCAACTTCTTGGCAACTTCCTTATTCATCCAACTTGGAATCTTCTTCGTGGACTATTTTTTTAATGGTATATGAGCATTCAAAGCTGCTGTGATTAATGTTTTAAAGATATACCATAATTCAATTTTATTCACTCTCTGTGAGATATCTACCCAGTTAATAGAGGCCATGTAGCATCTTATGCCATTATAATTTCCTTTCCTGAAATTATAACCCATTCCTTTGCCTTTAACTACTGTTACCTCTCTCTCTCTTCATCGTCCACCGTAGACCTCCATGATCACATCCTGCTACTGGTTCCTGTACTGTAAGCCCTATTATGTCAGCATTACTTGTCCTAACCAGCAGTTTTAGTTCACTCATTTTATTGACAGCACTTCTGACATTACTGTATAAACAATTAAGACTTAGTTTTCTTGTATAGTTAACTACCCTAACACACCCCTTAAAGTTATTTAAGCTTGCTTCCCTAGCATTAGCTACCTGCTCATTTGAAACATTTCTGCCCTCAGAACATCTTGCTAGTATGTTCTGTTATGGTAACAAACAAGAACCGTTGAGGTATGTGCAAGTGTTACTTTGACCAATATTATCAGATAAATGTGTATCTATATTACTCTTGTCTCCCCAAACTAGCAGTTTCCCTGAACCTTTAAGGTATCCCCAATAATACTGGAAAAAACTCTTGCACCACCTTTGTTTAAATGTATCCCATCTCTATAAAACAGATTCCTTCTACTTAAAAGTGCGGCCAAGCCGCTAGAAATTCCCCCCTAAAAGCCTTGCAGAGTCCTTCAAGCCTCGAGTTAATGCACAAAGCTTTCAGCATATAATCCCTCCTATTGTGCCTGGGCAGAATTGCAGACACACAGACATTGAAACCTAACTTGCGGCATTTCTTCAACAATGTCCTATATTTATCTAACAAATCATCAGATCGTGTATGCTTAATGTCATTAGTCCCCACACGAATAATAATATTATATTCTTTTAACCCCCCTTAAAATCTGACAATCTGTTAGTGAGAGTATTAATAGTTGCTTCTGACAGACATACCCTGGTTTAGTCCACCCATCCTTATTACAAAAAATATTTCCCGTTTCCCTGACCAATGGAGTCTCCTAATAGAACTAAGTCCTTTTGAACCAAGTAGGTTTGCATTTGGTTATTCTGTTCTGGGTCCCAAATCGGGAGTGCATCACTTGGTAGGTTACTAGAGTCTGAGTCCCTGATGAGCTCCCAGTTACATTATTCTAACTTTAATTTTAACTTAAGATCGGAAACTCCTTACAACGGTGAAAAAGAAAAGAATCTCCAAGTGTGCTTTGATTGTCTAGGTCGACCTGAGAATACAAGGCACAGGTACTGCAAAGGATAAAATCATGATTCACCCGGAAATCGCCATCAGCTATTTCCGTATGAGTCATGGTACCCTCTGACGAAGTGTTCAAGGTCAACCTTGTAACAACCATTGTAAAATTTACTAAATATTAATATATGAAACTTTCAAAAAATTATATTTATAATATTAAAAAAATGAAACTATTACAGAAAAAAAAAAAACCTTATCAAAATAAACGTTACAATATACTAAATAACCTCTGAAATCCTGTTCCAATTCCTTCTTACTGAATGACTTGGATGAGCCCTGATTATAAAAATTTACTTTGTAACAATATATCACACAAGAGAATAAAGTAGTTCAGTGGTATCCAAACTTTAGGTAATGTTACCCCTTTGAGCTCAGCAGCATTTTCACTGCATTCCTCTTTTTCACTATGAGTAATCAAATTTGTTTTCACCTTCCCTCTGAGAATGTCACACTTCCAAACCACTGCAATACTTGGTTCCTATCTGAGGTATTGATGTTTAGTTTTGTTAGTTTCTGTTGTGAAATTAGTGCTCTGCCACAAACTGTATTTTTTATGTCTGTCTTTGGATATACCACAAGTGTGAGATAATCATGTTTGTTATATATCCAAAACTGTGGTACGTAATGAGGCATGGCATATCAAGCTTGCATTTTATTAAGATTATTAACTTTAGTGGTGGTACTTCTGTTCTTAAATGAACAATAAATTTCTGAATTTTAATTTGTATAGGATAGTGTGCTTTTATCAATTTGCAACATGCATACAATGATTATAGATACAGTATTGTAATTTATGTTAGACCTGAACATTAACACATATTACAACATTTCTGATAATAACACATACAAATTTGTATTATCAGAAATGTTCTTTATAAATTTATTTTGCATGAAGTTGTTTTTCAGGAATGTGTTAATAATGCTACGCAAAGACCACTTATGATCATCCATTTATATCAATTTAAGGAAAGGAGTGTTAAATACAAATGATAATAATGCACAGTAAATTTTGTTTAATTTTAAAATTTCTTTCCTACCAACTTGGGAACAACATGCATAAACAGCAATGAAAAGCTATTAAGATATATACAATGTGTGTACGTGGTTGTGTTTTTATCCACAGACACATGCACACACATAAAACTACAACATGGAAAAGTACCTCTTCAGTTAAGTTGCCATGAAGAAGTGCTTCCACGTGCATACGGGATAAAAGCCTGGGTATCAATTCTTCAACTCTTTCAATAGTAACCTCTGTAAAATTGAAAAATATTAATAACAAATAAGTAAAGTAATAACAATTATCATATTAATGCTTTATTTCTTTATTTCTAGTGCAGTGTTTCTCAACATGTGTGCCACGGCACATCAGCGTGGGCGCCTCCGTAGCCAGGTGTGAAGGAGCAGCAGTGCGTAGCACACACTTCTTGATTAGACCGGGGTTCGAGCCCGTCACCACCAAATACGGAGGATGCGGAAAGGTCAGGGAATGACCACTGCATATTCCCGGAGCAATATGGCCTTAGTTGCTAATGCTCCTAAAAACCAAATAACCAACCAACCAACATTAGCGTGCAGCAAGTATGCTTCAGGCGTGCCACAGAAAATGCAAATAAAAAAAATAATAATAAATGCAAGTTTTATAATAAAAATTAATTTAAATAAAAGATGTTTATTTATGCTGCACTGGTCCCAGCCCCTTCCAGGGTTAATGAGATGTCGCATTCTGATTCCTAGTAGTAGATCTGTTCACCTTTATTCGTCCATTCTTATCACTTCAGAGTCTCTCCCAGGTACCCTGCAGTTGTATAAGCGAAACCTGTAAGCAGCATAGTAAGAAATTTCCTTGTGTGTTTTATAAGTACAAAGGGTACTAGGAAAGTTTTGCAATATGACGCAACAATGAATCACAGGAAGCTGCTTGTTGCTGCATGTTGAGACATGTTCATACATGCATAGTAGCCACTGCGCCAAGTCGATGGGCTCAGTTATTCATTAGTAGTGAGAGTGTAAAGTGCTTGCGATGGCATCGTGGTCACGAAATGAGATAAGGACAGTTTTGCGGTATAATTTCGTGAGTGGTTTAACCATAGACCAGTGCTTAGAAGAAATGACTCTTGCACTAGATGATGATTGTCCACATCGTACAACGATATTCAAGTGGTATAGAGAATTCCAAAGGGGAAATTTCACTCTGGAGGATTCTGAGAGCCCGGGAAGGCCACGAACGTCAGTTACGGAGGAAAACGTTACTGCTGTGAGGAAAATGCTTGACGAAAACAGGCGAGTGACCTACCAACAGATAGAGGATACTTTGGGCCTAAATGCACCAGCAATTCGTTCGATTCTGCAAGATCATTTGCACGTGAAGAAACTTTGTTCTCTCTGGGTGCTGCATCAACTGACTGAAGAGCAGATGACACGACGTGTGACTTGGTGCCGGGAGATGTTAAAAAAGTTTGATAAGGGACAATCTCGGTATGTGAACAACATCGTGACAGGTGACGAGACTTGGCTGTACTATTACGATCTGCCGACCAAGGCTCAAAACAAAGTTTGGGTCTTTGATGATGACGACACACCCGTAATTGTCAGAAAATCCCGATCTGTAAAGAAGAAAATGATAGCTGTATTTTTCAAATCGAGTGGAATTGTGGAACGTGTCGTTTTGGACACGCAGAAGACAGTCACAGCTAAGTGGTATACTGAACAATGCCTGCCTAAAGTCATTGGATCTATGAAGAACCTGCGGCCAAAGTCAAGAATGGACACCTGGTACCTCCATCACGAAAATGCTCCAGCTCACCGCGCCAAAGCCTGCACCGAATATTTGACCACGACAGGACTGAAACTTCTCGAGCACCCTCCCTACAGACCAGACCTTGCTCCCTGCGACTTTGCACTGTTCCCGCATGTGAAAATGAAGCTAAAAGGGAGGCGGTTTTCCAGTGATGAGGACCTTCTACGGGCTTGGGAAAACGAGTGTGCTTTACTCCCTAATGAAACTTGGCAGAACTGGTTTAAAGATTGGTTTCGGAGGATGGAGAGGTGTATTGAATGTAGAGGAAATTACTTTGAAAAAATTAAATAAACAAAGCTGTATTGCAAAACTTTCCTAGTACCCTTTGTACTTTTTGTGTTTTTATCTCTAAAACGTCATATTCAGTTAATTCGTATAGAACAGGTATTTTCATTAATTGTATTAGTATATTATAGAAGTAACTTTATTTTTTTTTAGAAATTATTAGCAATGGATAATTTTTAGTTAAAGGAAATCAGAAGAGGCAACTTGATAACAATGAGCTTGGAGAAAAATGACAAAAACAAAAACGAGCAACTATCAACATCAAAAAAGAAGAAAACATGTCAGAAATATGATGATGATTATTTGGTAATGGGATTTTCATATGCTGGTACCCAAGATTGTCCTCAACCTTTACGTGTGGTATGTGGTTTAAAATTGTCGAATGAATCAATGGTGCTGAGTAAATGGCAGCATAATTTTTCCATGAAACACTAGAATTTATCATCCAAAACTATGGAATATTTTAAAAACACTGCAGGCCTTTACTAAAAAAAGGGTGTAGAATTTTATAGTAGGGCTAAAATATCTGATAAAGTGCAAGAAGCCAGCTATTTAGTAGCTGAACTGGTGGCAAAAAAAAAAAAAAAAAAGAACAAAAGAAATCTCACCTGATTGCAGCAAGTTTGATTTTACTAGCATGTGGGTAATCATGAAAAGTATTTTGGGAGAAGAAGCTGGGAAAAAAGTAATGGCAGTACCACTTTCAAACAGCACAATTAGCAGGCACATAAGAGAAATGTCCGATGATACTGAAGAACAATTTGTTCGAAATATGAATAATTTTGGGCGATTGTTTGGCATTGCAAGTAGATAATTCTGCAGATTTTAGTGGAAAAGCCCAGTTAATAGCATTGGTCAGGTTTATCAAAAACCACACAATTATTACCCCCTCCCCCCTTTTTTTTGTGACGAACTCACTGGAAGAACAACCAACCATGATATTTTCGAAGTAATGAATAATTATTTCCAAAAGTGTAGTATATTATGGAAGTAGCGTATTGGCATTTGTACCGATGATTCTCCCACGATGACGTGAGCATTAAAAGGCTTTGTAAACTTAGCAAAATGACATAATTCAAATATTATTACAACACACTGCTTTATACACAGAGAAGTTCTAGTAGCGAAGTGAGTCGTACCTGGTTTAAATTTCTGTTTATACTCCGGCACGACAACCAAGTCAGTAGAGTTTACAATAAATCGTAAATACAAATATTTATCGTATTTAGTAGTCACGGGCTTGAACCTGGGTCCACTCAAGGAACGTGTGTTATGCACTCTCGCTCTTGACCACTGGGCTACGTCACAACTTGTACTTGATCAAGTGGTTAAAAGGATCAATTATATCAAAACTAGCCACAAAAAATACATATTTTTGGAAAATTCTGCGAGGAACTGGAGTCTGATCATTTTTCTGTAATAATGTATATTGAGATTTGGTGGCTATCAAAAGGAAATGTGCTTATGCATATGAACATGTTGCATGATGAAATGCTCATATTTTTTCCACTATCAGAATTGTGTGATTATTAAAGTGATGAAATTTGGTACTGTAAATTAGCTTTTCTAAAAGATTTATTTGCATTGCTTAATAAATTAAATATCAGTATGCAAGGCCCAGAGGAAAATTTACTCACTTCTACTGACAAGTTGTTCGCCTTTAAAGAAAAGTTGAGTATATGGACAAAATATGTAAATGTAAAGAAAAAGAAAAAAAAAAAAAAAAGGAATGTGCAGACAGTCTGCAAGAGTAGCTCATGGTGTCTTGTCAATGATATACAGGAATTTTTCTAGCAGGGATAAGGAAGTGATTATCTCCTTGTATAAGGCAATGATCAGGCCACACCTTGATTACTGTATACAGGAGGCCTCATTTTAAGAAGGATGTAGAGCTGCTGGAACAAGTACAGAGAAGGGCAATAAGATTAGTGAATGGAACAAAGGGTTGCTCTTACAAAGAAAAGCTTAAGTTTTGCAAATTACAGTGTCTGGGGGACTAGGCACCTGCGAGGTGATCTGATTGAGGTGTATAAAGCCTTGAATGGTTTGAGCATGCTCATTGCTGATGGGATTCTTCCTCTTGCTCAGAATAATCGCCTGAGTGGGCATAAATTCAAATGGAGGAAAGGCAATTGCAGGATAGTGTGGAAGTTTGCCTTTAGCCAGGGGTGGTTGATTGCTGAAATAAACTTCCATCTGTCATTATAGAAGTTGATAGCTTAAATAGATTCAAGGCAGAACTACACAAACATTTGGAGCAAGTGGATGGATGAAATGAAGTTTTCTTTTTTTTTTTTTTTTTTGGTTGATGCTAAATAAGCTTCCTTACTTGCATCATGTGCCTTTACTAATGCTAATTTTTTTTTTTTTTTTTTTATGAAAACCCAAAACACGAAAGGTATCAAAACCTATAGTACTTAGTACCGTGCATGGGTTGAAGGAGAAGTATGGGGGGAGGGGGATGCCGGAAACTTTGCTCTAGAGACTAAACATGGGTTTCACCACTTCAAGCCTCCAATAAGCAAAGTGGTGGTATTTCACCGGTTGATGAAAGTCATCTACCACCTACAATGTTTCCCTTGACTACAAAGACGAATTATACTAAAATAATTAATGTAATAAGCGAAACATTAGAGCTGTTAAAGACAAAAATTGAGCATTACTTTCCATCCTATGATACCAAAAAAATATTTGTGGGTATTTTTTGGTATCAAGAAACAAGAAATTTGCAACAAGAAACCTTTCAATGTTAGAAATTAATTTGCAAGAGGAAGAAGAATTGGTTGAGTGACCAATAGTGACCAGTTGCTGTAAATTCACTTTAATAATGATAATATTAGCAAATTTTGAATATTAGCAAATTAAAATATTAGTGAAATTCAAAATGAATATCCACGAATTTCGGAAAAGACAATTAGAATTTTATTGCAATTTCCCACTTCCTACTTATGCAAAACAGGGTTTTCTGCTTTAAATGAGATTAAATAAATGAAGAAAGAGACTAAATTCAGAAGAAGAGGAGCCGACAGTATTCACAATAACTGACAGAGGAGCAGCCTATTCACAATAAATCCTTGTATTAAAAAACTGTGCACGACTCATCAAACACAACCGTCTCACTGATTAAAATGTTATAATTGTATATTTGTTTGTTTTTATATTTAAATATGTTAATTTTTTACATATCTTCTTTTAAATTTCATGTACATCCTTTTAAATAATTTCTTTTCTTTTAAATTTCATGCAATTCATGTATTCAAAAAAGAACATTAAAATAAATAATGTGTATCTTGAAGTACACCCAACAGAAATAACTTCCAGTTTGTGAATATGTAAATTAAATAGTGATTGTAGTGTGCTGCAAAATTTTAGCTTCTTTAAAATGTGCCGCAACAACAAAAGGTTGAGAAACACTGTTCTAGTGCAATATAAATTACAGTAACACATCAGTACAAAAAATGGTAACTTACAAAGAAAGAAAGAATTAAATAAAATTAAATAATTCTGTTTCATATTTTCATTTCATGAAACGGAGAAATAAGAGACACTCCCTGGCATACAAAATACCTAGCTCTCTTTCTCCACTACCCGGAGTGTAACACCACACAGTTAGTACATTTCTCTGGAATTACTGTTACCCATATGCAGTACTCTGCAGTTGTCAATATTAAACTCCAGTCAGCACTTCTCAGCCCATCTGCCCAACTTTTCTAGACCGTGTTGCAGTAGAAAATACTGTCATTAACAACCTTGCCAACCTTTGTATCATCTGCAAACTTTGACATTAAATGTGATATACCTTCACTGATAAATACAGAAAACAACAATGGGCTCAACACTGAACTCTGGGGTACTCCACTAACAACGTTAGTCCAAGAAGAGCAGTGTCCACTGCAGGGCCGGCCTTAGGCAGATTGGATTGATTTGACCCAAATGGGTCCCGTGCGTGGCAGAAAGATTAAAATTGAACAAAAACCGGAAGAATAGATGAAAAAAAAAGAAAAAAAGATAAATGAAGAGAAAAAGCAGAAGGAAAAAAATTTTTTTTTATTAAGTTTAGTTAAAGAATTGATTTTAAAAAGTATTTAAATTGCATGTGGCTCATGTGAAAACCGGAACAATGACTTTTTTTAGAAAAATATGATTATATGTCTAGAAAATATGATTAGCATTTTATCAATGAGTACAAAGGACAGAGAAAAATAGTTTTCATTTTTTTTTATCTTTTTTTTTTTTTTTTTTTTTCCAATTCATAATATGTGAAAAACAAAGTCTGTATAATTTATAAAGGTATGGTATTTTGGCCATTATCTATGGCTAATTATTATCTCAGGCCAGTTTTTACACATCCCTTGAAATATATAAAGTAATTAATTTTCATACATGTATACTCCACCTTACGTATGGGCCAGACATGTATGAAAATTAATTACTTTTGTCTGGCACCCGGCTCTATGGCCGAGCAACCTGGCTCGCCCTGCCAAACGCAATACACATCACTATAAAGTTGTTTAGTGATATTGGTGTTTATATTTGAATAATTTTGCTCCTTATGTACGTAAGTAAAATTTACCGTATTTATCGGCTTATAAGACACTTTTTTTCCTTGTAAATACCTTAAAAAATTGCCCTGCATCTTGAAAGCCAAAAGTGGCAATACAGTATATGCGCAAAACCGAGAGTTAACATATAGTTAACTACTATACATTAGTACACTTTTCAGTAATTACCAAGCTGACGTTGGAGTAACAATTGAATTCCAGTTACACATTTAAGCCCTAATCAACGGCAGGTGCATCAAGAAGGCAAAATTATGCTAATCGGATTTAAGCTAAAAGTAGTACAATATGCTAAAGAACACGGGAAGAGAAGAGCAGCAGAATGAAATTTTGGACAACCGCCTACTGATATGATTTGTCAATGGAAGAAGCAGGAAATTTTATTAGAAGAAGCTGGTAAAGCACAACTTTCATAAAATTCCACCTAAATGGCCAAATTTGGTTGGTTGGTTGGATTTTATTGGCGCATTAGAAACTAAGGCTATAATGCACCGCCAAATTTAGAAGAAAACTTGTGTAGCTGGATAATGAAGATTAGAAACGTGGGTATTGCAGTGAGTAAAGAGTACGCATGTGCGGCTTGTTGGAAGTTCAGTATTTCTTAGCTCCATCCTCTAATGAAATTTTAGTGTTCATAATGAAAGAACAGTTGTTATATTTTATATGATCAAGACGGTCAAGATCTTATCTCCATGAGGGTTAAATCAGCTTGCTAAAAAAGTAAAAGGTAATTTACTTTTTTTTCAAATTTTGATTGATCATACGTTAACTCTTTTTAACTCTCTGTGTTATGTTTATTCTGCATATGCCTGCAGAAGGACAAAGACTATAGCTTGTCAGTTAAACCTCCCGCCAAGGTCAAAGCTACTACAGGGTTTACCTTCTGTCTTCCCCTCGGTTTGTGGTCAGCCCTGAAGCAAAAGGTTAAATTTAGATTGCGCTCACGGGTTTGGAAAAAGAATACACTGTTTATTGCTATACAGCTTAGATTATCACAACAGTTTTCTTCAGTTACAAACACACTTGTGATTAAATTCTCATATTCGTAAAAAACTGACTGCTTCTCCCCAAAATTATCTGGGTAACTATCAAAATCAATATGAGTGAGAAAGAAGTTCAAAATCTTGAAAATGAACGTGTAAGCTACTCTACACGATCCAGGAGCGAAGCTCCCTCTGCTGCGGAAGAGATAAACAAGCCCTCCAAGGATAATTGCGAGAAAAAAGAGAGAAGTAGAATGATATCGGCTACAGATTCTCCAACACCTAAAGACACAACTGTAGAGGGCGGAAATGAGTCCTGCAGCGATTCAGAATGCAAAGAACCTAAAAGTCAAGTGCCTAAGCATCAAGATCCCCCAATAACGGGTTCTCCGATTGATCAGGTCAGGACAATCAGAGTGTCCTTAGAGAAATATATGGCAAAGCAATCGAGCAGGATCACTGCTGCCATCAGGTCTGATTTAATTGGTATCTTCAGCAAAATGGAGACAGTGGTTTTAAACCTCCATGTAGAACATGAAAGATTAGAAGCCAAAATTGACGTCCTTACACAGGAGCGAGGAAATCAAATGCAACAACGCCCCCGCTCCTTCGCAGAAGCGTTGAGGAATGGTGCAACACAATCAACTACCAGTTTACCTGAAAAAGTACAAGATAAAAGGATAGCCAAGAAGTCTGAGTTGCATGTAATTATAATTAAACCAGCTGAAGATGCAAACTGGAAACTAGCGATGCAGTTAAAGACGCCTTAACAAAAAATATGAAGAACCAGATGAAAACCGTCAGAATTAAGAGCATCAGGAAAACCAGACACCCAGGAGTCATAATTGAAACTGGTACCAGGGAGGAGGCATTAACCATCTTAAATAACACAGAAATGACCAACTATGGATTAAGAGCTTAAACTCCCCAAAAAAATGGGCCGTCGATTATACTTTTCAATATAGACCAGAATATGACCCCAGAGGAACTCAAAGAAGAGATCTACCATAAAAACTTGAGTATGTACAAAGGGTACTAGGAAAGTTTTGCAATATGACGCAACAATGAATCACAGGAAGCTGCTTGTTGCTGCATGTTGAGACATGTTCATACGTGCATAGTAGCCGCCTCGCCAAGTCGATGGGCTCAGTTATTCATTAGTAGTGAGAGTGTAAAGTGCTTGCGATGGCATCGTGGTCACGAAATGAGATAAGGACAGTTTTGCGGTATAATTTCGTGCGTGGTTTAACCATAGACCAGTGCTTAGAAGAAATGACTCTTGCACTAGATGATGATTGTCCACATCGTACAACGATATTCAGGTGGTATAGAGAATTCCAAAGGGGAAATTTCACTCTGGAGGATTCTGAGAGGCCGGGAAGGCCACGAACGTCAGTTACGGAGGAAAACATTACTGCTGTGAGGAAAATGCTTGACGAAAACAGGCGAGTGACCTACCAACAGATAGAGGATACTGTGGGCCTAAATGCACCAGCAATTCGTTCGATTCTGCAAGATCATTTGCACGTGAAGAAACTTTGTTCTCTCTGGGTGCCGCATCAACTGACTGAAGAGCAGATGACACGACGTGTGACTTGGTGCCGGGAGATGTTAAAAAAGTTTGATAAGGGACAATCTCGGTATGTGAACAACATCGTGACAGGTGACGAGACTTGGCTGTACTATTACGATCTGCCGACCAAGGCTCAAAACAAAATTTGGGTCTTTGATGATGACGACACACCCGTAATTGTCAGAAAATCCCGAACTGTAAAGAAGAAAATGATAGCTGTATTTTTCAAATCGAGTGGAATTGTGGAACGTGTCGTTTTGGACACGCAGAAGACAGTCACAGCTAAGTGGTATACTGAACAATGCCTGCCTAAAGTCATTGGATCTATGAAGAACCTGCGGCCAAAGTCAAGAATGGACACCTGGTACCTCCATCACGATAATGCTAGAGCTCACCGCACCAAAGCCTGCACCGAATATTTGACCACGACAGGACTGAAACTTCTCGAGCACCCTCCCTACAGTCCAGACCTTGCTCCCTGCGACTTTGCACTGTTCCCGCATGTGAAAATGAAGCTAAAAGGGAGGCGGTTTTCCAGTGATGAGGACCTTCTACGGGCTTGGGACAACGAGTGTGCTTTACTCCCTAGTGAAACTTGGCAGAACTGGTTTAAAGATTGGTTTCGGAGGATGGAGAGGTGTATTGATTGTAGAGGAAATTACTTTGAAAAAATTAAATAAACAAAGCTGTATTGCAAAACTTTCCTAGTACCCTTTGTATCTACTGGACGAGACTGCGGTAGAAGACATCAAACCAAAATACAGAACTAAAACGAAATCACCGACACGGGTTAATTGGATAATTGAACTATCCCCAAGAGTGTGGCAGCTTGTTGAAACCCAAAATAGAATTTATATTGGCTGGGACAGCCATAGGTTTAAAGAGCACATATCGGTTCCTAAGTGCTATAGGTGTCTCCGCTTTGGGCATACGTCCCATACCTGCAACCAGCGTGAGACCACCTGCGGCCACTGTGCGCAAAAGGGCCATGTTTTTAAGAACTGCCCCAACAAAGAACAGTCTCCAACCTGCGCAAACTGTAAGACAGCTAGGGCACCACACGATCATTCGATTCGTGATACAAACTGCCCAGTATACAAAAAAGTGAAGAGCCTTTACCAAATGAGAGTAAATTATGGATAGATGCCCCACAAGAAACAGACGACAAGAGATCAAGTTACTGCAACTAAATGCGCAAAGAGCGAGAGTAGTGACAGACCAGCTAAAGATCAAAGATGAGGAAAATCAAATTGACGCCATGATGTTGCAGGAACCCTACGTTCACTCTGGGAATGTCGTGGGATATCCCACTTCATATAAAATCATTCACTGCACGGAAGACCATCCATGGGCTGCTGTTGTTGTGAGGAGTCCAGAAATAACAGTGACTAAAATTGCACCATTATGCACCTCCATCAGCGCCTGTGCGCAAATCATGACATCTCTCAGGTCCCTATATCTTCTCTCACTATATTCTCACCCTGGTGAGGATATTACTACTGCAATCTCCATCATCCAGGAAGCACTCCATCTTCTCCCAGGTGGGCAGTTGCTGATAGGCATGGATGCTAACTGTCGCTCAGCACACTGGCATAGCCTTACTCCAGACAGAACACCAACCAGAAATGGTACAAGACTTGAAGATTACATAATTTCGTCTGGTCTGCGGATCCTGAATCGTCCAGGTCACCTCTCCACCTTCAGCAGTTCCCTCTGGGAGAGCACAATTGATGTCACTATAGCAACACCTGACATTCAAAGTAAACTTATGAACTGGGCTGTTCAAGAGTCATGGACGTCAGACCACAGAGCAATCACCTTCTCTCTCGTTCGTTCTGTGGAACGTGCACCACCAATTCCTAGAGACATAGTGAGATACAACACCAAAAAAAAAAGCAAATTGGGGCCAATTCCAAGGGGAATTGGTCAAGTTTCTTCCGGAAGACATTCCACTACCTATTACACTCACACCTGAAGAAAGCGTTACCAAGGTAACAGCTGCCATTAGGAGTGCCTGTGATGCTTCCATCCCGCGTAGAAGACAATACAGGTACGCGGTCCCCTGGTGGAATGCAAATTTGCGAGATCTAAGAATAAGAGTCCACCTAGCCAGGAAGGTATTTCAACAAGCCCGTGTACACCTTCCCCCGAGAGAAGTAGCTGCAGCACGGGAGGCTTACCGTGTGATAAGAAATGCATATTCCAAAGAAATATGCAGATGTAAGAAAGAGTCATGGCAAACTCTAGTTTCCACAGTGGGAAATGGCGATCCATGGGGCATTGTATTTCGGATCATTACAAACAGGCTACCCAGAGGTGAAGTTTTGGAAACCACACTCAGGCCGGATGGAACCTCGACATACTCTTGGTCTGATTCTCTCAACAACATATTGGACAATATCTACCCAACTGATGATTTGGTACCGACACTGGAGCAACAAGAAATCATTGACAGGAACAGGGCATACATATCAGATACTAGTGAACCACTCTTCACATCCCTGGAAATGAATATGGCCTTGGCCAAAACGAAGGAGGGTAAAACCCCAGGCTTGGATTTGCTGGAAGTTGACGTAGTAAAAAAGTTCGCAGAACACTATCCTATAACTCTCTTAAGTTTATTTAATAGATGCCTAGCTGAAGGAACATTTCCTGACTTCTGGAAAATTTCAACCCTCAAGTTAATCCTAAAACACCCGAAAAAACCACCTCAAGTACCGACTTCTTACAGACCAATAGCCCTGCTTCCTGTTTTGGCCAAACTCCAAGAACGTCTTTTGCTCTCCCGTCTCACCGACTACTACAAAAAGCAACAATTACCATCTCCGCATCGATTCGATTTTAAAACAGGCTGCAGTACAGAAGATGCTATCCACAGATTAATCTCTCTAGCTACCCAGACAGAATCCAAATACTCTCTAGCCATAATGGTGGACTTTCCGGGGGCTTTCGATCGACTATGGTGGCCCAGCATACCTCAAAGACTTCGGCAGGCCAAGACGTCCAGCAGTCTATATAACAGTATAAATTCCTACCTCAGCAATAGAACAGTGCAGGTAACCAACAAATACCAAACAGTCACCAGGAATATACTGCGAGGCTGTCCTCAGGGCTCTGTTCTTGGGCTGTTTCTTTGGTCCATTGTCTTGGACGAGTTCCTGGGGATGGATCTCGGCGAGGTCAAGCCCCTGGCCTTTGCTGATGATCTCGTACTCGTCGTTCATTCTAGTACAAGAGCCACATTGGAAGTACAAGCCAACTTTGCACTGGGAAAACTTCAAGACTGGGCTGCCATGCACAAATTAACAATTTCCAGTGAAAAAACAAAGTCAATCCTTCTAAAAAGAAAGCTCCAAATCCGACGGCCACCAGTGATGAAATTTAACAACACCCCAATCCGTCTCTACACAGAAATCAAGTATCTGGCCCTGTATCTAGACGCCAACTTATCCTTCCATCCCCACTTAAAATACCTGTCAGCTAAAATCCGAAAATACACTGCAATGATAAGGCGGATTAGTAGAGCGGATCGGGGCCTAAAGAATAAAGCTCTATCACTAATATATAAGGCAGTATATGTCCCGATTATGTGCTATGGAGCCTCCATCTGGTGTGAAAAGGCAATCCTGGGAAGGAACAAGCGCAAGCTTGATTCCATTCAAAGATTTATGTTATTATCGGTTACCAGGGCGTGCTGTACTGTCAGCACCCCTGCATTACAAGTCATTGCAGGATACTTACCTATCTATCTGGAAGTTGTCAAGAGGGGTCTCTTCCAGCGCCTGAAGAAGGGAATCCCAACGCAACTGTTAAACCTGCAATTGAACCATGCAAATGACCCTAAGAAGGAAAGAAGAAAAATTGCAGACCACCTACAAACCCCTGGCAAGAAACATGGGACACAATGCCTAAAGGAGTAATCACCAAAAGGTTTATTCCCTCAATTAGTCGGACTTCCCCAAAGCCTCCTCCCTGGTACTCGCCTGAATTGCAAGTCACCTTCCTGCTTACAGGCCATGGACCGTTCCAGCAAAAACTAACAGTCATGGGAATAGAAAATAACCCATATTGTCACTGTGGTGAAGAGGAGTCCTGGGAACACCTTATGTACGAGTGTCTCACTTACGACAACGCCAGACTTCAATTTCTCACAGAGATTCAAGGAAACCCCCGCAATCAGGAGTCAACTTTACTTCAAGAAGAGGCCACATACCTAGCCTTAACACGCTACGCTCAGGCTGTTTTCAATTGTAGAAGAGCAAGACTTACGGAACTCAGGGCAGAACAGAATAACGTGCCACCCCTGTGATCCCCTACTGGGATAGGATAATGCAATTTACCCTGGGTGCAGGATACTCACAGGAGCACCTGCTCCTGTAATTTTCAACTCCCTTCTCCAGCCTCTTCCTTAGAGTGGACTGCCTTCCCTCTTTGGTCCCCTCCAAATACTGTTCCTCACATTTGACCTCTTCTTCTCTTACTCCCCCCATATGCTCTCTTATCTTTTTATTTTTTTATTTTTTTTTTTACAGCCTCAACTTTTTTTTTTTTTTATTATTATTTTTTTTTTACAGCCTCAACTTTTTTTTTTCACTCTTCATTTTATTTTATTTTTTTTTTTATTATTTTCATTATTAATTTTATTTTTTATTATTTTTTTTATGGCTTCTGCCAGGAAGCTCAGGCAACCCTGGCAGAGGCAGCCAGAGTATAATGGGCAGCCTGGCTCACCTCCCAGTGGTTGTGGCGGGCAACATGGAGTCCCAGTAGGGGCCCCGCGGCCAAGCAGCCAGACACAACAACAGAACAAAGCACAATACTACATTAACCACACATTACACTTTTTTTCTGGCTGTGCAGTAGTTCTGCATTTCATCACAGAGTACATATGGTGCAGATGTGGGAAACCACTGGTGGCGCCTGAACCTAAATACTATGCCACTATGCAGTGAGTACTAAAATGATAATAGTAGAAGCACAGAATAGCCCAGAGAATGCCTGCCTCGCAGTTTTAACTTGTTGTGCTGATGGGACCAAACTTCCACCAATGTTAATTTTTAAAATAAAAACTTTACTGAAAGATAAACTGCCAAATGGAATACACGGACTTGTACAACCGAAGGGATGGATGGATGGATAAAGAATAAATCAAAGATTGGATTGTAAAAGTTTGGTCCATGCATCCTGGTGGACTACTGCATAAAAATGCACTACTAGTATGGAATCAGTTTAGATCACATAGGACTGAAAACATCAAACAACTGGCTGAAGTGATGAACACAGAATTGGCAGTAATTCCAGGTGGTTTCACTTCCCAGTTATAGCTGTTAGATGTCAGCATCAATAAGCCTTCGAGAATAACATGCGGGAGCAATGGTATAAATAGATGATAGATGGGAACAATGATACGACGCCTATGGGAAGATGAAACGTCCATCAATAGCACAAGTGTGTGAATGGGTGCTGAAATCATGGCATGATGTTAAGACTGAAATTGGGGTCAAGTCCTCTAAAAAATGTGGTACAAGTAATACAAATGGATGGCACTGAAGATCTTTTATTGTATGAGAGTGACAGTGATACTAGTGAAGAGGAATGATTATGATGATGTTCAGGATAATGATGATCAAGTCAGTAATGAATTGAAGTTGAAAATACTAAAATAATAAGAGTAATAATTCTATACCTTTCTTTATTGGCTTTTAGGTTTTATTTTTATTGAATTTTAAATTTCCATTGTATTAACAATAAATATTTTTCAAAAGTTTTTTTCTTAAAATTGCCTTTCCAAAATTAGGGTTCGTCTTCCACGCCACAGCATCTTATAAGCCAACAAATATGGTATTTTATTCATCATTTTATTTATTGAGTTGGAGCTGGAATGTGACACAAACCCAGTGGCATAACTATGCCAATGCAGCTGCAATGGCGCCAAACTTGAAAGGGGCCCATCAAATTTGGAAGACAGATTCATTTCTCATAACGAATATCATTAATAAACGAGCAATTTTTTAAAATTAAATGTAACACATTCTTATCAACCCGGCGACTGGCTGTCCAAGTATTGTTTAGACTGATGCCACGCTTATAGAAATATTAGTAAATAAAATATTGTTGTGAAATATTCAGCAAAACCAGTGTCAAATATAAATAAACTTCACAGTCTGATTTTATTTTAGTGTTGGTGAATTTAAATTTTTTGTGTGTGCCTACTACTTTGATTGTTGTTGGGGGTAATATGGTTTATTTACGATACACAAATTTGTCACATAACAGTCTAGCTATGGTCAGTGTTTTTGTTGTTTTAGCTCCTTTCAGCTAGATTTGCCATACTTTTTTTTGTTTACCTGAAACGAAAAACTACAAGGACTACAAATGAGTTATTACTATGCTAACAAGCGGCACATCTGAAACTGGCCAGTGCATTGGGAGCGACCCTGCCTGTAATTAGCATTTATCCCGGGGTGTTCAGTTGTTGTTGTTGTTGTGGTGGTGGTGGTGTTTTCTGGTGCAACAGCTACTTAGAAAATATTGCACCTCCCAAATTAATTGAGTCATTTATGATAACTGCACAGTGAGCAGTTAGAAACGGTCATACATTTTTATTTGTTTTAAATAGAAAAAGAATTCAGAGAGATTTGCTTTTTTACCTATTATGCTATTCAGAGAGAGAGGTTGCTGTAGATCTGAAATGAAACTAAAAGACATTCGTCGGGCATTGCTGAACAAGTTACATTCAAGGAGTATATGTTTTACTGTAAGTGGTTGCGAGCAGTGCGCACACTGCAGGGATCGTTTCCAGTAAGCAGATAGAGATGTGTGAGGTGAGTGTGACCTATACGAGTTCTGGCTAAGATTTTTTCTTCTTTTCTATTTTTATGAAGGCTAGAAGTCCATAATTGTGGTTCCGGTTTTATTTGGAATAGCTTGTTATTTGGTTGCATTTTCCACAGAAGTGTCCATTGTTCCATAGATGTTCTTCATATATTATGTCTATAATCAGGATACGGGACTAGGTCATTTGTTGAGGATATGATGGAAGGATGCTTTGCAGCATTTTCTGCACATTCATTTCCTGGAATACCACTGTGGCCAGGGATCCCATGAAAAGATAACAGTTTTCTGATGCTCATGAAGACGCATTAGCTTATGTTTTATAAGCTTTAATAAAGGATTTTTAGGTGGGGAAGTGTTTTTCAAAGCTAAATGAGCACTCTGTGAATCAGTATATATTATACTTTTATTTATTGACAGTAGCGAGATGTTTTCCAGAGCAAGCTTAATGGCATGGAGCTCAGCAGTGTAGCTGCTGAATTTGGTTGGAAGTGAAACTGAAACAGTTTTATTAGGGAAGACAGCAGCTGCATCAGCTCGATTGTCAGACTTTGAACCATCAATATAGATCTTGGTAAAATGGGGGTACTTTTGTGAGTGAGCAGTATGTAGTTGTTGGATGTTAATATTTGCTATAGAACCTTTACCCCATTGCTCAAAGTATTCATCAGAAGAAAGTGTGAAGTTAGTCCATGGGGGGATCTGGATCTTTTGATTCTCTGAGGATATTATCAAGCTGAATTGTTCTAGGTTTATTTGCATAATAGGTTTTCCATTGAGAATTATGCAACAGTGGCCAAACAGGATGAGTAGGCAGACTTTTAATTTTAGCTGAGTAGCTCATCAGCAACATCTTTCTTCTGATGCTAAGTGGAGGTTCGTGAGCCTCAATATAAATACTTTGAACTGGTGATGTTCTATATGCACCTAGGGCTATCCTAAGAGAAGAGTGTTGGATGGGCACAAGACAGACCAAGGTGCTCTCCCTAGCTGAGTCATAAACAGGTGCTCCGTAGTCTAGCCGAGATCTAATTAGAGATTTATATAAGCGGAGCAGGGTATAACGATTGGCACCCCAAGATATACTGGAGATGACCCAGAGTATATTCATTTTATTTGTGCAAGTGATTGGCCAAGTGCAACTCAGGTTCGGGATGCATTCTGCACTTGGCGCAGAAATGTATAGCTGTATATTTGTCACCTGACAGTTTGTATCCATTTTGCGCCATCCATAATTCAATGTTATTAATGGATATATATAGGTGCCTCTCAATATAGTTCATATTCTGGGAATGGCAGGATATGATAAGATCATCTGCATAGATATACGAGTCAACGGTGTTTGGAATGCTGTTTGTGATGTTGTTTATTCGTATTGCAAACAGAGTGGCACTAAGAACAGAGCCTTGTGGGACTCCTCCTTCTGATTTGTATGTTTGAGATAAAACCTACTAGTAACTCACTTGGATAGATCTGTGCCGAAGGAAGCTTTGAATAAAATATGATAAATGGCCTCTCATATGAATAGAATGGAGATCTCTTAGGATACCATAGCACCATGTGGTATCAAAGGCCTTCTCTATATCAAGGCATATCATGACGAGATGTTGATTTCTGATGAATGCATTTCTTATGCTGGATTCGGCTTTGGTCATGAGGTCTAGGTAAGATCTATTCTTCCAAAAGCCAAACTGATTATTACTGATTATGTTTTCAGATTTAAGGTACCAGGTGAGTCGATGGTGAACCATTTTTTCCAAAGTCTTACTCGGGCATCTGGTTAGAGAAATTGGTCTGTAGTTGTTAGGAATCAAATGGTCTTTTCCAGGATTAGGTATGGCTATAACATAAGAATGTCGCGAGGAAGTGGGGAATATATGTTCTGAGAATATTCTATTGTAAAAGTTTACAATGAAATTAGTGATTTCTGATTGAGGTGCTGAATCATTATATTGTAGATTCCATCAGGGCCAGGAGAGCCATTTCTTGAGGTCTATATAGATTCTTCCAGTTCAGATATTGCGAGTGGTTGGTTATAGGGAAAAGGACATGTAGTTTTGAAGTTCAGTTTCCTTTTCTCAGCTTCAGCTTTAATTTTTTGAAAAGATGGTTGATATGCAGTTGAGGCGGACAATTCACAATTTCATCAGCAGATGAGATCCCCTTCCCATTCCAATTAATAATAGGAGAAGGCAACATATGATATTCACCATTTAGTTTCTTTATTTTTTTCCTAATTATTCAGGTATCAGTATCTTTATTGACTGAGGAGACAAACTTTATCCACAAGTCTTTTTTTCACCTTCCGCCGGATATAAAGAGCTTTGGCTCTCAGTCTCTTGAAGTTAATAAGGTTGGCAGTGGTGGGATGTTTGCGGAAGGTGTTCCATGCTGTGTTTTTTTTCTCTCTTCACTTTGTTACAATCACCATTCCACCAGTGATTGGTATGCCGATGGTTTCTTATTTGAAACTGTGGGATGGCGGCTTTGCAGCTGTTAGTATCTGCATTGTGATATGATTGGTGACAGTGTCAATAGCAGAAGACTCTATGATGTCATCATCAAAAGATACATGACTGGTAAATTTCCATTTTGTTTTTGTTTCAGTTTGTTCGGAATGGGTGGTTTGAATACTACAGATCAGCGAATAGTGGTCACTGTTTAGAGTTGTTGTTGTGGTTATTTGGTTTTTAGGAGCATTAGCAACTACGGCCATATTGCTCCGGGGTTTGCGGTGGTCATTCCCTGACCTTCCCACATCCTCCGTATTTGGTGGTCACGGGCTTGAACCCCGGTCTAATCGAGAAGCGTGTGTTATGCACTGCTGCTCTTGCCCACCTGGTTACAGAGACACCTACTGTTTAGAGGATTGTCATGTACTGCCCACTCTATAGTTCGGAAGAGGATCAGAGAGCTGAGAGATCTATTGCACTGGTTGACCCAGTAGGAAAATGGATGTAAGTCGGTAAGCCAGTATTCAATAATGTCAAATTCTCTCGGTCAGGTAACATTTCAATAAGTTCACCACGTCCGTCTGAGACCATGGTCTCAGATGAACGTGGATGAGTAAGAGGCAAATAATACACAAACCAAATGTTGTTGTTGTTGTTATTTGGTTTAGGAGCATTAGCAACTAAGGCCATATTGCTCCGGGGATATGCGGTGGTCATTTCCTGACCTTTCTGCATCCTCTGTATTTGGTGGTCACGGGCTCGAACCCCGGTCTAATCAAGAAGAGTGTGCTACACACTGCTGCTCCTGCCCACCTGGCATGAACCAAATGAACTGAATCAGTTAACTCTGAAGTCAAAATTACATGCATAAATTATTGTATTGTATTAATTATGGTTTAAATTCCTTAGAATACAAAAAACCAATATTTTTATTTATTTATTTTTTTTTTTTAACGAAGCTTCTTACAGAAATCAAGCTACAGAAGTAGGCCCCTGGGCACTAGTCTACAGTGCATATTGGACAATCTGGTGCTGTGGATAGCAATAATCACAGAATGACATATTACTTGGGTGGCATTAAACCTTAAGGATTAGGGGGGGGGATTAAAATGAAAATTTTGTTCTTAAATATAACTTGTTCCCAACATCCATCCATCCTTTTCATTTCTGGTGTCTACATAGCTGCATTTTCTGGTGAGGGTAAAAGAATAGGTGACTTTCTTGGAGCTTTTCTATTCCAGTAGAAAATTCTTTATAAGGTTCTTCACATGGTGTGGGTACTGATACCTTGTGATGTTTCTTCATTAGATGCAGAGATTAATTGTTTCATCATTTAGCAATTACATTTGACAATCGGGCAGATAGCGAGCACCTCACATTCTTGACTGCTTGCATATGTTTTTCTGGCATTTTTCCATTCATTAAAGACTTGAATGAAACTAATCTTTGAACATTCAAGTGCAGTCCCCTCTGCTGTATAGCACCCGCTAAATGTGCATTAACAATCATATTACTTCAGAAGTCTGTGAGATCCTGTCTGTTATGCAATTCAAATGAAATAATTTGTGCACTAGGTGGGTCAAATGCCTTTATACTACAAGCCACACACCTCTTCACTATATATATTTTGCACAGATTGTTGCATGTAGCCAAATCCTCTGTGGTCCTAATAAAGTGGAATGAATTTTATTTTATCAAAATAAATTTTTAATTCAAGAAGGAATTTCAGTGAGAAATATCAGCAACTGCCAACTGAGACTTTTGAGTTAGCAGTTGCAGAAAACAGTTGCTTCTATATAAGCTCTCTCTAGGTAAATTAAAGGCTAAAGTATTAGTTGTTTGGATTAATTTTTGCTATTACTTAATACATTTTTAATATATTTTAATAATATATATTTTAAATTTAATTTTGATGAAAGTTTTTTTCTGCAACATTTAGTAAATTTAACAATGGTAATTGTAAATTTAGTAAATTTAATCAATGTTACAAGATAAACACTCATTTCTTCATTAGAAGCTATTGCAACATAAGCAGAAAAGGCTGTAGCCTATTCCCAAGTGCATCACGACTTTATTGCTTGCACTGCCTGTGGCACGTATTCCAGTCAATCTAGTTGCTAACTATAGCTCGACTAATGATTCTTTTCTTTGTTCCTGTTGTAAGCAGTGTACCAATTTAAAATTAAGACTTGGTGCATTGCTAGAAGAATTTGAGTGAATGAAGAAACCAGTTTCTTCAGTCGCTCAATTTACATTTTTATTTAGGTGCTTATCCTAGAGAAAAATGCAACTGTGAGATCATTAGGACTAAATATCTTAATAATTTACCAAGTGGTATATACCCAATCTGGACTATAGAATAGAATAATCAAGTGCAAATTTCTCTAGTTCAAAAAGATTTAGTTCTAATCAAAGATTCCATTGTCAGAGAGATAGGTAAAATTTTTTGTAATAAGGACAGTGGACTAGCTTTGGTGTGCCTGCTTCTTGAGCAACAATTCATGATGTCACTAACAGATTGTCTAGTGATTATTTTCCCTGGAACAGACATTAATCTAACAGGTCTGTAATTACATCACTTTTTGATCCACATTTATGAATTGGGGTATATTCGCACTTCTCCAGTCCATACAGAAATTCCCCGAATCCAAGAATGTTCTCATAATTATGTTAAAGTCTGCTTACCTCCTCTGCTGCCTCCCTTAATATAATTGGATAGATTCCGTCATTCCCAGGTAACTTTTTTATGTCCGTCCTCAACAATTTCTCCTCCACTTTACTTTCAGTTATCACAAAGTCATTTAGCTCCTCATTAGAGCTTTATAAACTTCTGTTATCTCCTTCCCTAAAGAATTCCACTTGTGTGAATGTAGATGAAAGATACCTATTCAACTTGTCTTCAACCTGAGCAGGGTCATCATCAGTTAATTCATAGTCATCAAGTGGCCCAAATTGATTAAACCCCTTCCTTCTACTGTTAATATAAGCATAGAAGTCTTTGCTGTTTTTCTTTGCATTCTTTGCCAGAGACTTCTCATAATCTGCCTTAGCTTGCCTAACTAATTTATATCTACCTTCATAGGCTTCTGTATTAATATATAAATAAATAATTTATTTATAAATTATTTAAATATAAATAATTTATAAACAAATAAATAAATTTTCTTTTATACTCCAGGACAAGATATAGAGAATATGAGGAACAACACCATATTTAGCAGTCATGGACTTGAACCCTGGTCACTAAAAGCACACTCACACTGATAACTCAGCTACAGCGGCTGTTAAATACATCCCGTGCACTTTTCTTCTCTGCCACGTGTCTCAATTATCAAATGCAAAACAAGTGCCTTGAACGGTATTTCTTTGATGGTAAGAAAAGCCTAGTAGCTTCTTTGATTACTTCCGTGAATACCTCCCATTTAGAATTTGCTGGTTGTAACATCATCAGCTGGTCCCACTGCACTCAATTCCAAAACTGTCTAGGACCACTGCAGTCACAAAAGCAAAAGACTTGCTCTTTATCCATGACAGCAGTTATACCTTTAATTAAATTCTACTGTGATCGCTGCCATCCCGTAGGTCTTTAGACTGCAGATTCTTAATGCATAAAGAATCACTGCTGATAAAAGATCAAGAGTACCGCTTCCTCTTGTTGCCTCTCTAACATGATTCTGTAGAAACAGTCAGCAAAGAAATCCACAAAAGTCTTGTGGGTGATCAACTCACAAATTCCAGTCAACATCTGGAAAGTTAAAATACCTCATTATGAGACATTCTGATTTGCTGGCCCACTTAATTTCCCTTTATAGCTGTTTTGCTATACTCATCGGTCATTAGGCCTATACTAGACAAACATTTGGAGCGAGTGGATGGGTGAAATGAGAAGTGTTTTTTTTTTTTTTTTTTTGGCTGATTCTATATAAGCGTGCTTTCTTGCATCATGTGTCTTTACTAATGCTAAAATACTCCTACTCTCAATTTGATTTTTGCAGTGCTTATACCCCATCAAACTGACTCAACAGTGCATCCAGTTGACTTCACCCAAGTCAACTGGATGCACAGCCTTAGCTTTAATATTCTTCTTAACTAAAGAGCATTGTACTCCCCATATTCAAATTCCGCTTCACTTATGTCTGAATGACACCACGTCTGCTATTCCTACAATGTCTGCATTCTACAACTTAATCAATACTTCAAATTTATTTACAGTTCTTCTAGCAGTATTGCAAATGCAAGTATGTATCTACTACCATTGGATATTCACTATGCCCCAGGTCCCTAACAGCAAGGACATGCATGTGTTCTTACTGTTAATTACCCAAACACAGCACATGTATTCATTTGTTCCATGATGACCCACTGTAGGGTTGAAATCTCTGACACCTTGCTTTCCAGGCACAGTATATATACCAATAGTAGCAATGAAGAATCACTTTCACCTCTGCTTCTCGCTCTAGTTAAACTATTAGTCTACTTCCTCCTATCATATCTCGGCAGAATTGCAGACACTTTCAAATTAAAACCTAACTCACGACTCTTTTTCAACATTGCCAATGCATACAACAATATCACCTTTTGTGCCCTTAAAAGATGATATCTGCTCTACAATGTCATCTACTTTTACCCCTAGCAGATATATCTTGATCTTATTCCACCTGTCCTTCTTGTACAACATTTTTCCATTTCCCTGACAATAGAATCACTGACAATAACTAGCTCCTGAGGGGCCAGTGCATTCTGCCTTGAAGATTGCTGCTGTTTGGTCTGATACACAAATAAGCTCAGGCACAGAGTTAGGCACTTGCACACATCTGAAGACCTCTTGTTTATTTCCACAACTGCCGATATTGGTAAGTTGTTCAGAGGGTAGTGATATTTCAAATAACATGGGTCAAAGTAATGCTTGTATATATCTGAAGAATTCTTGTTTGTTGCCACAATAGCTATCGACAATATGTTCACAGGGTAGTGAATTTCAAATGGGTAGAGCTCATTCTAGGGGAAACAAGCTAAAGTAACTTCCAAGAGTGTGTCAGAGTAGTAAATTATAAAAAAACAATTAGTCTTCAATGTGTATACAGTAATATAATTACATTTCGAGAATACAGCTCTAAAATGGTGTTCGCAGGCTGGCCGCCAAATAGTCCACCAGACCGATCATAACTCTCTAGGAGGTGTCTGAGTATAAGCTCACTAGCAAGTGTATAAGCTCACTGCCTCTACTCTGCCAGGTAGTGGCTGGAGGGAGTTCAAGTATTGTGTATGAGAGGGACATTGTTAAGGCAATGTTATGTCAAGGATCTGGGTATATTCTTGCTGTGTGTGTGTGCACCACATCCAAAAACTTCATTACTTCATACGTGTCCTTCCTACCCTTTCTTACTACTGAATACACCAGGAATAGTCAACATAAGAGAACAAATTTATATGCAAAAAGATCTAAATGTCCCAAACACTTCCTTGTTTATTTCACAAATATACATGGTCTCAGTTCCAATCTCAATGATGTCCATTTTGACTTACATTCTGCCAAACCCCACATATTTTTTCTAACAGAATCCCAATTATCAGTTGCTTCAACCACTGCTCATCTCATTTGTCCTAATTATTCACTGTATAATTCCTTTCTCTTAATAACGACCCACCTGGTCAAGATGCTGAGCATTTTGCAATTAATAATGACCTCACTGAGTTTGTTCATTTACTTAACAGAAAACCTGACAATCCTAACCACACATGCTTGATCTTTTTCTCACAAATAACACTACTAAGTATAAGGTTCAGATGAGTGGTCCTCTATGCACCTCAGACCATAACTTTATGATGGTCTCTTCTTTAATGGATCCTTTTTCTCGTGGCCATTCTCAAACTCGTGTTGTTTAGAATTACAAGAATGCAAAATGGGATGATCTGTGAGATTTCTATTTTGCTTTTCTTGTTTGGATTACTGTTTAAAATGTTCCGATGTCAATGTTTGCTCTGATCATGTCAGTGAAAATATTCTTGCAGGGATGAAATCCTTTATTCCACACTCCACCTTAAAATCTTGTCCTTTATCTAACCTTGGTTTTCCAATAAATGTGCTTAGGCTGTTCAAGATAAGAATTTTGCATATTGCAATTGGCTTGCATCCAAATCTCCAGGTTCGTTTTAAGCCTACCAAAAAACTCACAACAATTGTAAAGCAGTTAGTTATTCATCAGTCCAAACTAGATTTTGAAAAGGCTAAGAGTAGAAAAATTGGTTCTTGTCCAAATGGTAGTGGGGCTTTCTGGTCTCTTGCCGAAGCTACTGGTCGCAACTTTTGTCCATCTCTATTCCCGCCTCTGCCAAAACAAGATGGTTGTATTGCCATTTCAACTAGAGCCAACTTTTCTTCTAACTTGCTACTTTTCATCCTACTTTTCTTCTAACTTTTCTAATCTTCTACTTTTCTTGCTACTTTTCATCCTACTTTTCTTGTGTATTGATGATCTTGGTAAACCACCTCATACCATTCCCAGAAAACTCCACTGAATGCCTCCTGTGGACCTCTGTGAAAAGTATGTCAGAAGAATTTTGCTCACTTTTGATACCAAAAAAGTACCTGGTCCTGATGACAGTTTTTATTTCTTCACCTGTGCTCCTGAGCTTTAGGAGAAATGTTGCCTTTCACACTTTCTTATGCCACTGGTGATTTCCCTTCTGTTTGGAAATTTGCTAATATCCCACCACTTCCTAAACAGGTGACAAATCCCTTCCACCCAACTATCATTCCATTGCAGTTACTTCTACTTTTTCTAAAGTGATGGAGAAATCTATTAACCACCAACTCCTAAACTAACCAGAAACCTTCCGTCTGATCAATGATCATCATTATGGATTCCATCAGTGTCGATCAAATGGTGATATACTCGATTATGTTACCCATCTATGGACAAATTCAATGGAAAAGTTTTGTGAAACACAATAAGTTGCTCTTGATATTTCAAAAACGTTTGATTGTGTTTGGTATAAAGGCCTCCTAAATAAGCATCCACCTTATGGATTGCCAACTGTTTTTTGTAAGTGGGTGTTCAGTTTTCTCTGACTACCCACTTCAGGCGATGTTAGATAGCTCTGTCTTTTAATTTCTCCACTACTGTAGGTGTTCTCCAAGGTTCAGTTCTTTCTCCCAATCTTTTCCTCTTTCACATTAATGACCTTCTCCCATTGACCAGAAATCCTATCCATATTTTTGCTGATGATAGCACAATGTAATTCACCTTCCAGTCTGAGAAACCTTTAAACAGCTTCAACTTCTTGAATATCCATTGCCAATTCCCTAAAGGCTGATCTCCAGGTAATTGTTCTGTGAAGCAAAGATAACTTAGTTAACTTCAATCCTTCTGAAACTCAGCCCTGTCATATCTCTTAAAAAGGTTTCTTCTACTTCTATGCTTATATTTGATGACACTCACATTTCTAGACAAGACCACATATCTCTATTATGGATTACCATGAATTTTAATTTGTCTTGGTATAAGTACATCACAAATATTGCTTCCTCTGCATCTAAAAAAAACTGGAGTTTCTCTTTTGCTGTCAGCATTACTTTTCTTACAAACAATTTCTCACTCTGTACAAATCACAAATCTGCCCTATCTTGGAAAGTTGATCCCACATCTGGAGCAGTGCCCCCAAACATCTCTCAGGCTTCTAGATTCCATTCAAAGGAGGGCAGTTAGTTAATTAATGACCCATTTGTAACAAAATCTCTCCACTCTCTGTCTCATAGATATTCTGTTTCTGCTGTATACCTCTTCCATAGATACTTCCATGGGCACTGTTGTTCTAAACTGGCTTCTATAGTTCCCACTCTCTCCTTCAAACTAGTTCGAATACATGCCACAACCAGTAAGCACCCTTTTACTGTGCAACTTCAAATTCATAGAACCTTTCTTCTTCCTCATTTATTCCTTCAACTGCCATTTTTCTGGGACAACTTCCCTTGATACATATTTCCTGAAAATTACAATTTGGAGAAATTCAAGTCTAATGTCAAAAAGCATCTTCTTTTATCATCTCAACATTCAACCCATATATGGTACTAAGCATTATAGGTTCTAATAACTCTTGTGTTTGGGGTTTTCATAAAAAAAGCTATAGCTATAGTGGCTATAGCTTTTTATATATTCTTATAACTTTAAAGCTATAATGGCCTTAAAACATATGTACCATTAAGAAAATATAGTACAAGGAGGATTCCAAGACAGATGAATAAAATGAACTAGCTTGTTTAATATAACAGGAAAAAAATGGCATGGAAAAGAAACAGAGTGATAAAAAATACTGAAGCTTATGCACAGCTACAAATTGATTTGCAAAAATGGCATAGAAATGGTTAGGATGGCAAAAGCAGATTATAAGAAATTGTTGGCTAAGACAGCAAGGAATGGGGACAGAGAATTTTTCTGTTTGTCCCCAGATTGGACCCTTGCATAATGGATGTGGAAAAGTTATAGATAACCATGCAAATGTTGCATATGAATTGAACAGGTACTTTGCATTAATATTTACACAAGACCCTTTATCATGAGGAGAAAATGTGCAAGCAAAGCTTGCACAGTTTCTCCTCAAGATGATATTAGTGATATTGACATTTCAAAGGAATTTCAATAATTTTTGAAATTTCAAAGACTCAACACAACAATAAATTTCACTAAAATTTATTGTTGTGTAAGACAATGGTGAAGAGTGCATTAGAAGATCATTTAGATAGAAATTAAATTTTGAAGGAAACTCAGCATGGTTAGCTATTTTGACAGTGTCACTCATGAGCTGGCGATAGGAAAGAACTTCAACATTGTTTACTTAGATTTCAGGGAAGTAATTGACTAGCCTTGCATGAGAGGCATGAGAGGTTAATGTATAAGTTTCTAGATTGATGGAATCACAGGGAAAATTCTTAGACATATTGCAGGATGGCCGAAAAGAAAGAGGCATAGGGTTGTGATTAAAGCTCCATCCTCACAGTTGGTATAAAATACTCAGTATTCTGTGATTACTTCTCTGAATACTTCCATTTGGGAGCCAGACATGTTGAAAGCAGCTGAGTTGATTTTTTTTATTTATTGATTTGAAATTATTGCTTTTGTATAACATTTTATTTTAATTTAGTAGTATAGTATTTTTTTGTGATTTTCTGATTAATCTGGTGCATTTATTCTTTACTCAGCCTTGTAATTACATAGAAAACCACAGTCAATTTTTGCCAGCATTGAATAGACAGTACCATTCGAATCTGCCGCCATTGTTTTGAACAGGTACTTTGGTCAGGTACTATGTCAAGCATCACGTAGAGGAATATGCTTTTTGCTGCCTCTGATGTTTGCCATAACCTTTTTATTTTATTTTTATTATGAAAGATTCAGTTTCCAACTATTTTAAACATAGATACTAGAAGTTTCTATGTAACTTGTAGCAGTGTAACTAGTGCTACAAGTTATAGCACTAGTTATGTGTTTTAATAATTTAAACTGTCACGTAGATTGTAATGCGTGACAGTAATATTCGTAGTGCTTTTAGAATCGGTGATTTGGCATGGAGAGCTAGCCTGAGAGTTCAAACCACGTGGGTGGCAATAGATAGTTAAATTTATTATCTATTATAACTACTTAGATTTTACAAAAGTAACATTTTAACTTAATATTATAACTTAAACTTGATAGGAAATATGAAATTCATATAATGTAACTCCGTAGAAGAGAAAACTCGATACTGAAAAAAAAATAATAATAATAAATGTATATATGCGGTCCTCTGTTGAGATGGGGCATAATGGTCAGTCTATTTTTGGTTTAATAGACTGACCATTATGCCCCATTAATTTTATTGTAGTGGTTTACATCTCTGTTGGTGATATTTCACATAAATTTGAACCTGGTGCCAGTCAGAGGGGGCGCCGTTAAATTTCTATTTAATTGGCTTTCGAAATTTAATGAATTATTTTATTATCCTTACATTTAGATGTTCTAAATTATCTTAGAGAGTTTCTGCTGAAATATTTTTACTCTTGTTACCCCTCTCTTCCCTCCCTGTTGGCTTGATCGTTTTGTTTAATTTTGACTATTTCACTCTTGTCTTGCCATGCTGCTGGCATTATTTTTATTTTTAATTCTTATTCTAATTTATTTTTATGATTATATTTCAAGCATCACGTAGAGGAATATGCTTTTTGCTGCCTCTGATGTTTGCTATAACCTTTTTATTTTATTTTTATTATGAAAGATTCAGTTTCCAACTATTTTAAACATTATTCAAATATATATATAATTATATCACATGACAGTAGTGGGCGAATTGCTAACACTGCGTCTGTGCTGCCATCCACAGTTCATTATTTGTCTATATAATCTGGTTAAGATTACTTTTGTCAGTAGTGTCGCTTTGCATTGGAGTGCTCATATCTGTTCTATTCTTTTTATTTTCGATGCATCATCAGGACCACCGCTACTCAAGTTCTCTGCATTGGCGATTCGATCTGGGGATCGGGTGGCAGACTGATATTTCGATCGACTTGCCTTTGTGGCGATTTGTCTAGCGACTGAAATGCAGCGATTCTCTGACCTTGTGGTCCTCTGTTGAGATGGGGCATAATGGTTAGTCTATTTTTGGTTTATTTTTGTTTTCTTTTATTGTAATGGTTTACATCTCCGTTGGTGATATTTCACATAAATTTGGACCTAGTGCCAGTCAGAGGGGGCGCCGTTAAATTTCTATTTAATTGGCTTTCGAAATTTAATGAATTATTATTTTATTATCCTTACATTTAGATGTTCTAAATTATCTTAGAGAGTTTCTGCTGCAATATTTTTACTCTTGTTACCCATCTTTTTCCCCCTGTTGGTTTGATCATTATGTTTAATTTTTACTATTTTCGCTCTTGTCTTGCCATGCTGCTGGCATTATTTTTATTTTTAATTCTTATTCTAATTTATTTTTATGGTTATATATATATAGTGTTATTAGTAAGCATTCGGATATAAGATTCATGTTATATTTTTAATTGTATTGAAATTTAACTGATATTACAAAACAGACCAGAGCAGCAAAGCAAAAGGCTCAAGGTAGTGGAAGTGCTGTGCTTCAGAGAACTTTTGAGGGGAGATCCTCTGAATCACAGCCTTTTGAAATGTACTGCTTGTTTGATTTTTGTGGAACTATCAGGAAGATGATATTGCCAAGAGGAATGTCTTTGTGTGTACTCGATGTAAGGTGTGTGAGGAAATGAGGCGTCGACTCAGTGTTGTTATGGGCCTTTATGAGAGCTTGAAGAACAAGGTAGATGACCTCAAAGGATTTAAATTGAGGGGCCAATCAAGCTCTTAGCTGCCCACATCAATGCCAGACCTTGCACTTGAACATCAGGCAACACAGCAGCAATCCTCAAAGCAGAATATGCTGGTCCCGCAGGAACTAGTTGTTGTCGGTGACTCTATTGTCAGGGAAACAGGGAATATATTGTGCAAAAAGGATAGGTGGAACAAGACCAGCTTAAGTATGGCAAAAACTGATGACGTTGTAGAGAAGATATCACCTTTTAAGGGCACAAAAGGTGATATTGTACACGTTGGCACCAATGATATTAAGAGTAAGAGAATGGTGGAATTACTAAACAAGTCCAGGTCAATGTTGAGAAAAAAAAAGAAGCTGCAAGTTAGGGTAAAATTTGAAAGTGACTGCAATTCTGCCCAGACACGATAGCAGGGAGTATATGATGAGAGCCTTCTCAATCAACCCTGGGGAGACTGTGGGGTTAGAATTTTTCTCGCCTGGTCTGTGCTTGATAACAGTAGAGACTGCTTCTACAGGAATGGGATACACTTAAATAGAAAAGGTGCAAGAATATTTGCTGATGCTATTGAGGCAGTGTTATGTGGGTCGAGAAACTGCTGGCTTGGGGGTACACAGACTAATAGATTAACAGTAACCACTGACAGAGGTGAAAGTCATTGTTGCACTGTTTCTATTGGAATGAACATGAGCCTTGAAAACAAAGTGTGAGGGATTTCAGAAACTGCTGGAAGGCATAGGGAAACAGATAAATACATGGGCTGTGCTACGGTCTAAGAATAAGAACATGGGCATGTATATTTGCATGTACACCAATGCTAAAAGCTTAGCAAATAAATTTGATGAATTTGAAATGTTAGTCAAAGCATCAAAGGCAGATATTGTTGGGATACAGAGACAGTCACACAGATATAAAGAATGCAGAATCTGAATTTGGGTATTACAATGTGTACAGAAAGGATAAGAAGAGAGGAGGTGTTATGCTATTAGTTAAGAAACACATAAAATCTACAGAAGTGCAGCAAGTTGACATGGGTGGACAGTGCAGTGTTGAGTCCGTTTGGTGTGATATAAGCACTGAGAAAGCAAAATTGATCTTAGGAGTGTGTTATAGGCCTAATGACTCTGATGAGTATAATAAGAAACTGTACAGGGAAATAGAGTGGGCCAATAAATCAGATTGTCTTATGATGGGGGATTGTCATTTCCTAGATACTGACTGGAAATTGTGAGTTGGTCACTCACACACTAGCAAGGCTTTTGTGAATTTATTAGATAATTGTTTTCTAGAGCAGCATGTTTGGGAGGCAACCAGAGGGAGTAATACACTTGATCTGACTATCTGCAGTGATTCTTCATGCACTAAGAATCTGCAGATAAAGGAACCACTATAAGGCAGCGATCACAGTGTGCTGATGTGGAATTTACTTAGATGTAACTACCATCAGGAGTAAACGGAAGGGTTTTTGCTTTTGTAAAGGTGGCCATGGTGATCTGAGACAGTTTTTAAATTCTGTACAGAGTGACCAACACCAACTGATAATGTAACCAACAACAAATTCTAAATGGGAAACATTCAAAGAATTAATCTGGGAAGCTAAAAGCTTCCCAGATTAGTTCTTTTTCATAGCTTTTCATACCAACTAAGAAACAATGTTCAATGTTTAGGCTTAAATGGATGTTAGATGAACTAATGAGATATGTGGCAAAGAAGAAAAATGCATAGGATAAATATAAATTAGCAGGTGACACATAAGCCTATGGTAGATATAAGCTGGCCTGTAATCAAGTCACAAAGAAGGTTAGGCAGGCAAAGGCAGATTACGAGAAATCTTTGGCAAAGGACGAAAAGAAAAACAGCAAAGACTTCTTCACTTATGAAATCTCTAGAAGGGGATGAATCAGATTGGTCCACTGGATATTGAAGGTTCAACTGTTGATGATCTTGCTCAGGTGGCTAACAAACTAAATGAGAATTTTGCATCTACATTCACACAAGGAGTGATTCAGGGATGGGGAATGCCAGAATTGAACTAAACTCTGGCAGTGAGGTAGATGATTTTGTAATAACTGAGAAGAAAGTAGAGGAGAAATTGTTGAAGATAAACATAAGAAAGGCACCTGGGATGGATGGGATCTATCCAGTTATATTAAAGGAGGCAGTAAAGGAAGTAAGCAAACCCTTAGCCATAATTATAAGATCTTTGGACTCATGGAAGTATACATGGACTGGAGATGTGCAAATGTGACCCCAATTCACAAAGGAGGATCAAAGGATGACACAAGTAATTACAGACATGTAAGTTTAACTTAAATGCCTGTAAGTTAAACAGGCATGCCTTCTTACTTACATGCCTTCCTGACATGTAAGTTTAACTTACATGTTAGGGAAATTAATAGAGGCACTGGTTAAAGAAGAAGTGCTGCAGGATCATCTAAACAAGACTTCACCTATAGTTCGGACACAGTTGGGGTTTGTTAAGGGGAAGTCTTGTGTGACAAATTTTATTGGATACTATGATGTGGACACAAAGGAAATGGGTGCAAAAAAATAATTTTGATATCACATATTTTGGCTCATAGGAAGGCTTTTAATACTGTTGCACAAATAGGAAAAATGGCATTAAGGGCAAGTTGCTACAATGGACAAAGGGATGGTTGATTGGAAGAAGACAGAGTGGTAATCAATGGATACTGCTTTCGTGGACTAATATTATTAGTGAAGTCTCCCAGGGCTCAGTGTTGGGATCATTATTGTTTTCTGTATTTATTAATGATATTGATGAAGGTATATCAGGCATAATGTCTAGGTTTGCAGACAATATGAAGATTGGCAGGGTTGTTAATGACACTAATGACAGTACACTACTGCAACAGGATTTGAATAGTTGAGCCGATGGGCTGAGAGGTGGCAAATGAAGTTTAACCTTGAAAAGTACTGCATATGGGTAGAAGTAACTCCACAGTAATGTATCAACTGTGTGGTACTACAGTCAGGATGGTAGATAATGAAACGGAGCTGGGAGTAATTGTACAGTGAGATATGAAGTTTTCTGAGCAGCACAAAATATCTGCAAGGGTAGCTCATGGTGTCTTGTCAATGATATAAAGGAATTTTTCTAGCAGGGATAAGGAGGTGATTATCCCCCTGGTCAGGCCACACCTTGAGTACTGTATGGAGTTGTCATTTTAGGAAGGATGCAGAGCTGTTTGAACAAGTACAGAGAAGCACAACAAGATTGGTGAGTGGAACTAAGTGTTGCTGTTACCAGGAAAGACTTAAGTTATGCAAACTGCAGTGTCTGGACACTAGGCACCTGTGAGGTGTGTAAGGCCCGGAATGGTTTGAGCAAGCTCAATGCAGATGTGATTCTTCCTCTTGCCCAGATTAATCCTCTGAGAGAACATAAATTAAATTGAGGAAATACAGTTGTAGAATAGATGTGCAGAAATTTGCCTTTAGCCAGTGGGTGTTTGATTGCTTGAACGAACTTCCATCTGTCATAGAAGTTGACAGCTTTAATAAATTCAAGGCAGAACTAGAAAAATGTATGGGTAAATTGGAAAAGTTTTTTTTTTTTTCCTCTTTTTTTTGGCTGATGCTGTACAAGCTTGCTTTCTTGCATCATATGCCTCTACTAATGCTAATGCTGATTTAGCATTTATATTTTTCAACATTATTACATTAATTGGTTCCACTGAAAACAGTTTTTTTTTTTTTATAAAAAACCTTCTCTTTACCCTTGACAAAAGCCCACATCAGTATGTTATGTCATTGCCAACTAGTTTCCTTTACTGAAAGATTCTCAATCTGGTGGTTGTGGCTAATCCTAATCGTAAGACCTTTAAAAATGTTTCTGCGTTAACCATTAGTCAATGATTAAAACTTGGAAATTTTTTCTACCTTCCTAAATATAGTCAAATATTTACCAAAAATAGTTTCTGAACAGATTTTCTTATGTTTTTTCACAAAAATTGTACAGGAGAACCTCTCAGCTGACCTCGCACTGTCTTTTCAACTATTATATTTTTGTTTGAAGAGTGGTGTGGTAAAGGACAAATGCTGATGCTGTTCATTGATAGCTTCATGCTACTTCCTTTTCTTCTCTCACTAATTCAGTAAATATCTAGTCTTATCCAATTTGTTTTGGAAAGATTGTTATCATTGTTTTCACAAAGTCAAAATGAAATCCATTATTCTCTCAAGATGGATGCTACACTGAGGAAGCAAGATACATAGTTTCAAATTTTGCATGCTGTGAAGCATTCAAAATTGAAACTCTGTATCTTATCAGGAGACCTCCAGCCATTTTTTCTACACTTTAGGTTGATGGCTTTGTTTTGCTGGTGTAGAAAGAAATTATCTAGCAAATCAAGAAATGCTATGCTACTAAGTGAATTGCCAATGCACAAGTTCTAATTCATATGTGGAAAGATAAAATCCTTCATGATAAGACATTCTAACTTGCCAGCCCACTCTTTTGATGTGAAAACATCTATGGTGGCACCTACTAAATTTTGGACTGAAGTAAAACCAATTTGTCACAAAAATGTGATGTGGAAATGCCATCATTTGCACTATTTCCGTCTCGTATCTTTGACGAAAATGCAAGATGGAAATGATGCAAATGACATTCACAAATTTCCATAATTTCAGCTGAAAGACAAGATACAATGGATTTCCGATAGCTAAATGTCTCTGGGAAACAGCTTTGATTGAGGTACCTGATCTTGTAGTTGAAATTGAGGGATTAGTGTTGACAGTTAGATCAAATGTTTCTTGCTGGAAAGTAATTAACAGTTTAGGTTCTTCCAATCTGAAGTTAACACTGAAATCACTGCTCATGATCATGGGTATGTGATATGCCACTCATGATCATTGGTATGCTGGTAAGGGTACGGCAACAAAACGAAATGAATGAAGTCAATTATGTCCAGTATGTCACTGTTAGGAAAAATATAGACAACCATTGTATCACTGGCCATTGGGTAACACTTAAGATCCTTGTTCTTAAGTGATTCTCTGCAGCTATTACACATAAGGATTCTGTCAACATCGAAAAATGCCATGCATGTCAATGGTGTATCTTTAGCAGTTGGTTTCTTTGTGTTTTTTTCAAACCATAGACAATTGGAAATGTAATATATACGGAACAGAAATCATTTTTCATAAATATCCTTTTAGGCTTATCATAACAGTACTACGATTTTTAGCGTTTCTCATCAACCATTGAAGTAAAAACGAAAATCAAAATCTTAAAAAGCTTTATATTTAAAATATACAATAAATTTACAGTAGATCAAAAAAATAAATGTGATTTCACTGTTGAGAAAGAAGGCAGAAGCCTTTGAAAGCTTCAGTTATTTTAGCGCTTTTAATCTAGTATATTTTATTGCATTTTAATTCAGTATTTTATTATCATTTTATTTGTACATTCACTGTAAACTACATTTGTTTTATTCTATCTTAATTCAGTATTTTATTATCAGTAACATTTTATTTGTATAATCACATTTATTTTTTTGATCTACTGTAAATTTATTGTAAATTTTAAATATAAAGCTTTTTAAGATTTTGGTTTTCGTTTTTACTTCAATGGTTGGTGAGAAACGCTAAAAATCATAGTATGAATATACACAACCCCAGAGGCCTATTTGAAGAATTATCATAACAGTGGCAAATCAGTTTTGTAAAGGAACTCTACATGTTTTCACAAGATCAGACAAAGAAGGTGCCCAATGTTGTAAGCTGTTTTTGATATGACAATTTTTAAATTTTTTTTTTGTATTACAACAGGTCACCATAATGGGATATTGCCTAGAATCACTCATTACTGCTATCTGTAGCAATTGAAAATGGCATATTTTTCAGAGCTATCACTATCTCTTCATTCCCTATCTATGTAATATTTCACTAAAATTTACTGTGTAGGTTCTTCCACAACTGTATTTTTTTGCTATTTCTATCAAAAACAAGGCACCTGCATGATTAGAACAACTCCAATTAGGATTATGTTCTGTGATAAATGATTTGAATAAACCAATCAGATATATGATAGTACCAACATCACTATAAAATGTCACATCTATTTTTGCATTTATTTCTATGCACTACATGTTTTTATACTTATTTGTTTGCAAATGTCTTATTACATTGTGTTTTCACCATGTGAAATTGAAAAATCATATCTACATCCGGTATACAAAGCAAATATGTAAACTTTCCAGGGTTTACAAAACATTAAAAATGTAGCATATATGTCTTCTGAAATTTTACATCATTTTTCTGAAATTTTACTAGAAGACATCATTAATTAACTTTGTACCACCCAAGTATGACGAAATCATACAATATGTATAATTTCATCAATACAATAATCATACATAGGACAATGCTGCTATCTTACATTCCTATTTTGAAATATAGATTATTATACTGATAGTCACTTTGTTAATGAAGATAAGCAGAAATTTGCAAAATTATTAAAAATTCAGATCCTAACATGGTTTTACTTTATTTTATTTATTTATTATTATTATTTATTTATTTTTTTTTTTGAAAAGAAAAAATATGGAAAGAACTATGTTATGCAAAAAGATGGAAAAAGTTTTATAAACTGCTCTACAACGGCAAGATGGAGAAGGGGCCAAATTGAGTGAAAAATTGGATTCACCATAAATCCAGAGAGATGGCAGCTATGATAATGGCATAATCAAGAGGTACATTTTGGTTTTATGCTGTTTAATCCATTCTGGTAGAGCTCACTCCAAATCTTTGACTGACGTATCGTTTTTCTGTTGCTCACTAAGACAGTTGTAGAATAGATGTGCTGAAGTTTACCTTTAGCCAGTGGGTAGTTGATTGCTGGAACGGACTTCCATCTGTTGTTGTGGAAGTTGATAGCTTAAATAAATTTAAGGCTGAACTAGACAAATGTTTGGAGAGTGACCAGATGGGTGAAATGGGAAGGTTTTTTTTTTTTTTTTTTTTTTGGCTGATGCTGTATAAGCTTGCTTTCTTGCATCATATGCCTCAACTAATGCTAATGCTAAATGTGGAACATCACTATTTGCACTTAGCAAGTGGTGCTTCCTTTTTGATTTTACACATGAGTCATCTTACGTTTGTTTTTTTGGACATTTTGTTAAACATAAAAAAGAAATAAACAAAACTTGTTATTTATACACATGCCTGCCTTGTAGAAGTCATTTGAGAAAACATATGGAAACTCTGCCACTAAGTTCCATCTCTGTTAGGTACTCATGGGTCTTGAAATGCTCAATCAGTTATTTTCATGGGGAAGAGCAATGTTTACAGTAGATTCCTTTGATGTTTGAATGGTTAGTTATGTAAGAACTATCAGCAAGTAAAAATCACTTATGAGCCAGCTCAGATTGCACTTAATTCACTGTTACCAAAGTGGCATATAGTAAAATAATTTTTCAGCTTGTCAAAGAGATCAAAATACATTACCAGAATTGTGAGATGGGCTACAAGTTAAAAATTCTACCCCCCCCAAACAGTTACCAGAAAAATAAGTAATAAAGTTTGCTGAACTAATTTCAGAAAATGACTATTCCTAACTAATTTGCAATAGCACTATACTACCGCAAATATGAGAGATGGATGGCTTAAGAATTAAAATATTTTGCATAATAATAATTCTGTTTGCTATGTTGTTTTCATTTCAAATAAATTATCTCATTGAAGTGAAGGTGAAATTATTATTAAACTCCATCCAAAGGACAACAATCAGGTTATTATGCAATTGCACCTGTTTCTTTCAAACCAACATGAAATGTGCATCAAGTAGTTAACTGTTCAATTCCACACTCAATTAACTATCTTTTCCCTCATATTCCTTTAGCCTTTTGACTTATTTTGTTTGGGAAAACTTTCCATCTGTATTTTCTGAAAACTATAATCTTAACAAGTATTATCTGTACTTTTAATCCTTTTTTCTCCTCCTCCCCCTTTAACTGAGGCAGCCTTTTCTTTTTAATGGTGATCACCATAAAAATAAATAAATAAGACTGTTCCAGTAAAAGCACTTCTGTGTAAAAAAAAAACAAAAAAAAAAACAACATTCTGAAATGGAGTGAGTAGAAAAAAATTTTAGCCAAAAAAACTTAACTGCTTGAACTTAACTACACTACTCAACATGGTCATGAACAGAATGCTATTCTGGACTCTCATGTTAGAGAATTATGCATGGTTCAGAAAACCTGCTTTTTGCTTTACAGAATTATATAGCATAAGTCTGTAAAATTCTGTAAAAATCAGTGCTAGTGATCTTGTTCCGCACAATTTTTCTGTAATCAATTTACAGAAAGCATGTTCTGAACAAAATCTAATGTGTAATTAATTTCAATTAGTAAGCTAAGTTGTGACCTATGAAAACAAGAAATATAACCAAAAGATCCAACTGATTGGTCACAGAAATTTTTCTTTGCAAGTCCTACTCACCATCTATACTGTTCAGCAATTCTTCATTTGACCATACGCGCTCTTCTAAAAGCAAAGATGTATAATACACTGCATGTTGGTGAGGTTGATCTGCATTGAAATTCTTCAAGTCTCGAACATACTAAAAAACAAAATTACATTACACAGAATTATTCCATTTCCAAGGAGTAAATTGCCTAGAAAAACAAATATCCTAATTTTTATTATTATTTTTTTTTATTTAGATTAAAATAAAAAGGCAGTAAGGTTACATTTTAAATTTTACTGCCAAATTGTTTCTAAAGAGATAAAACACCATTACTAGTGAAGTTAATGGCTGCCTCTGATTTACACTTCAGTGATGTACAATGTATTTCATTTGTTCAATGTTCTACTGACATCAATTTCATCTTTATCTAGTTCACTAAATTCTTTATATCTTGAGCATACAAAAACAAAACATAAGAAGCTATGTTATAATATGTCTAAATAAGTGAATTTAACCAAAACAAATTTCCTTTTGGCTATGGTAAAAATAAAAAAAACTAATTATACCATGAAGCTAAAATACAGAAAATGTATGCAACATTAGATTATACTTGGCAAGGTGCAATTTTGCTCTACGATAGCCAAAAACCAACTTAAAAATTCTAAAAATAAAAGAATTAAGGTGTAACTCACCTTTGGCAGCACCAACCAACACACACAAACACATGATTTCCTGTGAAAAAGAGGTGTACCTCACACCCACCAATAAGTGCTATTTCTCAAATAAACCAACTAAAACTAATACCAAAATAACAGTATGTTTTTCTTGTTTTCAAGTAGTAAAATCTTTTTTCTTTTTTTTTTTTTTGTTTGTTTTGTTAAATTAAATTTCAAACCTAACTGCCAAATTATTTCTACAGAAATCAAGGGTGGAATAATACAGCCCAATCTGATAATGGCTGCCTAAAACTGCTCACTGGCAATCTAAAAAGTATTTTCACTTGTTTGGTATTCCTGACATTCATTTCATCCACTTCCCTACAATTTCTACTACATCACAGAAAATCCTCAATTTAATTCAACTATTCTTCTAACTATTTGTGAACATTCTTCTATTTATTTTTATATATATATATATATATATATATATATATATATTTTACAAAGGAATGGATTACAATAAAAATGTAAAAAAGCTTACTGAAGTCTGCTAATATTATAAGTTTGATACCAGTGAGTCCAAAAAACTTTTTCTGTTCATTTCGTCATGACAACCAGACATCAAGGTTAAGATCAAAATGAGTGGCTAGACCATGATTGTGAATGAAGAATGACGATGATGATGAATGAAGAATCAGATCTGTTATATGAAAAGTTTATGGAGGGATAGTGTTGCTTTGGTGGTCTTGAGTGGAATTTACCACTGAAGGTGGCATCAGATATCCTTAATGAAGAAGTCACTTTGGCCAGCGATCAGGGTCAAAAGATAATGCCAGCCAACAACAACAGACATGACTTCAAATAGTTGGTACAGCTGATGTTGAGATGGCACAACAGGGAGTAAAAGCTTGGCATTTAACCAATTGATGAGAAATAATTCCCAGCTACGAGAGGCTGAAGGATGGATTTCAAGATGACAGAGCAGATTAGTGAAACACAGAGGAAGTGAGGTAGAAAATGTCAAAGGCAAAGTATTTCTGTATAGAGTTTTATAAATAATAATAATACATGAGAGTTAAATTGAGCTTCATGAACTGGAAAGCTGTTAGAAAGGTAGAGTGAAGCATGTGCAATGGACTGGGAAGAGAAGTTTAGAATCCACGTGTACACTTAAGAATTTAATGTGGTTAGTAGGAGGAATTACTTTAGACTGGAATCTAACTTATAAAAAAAGAGGAAATTATAGAGAGAACTAATGATAAGTACTGGTTGAAGATAAAAAGCCAAAAAAAAAAAAAAAAGTTCAGTATAACTGAAAAAGTCATCAGTGGGTTGTATCAGATATCAGAAGACCAAAAGTAGAAGAAACGTGTTGGTGTAACATACAGAGATGCCACAGTGAACTATCCTAGAAGCAAATGCACCTGGAAAGTGGTTTCAGGAGAATTCTGTCTAAAAAAAATTATTGTTATTATTGTTATAATTATTAGTAGCAGAGGTAAATGATGCAAGAAAGAAAGCTTATACAGCATCAGCCAAAAAAAAAAAAAAAAAAAAAAAAACACCAACACTTCCCATTTCACCTGTCCATCTGCACTAACAGATTATCTAGTTTTTCATTGAATTTATTCAAATTACTCACCTCCACAACACCAGATGGGAGTTTTTCCAAACAATCAACCACCTTCTGGCTGAAGGCAAATTTCATCACGTTATGCACAACCATACTTCTTCAATTCAAACTTATTTCCTCTTAACATATGATGTCTCTCTTACATATGAAGTCTGAGCAAGAGAAAGGATTCCATCACCAATGAGCCTACTCAATCTACTCAAGGCCTCAAACACCTCAATCAGATCTCCTCACTGGTGCCTAGTCTCCAGTGAAGCCTTTCCTGGTAAGAGCACCCTTTTGCTCCCCTCACCAGTCTTGTTGCTCTTCTCTACCAACAGTCCAACAGATCCACATCCTTCCTAAAATGAGGCTTCCAAACCTGTATGCAATATTCAAGATGTGGCCTAACCGTTGCCTTATATAGAGGTGCAATCACCTCCCTAACTCTGGTGGCAAAATTCCAGCAGGGATAGGCAGGGAATTATCACAATAAATATATCATTAAAAAAAACCTTCTGAGCTGTCCTGGCAGCCTACCTGCAAAATTTCCTGAAAATTAGAATCTAACATCTAGAAGTCTTCTTTCACCTTCTCAACCTACAATCCCCTCTCCCCACCACACAGGGCTAAGTACTATAAGGTACATTAATCTGAGATTGCTGCTCCCCATTTCTCAGTCTATCTGCCTAATATGTCAGGATCTTATTGCAGTAGCATACCGATTAAACACCCTGCCAACCTTTGTATCATCTGCAAACACACATCAAGCATGATTATGCCTTCATCAATATCATTAATAAATATAGAAAACAACAATGGGCTCAGCAGTGAGCCCTAGGCCCACTGTTGTTATTAACTCTACTAATAAAATTAGTCCAAGAAGAGCAGTGCTCATTGATAACCACTCTCTACCTTCTCCCACTCAACCATCCCTAGCAGTAACTTTCCCTTAATGCCACACTGCTTCAGTTTGTACAACAGTCTTCTTTGTGCAACAGGAGGCACAAATAAAAGCCGGAAGTATTCTTGATCTCGCAGCTTTGAAGTTGCAAAGAAGGAGTTATCCTGTTAGTGTTTCCAGTCTGGGAGTCATTAAGTTTTAGTAAGTATTTTGGTTGTAGAGATTTCTCAAGATGTCTAAGATGGAAAAAGCTACTGAGTTTGTGCCAGCAGTTGGAGAAGCCATCCAGTCCTATTATAGTGATATCTGGGAGTTGATTAGCCACTTTAAGTTTGAGGATGAAAGAGAAATATCAGCCAATGTCTCATCACATGAAGAGTCCTTGAATACTGCATCACTGTATGAGCCCGAACCGGGTAATATGTTCAGCATGTTGGATTTGGTTTATTGCTAAAAGATCCACTTTTCTTTTTGAAATTGGGCATCATCAATAAACTGAGGTAGAACTATGTTCTTAGCTATAATAAATAGGAGCCGATGATTTGAGAAGAAAGCATTTACAGTAATGCTACACAAGCATTCAAATAATGAATGTAGCACGTGTTCCTTATTGTGTTGTGTGAAACTAGGTAGGCATATCAGAAACACAGCAAATAATACAATGTACTAACCTAAACAGTCATTTTTATCAGTCTAAATATGGATTTCAATCAGACTGGTTGGTACATCCATTTAAAAATAAAATCACAAAAGAGAAATCATCATTAGTGGGCATCCAATGATTAGCAGCATTATCAGCATTATTATTAGCACTACTAGGTGGTAGATGACTCTCATCAACCGGTGCAATAGGTGGAACCCATGTTTAGTCTCCAGAGCCAAGTTCCGGTCAAAACTTCCCCATCTCTTCCATCACAGAAACAATCGTAGGGTAATCTTGAGTGCTGCAGTCTCTTGTACTATTAAACGGCATGTTGTCCCAATTAAGTGAAGAAAAAAAACCTTGGCTATTTTCTCAATTAGGTTCTGTTTTTTAAGATTTATTTCAAATAAATGGCAGCCCCAATTAACTGGTGGCACAAATAACCAGAATCCACTGTATAATGAAAAACCATAGCGATTAGCAATATAAAATGTATTAGCTAATTTTCAAAAATAACATGACTAGAGTTCACTTTGCATTACTAATGGGATTTACTGAATAAAAATCATAATTTCAACAGCGATAAAGACAAAATTATCCAAACTAAGAATGCAAAGCACAATTTGGAATATAACAGGAAGAAAAAAAAAAAAAAAAAATGCACAACAATTAGAAATAGACAATTATTTGTATCAGTTAATTGTCTAAAATATCACTACCAGAATTCACTTTGTATATCTAAGAATGCAAACAGTATACTGTATTTCGAATATAATATAACAAAAAAAACCATAGCAATTAGGGATACATGTATTCACTAATTTTCAAAAATATCACTACAAGAATTCATTCTGCATTACAAATGCAATTGACTTAAAAAAAAATCATTCTTTGAATAGTTTCAACAGCGATTAGTAATCAAAGAACACTTTTTTTATTTTTAACTGCTAACATATACGTTTTTGGGTAAAAACGTATAGCATGTTAGCAAAATTTTAAAATATACGTAAACTCATATTGTCTGTGGACTCTGGCGATGTGCATGTATCCAGTATGGGATCAAAATTGGAAATTGCAGAAACTAATTTAATTTCTATGTCCTTTGCTGATTTGCCCTCATAATCTTAACCTTTAAAAATTTTCATTTAAATAGAATAAAAAGAGTGGGTAAATGCATACTAATTCAGCAGTTATAAAGAAAAAATACTACTTACAATAATATTTGTTATTTTTCATCTTCCAGCAGTAGCTTACAGCAGCTAAAGTACAAACCAAGCAGTAGCTTACAACAGAAGCAACAGCCACAGCAAGAAAAACAGCAAAGTGGTCATTTCGGGTCATTTCACTTTTAGCATTACTTTTCTTCCAAACAGCTATTCTACACCTGTCTTTCCTCATTTGAATTGATGTTGTACAAATCGTGTTGTACAACTCTGTACAAATCGCAAATCTGCCCTACCATGGAATATTGTTCACACATCTGGGGTAATGCTCCTAAAACCTCCCTAAGGCTTCTTGTTCCATTTTAAAGAGAGCAATTAGGTTAATTAATGACCCATCTCTAATAGAGTCTCTCCATTTTCTGTCTCACTGACATTCCGTTTTCTCCATTTTCTGTCTCACTGACATTCCGTTTTCTCCATTTTCTATCTCACTGACATTCCATTTCTGCTGCATGTGTTTTGTATAGATACTTTCACGGGCACTGTTCTTCTGAATTGGCTTCTATAATGCCCCCTCTCTCTTCTAAAGCAGTCCAAAAATGTACCATAACCAGTCAACATCTTTTTTACTGTCCAACTTAAAACTCACAGAATCAACTTTTGTTCTTCCTCACTTATTCATTCAACTTATTTTCTCTGGAACAACCTTCCTTCATACAAGTTTAATGTCAACAAGTATCTTCTTTCATCTTCTCAACCTTCAATCCACACACAGTACTATGTACTATGTGTGTGTGTGTGTGTGTGTGTGTGTGTGTGTGTGTGTGCGTGTTGAAGGTTCTAATATCACACATAAAACATATTTGTGTTTAGTGCTTTAAAAAAAAATCCACTTCCTCCAGGGTCAGCTTCACCAATCATTTTGCAGACAGCCATCATGTGGTATAAAAAGAAACGTACAATTAAAATCCAGGCTGATGCCTGAGGCTTTCGAATTTTGCAATTTTTAATGGAAAAAATTTATTTAAAAATTTATTGGATTAAAAAGCAGAATATGGATTTTTTGAAACTGTCACCAACTTCTCTAGAACTCAGGTTTATTTCTTACAGTGATTAAAAAAACTGGATGAAAATGGTAAAAAGAGACTGCTTGATAATTTCTGTGAAGGGGAGGCAAAAAAAAAAAAAAAAAAAAAAAACATTTTTTTGTCTCAATATACTTCAACATGTGTAATTAATTTACACTTAGAGTGTTGTCTTTAAAATAAAATGCAAATTAAAACTGCCCCCATGTTGCTAGACACACACAAAACATTTTTGTGCTCATATAAATGTTCAATTGCTTTTCTACTTGTTGAGTCAGATTGTAAGATTGTATGTTAACAAATTATGTTTAAAAATAAAAGAAATATGATGATAAAATGTTTTTTTTTCATTTATTCAACATTAAAAATATACTTTATTTGCATTTATTCCAATGATTCAAAATGATTGCTCAACCACCTTGTTCAAAATACAGAAGATTATGCCTGTGTTCAGCACCTTTATAGAGGCTTATGACATCACTGGTTTTGGGTTAGTTCCAAGAATTTGAATGTGAGGATTATGACATAGCTCCACATTTACAGGGGATTATGTCGCTCCCAAGGCTTATGACATTAAACTTGCTGGCCATGTTAGCATATAAATTAAATAATTACAGGTTAAAGAAATGGTTCTTCTATTAATTTGTTGATGAAATCTAAAGGCAAATTATATCTGGGAAAAAAATTTCATTCATTATAATGATTTTGTTCAGAATATAGCTAGGAAATTTGTTAACTAGTTTATTAAAAATACAGGGAATTATATTCCCATATTAAACACTTTTACAGAGGTTTAATGACTTCGCTGCTTATAATTTAGTCCCTAGAATTCGGAACAAAATCATTATAATGAACGAAACTTTTTTCACATTGTAGGGGATTATATTGCTCTCAAGGAGTCTTATGATGTTATACTGATAATTTTTTTCAAATTAATACAGCTTAAAATGCGTTGCTTCTATTCACCATTATATGTGAATCTCCAAGTAATGTATCTGAAGGTATATTTTATTTTAAATAATGCCAAGTCACCCAACTATTCTAATTTAATTTCTTTCCAATGTAAATTTAAGGTAAATATAAGTTATTTACCTTAAATTTAATTTAAGGTAAATATCAGTTCATTAACTCCAAATATTCAAAGAACATAGAACCCAGAGAGGAGGAGATTCTATGGGTGAAGTATTATTTATTATTCATTGCCCTTGTATTAAGATATGATGCCCTGCTCCCAGCATATTGTGAATTAATGATTAAGCCTGAAAATTGAATGGCAATCAAAGTATATAATAAAATCATGTACCTTCAACTGCTAAGTCTATGATTTGGCAACATTTGTAATGAGTGCATGACCATTTTATTGACTTTAAACAAAGCACCTAAAAAAAATTTACTCTTGTGCACAAAAATAATTCACTTCTAAGAGAGTAAACATTCAGTCACCATCAGAATTATAACCCAATATGTAATTATGTTAAAGTTGTGCACTTCAACTTTGCAAATGTGAATACAACAAACAGAAAGCTCCCTTATAGAATGCTTGTTATATGCTAGATATAAATCATCAATATTTATGTGAATGACATTTAGCATTAGTAGAGGCATATGATGCAAAAGAAAGCAAGCTTATATAGCATCACACACACAAAAAAAAAAAAAAAAAAAAAAAACCTTCCATTTCATCCATTCATTAACTCCAAATGTTTGTCTAGTTCTGTCTTGAATTTATTTAAGCTGTCAACTTCTACAATGACAGATGCAAGTTTGTTCCAGCAGTCAACCACCTGCTGGTCAAAGGGAAATTTCGGCACATCTATTCTACGCCTGTCTTTCCTCATTTGAATTTATGTCCCCTCAGGCAACTAATCCGGGCAAGGGAAAGAATGCCATTAGCATTGAGTTTACTCTAACCATTCAAGGCCTTATACACCTCAATCAGATCACCTCGCATATGCCTAGCCTCCAGACACTGCAATTTGCAGAACTTAAGTCTTTCTTTGTAAGGGCAACCCTTTATTCCACTTACCAATCTCATTGCCCTTCTTTACTTGTTCAAGTAGCTCTACACCCTTCCTAAAATGAGGCCTCCAGACCAGTAAACAGTAGTCAAGGTGTGACCTAACCACTGCCTTATACAAGGGGATAATCACGTCCTTATCCCTGCTAGAAAAATTCCTATATATCATTGACAAGACACCATGAGCTACTCTTGCAGACTGTCTGCAGAGCTCAGAAAACTTGATATCTGACTGCACAATTACTGCCAGGGCTTGTTCATTCTCTACCAACCTGAATGTAATACCACACAGTTTATATGGTACTCTGGGGTTACTGCTATCCTTATGCAGTACTTCGCATTTGTCAATGTTGAACTTCAGTTGCCACCTCTCAGCCCATCTGCTGAACTTTTCTAGATCCTGTTGCAGCAACGTACTGTCATTAACAACCCTGCCGACCTTCATATCGTGTGCACACTAGGACATTAAGCTTGATATACCTTCATCAATATCATTGATAAATAAATAAAACAACAATGAATCCAAGACGGACCACTAGGGTACACCACTAGTAACATTAGACCACGAAGAGCCATTAATTCCCACTCTCTGTTGTCTCCCACTCAACCATCCCTTTATCCATAGCAGCAATTTGCCCTTAATGCCATATTGCTCCAACTTGTACAGTAGTTTTCCATATTCAACAGTATCAAAAGCTTTCTTGAAATCCAAGTATATGATATCAAAATTGTTTTTTTGCATCCAGTTCCTTTATGACCACATCACAGTATCTAATGAAATTGATCAGACAAGACTTTTCCTTAACAAACCAATGCTGTGTCTGAACTATAAGTGAAGTCTTGTCTAAATAATCCAGCAGTGCTTCTTAAACCAGTGCCTGCATTAATTTTCCTGGAATAGAAGTTAAACTGACAGGTCTGTAATTACTTGTGTCACCCTTTGATCCTCCTTAGTGAATTGGGGTCGCATTTGCACTTCTCCAGTCCATTGATCTTTCTGAGTCCAAGGAAACTCTCAAAATTATGGTGAAGGATTTGCTTACTTCCTTTGCAGCCTCCTTTAATATAACTGGATAGATCCCATCCACCCCAGGTGCCTTTCTTATGTTTAACTTCAACAATTTCTCCACCTCTTTGATCTCAGTTATTACAAAATCATTTAGCTCCCAGACACAGTTTGATAAACTTCTGACATTCCCCTCCCCAAATAACTCCTCATTTGTAAATGTAGATGCAGAATACTCATTCATTTTGTCAGCTACCTGAGCAGGGTCCTCAACAGTGGAAATATTGATATCAAGTGGACCAATCTGATTCATTCCCTTCCTTCTAGAGTTTATATACGTTTTTCTTTGCATCTTTTGCCACAGATTTCTCGTAATCTGCCTTTGCCTGCCTAACCTCTTTTGTGACTTGATGACACTATCTTATATCTACAATAAGTTTCTGTATCACCTGAAGATTTATATGCATTCCATGCATTTTTCTTCTCTGCCATGAGTCTCATTAATTCATCTGACTTCAATTTAAGTCAGAGTGGAGTTGAAATTGTTGAAGATAAACATAAAAAAGGCACCCGGGGTGGATGAGATCTATCCAGTTATATTAAAGGAGGCAGCAAAGGAAGTAAGCAAACCCTTAGCCATGATTATGAGAGCTTCTTTGGACTCAGGGGAGGTACTCATGGCCAGGAGATGTGCATGTTCAGGAGGCAACTAGAGGGAGTAATACTCTTGCTTTGATTATCAGTAGTGATTCTTCATGCATTAAGAATCTGCAGGTAAATGAACCACTAGGTGGCAGTGATCACAGTGTGCTGAGTGGGATTTACTCAAAGAGGTAACTACCATTAGGGGTAAAGGGAAGGGTTATTGCTTTCCTAAAGGTGACTACGATGGACTGAGACAGTATTTAAATTCTATACAGTGGGACCAACTGATGATGTTACAAACAGCAAATTCAAAATGGGAAGCATTCAAAGAACGTATCTTGGACGCTACTAGGCTTTACATACCAACTAAGAAATATTGTCCAAGGTTTAGGCCTAAGTGGATGTCAGATGAACTAATGGGACATATGGCAGAGAAGAAAAATGCATGGGATACATACAAATTAACACGTGACACAGAAGACTATGATAGATACAAGTTGATCTGTAACCAAGTTACAAAGGAGGTAGTAGTAGTAGTAGTGGCATGTGATGCAAGAAAGCAAATGTATGAGCTTATGCAGCATCAGCCAAAAAAAAAAAAAAAAAAAAATCACACCATTCCCTCCAAATGCCTATCCAGTTCCTCCTTAAATTTATTCAACCTATCAACTTCCACAACGACAGATGGAAGTTTGTTCCAGCAATTAACAACCTGCTGGCTAAAGGCAAATTTCCACACATCTATTCTACATTTGTCTTTTCTTAATTTGAATTTATGCCCCCTTAGGTTCGTAATCTGAACAAGTGGAAGGATCCCATCAGAATTCAGTGTGCTCAACCCATTCAAGGCCTTATATACCTCAATCAGATCACTGCGCAGGTGCCTAGTCTCCAGCCACTGCAATTTGCAGAACTTAAGCCTCTCTTGGTAAGAGGATCCCTTCATTCCCCTCACCAATCTTGTTACCCTTCTCTGTACACGCTCAAGTAAATCTACATCCTTCCTAAAATGAGGCCTCCAGACCTGTACGCAGTACTCAAGGCGTGGCCTGACCATTGCCTTATACAGAGGGATAATCACCTCCTTTTCCCTGCTGGCAAAATTCCTATATATCATTGACAAAACCCCATGACCTGCCCTGGCAGCCTGTCTGCATTGCTCAGAGAACTTCATATTAGCATTAGCATTAGTAGAGGCGTTTGATGCAAGAAAGCAAGCTTATGCAGCATCAGCCAAAAAAAAAAAAAAAACCACTTCCACTTCACCCCTCTGTTCGTTCAAAATACCTGTCCAGCTGAGCCTTAAACTTATTTAGGCTATCAACTTCCACGACAAGGGATGGTAGTCTGTTCCACCAACCAACCACCCGCTGGCTAAAGGCAAATTTCCGCACGTCTATCCTACTTCTGTCTTTCCTCAATTTGAATTTATGCCCTCTCAGGTGATTATTCTGAGCGAGAGGAAGAATCCCATCAGCATTGAGCATGCTAAAACCATTCAAGGCTTTATACACCTCTATCAGATCACCTCGCTGGTGCCTAGTCTCCAGATACTGTAATTTGCAAAACAAAACCCCTTTGTTCCATTCACTAATCTTGTTGCCCTTCTCTGTACTCGTTCCAGCAGCTCTACATCCTTCTTGAAATGAGGCCTCCAGACCTGTATACAGTACTCTAGGTGTGGCCTGACCATTGCCTTATACAAGGGAATAATCACCTCCTTATCCCTGCTAGAAAAATTCCTATATATTATTGACAATACACCATGAGCTACTCTTGCAGCCCGTCTGCACTGCTCAGAGAACTTCATATCTGCCTGCACAACCACCCCCCAGGTCCCTTTCATTCTCTACCACTGTCAGTGTAGTACCACAGAGTTGATACATTGCTCTGGGGTTGCTGTTTCCCATGTGTAGTACTTTACATTTGTCAATGTTAAACTTCATTTGCCACCTCTCAGCCCATCTGCTCAACCTTTCCAGATCCTGTTGCAGCAGCATAGTGTCAGTAGTGTCCTTGACAACCCTGCCTACCTTTGTATCGTCTGCAAACTTCGACATTAAGCCTGATATACCATCATCAATATCATTATAGGAATACAGAAAACAACAATGGACCCAACACCGAGCTCTGAGGACTCCACTAATAACATCAGTCCACGACGAGCAGTGTCCATTGATTACCACTCTCTGTCTTCTCCCCCTCAGCCAACCCTTTATCCACAGCAGCAATTTGCCTCCAATGTCACACTGCTCCAGTTTGTGCAGCAGTCTTCCATGTGCAACAGTATCAAAAGCCTTTCTAAGATCCAAGTATATAATATCAAAGTTATTCCCTGCATCCAGTTCCTTTGTGACTGCATCATAGTATCCAATCAAATTGGTCAGGCAAGACTTCCCCTTAACAAAACCATGCTGTGTCTGAGTTATAACTGAAGTCTTGTCTAAATGATCCTGCAGTGCTTCTTTAACTAGTGCCTCCATTAATTTTCCTGGAACAGAAGTTAAACTCACAGGTCTATAATTACTTGTGTCAGCCTTTGATCCTCCTTTGTGAATTGGGGTCACATTTGCACATCTTCAGTCTGTGGGTACCTCTCCTGAGTCCAAGGAAGCTCTCATAATTATGGCTAAGGGTTTGCTTACTTCCTCTGCTGCCTCCTTTAATATAACTGGATAGATCCCATCCACCCCGGGTGCCTTTCTTGTGTTTATCTTCAACAATTTCTCCTCCACTTTACTCTCAGTTATTACAAAATTCTCTAGCTTACTGCTAGAGTTGAATACACCTCTGGCATTCCCCTCGCTAAATAATACCTCATGTGTGAATGTCGATGCAAAATATTCATTTAGTTTGTTAGCTACCTGAGCAGGATCATCAACAGTTGACGCATCGATATCAAGTGGACCAATCTGATTCATCCCCTTCCTTCTAGAGTTTACTTAAGCAAAGAACTCTTTGCATCCCTTGCCAAAGATTTCTCGTAATCTGCCTTCGCCTGCCTAACTTCCTTTGTAACTTGGTTACAGATCAACTTGTATCTATCATAGGCTTCTGTGTCATGTGTTAATTTGTATGTATCCCATGCATGTTTCTTCTCTGCCATATGCCTCATCAGTTCATCTGACATGCATTTAGGCCTAAACCCTGAACGATATTTCTTAGTTGGTATGTAAAGCCTAGTAGCTTCCAAGATAAGTTCTTTGACTGCTTCCCATTTTGCATTTGCTGTTGGTAACATCATCAGTTGGTCCCACTGTATAGAATTTAAATACTGTCTCAGTCTATCGTAGTCGCCTTTACGAAAGCAATAACCCTTCCCTTTACCCCTAATGGTAGTTACCTCTTTGAGTAAATCCCACTTCAGCACACTGTGATCACTGCCACCTAGTGGTTGCATGAAGAATCACTGCTGATAATCAAATCAAGAGTATTCCTCCCTCTAGTTGCCTCCCGAACATGCTGATGTAGAAAACAATCATCCAATAAATCCACAAAAGCCTTGCTAGTGTGTGAGTGACCAGCCCCCAAATTCCAGTCAATATCTGGGAAATTAAAATCTCCCATTATAAGACTCTCTGATTTACTGGCCCACTCTATTTCCCTGTACAGTTTCTTATTGTACTCGTCAGAGTCATTAGGCCTATAGCACACTCCTACTCTCAATTTTGATCTCCCAATGCTTATGTCACACCAAACTGACTCGACACTGCACTGTCCAGCGATGTCCACTGGCTTCACTTCCTTGGATTTTATGTATTTCTTAACTAATAGCATAACCCCTCCTCCCTTCCTATCCAGTCTATCCTTTCTGTAGACGTTGTACTCCCCAAATTCCAGCTCTGCATTCCTTATATCTGTGTGACACCACGTCTCTGATATCCCAACAATATCTGCCTTTGATGTTTTGAGCAATACCTAAAATTCATCAAATTTATTTACTAAACTCCTAGCATTGGTGTACACGCAAGTATACATGCACCTATTTCTATTCTTAGCTACCCTAACACAACCCATGTGTTTACTTGTACCGCAATGACTCCCGGCAGTCTCTAAAATATCCTGCATCTTGTTTTTCAGGCTTCTGCCCATTCCAATAGAAGCAGTGCAAGAATATTTTTCACCTCTGCCAGTGGCTACTGTTAATCTATTCGTCTTTGTCTCCCCCCAAGCTAGCAGTTTTCCGATCCATCTAACACTGCCTCGATAGCATCAGCAAATATTCTTGCACCCTTTCTATTTAAGTGTATCCCATCCCTGTAGAAGCAATCTCTCCTGTTAACAAGTACAGTCCAGGCTGAAAAAAATTCTACCCCTTGAGCCTTGCACAATCTTTCCAGGGCCGAATTGATCGACAAGGCTCTCATCATATACTCCCTCCTATCGTGTCTGGGCAGAATTGCAGACACTTTCAAATTCAACCCTATTTCACGGCTTTTTTTCAACAGTGACCTGTACTTGTTAAGCAATTCTGCCGGTTTCCTACTCTTGATATCATTAGTGCCAACATGTACAACGATATCACCTTTTGTGCCCTTAAAAGATGATATCTGCTCTACAACGTCATCAACCTTTGCCCCTGGCAGACATACCCTGGTCCTGTTCCACCTATCCTTTTTACAAAGCATGTTCCCCGTTTCCCTGACAATAGAGTCACCAACAACTACTAGTTCCTTTGACACCACCATTCTGCCTTGGGGGTTGCCGCTGTGTTGCGCGATGACCAACTGCAAGCTCTGGCGTTGATGTGGGCAGCTGAGAGCTTGATGGGCCCCTCAATTTAGTTCCTTCGAGGGCATCCACCCTGTCCTTCAAGCTCTCATATAGGCCCATAAGAACGTTGAGTTGTTGCCTGATTTCGATACACTCCTTGCATCGCGCACACACAAAGACATCCCCAATGGCAATATCATGTCCCGTACATGAATGCTCCACAAACATCATGCAAGCTGTGCATTTTAGAAGGCTGTGATTCAGAAGGCAACTGCCCCCCTCAGTTCTCCTCCGAGCCACAGCACTTCCATTAGCTTGAGCCTTTTGTTTTGCTGCTCTGGTCTCAGTCATGATTTCTTTTAATTTAAATAAAATTTCAATTTCAGTTTATAACCCTAATTTATCTTCCAACACAGTTATAACGGGATATATATTTTTTAGTGTCAAGTATTAATTATCTCCGAGTTCCCTTTATATAACTTCCGTATCAGTTATGTAATAATTAATTATGTTACGTTTGTAATCTAAGTCGGTATATGTATTTAGTTAAAAGTACAATTTAAATGCCAACGAAGTTCAACAAATTTTACCGATCACCGAAAATATATTATAACCTATACTATACTAACGCTATCTAGGTTCGATATATAATGATCGTATGACAAAGACAAAGGCGGAAAGTTACGAACGGTAATCTGTGGACACTTAAGTATTAATTAACTTTCAAATCTCGCTGTCTCAATTCAGAATAAACTAACGATCCTTACTAGGTCTATAAGCTACTTACAAAAAATAATTTGATGGAAAAAATATTCAATAAGCGGCTAAATATGACTAAAAAACTTCTCGTTCAGCTCAGTTGCGACTTGTAACACGTGGTTACCCTTACCGATACTTTTATGCAATTGGAAGGCCGAGTAAAAAATAAATACACCAAATTAATCAGAAAATCACAAAATAATTCTATACTACTAAATTTAAATCAAAAGTTTTAGAAAAACAATAATTTCAAATCAATAAATAAGAAAAATCCACTTAGAGGCTTTGAAAACGTCTGGCCCCTACTAGCCTCATCAGCAGACTGCACAATTACTCCCAGGTCTTTTTCATTTTCTACCACCTTAAGTGTAGTACCACACAGTTGGTACGTTTCTCTGGGGTTACTTCTACCCATATGCAGTACTTTGCATTTGTCAAGGTTAAACTTCAGTTGCCACTTCTTAGCCCATCTGCCCAAATTATCTAGATCCTGTTGCAGTAGCACACTGCCATTACTGTCATTAACAACCCTGCCAACATTTGTATCATCTGCAAACTTCGACATTAAGCCTGATATACCTTCATCAATATCATTGATAAATATACAAAACGACAGTGGACCTAACACCGAACCCTGTGGGACTCCACTAATAACATTAGTCCAAGAAGAGCAGCACCCATTGATTACCACCCTCTGTCTTCTCGCACTTAACCATCCTTTTATCCATTGTAGCAACTTATCCTTAATACCATTCTGCTCCAATTTGTACAATAGTCTTCCATGCGCAACAGTGTCAAAAGCTTTCCTGAAATCCAAACATATGATATCAAAATTATTTTTTGCATCCAGTTCCTTTGTAACCACATCATAATATCCTATCAAAGTTGTCAGACAAGACTTTCCCTTAACAAACCCATGCTGTGTCTGAATTATTGCTGCAGTCTTGTCTAGATGATCCTGCAATGCATCTTTAACCAGCGACTCCATTATTTTACCCGGAACAGAAGTTAAACTAACTGGTCTGTAATTACTCGTGTCACCCTTCGATCCCCCTTTGTGGATTGGGGATACATTTGCACATCTCCAGTCCGTGGGAACCTCCCCTGAGTCCAAGGATGCTCTCATAATTATGGCTAAGGGTTTCCTTAGTTGCTTTGCCGCCTCCTTTAATATAACTGGATAGATCCCATCCACCCCAGGTGCTTTTCTTACGTTTAACTTCAACAATTTCTCTTCCACTTTGCTCTCAGTTATTACAAGATCATTAAGCACCCTGCTACAATTTGATAACCTTCTGCCATTTTCAAATATTAATAATTCCTCACGTGTGAATGTAGATGCAAAATACTCATTCAGTTTGTTTGCTATCTGAGCAGGATCATCAACAGTTGAACCATCGATGTCAAGTGGACCAATCAGATTCATCCCCTTCCTTTTAGAGTTTATATAAGTAAAGAAATCCTTGCTGTTTTTCTTAGCATCTTTTGCCAAGGATTTCTCGTAATCTGCCTTCGCCTGCCGAACCTCCTTTGTGACCTGATTACAGATTAACTTATATCTGCCATAGGCTTCTCAGTCGCTTGATAATTTATATGCATCCCATGCATTTTTCTTCTCTGTTACGAGTCTCATTAGTTCATTTGACAACTATTTAGGCCTAAACCTTGAACAATATTTCTTAATAGGTATGAAACTTTTAGTAGCTGCCACGATTAATTCCTTGAATGCTTCCCACTTAGAATTTACTGTTGGTAACATCGTCAGTTGATCCCACTGTACAGAATTTAAAAACTGTCGGAGACCACTGTACTCGCCTTTACGGAAGCAAAAACCCTTTCCTTTACCCCTGATGGTAATTAAATCTTTAAGTAAATCCCACGTCAGTACACTGTGATCACTGCCACGTAGTGGTTCTTTTATCTGCAAATTCCTAATACATGAATGATCACTGCTGATAACCAGATCAAGAGTATTACTTTCTCTGGTTGCCTCTCTAACATGCTGCTGCAGAAAACAATCATCCAATAAATCCACAAAAGTCTGAGTAGTGTGTGAGTGCCCAACCCACAAGTTCCAGTCAATATCTGGGAAGTTAAAATCCCCCATTATAAGACATTCCGATTTACTAGCCCACTCTATTTCTCTATACAATTGTTCATTGTACTCATTCGAGTCATTAGGCCTATAACACACTCCTACTCTAATTTTTGCTTCCGCAGTGCTTATGTCACACCAAACTGACTCAACAGTGCACTGTTCATCTATATCAACTGGATGCACTTCTTTTGATTTTATGTTTTTCTTTATTAACAGCATAACACCTCCTCCCATCCTATCCTGTCTATCCTTTCTGTACACATTGTACTCCCCAAATTCCAGTTCGGCATTCCTTATATCTGTGTGACACCACGTCTCTGATATCCCAACAATATCCGCCTTTGATGTCTTGACCAACACTTCAAATTCATCAAATTTATTTACTATACTTCTAGCATTGGTATACATGCACCTATTCCTATTACCAGCCATTCTAACACATCCCATATACCCACAAAGTTAGGCAGGCAAAGGCAGATTACGAGAAATCTTTCGCAAGGGATGCAAAGAAAAACAGCAAAGAATTCTTTACTTATGTAAACTCTAGAAGGAAGGGGATGAATCAGATTGGTCCACTTGATATCGATGGGTCAACTGTTGATGATCCTGCTCAGGTAGCTAACAAACTGAATGAATATTTTGCATCGACATTCACACATGAGGAGTTATTCAGCGAGGGGAATGCCAGAGGTGTATTCAACTCTGGCAGTAAGCTAGAGAATCTTGTAATAACTGAGAGTAAAGTGGAGGAGAAATTGTTGAAGATAAATACAAGAAAGGCACCAGGGTTGGATGGGATCTATCCAGTTATATTAAAGGAAGCAGCAAAGGAAGTAAGCAAACCCTTATCCATAATTATGAGAGCTTCCTGGGACTCAGGGGAAGTACCCATGGACTGGAGATGTGCAAATGCAACCCCAATTCACAAAGGAGGATCAAAGGGCGACACAAATATTTATAGACCTGTTAGTTTAACTTCTGTTCCTGGAAAATTAATGGAGGCACTAGTTAAAGAAGCACTGCAGGATCATCTAGACAAGACTTCAGTCATAGCTCAGACACAGCATGGTTTTGTTAAGGGAAAGTCTTGCCTGACCAATTTGATTGGATACTATGATGCAGTCACAAAAGAACTGGATGCAGGGAATAACTTTGATATTATATATTTGGATCTTAGAAAGGCTTCTGTTACCGTTGCACATGGAAGACTTCTGCACAAATTGGAGCAGTGTGGCATTGGAGGCAAATTGCTACTGTGGATAAAGGGGTGGTTGAGGGGGAGAAGACAGAGAGGGGTAATCAATGGACACTGCTCATCGTGGACTAATGTTATTAGTGGAGTCCCTCAGGGTTCAGTATTGGGTCCATTATTGTTTTCTGTATTTATAAATGATATTGATGATGGTATATCAAGCTTAATGTCCAAGTTTGCCGATGATACGAAGGTTGGCAGGGTTGTCAAGGACACTACTGACACTATGCTACTGCAACAGGATCTGGAAAGGTTGAGCAGATGGGCTGAGAGGTGGCAAATGAAGTTTGACATTGACAAATGTAAAGTACTACATATGGGAAGTGGTAATCCTAGAGTAATGTATCAACTCTGTGGTACTACACTGACAGTGGTAGAGAATGAAAGGGACCTGGGGGTGGTTGTGCAGGCAGATATGAAGTTTTCTGAGCAGTGCAGACGGGCTGCAAGAGTAGCTCATGGTGTATTGTCGATGATATATAGGAATTTTTCTAGCAGGGATAAGGAGGTGATTATTCCCTTGTATAAGGCAATGGTCAGACCACACCTAGAGTACTGTGTACAGGTCTGGAGGCCTCATTTCAAGAAGGATGTAGAGATGCTGGAACGAGTACAGAGAAGGGCAACAAGATTAGTGAATGGAACAAAGGGGTGCTCTTATGAAGAAAGGCTTAAGTTTTGCAAATTACAGTGTCTGGAGACTAGGCACCGGCGAGGTGATCTGATAGAGGTGTATAAAGCTTTGAATGGTTTGAGCATGCTCAATGCTAATGGGATTCTTCCTCTTGCTCAGAATAATCACCTGAGAAGGCATAAATTCAAATTGAGAAAAGACAGATGTAGGATAGACGTGAGGAAATTTGCCTTTAGCTAGCGGGTGGTTGGTTGGTGGAATAAACTTCCATCCCTTGCCGTGGAAGTTGATAGCCTAAATAAGTTTAAGGCTCAGCTGGACAGGTATTTCAAACGAACAGAGGGGTGAAGTGGAAGTGGTTATTTTTTATTTATTTATTCTTTTTTTATTTATTTATTTATTTATTCTTTTTTTATTTATTTATTTATTTATTCTTTTTTTATTTATTTATTTATTTATTAGATAGTATGAATCAGAGCTGTACTACTCAATATGTTCTACGTTGATAATAATATTAGTAAAATAATAAGAGGAGTTTACCTCAATATAGTGCGTAGAACACTTCCGTATGATACCCTCCAGAAATTAAAACGAAAAAATCGACAACTTACCGGTACATTAGAGTAAAATATAAATAATAAATAATCAATTTAACACAATACAAATCAATTTAAAACAATTAAAAATCAAATTAACGCAATTAAAAGAATATAACGAAAAAATTAAAAACGATTTTCCTTCCTGAAGCTGACCACACTTTTTGACCGTATGTCGTGATCACAGGAATGAAAATTACCGAATCGGGTTAAAACTGATACTTAAATAGATATTATTTGTCTTCGCGCATGCGCGTAAAGGTCCAAGCATCGGAGATCAAATATGACCGCCGAACATTAACAGAATTCTTGTGTAATTTAATTTCAATAGTTTCTGCAATTAATAGTCGCGTATAATTACGTTGAACGTTAAGTATTTTGGCCTCGTTAAATAAAAAAGTATGTTTTTCGTTAATGGCATGAAAGGCTAATTCTGACGCTTCTGAACGAGAAGCACGAACTGAGGCTTCATGTTGATTTACACGAATATTAAGAGAAAATCGGGTCGAACCTTGATAAGACGAGTCGCAATCACCGCAAGAAATGTATACCAGATCATTAATTTGTGTTGCGAACGCTGAAAGAACCGCGCGATTGTTCAGTATAGTGTGTAACTTCCATATTGGCCTAGCTACAATTTTAAATTCGGTATCTTTAAAGAATCTGTTAAGCTGTTTGTGCCACTGTTCAACATATGGAACAGAAATAAAGTATTTTTTGATATTACTATTGTTGATTGGTGTAGTATTTTGTATCCTATCCTTAGCTTGTACCCTAATTCGGTTTATTGTGGTAATGGAATAACCCCTGATTAAGAATCTGCTAGTTAATATTTGTATTTTTGAGTCCAAAGCAGATTCCGTCGTTGAATATTTATAGGCATTAAGAAATTGATTAAAGATAATCGATCTTTTGTAGGTGAACGGGTGATAGCTATTATAATGTAGAAGCATACTGGTGTTTGTAGGTTTTCGATAGATGCTAAATTGTATTTTATTCGAGTCCCGGGTAAACGTGAAATTTAGAAAGTTTAATGACTTTGTATCTGTATCCTCCCTTTCCAATGTAAATTTGAGTCTAGAATGAATATTATTAAACGAATGTAAAATGTCTTGGATAGTATTACTATCTGTAACTAGAACATCGTCTAAATACCTCCCATAGTATGTGATACGGGTTCAAAAAGGTGTCAAATGTATCTGCTCAATCGTTGAGAGATAGATCTCTGACATTAAGCCACTCAGCTTTAAGCTTATTAAATAATGTATCGTAGTTCTTAATCCCAAATTGTATTACCTGTCTAAAGGGTTTTATAATGTTATATACATGTGTGGCTAAGGATGAAAATGCCGAGTTCCTGTAGGAAACAATAGGTCGAATAGGAAACCCAGTCTTGTGTAATTTTACCTGACCGAAAAGTGCAGGAATATTGTATGTTCTGGACTTCAATTCCTTTAACTGAACCATAGTAATGTAGTCGTTTTTTCGATATGTGGTTAACGTTTTATTGTATTGATTGACCAAATTGGTAAACAGTGCCGGGTCTACTTCACGATAAGTGGAGGTATCTGACAAAACTGAATCTAACTTATTAATATAATCATATTTATCTAGTATTACCACCGTATCTCCTTTATCTGCCCTCTGTATAATAATGTCCTTATTTCCCTGAAGTTCTCGTAAAGCTGAACTGTCATGTGTATTCAATTTAGGAAGTCGCGTTTCTTTTATGTTATTCACTACTTGGTTAACTTGTTGAATAAATACATCTTTTTGTGGAACATTACGAAGTCCAAATTCAATATCAATTATGCATTGTTTTTTAGGCAGTTTTCGAGGTGGTAAATTATAATTTAGTCCTTTGGATAAAAGCGAAATCTGGTCCTGCGATAGTGTACACGAGGAAAGATTTGTAACCTGTTGATATGTCGGTTCGTTGGATACTGGGTGAGGGGGTGTTCGTGAACTAGCTGACATATTCTGTGGTAGCACGTTGGGTGGTTGTGGGGGGGATGTCACCCAACTCGTATGAACTTGGTCGCAAGCCCGCGACAATGTGTTAGAATTCGCATGAACATGTCTTGACCTATCCAATAATGTTTGCAACTTATTAGCGTGTCTGTTAATCTGATTAGCGTGTTAAACTGATTTTTAATTGTTTTAAATTGATTTGTATTGTGTTAAATTGATTATTTAATTATTTATATTTTACTCTAATGTACCAGTAAGTTGTCGATTTTTTCGTTTTAATTTCTGGAGAGTATCATACGGAAGTGTTCTACGCACTATATTGAGGAAAACTCCTCTTATTATATTACTAATATTATTTATTTATTTTATTTTATTTTATTATTATTATTTTTTTTGGCTGATGCTGCATAAGCTTGCTTTCTTGCATCAAATGCCTCTACTAATGCTAATGCTAATGCAAATGTGACCCCAATTCACAAAGGAGGATCAAAGGGCGACACAAGTAATTATAGACCTGTTAGTTTAACTTCTGTTCCAGGATAATTAATGGAGGCACTGGTTAAAAAAGCACTAGGGCGCCTCCGTAGCCAGATGGGAAGAAGCAGCAGTGCGTAGCACACGCTTCTTGATTAGACCAGGGTTCGAGCCTGTCACCACCAAATACGGAGGATGTGGAAAAAAGAGAACAAACAACAACAAACAAACAAAAAAGCACTGCAGGATCATCTAGACAAGACTTCAGTTATAGCTTGGACACAGCATGGTTTTGTTAAGGGAAAGTCTTGCCTGACCAGTTCGATTGGATACTATGATGTGGTCACAAAGGAACTGGATGCCTGGGAATAACTTTGATATCATATAATTGGACCTTAGATAGGCTTTTGATACTGTTGCACATGGAAGACTGCTGAACAAATTGGAGCAGTGTGGCATTGGAGGCAAATTGTTGCTATTGATAAAGGGATGGTTGAGTGGGAGAAGACAGAGAGTGGTAATCAATGAACACTGCTCATTGTGGACTAATGCTATTAATGGAGTCCCTCAGGGTTCAATGTTGGGTCCATTGTTGTTTTCTGTATTTATAAATGATACTGATGATGGTATATCAAACTTAATGTCCAAGTTTGCAGATGATACAAAGGTTGGCAGGGTTGTTAAGGATACTAATGACAGTACGCTCCTGCAACAGGATCTAGAAAAGTTGAGCAGATGGGCTGAGCGGTAGCAAATGAAGTTTAACATTGACAAATGTGAAGTACTACATATGGGAAGCAGTAACCCCAGAGTAACGTATCAACTCTGTGGTAGAGAACGAAACATTGACAGTGGTAGAGAACGAAAAGGACCTGGAGGTAATTGTGCAGGCAAGTATGAAGTTTTCTTGGCAGTGCAGATGGTCTGCAAGAGTAGCTCATGGTGTCTTGTCAATGATATACAGGAATATTTCTAGCAGGGATAAGGCGGTGATTACCTCCTTGTATAAGGCAATGGTCAGGTCACACCTTGAGTACTGTAAACAGGTCTGGAGGCCTCATTTTAAAAAGGATGTAGAGCTGTTGGAACGAGTACAGAGAAGGGCAACAAGATTAGTGAATGGAACAAAGGGTTGCTCTTACGAATAAAGGCTTAAGTTTTGCAAATTACAGTGTCTGGAGACTAGTCACCTGTGAGGTGATCTGATTGTGGTGTATAAAGCCTTGAATTGTTTGACCATGCTCAATGCTGATGCAATTCTTCCTCTTCCTCAGAATAATTACCTGAGAAGGCATAAATTCAAATTGAGAAAAGACAGATGTAGGATAGATGTGCAGGAGTTTGCCTTTAGCCAGCGGGTAGTTGGTTGGTTGGTGGAACAGACTTCTATCCTTTGTTGTGGAAGTTGATAGCCTAAATAAATTTAAGGCTGAGCTGGAGAGATACTTGGAATGAATGGGGTGGTGAAATGGAAGCGTTTTTTTTTTTTTTTTTTTTGGCTGATGCTGCACAAGCTTGCTTTCTTGCATCATATTCCTCTACTAATGCTAATGCTAAAAGTCTAAATCTTGAACAGTATTTCCTAGTTGTGATAAAAATCTTAGTAGCTTCCAAGATTAATTCCTTGAATGCTTCTTATTTAGAATTTGCTGTTGGCAACATCATCAGTTTGTTCCACTGTATAGACTTTAAAAACTGTCTCAGAACATCATAGTCACCTTTATGAAAGCAAAATCTCTTCCCTTAACTCCCGACGGTAGTTACATCTTTGAGTAAATCCCATATCAGCACATTGTGATCCCTGTCGCCTTGTTTATTTGTTCGTTATTTGGTTTTTAGGAGCATTAGCAACTAAGGAACTAATGCCATACTGCTCCCGGGATATGCAGTGGTCATTCCCTGACCTTTCTGCATCCTCCGTATTTGGTGGTCACAGGCTCGAACCCGGGTCTAATCAAGAAGCGTGTGCTACACACTGTTGCTCCTGCCAACCTGGCTAAGGAGGCACCTCTGTCACCTAGTGGTTCCTTTGTCTGCAGGTTCTTAATGCATGAAGAATCACTACTGATAATTAGATCAAGAGTATTACTCTCTCTGGTTTCCTCTTGAACATGCTGCTGTAGAAAAACAATCATAAAATAAATCCAAAAAAGCCTTGCTAGTGTGTGAGTAACTAACTCAGAAGTCCCAATCAATATCCGGGAAGTTAAAACCCTCCATTATAAGCCAATCTGATTTACTGGTCCTCTCTATTTCTCTGTAGAGCTGTTCATTATACTCATCAGAGTCATTAGCCCTATAACACACTCCTAAGATCAATTTTGCTTTCCCAGTGCTTATGTCACACGAAACTGGCTCAGCATGGCACTGTCCACCCATGTCAACTAGATGCTCTACCTAGATTTTGTGTGTTTCTTAACTAACAGCATAACCTCTCCCCCCCCTCCTTAACCTCTATCCTTCCTGTACACATTTAAATTATTAACTGCTTCAATTCACTAACTGATCATAACACACTGTCTTTCTGCCTTAACACTCTCCAATCATCCTGACACCCATTGCAGAACAACTGCTTTCTCTCCTCATGTAGTCCTTTTCGCTCCTACAAAATCATATCTTCACTCAGCTCTAATGCAAGATTGTGATCTTTGCATACTATGCAAAAGCAGCTTTTCTTATAATTTTTTTGAATATTTCAAAGGTTTGTTAGCTAAGACTAGGAAAGTGGATGATTAGGATTTACAATAACATTAAATGTGACTAATATGAAGGAAATGATGGGACAGATGTCACCATTAGGATACCTTAGCAGGAAAAATCACTGCACCTTACATGAGACGGGCAAACTACAGGCCCAAGTGAAAAGGGCCATTAAGAAATTTCTTAATGGCCCTTTTACAACAGAAGGGTTGTAACAACAGTTAACAACAGAATGTGAAGAAATATTTTCAAAGAAGTGAATATCAAAGCTGCTATATTGTAATCGAGTAGAATGGTATGAGGTCACTAATAAAATAAACATTAGAATTAAGAAAAAAAAATATCATTGTTTAGAAAAATAGTTTCATAGTCTGAGGAATAAAAAGTACTAAGATTTCATTGTAAAAATAAGAAATAATCAAAAATACACATACGGCTTCTTTAAGAATGTCAAATCTTTTTGGATCAATCTGAAAGCTGGTCAACTTATCCATAATTTTCTGAAGTAAGACATCCTGCTTATCATTATATCCTTTAACAACAAGCTGAAATATATAAAAATAATTTTATGCATAAACACAACAAACAAATTATATTTATCTTGTAGCAAAATATTGCTGAATATCTGAACTGAAGTATTTAGTGGCATACGGTTTTAAATCAATCAAAATATAATTAACGTTTTCATCAACAAAAAAGTTAAGACATCTATGCATAGCATTATATTTCATGCACATCTGATTATCAAATAATAAGCCTCATTATTTGATAATCAGATGTGCATCACTATTCTCTCAGTACTCAACAATTTTATCAAAACTTCACTCAATGATTACTAAGCAATAAGTAGCTGTGAGGATAATTTATGAAATAGAGGTACAACATCCTGAATCTGGGTGTTCAAGAACCATGCTTCCCCCTCACACAAACTGATAAGTTTTAATTTTGCACAAAAAAAAAAAAAAAAAAAACTGTTCTCTGAGTAGCACTATTGAATGATAAACTATTCTTAAAATATATAAATACTTTAAAGTTAAAGTAAGTTTACTTCTGGAAACTGATTTGGAAAACTGCTTTCTCTGAATTCTTTTGGAGCCAGCAAACCTTTGCCTGTTTTAAGGAAATATATCTTGATCTTAGAAACTCAGAAAAAGTGAACCAGTTACCAACAAAGTCCACAATTTACTAAATTTATTTATAAAGCCATATATCTGCTATGAGTGTATTAAATATTTCAAAAAGTTGAAACACTTTACTGGATTATATTAGCACACACAAACCAGCTTGACAGCACAAATGAACTAACATTTTTTTTTTTTTTTATCATACAGTGCAGTCAAAAAAATTGCATCACTTGCAAAATTCACTGAATTTCTGTGAAATTTGACAATATATCATATATATATTGTCAAATTCTTTCCTTTTTTCATCAGGATTAGTAGCACATTATCCAAGAAAAAAGCCAATTTTGATGCAAAAAATGAAAGAGCTAAAAGTCTAAAGTGGGCAGAATAGCATGCTAGTTTGGTCTGGGAATCAGTGGAAATATGTTATTTTCTCTGATGAATCACAATTCAACTTGCATAGTTCGAACAGAGAGCAGACTGTTAGACGAAGAAGAATTTCATCCTGACTGTATCGTATCCACAGTGAAACATTCTGCCTTCTCAAATAATATGAGGCTGTATTTCACAGAAAGCAGCTGGTTGTCTTGAATTTGTGAAGGATACAGTGAATGCTGAGGTGTACAGGGACATCCTGTACACTTCAGCCAATCGAATTTTTCAGGACTCTGCTCCATGTCGTAGAGCCAAAGCAGTAAGTACTACTTCGTAAAATTAGCAAAGGTTTTAAATTTATGAAATTTCGCACTCCTGCTTAAATAAATGTAATTTATTTCACTATGGGCGCAAAAATGGCTGAAGGATAAATCAGTTTGCACAAAACATAGCCTGGGAAGAGTTGAGACCTCAATCCAAGTGAAAATTTGGAACAAAATGGGTGTTTCAGTAATGCAAAAGAAATTAAAAACAGAGAGCTGAAGAAGACATTAATCTGTGTTTGGTACCATAGATTTTCCTGGAACATATTCAGAACCTTATCAAGTTGATGCCATGACAATGTGCAGCAATAATAAAAGCAAGGGGTGGGTCAAAAAAATATTGGTATGCATTTTGTGGTATTTTTCACAGAAAGCCTATGAAAAACACCACACCTGTCACCTTAGTATGAGCAAAGTAATGAAAAATATTACTGTTCTCAGACAATTATTTTTATTATATAAACCAAAAGTAATATGGTGTTATTTTGGAGAAAAGTACCTATTTCATTGTATATTTACCTATAAGGCATAAAGGTAAATTTTTCTGCAATTAATAGTTTCATATGTGTATGGTTATTACTTATATATTCATTCAGCTATTTCTAAAAGTTTAATTGCCAGTATAAAGATAAACAACTTAAAAAATTGCAAAAAAAACCATTTACCAAGAATGTCCTTACTGATCAATTCACCATCCATCAACCTGCTGGCATTCATGATGTTACCTCTACTCATCCCTCATTTGTCTTTGGTAACTGTAACTAACCAGAAAGGTAGCTTTTACCAATTTATTGACAAGGGAGGGAGACATTTTTGGTTTGATTTCTAGACTTCCAACTGTATCAGCAATGCACGTTAGAGGAGTTGCCATAACATACATTTATTTCTTTAAAACTAAATCTTTATTGATATTAGTTTTTAATAAATAAATTTTTTAAAAAAAATTAATCTTTATTGTGGTCTAAACTGAGAAATGGTACCATTTATGGGCCACACAGTATTGAGTTGGAAAAGTTAGTATGCATCAAGTTAGAAATGAAAAACTAGTATGATAGTTTTCTCTTTAATATATATATATTTTTAATTAACTGAACAATTACAACAAACTTTTTTCCAGGCATTTATTATGGCATAACCAGACACAAGCAGACAAAAGCTTCATTATCCCAGAGTACCAATCTCAGACACAGTGAACGTCTTTGGGGTGAACTGAAAGTCTATTTCAACATGCCTGCAATCAACAGCTGAATTTACTAGTGTTAAAGGAGGAATGGATCAAAGTACTAGCTTTCTGTTATCAAAAATTGGTTTGGAATCTACCAACAAGAATACACAAGTATAACAAAGACTGAAAGTGGGACAACATATTTTTCTGGGCAAATTTTTTTCAGCTGGTTGGTTGTTTTTTTTTTTTAGGAGCATTAGCAACTAAGGCCATATTGCTCTGGGGATATGTGGTGGTCATTTCCTGACCTTTCTGCATCCTCCGTATTTGGTGGTCACGGGCTCGATTTTTTTCTGCAAGTGCCTGTTTAAATTGGGGAATACAGCATATCTTGCTATTGAAATTCAACTTGATACTGCTAAAGAAATTCGTAAAGCAAAATGTTTACAGATGAAGCTGATTCAACACAGGATATTGCAATGCCTGACTAACTGGTGTTGTGTGTTAGATATGTGATCAACGGTAGCATAAAAAAAGCAATTAACAAAAATGTCAGTAGACATTTATTATTGACATTTAATATTGGACACTACTAGGCTTTTTGTCCCAACTAAGATATACTGTTCAAGGTTTAGTCCTAAATGGATGTCACATGAACTAATGAGACTCATGGCAGAGAAGAAAAATGCATTGGATGAATATAAATTATTAGATGACAAAGAAGCCTATGGTAGATATACGCTAGTCTGTAATCAAGTCACAAAGAAGATTAGGCAAACAAAGGTAGATTACAAGAAATCTTTGGCAAATGATTCAAAGAAAAATGGCAAAGACTTCTTTATTTATTTAAATTCTAGAAGAAAGGGGATGAAGTAGATTGTGGTCCACTTGGCATTGGTGATTTGACTGTTGATAATCCTGCTCAGATAGCTGACAAACTGAATGAGTATTTTGCATCTATATTTGCACACTAACAATACTTTTGTTTTTTAAAGAAGTATATCAGTCTGTAGGGAAGTAAAGACTAGAAGTATATCAAACTCTAGCAGGGAGCTAAATGATTTTGTAATAACTGAGAGCAGAGTGGAGGACAAATTGTTGAAGTTAAACATAAGAAAGAGCCCTAGGTTGGATGGGATCTATCCAGTTGTATTAAAGGAGGCAGCAAAGGAAGAAAGCAAACCCACTGCCATATTATTAGAGCATCCTTGGATTTAGGAGAGGTCCCCATAAACTGGAGATGTGCAATGTATCCCAAATTGATAAAGGGGGTTAAATAATTGGTTTTAACTAAATTATTAAAAAATAATTTAGTTAAAACTTTAGTTTGGTGCATTTAACAATGCACCAAATTTTTAATGTTTAATGGCGCATAAGCTGCTGTTAGGAATGTTAAAAAATAATTAATATGAAACCAGTTCAATTTAATTTCAGCTCAGAAACTAATCATAGTCATTCTTACACCTATTTGTTTCAAATAACAGAAAAGTTCATTAACATTTGCCTTTTCACCAATGATATGATTTAACGTTATCGGTTCTCGGAGATTAGCCAGAGAATGAAATATTGAAATTTGATGTTGTTCGTAATGTGAACAGTCAATCAAAGTATGTTTGACTGTTAGATGATCAGAACAGTGTGGACACTGAAGAGGATCATCACCTGTGAGTAGATGGGGTGGGTCAAATGAGTATGCCCTATTCTAATCCGTGCAAATACCACTTCTTCTCGTCAAACTGTCTGAATGCTTGAGTATCAAAATTTTGAATCCTGTTTTAACTGGAAAAGTTTATTATTTAGTTGGTTATGCCATAGCTGTTATGTTATGTGGTTTTTAGGAGTATTAGCAACTAAGGCCATATTGCTCCGGGATATGCGGTGGTCATTCCCTGACCTTTCCGCATCCTCCTTATTTGGTGGTGACGGGCTCGAACCCCGGTCTAATCAAGAAGCGTGTGCTACGCACTGCTGCTCCTTCCCACCTGGCTACAGAGGCGCCTATGCCATAGCTCTGTCCACCGTGCATGATATGCTGTTTGAATTATGATATTATAATCAGAAGCTGGAATAAAGACAGAAGTCTCAAGTTGATGGATTTTTACAGAAATATCAGTCAGTTCATTTCCTTTAATGCCTGAATGTGCTGGAATCCAGCAAAACTTTACTAGACGGTCTTCAATTTTTTTTTTATTATGATTATTATTATCTATATGGTGCAAGGAAGCCTGAGGCTTATGATGCACCAGCCAAAAAAAAAAAATTCCCGAGTTACCCTGAGAGAGAGAGAAGTAGAAAGGAATCACCAAGAAAGAGAATTTTCAACAGAAAATTCCTGATTTGATTTAAAACAGGGTGATCCTTATGAGAGGGATTCTGCATTGCTCTAATTGAGCTGAGAGAGTTGGTGTAAACTAAATATTTTGTAGATGGATGAAGAGTCAAATTTTCTAGAGCTAATTGTATTGCAAATAGTTCTGCTGAAAAGCTGCTGTACTCATGTGGAAGAGAAGCTGATATGACAGCAGAGGAAAACACTGCTGCTGCTCCAACAGTTGAATGAGATTTGGAACCATCCATATATATTGGTAAGAAGTCAAAATAGTTTTGATGGCTAGCATGGAGTTGTTGCACATTCAGAGTCGGCAGACGATTCTTTGACCACTGGAGAAAATAAGTATCACAGGTCGGTTGAGGAAAGGGAGTCCATGGTGATCTGCTGACTATTGCGGAGAGGAACATTCCAATTTTGTGACATTTCAAGGAGCCGTAGACCTGCTGGTCATATTTTACTTGGTTTATTTCTATAGAGATTATGAAATGGTGGATTAAAGAGGTATGGCTGAATGGGCTGTGAATAATTTTGTATTTTGTGTGCATATTTAAGTACGAACATTTTTCTGCAAAGGTACAGAGGGGACTCATGGGCTTCAATATACAGACTATAGGTTGAAGATGTCCTATAAGCACCAAGAGCAATCCGTAGTACATTGTGTTGTACAGATTCGATCCAGTGTAATACACTCTTTCAGGCAGAATCATAAACTGGGGCACCATAATCCAAAATGGATCTAATCAGTGCTCTATATAAGAGCAGCAAAGTTGTACGATCTGCTTCCCAAGTCAGTGCAAATAAAGCTCTTAGCATGTTCAGCTTTTTCAAACAATAGTATGTATTAATTTAATGTGTTCAAAGAAGTTTAACTTTCTGTCAAGGATCAATAACAAGAATCTGACACTGTTGGCAATTAGAATGGTGGAATTTTATATCCAAAGTTCAGGGTCTGTATGCAATTTGCTTTGATTGCAAAAGTGGATCGCAACTGTTTTCTGATGGGAAAGACGATATCTATTGAGCTCAGCCCACTTTTGTACTTTATTGAGGGACATCTGCTATTGCCGCTCAATAGATCTCATGTTCTGAGAATGGCAAGAAATAGAGAGAAGATTGTCAGCATAAAGATATGCCACCACAGTATTTGGGAGTTCTTTAGTAATGGAATCAATTCTATGGGCAAATAGGGTTGCGATCAATACTGACCCCTGTGGTACTCCTCCTTCCTGTGAGAATGTAGAAGAAAAGGAGTTTTGGTATCGAAACTGGAAAGAGCAGCTCTGGAGGAAGTTCCTAATAAATATAGGCAGGTTGCCTCATAGACCAAGATTATGAAGGCCACTGAGAATGCCATACCACCAGGTAGTATCAAATGCCTTCTCTATATCTATGGAGACCATAACAAAGTGTTTGATTTTCACAAAGGCATTGCGAATTTCATATTCAGCCCTTGATCATCACATCTAAGGAGGACCTGTTTTTGCAAAACCAATATTGACAATTACTCAGTAGATGTTGCATTTCAATGATCCAAATGACTGTGAATCATTTTTTCAAGAATTTTACCAAGGCAACTTGACAGAGAAATTGGCCTGTAACTGTGAGGACTGATGGGATCTTTTCCAGGTTTCAAAAAGGCCAAAACTGTAGCATGGTGCCAAGAGGGTGGATAAATATTTTCCAGGAAGGTCCAGTTAAAGAAGACAAGCAGCAATTTTTGTCATCGAGATACTGCAGCATGACATAATATATGCCATCTGGCCCAGTGGCACTGTTTCGTATTGCTCTGATGGCCTGTAAAAGTTTCCAGTATTGAAGAGGCTGATTATATGAAGTGAGGTTAGAAAGTTGATGGGTCTCTGTTCGGTGGTGGTCTTAATTTTCTAGAAATTTAGAGTGTAGTTTGATGTAGCTGAGACTTGGGCAACTGTTTTGCCTAAGGCATTCGCTATATCTAGAGGAGCAAAGAATTTTTGCTCATTGAAGGAAATAATTGGGGAAAGGGATGATTGAAAACTTCCCAGAAAGCTGCCAAATTTTCTTCCATATTAATCTGGAGTTGGTATTTCTATTCATAGTAGATGTGAACCGAGTACAAGAATTTTTCTTGGCTTGCCTTTGAATGAAACGCGCTTTTGCCCTTGGCTTCTTGTAGCTAATTATATTAGTCGTGGTTGGAGATCGATGGAATAAATTGAATGCTTTATTTTTTTTATTTCTTTGCTTTTGTGCACTCTTCATTCCACCAGTAGTTGAAGTGCCATCAGGTTGGGGGATCTGATAATGGAATTTAGTATTTCGCTGCAACTAAAAGACGGGATGTGATATAATCAGTTACTTTATTTATAGGTTGTAGTTGAATAGTTTTTTTGTCCAGAGTGATTGCTGACAGAAATTTGGCACAATTGGCTTTAGAGAATTTCCATTTCGTGCAGGGTTGGTCTAATGGTGGTTGTGTAGTGAGCAAGTTACAAACAAATGGAAAATGGTCACTGCCCACGGGATCATCCATAGCAGACCATTTAATAACTGGAAACAGTATCAGGGAACAAATCGAGAGGTCAATTGCAGAAGTCTGTCCAGTAGGTAACTGTATATGGGTGTGTGCACCACTATTAAGAATGGCGAGGTTTTGTTTATCTAGTATAGTTTCAATCAGTTGGCAGTGTCAATCTAACTTTGATGATCCCCATAAAGGCTGGTGGCCATTGAAATCCCCTAGAAAACAGGGGAGGGTAGCTATCTTAAAAGTTCTTCAAGATCATTATTAAGAATATGTATGATTTGGTGGGAGATAGATTGAGACTAGTGTTAATGCAATCTGAGTAATCAGAGGCACAGCAATGGCTTGAATTTGGGTTTGGAGAATACAGGCTGACCTCAATTAATGCGATTAATTCGTCCCGCAAGTGCATCGCGCAAAATGGAAATACGTTAATCGAATATAATAATCAATAGGAAAAATTATAATTGGTCCTTGACCTTCAGGAATGTCCATACAGGATTTTAAAAATACCTTTTAAATAACTTTTTAACCATATACCATGTAAAAGATAATGAAAATAATTATGGAATTAAATGTTTATTGCATAAAACAGAAGTTCCCAAATTGTGCACTGCAGAATATTTTAAATTTTCAAGGGAAACACAGCAATACTCGACATCTGTTGGAGACATCGCACGAACTACTAGCTCGAAGTAGTTCACAGTTTCAACATTTCTTATTAAGTTGTTTGGACCTAACTACTTAATAAACGGAACTGTTAGGTATTTCTTTTGGTCTAGGTGCGCCATGAAAAAATGACTGAGACACTAAGGGCGCCGTGAACCAAAAAAGTATGGGAACCTCTGATATAAAATACACAATGAAGAAAAAATTTGTTACAGAAATATTTGAACAGAGTTGACTTTCTCTTTTCAAGAATCAATTTCCGATAGCCAGCAACAATCTTCTCTGGGCCTTGGCAAAATAAATATTGCAGAGAACCTCAAACCTTTTGTTTGAGGTTCTCTGCGTTACAAAAGATTTCTTATACAGCTAGGCCTCGCATAACGCGAGTTCGATTAACGTGATATTCAGTTAATGCTATTTGAAAAATGATACCACTTTTCACTTTACACGATGCAAATTTCCAGTTAACGCGATCTTTTTTTTTTATGTGATAGTTGAAAAAGATTTGAATCGCGCGTTAAGCTTACCGCGAGTCATACGGTCAATAAACAAACGTTTGCCTGCTGCCCGCCTCGGTGTGTTCCATCAACCATCGGAAGAAGACCTGTTTGTCTCCTGCTAATAAAGTCAATGCAGACTTGCATTTAAAAATTCAAATTTTTAAATGAGCCAGATGAAAATGTTACCGCGAAGGAGATAATGGTAAAAGAATTAGATGAAATCTTTCATATCGCATAGAACCTCAAACAAAAGGTTTGATGTTCTCTGCGATATTTATTTCGCCAGGGCCCAGAGAAGATTGTTCTCGGCTATCGGAAATTGATTGATGAAAAGAGAAAGTCAACACTGTTCAAATATTTCCGCAACAGTAATTTCTTCATTGTATATTTTATGTCAGAGGTTCCCAAAGTTTCTCGGTTCATGGCGCCTTTAATGTCTCAGTAATTTTTTCAACACGCACCCAGACCAAAAGAAATACCTAACAGTTTCGTTTAGTAGTTAGGTCCAAACAACTTAATAAGAAATGCTGAAACTGTGAACTACCTCGAGCTAGTAGTTCGCGCGGTGTCCAACAGATGTCGAGTATCGCTGTGTTTCCCTCTAAAATTTAAATTATTCCGTGGCGCACAGTTTAAGAACTGCTGTTTTATGCAATAAACATTTAATTCCATAATTATTTTCATTTCTTTTACATTATATACAGTTAAAAAGTTATTTAAAAGGTATTTTTAAATACCTTTTAAATAACTTTTTATGGACATTCCAGAAGGTCAAGGACCAATTATAATTTTTCCTATTGGTTATGATATTCGATTAACGTTTCCGTTTTGCGCGATGCGCTCGTGGGACGAATTAATCGTGTTAATCGAGGCCCGACTGTAGTTCTTTTACCGTTATTTCCTTCGTGGTAACATTTCATCTGGCTCATTTAAAAATAAGAATTTTTAAATGCAAGTCTGCATTGACTTTTTAGCATGTGTGTGATTAGGGTTTAATGGCGCACGAGCTGCTGGGGCTATAGTGCACCTATTCATAGGAAAATTATAAAAAACAAATTTCAGATATAATCACTTTATGTTTTAATTAGAGAGATGTTTTAGAATTTATGATACATTCCAATTTTTTTCAAAAAAGAGAAAAATTCATTGATGTTTGCATCGTCACCAATAATATGTTTTAATGACTTCGGTTCTCAAAGATTTCTTAGGGAAAGGAGGATGGATATTCTGTCCTGATGATAGTGAGGGCAGTCAACGAGAATGTGTTTGACTGTTAAATGTGAGGAACAGTGTGGACATTGAGGAGGATCCTCTCCTGTAAGTAGATAAAGGTGAGTCAGGTATGTATATCCTATCTGTGCTCATGCAATCACCACTTCTTCTCTTCATATTGTTTTGGTGCTAGAGTGCCAAAGCTGTGGATCCTGTTTCAACTGATAAATTTTATTATTGCTTTGGGTGCCATAGCTCTTTCCACTGTGCAAGACATGTTGTTTGTATGATATGATTATAATCATAGATTGGAATAGGAGCAAGGGTAAGTCATAAGTTGATGGATATTTGGCAGTTTTGTCAGCGAGTTCATTCCGTTTTTATCCCTGAATGAGGCACCTCCGTAGACAGGTGCAGCAATGCTTAGCACACACTTCTTGATTAGACCAGGGTTCAAGCCCGTGACCACCAAATATGGAGGATGCAGAAAGGTCAGGGAATGACCACTGCATATCCCGGAGCAATATGGCCTTAGTTGCTAATGCTCCTAAAAACCAAATAACAAACACAAACATCCCCGAATGGGCTGGGATCCAGCAAAAGGTCACTGATTGATGACGTTCCTCAATTTTTAATAAGAGGCTTCTGATTTGGTTTAACATAGGATGAACCTTGTAAGAAAAGTTTTGTATTGCTGTAATTGACTTGGAGAGTCAGTGTATACAATATATTTTAGAGATGGGTAGAGATTCAGGTTTTCTAAAGCTAATTTGATTGCATGAAGTTCTGCAGAGAAGCTGCTATACTCAGGTCGAAGGGAAGCAGAAATGATTGTAATGGGAAATACTGTTGCTGCTCCAATGGCTGAATGTGATTTGGAGCCATCAGTATATATTGGCAATAAACTAGCATATTTCTGAATATGGCTTGAATGGAGTTTGTTTCATGTTGAGTGACGGTAGGTGATTCTTTCCCCATTTTTGAAGATAAGTATCACAAGTTAATTGAGGAAGAGGTGTCCAAGGTGGGTGAGAGCATTTCACTACTTGTAGCCTGTTGACATTAGGAACATTCCAACTCTGTGTTATTTTAATTACGCATAAGCCTGTCAGTCTTATTTTACTGGGTTTATGGATTAATGCAGTGTGGATTAAAGTTTTGCAGTGGTGGATTAAAGAGGTATGGCTCAATAGGATGTTGACAGCAACTTTGTATTCGGGCTGCATACTTAAGAAGTAGTGTTTTCCTGCGGAGACAAAGAGAGGGCTCATGTGCTTCAATATATAAACTATGGGTAGGAGTCCTGAATGCACCAAGGGCAATCCGCAATGCACTATGCTGTATAGGGTCCAACCAGCATAGTGTACTCTTTCGGGCAGAATCATAGATTGGAGCACCATAATCCAAACAGGATCTGATCAATGCTCTGTATAAGAGAAGCTCCCCAAGACAGGGCAGATAAAGCTCCGAGTATGTTCAGTTTTTTGAGGCAGGAAGTTTGCACCGATTTAATGTGCTCAAAAATTTTTTTTATTTTTCTGTCAAGGATTAATCCCAAGAATCTGATATTGTTGGTCACTGGAATGGTAAATTTTGACATCTGAAGTTCAGGATCTGTATGCATTTTTCATTGATTACAACAGTTTTCTGCTGAGATAGATGATAGCTGTTTTTGTTATTTTGTTATTTGGTTTTTAGGAGCAGTAGCAACTAAGGCCATATTGCTCCAGGGATATGCGGTGGTCATTCCCTGACCTTTCCGCATCCTCCGTATTTGGTGGGCACGGGCTCGAACCCCGGTCTAATCAAGAAGCGTGTGCTACGCACTGCCGCTCCTGCCTACCTGGCTATGGAGGCATCTAGATGATAGCCATTGAGTCCTGCCCACCTTTGGACCTTATATCAAGGATATCTGCAATTTCCGTTCAATGGATCTCATATTCTGAGAGTAGTAAGAAATGGAGAGATTATTATTAATAGCCATATGATGCAAGGAAGCCTGAGGCTTATGCTGCACCAGAAAAAAAAAAATTCCCAAGTTACCCTGAGAGAGAGAGAGAGAGAGAGAGAGAGAGAGAAAGAGTCAAAAGTAGAAGGAAATCATCAAGAAAGAGAAGAATGATGATATCCAGCTCAGGACCCTGGGTGTGCCAAGCCCATACTCACCAGATGTGAGCCCACCCGGGGTTGATCATCCGCATAAAGATAAGTCTCAACTGTATTTGGAAGTTCTTTTGTGGTAAAATCAATTTTAAGGGCAAAGAGGGTTGCACTCAATACAGAACCTTGTGGCACTCCTTCTTCCTGTAAAAATGTCATAGAAAACAAGTTGTGGTATCGAATTTGGAACGAACGATTCTGGAGAAAGTTCCTGATGAATATAGGAAGGTTGCCTCATAGACCAAGGGCATGGAGGTCGCTGAGAATGCCATGACACCAGGTAGTGTCAAATGCTTTCTCTACGTCTATGGAAACCAAAACAAGATATTCATTTTTTATGAAGGCATTGCGAATTGCAAACTCTGCCTTGATCATGAGATTTAAAGAGGACCTGTTCTTACGAAAGCCATGCTGATTATTACTCATTAGGTGTTGTTTCGATGATCCAAACAAGTCAATTATGAATAATTTTTTCAAGTAATTTACCGAGGCAACTGGAGAGGGAAATTGATTGGTAATTGTATGGCCCGGTAGGGTCTTTTCCAGGTTTCAAAGAGGCAAGAACTGTGGCATGATGCCAAGAGCTGGGATAAATGTTTTCCATAAATATTCGGTTTTAGTAGACCAGCAGTATTTGTAAATTTTTGTCACCAAGGTTTTGTAACATGATATAAGATATTCCGTCTGGCAAGCAGCACTGTTGCGTGTTGTTTGAATGGCATGTAGAAGTTTATGATATTGAAGAGGCTGGTTATAAGGAAGGAACACTGAGGTTCGAAAGTTGATGGCTCGTTGTTCAGTCTTGGTCTTTATTTTCTGAAAATCTGCAGAATAAGTTGAGGCCACTGAAACTTCAGCAAAGGTTTTGTCCAAGGCATTTCCTATGTCCTCAGGAGCAGAGAGTTCCTGCCCATTCCATGAAAGAATTGGTGAAGGGGTTGTTGGAAATTTTCCGGAAATCTGCCTGATTTTCTTTCATATTAACCTGGAGTTAGTGTTTCAGTTTATAGTAGATGTAAACCGAATCCAAGAATTCTTCTTGGCTTGCCTTTGAATGAGACGTGCTTTCATTCAAAGTGTGCTTTCAGTGTGCTTTCATTCATAAATTCCATGCTTTATTTTTTAACTTCTTTGCTTTTCTGCAGTCTTCACTCCACCAATAGCTAAGGTGCCATCAGGACTGGGGATTCGATAATGGAATTGAACATTTAGATGCAGATAGTAGGTGTGAAGTGATGTAATCTGTGGCTTCATCTATCGACTGTGTTCATATATATTGCTCATCCAGGGTGACAAAAGATTTAAATTTGACCCAGTTGGCTTGAGAGAACTTCCATTTCCGGGAGGGTGGTTGCTCACTGCACAACCACTAATGGTGGTTGTGCAGTGAGCAGATCACAAATAATCCGAAAATTATCACTACCCAAGGGGTCGTCCATAACAGACCATTCTATGATTGGAAACAGAACCGGGGAACATATTGATAGATCGACTGCAGAAGTTTTTCCAGTTGGTAATTGTATGTGAGTGGGTGCACCAGTTTGTCCAGTTGGAAATTGAATGTGAGTGGGTGCACCAGTATTAAGAACAGTAAGATTTTGCTTATCTAGAAAAGTTTCAATTAGGCGGCCATGTGTATCTAATTTTGTTAATCCCCATAAGGGGTGGTGGCCATTGAAATCACCCAAGAGACAGACAGGGGGTGGTAATTGCATTAGCAGGTTTTCAAGATCTTGGTAAGAGAAGGTATGACTTGGTGGGAGATAAACTGATACTAGTGTTAACGCAATCTGGGTTATCAAACGTGGCAACACCTTCAATTTCAGTTTGCAAAACAATTTGTTTGGTTAGGATCTTTGAGGTGACCAAGATGGCCACGCCTCCACGGGCATCATTTGAAGTATTACGATCTTGTCGATAGATGGCATAGTTCTTTATGTTGGTGGAAATTTGAGGAGTTGTTATTGTTATTTGGTTTTTAGGAGCATTAGCAACTAAGGCCATATTGCTCCGGGATATGCGGAGCAATATGGCCTTAGTTCCTTGACCTTTCCGTATCCTCCGTATTTGGTGGTGACGGTCTCGAACACCGGTCTAATCAAGAAGCATGTGCTACGCACTGCTGCTGCTCCTTCCCACCTGGCTACGGAGGCGCCCTCAAAAATTTGAGGAGTTAGATAGGTTTCCTGTAGACAGAAACCAACTGGAGAGTATTAAGACTTGAATATCATTAAGGTTGCTACAAAATCCTCTGCAAACCATTGTAGAATATAAGGCATTACTGGTGTTTAGTAGAAGAAGCTGTATCTGACTGAATGTGATTGGTTTGTAATGTCCAGGCTTTGGTTTGTCTTTTTTTGGAGAAGAATGGTCGACTGGTGTCCATTTCTTCTTCCGCATGTACTTCTAAGATAGGTTTTTCTTGTCTGGATGAGTCGAGTGTCCATAGATGTTTTTTGGATATTCTTTTTTAAATGTGAGCTTCAATTATTCGATGTAGAAACAATCACTGGGGGAGGAGAAGGAGATGTTGCTGGTACTGTAAGTGCAGTATTATTTGCCTGGTTCAACTGCTTAGGGATATTGGACTTGATGGGAGAGAACAGCCCGAGCCCAGTCGGAAATTGAAGTGTTTGAAGGGACTGTAACATCAGTTTGGGTGGCCACTGATTGATACTTTTTCACAATACTGGCGTACTTATGCTTAGTCATACTGGGAGCAATTACTTTCCTTGCTTTTTGAAAACTTACTTTATTTTCAATCTTATATTTCACAATTTTCATTTCAGTTTTCCATTTGTCGCATGACCTTGAATAAGCAGGATGGTTGCCTTTAGAGTTGGGGCAGACTATTTCTTTTCCCGAGCAATCACTTTGAGTGTGGTCAGAGGACCCACAATTGAGGCAAACTTGATTTCCTCTGCATACCATTTGAGAGTGGCCATACTTTTGGCACTTAAAACATCTCAATGGATTAGGAATGTAGGGCCTAATGCAACAAAGTAGATATCCTGCTTTTATCGATGGCGGTAGATTAGGCATATTGAAAGTAAGAATAATGTTCCTTGTAGGAGTAAGTGTATTGTCTTTTTTAGTCATAATCCTTTTGACTGCGATGACATTTTGGTCTTGAAGTTCTTCCATTATCTCCTCCTCCGTGACATTCAATAAATCCCAACTGGATATAACCTCCTTGGATGAATTTAGGGTTGCATGGGGAGAAACCTTTACTGGAATTCCAGTAAAGTTTGTAAGGTTTGGCAGTTTCTCCGAATGTCCACGGTTTATTGTCTCCACTAGTAGGTCCCCTGATTGCAGTCTCTTGACTGTCTTAGGAGAGATCCTGCGAGACTTTCCAGGTGTTTTTGGATAAGAAACGGAGACAGCTTACTAAGGGATCGATCGGCAAGAGAGTGCATTATGATAAATTCTGGGAAATCTGTCACTGAGGAATTGGTTTTAAATCTCTTGGGTTGTGACATGCCATGTTTGGCTTCCGTGTCTGGAAGAGAGCTTGTCGGCTCTAAAGGTGGAAAACCATTAAGGTCAATCTTTGCTCCTTTTGGCCCTTGGCAGATTATCTGCTCTGCCAAGATTTCCGGCCCCGCCACAGGGAGGCAGGAGCAGTACCTCATGTGACCAAGTGAAAAGTACTAAGTGTTAGGAGTTGTTTGTTATTTGGTTTTTAGGAGCATTAGCAACTAAGGGCATATTGCTCTGGGGATATGCGGTGGTCATTCCCTGACCTTTCCGCATCCTCTGTATTTGGTGGTCGCGGGCTCGACTCATGTCTAATCAAGAAGCGTGTGCTACGCACTGCTGCTCCTGCCCACCTGGCTAAGGAGGCACCTAGTGTTAGGAGTAAACTAGAAGAAATAAAGAAAGTTACCTTTCCTTTCTTGCTCTGTACAAGTTTTTTTTTTTTTTTTTTTTTTGGGTAGTTGTTGGCGCATAGGCTTCTGTGGCCATAATGCACCACCCAAGGTTTTTGCAGTACTTTGATCCAAGCCCGAGGCGGGAATCGAACCCGTGACCTTTGGGTTGCCAGGCAGGCACTTTACCCACCCGGCTAGCACGGTCGGCAAGTTTTTTTTGTAACAAGAGATGTTATTAAATGAATAAATTTATTAACGTCAAGAACATAAAATAACTATAAATCACTTTTGGGAAATCGCAGTAATAGCACAGAGAAATCACTCAGTCACAATCACATGGCACCCTGGGCCTGACTTTTTAGGGGAGACAAACAAGTAACACGTCTTCCGATGGTTGATGGAACACACTGAGGCAGGCGGCAGGCAGCAGGCAAACGTTTGTTTATTGCCCATCCGATGCACAGTAAGCTTAATGTGCGATTCAAATCTTTTTCAGCTATCACATAAAAAGAAGATCGTGTTAACTTGAAATTTGCATCGTGTAAAGTGAAAAGTTGTATAATTTTCTCAAACAGCGGTAACTGAAAAACGCGTTAATCGAACTAGCGTTATGCAAGGCCTGGCTGTAATTTGACTAGCTGGGCTCTTTGAATTAATCAAAATAGCTACACCACCACAAGCAGAATTGGAAGTATTCTGATCCCTTCGATAGATTGAGTAGTTTTTTATGGAAATTGAAATTTGAGGAATGAAATAGGTTTCCTGCAGACAGAGACCAACTGGAGAGTAATGGTTAATTAAGTACTGAACATCATCAATGTTGCCGCGAAAGCCTCCGCAATTCCACTGCAAAAAATAAGGCATTACCTGAATTTAGAAGAAGCTGTACCCAATGTGGCTGTCTTATGGCATTCAGGCTTTGGTTTGTCTCTTTTTGGAAAGGTAGGGCAACCAGTGTCCATATTTTCTTCTGCAAATATTTCCAGAATCGGATCTTGCTATTTTGATGTGTTCTCTGCATCCATCGGTGTGTCCTAAACAATCCTTTTCGAATCAAACTATGATTATTTGAAGTAGTAGCAATCACTGGCAGAGAAGAAGACTTCGCTGGTATCGTAATGATTACTTGCTTGGTCTGGGTGTTTAAGGGCAATGGACTGTTGTTGAGAGAGGACAGTGCGAGCCCAGTCAGAGATTGATGTGTTTGATGGAACAGTAACATCAGTTTGAGTGGCAATGGTTTGATATTTTTTTGCAATATTGGCATAGGTATGGTTAGGTATACTGGGTGCAATTAATTTTCTTACCTCCTGATAACTAACTTTGTTTTCAACTTTACATTTCACAATTTTTTTCTCCGTTTTCCACCTCTCACATGTTTTACAGTAAGATGATGGTTGTCTTTGCAGCTGGGACAGGTCATATCTTTCGCTGAACAATCTCTTTAACCGTGTTCGAAGGATCCACAGTTGAGACAAACTGGGTTCCCTCTGCATGCCGTTTGAGGGTGTCCATACTTTTGGCATTTATAACATCTCAACGGATTAGGAATGAAAGGACGAATGCAGCAGACAAAATAACCTGCTTTTACTGATCAGGATAGGTTTGGACTGTTAAAGGTGAGAATTAACCCCAGGGGCTCACATCTGGTGAGTATGGGCTTGGCACACTCAGGGTCCTGAGCTGGATATCATCATTCTTCCCTTCTTGGTGATTCCTTTCTACTTCTCTCTCTCTCTCTGGGTAACTTTGGAAATTTTTTTTAAGCTGGTGCAGCATAAGCCTCAGGCTTCCTTGCACTACATGGCTAGTAATAATAATAATAATATTTCTGGTGGGTGTGAGTATATTGTCCCTTTTAGTCATAATTCCTTTTCACAGCAGTTACGTTTTGTTCCTGAAGCTCTTCTTTAATTTCTTCCTCTGTCACATTCAAATGGTCCCAACTAGATATAACACCCTTAGATGTATTTAGGGTTGCATGGGGAGTTAGATTCACTGGAATTTTAGCAAAGTTTGTCATTTGTAAGAGTTTTTTAGAATGCCTGCGGTTGACAGTTTCTACAAGTAAGTCCCCTGATTGCAGTCGCTTAACTGTCTTGAGAGAGCCTGCAATACTTTCCAAGTGTTTTTGGATTAGAAAAGGAGATAGCTTACTAAGAGGCTATTCTGATAATGAGTGCATTATTAAGAATGCAGGAAACTTGGTCGTAGAAGAAATGGTTTTTAACCTCTTTGGTTGTGACGAGTCATGTTCATTTTCTGTCTCTGGCCAACAGCTTGTCAGTTCTAAAGAGGGAAACATATTGCGTTCCGTGTTAGAAAGGTAGGGCGACCAGTGTCCATATCATCTTCTTCTTCTGCTTTTAGCCCATAGCAGATGAACTTTTCTGCCAAGGTTACCGGCCCTGCCATGGGGAGGCAGGAGCAGTGCCTGGTGCGACCAAGCAAAATTAATAGGAGTTAGTCTATTAAATATGAAAATAAAGAAAGGTTACTTTCCTTCCTTGCTCTCTACCAGTACTTTTGATACAAGAGCTACTATTAAATAAAAGGATTTCTTAAGGAAAGGAACGTAAAAGAGAACTAGTTGTTGTTGTTATTTGGTTTTTAGGAGCATTAGCAACTAAGGTCATATTGCTCCGGGGATATGCTGTGGTCATTCCGTGACCTTTCCGCATCCTCCGTATTTGGTGATCACAGGCTCAAACCCCGGTCTAATCAAGAAGCGTGTGCTACGCACTGCTGCTCCTGCCCACCTGGCTACGGAGGCGCCGAAAGAGAACTAGAATTCACCTTTCAGAAAATTGCAGTGAAAGCACAAAGAGAAATCATTCAGTCACAATCACTTGGCACCCTGGTGGGGGCAAGTTTGTTGTTGTTGCTGCTTGAGAGCTATTGTCGCAAGAGCAGCTTAGGCTATAATGCACTTTGTCTACGTTGGGGGACAAGGGTAATATAGATACACGTTTCTTTGATAATATCGTTCCAAGTAACACTTCTGCATATTTCAAGAGTTCTTGTTTGTTACTGCAAGAGTTCATATTAGCAAGACATTCTGAGAGCAGAAAAGATTCAAGTGAACGGGAAGTTTAAGCCAGAAGCAAGCTTACATAACTTCAAGGGGTGTGTCAGGGTAGTTAACTATACAAGAACACTAAACTATAATTGTTTATACAGTAATGTCAGAAATGCCATCAATAAAATGAATGAATTCAAACTGCTGGTTAGGACAAGTAACGCTGACATAATAAGGCTTTGTGTTATTTGTGTGTGTTATTTGGTTTTTAGGAGCATTAGCAACTAGGGCCATATTGCTCCGGGATATACGGTGGTCATTCCATGACCTTTCCGCATTCTCCATATTTGGTGGTGACGGGCTCGAACCCCGGTCTAATCAAGAAGCGTGTGCTACGCACTGCTGCTCCTTCCCACCTGGCTACGGAGGCGCCTACATAATAAGGCTTACAGAAACATGGTGCCACCAGGAGATAGGGGATGATGAGTTTCAGTAGTTTATGTACAATGTATTTAGGAAGGATAGGGCAGGTAGAAGGGTTATGGGGTCATGCTTCTTATCAAAAGCAGCCTGAGTGAGAGGAAAGCTTTTCCGGATTCAGATGTTTTGTATGCTAGTATAGAATCTGTATGGTGTGAGATAGTTGGAAGCAAAGCTATTGTCGCATTGATATGAGAGTGGGAGTAATCTACAGGTTAGGTGATTGTGAAGATTATGAAGAGAGCTCTACATGAAAATGGAATGGGCAAAAAAAGTGTGATTGTCTTATAATGGATGATTTTAAATTGCCTCTAACTGTTTGGAGAAAATTGGAAGGAAACTCCACGTGGGGGACAAAATTTTTAAATAAACTAGATGATTGTTATTTGTATCAACATGTCAGGGAGTACTAGGGAAAAGAATATTCTAGACCTGATCATCAACCACAAACCAGATGACATAGCAGGACATGACCACGGAGTTCTATGGTGGACGATGAAGAGAGCAGCAGCAGTAGTTAAAGGCAAAGAAATAGATTATAATTTCAAGAAAGGGAATTTTGATGCTGTAAGGTGTTACATGGCCTCTATTAATTGGGCAGATATCTCACAGAGAGAATACAACTGAACTATGGTATACCTTCAAAACATTAATCACAGAAGACTTGAATCAGTATATACCATTAAAAAAAATACTCCAACCCTATGTCAATGAGAATTCATGGGAGTGAAGTTGTAAAATATGTAATTAACAATATTGAAATTTTGCATGATTATTTAATGAAAAAACTTTTGGGCCTACAAGCCAGTAAGGCTCCTGGGGTTAATGGCATATACCCTATAATTTTAAGGGGGGTGGCAAGTGAGTGCATTGAACCATTGAGGCTAATTATGAGAGCATCATTGGACTCAGGAGAGACTGAATTGGATAGGAAAAGTGCCAATATATCTCCAATACATGAGGGAGGTTCTAAGAGTGTAGTGGGAAATTACCAGTTGGTCAGTCTAACTTCAGTAGTAGGGAAAATCATGGAGACAATGATCAAGGATGGAATTCAGGATCATTTAGATAGAAATGGAATTCTGATGGATATTCAACATGGCTATGTAAAGGGAAAATCATGTTTAACAAATCCAGCAGTTAGCTATATTTTGACAGCATCACTCATGAGCTGGTTTTAGGGAATAATTTCAACATTGTTTATTTATATTTCATCAAAGCATTTGACTCAGTTCTACATGAGTAGTTACTTTATAAGATACAACAAGTTGTAATCACAAGGGAAATCCTTAGCATTAGTAGAGGCATATAATGCAAGAAAGCAAGCTTATGCAGCATCAGCCAAAAAAAAAAAAAAAAAAACACTTCCATTTCACCCCTATGCTCGTTCGAAATACCTGTCCAGCTAAGCCTTAAATTTATTTAGGCTATCAATTTCCACAACAAGGGATGGAAGTCTGTTCCACTAACAAAACTATCCACTAGCTAAAGGCAAATTTCCGCACATTTATCCTACATCTGTCTTTCCTCAATTTGAATTTATACCCTCCCAGGTGATTATTCTGAGCAAGAGAAAGAATCGAATCAGCATTGACCATGCTCAAACCATTCAAGGCTTTATACACCTCTATCAGATCACCTCGCCGGTGCCTAGTCTCCAGACACTGTAATTTGCAAAACTTAAGCCTTTCTTCGTAAGAGCAACCCTTTGTTCCATTCACTAATCTTGTTGCCCTTCTCTGTACTTGTTCCAGCAGCTCTACATCCTTCTTGAAATGAGGCCTCCAGACCTGTATACAGTACTTAAGGTTTGGCCTGACCATTGCCTTATACAAGGGAATAATCACCTCCTTATCCCTGCTAGAAAAATTCCGGTTGTATATCACTGACAAGACACCATGAGCTACTCTTGCAGCCCATCTGTGCTGCTCAGAAAACTTCATATCTGCCTGCACAATTACCCCCAGGTCCTTTTCTTTCTCTACCACTGTCAGTGTAGTACCACAGAGATGATACGTTGCACTGGGGTTACTGTTTCCCATATGTAGTACTTTACATTTGTCGATGTTAAACTTCATTTGCCACCTCTCAGCCCATCTGCTCAACCTTTCCAGATCCTGTTGCAGCAGCATAGCATCAGTAGTGTCCTTAACAACCCTGTAAACCTTTATATTGTCTGCAAACTTTGACATTAAACTTGATATACCATTATCAATATCATTTATAAATACAGAAAACAACAATGGACCCAACACTGAACCCTGAGGGACTCCACTAATAACATTAGTCCACGATGAGCAGTGTCCATTGATTACCACTCAGTCTTCTCCCCCCTCAACCATCCCTTTATCCATAGCAGGAATTTGCCTCCAATGCCACACTGCTCCAATTTGTGCAACAGTCTTCCATGTGCAACAGTATCAAAAGTCTTTCTAAGATCAAATATATAATATCAAAGTTATTCCCTGTATCCAGTTCTTTTGTGACTGCATCATAGTATCCAATCAAGTTGGTCAGGCAAGACTTTCCCTTAACAAAACCATGCTGTGTTCGAGCTATAACTGAAGTCTTGTCTAGATGATCCTGCAGTGCTTCTTTAACCAGTGCCTCCATTAATTTTCCTGGAACAGAAGTTAAACTCACATGTCTATAATTACATGTGTCAGTCTTTGATCCCCCTTTGTGAATTGGGGTCACATTTACACATCTCCAGTCTATGGGTACCTCTCCTAAGTCCAAAGAAGCTCTCATAATTACGGCTAAGGGTTTGCTTACTTCCTTTGCTGCCTCCTTTAATATAACTGGATAGATTCCATCCCCCCCCCAGGTGTCTTTCTTGTGTTTATTTTCAACAGTTTCTCCTCCACTTTCCTCTCAGTTATTACGTCACACCAAACTGACTCGACACTGCACTGTCCAGCGATGTCTGGCTGCACTTCCTTGGATTTTGGGTTTCTTAATTAACAGCATAACCCCTCCTCCCTTCCTGCCCTGTCTATCCTTTCTGTACACATTGTACTCCCCAAATTCCAGTTCTGCCTTCCTTATATCTGTGTGACACCACATCTCTGATATCCCAACAATATCTGCCTTTGATGGTCTGAGCAATACCTCAAATTCATCAAATTTATTTACCAAACTCCTAGCATTGGTGTACATGCAAGTATACATGCACCTGTTCCTATTCTTAGCTACCCTAACACAAACCATGTGTTTACTTGTACTGCAATGACTCCCAGCAATACCCTTAGATGGATAGCAGGATGGCTTCAGAGCAGAAGGCAGAGTTTTGTGATGAATGGATATTCCTCTTATTGGTTTATGATTGTTTATGATTTTCTTAAATGACATCGATGAAGGGATTGAGGATGTGATATCTAAACTTGTAGATGATGTAAAGATTGGTAGAGTAGTTAATGATCAATGCCAAGCAGAGCTTTTTTCAGAGTGACCTGGCAGGCAACAGGAATGGTCAGAAAATTGGCAGCTTTGCTTTAATCCAGCAAAGTTCAAGGTCTGACACCTGGGGAATAGTAACCCCAAAATAACTTATACACTTGGTAAAGTTGAACTTAAGTCAGTAGCAGAAGAAAGGGACTGGGGAGTTACAATATTGTCATTACGAAGTTCTCCGAGCATTGTAGACAGGTTGCAAGGAAGGCCCAAGGTGTCCTATCCATGATTTATTGAACGTTTGCTAGTAAGATAAAGACGTCATAATCACAGCTTGGAAACTAGGCACCTTAAGGGAGACTTGATTGAGGTGTTTAAGTCAAAACAACTCAATCAAGGTATTTTGCCTCACTGAGGTGAGAAGCAAAAGTAAAATGAATGAGGATGAAATATTTAGTTATAAATGATTCTAGAATTAGGGTCAATAAATTCAAGTTACGGGGAGATCTGGCTGATCTCCCCCCCCCCACGGCTGAATGTTACCTCTGGGAGAAGGGAAACACATAATTTCAGGTTGTCTATTTCCTTTTCTTTTATTATTTATTTATTTTATTTTATTATTATTTTACTCTTTTTTGTCTTTCCTTTTTTTTGCTGGCGCAGCATAAGCCTTAGGCTTCCTTGCACCATCTGGCCATTACTAATACTAAATACTAACACTAAAGCATTTGATACTGTTTCACAAAAAAGTGTGCTGTAAGAAACTGGCATTAGGAGCAGGTTACTCCTATGGATAAAGAGATGGTTGACTGGAAGAAGGGAGAGAGTTGTTATCAATGGGCATTCCTCCTATTGAACTAATGCTATTGGCAGAGATCCCCAGGGTTCAATTCTGAGCCACTGTTGCTTTCAGTATTTATTAATGATATTGGTGATAGAATATCAGGCTTAATGTCTAAGTTTGAGTTTGCAGGTGACAGAAATGTTAGTAGGGTAGTTAATGACAGCAATCAAGGTATGTAATGCATCAAGATCTAAAAAAATTAGGCAGATGGCTGGGAAGTGGCAACTGATGTATTCCCCACCACCATCAATGTGGCACCTGTGTGGTAGCAAACTGAGAGTAGTGGAGAATGAAAAAGACCTGAGGTAATTGTGCAGTCAGACATGAAGTTTTCTAAGTAGTGCAGACAGGCTACTAGGACAGCTAATGGAGTTCTGTCAATGATGATGATGCAATGGTTAGGCCACATGCATATAGGTCAGGAAGTCTCATTTTAGGAAGGATGTGGATCTCCTGGAATGAGTACAGAGAAGGGCAACGAGAATAGGGCGAACAAAGGGCACTCCTATTAAGAAAGGCTTCAGTCATGCAAACTGAAATTGTGGGGAACTGGACATCTGTGAGGAGTGACTGGTGTGTTTAAGGCTTTGAACAAACCAATCAGTATTTGTTTTCAGCCACTGAGCAGTTTGAAGAAATTTTAGAAAGAGCTACACAAACTATTATAGGGGTTGGACAGGAGTGCAAGAACTGTGGGTTTTTTTAATTTATTTTTTATTCATTTATTTGTTTTTTCTTTGATAATGCTCTATAAGCTTGCCTTCTTGCATCATTTGCCACTACTAATATTAATCTTTTCCATTAGAGTCAGCTATATCATGATAGAAGAAGTGGGGGAGGACAAAAGCCAGCCATTTCACTCTGGGGCCTGGCTCTGATCATTAATCACCCAACTAACCATTAGGTCGGTAAACATTGACAGCTTCCCCTGTATTCACTCATCAATATCATCAAAAGGCAAGAGGAGCAAGTACTGATCCCTGAATGGACTCCACTTGCTACTCCAGTCTCACAAAAAAGTTCACAGCTAGGAAATATCCTTTACAATTGATTTGCTCTCCTGCTCCTTTGAGAACACCAAAGTTGTAGTCTTTGCCAACGACCTTACGATCACCGTGTCTGAAAAATCTAGAAGTGCCATTGAACATAATGCTAATCTGGTCCTGTCTGATCTCTCCTCCTGGGCAGCATTGAAGAAACTCTGCATTAACCCAGGTAAAACCAAAATGATGCTCTTTAAGCACAAGCCAGACCTCAGGTTAAAATCTCTGGAATTCGGCTACCCATAGCCACTGAAGCTACCATTCTCGAAGTGGTAATTGACCACAAACTGAGTTTCCTGCCACACCTCACCCATCTCAGATCAAAAGTCAAGAAGCTCTCTGGCTCCATTATTCGTATCTCCAGGAACGACTGGGGCCTTTGCAAGATGACGCTTCATCTCTACTATAAAGTAATCTTCCTGCCAATTGTCACATATGCAGCCAGTGCCTGGTTTCACTGAGTTGGCTTGGTCAAGATGAGAGACAGATTGAGTTCCATCCAACATACAATGCTATTGGCTACCCTTAGAGTTTGCAGAACAGTATCTACAGCAGCCATCCAGGTCATATCTGGAACTCTTCCTCAGGATCTGTATGCTGCCTACAGAGGACTAGTATTTAGAATTAAAAACAACATCCCCACTAAGTTCCTTGACATCGAACTTGATCTTGACACCAACCCAAAAGCTGAGAAAGCCAGATGCTACGAGTTAGTGGACATCTGGCAGACCCGCTGGGATACATCCCAGGTTGGGGTGGTTACTAGAAGATTCCTTCCTGATGTCACCTTTACATCCTCTAATTCTGTCCAATCCTGGCTTTCCCTCACCATAGAGACTTTCTTCCTGGTTACAGGACATGGTTCTCTTAATGAAAAACTGCAATAACTAGGCATCTGCATGACTCACCTGTGCTACTGCAGAGCCAAGGAAAACTGATCTCTCACCTCCTTTTTGACTGTATGGTATATGAAGATTTGAGGCAATGAACACCATCCCAATATCTGAAAATCAATTAGACCAGTTACTCCTAACCCCTGAATGTTTATCTGCTCTTCACAACTTTGCTAAGGAAGTCTTTGCTCGAAGTAGGAGATGATATAGTGGTCAACACCCCCTGGCATTGGGGCTGAAATGGATAAAAAAATTCCCGAGTTATCTGTTGAAACTAGCTCTTAATATCAATTTTTTTCTTCTAAATTTGACAATTACATAATTTATTTTATTTAAAACTAGAGCAGCATTTGATAATACCAGTTCTTACAATCACCTTAGTTCTTTCCTTCCTCAAATCATATTTCACAGGAAACTCAATTATCTAGACTTGACACCCACAAGAATTTCAAAACATTGTCACAATTGGTCTTTAAATGATGGATTTACTGGAATGTTTTCTTTAAACTTTTCAGTTAGTTTCCATAAACTCTTATCTTTTTTTTTTTTTTTTTTTTTCCATATACAATTTTTCATGGCGTCATGTTGTTCAATCTGTTAATTAGCACTACATAGGATAAAAATATTTAGCACATAAACATCTAAAAGATTAAAAATTAAAATGAGCTAGTAAAATAAATAAGAGGTTCACAAAAAAAAAAAAAAAAAAAAAATATATATATATATATATATATATATATATATATAATCGTTTAATTGTAGATTGTTATCGATTAATGGTATTTTACATATAAGTATTATTGTTCACACAATTTTGTAATCAAGTTAGCCTAGATTAGGTTATCTTCATTTCATGTGGCCTATACATTTTAAGTATAACGCTAAACGATAATGATTTTTCATAGTATTTTGCTAATGAAAACATTTTTATCTGTAGCAAGGTAAATCCTAAATTCTATATAAATTTAAATAATAATACTACATCTTAAAGACTGTACAAATATATAAAATGATATAACGTATTACGATTACATCAATGGCCGTCAATCCCCCTACTTCATCGGGGGCTTTGAGTGGATTGACAGCCCTTTTCAATGTAATGCTTCATACTTACTCGTTTCTGTCTGTACCTATACCAGTTTTGCTATTTTAGTTTATATATTCAGGTTCATTTTCTTAATATTATTTTATATTATTATTTTTTATTTTTTTTTTATTTAATACTTGACTTTTATTTATTTAAATATTACTAGTTTATTTTTTATCGATCTCTTCAGCAAACTGTGATAGGGTACACAAAGCCCAACGAGTAAGTATTCTATATTGTAATGCTACTACTACTTACTCAGTGTTGTACTTCGGTGGAGGCCGTTGAGTAAAAGGGGGTTTCCCGCCTTCTATTTTGCTTTTATGGGTGGCTATTTTTACAGCGCAGTCGCACTACTTAGTTAATTACTCTGTGTGCTGATGGCGCATTGGTCTAGATCCCCGATTTTCTTGCCAATGCATTCTATGGAGTTTTGTTGTTGGATGGATTATATAGGTTGTGTTGACTTCTAGACTAAATCTTATTTAAATGTGTATATACATTATTTTTACATGTGTTTTTATACCCTACCACGGAAGTTCCGTGGTAGGGTAATGTATATAATGTATATGTATATAAAATAATGTATATACACATTTAAATAAGATTTAGTCTAGAAGTCAACACAACCTATATAATCCATCCAACAACAAAACTCCATAGAATGCATTGGCAAGAAAATCGGGGATCTAGACCAATGCGCCATCAGCACACAGAGTAATTAACTAAGTAGTGCGACTGCGCTGTAAAAATAGCCACCCATAAAAGCAAAATAGAAGGCGGGAAACCCCCTTTTTACTCAACGGCCTCCACCGAAGTACAACACTAAGTAAGTAGTAGTAGCATTACAATATAGAATACTTACTCGTTGGGCTTTGTGTACCCTATCACAGTTTGCTGAAGAGATCGATAAAAAATAAACTAGTAATATTTAAATAAATAAAAATCAAATATTAATTAAAAAATAATAATAATAATAAAAAAATAATAAAAATATAAAATAATATTAAGAAAATGAACCTGAATATATAAACTAAAATAGCAAAACTGGTATAGGTACAGACAGAAACGAGTAAATATGAAGCATTACATCGAAAAGGGCTGTCAATCCACTCAAAGCCCCCGATGAAGTAGGGGATTGACGGCCACGTGATGTAATCGCAATACGTTATATCATTTTATATATTTGTACAGTCTTTAAGATGTAGTATTATTATTTAAATTTATATAGAATTTAGGATTTATCTTGCTACAGATAAAAATGTTTTCATTAGCAAAATGCTATGAAAAATCATTATCGTTTAGCGTTATACTTAAAATGTATCGGCCACATGAAATGAAGATAACCTAATCTAGGCTAACTTGATTACAAAATTGTATGAACAATAATACTTATATGTAAAATACCATTAATCGATAACAATCTACAATTAAACGATTATATACTGGCGCGTATAATGTACAATTGGCCTAAAGGCAAAATAACAATGGCATTAACGCTGCACAGAAGAACACACAAATCTTAAAGAATATATAAATCCAAACTTAATAACCACATAATATATATATATATATACACACACACACATACATACATATTTTATACTTACAAACATGCCATATTTAGAGTTACTGAGCGAATAATAGAGTCCAGCAAGTTCAGCAGCATATGCATATTCAGTTAGGGCATCTTTAAACAGTTGTACAAACATATATGCCATGTTGCAATGGTAAGGGTCTATATAAGCAAGGGGACTAAATAAAAAATAGAAAAAATGGCTAATTATACATAAAACATAACAGACTATATTTTAAACTACACTTCCAGAATATATTTTCACCTACCAGTCTTGTATTTTTTCACTTAGCAGTCTTGTATTTTTTCACCTTCCCTTGTTTAAAGATAATTAATTTCAGCCTACACTTATAATTATTTGTTTAAAAAAAAAAAAAAACAATTTACAAGCAACAGCATTTGGAAATACCAAGGATTTTGTTCCTAAAGGGGCTGCCACAGTAGGTGGTTGTTGTTATTTGGTTTTTAGGAGCATTAGCAACTAAGGCCATATTGCTCCGGGATATGTGGTGGTCATTCTCTGACCTTTCCGCATCCTCCATATTTGGTGGTGACAGGCTCGAACCCCGGTCTAATCAAGAAGCGTGTGCTACACACTGCTGCTCCTTCCCACCTGGCTACGGAGGCGCCTTGCCACAGTAGGGCCACAGCTAACTTCTAACATTCCCAAATGGCATCTGAAGCTACAGCCACAACTAGTTGAGATCTAGCACTCTATGAATAAATCAAATATTTTGTTCCTTTATTCCCAGTTGGCAGAGGAGAATTCACTCTCTTTGAACCTTGATATCAGTTGTTCCCTGTGCCCAGGTACCAAGCAGCTGTTTCATTTCCATTTATAACTATATAACAGGCTGGACTAGGGCACTACATATAAAAACTACTTTTTTCCATAAGGGAAATCAGGCTGGACTGCACTGCATTATGGAGAATGCCCAAAATTTCTCAGGCAATTTTGTGGATGAATCTGTGATGATATCTATAATAACAATAGCTCCTAAGTACTTAATAAAATGGTCTATGTATAAGGCTGAGAGGTTGTTGTCTGATTTATTTGTCTGATTAAGGCCATAATGCACCTATTACAGTCTTAGACTGTCAGAGGTTTGTTATAGTAAACAAGTGGATTCAGATAAGATGGTATTTCTTCATTATTTTTTGTAAGTGATAGGGGCATTAATATCTTGTCAGTCTCTCAGAATATATACTGTACTGTTATACAATATATATTCTGAGAGACTGACAAGATATAATCTGTACTGTTAGTTGATTATGGGGAAAAGATAAGAACAGAAAGTAAACTGTCATTCTCTTAAGTATAATGGGCATTCCACGATAAGGTGTTTTACTATTAGTTGGGTCTGATATAGTGGAGGGTCACCCTGTGTGAATAGGTAGCTATGAGTTAGATGAATTTGTCGAATCCACAATCTGGTGAGTATAGCTTCCTCTTTCCTATTCCTTCTTAGGCTTGATAGCTGCTGCTGCTTCTTAATCTGGAAAATAATTATTTATGTCATCCTGCCATGAATAATGTATTTTCATAGCCATTTTCCTTTATTGATACTTTATATGGGGTGTTTGTAATCAGTGTTGGTTGGTTGGTTTGTATTTATTGGCGCATTAGCAACTAAGACTATAATGTGCCAAAAACAGCTTGTAACCAGTGTAAGATTAAGTGGAAGTCTGGTATGAGACTGGCAATCTTGGCAGCAAAGGCTGTTTACTCATTTCCTGTGGTTACAACATGCCCACTTAAAGTGGCATAGTGATGGGTGGGATATTTGACCTTGGGTGCCAGTCTATGTGGGCCCCCCAAGAGAGAGTACCAAGTGACACTATTTTTTTAAAATAAAAAATTACAGTATTTTAAATTTTATTTATTGATACATAAAAGAATAAAAACAATTTTATTGTTTTATATGCATCTTTAAAATTACAGTATTCTATAAATACTGTAATTTTAAAAATGCATATAATAACATAAATTGTTCATTAAAATTCTTGGTGGCACAGTGGCAACTAAGTGTTTTATTTGTTAGTTATCTTGCCGTCAAGTTTCCTAAAACCTGAATGAAGACTTTATTCAGAGTTAAGATAACTTGAGTGCACTGGGACTGCAACCCAGTGACTTTAGATAGAGATTAATGTAATGTATGATTCTTTTTTCCGAAACAAACCAGTAAATTTAGATAGAGATTCTATTTTCAGAAGGTTCTTCGTTAGTTCTTCTAGTTTCTATTATTTTCAATACATTTGAGAGTACTGCAATAATGGGTTTTTAAGAGTATCTCAACAGGGGTCTGAGAGCATTTTAATGATATTATTCCCCCTCCCCAATCTTGTTTCTGTAGGTTCCCTAGTCGGTATTATCAGATTCAAGAGTATTTAAAGGAATAGAGATATTTCTCTAAGTATACAGTAAGTCCCTGACAAACGAAAGAGATACGTTACAGGACTTCTTACGTAAGTCAAGTTTTACATAACTCGGGAATGACTAATAAAATATTGCTATTATATCCCTGATATGCTAAAATCACAAAAACCACACATCCCCCAGAAGAATAAAGAAACAGTTATATATTTTTCAATTAATTTGTTTTATATATTTTTTTATTCAGTAGACCCTCAATTTTCCAGGATAGATGGTTTAAAAAAAAAGAAAAAAGCAAAAGAAAAAGAAAAAAAAAGTCGGATAACTTACTGTATTTTAATCCAAAAATACAGTAAGTTCCCGACATACATAAGAGATATGTTCCAAGACTTCTTACGTAAGGGAATGACTAATAAAATATTGCTACCACATCCCTGATATGCCAAAATTAAAAAAAAAAACATAATATCCTAAGAAGAATGAAGAAAAATAGGTATATATTTTTCAATTAATTAGTTATATATTTTTTATATTTCTATTATTTTATACCCTGTATATATATATATATATATATATATATATATACAGGGTGTCTCAAAAATATTAGTACAAACGTTTAGGGGAGGTAGGTAACATCTAAAGGAATGTGAATCGGATAGGAACCCATAACCAGAAACGTCACAGGAAAGTAGTAGCAGAGGCACAAGAAGCAGAAATGACACAAGTATGAGATGGATGCATTTCATGATGTTACAACAGATGCTCGAAGGTGCCATGAGATGCGATGCATGCGTGACACCGACGGAGCATGGATTCGCGGACATGGTCGAACATACCTGGAGTTTCTTTGATAGTAGCAGCAGCGCAGACGAGTCTCGCCACGAGATCCATTTCCATCTCCACAGGCGATTCATATACGATAGATTTGAGGGCCCCCCACAGAAAGAAATCAAGGCTCAATAAATCAGGCAAGCGTGGGGGCCAGGCAACGGGTCCACCACGGCCAATCCATCGACGCCCAAAATGCCTGTTCAAATGGTCACAAACACACCTTCCATAATGGGCAGGCATCCCATCATGTTGAAACCAAATGTTGCGTCTCACATTTGCTGGAACATCGTCAAGTAACCCTGATAAAACTTGTTCAAGAAAGATCCGATATTTAGCGGAGTTCATGCGGGATGGTAACAGGTATGGGCTGACTAAGCAGTCACCGACCATACCTGCCCACACATTAAAGCGATGTTGTGTCGCATTGGGGGGCACACCGTGTGGGCCCTCTGCTAATTCATACACTAGGTGCATATCTGCCAGCTCACAGTTCGTATATCGATGCATGCTCTTTGTGCGGTGACTACTACTTGAATGAATAAACCAGAAATTTTCCCTCCCGCGAACTGATGAACAGTGCTGTATACCGACTTACGGTGACGTTTCCGGTTATGGGTTCCTATGCGATTCACATTCCTTTAGATGTTACCTACCTCCCCTAAACGTTTGTACCAATATTTTTGAGATACCCTGTATATAGAAAAACAGTTATACATTTTTAATTAGTTCAATAAAAAACTTTATCTGGGGACAATGATGAAGTAGCCGGAGTGGCACATAAGAAAAGAAAACATAAAAGGAAGAAAAAATGCATGTTATTGTACTGTAAAAACTGATATGTATTTCATTACTTTAGCTATTATAGTTGACTTCATTGGTGCCAATCGCTTCACTGCTTCTCGTATTCTGTCTTTTTCCTTTATTATTGTGTTCACTGGTGATGCTGACAAATCTAAATTCTGCACAATATTTGTTAATGTTTGCCCATCTTCATACATCCTTATTATTTTTATTTTCTGATTCAACCCGATCGCTTTCCTTTTCTTGGTAGATTTTCTAGTACCGCTGTCACTTATTCTTTTAGTTGGCACCATGATAACAGTCAAAATTAAATTTTCTCAAAAGAACTTCACAGGGTTAAGGTGAAAACTCACTATTATCACTGCACACAAGCTCACATATTACTAAAGCACATTTCTGGAGGTCACTGCCACAAAACAATAAAAACAATTTGCACTTGCCGGGTTATTGGACTTTTCATTATAAACGGGTAGTAAACTTGATCTTATTAACTCGATGCGATAATACCGATAGCTGGAATTCTGTGGGTTTTTATGTTATTATAGTGAAATGTGTGTCCCCTTCACTGAAATTTTCAGTCATATAAAAAAATATATAAATAACGTAAGTCCGAAGCTACGTAAGTCAGTGACTTACTGAATCGAAAAATGTTGCGACCTACATAAAAAGTATAGATATATAAAAAAACAAAAAAATTTACCACGCACTAATGTAGTAGTAGTAGTAGTAGTGGCACATGATGCAAGAAAGCAAGTGTAGGAGCTTATGCAGCATCAGCCAAAAAAAAAAAAAAAAAAAATCACACCATTCCCTCCAAATGCCTGTCCAGTTCCTCCTTAAATTTATTTAACCTATCAACTTCTACAACGACAGATGGAAGTTTGTTCCAGCAATTAACCACCCGCTGGCTAAAGGCAAATTTCCGCACATCTATTCTACATCTGTCCTTTCTTAATTTGAACTTATGTCCCCGTAGGTTCGTAATAAGTTCAAATTAAGAAAGGACACATTGTATGTGTCCAATACAATGCTTCCCTTTATTTTTTACAATGTCACATATGGTTTGGTCACCAACATTATAATGGTTCTTTAGAGATTTAACGGATGCACTGTTTTCAAACTTTTGAATAAATTCAAGTTTTTGTTTAGTTAAAAAACCAACTCTTGCATTTGACCATCATTTTTTGGGATTTCTAAACAAAAAAAAAAAAAAAAAATCTGACATCCTTGACATAAATAAAAAATTTGCCCTTTTGTGGAGTGACGGAACACAACAATCAACACGACACACTAAAACAAACTAAACATTTTGTCTCTTTTTTTTTTTTTTTTTTTTTAGCTGTGGGTGTGAAGACAGCAGGGGTTACAAGATAATAGGTACACTAATCTCCCAATGACGCCTTATAAAGCGGCCTCTTGTCATTATTTATGACTTGCAAAACATCTAAGGTTGAGCCATATGAAATTAGTGATATTGTAATTAGAGATAATTTTTTATTAGAAAAACTTTTGAGCATAAAGGCAAGTAAGGCTCCTGGAGTTGATGGCATAATTATGAGGGCACTTTTGGACTTAGGGGAGATTCCTTTGGATTGGAGGATTGTTCTCTAAATCCAGGAACATTTAGATAGACATGGTTTTGTTAAAGGAAAATCATGTTTAACTAAGTTAGTAGGCTATTTTGAAACAATTACTCATGAGGTGGATTTAGAGAACAATTTCGACATAGTTTATTTGGATTTTAGCCAAGCATTTAACTTGGTTCCTCATGAGAGGTTATTGTATAAGCTTGAATAGGTTGGGATTACTAATAAGATACTAAGATGAATTGCAGGGTGGCTGCAGTGCAGCAGGCAGAGGGTCGTAATTAATGGATATTCTTCAGATTGGTGTAACATCAGGAGTGGGGACCGTCAAGGATCAGTTCTTGGACCACTGTTGTTTCTCATTTTCATAAATGACATTGATGAAAGGATAGAGGTGTGTCAAAATTTGTAGAGTCATTAATGATCAATGCCAAGCAACACTCCCTCGGGATGATTTGAACAGACTTCAGAGAAGTGGCAGCTATGTTTTAATGCTGTTAAATGAAAAGTACAGTCCATTCCGGTTATTTGGGACACATCGGGACTAGTGCATTTTGGCCCGATTAAGCGGCTGCCCCAATTATCCCGAAGTTTCACGTAAATAGTTAAAAATACAATGTAACCCCCCCCCCCTTTTTACAATTGGTTCACTGTACAATCAAATCACTTTACGACGAACTCACCATAGTAAAGTACCGTTCACTATACGATGTGCAGTAAGCGCCGGTCATTGTGATCACGTTTGTGAATTGAATTTTAATTCTATTAAAGAGCGATTCTAATTAGCAAAAACAGGAGGAATATTACCACAGGCTATAAAAGCAAAGATATATTAAGCACAAAATTGTGCAGGCAGATATGAAGTTTTCTGAGCAGTGCAGACGGGCTGCAAGAGTAGCTCATGGTATCTTAATGATATACAGGAATTTTTCTAGCAGGGATAAGGAGGTGATTATTCCCTTGTATAAGGCAATGGTCAGGCCACACCTTGAGTACTGTATACAAGTCTGGAAGCCTCATTTCAAGAATGATGTAGAGCTGCTGGAACAAGTACAGAGAATGGCAACAAGATTAGTGAATGGAACAAAGGGTTGCTCTTACGAAGAAAGGCATAAGTTTTGCAAATTACAGTGTTTGGAGACTAGGCACCGGTGAGGTGATCTGATAGAGGTGTATAAAGCATTGAACGGTTTGAGCATGCTCAATGCCGATGGGATTCTTCCTTTAGCTCAGAAAAATCACCTGAGAGGGCATAAATTCAGATTGAGGAAAGACAGATGTAGGATAGATTTGCAGAAATTTTCCTTTAGCCAGTGGGTAGTTGGTTGGTGGAACAGACTTCCATCCCTTGTTGTGGAAGTTGATAGCCTAAATAAATTTAAGGCTCAGCTGGACAGGTATTTCGAATGAACGGAGGGGTGAAATGGAAGCTCAGCTGTTCGGTGTTGGCATTCGAGGTGAGCGGACGCGCTTAGTCAGGGCTCCTCAGTTAAGTGGTTTACTTTTGGATAGTGCTTTTAAATATTTGATTTATTTAGATATTGTTGGATTATTTTGTTATAGGTTTCTTGTAACAGTTTGATTTTAATAATATTATAGATATAATTTTTTAAAGTTAACTTTCATTGATATTTATTTAATTTTATAATGGTAGTTACGAGATCTGCCTTAAACACGTCACAGGGTATCGTGACTCACATGGAAATAGCCGATGGCGATTTATGGGTGAGTCATGATTTAATCCATTGTGGAACCTGTGGAATGTTTTCCAAGGTCGACCTGGTGACTAATCCTACCTCACCTGGGGATTATTTTCCTTGTGATCGATGTAAGGAGTGCACCGATCTTAAATTACAATTTGCTGCACTGATGGAACAATTTCAGTCCCTGAAAAAACGGGTGCTTGCCCTCGAGAATAACGCATCTGGGAGCTCGTCAGGGACTCAAGACTCCAGCAAGGTACCAAGTGATTCACACCCGATTCGAGCCTCAAAACAGAAAAACCAAGTGCAAACTACTCTCGTTAAAAAGGACTTTGTTTTATTAGGAGACTCCATTGTCAGGGAAACGGGGAATATTTTTGTAATAAGGATAGGTGGAGTAGAACCAGTGTATGTCTGCCCGGGGCAACTATTGATGATGTCACCAACAGATTGTCAGATTTTAAGGAACAATTTCAGTCCCTGAAAAAACGGGTGCTTGCCCTCGAGAATAACGCATCTGGGAGCTCGTCAGGGACTCAAGACTCCAGCAAGGTACCAAGTGATTCACACCCGATTCGAGCCTCAAAACAGAAAAACCAAGTGCAAACTACTCTCGTTAAAAAGGACTTTGTTTTATTAGGAGACTCCATTGTCAGGGAAACGGGGAATATTTTTGTAATAAGGATAGGTGGAGTAGAACCAGTGTATGTCTGCCGGGGGCAACTATTGATGATGTCACCAACAGATTGTCAGATTTTAAGGAACAATTTCAGTCCCTGAAAAAACGGGTGCTTGCCCTCGAGAATAACGCATCTGGGAGCTCGTCAGGGACTCAAGACTCCAGCAAGGTACCAAGTGATTCACACCCGATTCGAGCCTCAAAACAGAAAAACCAAGTGCAAACTACTCTCGTTAAAAAGGACTTTGTTTTATTAGGAGACTCCATTGTCAGGGAAACGGGGAATATTTTTGTAATAAGGATAGGTGGAGTAGAACCAGTGTATGTCTGCCGGGGGCAACTATTGATGATGTCACCAACAGATTGTCAGATTTTAAGGGGGGTAAAGAGAATACAGTAAACCCCCGCTATTCGCGGTATCTGTATTCGCGGTTTCGCGTATTCGCGATCGCCGATTTAATATAAAATGAAACCTAAAAATATGTGAATTTTAAAGCGCCATGAATATTTTCCGCCATAAAAAACATGGGCGTGGCTAAAATTATCTTTCCCGGTCAAAACAGCGCTCAGTGGGTGGGGGAAGAGGGGTGATAAAATCGCGAGCGTGAATGTTTCTCGCTAATCCTTGTTCAATATGTGTTATGCGCTTGTTATGGAAGGTTTCGTCTTTTGCTTTTAATTTATATGCTTATAAATTTATCAATTTATAAATTGATATGTTTACAAAAGTGATAAATCTACCGTTTTGCAGTGTAAAACAGACTTTTTCGAGTGTGTTAACGGAAGAAAGTGACTTTATTGTGGACAAGTTCTTTCTACCCCTACAAAAATATGACTACGAATAACAAGAGAAATGTGAAAATATCAAATAAGGTGATGACATTAGCGAATAAAATTGAGTTATTAGATAAAATTTCTAATGGTGAAAGTGTCTCCTCAGTGGCAAAACATTATAAAATCAATGAGTGAACGGTACGATCAACCAAGAAATCGGAAGAAAAAATCCGCCGTAGTGTCCGTGAAAACGCGCTAATTGCATCAAAAATTTGCTCTGTAACTCGTGATGTTAAATTAGAAAAAATGAAAAAGCTTTAAATCTATGGATAGAAGACCGAACTCAAATGAAATTCAAATGAATTATGTTTAAATTCACTCATCATTCATGAAAACGCAAAACTCCTTTATCAACGCTTTAGCGAAACTGGTGATAGCACTGGCGGGATAGGTTTTTTAGCTAGCAAAGATGGTGGTTTGAAAGATTTGTTTGAAATTTCTAATAAATACTGTATTACATTTAATATTAAATTGTTTCTTATTTTCATTTCGATGCCATATGCTTGCATTTCACTATATACTGTCTATGTACATAGTCATATTATGAAGGTACATATAATACATACATAGACAAAATTTTAGACTAGTTTTTCTTATATATTTCATACTTTGGAACGGAAACCCTTTATTACTATGGGAGCCATAACTCAGTATTCGTGTTTTCGGTATTCGCGGCATTTCTCAGGAACGTAACCCCCGCGAATAGCGGAGGTTTACTGTATTATTATTCACGTGGGGACTAATGATATTAAACGTACACGATCTGACGATTTGTTGGAAAAATACAGGACCATGATGAGGAAATGCCGCAAGCTAGGCCACAATGTCTATGTGTCTGCAATTCTGCCCAGACACGATAGGAGGGATTATATGTTAAGAGCCTTGTGGATTGACTCAAGACTTGAAGGAATCTGCAAGGCTTTAGGGGGGAAAGTTCTTTCAGCATGGCCCACACTTGTAGGTAGAAGGAATTTGTTTTGTAGAGACGGGATACACTTAAACAAAGGTGGTGCAAAAGTTTTTGCCAGTATTATTGAGGATACCTTAAAGGTTCAGGGAAACTGCTAGCTAGGGGGGGATGTGGGTAATACTGACACGCGTTTATCTGATAATATTGGTCAAAGTAACTCTTGCACATACCTTAAGAGTTCTTATCTGCTACCCCAACTGGACGTATTATCTAGATGTTCTGGGGCAGAAACGTTTCACGTGAGCGGGTAGCTAATATCAGGGAAGAGAGCCTAAAAAACTTCAAGGGTTGTGTTAGGATTGTTAAATATACAAGAACTGTAAATCTTAATTATTTATACAGTAACGCTAGAAGTGTCGTCAATAAAATGAGCGAATTCAAACTGCTGGTTAAAACAAGTAACGCGGACATAATATGGCTTACAGAGACGTGGTGCCACCTGGAAATTGGGGATGATGAGTTTAAGTACTGCTTGTATATTGTATTTAGGAAGGATAGGGTAGATAGAAGGGGTGGTGGGGTAATGCTTCTTATCAGAAGCAGCCTGAGTGCGACGATAGCTTTCCCGGATTCAGACATTTCACATGCTAGTATAGAGTCTGAATGGTTGGAAACAAAGGTATAATGTGAGTAGGAGTAATCTACAGACCAGGTGCTTGTGAAGATTATGACAAAAGCCTCTACATGCAAATGAAATGGGCAAGTAAGCGTCAATGTCTTATTATGGGTGATTTCAATTTGCCTCTAATTGATTGGAGTAAATGGGAAGGAAACTCGACATGGGGAACAAAATTTTTAAATCAACTAGATGATCAACATGTCAGGGAAAGTACTAGAGAAAAGAATATCCTAGACCTCATCATCACCCATGAATCAGATGACATAACAGTGCTGACAGTAGAGGAACCAGTAGCAGGAAGTGATCACGGAGTTCTACGGTGGCTGATGATGAGAGAGAGGTAGCAGTAGTAAAAGGCAAAGGAATGGGTTTTAATTTCAGAAAAGGAAATTACGATGCCTTAAGGCACTACATGTTCTCTATTAACTGGGTAGATATCGCACAGAGAATGAATACATTTGAACTGTGGTATGCTTTTAAAACATTAATCACAGATGCCTTGAATGCGTATTTACCATTAAAAAGTACTCCATGAGGATCAAAAAGAAAGGAATAAAATTTCAAACAAAAAAAATAAAAAATAGGTAAAATAATGCCAGTAAAACCTTATTAAAGAAAAAAGAAGAATAAAAGTTTGAAATCAAAAAGACCAATACATTACAAAAATTAAACAAAGTAACTGTAGATTACGGGATAAAGTCAGGTTAAAGCCAACTTACTGTGTGCTTGGACCAGAATTAGTGAAACAGCTGCGTGTGGTGTTTACAGAGCAATGTTGGATACCCATGGATGAAAGCCGATAGATTTGTCCGAAATGCTTATATCAGTTGAAGTAACCATGTGTGAGGGGGAAAAAGTGGAGTCGTCAAAGTGAATCATCCAGTGTTACGGGAAAGTATGTAAATAAACAACTGAGGCAAAGTGCCAGCAAAGGGAGACTATGACTGACAAAGTAGCATAGAAAAGACACTAAACTTTGTATCAGAATAAAAAAGAAACGATAGCAGAGGAATAGCATCTCGATATTGCTTTCAGCCAGCCTAATTGCGCACGAGAAATAAAATGTAGTAATTAAGGACTGTAGAAAGAAATCTGAAGAAGAGTAATATAGTTGTGCTTGGGTTGTCTGGGATTGATAAACCTGTACCCTAGTTTGTCCCTGGACAGATATCTGGAAAAATGCCTCATATGGTTTAAGTCAGTATTGCTATTGTTATTGAGTAAATGTAAATGTAAAAAAAAAGGAGGACATAACAAAACCCAATACCCCCATGCATCGCCAATCCATGGGCACAAGCTTTCTACACCGTGAGACACGACAAAGGCTAGGGGGTATATAACTATACATGATGTACAGCCTTGAAATTAATATGTAATAAAACAGTAAATATGTGTTTATATCAAAAGTTTATAAGTTTTTTGAATTTTATAATATTTACTCCTTTTTTGAAATGATGGTAGAGAAATGCTATAAAAGTACTGCATAGCAATTTATCATGGAGTTGTTTAATGTTGTCAGCAAAGAGACTGTCACTATTGCATATTGTCGCAATTCTGATGCATTGGGAGAGTATTATATTAGCATGTACTTTTTTAGAAATGTTAGAGTACCAGTGGGTAAAATTGATTATATTAAAGTTAAAAGCATCTCTTTTATTGTACAGTATATGTTGATTGTGATATAAGGGCTATTAATATCCAAGTCTAAGTAATTGGCTGAAAAATCATTACTATTTGTTTTCTCCAGAGTAAGTTCTGAAAGGTAAATACCAGCAAAGTCCTGTATAAATGTAGAGTAGCTGAATACCAATAAGTCATCAATATATCTGTAAAGTTTTATATCTGACGGTAGAGAGGTCTCAGACCAGTATAGATATAGGTTAGCTAAGATACAGCTAGCGGGGCTACCCATGGGGTTACCTTTGGTTTGCAAGTATACAGATTTGCCATCAAAAATGTAGTTATTGGAGACACAGAGATTAATGAGATTGCTCCAAAAAACTGAATTACAATGAATAATATGTTTGTATTTATTATAAATTTCATACATGACTGATTTTAAGTTGGTTAGATCTATGCTGCTGAATAGACTATTGAAGTCAAAAGTTTGCACATGAGAAATGTTGCCAGTATTCAGAGCATTAATAACTGGAATTAGGAAGGATGTCCATTATAGTTTAAGTAACCTTTCTAAAGTTCTGCCAGGTTTATGGGAATAACTGTAATGTCACAATTCTGATGCATTGGGAGAGTATTATATTAGCATGTACTTTTTTAGAAATGTCAGAGTGGGTAAAACTGACTACATTAAAGTTAAAAGCATCTCTTTTATTGTATATGTTGATTGTGGCATGATTAAAAATATTAATATCCAAGTCTAAGTAATTGGCTGAAAAATCATTATTATTTGTTTTCTCCAGAGTAAGTTTTGAAGGGTAAATACCAGCAAAGTCTCCCTTTGCTGGAAATTTGCCTCATTTGTTTATTTACATGCTTCCCCATAACATGGGACGGTTCACTTTGATGACTCCACTTCTTCCCCCTCACACGGTTAATTCAACTGATATAAACATTCTGGACAGATCTATCGGCTTTCATCCTTGGATCTCCAACGTTGCTCTGTAAACACCACACGCAGCTATTTCACCGATTCTGGTCCAAACACACAGTAAGTTGGCTTTAACCTGACTTTATCCCATAATCTACAGTTACTTTGTTTAATTTTTGTAATGTATTAGTCTTTATGATTTCAAACTTTTATTCTTCTTTTTTCTTTAATAAAGTTTTATTAGCATTATTTTATCTAAATTTTTTTTTTTTTTTTTTTTTGAAATTTTATTCCTTTCTTTTTGGTCTCCGTCAGGTCGGCTATGATTTATACATTTCACACATATACATCATAACAGAAACAGAGACCCTGCTTATTGTGGTGGCTCCTACAGTTCTGGCTACCAACCCTTTGAAGAAGTAGATAAAGCCTTAGGACCCACTACTTTAGGTAACATTGTTATCTTTGTTATTATTTTTATGTTAATCAATTAATTTCAAATTATCTCCTTCACCTTACAGGCATTCTCAATTTTTCCATGGTAATTACAATTGATAGGTCAACATCCCTTCCATATACACTGAATATAAACATTTTTCTATATTTCATTATGGTTGCCGGTTTTCTCTACTGTAACTAGTAATACTCTGGATCCATAACACAGTTTAATAATTTTGATTTAATTATTACTTTGCTTGCTTACTTTGTCATTCAGTAACTTGATTATTTTTATCAATATTTTATATATATACAGGAACTCCCTGACTTATGTAAGGGTTACATTCCGCAGAACGCTACGTAAGTCGGAATTTCCCCCATGCTTGTGCAGCACTCGCAACTGTGCTGGCTGCATTGATTGAATCAAAAAAGAAATATTCGATGAACATGTAAATAGAATTATGTATCGTATTAATTCAAATTTTTACTCATGCGCAGGAAAAATTACAAAGCGTGCAATTTAAAAAAATTTCAAAACTATAAAATTACAAAAAAAGAGAAGAGACAAGCATAATGTCAAAGTTTTACCTCTTGAGCATTTTTGCTAGAATCGACGTCTTCAGCTGATAAGTATGCCGCTGCAGAAATTGAGGGTTGTGGAGATTTAGAAGGAGTCGGCCGCTCAACCTTACAAAAGAATATATTAATGAATGACTGGACGGTGACTTTTTTCTTGTCATCGTAGCTTTCTTTGTAGCAAGCAAGCATATCATTCACCCTTCAGTTAACTTTTAAGAATCATTTGCTGTCAGAATCCATCTTCTCAAACCTCGCCATTGCCGATGCAATTGCACGAAATACCTTGCTATCTTTCTGGTGATGAAGAGTCCCGGATCCTCATTTGGTTCATCTTGGGCTTCATCAACATTTTCTTCTTTCACTATCGCTGCCAGCAAGTCAATAAGTTCTTCATTAGATATTTCCTTCTCTTCTTCCTCTATTAACCCCTCCATGTGTTTGGCATCAACCTCCAACTGATGTAGCTCTGCAGCCTTTACAATCTTATCTGTAACCTCTTCATATGATTCATCTTTTTCAAATCCTTCGAAGCCTTTTACGTGCCATGGGCACATTTGCTTCCATGGACCATTTAAACAACTTTTAGTAATTTCCGCTCAGGCCTTATTAATGTTTAAGATGGCATGGTAAATATTGTAAGATTTCCAAAAGTCTATTAACGTAAAATTTTTCTCATCGCCTGCGGCGGACAATGCCTGACCAAATGTTGTGCATAAATAGTATGCTTTTACATTCGAAATAACACCCTGATCCATAGGTTGGATGAGTGAAGTCTTGTTTGGGAGTAGAAATATGACTCTCACGTTCGAATTGAAATCATCTAGATGCATAGGATGTCCAGGAGCATTATCTAATAGAAGCAAAATCTTGAAAGGAAGTCATAGTCTATACAATATTATTCAACCTCGGGAATGAAGAAGCATTTAAATCAATCCTCAAAGAGGTTTTGGTTTGGCTTGGTTTGGATTTTTTTGGCGCATTAGCAACTAAGGCTATAATGCGCCAAGACTAGGTAATATTTAAAAAATTTAAACTCTCGGTGACCTAATTAGTAAGGCCACCATGTCCAGATATATAATAACAAAGATATAAAAAATAAATCAATAAAGACGTAACAATAGCATAAATTAAATACAAATAAAAACTTTTATTGATTTAAAATAGCTAAAAACAGCAGACACGTTGTCATTGTCGGATAAAATCTGACTGAGTGTATACGGCTCAGTCAGATGGTTAAAAGCGGTAAAACGGATATACCTCAAAGAGAGATATTGTTATCCATGCTCTCTGGTTCGATCGGAAATGCATGGGTAAAGTGTTTTTATTGATGCCCTTAAATGCACAGGGATTCCAGAAGTAGTGATTTTAATCTGTAATATCCCACTGTATTAGCCCCAAGAAAGAGTGTGGCCCTATCTTTTGATGCCTTGAAACCTGGCATTGTGTTTTCTTGTTTGGCAATGTATGTTCGATCCGGCATTTTTTTCCAATACAGGGCAGTCTCGTCAACGTTAAAAATTTGCTGCGTTGAATATCAGCCTTCATTAATAATTTTTTCCAGCACATCACAAAATTTCTCTGCAGCTGCAGAATTGGCACTTGCGATTTCACTGTATACTTTAACGTTGTGGAAACCAGTGTGATACTTTAACCTATTAAACCACCCGTTGCTTGCCACGAACTTGGTTTGGGGTTTGCCGTACTTATCCTTAATATCTTCATAAATACTTCTTGCTTTTGCTAGAACGATCATTAGACTCAGGGGCACTCCTGATCCATATTATTAATAGCTTTTCCATCTTCGATATAGCACCTGAATGCTGTTTTGTGATCACTGTTGATTGTAAGTGCATTGGTCCTTTGACCTGTTCTTTTACACACACACACTGTCCTTTAAAATAGTATTCACTGTTAAAGCAACGAGACTTAATTCCCTTGCAATAGATGACAAACTTTGTCCTGCTTCATACTTCTTAATCATTTTCATCTTCATTTCTAAATCAATTTTGTTTCGTTTCCTGGCACTACCACCACTTGCTCTTTTAGCTGGTTGCTTTCCCTTCATCATTGTAATAAGTAAATAGGAATGAAGAGAAGTTTCTGATAATTTGTTTTTTTATGATTGAAGATTTCAGTGAAGGGGAACGCATTTAACGATAACAGCGTAAAAAACCACACAATTGCAGTTATCGGTATTATCGCAAATGCAATAAGATCGAGTTTACTACCTGTTTATAACAGATTGCGCTAACAGAAAAGCCAAATAAACCAGAAAATGCAAATTGTTTTTATTATTTTATGGTCGTGACCTCCGGAAACATGCTTTAGAAAAATATCATAAAGGCGTTCAAAATTGATTCTTATAACAGAACATATGATAACGATGAAAGGGTAGCGCTATTTCGATTATAAATATGACCTTTTAGAGAGATAAATAGCTTAGTAACATAGCGAAAATTTCAACTTTCAAGGACTTGGAACGAATTAAAAAAAAAAAAAAAAAAAAAAACACACACACACCTGTGTTATTAACATTACAATATTTTCACGAGACTTCCATTTATTCCTACAGGATGCAAAATACGTTTCCATGATTTTTTTAAGTTTGCAGCGGCCAGCAAAAGCTTACGTAAAGTTCCTGTATATACACACAGAGAGTAAAATCTCGTTAATACAAACTTAGTTTATATGAAGCACCTACCATTCCACTGCAAAATGATATGCTTTTCTTTGTGAATATATTCATTTATTACGAAATTCGGTTAATATATATTACAAAGTTCGTGTTTAACCTGTGAGAAATAAATATTGTTATTTTGTATGTTTAATACAAATCTTGGCACAATTGTCTGATTAACCCCAGGGGCTCACATCTGGTGAGTATGGGCTTGGCACACCCAGGGTCCCAAGCTGGATATCATCATTCTTCTCTTTCTTGATGATTCCCTTCTACTTCTCTCTCTCTTTCTCAGAGTAACTCAAATTTTTTTTTGGCTGGTGTAGCATAAGCCTCAGGCTTCCCTGCACTATATGGCTAATAATAATAATAACAATAATAATACTGCCCATATTATTGCTTCTGCCCACCCATTCCTTGCTTCCTGAAGGATGGCACTGACTTGTTATAAATTACTTTTGTGTAAAGAAATCTAGTTTATGGTAGCTACAACATAAGCGCACTCTGAAAAAAATTGCTGTGAAGTATGAGCTGTTAAATTAACAAAAGAATAAACACAGTTTTTCTGTTTTTTACATACACTCTCTCGCTCTACACGTGATTAAGGTCAGTTGCAATTGTTAAACCAGTTCAAAGAGTCTTTTGTTACAGTATAATCTATTTTTTTTTTGCGATTTTATTTGAGCTGATATCTTTTTTTGGAACTTGTGTCTTTAAATTAATTTAAAATTTGTTTATATTAAATCTCACCTAGCAGTGTCATGGCAACAAAATGTAAACGAATGGAATTAAACCTGGAAATTAAACTGAATATTATACAAGAGGCTGATAGGATGGAACAAAGCAAAATGGACATTGCAAAGGAATACAACATCCCTTTACCTACTTTATCTACAATACTGAAAAACCAAAAAAAAAAAAAAAAAACTTGAAGAAGTGCATGACACGAGGAGCTTGAAACAAAACTTTTTGAGTGGTACGAACAAATGTGTGCATCTAATTATGATTTTGCAAGAAAAGACAAATTATCTAGCTCAGCAACATAGCTCAGCAATAAACTAATCACAAACAACCTTCATATGTATGCTGTAATAGCATCACACACACACATGTGGCCGATATGGCTTCTCAAGAAATAAAGTAACCTACTGGGCCACGTCAGCCACATATATGTGACATAAAAACACTCTTTTCTTTTGATAATTTAAGCAAAAAAACGACAGCACTGACATTACAATGTTTATTTTAGAATTACTAATCAAATTATTTGCTAAATATTTTTTGGTCCCTGGGGAATTTTTGTCTTAAATTAGCTTGGCAGTCAACGTGTTAAAGGTATGATGAGATGGTCAACTGTTGAGTAAACTGCATGTGCTAAAATAACCACTGGTAATCTGGCAAACTCACTAATCCAGCACTCCACAGGACCCAACGCTGCTGGATTAGGGACGGTCGACCTGTACTACACAGCTGGTACATTCCTCTGGGGTTACTTCTACCCATATGCAGTACTTAGCATTTGTCAATGTTAAACTTCAGTTGCCGCTTCTCAGCCCATCTGCCCAAATTTACTAGATCCTATTGCAGTAGCACACTGCCATTACTGTCATTTGTAAATACAAATAAGAGAAGTATGTTGCAAGACAAGCAGTAAGATGGTGTGGGCAAGGCAAGCAGTCCACTGCCACTGGGACTAACAATGTGTTGCAACTGAGGTATCAGTATGATGATATCAGGTAATGCAATAATGTTGCAAGTGAACTAGCAGTAATGGTACAAGGGAGAAGTATGAGTGGAAAGCATATGCAAACTTTCCCATAAAAGAATTAAGAAATGCTTGTTCACTGGATGCTTGGCACTTGGGTCTTTCAAGTGGCCAGGAGATTTTAGAATTGGTAAGGAGAAGATCAAGAGCTTGATCTCTTGAAGGAGAGTTAACAATCTGAAAGAAAAAAAAAAAAAAAGTAGAGAGCTGACTTGGTTATCAATCTGTTTCCGAAGATCAATGCATAGGGGAAGAAGATTGAAATCACTGAAACCATAAATTAGAGTATGTAAAATTTTAAATTACAGAAAAAAATTAACCAGATTACAAATTCATCATGCAATTCAAAGTCAGACTGAGGAGAAAAGTAAACATTAATTATATTAAAGCTAAACACAGAGCAATTTATTTCAATAAATAGAGCTTCACAAAAGGCAGAGGTAGAGCACACTTTTTTTTAATAGCATTGATACAAGGTGCAGCTAAAAGGAAATGAGAAATATTTTTTAAATCATTTATTTTAAATACAACAATTTCAATGTTTATCCCCTTCAAAGTACTCTCCAGCCAGGCCTATGCAGCATTCCATTTGCAATTTCCAGGATCTAACACAGCACCCGAAGTGCTCAGAAGATACAGCCTTCAATTGCTGTGTTGTGTTCTTCTCAATGTCTGATAAGTCCTCAAAATCACCTTCCTTTGAGATGGATTTTAATTTTCAAGAAAAGAAAAAAAGTTACATGGCACCAGATCTAGCAAATAATGCAGGTGATCTTGTTTTTTGTCAAAAATTCTCTCACTGTGAAAGAGGAATGACATGGCACATTGTCATGATGCAAAAACCATTTGTCCAGCCATCAATTGGGCTGCCTTTCAAATCTTTTTTTCATGAAGTCATTCTAAAATCTCAGTGTACTGTGTGATTAATTCATGGGCCAAATTCATCTTGAACAACCCCTTTTCATGTTGAACAACACCTGTCATTTTCTTTGATGATTGAACACAATCATCAAAGAAAATGACAAGCATGGACTTGATCTTCGATCAAGACATTCTTACTTTCTTTAAATGGGGATAAGAGAAGAGGCTTTGACACTTGGTTTGTGGATCATACTGAAAGACCCAGAATTCATCTCTGTTATCACTGAATCCAAACAAAAGTTGGGAGTTTCACAAATTTTTGTTTTGCAAATTTGCATTGCAAACTTCCACAGGTTTCTGTTTCTGATCGTCTGTCAGAATGTGCAGAAACATTTGCACACATACACCTTTCTTGTGCCCAACCACTCTGTCAGAATTATTCTTATTGTTTCTTTGTCAATGTGTAACTGTACTGCGATTAGTCAAAAGCTCACCTGACAGTCTTGGTGCATAATATCTTTTTTAACATTCTCAATTGTTGAAGTCGGCAATATTTCAGTCTTCTTGACATCGTGAACATCTTCCTGTTCCTCCTTGAACTGTTTGTACCCTTTGTACACACATAGCTGATTCATGGTTTCACCACCATACACTTTCCCATAACATCTCCAACATTTCTGCACCATTATTACAGAGCTTCACTAAAATTTTAATAACCATTCTTTGCTCTAAATTACAGTCACTCATTTTCACACCGAAGGATTAAAACACTGATTCACCTAAACAGGCATAGTTCAATCAAATGGCACCTCCGTAGCCAGGTGGGCAGGAGCAGCAGTGCGTAGCACACGCTTCTTGATTAGACCGGGGTTCGAGCCCGTGACCACCAAATATGGAGGATGCGGAAAGGTCAGGGAATGACCACCACATCCCAGGAGCAATATGGCCTTAGTTGCTAATGCTCCTAAAAAAAAAAAAACAAATAACAAAATAACAAACAAATAATTCAATCAAAACTTACCGATTGCAATGAAACAAACACTGATCTGTACAGGAAAAAAAACAAGCTATAGCACAATATGAATATTGTCGATATGCACAGTAGTAAGGCAATGGTAAGCAAAGATTCTCATTCGTTTTAGCTGCACCTTGTATATGGTATCCCCACAGCACAAAGGAATGGCCATGCATGTGTATGACCACCAGGCAACACTAAGTGGCAGCTGATTCTTTTCACTCAACACAACACAACCACTCCCAACTCAAAGCCTCAATTTGTTATGTTATCTCTGTTTTCTCTGACTCCATCCCAAATTTCATAGTATGACCTACAAGCTTTATAATAAGCTAAGGACATATTATTAGTATTAGTAGTGAGAAATGATGCAAGGAAGCAGGCCTATACAGCATCAGCCAAAAAATAAATAAATAAATCGCAAAAACCATTGATTAAATAACCCCCCCCTACCAAAAAATTTGGCAAATTTCTCCTTAAATTTATTCAAACTATCCACATCCATAACACCTAAAATAAGTTTGTTCCAGCAATCTCAAATCAACCATTCTCTGGCTGAATGCATGTCTATCCCACAACCATCATCTTCAGTTTAAATTTATTTACACTAAGATAGGATGCCACTGCCATTTAACTTACTCAATCCATTTAATTCCTTAACCACTCCAATCAGGTCTCAAAGGTGCCAAAAGAAATATGGATAATGTACATGGCAGGAAGTTGTGAAAAAAGATTGAGTTACAGAGAAAATGGCCTTATCAAGAAGACTCATTCCAGACAGATTAAAAAAAAATTGTCTTCAGATAAACATGATCATATTAAATTGATCATATTTAAATTGTGTAAATTCAAGTCAATTTATAATTCTTCCTATTGCATATATAGTTGTATTACAGGATTCAACCTTTTATACACAAAAAAAAAAAATAAGATTCTAGCCCCCACCCACACACACACTCCAATTCAAAACCACTGAGATGAAATTCATGTGACACCGAGGAATGTTAATAAAATGTTTAGACATCATCTAAATATATTTGCATGAAAAAAAAAAAAAAAAAAAACAAACACACAAATATCTCATTCTTAGCTTATTTCTATTTCATGTACTCTGTATGGTATGAGGATACAACTATCCTGATGTTGGATAGTTGTATAATGCACCAGAGTTTTAGTTTTTCATACAGATGAAAAACCTATGGCTCTGGCACATCATACACTTGTTCAAAACACAGTCAGTTGAAAACACCCTTTAGACATTTCTGCTGCCATCCATAGAATAAATCATTCTGACCTGAGGCTGTAAATCAAACCGGATCTTTCCTGACAGGAAGAAAGTGATCCAAATGGTGTGTCATTTTGAAATTATTGCCCCCCAACACACACACCCCACCAAAAACAGTTTGGGGTGCAAAAAACTTATATTTATCAATGAAAGACAAGAAAAATTATTGACAACGAAATTCAATGAGAGACAAGTAAAATTATTTCATACAGCAAAATTTTGTATATAATTTCTTACCTCCCAAATTCGAAGTTTAAAACTGCTTTAGGAAGGAGAAATTCACCATCTTGCTTGAACCAAATTCTTGACATTTTTGTGTTCTATAATTTAAAATGAATTTAAAGTGACATATATATTCAAAGAGAAAATTATGAAGATGTCAAAATAATCATTGCAAATAAAAGTCATTGCATTATCTACCAACATCCAATTGATGTTGGTGGACAATGCAACGTTGAGTCTGTTTGATGTGACATAAGCATTGGAAAAGGAAAAATGAGAGTAGGTGTGTGTTATAGGCCTAATGAATCTGATGAGTATAATGAGCAATTTTGCAGAGAAATAGAGTGGGCCAGTAAATTAAAGTGTCTTATAATGGGGGATTTTAATTTCCCGGATATTGATTGGAATTTCTGGGATAGTCACTCACCCCCTTTAACGCTTTTGTGGATTTATTGGATGATTGTTTTCTACAGTAGCTTGTTCGGGAGTCAATTAGAGGGAGTAATACCCTTGATCTGATTGTCAGTAGTGATTCTTCATGCATCAAGAATCTGCAGATAAAGGAACCACTAGGTGCCAGTGATCACAGTGTGCTTAAGTGGGATTTACTCAAAGAGGTAACTACCATCAAGGGTAAAGGGAAGGGTTTTTGCTTTCATAAAGGTGACTACGGTGGTCTGAGACAGTATTTAAATTCTATACGGTGGAACCAACTGACGATGTTACCAACAGCAAATTCAAAATGGGAAGCATTCAAAGAATTAATCTTGGAAACCACTAGGCTTTCCATACCAACTAAGAAATATTGTCCAAGGTTTAGGCCTAAGTGGATGTCAGATGAACTAATTAGACATGTGACAGAAGAAAAATGCCTGGGATACATATAAATTAACATGTAACACAGAAGCCTAGGATAGATATAAGCTGGTCTGTAACCCAGTTACAAAAGAGGTTATGCAGGCGAAGGCAGATTATGAGAAATCTTTGGCAAAGGATGCAAAGAAAAACAGCAAAGAGTTCTTTACTTATGTAAACTCTAGAAGGAAGGGGATGAATCAGATTGGTCCACTTGATATCGATGGTTCAACTGTGATGATCCTGCTCAGGTAGCTAACAAACTGAATGAATATTTTGCATCCGCATTCACACATGAGGAGTTATTCAGGGAGGGGAATGCCAGAGGTGTATTCAACTCTGGCAGTAAGCTAGATGATCTTGTAATAACTGAGAGTAAAGTGGAGGAGAAACTGTTGAAAATAAACACAAGAAAGACACCTGGGGGGGTGGATGGAATCTATCCAGTTATATTAAAGGAGGCAGCAAAGGAAGTAAGCAAACCCTTAGCCATAATTATGAGAGCTTCCCTGGATTCAGGGGGAGGTACCCATGGACTGGAGATGCGCAAATGTGACCCCAATCCACAAAGGAGGATCAAAGGGAAACACAGGTAATTACAGACCTGTTAGTTTAACTTCTGTTCCAGGGAAATTAATGGAGGCACTGGTTAAAGAAGCATTGCAGGATCATCTAGACAAGACTTCAGTTATAGCTCGGACACAGCATGGGTTTGTTAAGGGGAAATCTTGTCTGACTACTTTGATTGGATACTATGATGTAGTCACAAAGGAACTGGATGCAAAGAATAACTTTGATATCATATATTTGGATCTTAGAGAGGCCTTTGATACTCTTGCACATGGAAGACTGCTGCACAAATTGGAGCAGTGTGGCACTGAAGGCAAATTGCTGCTATGGATAAAGGGATGGTTGAGTGGGAGAAGACAGAGTGGTAATCAATGGACACTGCTCTTTGTGGATTAATGTTATTAGTGGAGTCCCTCAGGGTTCAGTGTTGGGTCCATTGTTGTTTTCTCTATTTATAAATGATACTGATGATGGTATATCAGGCTTAATGTCCAAGTTTGCAGACAATACGAAGGTTGGCAGAGTTGTTAATGACAGTACACTGCTGCAACAGGATCTAGAAAAGTTGAGCAGATGGGCTGAGCGGTGGCAAATGAAGTTTAACATTGACAAATGTAAAGTACTACATATGGGAAGCAGTAATCCCAGAGTAAAGTATCAATTCTGTGGTACCCCACTGACAGTGGTAGAAAATGAAAAGGACCTGGGGATAATTGTGCAGGCAGATGTGAAGTTTTCTGAGCAGTGCAGACAGTCTGCAAGAGTAACTCATGGTGTCGTGTCAATGATATACAGGAATTTTTCTAGTAGAGATAAGGAGGTGATTATCCCCTTCTATAAGGCAATGGTCAGGCCCACCTTGAGTATTGTATACAGGTCTGGAGGCCTCATTTTAAGAAGGATGTAGAGCTGTTGGAACGAGTACAGAGAAGGGCAACAAGATTAGTGAATGGAACAAAGGGTTGCTCTTACAAAGAAAGGCTTAAGTTTTGCAAATTACAGTGTCTGGAGACTAGGCACTGGCAAGGTGATCTGATAGAGGTGTATAAAGCCGTGAATGATTTGAGCATGCTCAATGCTGATGGGATTCTTCCTCTTGCTCAGAATAATCACCTCAGAGGGCATAAATTCAAATTGAGGAAAGATGGTTGTAGGATAGATGTGCGGAAGTTTGTCTTTAGCCAGTGGGTGGTTGATTGCTGGAACAACTTCCATCTGTCGTAGAAGTTGATAGTTTAAATAGATTCAAGGCAGAACTTGACAAACATTTGGAGTGAGCAGGTGGGTGAAATAAGGGTGGGGTTTTTTTTGGATGATGCTATATAAACTTGCTTTCTTGCATCATGTGCCTTTGCTAATGCTAATATGTATTATAAATATTTGTGTGTTTACATATACTGCCATAAATATTAAACTGGAACTGTGTAAATTTAATTTTTCAGTTATATGTTAATGTAATTTTTAATATAAAATATAGCAGAAGCCGATAAATTCAGCAACACTGGAACTCAACCCATAATTTTTTTTTTTTTTTTTTTAAATTCTGGATTTCTATCCCACTGACAGACTATTATAAAAACATCAACTGATCAACTATTGTAGAAATATCATGTCGAGTTCCGAAGTTGCAGTATATCATATCACTTTAGCAATTCTGATGATTCAATCTTACAACCATCTTTTTCCAATTTCAATTTGTGTCCCCTCATGTGTGTGACCTAAGAAAGTATAAGGATGCTAGCAGCATTTAATTTATTCAACTCATTTAATGCATCATTCAGGTCTCTTCACAAATAACTAGTTTCCATATGCTGCAATTTGCAGATCAAGTTTTTCTTCGTAAGAGTAGTACTATGTTGTGACTCTGACCAACTTTGGCAATCAATTCCAACAGTTGTACATATAAGTGGAAGGTGAAGCCAAAATTTACATATGGCCCACTTCACCAGCCAGAATTGACCCACAAAAATCCATCTAAGATGTAATGCAGCATTTGGCACCATAGGGAATGACAGGACAGATCCAAATCAATGTATTTGAACACAACTGCTTGGTTATGAATGTGAAAAAGTTGTTGTTTAGCAACCACAGGAGTTGGCAGAACTTAATTTGAAGTTGATCTAAGTGTAGAAGAAAGGACATATTCTGGTAAAAAATAACATCCAAATCAGGGTGTTGTTGTTAGACAGCAGAGATTATTGATCTGCACAGGATGTACCACTGTTGGATTGCACTGGAGTGAGAAAGTCAACTGGTTGTAGTTCCAGATTGATGGAGGAAACCAAAACAGACAGGTAGGCTTCAAGGTTCTGGATTTTCTGTTGGATCAAGTAATTGAGAGAATCAGCAGTGTTGCCAGAGTTGATGACAGAAAACAATTTTATATCATCAGCATACTATAACTTTGTCCCCCCCTCCCCCAAATTTATGAACAGGAAAATTATTTGCACATCTCCAACTGTAGGAAACACTGGAGATCCAAAGATACTCTCATAATAATAATCAATGATTGTTTGCAACTCTCCTGCTGATGCTTTTAATAAAAGTGAGTATATTCCATCAGCCTTACATCCCCTATTCACTTATATCTTCAACAATCTCTCCTACACTTTCTTTTCCATTATCACAAAATCATTTAGCTCTGGTCATAACTTGATGTACTTCTGGTGTTCCAATCCCTAAAAACGTCTTCACGCATGAATCTACATTTGTGTGTAAATAAGTTTCGTGCATGAACCTTGGCTACTTTTCTTTGCATTAGCCAAAGACTTCTCATAATCTGCCTTAGCTTGCCTAAACCCCCCAGTGACTTAACTGCAGAGTACTTACCATAGGTTTCCATGTTCCCTGATAATTTACAATAATTGGAAGCAATTTTCTTCTCTGCCCACTAGTCTGACAAATTCATCTGACATCAAAGCAGAATAAAAAAATCAGTGGAATAAGAAGTGTCGTCAGCACCTGGATCTTTCTGGACATCAATAGCATACAGAAGGACATGGGCAGAACTGAATGGAATGTATTGAGTATGACAGAAGATTTTCAATACAATGGAAAAAATAAAAATGGCATGTCATAAGTTGGCTTTGTCATTAGCAAAGGATACAACACAATCCAAGAGGGTTTTGTTTCTCTCTCTCTTTTTTTTTTTATTAAAACATATAATAAGGAAGAGTTATAGAACCTACAATACATAAAACCATTGTTCGTTTAAAGGCTGAAAATATGAAAGAAGATACTTACTGACATTACATTTCAATTCTGTAGAGTAATTTTCAAGAAATAGGTATGAAGGGAGGTCATTCCAGAAGTAAGTTGACAGGATACATGAAGAAGAAAAATTGGTTCTGTGAGTTTGATGACGGAAAGTAAATGTTTGTTCACTGGTTACGCCACATGTTCAGAATGGTTTGGAGGAAAGGGGGGAGGAATTATAGAAGCCAGATCAGAAGAACACTGCTACCATGGAAGTACCTATAAAAAATGCATGCAGCACAAAAAGGACAACTATGAGATACCCCAGAACCTCTCAGGTCCATCTTTTGCAGTCTCTCTCCACTCTCCACAATATTCCATGGCAGGGGTATTGGATTTGATATTTATACATCCAACACCAAGCACAAAAGAGAAAACCCAGTTTTTCTGACTTAGAGGAAGCAGTATTTGTGATGTGTTTGTGCCAAGACAGAGATTAGAAATCAGGATAATCCCTAATAGAGTTATGTGCTCATGTATATAAATCTGAGGGTAATTGAAAACATGCACATGAGCAGAAAAATCCTTTTTTTTTTTTTTTTGCAAAAAAAAAAAAAAAAAAAATCCTTTCCATTTCTCCCATCTAGTCAATCCAAATGTTTGTCTAGTTCAGCCTTAAATTTATTTACGCTATCAACTTGTACAACAACAGATGGAAGTCAGTTCCAGGAATCAACTACCTGCTGGCTAGAAGCAAACTTCCACACATCTATTCTACAACTGTCTTTCTTCAATTTGAATCTATGACCCCTCAGGACCTTTATCTGAGTAAGCAGTAGTATCCCATTAGCACTGAGCCTGCTCAAACCATTCAAGGCTTTACACACCTCATTCAGACCACCTCACAGGTGCCTAGCCTCCAGTTGCTGCAAATTGCAGAACTTAAGCCTCTCTTGGTAAGAGCACCCCTTTGTTCCTCTCACCAATCTTGTTACCCTTCTCTGTACTCATTCTAGCAACTCTACATCCTTCCTAAAATTAGGCCTCTAGATCTGTACACATTACTCAAGGCATGGCCTGACCATTGCCTTATACAAAGGGATAATCCCCTCCTAGTCTGTTAGCAAAATTCCTATATATCATTGACAAAACTCCATGATTTGCTCTGGCAGACTGTCTACACTACTCAGAGAACTTCATATCTGACTGCACAATTATCCCCAGGTCTGTTTTATTCTCCACCTCCCTGAGTGTAGTACCTCACAGTTGGTACATTTCTCTTGGGTTACTGCCACCCAAAAGCAGTACTTTGCATTTTTCAATGTTAAACTGTAGCTGCCACTTCTCAATCCATCTACCTAACTTTTCTAAAGCCTGTTGTAGTAGCATACTGTCTTTAGTGTCATTAACAACCCTGACAACCTTTGTATCATCCGAAAACTTGGACAGTAAGCCTGATATACCTTCATCGATATCATTGATAAATACACAAAACAACAATAGGCTCAGCACAGAAACCTGGGGTGATTGTTTTGTTTGTTCAAAGCAACGTTTCTCAAACTGGTAGGTAGAATACAATGTGTTGTCATCTGCAAAACTATGCATCATTTACTATAAATGGAAGAAGGTCATTAATATACAAAAGGAAGAGAGTGGAAAAAATATCTAAACCATGGGAAATACTAGCATTGGAGAAGTTAGAAGACAGAGAGACATGTATTATAAACCAAAATAAGTGGCCAGAGAGAAAACTGGCCACTTATTTTGGGTTATAATACATCAGTGGATGTCCAATTAGGAAAAAAATCATCAATTTATAAGATGGTAGCTTAATTAGAATAATTTTATGCAATGCCTGATCAAATATCTTTGAAATGTGAAGCACAACTGCATGAGTTTCAACAAACTTGTCCACTTCCACAACAGATGGAGGGTTGTTCCAACAATCAACAAAAAAACAATCAACACTTGTTTTCATATAAAGAATTACTAGATAGGAAAGAGCCACCTTGCCTTATTTTCCAGGCTTGTTGTTTGGCTGGCTGGCTGCACCCTGATTGGCTCGTTACAGGTCACATAACTAAGGCATGGCACCAGCATCACTCCTAACAATTTGAAAGCCTCAAACCAGGTGAAGCAGGATTACTGGAGTATTCCAGATTATTCTAGAACTTTCTAGAAAAGCCTGGAACTTGAAAATTTGTCTCTTAGTTAGAAACAGCTAAAACTAGTATATAGAATTAAATATTATTGTTAAATATTGAAAATGTTGGATTCAGTGGATGAAATGAATGAAAATAATAACTTTGTGATGCAAGAAAATAATAAGCATGTGATGCAAGAAAGCAAGTGTATGAGTTTATGTAGCATCAGTGAAAAAAAAAAAAAAAAAAAAACCCACAATTTCACACATCAATTCCCTCTAAAAGTCTATCCAGTTACTCCTTGAATTTATTTAAGCTATCAACTTACACAACGAAAGATGTAAGTTTGTTCCAGCAATCAACTACCCACTGGCTAAAGGCAATTTCCGCACATCAGTTCTACAATTGTCTTTCTTAATTTGAATTTATGTCCCCTCAAGTGAGTAATTTGAGCAAGCAGAAGAGGCCCATCAAATTCAGCATGCTCAACCCATTCAATGCCTTATACACCTCGATCAGATCACCTTGAAGGTGCCTAGTCTCCAGAAACTGCAATAGCCTTTCTTGGTAAGAGGACTCCATCATTGCCCTCACCAATCTTGTTGCCCTTCTCTGTACATGTTCAAGCAACCCTACATCCTTCCTAAAATGAGGCCTCCAGACCTGTATGCAGTAAAGGCATGGCCTAACCATTGCCTTATACAAAGGGATAATCAACTCCTTTTATCTACTAGCAAAATTCCTGTATATCATTGACAACACCACGTGACCTGCTCTGGCAGCCTGTCTGCATTGCTCAGAAAGCTTCATATCAGCCTGCACAATTACTGCCAGGTCTTTTTCATTTTCTACCACCCTAATTGTAGTACCACACAGTTGGTACATTTCTCTAGGGTTACTTCTACCCATATGTAGTACTTTGCATTTGTCAAAGTTAAACTTCAGTTGCCACTTCTCAGCCCATCTGCTCAACTTTTCTAGATCCTGTTGCAGTTGCTCACTGCCACTGCTGTCATTAACAACCCTGCCAACCTTTGTATCATCTACATACTTGGCCATTAAACCTGATATACCTTCATCACTGATAAATATACAAAACATAGTGGTCCCAACACTGAACCGTGGGGGACTTCACTAATCACATTAGTCCACAAAGAGCAGCCATTGATTACCACTCTCTGCCTCTCCCGTTCACCCACCCTTTTATCTATTGTAGCAATTTGCCCTTAATACCATACTGCTCCAATATGTACAGTAGTCTTCCATGCACAACAGTATTAAAAGCTTTCCTGACATTCAATATGATATCAAAATTATTTTTTGCTTCCAGTTCCTTTGTAACTACATCATAGTATCCAATCAACTTTGTCAGATAAGACTTCCCTTAAAAAATCCATGCTGTGTCTGAATTATTACAGCAGTCTTGTCTAGATGAACCCGCAATGCCTCTTGAACCAGTGACTCCATTATTTTCCCCAGAACAGAAGTAAAACTAACAGGGCTATAATTACTCGTGTCGCCTTTTGATGCACCTTTGTGAATTGGGGATATATTTGCACATCTCCAGTCTGTGGGAACCTCTCCTGAGTCCAAGGATGCCTCCATAATCATGGCTAAGGGCCTGCTTACTTCCTTTGCTGCTTCCTTTAATATAACTGGATAGATCCCATCCACCCCAGGAGCCTTTCTTATGTTTAACTTCAACGATTTCTCCTCCACTTTGATCTCAGTTATTACAAAATCATTAAGCACCCTGATACAATTTGATAACCTTCTGCCATTTTCAAACCTTAATAACTCCTCATGTGTGAATGTAGATGCAAAATACTCATTCAGTTTGTTTGCTATCTGAGGAGGATCATCAACAGTCGAACCATCGATATCAAGTGGACCAATCTGATTTATTCCCTTCCTTCTAGAGTTTATATAAGTAAAGAAGTCCTTGCTGTTTTTCTTAGCATCCTTAGCCAAAGTTTTTTCGTAATTTTCTTCATTTGCCCAATCTCCTTTGTGGCTTGAATACAGACTAGCTTATACAAAGGGTACTAGGAAAGTTTTGCAATACAGCTTTGTTTATTTAATTTTTTCAAAGTAATTTCCTCTACATTCAATACACCTCTCCATCCTCCGAAACCAATCTTTAAACCAGTTCTGCCAAGTTTCACTAGGGAGTAAAGCACACTCGTTGTCCCAAGCCCGTAGAAGGTCCTCATCACTGGAAAACCGCCTCCCTTTTAGCTTCATTTTCACATGCGGGAACAGTGCAAAGTCGCAGGGAGCAAGGTCTGGTCTGTAGGGAGGGTGCTCGAGAAGTTTCAGTCCTGTCGTGGTCAAATATTCGGTGCAGGCTTTGGCACGGTGAGCTGCAGCATTATCGTGATGGAGGTACCAGGTGTCCATTCTTGACTTTGGCCGCAGGTTCTTCATAGATCCAATGACTTTAGGCAGGCATTGTTCAGTATACCACTTAGCTGTGACTGTCTTCTGCGTGTCCAAAACGACACGTTCCACAATTCCACTCGATTTGAAAAATACAGCTATCATTTTCTTCTTTACAGATCGGGATTTTCTGACAATTACGGGTGTGTCGTCATCATCAAAGACCCAAACTTTTTTTTGAGCCTTGGTCGGCAGATCGTAATAGTACAGCCAAGTCTCGTCACCTGTCACGATGTTGTTCACATACCGAGATTGTCCCTTATCAAACTTTTTTAACATCTCCCGGCACCAAGTCACACGTCGTGTCATCTGCTCTTCAGTCAGTTGATGCGGCACCCAGAGAGAACAAAGTTTCTTCACGTGCAAATGATCTTTCAGAATCGAACGAATTGCTGGTGCATTTAGGCCCAAAGTATCCTCTATCTGTTGGTAGGTCACTCGCCTGTTTTCGTCAAGCATTTTCCTCACAGCAGTAACGTTTTCCTCCGTAACTGACGTTCGTGGCCTTCCCGGCCTCTCAGAATCCTCCAGAGTGAAATTTCCCCTTTGGAATTCTCTATACCACCTGAATATCGTTGTACGATGTGGACAATCATCATCTAGTGCAAGAGTCATTTCTTCTAAGCACTGGTCTATGGTTAAACCACGCACGAAATTATACCGCAAAACTGTCCTTATCTCATTTCGTGACCACGATGCCATCGCAAGCACTTTACACTCTCACTACTAATGAATAACTGAGCCCATCGACTTGGCGCGGCGGCTACTATGCACGTATGAACATGTCTCAACATGCAGCAACAAGCAGCTTCCTGTGATTCATTGTTGCGTCATATTGCAAAACTTTCCTAGTACTCTTTGTATCTGCCACAGGCTTCTATGTCGCCTGATAATTTATTATTATTATCATCATCAGCCATATGGTGCAAGGAAGCCCGAGGCTTATGCTGCAACAGGCAAAAAAAAAAAAAAAAATTCGGAATTACCCTGAGAGAGAGAGAGAGAGAGAGAGAGAGAGAGAGAGAGAGAGAGAGAGAGAGAGAGAGAGAGAGAGAGAGAGAGAGAGAGAGAGAGAGAGAGAGGAAATCACCAAGAAAGAGAAGAATGATGATATCCTGATATCCAGCTCTGGGTGGAAAGAACCCTGTGTGTGTGCCAAGCCCATACTCACCAGATGTGAGCCCTGGGGGGTTATATGCATCCAATGCATTTTTCTTCTCTGCCACAAGTCTCATTAGTTCAACTGACTTCCATTTAGGACTAAATCTTGAACAATATTTCTTAATCGGTATGAAAAGCCTAGTAGCTTCCAAGATTAATTCCTTGAATGCTTCCATTTGGTAACATCATCAGTTGATCCCACCATACAGAATTTAAAAACTGCCTCAGACCACGCTGTAGTCACCATTCCCTTCAAAAACCCTTCCCTTTTTTCCTGATGGTAATTACACCTATAAGTAAATTCCATATCAGAACACTGTGATCGCTGTCACCTAGTTGTTCCTTTATCTGTAAATTCTTAATGCACGAATAATCACTGCTGATAACCAGATCAAGAGTACTACCCTCTCTAGTTGCCTCTTGAACATCCTGCTGCAGAAAACAATCATTCAATAAATCCACAAAAGTCTTACTAGTGTGCAAGTGACCAACCCACAAGTTCCTGTCAATATCTGGGAAGTTAAAACCCCTATTATAATAAAATTTGATTTCTGGCCCATTCTATTTCTCTGTACAATTGTTCATTGTGATCATTAGAGTCATTTGTCCTATAACACACTCCTACTCTCAAATTTGCTTTCCCAGTGCTTATGTCACACCAAACTGACTCAACACTGTACTTTCCACCAATGTCAACTGGATGCACTGCCTTAGATTTTGTGTGTTTCTTAACTAACAGCATAATCCCTCCTCACTTCCAATCCATCCTGTCTATCCTTTCTGTACACATTGTACTCCCCAAATTCCAATTCTGCATTCCTTATAATGTGTGACACCACATCTCTGATAGCTCAACAATATCCACCTTTGATGTCTTGACCAGCACTTGAAATTCATCAAATTTATTAACTATACTTCTAGTATTGGTGGGCATACAAGTATACATGCACCTTATCAAAGTCTCCTTAGTATCATAGTCTCCTTATCAAAGAATCAGAATGAAATTTTAAATCCAGATGAAAATTCAATGAAATTATAAACCAGTACCAGCCTGTAAAAAAAGGAAAGAAAAGCCACTTCTGTTGGGGCTGAATTTTGGGTGCTGTTGTCCCCCAAAAATCGTCAATCCGGAAGAACTAGTTAATAAAAATATAAAAACCTGATGCTGACAAAGGAACAGGGTCAGTGTCAGATTCTGGGCAGCCATCCCGAGATAAAATAATCAACGACGAACTCCCTTGGATACAATGACTGCCATAACGAGGAATACAAGGGATGCAAAGTAGGTTGTTGTTGTTATTTGGTTTTTAGGAACATTAGCAACTAAGGCCATATTGCTCCGGGATATGCGGTGGTCATTCCCTGAATGACCTTTCCGCATCCTCCGTATTTGGTGGTGACGGGCTCGAACCCCGGTCTAATCAAGAAGCGTGTGCTACGCACTGCTGCTCCTTCCCACCTGGCTACGGAGGCGCCTGCAAAGTAGGATCATGGCAGCCGTCTGTACAGACATTGTGGAATATTGGACCAGGCTGGAAAGGGTAGTGCAAGACCTGCACATATAAAACTGGGTGCTGCAAACCAAACTAGATGCCACAAAAACTAAAGTGCAGGAAAATACAGAAATGCAACACTACCCCCCCCCCCCCACAAAGAGTCCCAGGCTAAAACGAAAGGGCCCAAACCCCTACACTAAACTTAGTACTACTAAGACCAACTGAGGAAGATACTACTCTAATAGTGAGGAACTCAAAGCAGCAGTTACAAAGAACCTAAAAGGTGATAAGAATGCCCTGAAAATCAAGGGAATAAGAAAAACTAGGTCCCCAGGTGTTATTATTGAAACAGCCTCTCATACCTGGGTCTCAGAGCAGGACTACCAAGGAAGAAAGGACCCTTGATAATCATTTTGACAAGGAAACAGATGCAACTAGTATAGATTATGGCCAGACACCTTAATACAGAAGAGGGGCTGCTCTAAAATTTCTACAACTGAATGCACAGTGGGCTCAAAGCTGTGGCGGACGAGCTCAGGCTCATTTCTGAAGAGGAAATCATAGATGTTATGTTGCTACAAGAGCCATATACTCACATGGGTAGGGTACAATGATACTCTAACTTTTAGAGTAGTTGAATTGTCTACAGATACCTCGTGGGCTGCCATCATAGTGCGAAGTCCAACCCTCACTTTAACTAAATACATGAGCTTTGTACTCCTTACACAGTATGTGCTCAGATTAGCAGTGCTTTAGGCTCCATGCATGTTATTTCTATGTATTTCAGGCCAGGACAATGTGGACATGTGGACATGTGTTTTTGTAAAGGGCGGCTCCTAGAACGCGAGTTCAACTCCGCCTCGTATCTCTGTGAAGAACAGTATCACTACAAATGGGCCAGATGTGTGTGACGTCGGTTTGTGTGTATTGTGTGTGTGTTCTGTTGTTCTGTTCTGACCTCTTGGCTACCCAGAAGCATCAATCACCTGGATAGATGATTCTGGGTACTCGTCCACACAGGACAGGGACTCCTATGTCTAGTACCTACAGTCTGCATGGGGGGTTTGGGTTTTGGTTTTATTGGCGCATTAGCTTCTATGGCTATAATGCGCCAAGACCATGTCATTTATAAAAAAGTTTAAACTTTCAGTGACCTAATTAGTCAGGTCACTATGTTGAAAGGTATAACAAATACATAAAGGAAAAATGTAAGTTTTATATTCGATTAAAAATCTTTATTGATTTTAAAAAGCTAAAAACAGCAGACACATTGTCATTGTCGGATAAAATCTGACTGAGTGTATACGGCTCAGTCAGATGATTAAAAGCGGTAAAACGGATATTTCTAAGATCTGGACAATCAATTAAAATGTGTCTCATGGATAAAACTGTGCCACAGTTCTCGCACATAGGACAGTCATCTGCCCTCAGCAGAAAAGAATGTGTAAGATGACCGTGTCCTATGCGGAGACGAGCTAGAACAACTTCCTCCTTACGATTCCTGCGCAGACTAGACTGCCACGGTTCAATTACAGGCTTTATACCATATAATTTATTCCCAGTCTGTCTATTCCACAAGTCCTGCCATTGGGAATATATCTTTTGGTGTATTATTTGCCTGTAGTCTGTATAGGGGACTAACAGGCAGCGGTTATTATTGGGAATTGCTGATTTGGCTGCGGCGTCAGCCAAATCATTTCCCCTAATCCCAATGTGGCTCGGAATCCAGCAGAAGCGGATGTCATATTCGCGTTCATGGAGAACGTGAATCTTCTGCTGAATGCTAGACAGAACTGGATGAGGATTATACCTCACAGATATTAAAGCCTGTAACATGCTAAGAGAGTCGGAATATAAAATGAACCGTTGGTATTGGCATTTACTAATATGATCCAAGGCTAACTCTACAGCGTGCAGCTCTGCAGTAAATATGCTGCATTCAGAGGGAATCTGCTCTGATATAGTCCTGTCTGTAAAGACAGCAGCAGATCCCACATATGATTCTGACTTCGAACCGTCTGTGTAGACTGGCGCGAAGTCGGAATATTCAGTTCGGTGTGCTGAATGAAGCTGCAGGTAGACACATGATGGAGTGTCCGACTTTGCCCAGTTTCTAAGCGACAAGTCGCATGCCGGGACACGAGCATGCCAGGGTGGAAAGGGTTGCTTTGATGTTTGGGCAACCTTGTCTACCTTGATATTAAGTTCATTGAGTAGCCCTTGGAGACGAATACCAAAAGGACGATTGGCAGTCTTACGGGTATTGTACAAGTTTTCCCATCGTGGCTCAAAAACGAAGGGCCACGTAGGATGGTCTGGCAGGGATTTCAGTTTTAAAGCGTACTTTAAAGACAACTGCTTACGTCGAAACGATAACGGTGGTTCGTTTGCTTCGACGTATAAACTCTGGACAGGAGATGTTCGAAATGCTCCAGTAGCGATACGTATAGCCTGATGATGGACAGGATCCAGCCATCGAAGTACACTGTCTCTGGCTGAAGAATATACTTGGGACCCATAATCTAATTTGGATCGCACAAGTGCACGGTAAAGCCGTAGAAGGGTGCATCGGTCTGCACCCCAAGTTAAGGAGGAGAGCGAGCGGAGCATATTGAGGGCTCTTGTGCACTTTGTGCGGAGTTGACGAATATGATCCAAAAAGGTCAATTTTTTATCGAATATGAGTCCCAATAATTTTGTGTTCGCTGCTACTGGAATAGCATTTTGTCCGAGCCTTAATTCAGGTTCAGGATGAAGATTACGCTTGCGACAAAAGTGTACGCAAACGGTCTTCTCCGGCGAGAACCTGAAGCCATTAGCAAGTGCCCAGGAATTCAGACTATCAATGGCTTTCTGCAGTTGTCTTTCAATAACCCTCATGTTGCACGACTGGCAAAAAATGCTAAAGTCATCAACATAGAGGGCACTATTTACAGTTGGAGGAAGTTGTTCTGTGATGGAATTTATTTTTATGGCAAAAAGCGTGACACTTAATACTGATCCTTGTGGTACTCCCTCCTCTTGGCTAAAGGAGCGAGAGAGTGAGAATCCCACACGAACTTGGAACGATCGATTGGCTAAAAAGTTTTGAATAAAAAAGGGCAGATGTCCTCTTAGGCCTAGGCTATGTAAGTCTTTTAAAATGCCAAATCTCCAAGTTGTGTCATACGCTTTCTCCATGTCAAAGAACACCGACACCAAGTGTTCACGTTTTAGGAAAGCATCCAGGATGGATGCTTCCATTCTAATAAGATGGTCCAAAGTGGACCGGTTCCTTCGGAAGCCGCACTGGATGCTGGAGAGAAGGTCATTTGATTCTAAATACCATATTAAACGAGAATTGACCATTCTCTCCAGGATTTTGCACAGACAGCTAGTCAGAGCAATAGGACGATAGTTGGTGGTGACCTTTGGATCCTTTCCTGGCTTAGGGAAGGCAAGAACGATTGCCTTTCGCCAGGAGTCCGGCAACTGCCCTTCAGTAAAGATTCTGTTATACAGAAGGAGCAGACAATCCATAGATTTTGGTGAAAGATGTTTAATCATTTCATAATGGATGCCATCTGGTCCAACAGCACTTGCTTTGGAAAGAGTGAGGGCTCTTTTCAGTTCCTCTATAGTGAATGCCCCGTTATAGGGATAGAGGCCCTTGGTCTTAAAATTAAGTGCTTGTTTTTCCAGTTTATGTTTCAGGACCAGGAACTCTGGGGAGTACGAGGATGTTGCGGAGATCTTAGAGAATGTTTCCCCAAGAGCATTGGCTATTGCAGTTGGATCTGCAATAGCGCATCCATTATAATCTAGGATTGAAGAAGGGTGGGATGTATATTTTCCCTTAATTTCCCGGATTTTATCCCAGACTACCTTAGAGTTGGTAGACTGGTTAATAGATGATGTAAAATGGATCCACGATTCCTTTTGACTCTGACGACGGATATATCGTGCTTTGGCTCGTGCACGTTTAAAGGCTATAAGGTTGGTCGTGGTAGGATATCGGCGGAATATCCCCCACGCTTTGTTTTGAGCCTTTTTTGCTGCTGTGCATTGGGAATTCCACCAAGGTTTGGGAAATGGTGGAAACCGAGCAGATGTTTTTGGAACAGCATTCACAGCTGCTTGGACAATATTTTCTGCGATGTACTTAACTGCATCATTGATAGGCTCTTGACTGACCGTGCTAAGATCAAAATTTGCCTGATGTTGGAAGGCAGTCCAGTCAGCCTGATCAATCTTCCACCGTGGTAACCTGAAGGGAAGACATGGTCTCCCACTGTGTAACAAGGTTATCACAGGGAAGTGATCACTTCTGTATGGATTCTCCTCCACTTCCCAGGTGAGTGAAGGGAGTAGAGAAGGGGAGCAGATAGAGAGATCAATGGCAGAAAAAGTACGGGTAGGCATGTGGAAGAAGGTGTTTGTTCCAGTATTTAGAAGGGAAAGGTCATTGTCATTGAGCATACGCTCTATGACTCGTCCCCTTCCGTTGATGTTAGCACTACCCCACAGGGTGTTATGTCCATTAAAATCCCCGAGAAGTAAGAAAGGGGGAGGCAGCTGCGTAAGAAGACCATCAAGGTCTGCCTGGGAGATGTCAGTTCCAGGTGGCAAATAAATGGAGCACACAGTTAATAGAAATCCCACTGAAAGGCGAATTGCAACAGCCTCTATGCTGGTTGTAATTAGAAGGGCTGCACAGGGGTCTGATTACCCACAAGGATAGCCACTCCCCCATGTACAGGGCCATCCGCAATTCTATCCTTTCGAAAAAATGTGATGTTGTGCATGGTGGGATCATCATTTGCCTTTAGATATGTCTCCTGCAAGCAAAAGCAAACTGGCTTGTGCTTTTGCAGGAGGGCCTTGATGTCATCAATATTTCCCCGGAATCCAGGACAATTCCATTGTAGGAATATAGCCATTATTTTGGCTTGGTGGGTCCATCAGGCGGCTTCCGAGGTGCTGAGGGCTTACTTTTATCAGTCTTGGATTTATCTTTTTTGGGGAAGAATGGACGCTGTCCCGTGTCCATTTCTTCCTCCGCAAAGAGTTCCAAGACTGAATCTTCGGATACCTCCTTCTGCTCGACATCCATCTTTTCTTGGGTACTAGGTACTTGGGTACTTCCCCTTTCTTATTCTTTTCTTTCATAATTACCTTTGTTACTTGTGGAGCATTAGGAGGTACCGATATAGGAGTGGCAGCTGATTGGTCCTTCTGTGCAGGTTTTTGAGAACTTAACAGATAACGCGCGATGGGAGTGAAAGACTCCTTTGGAGGAATGGTCATGTCCGTCTGAGTTCCGACGGAACATCTCCCTGCTACCTTCTGGGCGTAGGTAGGTTTGTTGGTATTCAGGGGTTTGACCGATTACCTACAGTCTGCCACAACCCATCTACCAGGTGGGTAAATAGTAGCAGGCACAGACTAATTGTGGATCACCTATGTGGCACGGCCATGCTGACAATAAATCTGGTACTCACAATGGCCAAACTTTGGAGAACTTCACAGTTACCTCATGATTCCTTGTACTGAATCAGCCTAACAATTTACCCACCTACAGTTCAACTATGGAGGAAAGCACTATTCATATTACATTGGCCACACATTCAGTTGCACATAAGTTTATCAAGTGGTAGGTAAATGAGGCATGGACCACCTCTGACCACAGGGCTATTACTTTTTTTCTGGTGTATTAAGTGCATTCATCTCCCCCATCCACACAGACATAGAAAGACATGCAAAAAAAAAGGCTAACTGGGATCTATTTACAGAGGTGTTAGAGACATTCTACCAGGATTCAACCCCAGGTAATCTGAATCATTGAAACCCAGATGAGCACGTTGAAAATATAACAAGAGCCACCCTAACCGCACATAATGCATCCACGAATAGCAGAAAACCAAAAAAAAATGTCGTGCCCTGGTGGTGCCAGGAACTTCAAGATCTAAGAAAAAGGGTCCACTGGGCCCCAAAAGCCTTTGTGTACTCGCACTTCTTGGACTCCCCCCCCCCTCCCAAGCAGAAGTAGATGCCCTCGGGGAGGCTTATAAAGCCCTTAGAAATGAATGTACCAAGAAAATCAGAGAAAAGAAAACTGCCTCATGGAAGAATTTGGTATCTACTGCAGGGAATGCAGATCCATGGGGGAATACAGATCCATATAATTGTGACAAGCAAACTTCCCAGAGGGGAAATTAGTTACACTATTATTATGCCCAATAGTATTCAAACTCAAACCTGGGAAGCATCTATAAAAAATAAAAAAGATGCACTATTCCCAACATTCAAACAGCCAGTCACAGATTGTCAGCAACAGATCCTGACATAAAATGCCTCATATAGCACAGACCAGATTGAACCTTCCTTCATCCAGGAGGAACTGCAAATGACTTTGGAGAGGACTAAAAATAATAAATGTATTATCTTTTATTTAACTGTATTATCTCATGACCTCATAGAGGTGTGCATGCTAAAAAAATCTGTCACACAGTTCCCTGATCACATACTTGCCCTCATGAATAAATGTTTAAGCATGGGACAGTTTCCAAGCACTTGGACGCTTGCAAATCTAAAATTGATTTTAAAGAATCCTAATAAACCTGCAACACAGCCTAAGTCTTATAGACCCATTGCTATCCTCCCCATTATGGGAAAACTACTAGAGAGACTCTTACTATCTAGATGTGCTAACCACTATGGTCAAGTATCTGACAGGCACTTTGGCTTTAAAACAGGTTCTTGCACTGAAGCTGCAATAAGATACCTTACCAATGCTGTACATTCTGCCCGGCAGATATACATGTTGGCCATTTCCATAGTCTTCTCAGGAGCATTTGATACTCTATGGTGACCAAGCATTATAGGGTGCCAGCACTACAGTAATTTTCCCTTAAACCTGTACAGATGTGCTAAAGACTAACTCAATAATAGAGTTATCATGGTAAAGACTAGGTAACAGGAAATTTCATGGTACATACTTTGGACCTTTTGTGTGCTTGACAAATTTCTATCAATGGACAAAGGACTAGTAGAAAGTACTGCGTACATACACAAATGATGTCATCCTAGTCGTAAAAGCAAATACCAGGACTATCCTGGAAACACAGGCAAATCATGCCCAAGACATGTCAGGCTTTCACCCACAAACTCTCTATTTCAAGTGAAGAGACTAAAGTCAATGCTTCTGAAAGGTACCTTATGAAGTTGCTCCAGCATAAAGATAAATGATACAACCATTGCACTGGTTACCGAGTTCATATATTTGGGTGTCATATTTGACACTAAACTAACTTTCTATCTGCACTTAGTGCATCTGGCTATAAAGGTCAGAAATTATGCCCACATGATAGTCAGAATAATGAGAACTGGCTGGAGATTGGAAACAGGAACACTACCATTGATTTACAAAGCAGTCTTCCTCCCAGTGATATGTTACGCCACGGGTGCATGTTTCCAGAGAGCTGCATTTCTAAGAGTAACAGAGGTAAACCAGTTTCAGTCCAGTTTTTTTACTTCCCACCACAATTATTTTACTTCCCACCACCACCAGGGCTTGCCGGGAGTACTCCTGCCTTACAAGTCCTAGCAGGGGTTCTGCACCTTGACCTAGATGCGATTAGGCATGGTATGATGTACCTACATAAGAAAGATATGGCCACAACCATCTTTAATGTAAGCCTTGATACTGATAGAGATATCAAATAAGAAAAGAAGCATACAGAGGAACTCCACAGAATATGGCAGATAAGTTGTAAAAAGGTGTGATAACCAGGTGCTTTTTACCCCTAGGCCTGGAGATCTTCCTTGCTGGCCTATGCATTCCTAGGACCAGGATGTTAGTTTTTTCCCCCCCGTGTCTGGATGCTGCTGACACCCCTTCTCAAGGGTGTGAGATATCAACATCCACATGGCAACCTTGTGGGGTTTACCCATGACCTTTATTTCCCTCTTCCCGGGGAAGTTGGCCTCCCAAAACCCCGTTATCTACTTCCTTTTCAAATCCCTAAGGTGGATGCTCTCACCTACATTCACCTCTTTACTTCTACGTCCTATCCTACCCACACTCTATTCCCCCTTTTTTTTACTGTTATAGGGATCCCTTTCCCTTATAACTTTACTCCCCCACAGGTGTACTCCCAAATCCCACTTTTGCCTGGTGGCTAAGCCACCATCACTTTTTTAACTCTTTCCCCCCTCTGGGGCAGGATGGGCTTCCTATTCCAGAGGTTCCTTCTACTGTCACCCCTTTTCAACTTGGCGGTGGCCACCTTCGCTACCACCCCCACTGTTCTCTCCTCTTTTATCCCCTATGAATACCATCTCCTCTGTCTTCCTTTCTTCATTTTTAATTTTTCTGGGCACTCCTGGGAAGCTCAGGTGACCCCCCCCAGGGTTTGTCCTGCCACTGTCCATTTCTTTCTACTGACTCAGCCCACCTCCCCAAGATGAAGGACGGTAACTAGGGTTTGGTTAGCCTAGGGGCCACATGCCCCTAGGCTAAGAGGCTGGATGAACAACATACCAACTCAACCTTCACTAACCCTTCACAAACACAACTAACTCCCACTATCTGGCATTTACAGAGTACTGTGTACGTCTCAAAGTACCAATCGCTGAGTTGGGGAAACCCTCAGTGCCACTAGTCAAACTACACTATGTACATATTACACTCACAATACTGAAATTCTGCATCCTTTATGTCTAAGTGACACCACTTCTCTGATATCCCTACAATGCCTGCATTCAACTGCTTAACCAGTGTCAAATTCACCAGATTTATTCACTATGCTTATAGTGTCACTGTACAATACACCTGTTTTTACTCTTAGTTATCCTAATACAGGCAATGTATTTTCTTGTTCCACAAGGTCTCACCAGCAGGCATTTTAATTTCAAACACCTTGCTTCCCAGGCTTCTGCATGCTCCAATAGAAGCAGTGAAACAGTAACACTTTTCCCTCTGCCTGCTGCTGCTGCAAGTTAATCTATTAAATCTGTTAAAACCCACAAGCTAGCAGTCTTCTGACCCACCAAACAATGCCTTGATAGCATCAGCAAACATTCTTGCACTTCTACTATTTTAATTGAATCCCATCCCTGTAAAAAGCAGTTTCTTCCATTAACAAGCACAGACCATGCAAGAAAAAATTTTAATCCATGTGCCTTGCACAAACTATCCAGGGCTGAATTGATTGACAAGGCTCTCATTGTATACTACCTCCTGTTGTGTCTGGGCAGAATTACAAACACTTCCAAATTTAATCCTAATTTGCAAGTTTTTCTCAACACTGCCCTGTACTTGTTAAGCAAGTACTCAGATCTCCTACTCTTAATACAATTAGTGGCAATATTTACAAAAATATTCATCTTTTGCCTCTGGCAGATATACCTTGTCCTATTCAACCTATCCTCTTTTTGTACAGTATATTTCCCATTTCATTGACAACAGACTCACTGATAATAACTACCTCCTTTGGGACCAGTATGTTATGCCTTGGGATTGCCACATATTGCCTTAATGCATGACTGTAATCTCATGAATAAGGCAATTATTCAAAGTAACTGATCTCCCTTAAACAAAGCACATGTATATTTAAATTAACCTAAATTCAACAAACAACCACAAAACACAACAGAGAAGAAACTGTTGAAAAACCAATAACAATGCAGGTTCACCAAACTCCACCTAACTCATCAATACTATTTACAAACAATCAAGCATTGAAATTAAGATATTAACAGTTAAATCTTTAACACAAAAATCAAATAATTAAACACACCAGTCCAAACGTATTAAATATGAAGCACAGATACACTTTTTCACCTAATTTCATAAAAATAAATATCACTAGTTCTTTATATTGTAGATTAAACATGAGAAAAATCATCTAAGCTGTCTTTTTAAGGGTATATAATTAAATTCATCAGGTCATAAAATGAAATATATATATATATGGGTATTGTAACAAATTTATAATATTCTTAATACACTCTTACTATACTTAATCTCTTAATTTCTTAATCATCAGCATTGAGCAAGCTCAATGCTGATGTGATTCTTCCTCTTGCCCAGATAAGTTGCCTGAGGGGACATAAATTCAAATTGAGGAAAGCCAGTTGTAGAATAGATGTGTAGAAATTTGCCTTTAGCCAGTTGATTGCTAGAACCAACTACCATCTGTAGTTGTAGAAGTTGCCAACTTAAATAAATTCAAGGCAAGACGGGTTTTTTTTTTTTTTTTGGCTGATGCTATATAAGCTTGCTTTCTTGCATCATATGCCTCTGCTAATGCTAATACTCTTTCTTAATATAATCTTATAATACTTTTTCTTAATATACTCCTAATCCTCTTTCTGTTATTTTTCTATTTGAAATATAATAGATATTTATTAAAAACCAAACTTATCAGAAACACACGTTTTATATTTGATAGAAATTAATTATATTATTTGACATCTAATGCAAAAAGAAGAATTTCTGAAAAAATCTATATTCAGGCAAGCCCCCCTTCCCTTTGTAACATGGTATAGTACGGTACTTCTACAAGCCAGTTCGCTCTAACGCAATTGATAAATTGCGGAACAATTTGCATAACACGGTATTTTTGAGCATTTGTGCAGGAAAACCCCTGCTATTATGTTGGGTGTAATTTTTAAACATTTCCATTATTTTTTGTGAACCCCCGCTGTTTGACTTGCTAGTCATTTTGCAAAAAAAAAAAAAAAAAAAAATATTGGGAACTCACCGTGTGTTTGAGACCATAAAAATCTGTGACTGCAAAGCATGCAGTTCATGGCTTTTAAGGTTATTTTGATTTTTATTTGATCATTTATAAATTTTACTGGGTGTGCATTACTAAACTTTATTCTTAAGAACAGTATGGAACAATTTGTTGTGAATTAAATTCCAGCCCTATTACTAAACTTTATTCTGAACTCAACAGTTATTTTGCATCGATATTTACAAATGAAAAGCCTTTTGTGGCAATGGGAAATTGTGGGAGCGAAGTTAAAAAATATGTAATTAATGATATTGAAATTTTGCAAGATTATTTAATGAAAAAACTTTCGAGCCTACAGACCAGTAAGGCTCCTGGAGTTGATGGAATATACCCTGTAATCTTAAGAGAGGCGGCAAGCGAGTGCATTGAACCATTGAGGCTAATTATGCGAGCATCACTAGACTCTGGGGAGATTCCCTTGGATTGGAAAAGTGCAAATGTATCTCCCATACATAAGGGTGGCTCTAAAAGTGAAGTTGGAAATTATCGACCTATCAGTCTGACTTCAGTAGTAGGGAAAATCATGGAGGCAATGATCAAGGGTGGAATTCAGGATCATTTGGATCGAATTGAAATTCTCAAGGATACTCAGCATGGTTTTGTAAAGGGAAAATCATGTTTAACAAATCTGGTTCGCTATTTCGAAAGGGTCACTCACGAGCTGGATTTAGGGAATAATTTCGACATTGTTTATTTAGATTTCAGCAAAGCTTTTGACTCAGTCCCACATGAGCGGTTGCTTTATAAGCTGGAACAGGTTGGAATCACTGGGAAAATCCTTAGATGGATAGAAGGATGGCTTCAGGGCAGGAGGCAGAGGGTTGTGATAAATGGCTATTCCTCAGATTGGGTTGATGTAAGAAGTGGGGTTCCCCAAGGATCAGTATTAGGACCACTGTTGTTTTTAATTTTCATAAACGACATTGATGAAGGGATAGAGGGCGTGATGTCTAAATTTGCAGATGACGTTAAAATTGGTAGAGTAGTTAATGATCACTGTCAAGCTGAGCTTCTTCAGAGAGATCTAGATAGACTTCAAGAATGGTCAGAAAAATGGCAGCTGTGCTTTAATCCAACAAAGTGTAAGGTATTACACCTGGGAAACAGTAATCCCAAAAAAACTTATTCACTTGGTGGAGTTCAACTAAACCCAGTACTGGAGGAAAGGGACTTGGGTGTTACGATACGGTCAGACATGAAATTCTCTGAGCATTGTAAACAGGTTGCAAGGAAGGCCCATGGTGTCCTATCGATGATCTATCGAACTTTTGCAAGTAGAGATAGGGACGTGATAATCCCATTATATAAGGCTTATGTTAGACCACACTTGGAATACTGTGTTCAAGTATGGAGACCGCACCTAAAGAAAGACATCGAGCTTCTTGAAAGGGTGCAAAGAAGGGTAACTCGCCTGGTGAGATCGGCAAAAGGGCGTCCTTATGAAGAAAGACTTCGAATATGTGGGTTGCAGAGTTTGGAAACTAGACACCTTAGAGGAGATTTGATTGAGGTGTTTAAGGCTCTGAGAGGCATCAGTAAAATGAATGAGGACAAAATTTTCAAGATTATAAATGATGCTAGAACTAGGGGACATAAATTCAAGTTACGGGGGGAAATGTTTAGATTGGACTGCAGGAAGTTTTATTTTAGCCAGCGAGTTATAAATTACTGGAATAAGTTGCCTTCATGGGTGGTAGAGGCCGACAGTTTGGGGAAATTCAAAGGTCATCTGGATAGTACTTTCGGGTAAGGGAAGCGCATAGGATGATAGGTTTAATTTCCTTTTTATTTATATTTTATTTTATTTATATATATTTTTTTTTATTTATTAATTATTATTATTTAGTTATTTATTTTATTTATTTATTTTTTTTTGTTTTTATCATTGTTTTGTTTGGATTTTTTTTTTTTTTTTTTTTTTGGCTGGTGCAGCAGCATAAGCCATAGGCTTTCTTGCACCATGCGGCCGTTACTAATACTAATACTAATCTGTGACTGCAAAGCATGCAGTTCATGGCTTTTAAGGTTATTTTGATTTTTATTTGATCATTTATAAATTTTACTGGGTGTGTATTACTAAACTTTATTCTTAAGAACAGTATGGAACAATTTGTTGTGAATTAAATTCCAGCCCTAAATTATGCATAATCAAAATAAAAAAGCTCTGCTCAAAAGAAACTTTATTTCTCTAGAATCAAAGATACAAATTTTGGATCATCTTATAAAGGGGGATAAGGAATCACATGTTGCAAAAAGTTTAAATTTGAATGAAGCAACAATCCAGACCATAAAGAAAAATGAACAAAAAATTTGAACTGCAGGATCTTTCATTTCTGCAAATATGGCAGCTCGTCCCGAGTGCCAATAATTCAAAAATTGAAAAAAGCACTCAGTAATTCGGATTGACCATAGCAGTAAAAAACGGATCCCATTAGACCTCAATGTAATTAAAAAAGGCACTAAAAAATTATAACCATTTAAAATAAAATGGAGAATCTTCTGTTAACCCAGAGTTTGTTGCCAGTAAAGGTTGGTTTGAGCGATTTAAAAATGCTTCTCATTACATAACATAGGCACCTCCGTAGCCAGGTGGGAAGGAGCAGCAGTGCGTAGCACACGCTTCTTGATTAGACCGGGGTTCGAGCCCGTCACCACCAAATACGGAGGATGCGGAAAGGTCAAGGGAATGACCACCGCATATCCCGGAGCAATATGGTCTTAGTTGCTAATGCTCCTAAAAACAAATAACAAACAAACAAACAAACATAACATAAGAATTCAGGGGGAAAGCACATCAGCTGATAATGAAGCTGCGAAGCAGAGGAATTTCAAAAAATTATTGAAGAGCACAGATACACACCACATCAAGTTTTCAATGCCGATGAAACAAGTGTTCAGTGGAAAAAAATTCCTAACAGAATTTCAAAAAAGAGAAAATTTGACCAGGTTTTAAGCATCAAAAGATTGTGTAATGTTATTTATGTGCAGTAAGCCATCAGGAGATTACATGATAAAACCTATGCTAGTTTATAGATCCTCTAATCCTTGTGCAATGAAAGGTGTAAATAATAACGTGTTACTGGTAAACTGGAAAGCAAATAAAAAAGCTTGGGTAATTGCCGATTTATTTAAAGAATGGTTTCTAAATTGTTTTGTTCCAGATTTGGAAAACTATTTGAAGTATTAAATATTTAAGTGGAAAAATCTAGAAGTGTTGTTACTATTGGATAACACGCAAGGCCATACAAAATATTAAAGTCATCCGTATGTTGAAGTAATGTTGCTACCTAATACAACTTCTTTAATTCAGCCATAAGATCAAGGCATTATATCTACCTTTCAAACTCATTACACCAGAAAATCATTACAATGGATTTTGGAAACAACTGATTCCAAATCTATTGAAGTGATGGAGGCATGGAAACATTTTTCAATTGTAGACTGTACTGGAGTCACAGTGTTATTGCTCAAAGAAGTAAAACCATCAACATTAAATATGTGTTGGAAAAATGTATGGTCCAAGTCAGTTCATTCGGGAAATATGGTCAAACTAGCAAATCGGTGTGACAGTAGAACTTGCTAAGTCAGTTGGAGGGGAAGGTTTTGATGATATGACTACTGAAGATATTCAAGAATTACTGGTAGAAAACAAGGCTGACAAAGTGGATTTGGTGGAAAAGGCATTAGAGGTAAACCAAATCAATTCAGAGGATGATAGTGCAGATGAAAATTCTGAAGTTTCAAATTTTACACTAAAAAACATATGGGAGGGCATAAACTTAATTAGCTGAACAATTAGAATCTTATTTTTTGAATGCAGATCCTTCGACTGAAAGGAGCACAAAGTTCAAAAGGGAGCTTCAAAAATGCTTAGCTCCATACCATGAAATTTACAAAGATCTATTAACCAAAAGCAAACAAACCCAGATAACTGATATTTTAAAGAGAGCAGAAGATACACAAAATCTAGATACTGCACGAGAAAGTTCAGAAGGTGAAGATATTCTGCAACAGAGAAAACGTTCTCGTTTGATTGTGCTGAACAGCGATGAAGAGGAAGAAAATGAACATATATGACATATATATATATATATAATATATATATATATATATCACAGTTTGTAAGGTGTTTGTTCAGTTATTACTATTTTTAATAAAAATTAAGTTTTCGATAGTTATAAAAAAAAAAAGTGTATTTTTGTTAGTTTTGGAATGCAATCCCCTTTTTTGTACTGGTTCTTAGTCCCATATAACATGGTTTCGCACTACACGTGATTTTTTTGCAACTAAATACCATGTTATATGAGGGTTACCTGTACCCACTAACAAACACTAAAGAGAAAACAACAAAAACTTACTTTAATCATAACAGGCAACTTGGAATTCTGAAAGTAAAAAAAAAAAACACATTCAAAAGTTTTCCATTAATGTTATATTAATCATGAAATACTAGAAAAACTACAAAAAACTGTACAAAAACTACCAGAAACTTATCAGTAAATACTTTCTGTTAAGTGCTGCCTGGTCTGAATCATTATGTACATAAATCACTTAAGTTTACAATATTAGGCTGTTATGCCCATGCACCAATTAGCTGAATGTCATCACCCCAGGTGCTCATGTCTGGTGAGTATGAGCTTGGCACACATCCAGGGTCCTGAGCTGGATATCATCATTCTTCTCTTTCTTGGTGATTCCCTTCTGCTTCTGACTCTCTCTCTCTCTCTCTCTCTCTCTCTCTCAGGGTAACTCAAAATTTTTTTTTTTGGCTGGTGCAGCAAAAGCTTCAGGCTTCCCTGCACCATATGGCTAATGATGATAATAATAATAATAATAATAATAATTTCCTCGCTCACTTAATCACTCCTTCCCATACTCTTATTCACTATTATGATATACAAGGTGAGTTTTATGCAGCCCACCTGTGACCTGTGTATACTACCAAAATGAAAATATTTGGTTTGCCTTTGTGGCATTTCTCTGGGTTTTTTTTTTCAACTGGCTGTTCAAACATTCCCACTTGGCAAGTTACATCAGCCATTGAACACCATCAAATATATTATTCAAATGACACAGAAGATACTTAGTGCTTTTAATTTTCATACAGCAGAATTTTGGGTACCAGAGGTTGCTTGATATTATATTTGGTATTTTATTTATAGTCCGTTGTAAGTGAATCACCGTTCTTGACTTTTATGCAATAACATATGCAGGGAAATACAACCATGGGAGGAGTACTACTTTCCCCCTTTATATAAAAGTTGGGCACTGTCATTTACTTAACAGTATCAGTTACATAAGTGAATCAGAGTTCCTGACTTTTATACAAGGGGAAATGGGGGGGGGAAGAGGATACTCTCCCATATTTCACTGATAAAATGAAAATATATGTTATAAATACTAAATATGATATGAAGCAAGAATGAAACATCCCTGATTTTCATATGTAAACCAGCTCCTATCAAACAAAAAAAAAAAAAAAAAAGTCACATACTGTTTTAAAAAAATTTTAAATGGCCCAGCAAACAAAAATAAATGCTAAAATGCTAGATATTCACTTATGGTAACAAGTAAACAAATTATTTTGTCACTGCTGACATGTGCAATCAAAATTTTATTAAGATGCAGTAGAGCACTTTTGCAAAGTGGCCAGTTTCAGATTCATTCCATATGAATGAGCCCATAACGAGAATTCTTGTTGACAGACAACTGACCAATAGTACATGTTCCCTTTTTTACTGAGCAAATAGCAGGAAGCTGTCAGTAGTGAGAAAGGAGTTAGCCATTTTTTTTCTAGCTGACCAAGCAATGGCATCAGAAGTTCATATTGGTTTGCCTTTTGTTGTTGCAGGTATTGAAACCCAGCTGACCAAATTTCTAGAGGGGAAACCTTACTGGTATATGAATGACACATTTGCCATTTAGCAAGTATAGTGGGAAGCAGTTGGTAGCGGAAAATCAATTTATCGGGGATGTTTCATAGTTTCTTTATCTCTGCCCAGAATCAAACAGATAATTTACTGTAATAAATATCTGTCTCGTTTTTTTTAGATAGAAATTAAAAATCAATGGAGAGTTAACTATACTACTACTACAGTTATTCTACATGCAAAGAACTGTCAATTCAGTACAAGGATGTGTTCTTAGAAAGAATGACAAAAACTGGAATATATTCCTGCAAGTTACTTTCTGCCAAAAAGTTGCATATTATAGGTTACTTTTCACTGGTTATCCTTCCAATCCATAAGCTTAAGGGATCAAGGATTAAATCCTAGATCAGTGTTTCCCAAACTGGGGTGCGTAGACTGGTTCCAGGGGGTCTGTGAAACGGACCCTCTGGAACTGGTCAAACTATTCATTCTATGTAGCATATTTATGATAAATTAAGTTATTATTATATATTTATGTAAAAATAACAATAAAGTTGAGTTGTTTTAAACTTAAAACTTTGAATTTTCTTTTCAGAAAACCCACTGTTCATGTATATATATATATATACACATACACCCACAGAGAAACATATGCACATATATATATATATATATATATATATATATATATATATAGGGATCTGCAAACTTTTTTTTATTTTTGAAGGGGTCCATAATTTTTTTTTTTTTTTTTTTTTGAAAGGGTCCATAAATCTCAGTAGTCTGGGAACCACTGTCCTAGATTATGATTACAAAAGCAAGAATCAAGTTATGAAAATCCTCCTATGGTATCATACTACATGGGTACATTCTGTCATCGTTCCCAAGGAATAATCATAATTGTTTTTTTGAGGTAAGTTAAATGCTTAACCTCTGTCACTGCATTAATCGCTATGAACCATATTAAAGCCTCCTAATTCCTTATAAAACAGGCCTTTTATAGTGCAAGACTGAAGGATTTATAGTGATTTGGATACCACTAGTATACTATTATACCACAACATAACCAACTGGTAGAGAATCTACAATGTGATTACTCCACCTATGGTGCTATACAGTGACAAAGGAAACAATGCAATCTGGCTTGATACACTTTCAAAAACAATCTTGGCACATCTTTGCACTTTTTGCTGTCATTACAGCAAAAAATTTGTTGTAATGAAAACTCATATTGAAAACCATGTTATGAAATTCTGATATCATTGTAATAAAGTGAAATAAATAGAATAATTGTAAAAAGAAGTTGAACATAACCTGTTTTTTCCTGATATTCTTTTTCAAACCTTCATTCTTGCTGTTGTGCTGCAGTTCTTCAATGTTTTGCTGAAATGTTTTTGGATAATTGGCAAAGAGAATGATATTATCCACAAATCGTAAGTGATTCAGGTAATCTTCGTTTATCTTAAGTACTTTATTATCCCAATTTAGCTTGCAAAATATTTTTATTCTGAACTGGCAGAAAAATAGTTTTGGGGACACCTTTTTCAATGTTGATCAGAACTATATCACTGTTGACCCATATTGATGCAGATGCCTTTTTATATATTGATTGGAATTTATTGCTTGTTTTCTAACTGAGTCAAATGCTTTTTTTCCTTTGTCGATGAAGGCTATGTATAATGGAAGGGTGTATTGATTGTACCACTTTATAACTTGCTGCACTGTCTGGATGTGATCCATTGTACTGAAGCCACTTCTGAAATCTGCTTGTTCTTTGAGTAGTGCCTTCTTCTTGGAAGTATCTTTGTGAAAACACAAAGATACAAAGCTTCTTTGTAAAAACATATAGAGAGTCCAGTCACAATATTATGACCCCCCCTCAATGCAGACATCACACACGCCTAGCGAATCATATAGAACATGTGTCAAGTTCACACACCGCAAGCATATAAGGCTTGATGTTCGGCATCCATGAACACAATAACAGCCTCTGTCATGGGCAAAGCACGCGACCTATTAGACCTGGAAAAGGGCATAATCATCGGCTATCGGGACAGGGATGCCAGTATTTCCGAAACAGCGGAACACTTTCACCACTGCAGCTCACGTGCTGTAGTGGTGAAAGTGTATCAAGACTGGACGAATGGGACAGTTTTGATGACTCAACGTGCCAATTGTGGAGCCCCATGCACCATTGATCTAGAGGTGAATGTTGGCTGAAACGGTTGGTCAGGACCGATTGGTACACTACTGTTGCTCAACTGGCCATCCAAATGTACCGTGGGGGCCACCAGAAAGATCTCCAACAAGACAAACAAGACAGAGCAGCGAACCCTGTTGTGCCCAGAGAACTGTCTGGGCAGAGAATCATAGCGGGTGCTGATGTGAACTGTAGGTCAAAAGTCTGGCACAGTACAACACCTGAATGCAGAGGAAGCAGAAATTGGAAGACTTTCTAGCCAATTCAACATTCACAGTGAAGAATCAGCCATTTTGCCTACCAACATACAATAACTTAACCTGGAAAGCAACGATTGACATTACACTAGTAACAAGAAACCTAGAGAAATATATAACTGACTGGACTGTCCAAAATGAATGGACAACCTCGGACCACAAGATTATAACTTACAGTATCAGAAGAAATCTTGCAAGAACACCAACTCCAAAGCACAGGCTATACAGATTTAATGTCCAGAAAGCCAACTGGGATGAATACAAGAATAACCTCTGCATGCAAGAACAGCACCACATCAATACTCAAAGAACTAAACAAGGAGGGATTGAAAACACTGATCAAATGCAAAGGAAGGTGACTAAAATAATTACCACAGCGGTGGAGACCTCCATGAAAAGAAAAATCCCCTTGGTAGGAGCGACGCCCTGGTGGACCCCAGAGCTCCATAGAATGAGGAAATTAGTTCAGGCAAAAAAAGAAAACAATTCCAGAGAGCTCGAAGGACCTGGCCACCGGAGGAGGTGATGGTACTGAAAAGTCAATACAGACAAATCCGAAACCTATACACAGACAAGATCAAGAAAAACAAAAATGAAACTTGAGAAAAATTGGTCCAAACAACTGGTAATGAAAACCCCTGGGGAGTGGTGTATAGGATCACCACAAACAAGCTCCCCAAGGGGGAAGTAGTAATGGCAACCAAAACTCCCCAAGGTGCCATTACCACGACCTGGGACATGGAATCTGTAGGAAACATACTCAATACCATTTTCCAGGAACCACCCGACCAGCTGACATTGGAACAAAGAGATATATGCCAAGGCAATGAACAATACAAAAGTAATCAGACAGAACCCCCATTTACAATAGATAAAATGCAGGAGGCAACGCAAAGAACCAAGAACAGGAAATGCCGAGGCCCGGACCAAATTGAACCGGAAATGGAAAAAAAGGCCATTGAATTCGTACCAGATCTCCTGCTCCACCTCTTCAATACATGTCTGGCACAGGGCCAATTTCCAGTCCAATGGAAAATTGCAACACTGAAACTAATCATCAAAAGCCCAACCAAACCCCCCGGAATTACCAAACTCTTACAGACATATAGCACTGCTATCCACGCTCAGTAAGATCATGGAAAGATCTTACTGAGGCAGGTCCTGCCGCATACTTTCCCGATATTTCAGCAGGTGTAAGTGTATTTAGGGTCAAGCGGCACCAGGTGTTTACCCCATCTCCGCGTTGTTTACGTTGTGGTGTGTTACAGTACACTGTAAATGCCAGAGATTTAAAAGTGTGTGGGTCTTGGATCGTTTAGTGCCGTGTACAGTTGTTCTTCTGGTCGTTTAGCCGCTGGATCCCTGTTGGGGCCCAACACTGCCCCACTTACACCCTGTGGAGGCAGACCAGGAACCCAGTAGCTTATATATCTGGCAGGTCCGGCCACCTAGTTTCCTGAGATTTCAGTGGCTAGGACCGTAAATAAATAAAAAATAAAAAAAAAGTCCGCTAGGTTGGAGGCCGAAAGTCAATGGGCGAGGCTCAATTTGAAAGGTTAAATTTTGTCGATGTGTAAGGCGAATGCTAGTGTATAGGCAGAGTGGGGGAAGACTAAAAGCTGGGGAGGAAAGTCAGAAGAATGGGTGCAATAGAGAAGATACTCCCAGTTAGTGACAGTGGGGCAGGCCCATGCCCACCAGAAAGAAAAGAGGGCGGCAAGGGAGAAGGGGCAGGAGCCTGGCTCCTCCCTCCTGCCAGGAAAGGAGAATAAAGGTATCCAGCAAGAGAGCAGGGTACTGATCGCCAAATAGTGCATAGGCAGCAAGGCTGCAGTTGGTCGAATCCAATGTGTTTACTTTAAGTCTGGTGACATCAGTATCATGGTCTGGCTAAAAGTAGGACAATGTTCCGTCCAGAAGGTCAGTCTGATCGCTTTCCACAGATCAGTCCCATATAGTGGTCACTATGATGGATCTCCAATGACGCATGTGCAGCAGAGCTGCTATTTGAGTCAGAGTCTGTTATAGGAATCCAGTAGATGGGTCAAGTTTGGTAAAGTTTTCCTTTTTAGGATTTCAGGGTCCATTCCAAATTGTCAAGGGATTCCGTCTTTCTTTTTGGAGAGTATCCCATCCAGGTTGTTGATTGGGTTACGTTTGATTTTCAGGGTCCATTCCAAATTGTCAAGGGATTCCGTCTTTCTTTTTGGAGAGTATCCCATCCAGGTTGTTGATTGGGTTACGTTTGATTTTCTTTGACGGTTTTGGGAATCAATCTGGGTTGTAGGCATTGTCCACAGCTGCAATCATTCTTCGAAGAATGTCCCATTCTGGTTAATGGTCATTTTCGGTTAGAGGAACAGTGGCATGGAGAGTGCAACTGGTTCCAGTCATTTGCTAGTTTGTCAGCACGAATTGGGTTCCTCTTCTCACAAAGAGGTCCTGGGCGTATTTTGTGAGGATTTTGTATTCATCGTGTAAGTACAAAACGTGATGCTCTTGGTCGTGGGATCTATGTCAATCTCGTGTAGAATAATCCCCACAGATTTTCGTACCTTGAACACTGATACATAAGATGTGACCAGCTCTCAACATCTCCACAGGTGCAGTGTGGGTCATCAAGGAGCCCTAGCGTGGTGAGCTTGTCACTGAAGGGCCCATGGCCTGTTAGCAGAAAGGTGAGTGCCCGTTCCGGCTGAAGCCAAGCCGGTGATTTTGGGTAGACCTTGTCGATGTATGATAAAAATTTCCTTGTGACCTCTCCCTTGGTGGAGGCCATCCACCTGTTCTGCCATTCTTGTTGGAGGTGTTTTTGTAGTTGCAGTTTTTCCATGCCCTGTCCGTTTGTCGGTTCGATTGTATATCCTTGGAATGTAATAGGGATCCCTTTGGAGTAGTAGTAAATTAGGCCACATCGGAATGCTTCTAGGTCCAATGGGAGGACACCAACCAGCACCTAGAGGGCCTCCATGCTGACTGTGTTGTAGGCTCGAGTCACTGTGAGTAAGATTGACCGATGGGTTGATTCTAGTGTTCTTCTATTGACGACCATAGTGGTCTTGTGATACCAAATAGCAGCCGCGTAGGTGATTATTGGAATAAATGTGGTCTTGTAATACAAGGTCAGGACACGTTTTTTGAGGCCCCAGTCGCAGCGCATGATCCTTGCAACCATGGCAGAGTATTTCCTTATTTTGTTCCTGACTTGTTTGAGGTGGGGCTGGAATGATAGCTTTCTGTCAAAAACGACACCAAGGTATTTCTCATTTCAGTGGCAAAGTTGATTGTGGTGCCATTTATTTTTATTTGGAGTGACCTTCTGACATTGTTTGCTTGGTCCTCCAATTTAATCCTTACAGTGCCTGCAGACTCTCTTGAGTCTGCAGGCACTGTAAGGATTAAATCATTAGCGAAGGCCTGTGAGTGCACTTCCCGAAAATTAATGTCCAGGAACTCATCAAAGACTATGTTCCAGGCAGGGGCCTAGGACAGACCCCTGCGGACATCCTCGGTGTACTGTTCTAGTGATTCGGTGGTATGGTGTCACTACTTCTACAGCTCATTGGGAGATGTAAGTTTTAATGCTGTTGTATAAGTTGGCTGGGATTTTTGCTTGTCGGAGTCTGCCCAGGACGCCCGGCCATCAAACGGAATCGAACACACCGGCAAAGTCCACTGCTATGGCTAGGAAGTATTATTTCTGACATTCCTCAACAGTAACCAGAAGGTTCCTCATGACATCCACAGTTGATAGTTCAGGCCTAAAGCCAAACTGATTGGGTGATTCCAGGTTGACAGCAGAGTAGTAGTGTTGAATCTGCTTGTGTAGTAGTCACTCCAGTAGTTTGCTCATCACTGTGAGGAGGCCTATCGCCTACTCACAACTACCGGTACGAGTTCGGTAGTTGTGAGTCCTTGCTGGGGTTCTTGAGAATCAAATGCTGGGGTTCTTGAGAATCAGTTTTACAGTCGCCATTTTCCATTTTTTGGGGAAGTATCCCTCTGACAAGCATTGATTGTACAGCTTTAGTAGTAGGTTTGGAGCCAATTGGACAACTCGCTTAATAATCTCCGGCTCTAGTAGATCTTTTGCCTGGACATTTTTTGGGCCGGATTTGTGCTGCAGTTTCTTGTAGTTCCTTTAATGTGAATGATTGCTCCACAGCTTCCGTCTCGTAGTTTTAGGACCACTGTTGTTTTTGATTTTCATAAATGACATCAAGGAAGGGCATGATGTAGAGACTGGTAGAGTAGTTAATGATCACCGCCAAGCAGAGCTTCTTCTTCAGAGTGACCTAGACTTCAGCGATGGTCAGAAAAGTGGCAGCTACTTTAATTCAGCAAAGTGCAAAGTCTTACACCTGGGAAACAACCCACAAAATAACTTATACACTTGGTGGAGACAGCAGTGGAAGAAAGGTACTTGGGAGTTATGATACAGTCAGATATGTTCTCCGAGCATTGTAAACAGGTAGCAAGGAAGGCCCATGGTGTCCTATTGATGATTTATTGAACAACTGCTACTAGAGATAAGGACACCACAATCCCATTATAAGATTATTGTTAGACCACACTTGGAATACTGTCTTCAAGATGGAGAACACACCCAAAGAAAGACATTGTGCTTCTTGAAAGGGTCCAAAGATGGGTAACATTAACATTGGTATTGGCATACGATGCAAGAAAGCAAGCTTATGCAGCATCAGCAAAAAAAAAAAACCTCCCATTTCACCCCTCCATTCTTTGCAAATGCCTGTCCAGCTCATGATTAAATTTATTTCGGCTGTCAACTACCACAGCAAAAGATGGAAATCTGTTCCACCACCCGCTGGCTAAATGCAAATTTCAGCAGATCTATCCTACAAATGTCTTTCCTCAATTTGAAGCTATGTCCCCTCAGGTGCTTAATCTGACCAATGGAAGAATCCTATCAGCATTCAGCTTGCACATCCCATTCAAGGCCTTAGACACCTCAATCAGATCACCTTGCAGGTGCTGCAGTTTGCAGAATTTAAGCCATTCTTGGTAAGAGAACCCCTTTGTTCCCATCACCAATCTTGTTGCCTTTCTTTGTACTCGTTCTAACAACTCTATTTCCTTCCTAAAATGAGGTCTCCAGACCTGGTAACAGTACTATAGGTGTGGCCTGACCATTGCTTTGTACAACAGGATAATGACCTCCCTATCCCAGCTAGCAAAATTGCAAAATTCTTACATATCATTGACAAGACTCCATTGACCTGCCCTGGCAGGCCATGTGTACTGGTCAGCAAACTTCATATTTGACTGCACAATTACCCTCAGGTCTTTTTCACTTTCCACACGGTTGGTACATTTCTCTTCGGTTACTGCTACTCATATGCAGTACTTTGCATTTGTCAATGTTAAACTGTAGTTGCCACTTCTCAGCCCATCTGACCAACTTATCTAGATCTAGTTGGAGGAGCATATTGTCATTACTGTTGTTAACAACCCTGTCAATCTTTCTATTATCTGCAAACTTGGACATTAATCCTGATATACCTATATCCATAACATTGATGAATACATAAAACAACAATGGGCCCAGCAACGAACCTTGGGGAACTCCACTAATAACATTTGTCCACGAACAGCAGTGTCCATTGATTACCACTCTCTGTCATCTCCCACTCAATCATCCCTTTATCCATTACAGCAACCTACCCTTAATGCCTGGCGCCTCTGTAGCCAGGTGGGAAGGAGCAGCAGTGCGTAGCACACGTTTCTTGATTAGACCGGGGTTCGAGCCCGTCACCACCAAATATGGAGGATGTGGAAAGGTCAGGGAATGACCACCGCATTTCCCGAAGCAATATGGCCTTAGTTGCTAATGCTCCTAAAAACCAAAAAAATAACCCTTAATGCCATACCCCTCCAATTTGTGCAGCAGACTTCCATGTGCAACAGCATCAAAAGCTTTCCTGAAATTCAAGTATATGATATCAAAATTATTTTTAACATTCAGTTCCTTTGTAACATCATCATATTATCCAAAAACTGGTCAGACAAGACCTCCCTTTAACAAACCCATGCGGTGTCTTAACTATTACTGCAGTCTTGTCTAGATGATCCTGGAATGCTTCTTTAACCAGTGACTCCATTATTTTCCCCGGAACACAAGTTAAACTAACAGGTCTATAGCTACATGTGTCACCTTTTGAACCCCCTTTGTGAATTGGTGATACCTTTGCACACCTCCAGTCCATGGGGACCTCTCCTGAGTCCATGAAAGCTCTCATAATTATGGCTAAGGATTTGCTTACTTACTTTCTTTGCTGCCTCCTTTAATATACCTGGATAGATTCCATCCACCCCAGGTGCCTTTCTTATGTTTAACTTCAACAATTTCTCCTCCACTTTGCTCTCAGTTATTACAAAATCATTTAGTTCACTGTTAGAGTTTGATAAACTTCTGGCATTCCCCTCATTGAATAACTCCTCATGTGTGAATGTAGATGCAAAATACTCATTCAATTTATGGGGAACACCAATTATTATATTATGTATAATAATTTTATTATATTATATTTGAATATTAAATGCTCAAAGCATAATATGATATGGGTTTAAATTAACTTTATAATATTGGTATATAACACCATAGTTTACCCATAAATTTAACTACATACTTAGTGTAAAGGTATCGTTTAATTTTATCTCATATTGTGGCTGCCTTCCCAACAAGATATCAGGTATTGCACTACTTCGAATAAATAATGCTTCTCTGGTAGAGGAGACTACTGTTATTTATTTTCATTTGGTACCACACCCAGATTGCACCATTTCGAAGCTAGTTGGCTTCATCATAGGTGGGCAGGCAGGTATCCTGATAATGTAAACATGCCATCATAATTGTGAAGTTAATTCCACAATATGAGAGATGCCAAAAGGTGAACAGACTCCCAGTATTTGAAGATTAAATTCACTAGGCATAATAAGATATGGGTTTAAATTAGCTATATAATATCAGTGTAGATAAGCCATACTTTACCCATAAATTTAACTATATATGTAATGTAAAGGCATCATTTAATTTTATCTCATATTGTGGCTGCCTTCACAACTGCAATTCTGCAATGCTTATATCTGTGTGACATCATGTCTCTGTTATTCCAACAATGGTTGCCATTGATGTCTTCACCAACACTTTAAATTCAACAAATCAATTTACTATACTTCAAGCATTGGTGCAAGTATACATGCACCTGTTCTTACTCTTAGTTACCCTAACATAACCCATGTATTTATTTGTTCCATGCTGACACCCAGCAGTTCTTGAAATCCCCAGCAACTTGCTCTATAGGCTGCTGCTCATTCCTATAGAAGCAGTGCTAGAATCACTTTCACCTCTGCCTGCGGCTACTGTTGATCTTTTAATCTGTGAATCCCCCCCCCCAGACTACATCGAGACAGTTCCCAAAATATATCAAACTGCATACAGTTCCCAAACTACATCGAGAGCGTAGTCCATATTAACATTGGTGTACATAGAGGTAACATCTCTTTGGAACTGTTAAACAAAGATTCTATTGTGATAAATCACACTAAATTACCTAAAAAAGAAATTTTTAAATTAATCAAACTTCTTGAAGCAAACTATTTTGTGTTAAAAGAGACTATATACAAACAGGTTTTCGGTTTACCGATGGGTTTGAACCTGAGCGGTCTTATAGCAGAAATCTATCTTGCCAATATCAAGGATATTTATTTAACACCGTTTATTCCCCGCATTACTTACTATGGGAGATATATTGATGATATACTTGTCATAATAGATCGCAACACCACTCAAGACATTCTACGGGTACTCAATAATATTCACATGAGACTACATTATACACTGGAGGAGGAACAGGTAGAAACAAAAGCCCTAAACTTCTTAAATTTCACCCTCACACATGACATGCAAAAAATACAAGCTAGCATTTACCGAAAACCCACCAATTCGGGGATGTACCTGCATTACCGAAGTTATCATCCATTCACGTATAAGAGATCTATTATATTCAACCAGTTTCTCAACGCTTACAAATATTCCACGTCTGAACCCACTTTACACTCAAATTGTTACACTTAACTGACAGGTTTTTAAACAGAGGCTATCCTCACCCCGTTATAAATCAAATCAGGTTACAGGCTAAAAATAAAACAGTAAATATGATACCCATTGATAACACCAATAAAACACATTTTATTTCCATACCGTACGTTGAACAATGGTACAGGCAGCTTAATAAACTCTTTAGAAATACCGAATTCGAAATAATAACCAGGCCCATGCAGAAACTCCATAATATATTAAAAAAATCACACAATTCTTCCTTCTTGCTCAGCACAGGTAAATGAACTTGTGTACAAGATTTCGTGTAGTCAGTGTGATTCATCGTACGAGGGTTCCACTCGTTTCACGTTAGAGTTACGTATCAATCAACATGCTGCTTCTGTCCGCACAAACGCATCGGAATTGGCCTTTCATGCGATCAATGATGGTCACGTATTCCTATTCAATGAAGCGGTAATATTAAATATACAAAACAATTACATTAAATTATTGATCGCAGAAATGCTTGAAATGAAACTACACAAAAATTCTATCAATGTGTGATGGCCTTATCTAATTTCGGATTTTTGGTCTTTTTTACGCACACGCCAAAAAAAACTCTCTCTATATTTCAGAGTCAAATACACACACAAACACTTCATGATATTCCCATTCTGTGAACATGACGATCAACCGAAAAGCGTGATCTGCTTACGGAAGGGAAACAGCTGTGCATTTCGTTTAATTTAAGTATTCATCCAAATCGTAACTTTTAAACCGTTTAATTTTAAATAGTTTTTAATCTTTTTAATTGTGATTTTAATAGTGTTTTTAACCAGTGATTTTAATTATTTATTATCAGAACCACTTTTAACTATTTATTATGACAGAATGTCTTCTCGCACTCATGGTCTTGCTGCAGTGGTTTGATGTGTTTCGGGATCGGGTTGGGGCTCTCAGCTTTCGGTTCCATTGCGCATTGGATTTGGTCGTATCTCTATGAGTGTAGGAATTCATTAATTCGTTTTTTTCCAATTTTTTTTCATATTTTATTCGTCACATATGAGAGAGAATTGACTGGAAGCATTCCACGAAAAAGATTGAGGTAATCTCTTACTTTTTAATATATTAAAATCATGGAAGTTATTGAGCCCTGTAGCTCTGATTTTTTACTAATTCTTATTTGAAGTTATTATGGACATCGCAGTGAGATCCAAGCTTCCATACATTGAGAGTATAGCTCTAAAACGGTGTTTGCAGGCTGGCTGCTTGCTAGTCTACCGGACCGAACGTACTGGTAACTCTCTAGGAGGCATCCAGATGAGCTAGTGTATAATCTCATTGCTTCTACTCTGCCAGATAGTGACTTTAGGGAGTCTGAGTAGTGTGTATGTAGGGGGGCCACTGTCGGGGCAACATTAAGTCAAGGAGCTGGGTATATTCTTGCCATTTGTTCCATATCAAAAAATTTCATTACCACCTTTTCTTACTACTGAATACATCATAAAATTGTCAAACTAATAGAAAAAAACTTATCTGAAAAAAGATCTAAACCTCGAAAACACTTCCTCATTCATTTCACAAATATAGGTAGTCTCAGTTCTAATCTCAATGATGTCCATTTTCATTTACATTCTGCCAAACCCCATGTACTTTTTCTGACAGAATCTCAGTTATCGGTTAATTCAACCACTGCTCAACTCAGTTATCTAAATTATTCACTGTATCATTGCTTTTGCTTCAAAGGTGATCTGCTCTGATATTCCCTTAAAGCAGCTTAGTGATCTCAAATCTCCTCTTTTTGAGCTTCTCTGCCTTAAAATCTCTCTACCACATTCTGCCAAATTCGTCTGTTGCTTCTATTGTTCTCCTAACTCCACTAATCACTTGGAACTCTTTAACTTCCTCTCTTTGAAACTTGACTCTCTCCAGTCCAACTTTCCTAACAGTGAGGTAATTTTCCTTGGTGATTTTCATGTTCGCAACTCCAGCTACCTTCCGTTTTCTAGTCACATGGACTCAGCTGATTGAGACATTGAGGCTTTCGTAATTATGACTTCGCACATTGTTAATTTACCCACCAGAATACCAGACAATCCTAACCACATATCCAACACACTTGATCTTTTTCTCTCAAACAACCCTTTTAAGTAAGTACCTCAAGTCACAACTTGGTGATAGTCTATTCTCCAATGGAGCCTCTCTCTCTTTTGCTCTCTTTCAGCCAGTCTCAAATTCGTGTTGTTTTGGCATTACAAGAATTCAAAATGGGATGAGCTGCAATATTTATTTTCTTCTTTTTCTTTGGTCAAATTACCATTTAAAATCTTCTGATGTCAACATTTGCTCAGATCATGTCAGTGAAATTATTCTTGTAGGGATGAAATGATTCATTTCACACTCCATTTTAAAATATTGTCCTTTCGTGAAGCATTCTGGTCTATTGCCATTTTACCAAAAGATAAAGCTGACCTGCTAGCATCCTACTTTTCTTCTAACTCGTGCATTGATGATCTTGGTAAATCACCTCCTACCATTCCCAGTACACTATATTCAATGCCTTCTGTGGTCTTCTGTCAAGAGGATGTCAGATGGATTTTCAATGATTTTTATGCTAAGAAAGCTCCCTTTTCTGATAAGATTTCTAGACTTGTTCTCAAAACCTATACACCTGAGTTACTCCTGTTCTGTGTTGCCTTTTTTCACTTTCTTTTTCCAGAGGTGTTTTCCCCTTCTGCTTGAAAATTTGCTCATATCCAGTCAGTTCCAAAAAAGAGTGACAAATCCTTCCCATCCAGTTATTGTCCAATAGCACTTCTACTCTTTCTAAAGTAAAGGAGAAATCAATTAACTGCCAACTCTTAAACTATTTGGAAACCTTCCATTCTGGTCAATGATCACCAGTATGGACAAATTCAACAGAAAAATTTGATGAAACTCAAGCAGTTGCTCTTCACACTTCAAAGGTTTTTGATTTCATTTGGCATAAATGTTTTCTAAATGAGCTTCCATCTTATGGTTTGCCAACTGTTTTTTGTAACTAGGTATCCAGTTTTTTTTTCTGGCCACTCAATGCAGGTGATGGTAGATGGTTCCCTGTCTTCTATCTTCTCCATCAATGTAGATGTTCCTGAAGGTTCAGTTCTTTCTCCCACTGTTTTCCTCTTGTATATTAATGACTTTCTTCCATTGACTGGAAATCCTATCCATAGTTTTGCTGATGACAGCACATTGACTTCCGCCTTCCAGTTTGAGAAAACTTGCCCTAAACAAACAGCTTCAACTTCTAGAATATCCACTATCAATTTCTAAAACGTTGATCTCCCCATAATTCACCAGTGGGGCAAAGATAATTTAGTTGATTTCAATCCTTCTAAAACTAGGTCCTGTCTTATATCTCACAAAAAGGATTCTTCTGCTCCTATGCTTATTTTCGATGACACTCATATTTCTAGACCAGATCACATATTTCTATTGGGAATTACCTCCCTTCTAATTTCTCTTGGCATAAGCACATCACAAATATTGCTTCCTCTGCATCAAAAAAAACCTGGGTTTTCTCTTTCACTCTCAGTGTTACTTTTCTTTCAAGCAGCTATTCATTCTGTACAAATCACAAATGCACCCTACCATGGAATATTATTCGCACATCTGGGGTAGTATCCCTCAGCTTTACAGATTCAATTCAACAGAGGGAAGTTAGGTTAATTAATAACTCATCTGTAACAAAGTCTCTCCACTCTCTGTCTCATTGGATTCTGTTTCTGCTGCATGACTGTTCTATACATACTGCCATATACAGTAGAGCATTGATAATCCAAACTAATTGGGACCAGGGCCAGAGGCTCACATCTGGTGAGTATGGGCTTGGCACACCCAGGGTCCTGAGCTGCATATCATCATTCTTCTCTTTCTTGGTGATTTCCTTCTACTTCTCTCTCTCTCTCTCTCTCTCTCTCTCTCTCTCTCTCTCTCTCTCTCTCTCTCAGGGTAACTTGGGATTTTTTTTTTGGCTGGTGCAGCATAAGCCTCAGGCTTCCTTGCACCATATAGCTAATAATAAAGCTAATAATAATAGTTCAGACTTCTGATTTGTATGGATTTTTGAACTTAACATAAATACTCTTCTGGAGACAAATGCTTAGTAAAATCTGAGGGGGCTGCTTAATTTTTTGTTAAAATCCAGAACCTTTTCATGCAACCAAGGTCCAGATATGGGTTCTCCTAAATGCTGTCTCTGTGTGAACCACAAATAAATGTCATCATCGAGGGATGGGTCTTTAGCTGTTCTCATAGTTTTTCCTCTTTTTTTTTTTTTTTGGCGCAATATAAAGCAAGTTTTAATGCAAACTTTAAAATTTTTTCCCTTGTTTCTAATGTCTGGTATGGTTGACTTTCCAACCTTGTAAAATTTTGCTAGAGAAGACCCACTTTCTCCTTTTGAAAGTCTATAAAATCTCTGTTCAGAATCTTTTTACTCCGTATCTTACTTGCACATATCGTGTTAGTTGCAATTTCTGCATGCCGATTTCTTTGTTATTGATTGACACTTTATTTTTTTTTTCGCTGTTTTAGCTTTTACAACCCCAAAAATTGTCAGCCAATAGAAACATCAGTTTATAAATTGTTATGCTTAGTGAGTACTCTATGTATATTTATTTAAGCTATTAAATCAGCATAAATGTATTCGTATTTTGCTAACTTGAGGATAATATTCTTCGGTTTTCACATTCATTTCATTTTGTTAATTGGTAAGGGGAAAAAAAGGTGAAAATTTGTGCTTTATATCTCCATTTTTATAGCCTGTGGATGATAGTCTTCTGATTTTCACTTATTGCCATTTAACAGAATCAAAATTCAATTCACAAACATGATCACAATAACCGGCACTTAATGTAATTATTTTATAGCACTAGCATAGCAAAAAATAAATGCTGGCTCATTCGGATTATTGATGTTCTGAATTATTGACGTTCAGATTTTCGAAGTTCTACTGTACTTCCATATACTTCCAGATATATTAAAGGAGGCAGCAAAGGAAGTAAGCAAACCCTTAGCCATAATTCTAAGAGCATCCTTGGATTCAGGGGAGGTCCCCACAGACTGGAGATATGAAACGTATCTCCAATTCACATAGGGGGATCAAAGGATGACATGAGTAATTACAGACCTGTTAGTTTAACTTCTGTTCCGGGGAAAATAATGGAGCCACTGGTTAAAGAAGCATTGCAGGATCTTCAAGACAAGACTGCAGTTATAGTTTAGACATAGCATGGGTTTCTTAAGGGTAAGTCTTGACTGACCAATTTGATTGGATACTAAGACGTGATCACAACAGAACTGGATGCAAAAATAATTTTGATATCATATACTTGAATTTCAGGAAAGCTTGTGATACTGTGGCACATGAAAGACAGCTGTACAATTTGGACCTGTATGGCATAAAGGGCAAGTTGCTGCTATAGATAAAGTGATGGTTGGGTGGGAGAAGGCAGAGAGTGGTAATCAATGGACCTTGCTCTTCATGGACTAATGTTATTAGTGATGTCCCCCAGGGTTCGGTGTTGGGTCCATTGCTGTTTTCTATATTTATCAATGATACTGATGAAGGTATAGCAGGCTAAATGTCCAAGTTTGCAGACGATATGAAAGTTGGCAGGGTTGTTAATCACAGCAATGACAGCAGGCTACTGCAACAGGATCTAGAAAAGTTGAGCAGATGGGCTGACAGGTAGAAACTGAAGTTTAACACTGACAAATGCAAAGTACTGCATATGGGTAGCAGTAATCCCAGATTAATCTAACACCTGTGTGATACAACATTCGGGTAGTGGAGAATGAAATCGACCTGGGGGTAATTGTGCAGTCAGATATGAAGTTTTTGGAGCAGTGCAGATAGGTTTGCCAGAGCAGCTCATGGGGTCTTGTCAATAATATAATTTTGCTAGCAGGGATAAGGAGGTGATCATCCTCTTGTAGAAGGCAATGGCCAGGCCACATCTTGAGATATGCATACAGGTCTTGAAGCCTCATTTTAGGAAGAATGTAGAGATACTGGAACAAGTACAGAGAAGGGCAATAAGATTGGTGAAGGGAGCAAAGGGTTGCTCTGACGAAGAAAGGTTTAAGTTCTGTAAATTGCAGCATCTGTAGACTAAGTACCTGCGGGGTGATCTGATCGAGGGGCTCAAGGCGTCAACAGCATTGAGCTTGCTGAATCCCATTCAGCAAGCTCAATGCTGATGGGATTCTTCCTCTTGCTCAGATTGCACACCTGAGGGGTCTTAAATTGAAGTTTAGGAAAGACAGTTGTAGAACAGATGTGCAGAAATTTGCCTTTAGCCAGCAGGTGGTTAATCACTGGAACAAACTTCCATCAGTTGTTGTGGAAGTTGATAGCTTAAATAAATTCTAGGAAGAACTGGACAAACGTTTGGAGTGAATGGATGGATGAAATGGGAAGATGTTTAGTTTTTTTTTTTGTTTTTTTTTTTTGCTGATGCTGTATAAGCTTACTTTCTTGCATCATCATGCCTCTACCACTGCTAATATCACTGGTGAAACACAAACAGCTGACAGAACCAACTTTTCTTCTTCAGCATTTATTTCTTCAACTTCCGTTTTCTGGAACAATCTCCATTCATACATATTTCCAGAAAATAACAATCTAAAGAAAAACACTTGAAATGTCAACAAGTATCTTCTTTCATCTTCTGAACCTTCAACCTGTGTGCGGTACTAAGTACTATAGGTTCTAATACCTGTCGTGCTTGCAGTTTTCATTAAAGAAAAAAAAAAGAAAGAAAAGAAAGAAAAACCCTACTATTTGGTATCATGTAGAAAGTTTAAATAAATTTAAGGCAGAATTAGACAAAAAATTAAATGGTATGGACAGATGAGTTGGGTAGCGTTGTTTTTTTTTTTTTTTTTTCCCCCTCTCTCTTCTAGTTGAGTATAAACCAGTTTCGCCTACATCATAAGCTAATAATAATAATACTAAATCCTAAATACATTTTTATTAAATTTAAAAGAAGCTGGACACCTGCCAGGTGACCTATCTCCATTTTTCCTACATTTCAGGGTATAAACCATCATCAGTTTAATAAATGGCACTTTATCATGAAATGAGAAAATAATCTAAAAATTTGTTGCTGAAATGGGAAGATGTTTTTTTTTATTTTTTTTTATTTTTATATTTTTTTTTTTTTTTGCTGATGCTGTATAAGCTTACTTTGTTGCATCTGAAAATATCTGAAAGTCACAATTCATTTTTAACCACATTAATATCCTTTGCCACAATTATCTAAGAGTCATGAACATCTTGATCTCAAATACAGTCGTGTCAGTGTCAAAGTTAATAAGAACTGCAAATCTACTGAACAGTGCAACCATTTTGAATAATATAATGTTTTCTTTGTGATCTATAAAAACAATCTTCATCACTTTGCAAATTCACCTATTTGTGACAACAAAACAGTTCGGCTTAGGCTAATAAATGAATAAGGTGAGTTTGAAGTTTACTTAGATAGCTCAGGCTTTGATCAGTAATATTTCATAGTCAAAAGCTGTACTACCAGTAAAACCCTGTACAGAAAAGCCAGAAAGTTAGCTGTACGTGCAGTGTTATCTGATAGACACATCCTTAATCTGTTAGCAGGTGCACCAAAAATAAAGAAAAATTCAAGCAAACAGCTGTTTTGTGTTAATTATCTCCAAGGGGTGGGGAGAAGAAACAGTTATATTATTAATATTATTCTTTAGTAATGCAGGATATAAGATAGTTATGGGTACAAGGATGAAAAATTTATGATACTGCAAAAAGTAACTATGATGTTTCCATCTGGTAATTATGTTAACCACCTGAATGTTTTGAAGAAGCCTTTATTGTTACAATATTTAATAATATGATGATCCACATCTGGCTTTAGTTACACAACATATCTTCATCAGTAAACTCTGAACCAATTTTTGATAACAAAAAGGCTGTATTTTGGTCCATTTCTCATTAAACACAGTAATCCATTCTGCTACTGATGGTTGTGATAACTTAGCCAAAAGCAATGTTTCTTCCAAAAAATTAAATGCTCTACAACTCCATACATTTGTCCTCCTGTGAGCTCCATGACCTACTAGATTCCAGTATCCAATGAGATTTGACAAAAACTATGTACAGTCCATTCCGGTTATTTGGGACACATCGGGCCTAGTGCATTTTGGCCCGATTAAGCGGCTGCCCTAATTATCCAAAGTTTCATGTAAATTGTTAAAAATACAATGTACCCCCCCACTTTACAATTAGTTTACTGTATGATCAAATCACATTACGACGAACTCACCATAGTAAAGTACCGTTCATTATACGATGTGTAGTAAGCGCCGGTCATTGTGATCATGTTTGGTTGTTTTTTTTTTTTTTTTTTTGGTAGCTGTTGGCGCATCGGCTTCTATGGCCATAATGCACCTTCCAAGGTTTTTGCAGTACTTTGATCCAAGTTCGAGGCGGGATTCGAACCCGTGACCTTTGGGTTGCCAGACAGGCACTTTACCCACCCGGCTAGCCCGGTCGGCATCACGTTTGTGAACTGAATTTTAATTCTATTAAACAGCAATTCTAATTAGAGAAAATAGGAGGAATATTATCCACAGGCTATAAAAGTAAAGATATATTAAGCACAAATTTACCCTTTATTACCTTACCAATTAAAAAAATTAAATGATACGTGAAAATCGGAAGAATATACGTGATAATCGGAATAATTAATACATACTGTAATATGTACATAAGAACTAGTTGACATTTCTGTTCACTGACATTTGTGGGTGGGAGTTAATATTTAAAACAGTAAAAAGATAAGCAATCAATAACAAAGAACACGGCACACGAATTGCAAGTAACACGATACGCACAAGTGAGAACAGAGTAAAGAGTTACAAAGCTTTAAAAATAGGAATGAAGAGAAGATCTGAAAATTAATTTTTTTATGTGATTGAAGATTTCATGGAAGTGTAAACACATTTCACCATAATAATAACTCACAGAATTCCAGCTGTCGGTATTATCGGAAATTCAGTAAGATCGAGTTTACTGTCTGTTTATGATAGATTTCACTAACAAAAAAGCCCAATAAACAAGTTACTGTTAATTGTTTTATGGTTGTGACCTCCAGAATTTAGAATCAACCACATGATACCGTCTGAGACAATCGTAGGGTAATCTCCAGTGCTGCGGTCTCCTGCCCCGATTAAATGGCATGTTGTCCCAATTAAGCGAAGTAAACCCTGGCTATTTTCTCGATTGGTTTCTGTTTTTTAAGATTTGCCCCAAATAAAAGGCTGGCCCAATTAACAGTGGCCCAAATAACTGGAATCCACTGTACTATTCTTCTTATACCAAATGTTTTCGAGGTGTAGTAACACCATATATGACATTTCTGTTTGGTGATTATATCAACCACAATTGACGTAGAGTGTTGCAGTTTTGCTGCAATGAGAGGAGTAGATGGACAATTCACCACTGGAAGTCAGGTGCCCAATACTATGACCATATTTCAATGATCAGCTTACTTCTGGCATTAAAACCATATTTTATACCTATTCCTAACAAGTGGATGATGAGTATGATTTGTTTTCCCCAACTTCCAGTAGTGACTGAATACTTCTGGCAATACAGCTTATTTCTAGCAGTTTTCTTATTAAAACAAAATGTATCTGATTCTATATTTCTAACATTAAGCAGTAAAAGAAATCAAATTCAAACCAAAACTAAAACCAAAAAGCTAGCACAAAGGCTTATAATACACTCCTAACTTCATTTTTGCTTTCCCAGTGCTAATGTCACACCAAACTAACTCAACATTGCACTGTCCATCCATGTCAACTGGATTCACTGCCTTAGATTTTATGTGTTTCTTAACTAACAGCACGAACCTTCCTCCCTTCCAATCCTGTCTGTCCTTTCTGTACAAATTGTACTCCCCAAATTGAAATTCTGCATTGTTTACATCCGTGTGACACCATATCTCAGATATCCCAATAATATCTGCCTTTGATGCCTTCACCAGCAGTTCAAATTCATCAAATTTATTTACTATACTCCTAGCAGTGGTGTACATGCAAGTATACACATGCACCTGTTCTTACTCTTAGTTACCCTAACACAGCACATGTATTTACTTTTTCCATGACCGCTCCCAGCAGTTCTTGAAATCCCCAGCAACTTGTTTTCCAGGCTACTGTTCATTCTAATAGAAGAAGTGCAAGAATTGCTTTCACCTCTGTCTGTGGTTAATCGATTAGTGTGTGAATCCCCTCCCCCAAACTAGCAGTTTTCCAACCAAACTAACACTGACTCGATAGCATCATCAAATATTCTTGCACCCTTTCTATTTAAGTGTATCCCATCCCTGTAGAAGCAATCTCTCCTGTTTAACAAGTACAGACCACACTAGGAAAAATTCTACCACATGAGCCTTGCATATGGGGTAGAATTTTTCTGAATCGATTGACAAGGTTCTCATCATATACTCCCTCTTTATCATGTCTGGGCAGAATTGCAGACACCTACAAATTTAATACTAACTCTTGACTTTTTTCAACATTGACCTGTACTAGTCAAGTTAAGTCTGCAGATCTCCCACTCAATGTCATTAGTGCCAACGTGGACAACAATATCACATCCGTGATATTGTTGTTTATATGCCTTAAAAGGAAAATTCCGTTTCCTAAAATGATTACAGTCTCTGAATGAATTACATAATGAAAACTCTTGTGAAATAAGCAATTGTAAGTGTTATTTGGTATGACATTATGTTTTACAAGAACAAATGACTCTTAAATATCAACAATAAAAGCAAATTTTATTTCCAATTTTCCAAAACAAGAATGAAGGAATTAATCATGGAGTCATAAACAAAATTGATCATTTATTTATATGAATCCACATGATTATTAATCCCATATCATATCTGCAGATATAACTTCAGACATTAGGACAAACCAACCCAAAAAATAAAAATACAATTCTTCAAGTAAATGTAATTGTATTACTCAAAGAGATAAATACCTCTGGTTCCCTATCAGATAACTGAAAATTGGTTGGAATAAACTCATTTTGTGGAGGAAGTTTCAAATTTTTATGAAAACCAGCATTTTCCCATTTCTGAAAAATATAACATTTTATTCAAAACTGTTACTCAACTGAATTAAACAGTTAAATAATTAATATTAAATATACAGTAGTTACTTTTTATTTTTCAATGCTATCATTTATGTCCACTTCACTACATTTTAAATAATCAGCTTAGAACTAAAGAATTAATACATAGTAAAGCAGAGATTATCCAAGCTTAATCAGCCAAACCACATAAAAGTTAAAGTTCATTTATCCAAATTTTAAATTTTTGGAGAATCAAATCTCCTGGAAAAACATATATGCCAGACATAAATACAAATCACCATTATGTATCTATACCAGGGGCAAGTAAACTTTGTTTGCCATGGGACAAATTAAAATTTTATAAAATTGCTTTATATTTTCAGTTACATACACTTTTTACCGGAGTTTTTAAGTAACAAAGATAATCAGATAAAACATTTATAAAGAAACAAATAAAACACATGGCTAACATAAACAAAAAAAAGATTAAAACCGATGACTAACATAAATGAAATAGAAATATAAAAACACATAACATAAGAAATTATTACATAATAACATTAGACATGAAGAAATAAATTACTAAATGAATGTAAGCATTAGAAATTCATAAGTTATTTTGAAGGATATGGTCTGTCCTCATTTATTTTGATTCTGGTATTATGTATTTCATTTTTAAAAAGTTAGTAATAGTGCCAGCACTAACAAAATGATGCAACAGTCCAAAGCATATATAGCATAAGCCAAAAATAAATAAATAAAATAAATCCCGAAAATAAAAGTCTTCATCTAGTATTCTTTCTAATATCAACATTATTATATTCGCATATTTATTCAAACAATCCACTTCCATAATAAGAGATGGAAGATAATCACAACAATCAATTACTCCTTGGATGAATGTGAATAATCAAACATAATTCTGCTTTTTTCATGTGAATCAAACGTGATTTTTCAATTTGAATTTTTTATTTCCTTATATTTGCCCTCTGAGATAGAGGACAGATTCTATCAGCTTTCGATTTCAATCAGATTTGTCTTACCCTAAAGAGAGGTTTCAAACAGTATTCCGGTTGTAGCCTACCACTGCCCTATAGAATGATATAATGCCTCATTGTACTTGCTTACTATATATCATTGAAAAAATACCTTGTCAGCACTGCTCACAGAACTTCAGAGGACGATATAATTATCCTAATTCTTATTCGTTATTAACTACCACCAATTTCATTCCTCTAAAATGATATGTTATTCAGAATTACTGCTGCTTATATGCAATACTTTGTATTTCTCAATGTTAATCCACAATTGCCACTTTTCAACATACCAAGTTTATTCAGATAGCACAGAAATACCATACACTAATTAACAACCCTGCCTACCTCTGTATCACAGTTAACTTAAGATTACCCACTCGAAATCCCATCAAAAATACATTAATATCATTGATACATATTAAAAACAGTAATGGCCCAGCACCAAACCTTGAGAGATTCCACTCCTAACTTTAAGTCTATGAAGCCATTAATAACCATTCTCTGTATCCTGGCACAAAACAATCCTTTTATCCATAGTAGTAACTTTCTCCCAACATCATATTGCTTCAATTTGTACAACAGCTGAAAGCTTTACTGAAATCTAATTATATTATGTAAAAAATATATTTTTTTAAGTTTAGCTATTGTAAGGTGCTTCCTTTGTAAGAACCTTACAGTAGCTAATCAAATTGGTCAAACAAGATTTTTCCTTAACAAATCTAGGCTGTCGCTCCTGTATATCTGGGTTCTAGTCAATGTGATTGAGCATTACTTTTTAATTGCAGACTCCGTTATTTTACCTGGAACAAAAATCAAGCTTACAAGTCTGTCATTTCTCACTTCTTCCTTTGAACTGCCCTTAAAAACGAGGTAAACATTTGCACCACATCTTCAATTTGTAAGGCCCTGTCCTGGATCCAAGAAAGTTTCAGTATTACAGCTAAAGGTGTGCCTCTCATTTTTGTGCTCTTTAATATAACTGAATAGATTTCAACAGCTCCCGGTGCTTTATCCAGCTTTAGCTACAGCAATTCCTCTTCTAGCTTCATTTCAAATATTACAAAATTATTAATTCCTAATAAGTATTAGAAAGAAAATTGTTGATCTCTTCCTTAATATCTTCCTCATGTATAATGTAGATGCAAAATATTTATCAGAATTTTTACATAAATATTAGTAATGGCATATATATAGTGGACATGGACAGAAAATGGACATGGAAGAGTCCAAATGGATTAACTACTAATGAAATCGACTTCATCCTCACTAACAGAAGTTATATTGTGAATGATGTTACCGTCCTGAATAAGGTAAATGTTGGAAGTGATCACAGAATGTTAAGATGTACACTTGATATAGATGTAGGAAAGGAAAGGAAAAAACTGACTCGAGTAAATAATACAAAGTTCTTTGAGATAACAGAAGAGGAGCAAAAGCAGTATGTAGTGGAACTTAAGAACAAGTTTGATCTTCTGCAGACTGCTCAGGACCAAGATATCGACGAGGAATATTACAACTTTCTGAAAGTGATAAAGCCCAAGAAACCTATAGGGAAAAAGAAATCCAAAGAAATAAAAATTAGTCAAGAAACACTTGTCATGATGAACCGAAGACGACAAATGAAAAGCAAGAAAAACACTGACAGGGAGAAAATTGAGTATACTGAGTTATGCAAAGCCATTAGAAAGGGACTCAGAGAGGACATAAGAAGATTTAACACAAGAAAAGTATAACAAGCATTGAGGGAAAACAAAGGATTTAAATCAGCAGCCATGAGCAGTAATACAGAAAGACAAATGATACTGAAACTGAAGAATAGCAATGGTGTACTTATAAACAGCAGAGAAGGCATAATTCAAATAGCAGAAGACTACTATAGAGAATTATACAAGGAGCAGGGGAATGATGCTAGCAGTGGGGAAGATGGATCGCAAATTAGCAACACATACGACATACCCGATATTCTTCCTGATGAGGTAGAACATGCATTGAAGAAAATGAAGAATCAGAAAGCCCCGGGAGAAGATGAAGTTACTGTAGAGTTGTTAAAATTGGGAGGAAGAGACATAACACAAAAACTGGCAAGGCTCTTCACAAAGTGCATTAGAAAAGGTGTGACGCCTAAGCAGTGGAATAATGCAATCACAGTTTTGCTGCATAAGAAAGGAGATAAATCAGAAATTGGAAATTATAAGAATTTCCAATTTCTTATAAGAAATACTTGATGAGAATCAACCGAAAAAGCAAGCTGGCTTTAGGACAGGATTCTCAACTATGGATCACCTTCACGTAATATCACAGCTAATGGAGAAAGCAAATGAATATAAAACACCATTATGCCTGGCATTTGTGGATTATGAAAAGGAATTTGACTCCATACAGCATAAGGCAATGTTTCGGGCACTGAAAATACAAGGCATAGATACCCCATATATTATGATTTTGAAGAAAATATATGAGAGTGCAACCTCCTTTATTAGACTAGACAAAGACAGTAGGAAATTTAAAATTGAGAAAGGAGTTCGACAAGGAGACACAATATCTCCGAAGCTGTTTGCTGCTGCCCTTGAGGAAGCTTTCAGAAGATTAGACTGGTCGCAGAAAGGAGTCAATGTGAACGGAGAGTACCTAAACCATTTACGATTTGCAGATGACATTGTGGTCATAAGCCACGATCCCAAAGAATTAGAGGAAAATCTTAATCATTTATGGAGAGTTAGTAAGGATTTTGGACTAAAGCTGAATATGGCTAAAACAAAAGTAATGATGAACAAGTATGCCACAGATAGGGAAATAATGATTGAAGGAGCAGTAATTGAAAAGGTGGAGTCATATACTTATCTGGGACAAGTTATTAGCTGTAATAATGATAAATGGCTGGAAGTCAAGAGAAGAATAAATTTTGGATGGATAGCATTCAGGAAATATAGTCACATACTAAAGAGCAATATCCCAGTTTGTCTGAAACGTAAAATAATGAACCAACGTATACTCCCCACCATGACTCATGGAAGTGAAACTCGGGCACTCACCAAAAGAATGGAAGAGAAGCTGAGAACTATACAGCGAAGAATGGAACGAATTATATTGGGAATCAGACTGTTAGATGAGAAGAGAAACATGGATTAGGCAGGAAACTCAAGTAAAGGACATTCTTATCAAAATTAAAGAACTAAAATGGTCTTTGGCAGGACACATAGCTCGGACACATGATGACAGATGGACTAAGAAAATAACAGAATGGTACCCAAGAGGAGCTAGAAGAAAACCTGGAAGACAAAGGCGGAGATGGATAGATGAAATTCATGAGTTTGTGGGTAGTAAATGGATGGCCAGTGCTCAAAACAGAAGGAACTGGAAAGTTGCTAGAGAGGCCTTCATTCTGCAGTGGATTGAAAATGGCTGATGATGATAATATATAGTGGCAAAGCAAGCTTATACAACATCAAATGTATAAAAAAAAAAAAACTTCCCATTTTCTCCAAAGGTTTGTCTAATTCTTCCTTGAATCTATTTAAGCTATTAACTTCCACAACAACAGAAGTTTGTCCCAGCAATCAGATACTTCCTGGCTAAACTCAAATTTATGCACATGTATTCTGCAAATGCCTTTTCTAAATTTGAATTTATGCCCCCTTAAGTGCATAATCTGAGCAAGTGGAAGAATCCCGTCAGCATCAAGCTTGCTCAAACTATTCAAAGCATTCTACACTGCAAACAGATCACCTCACAGGTGCCTAGTCTCCAGATGTGCAATTTGCAGACCTAAAGCCATTCTTGATAAGAACACATTCAACCTTTTATTCCTCTTATGAATCTTATTGCTCTTGTATGTATTGCTCTTGTTGCCCTTGTTTGATGAATTTGAGGTATTGCTCAAAAACATCAAAGGCAGATATTGTTGGGATATCAGAGACATGGTGTCACACAGATATAAGGAATGCAGAACTGGAATGTGGGGAGTACAAGGTGTACAGAAGGGATAGACAGGATAGGAAGGGAGGAGGGGTTATGCTATTAGTTAAGAAACACATAAAATCCAAGGAAGTGAAGCCAGTCGACATCGCTGGACAGTGCAGCGTCGAGTCAGTTTGGTGTGACCTATGCATTGGGAGATCAAAATTGAGAGTAGGAGTGTGCTAAAGCCTAATGACTCTGATGAGTATGATAAGAAACTGTATATGGAAATAGAGTGGGCCAGTAAATCAGAGAGTCTTATAATGGGGGATTTTAATTTCCCAGATAATGACTGGAATTTGTGGGTTGGTCACTCACACACTAGAAAGGCTATTGTGGATTTACTGGATGATTATTTCTACATCAGTATGTTCGGGAGGCAACTAGAGGGAGTAATACTCTTGATCTGATTATCAGTAGTGATTCTTCACGCATTAAGAATCTGATTTGATTTGATTTGATTTTGGATTTTATTGGCGCATTAGCAACTAGGGCTATAATGCGCCAAGACCAGGTATATATAAAAATTAATATATAAATATAAAACCTAATTAATTAGGCCACCATGTCCAGATCTAATAACAAATATTTAAAAAGATAAATCAATAAAAGAAATAACAATAACATATAAATTTTAAATATGATTAAAAACCTTTATTGCTTTCAAAAAGCTAAAAATAGCAGACACATTGTCATTGTCGGATAAAATCTGACTGAGTGTATACGGCTCAGTCAGATGGTTAAAAGCGGTAAAACGGATATTGCTAAAATCTGGACAGTCAACTAAAATGTGTCTAATAGATAAAATTGTGCCACAGGACTCACACATAGGAGGGTCATCAGCCCTCAGCAAATATGAATGAGTCAAATGACTATGTCCTATGCGGGTCCGGGCTAGAACAACTTCCTCCTCACGATTCCTGCGCAGACTAGACTGCCATGGTTCAATTAAAGGCTTTATAAGATATAATTTATTCGCAGTCTCTCTATTCCACGAGTCCTGCCATTGGGAGTGTATGTTTTGGTGTATTATTTGCCTGTAGTCTGTATAGGGGACTGACAGGCAGCGGTTATTATTGGGAATTGCTGATTTGGCTGCGGCGTCAGCCAAATCATTTCCCCTAATCCCAATGTGGCTGGGAATCCAGCAGAAGCGGATATCATATTCACGTCCACGGAGGAAGTGAATCTTCTGCTGAATACTAGACAGAACTGGATGAGGATTATATCTCACAGATATTAAAGCCTGTAACATGCTGAGAGAGTCGGAATATATAATGAACCGTTGGTATTGGCATTCACTAATGTGATCCAAGGCTAACTCTATAGGGTGCAGCTCTGCAGTAAATATGCTGCATTCAGAGGGAATCTGCTCCAATGTAGAGCTGTCTGTAAAGACAGCAGCAGATCCCACATATGATTCCAACTTCGAACCGTAAGTGTAGACTGGCGCGAAGTCGGAATATTCAGTTCGGTGTGCTGAATGAAGCTGCAGGTAGACAGATGATGGAGTGTCCGACTTTCCACAATTTCTAAGAGACAAGTCACATGCCAGGACATGAGCATGCCAGGGTGGAAAGGGTTGCTTTGGTGTTTGGGCAACCTTGTCTACCTTGATATTAAGTTCTTTGAGTAGCTCTTGGAGACGAATACCAAAAGGACGATTGGCAGTCTTACGGGTATTGTATAAATTTTCCCATCGTGGGTCAAAAACGAATGGCCACGTAGGATGATCTGGCAGGGATTTCAGTTTTAAAGCGTAGTTTAAAGACAACTGCTTACGTTGAAGCGATAACGGTGGTTTGTTTGCTTCGACGTATAAGCTCTGGACAGGAGATGTGCGATATGCTCCAGTAGCAATACGTAGGGCCTGATAATGGACGGGGTCCAGCCATCGAAGGACACTGTCTCTGGCTGAGGAATATACCTGGTACCCATAATCTAGTTTGGATCGTACAAGTGCACGGTAAAGCCGAAGAAGGGTGCATCGGTCTGCTCCCCAAGATGTAGAGGAGAGCGAGCAGAGAATATTAAGCCCACGTGTGCACTTTGTGCGGAGCTGACGGATATGACCCAGAAAGGTCAGCTTTTTGTCAAATCTGAGTCCCAAGAATTTTGTGTCCGCTGCTACTGGAATAGCATTTTGTCCGAGCCTTAATTCATGTTCAGGATGAAGATTACGCTTACGACAAAAGTGTACGCAAACGGTCTTCTCTGGCGAGAACCTGAAGCCATTAGCAAGTGCCCAGGAATTAAGACTATCAATGGCTTTCTGCAGTTGTCTTTCAATAACCCTCATGTTGCATGACTGACAAAAAATGCTAAAGTCATCAACATAGAGGGCACTGTTTACAGTTGGAGGAAGTTGTTCTGTGACGGAATTTATTTTGATGGCGAAAAGCTTGACACTTAATACTGATCCTTGTGGTACACCCTCCTCTTGGCTGAAGAAACGAGAGATTGAGGATCCCACACGAACTTGGAAAGATTGATTGGCTAAAAAGTTTTGAATAAAAAAGGGGAGATGCCCTCTAAGGCCTAGGCTATGTAAATTTTTTAAAATGCCAAATCTCCAAGTTGTGTCATACGCTTTCTCCATGTCAAAGAACACTGACACCAAGTGTTCGCGTTTTAGGAAAGCATCCCGGATGGATGTTTTCAGTCTAATAAGATGGTCCAAGGTGGACCGGTTCCTTCGGAAGCCGCACTGGATGTTGGAGAGAAGGTTATTTGATTCTAAGTACCATATTAAACGAGAATTAACCATTCTCTCCAGGATTTTGCACAGACAGCTAGTCAGAGCAATAGGACGATAATTGGTAGTGACTTTTGGATCCTTTCCTGGCTTAGCAAAGGCAAGAATGATTGCCTTGCGCCAGGAGTCCGGAAACTGCCCTTCAATAAAGATTCTGTTATATAGAAAGAGCAGATAATCCATAGATTTTGGTGAAAGATGCTTAATCATTTCATAATGGATGCCATCTGGTCCAACAGCACTTGCTTTGGAAAGAGCGAGGGCTCGTTTCAGTTCCTGAATAGTGAAATCCCCGTTATAGGGATAAATGCTCTTAGATTTAAAGTTAAGTGCCTGTTTTTCGATTTTATATTTCAGGACCAGGAACTCTGGGGAATACGAAGATGTTGCAGGGATGTTAGAGAATGTTTCCCCAAGAGAATTGGCTATTGCAATTGGATCTGCAATAGCGCATCCATTATAATCTAGGATTGAAGAAGGGTGGGATGTATATTTTCCCTTCATTTTCCGGATTTTATCCCAGACTACCTTAGAGTTGGTAGACTGGTTAATAGATGATGTAAAACGGATCCACGGTTCCTTTTGACTCTGACGGCGGATATATCGTGCTTTGGCTCGTGCACGTTTAAAGGCTATAAGGTTGGTCGTGGTAGGATATCGGCAGAATATCCCCCACGCTTTGTTTTGAGCCTTTTTTGCTGCTGTGCATTGTGAATTCCACCAAGGTTTGGGAAATGGTGGAAACCGGGCAGATGTTTTTGGAACAGCATTCGCTGCTGCTTGGACAATAATTTCTGTGATGTACATAACTGCATCATTGATAGGCTCTTGTCTGACTGTGCTAAGATCAAAATTTGCCTAATGTTGGAAGGCAGTCCAGTCAGCCTGATCAATCTTCCACCGTGGTAACCTGAAGGGAAGACATGGTCTCCCACTGTGTAACGAGGTTATCACAGGGAAGTGATCACTTCCGTATGGATTCTCCTCCACTTCCCAAGTGAGTGAAGGGAGTAGAGAAGGGGAGCAGATAGAGAGATCTATGGCAGAAAAAGTACGGGTAGGCATGTGGAAGAAGGTATTTGTTCCAGTATTTAGAAGGGAAAGGTCATTGTCATTTAGCATATGCTCTATGACTCGTCCCCTTCCATTGATGTTAGCACTACCCCACAGGGTGTTATGTCCATTAAAATCCCCGAGAAGTAAGAAAGGGGGAGGCAACTGCGTTAGAAGATCATCAAGGTCTTCCTGGGAGATGTCAGTCCCAGGTGGCAAATAGATAGAGCAGACCGTTAATAAAAATCCCACCGTAAGGCGAATTGCAACAGCTTCTATGCTAGTTGTAATTAGCAAGGGCTGCACTGGGGTCTGGTTACCCACAAGGATAACCACTCCCCCATGAGCAGGACCATCCGCAATTCTATCCTTACGAAAAATTGTGATGTTATGCATTGTGGGATCATCATTTGCCTTTAGATAAGTCTCCTGCAAGCAAAAGCAAACTGGCTCGTGCTTTTGCAGGAGGGCCTTGATGTCATCAGTATTTCGCCGGAATCCACAACAATTCCATCGTAGGAATTTAGCCATTATTTTGGCTTGGTGGGTCCATCAGGCGGCTTCCGAGGTGCTGAGGGCTTACTTCTGTCAATCTTGGGTTTATCTTTTTTGGGGAAGAATGGATGCTGTCCCGTGTCCATTTCTTCCTCCGCAAAGAGTTCCAAGACTGAATCTTCGGGTACCTCCTTCTGCTCGACATCCATGTTTTCTTGGGTACTAGGGTGGACTTCCCCTTTCTTATTCTTTTCTTTCATAATTACTTTGTTACTTGTGGAGCATTAGGAGGTACTGATATAGGAGTGGCAGCTGATTGGTTTTTCTGTGCAGGTTTTTGAGAACTTAAGAGATACCGCGCGATGGGAGTGAAAGACTCCTTTGGAGGAATGGTCATGTCCGTCTGAGTTCCGACGGAACTTCTCCCTGCTACCTTCTGGGCATAGGTAGGTTTGTTGGTATTCAGGGGTTTCACCGATTTCCTTGCCTCCTGGTATGATATATTTAGCTCTGCCTTCAGCCGTTGAATTTCTTTTTCTTCTTTCCACCTCTGGCATACTCGTGAGTAGGCCGGGTGTTCTCCCTCACAGTTAATACAGGTGTGTTTTGCGGCTGAACATGCTGTTGTTTCGTGGTCCTTTGCACCGCATCGAGCGCATGCAAGGACTCCACGGCAGGCCATTTGAGAATGTCCATACTTCTGGCATTTAAAACACCGTAAAGGGTTCGGAACATATGGACGCACCGAACAATTGATGGATCCAGCTTTAATCTCATCAGGAGGTTTAGGAGAGTTAAAAGTCAGGATAACGCTCCTGGTTTTAACAAGTTTTCCATCCCTTTGCGCAGTAATTCTCTTGACGACAATAACTCCCTGTGGTTTTAATTCCGAGCAGATTTCCTCCTCGGTTACGTCGAGAAGGTCCCACTCCGAAATGACACCTCTCGATGAATTGAGTGTTCTGTGTGGTGTCACTGTTATAGGTATTCCTCCGATTGATGTTCAGATTGCCTGTCATTTTTAGTTTCAATTAAAAGGTCTCCAGAACGAAGCCTCTTAACTGATTTGGGTGAACCTGCTAACCCATCTAACCCTTTTTGAATAAAAAAGGGCGACACTTTACCAATCGGTGTTTCATTGGTAGAATGCATAATTAAAAACCTTGGGACAGGCCCTGATGGTAATTCAGTTCGCTGCCTCTTTTTAGCAATAATGCTATCTGATTTTTTGTCTATGGTTTCAGATAGGGACCGGGTTGGGGCCCCTGAAGAAGTTAGTTTATCAGGATTCATAGAGTTTTTATATGGTTCAGTGCCCGGGCTCCCCACCCACCACGGAGCCCACTACCTGGCATGCAATAAATGCGCTCGGGAGTGGAATGCCAGGGCTGCCCAGACACCATACCCGCACCGCCGCCAGCCTGAATCCTGTCCCTCGGACCATGAGGGTAGGGGCGTGGCATTGACACGGTTGACCCTCGCAGGCGAGCCTACTAGCTGATTGATCCTAGCCGGGCCTTCCAGGACCTCCCGTCTTGTTGAAGCAGGGGCCAAAGTGGTGTATTGAAGCTGGGCCCCCTCAACCACCAGGATCCCCCTTTCCGAATTTCCATGGGTCGCAGCGCACGGCAAACATGCCGGATTCCATTGATGTAAGCCTGGAACCTGGGCTGTGGGCATTGGATCCCAGTGATGCTAGTCTGGAAGTCCAGCAGCGTCACTGGGAGGTCCCCTCACCACGTACAGGTGCCCACGTCGAGGGGCATTAAGAATCTGCAGATAAAGGAACCACTAGGCGGCAATGATCACAGTGTGCCGAAGTGGGATTTACTCAAAGAGGTAACTACCATCAGGGATAATGGGAAGGGTTTTTGCTTTCGTAAAGGTGACTACGATGGTCTCAGACAATATTTAAATTCTATACAGTGGGACCAACTGATGATGTTACCAACAGCAAATTCAAAATGGGAAGCATTCAAAGAACTTATCTTGGCAGCTACTAGGCTTTACATACCAACTAAGAAATATTGTTCAAGGTTTAGGCCTAAGTGGATGTCAGATGAACTAATGAGACATATGGCAGAGAAGAAAAATGCATGGGATACATACAAATTAACACGTGACACAGAAGCCTATGATAGATACAAGTTCATCTGTAACCAAGTCACAAAGGAGGTTAGGCAAGCAAAGGCAGAAACTTTCTCAAACCAGATCTTCATCCCATCCTGATCCATCCAACCCTTGTCATGAACGTGCACAATCACTCCTCAAGGAATGTCTTCTTTTGGCATTGTTTTGCGTTTGAAAATCAGCACAGGAGGCAGCTTGGTTCCGTTGGCACAACAAGCTAGAACAACTGTATAATGGCTCTTTTCATGTCCACTTGTCTTCACCCATACAGTTTTCACCCCCTTCTTATCAACAGTTCTGTTACTTGGGACATCAAATTGAAGGGGGGGCTTCGTCCATATTTGCAATCTGTCCCAACTCAAACTGATATGTCTTCTGACATTGAATGACAAAAACGATGAAATTCAAGGACCTTCTGCTCATAATCCAACAAAGTGTAAGGTATTACACCTGGGAAACAGTAATCCCAAAAAAACTTATTCACTTGGTGGAGTTCAACTAAACCCAGTACTGGAGGGAAGGGACTTGGGTGTTACGATACGGTCAGACATGAAATTCTCTGAGCATTGTAAACAGGTTGCAAGGAAGGCCCATGGTGTCCTATCGATGATCTATCGAACTTTTGCAAGTAGAGATAGGGACGTGATAATCCCATTATATAAGGCTTATGTTAGACCACACTTGGAATACTGTGTTCAAGTATGGAGACCGCACCTAAAGAAAGACATCGAGCTTCTTGAAAGGGTGCAAAGAAGGGTAACTCGCCTGGTGAGATCGGCAAAAGGGCGTCCTTATGAAGAAAGACTTCGAATATGTGGGTTGCAGAGTTTGGAAACTAGACACCTTAGGGAGATTTGATTGAGGTGTTTAAGGCTCTGAGAGGCATCAGTAAAATGAATGAGGACAAAATTTTCAAGATTATAAATGATGCTAGAACTAGGGGACATAAATTCAAGTTACGGGGGGAAATGTTTAGATTGGACTGCAGGAAGTTTTATTTTAGCCAGCGAGTTATAAATTACTGGAATAAGTTGCCTTCATGGGTGGTAGAGGCTGACAGTTTGGGGAAATTCAAAGGTCATCTGGATAGTACTTTCGGGTAAGGGAAGCGCATAGGATGATAGGTTTAATTTCCTTTTTATTTATATTTTATTTTATTTATATATATTTTTTTTTATTTATTAATTATTATTATTTAGTTATTTATTTTATTTATTTATTTTTTTTTTGTTTTTATCATTGTTTTGTTTGGATTTTTTTTTTTTTTTTTTTTTTTGGCTGGTGCAGCAGCATAAGCCATAGGCTTTCTTGCACCATGCGGCCGTTACTAATACTAATACTAATAACTTTCAGGCATCTTTTGGGCAAGTCTGGTGCATGTACGTATGCTTAGTCCATTCCGTTTCATGAACCTGAAGCACCAATTGTGTCCTCCTTTGAAACCAGTAACTTCTTTTTCATCGGCAATTCTTCTTGCCTCATGCTGAACCATTTTTGTGGACACAGGAATTCCAATTGCCCTTTGCTCTTCAATCCATATCTTCAATTCCCTCTCTAAATCAGGCCATTTTGCTGACTTGCCTTTCATGACCTTCTTCTGCCGTGGCATTTTCAGTAGGGTTTGTTCTTCCCGTAGCCCGTCTTGGATTGTTTTCTCAGTTGGAGGAGAACCAAACTTATGTTCAGCAGCACGATTTCCATTAAATTTTGCAAACTAGATCACTTTTAACTTGAATTCAACACTGTACGAAAATGTTTTCTGAGCCATTTCTGGGCAGAACATGGTAAAACGTAACCTAATATACCGGTAACAAGTGCGAAACAATGAGCGCAAAGACAACAAGCGCGAAAGAAGCCCTAGGGGGTACCCAGGTCAATCTGGTTTTCCCTATCAGGCAGCAGAATCCTCCTATCCAGACAGTTTTTTTAAGTCTTTATCTGGACATGGTGGAAGAGTGGGAAATTTTAACTATTGATTATTGTTTAATTGCTGGTGGGCTGAATTGCCATTCTTTGGATAGTTCTGTGCATTTCGAATACTTTCTGTGTGAAGGTGGTAAAGGCTTTATAATTTTTCTCTTCTATGACAAACAGGTGTTCTACCCCTGGGAAGGGTCCAATCTGTGCTATTAGCTGTATTCCGGGAATGCCATAAATTATACATTCATATAGAATGTATGCCCAGTCTTCACTCTCACCACAGGTGCAGTTTGGGTCATCAATTAGCCCTAAGGAGGTTAGTTTTGCCTTTAGGGAGCTGTGACCTGTCAATATAAATGTTGTGAAAAGTCACGGGGAATACCACTTAGGTGGCTTTGGGTTAACCATTGCCACCTGTGGCAGAAACCTTTTGGTAACAAGGCCTCTGGTTTCCTGCTTCCACTTTTTTTGCCATAGCCCATGAAGCTTTGAGGCTATTCTTTTTCTTTCAGCATTGAAGGTGTTGGCTGTATCAAGGGCTATCCCCAGAAATTCTATGGGTATGCCCTTTTTAAGTCTATAATACAAGCATCTTTTGGCTACTTCCAGGTAAAGTGGGAGAGCTCCAGCCAGCAACTGTAGCACAGTTGTGGTAACTGTGCAACGTGCCCTGGTAATAGTGAGAAGTATTGTTCTTTGTACTGATTGTAATTTATTCCTGTTTCTTACTATGGCTGAGCGGAAGAACCACACACTGGCTCCATAGGTGATAACAGATAGGAACATTGCATGGTTATGATTGCCAGGGTCTTTCTTTTGAGCCTCCGTCTGTTCGACTGATCCTGGCAGTAATACCTGCGTAATTTCTCACTTTCTTCACCAAGTAGGTGACAAATGGGGATAAAAAATTAATTTTGAATCGAAGACTACTCCAAGATATTTTAGTTCTGTTACCATTTTTATAGCAGTTGTGTTAATTTTGATTTGTGGACATCTTATGTCCAAATTGCCTTTTAGAAGTATTTGTTTTGTCAGACAATATTTTGAGCACATGAATTTGTGCCCACTCCTGCAGCTGCAGGAGGGTGGAATTTGATCATTGCTTTACAACCACTCGCATGTTACCTTTTAAAAGGAAAATCATGTCATCTGCAAAGGCCGGGCTTTCCACATCATCCAGAAATTCATCCAGAACAATGTTCCAGAAGAAAGGGCCAAGAAAAGAGCCTGTGGGCAGCCTTTATTCACAGGGCATATGAATTCCAGGAATCTTGTGCATATTGAGACACTTCTGTCTGTAAGGTAGCTGTTTACTACAGTATTGAGGTTTTGTGGGGCATTTGCCTGGCAGAGTCTCATAAGGACACTAGGTCACCAGAGTGAGTCAAATGCCCCAGCAAAGTCAATAGAGATTGCCAGCATATATTTCTCACCTGCTTAAAACCATACTGATTGTTGGAATGTAAACCTGCTTCTATGTAGTATTGAGCTAATCTGCTATATATTGGTCTCTATGGTTTGGGATCAGTAGGGGGTTTCTAAGGGTTTTTGAGAATTAATCTTAACACAGCTTATTTTCTATATTTTTCTATATAATAACATATACCTTATGCCATACAGTTATTATATAGTGCTATTAATTTGTTTGGTGTTTTTTCAAAAATTTTTTTGATAATCTCAACCTCTAAGAAGTCAAAACCTGTGCATCTACTGTTTTTGGTTTTAGATAGTATTTCTAAGTCTTGTGTAGTAAACGGCAATATTGGCAATGTCATATTCAGTGTTTTTCTTTTATAACGTCTAGCTGGGTGGGGGAATGATTCCCAGTTTCAGTCTGAATAATACTGTCTAGGATGTTATTTACAGAATCCACCCAACACAGGGTTGGGGTTCCATCTGGTTTTACAATAGTTTCTAAGACATCTCCTGGCAGCTTGTTATCTATTCTGTAGACAACTCCCCAAGGGTCATTATTTCCAGTAGTTCCCACCAAGTGGCTCCAGCATTCCTTTTTCTTGTCTCTTGTGAATGCTGTATACTGATTACTGAGAGTTTTATATGAATCTCTCAGTGCATCCACCTCATTTTGTGGCCAAGATGTTCTGGCTCATTGAAAATTTCTCCTCGCCTGGTACACCCTTCTCCTGAGTATAGTCAGTTCAAGACACTACCAGGGGACTGCCTGTTTCCTCGGTTTTTTCCATGGGATAGACAGGTTTGCTGTTTTTGTTAAAATGTTTGTCATAGTCAGTGCTTGCTCATCTAGGCTACAGTTGCCTGGATTAGACCACTCATTTTCCTGTTTTTGCAGCTCAGTTGCTATACATTCTGTGAAAATCTGACATTTCACCTTTGTAATTGCCTGTTTAGTTTGAAGGTGATGGCTCTATGATCTGATGCAATCCAGATTGCTGGACACATTAGTCTGTAATTTTATAAGCTATCGAATTGGTGGCAAGAGTAAAATCAATGTCACTCTCCCACTTGGTGCCACTAAAAGTTGGGAGGTTATTTGGTTGGTTTAGCACTTGAAAGTATCTGGCCGATGTGTGTGCCAGCTCTGTCTTCTATACGGCTATGCCATAAGGCTGACCGGTAGTTGACATCAGCACACCCTATGACTGCTTGTAGGTATTCAATAATTGGATTTATATCTTCATCTGGTCTGGAATGTAGTGAAATAATGTAAAACTGTCCTACAGCACTGATGATATGGGCACACAGAGGAGAGCAGAGGTGACCCACCTTTGTGACCGTAAGGTCAGTATTTTTTAACTACTATTGCTGTACAAGGGACAACACCTGAGGTGTATTCTATTATTTTATAGCCTCTTGGGTATCCTAAACTCTATCCATATGTGTGTAGAGCTCCTGGAGTACCAATATATCTATATTATTTTCTTCCAATTTGAGTTTGATCTGATCTAAAACAGCCCTTGCTCTATGAGCATTCAATTGGACGAGATTTAGAGCCCTAGTCACATTTATGTTTTCAATCTGACCATAGTTGGTCCTAGATTGTATAAGTTTTACAATTTTTTTATGACAGGGGCATTTATCATCCCTGATAATATGTGCATAGTCAGTCAGCTGTGCTACCTTACAGATTGCACATTTTGGCTACTGATTTTTATTTTAGCAGTTCTTGCAATCATGGCTATTGACTGCACAGTGGCCACAGAGAGAAGATTTCTCACTGCAGTCTCTGGCAATATGACCATATTTATGATAGTAAAAGGATTTCTGTATGGGAAAGAATTCCCTGAATTTATGGCTGGTCCAGCCAGCAAAGACTCTTTATTGTCCTTGTAGGCTTTTCCAAATTCTGTGTGACATTTCCACAATGATATTGAATTGCCCATTTCTTTTGTTTTTTGTCCCTCTTTTTTAGATGATATTCTTTGGCAAACTTGTCCAGTTCTATTAAATTAATAAAATTTTGTTGTAGAAATCCAACATAAGATCTCTTTCCACAGTTGTCTTGGGGATGTCAAATATAATAATGTTAGGGTTCCTGCCCCTTGGCTTTTCTGTTTGCAGTCCCAATTTTATTACTTCTGGGTTGGTTTCAATCTTTATAACATCCTTTTTATTTGTTACTTCAATTAAAACTCCATTATCTTTTATTTTCCTCATATTATTCACTTTTATTTCTTTTGTCATGACAGTATCCATGACGGTATCCATGACATTTTGTCATGACGGTATCCCTGACTGCCTCAACTGGATTTGTGTGTAGAGTCAGGCTAAGCCTTTATAATGATTATGTTTGTTTCTTTTGCCTTTGATATTTCCTTAGTCTTATTGTTGTTTCGTTTAGTTTGTGATGACTCTGCTTTGGTATTTCTTTATCATTAATGATATTTCTTTATCATTATTCTTCTTTTCAGTCATTGTTTCTACTTTTGCTTTCAATATTTTGTTTTCTGTATTAAGTTCAACCACTCTGTTCCAAAACAGACCAGCAGTTCACTATCTGCAATCTTGTTGCAGATGTAATCCTATTTGGTCTGTTTATGAAGGAACTCTTCTAGGAACAGCTTCATTTCTTTAATTTGTCTTATGGGATCCTCTATTTGATTTATAAGCTGAAATTTCCTCTCCTCCACTGTTTTTGTTACCTCTAGTTCTAAATTATCATTCTCCTTTTGATCTGTATTTTCTATCTGGTTTTTTCCTTTTCTAGCCCTTTTCACAATAAGGTGGCCAAAGAGGCAAGCTTCTCAGTAGTCATTTGTAGTTTCTTCCATCATTTGGGGTTCTTTCTATAAGCATCTCTATCTCACAATCAGGCAGGTCCTTCAAGTGATCATGATCAATATTTTTGATTTTTCATTTTTTTCTCATTGAGTTTTGATTTCTGTTGGTCATTTTGCTATTATTATAACGTTCCTTATATCCAGGGGAGTAATTTAAGGTACGTTTTACAGTCATAGGCCTATTAAAACTCAAGATGCAATGTTTTCCTGTTTTGGAGGGAAAACGGTCACACACAAAAAAAAAGTATTCCTATACACAAATATATGTTTAATCTAAGCTGAAATTCACATTTCCCCTCACAAATAACATGTATCCAGCTATTTTGATCAATAAATTATCCAAATTTTCAAATTTTGAGGCATTACAATATCACAATTTGCAACAGTACGATTCACTACTGCTGATGCTGTAGCAATCATACTGCACGTAAACATGTTCAAAAACCAGCAATAGCTAAAATCAAATAAAACTAACAAGCTTACCTCAATAATACTAGTTGTTTTCATCTGTACACAATTTGAAGAATCCAAGATCATGGTTTTTCAAGTCGGAAAATCCAAGAAATTCTCATAGCCACCATCGGTCACATTCACCTCCGCGACTGCAGCTCACTGCAATCACAATGGACTGTGCAATTTTTGTGGCAGCATACAAGCTCGGCCTATTTAATCATGGCTGCACAAGCTGACCACTTGACCACAGCCAACCATACAATTTTCTTACTGTTTTCTTTTGAACCGGCCTCTTCTTTTTTTTTTTTCAATTTGGTTTCGTTTTGTTTACAGCTAAGAATCGCTTCATATGCTGATCACACAGCATTAACAGTATACCCTGTATATTTCATGAAATTATGAATGCAAGCAACCAATACAACAACATAATCAAAAGATTAGCTATTTGCTATTCTGCATGAGTTTTCCTTGTTCAAAATAAAGCAAATGGGATTCATATGTCTCTTATTATTTAAAAGAATATTTCTGATAAGCTAATCTAAACATTATTTCACTCCGCAAAACTGTTATAGCACAAACAAATCCTTATATGGAGATAAATCTAAGAATCTTTCTAATGTGAGAATACATTCTAGTAATAAAACACAAAGATAACTGACTTTTATTTATTCCCAACTTCACACTTTAGGTTTTAATGTATATAAAAAAAAAAAAAAAAAAAAAAAAGAGAGAACCTTTTAAAGATACAATTAAATAATAATTGGCAGATTTCTATTGGTTCAATTCAATTGAAACTTTGGACAGCTCAGACCTTTCTAAAAGAGCCACATATAAAATTTTATGAAAATCCGTTCAAAAGGCCTGTCCTTCCTGGCCCTGCTTACAAAGAGGGACCAGGAAGGACAGGCCTAAATAGCAAATTATAGTCCAATTTGCATCCATATAAGCTGCTCAAAATAATTATACAAGCTGATAGGAGCAAAAATGCTAATAATCCTATTACTCAAAAACGGTGAAAAAATATTTACATTTGGGTGCATCCAAATGAGTAAAATAACAATAAACCTGGGATTAGGGAAAAAAAAAAGTCGAAGTTTTGAACACAAAACCAAATGAGGTTGCGAGTCTAAAACACTGATGGAACTGATATTCGGGTGACACTCAAGTCAAGTGGACCCAATTTCGGCGAAGTCCGGACGGTCTGTGACAGCCAAATCCTCTGCTTGCACCTTCACGATGGTGGGACTGTTAGTAATCCTGGGTATAACCTCCATGCACAAGTACATAGTGGGTGACCACCCAGGTGTGAACCAACGTAAGCAGGGGTCGAGGTGTGGCGCCCACACCACATGGAGGAACGCCGCCCCTCTATGTTACCAGGCAGTACTAGGTGGTAGATGACTCTCATCAACCGGTGAAATACCACCACTTTGCTTATTGGAGGCTTGAAGTGGTGGAACCCATGTTTAGTCTCTAGAGCAAAGTTCCGGTCAACCCTTCCCTATCTCTTCCATCATGCAGTATGATTGATGACTTTTGAGGTTATGATGAATGTCGTGGCGAGATCCAATATTCCTTACATTTCGAGGGTACAACTCTAAAACGGTGTTCGCAGGCCGGCCGCTAGTTAGTACACCAGACTGAACCTATTGGTAACTCTCTAGGAAGCTTCCGGATCAGCTAGTGTATAATCTTGCTACCTCTACTCTGCCAGACAGTGACTGGAGGGAGTCCGAGTAGTGTGTATGCGGGGAGCATTGTCGAGGCCACGTTATGTCAAGGATCTGGGTATATTCTTACCACATGTACGCCATATCCAAAAATTTCATTACTTCATACAACATGTCCCACCTACTTTTTCTTACTATTGAATACACCATGAATTGTCAAACTAATAGAGCAAGCTTATCTGCAAAAAGATCTAACCTCCCAAGGACTTCCTAATTCATTTCACAAATATACGTGGTCTCAATTCTAATCTCAACGATGTCCATTTCCACTTTCAGTCTGCCAAACCCCATGTACTTTTTCTGACAGAATCTCAGTTATCGATTGATTCATCTACTGCTCATCTCAGATGCCCAAATTATTCGCTGTATGATTCCTTTCGCCTCAAAGGTGGTACTTGTGCATATGTCCGTTCTGATATTCCCTGTCAGAGAATTGGCAATTTGGTATCTCCTCTCTTTGATCTTCTCTGGCTTAAAATCTCTCTACCTCATTGTGTCAAATTCATCTGTTGTCTCTACTGTTCTCCCAACTCCACTAATCACTTGGAGCTCTTTGACTTCCTCTCTTTGCAACTTGACTTTCTCCAGTCCAACTTTCCTAACAGTGAAGTAATTTTCCTTGGTGATTTTAATGTTCACAACAACTCCAGCTGGCTTCCGTTTTCTAGTCACACCGACCCAGCAGGTCGAGATGCTGAGGCTTTTGCAATTACTAATGACCTAGCACAGATTGTTCATTTACCTACAAGAATACCAGACAATCCTAACCATGCAGCCAATATGCTTGATCTTTTTCTCACAAACAACCCTTCTAAGTACACGGTCGAAGTGAGAGGTCCTTTAGGCACTTCAGATCACAACTTGGTGATTGTCTCTTCTCCAATGGAACCTTTATCTCATGGCTATTCCCAACCACATGTTGTTTGGCATTACAAGAATGCAAAATGGGATGACCTGCGAGACTTCTTTTCTTCTTTTCCTTGGTCGGATTACTGTTTCAAAACTTCTGATGTCAACGTTTGCTCAGATCGTGTCAGTGAAATTATTCTTGCAGGAATGGAATTCCTTATCCCACACTCCACTTTAAAATCTCGTCCTTTATCTAAACCTTGGTTTTCCAATAAATGTGCTAAGGCTGTCCAAGAGAAGAATGTTGCATATCGTAATTGGCTTGTTTCTAATTCTTCAGTTTCATTTTCTGTCTACACCAAAGCTAACAACAGTTGTAAAGCAGTTATTAATCAGTCCAAACTAGAGTTTGAACAGGCTAAGAGTAGAAAACTTGCTTCTTGCCCTAATGGTAGCCGAGCATTCTGGTCTCTTGCCAAAGCTATTGGCCGCACCTTTTGCCCATCTTTGCTCCCACCTCTGTCCAAACCAGATGGTTCCGTTGCCACTTCAGCCAAGGATAAAGCTGACCTGCTAGCATCCCATTTTTCTTCCAGCTCATGTATTAATGATCTTGATAAAACACCTCCCACCATTCCCAACACGCTCCATTCAATGCCTCCTGTGGTCTTCCGTCAAAAGGATATCAGAAGGATTTTGATGAATCTTGATGCTAAGAAAGCTCCAGGTCCTGATGGTATTTCTCCACTTGTTCTCAAAACCTGTGCTCCTGAACTTACTCCTATTCTTTGCCGCCTTTTTTCACTGTCTTATTCCAAAGGTGTTTTTCCTTCTGCTTGGAAATTTGCTCATATCCAGCCAGTTCCTAAAAAGGGTGACAAATCCCTCCCATCCAATTATCGTCCCATTGCAATTACTTCTACTCTTTCTAAGTAATGGAGAAATCAATTAACCACCAACTCTTAAACTACCTAGAAACCTTCCGTCTGATCAACGATAACCAGTATGGATTCCGTCAGTGTCGATCCACTGGAGATATTCTGGCTTATGTTACCCATTTATGGACTAATTCAATGGAAAGGTTCGGTGAAACACAAGTAGTTGCTCTTGACATCTCAAAGGCTTTTGATCGTGTTTGGCATAAAGGTCTTCTAAACAAGCTTCCATCTTATGGTTTGCCAACTGTTTTTAGTAATTGGCTATCCAGTTTTCTCTCTGATCTCTCACTGAGGGTGATGGTAGATGGCTCTCTGTCTTCTAACTTCTCCACTAATGCCGGTGTCCCCAAAGGTTCAGTTCTTTCCCCCACTCTTTTCCTCTTGTATATCAATGACCTTCCACTGACTGGAAATCCTATCCATAGTTTTGCCGATGATAGCACATTGCATTCAACTTTCCATTTTGAGAAACCTTGTCCTGCTCAATCAGCTTCAACTTCTCGAAAATCTGCTACCAATTCCTTAAATGCCGATCTTCAGGTAATTCTCCAGTGGGGCAAAGACAACTTAGTTGATTTCAACCCTTCTAAAACTCAGTCTTGTCTTATATCTCGCAAAAAGGATTCTTCTACTCCTATGCTTATATTTAGTGACACCCCAATTTCTAGGCAAAATGATATATCTCTTTTGGGGATTACCCTGACTTCTAATCTCTCTTGGCACAAGCACATTACAAATATTGCTTCCTCTGCATCTAAAAAACTTGGTTTTCTCTTTCGCTCTCAGCGTTACTTTTCTTGCAAACAGCTGCTCACTCTGTATAAATCTCAAATTCGCCCTGCCATGGAATATTGTTCCCACATCTGGGGTGGTGCCCCCAAAACCTCTCTCAGGCTTCTCGATTCCATTCAGAAGAGGGCAGTTAGGTTAATTAATGATTCTTCTCTAAGAGAGTCTCTCCACTGGCTTTCTCATAGATGTACTATTTCTGCTGCATGCCTCTTCTACAGATACTTCCATGGGCACTGTTCTTCTGAATTGGCTTCTATAATTCCCGCTCTCTCTTTCAAAACAGTCCAAACACGTGCTGCCACCAGCCAACATCCATTTACTGTCCAACTTCAAACCCACAGAACCAACTTTTCATCTTCCTCATTTATTCATTCAACTGCCATTTTCTGGAACAACCTTCCTTCATACGTATTTCCTGAAATTTACAATCTACAGAAGTTCAAGTCCAATCTCAACAAATATCTTCTTTCATCTTCTCAACCTCCAACCCAAGCACGGTACTAAGTACTATAGGTTCCAATACCACTCATGTTTGGGGTTCACGTAAAGAAGAAAAAAAAAAAAAAATGAATTGTGGGGGGGGGGGACAGAAAGATAGTATGCAAAATATACCACTGAAGAGTGGTACATGGAAGTATCACGAAAAGTCTGAGAATTATCAGTATTACTTTAAGAAATTAAGGGATAAACTATTTAGTGGGAAGCGTATATAGAATACTCTATGTAGTGGGAAGTGCTTAAATTTTCACTATTCACCATTTCAATTTATCTTCGCACCATGCCATTAAAAGAACACCTAAAATAACCACAAAATTAAATCCATACAAATTTTGAAAGGCTTACTTACTTTAATAGTGGAATCAAGTATATGTTCAAACTTGTATTTAGTACCATACCATCTTTCTACATGATCTGTCTGGCCTTCAAACTTCTTTGCTATTACAGCTATTCTGGAAAGAAGAATAAAAATAATGAAATAATGAAAAAATATTTTTAAAAAGTTTAATACCTATATTTTATTGTACCAATTATCTTTTAAGCTCATAATTTAAAAAAAAAAAACAAAAAAAAAACGCCTTGTAGAGTTCTGTTTTAGACTTTCAAAAATATTATGAACACAACCATGAATATAAAAATTTGCTAGAATAATGATAACACAAAACAACAACAAAATGAATTTTTTTTCTCTTCTTTAAAAAAAAAATAAGATTATTCTAGTAAATCTGAAAGTGCTGAATGCGTGTCCAAATATGTGTCTAGTTCTGCCTTGAACTCATTTAAGCTGCTGACCTCCACTACAACAGATGGAAGTTTGTTCCAACTATAAACCACCCACTGGCTAAAGGCAAATTTCTGCACATCTATTCTACAATTGCCTTTCCTCAATTTGAACAAGCAGTATCCTGTATCCTATCTTAGTATCCTGTTAGCATTTAGCCTGCTCAATCTATTCAAAGCCTTATACATCTCAATTAGATCACCTCGCAGGTACCTAGTCTCCAGAAGCTGCAATTTGCAGAATTTAAGTCTTTCTTGGTAACACCAACGCTCTGTTCCACTCACCAATCTCATTGCTCTTCTCTGTACTCATTATAGCAGCTCTACATATATCCTAAAATGAGGCCTCCAGACCTGTATACAGTACTCAAGGTGTGGCCTAACCATTGCCTTATACAAGGGGACAATCACCCCTTATCCTTGCTAGCAAAATTCCTGTATATCATTGACAATACACCATGAGCTACACTTAGTATCCTACCAATATGCAGTACTTTACATTTGTCAATGTTAAACTTCAGTTGCCAACTCTCAGCCCATCTGCTCACCTTTTCCAGATCCTGTTGCAGTAGCGTACTATCATTACTGTCATTAAAAACCCTGCCAATCTTGGTATCATCTGCAAACTTAGACATTAACACTGACATACCTTCATCAATATCATTGATAAATACCAAAAACAACAATGGGCCCAACACCGAACCATGGAGGACTCCACTAATAACATTAGTCCACGAAGAGTAGTGTCCATTGATAACCACTCTGTCCTCTCCCGCTCAACCATCCTTTTATCCATTGCAGCAACTTGCCCTTAATGCCATACTGCTCCAATTTGTCAGTTGTCTTCCCTGTGCCACAGTATCAAAAGCTTTCCTAAAATCCAAGTATATGATATCAAAATTATTCTTTGCATCCAGTTCCTTTGTGACCCCATCATAGTATCCAACCAAGTTTGTCAGACAAGACTTTCCCCTTAACAAAAGCATACTGTCTGAACTATAATTGCAGTCTTGTCTAGATAATCCTGCCTCACTTCCTTAGCCAGTGACTGCATTATTTTCCCTGGAATAGAAGTTAGACTAACAGGTCTATAGTTACCCTATGATCCTCCTTTCTGAATTGGGGAAACGATTGCACATCTCCAGTCCATGGGGACTTCTCCTGAGTCCAAGGAAGCTTTCATAATTAGCTAAGGATTTGCTTACTTCCTTTGCTGCTTTCTTTAATATAACTGGATAGATCCTTTTTAGATGGGTTTTTAGATCCCATCCATCTCACATGCCTTTCTTATGTTCAATTTCAACCACTTCTCCTCCACTTTGCTCTCAGTTATAAGCTTCTGGCCTCCACTTCCCTACAGACCTCCTCATGTGTGAATGTAGATGCAAAATACTCATTCAGTTTGTCAGCTACCTCAATAGGTTCATCAATAATTGAATCATCAATGTTAAGTGGACCAATCTGATTCATGCCCTTCCTTCTAGAGTTCACATTAAGTAAAAAAGTCATTACTGTTTTTCTTTGCATTGTTTGCCAAATATTTCTCGCAATCTGCCTTTGCTTGCTTAATGTCCTTTGTGACTTGATTACAGACTATCTTATATCTACCTTAGGCACCTGTGTCTTCTGATAATTTATATGCATCCCATGCATTTTTCTTCCCTGCCACACCACAAGTCTCATTAAATTATTTGACATCCATTTAAGCTTAAACTTTGAACAGTATTTCTTATTTGGTATGATAAGCTTAGTAGCTTCCAAGATTAATTCCTTGAATGCTTTCCATTCAGAATTTGCTGTTGGTAACATCATTAGTTGGTCCCAATTTATAGAATTTAAAAATTCTCTGAGACCACTGTAGTCACCTTTACGTACAAGACAAAACACATTTTTCTGGCCTAAGAATTAAGCTTGGTCTACAAGGTCATTACTGAACTATGCAATGCCTGTCGTATGTTACAATGCACCATTCACACAGAAAAAAGCACATTATTTTGTGTAGCCTAGCTGAATGTGAATAATAAGAATTATCATTTACACATTACTACAAATATTCCACAATTATTTATTACAGTTAATATTTTTAAAGAGTAGTTATTTTTAAAGAGTAGTGTATATTTCCATAGCATTTTTTCACATGAACAATGTGTAACTAGAATAGATGGGTAAATGTTTCCATTAGAAAAACTGCCTTAAAACTTTCTTTAATTAGTCTATGAATATGTGACATTCATCCAGTTTGTGTTCCAACTCCAAACCTTTTGAAAGTTCATTTACATCACTGCAAAATATTAATTCACTAAAACACAATGGAAGTAAAATTTTGCTGACACATAAAACAAAGTTACACTGATATCTTCTTCTCAAATTTCGCAATCTGGAGTCCATGATCTCAGCCTGATAGAAAAATGATTACATTATGTAGAAAAAAACTTAACTTATCTTTGACGAGTCTATGAATACATGCCATTCATAATTTTTATTCTAGCTCCAAATCCTTTATAAGTTCATTAACATCACTACAATTCTCTAAGAGAATTGTAGTGATGAACTGTCAGTAAATTCTAAGAGAATTTACTGACAGTTATAAAACAAATGTGCATTAGTACTGTCTTCTAGAATTTTGCAACATGGAACCAATGATCTCAGCCTGGTTTTTTTTTTTTTTGAGTAATTCAAGTGTCTAATAAGAACTTTTATGTTTTAAAATCATGTAAGATGTCTTAATAGATGGCTAAAGGTTTATATCTATAAATGAGATGCTGAATTGGTTCACTAACAAAGTCACAGCTATTTTGTAAGTTTGAATACTGTAAAAAATGTTTTAATTTTCAATTAAATCTGATATATGAGCACCAAACAGCAATCACATGCAAGGTCCTTTGTTTCTTTCCATACTATCAAAACAAAAAAAAAACAAAGGACACTGATGAATGTGAACCCTGTAACCCTTCCTTCAATAATTTATTGAAAGATCTGCAAAGTATGTCAGCAGCCAGGCTTTTTATCCTGATCTTTGGAATTTTGCTAGCAATTTTGCCAGGGAAAAGGAGGTGATTGTTCCTCCATATAAAGCAATGGTCAGGCCATGCCTTGAGTACTGTGTACAGGTCTGGAGGCCTCATTTTAGGAAGGATGTAGATTTGATTGAGCGTGTACAGAGAAGGGCAACAAGATTGGTGAGGGGAATAAAGGGATCCTCTTACCAAGAGAGGCTTAAGTTCTGCAAATTGCAGTGGCTGGAGACTAGGCACCTGCGTGGTGGTCTGATTGAGGTGTATAAGGCCTTGGATGGGTGGAGCACGCTGAATTCTGATGGGATCCTTCCACTTGTTCAGATTATGAACCTAAGGGGGCATAAATTCAAATTAAGAAAAGACAGATGTAGAATAGATGTGTGGAAATTTGCCTTTAGCCAGCGGGTGGTTAATTGCTGGAATAAACTTCCATCTGTCGTTGTGGAAGTTGATAGGTTAAAAAAATTTAAGGAGGAACTGGACAGGCATTTGGAGGGAATGGTGTGATTTTTTTTTTTTGGCTGATGCTGCATAAGCTCATACACTTGCTTTCTTGCATCACATGCCACTACTACTACTACTATCTAAAACTCTGATAAATACACAAACTACTTTGTAAAAGAATAAGAGAAGTTTACCTCAATATGATACAAAGAACACTTCCGTATGATACTCTCCAGAAATTAAAACAAAAATAATTAAAAAATCAAAAATCTTACATTACAGTAAGAAATAATTGACAATAATTAAAAATCAATTTAACACAATTAAAAATTAATTTAATGAAAAAAATTGCAAAACAATTTAAGGAAGGAAAATCGCTTTGCAATTTTTTTCGTTAAATTTTTACTTAATTTTTACTTGCGTTAAATAGATTTTTAATTGTGTTCATTTGATTTTTAATTATTGTCAATTATTTCTTACTGCAATGTAAGATTTTGGATTTTCTGAATTGTTTTCATTTTAATTTCTGGAGAGTATCACACGGAAGTGTTCTATGTATCATAATGAGACAAACTTCTCTTATTCTTTTACAAATATTGATATTAATGTAGAACGTATTGAGCATTATAGCTCTGGTTCATATAACGTGTAGTCTGTGTATTTGTGTATCAAATACACAAACTACACGTTACTGCATTCTGTATTCAGAATTTAAACTAATTTAATACTTAACTATGCAATTAACATATAGAAGCAAAGACATTAAAGAGGTCTGCCTTATTCTTCGATATTAAAATATAAAATTAATACAATATAAAATATTGCTATGTACAGGAACTACAAGCATACTAAAAGATGAAGAACGTAATGAATTAAAGGAATCACAGCAATAGAAAATCCTGGAATCTCCAGTCATATGATAACAGGAGTCAGAATTCAGCCCTATTGTCCCAGTATCTTCTGTTGAGATGTAACAACCGGTATTCAGTCTATATTCACAACTTAACTGATCCGTACCCTAGTATCAGGAGCAAGTGAAAATCACAATGAACATGAAAAAAGAGATGATGACAGGTGCAGCTCAAGGTGCTTGCCAATTAATGCATGATACATATGGAAAGAAGGAATCAAAAATTTTAAGCTCATGAAAATCCAAGTTTCTGTTAAAGGTTGTTAAATGATTTGTTACTAAACTAGAAAAAATATGTTAATTTTCTAAAAAACTCAATGTGACAGCAACAAAATTTTAAGGTTGCATTCACATATAGCATTATAAAATAAATAATTCCATAATTTTGTGGAATTTTTGGTTGACTATTTTCTATACCAGCATGTCAGAGAGGTAAAAAGACACTGCAACACTCTTTATCTGATTATCAGCAACGAATTTACATGCATTAAGAAATGCAGATAAAAGACCCACTAGGTGGCAGTGATCATGGTGCATTGACGTTGGAATTAGTTAAAGATATAACTACTTTCAAGGGTAAATGGAAGGGATTTTGATATTGTAAAGGCAAATAGAGTGCTTTCATATTGCTTTTAAATTCTGTGCAGTGAGATCAACTGATGTTATCAGCAACAGCAAGTTCTAAATGAGAAGCATTTGAGGAAATAATCATAGAAGCTACTAGACAGGACTTTTTATACTAACTATGATATACTGTTCAAGGCTTAGACAAAACAGTTGTAAAATGAACTAATGAAACTTAGGGGACAGAAAAAAATGCATGGGATGCATTATAAATTAATGAGCAGTACAGAAGCTTATAGTAGACATAAACTAGTCTGTAAACAAGTCAGAAGAGATGTTAGAAAAAATATGGCAGATTACACATCTCTGTCAAAGAAAGCAAAGAAAAGCAGAAAAGCCTTCTTTATTTATGTAAAAACTAGAAGAATGGGATGAATCACATTACTCCACAAAATGTGAATGGATACACTGTTTATAATCCTGCTGGGATTGCTGACAAACTCAATTAGTATTTGAATATACATTCACATATGAGGAACTTTTAGGGATGCAGATAAAACAAGTTTATCAAATTTTAACAGAGCTATATGATTTTGTGATAATTGAGAGAAAAGTGGAGGAGAAATTGATGAAGCTAAATATAAAAAAGTCAACCTCTGTTGGATGGGATCTATTTATTAAGAGAGCATGTATTCTGGGGAGGTTGGTATGCAATGGAGATGTGCGAATGTATTCCCAGTTCACAAAGAGGAACAAAAGATGACATGAGTAATTACAGACCAATTACTTGGACTTCTGTTCCAGGGAAAATAATAGAATCACTGGTTAAAAAGGAAACCACGGGCATCTAGATAGAAATGCAGTTTATACTGTTGCAGCATGAATTTGTTAAGGGGTGACCATATCTGACCAACATGATTCAATATAATAACACAGACACAAAGAAACTGGATGCATGTATCCTACAACTGTCTTTCCGCAATTTGAAATTGTGCCCGCTCAAGCGATTATTTTGAGCAAGAGGAAGAATTCCATCAGCATTCAGAATACTCAAATCGTTGAAGGCCTTATACCTCAATCAGATTACCTTGCAGGTGCAATGGAGATGTGCAAATGTATTCCCAGTTCACAAAGAGGAACAAAAGATGACATGAGTAATTAAAGACCAATTATCTGGACTTCTGTTCCAGGGAAAATAATAGAGTCACTGGTTAAAAAGGAAACCAGGGCCATCTAGATGGAAATGCAGTTTATACTGTTGCAGCATGCATTTGTTAAGGGGTGACCATATCTGACCACCGTGATTCAATACCATAACACAAAGAAACTGGATGCAAAAAAAAAAAAAAAAAAATTTTTTGACATCAAATACTTCAATTTCCAAAAAGCTTTTTATGAAAATGCACAGTAAAGATTGCTGTACACATGTGAGCAACATGGCATTAAGGGAAAGTTACTGCTATGCATAAAGGGATGGTCAAGTGGGACAAGACAGCAAGTTGTTATCAATGGGTACTCATGTTCTTGGACATATTATTAGTAGAGTTCCCCAAGGTTCAGAGCTCAACTCATTGTTCTCTTCTGTATTTATTAATTATATCTATGAAGGCATAGATATAATTTGGAAATGGTGAAAGAAATGAAAGATTTGTGGAATTTGCAGAATTGCGAGGGTTGTCAGTAATGAACACTTTTTTCAAGAAAACGGTGAACAGAAAGTGGACATGGAAGAGCCCAAATGGATTAACAACTAATGAAATTGAATTCATCCTCACTAACAGAAGATATATCGTGAATGATGTTACCATCCTGAACAAGGTAAATGTTGGAAGTGATCACAGAATGGTAAAGAATGATAAAGCCTAAGAAACCTATAGGTAGAAAAGAAATCCAAAGAAGAAAAAATTAGTCAAGAAACATTTGTCATGATGAACCGAAGACGACAAATGAAGAGCAAGATAAACACTGACAAGGAGAAAACTGAGTATACAGTGGACCCCTGTTTTACGATGGGTTCACTATATGATCTATTCACTTTACGATGGACTCTCCATAATAAAATACCTTTCACTATACGATATGTAGTAAGCATGGGATATTGTCATCACGTTTGTGAATTGAATTTTAATTTATTTTAATTAATTAATTCTATTAAACAGAGCTTAAAAAATAGGAATGAAGAGAAGATTCTGAAAATTTATTTTTGTTTTTTATATGATTTCAGTGAAGGGAAAACACATTTCACTATAATACTGTAAGGTAGAAACCCACAGAATTCCAGTTATCGGTATTATTGCAAATGCAATAAGATCAAGTTTACTCTACCAGTTTATAATAGCTTGCGCTAACAGAAAAGCCCAATAAACTGGAAAGTGCAAATTGTTTTTATTGTTTTATGGTAGTGACCTCCAGAAACATGCTTTAGAAAAATATCACAAATGCGTTCAAAATTCATTCTTATAACAAAAAATAGCAATAAACAGTGAAAGTATAGTGCATTTTAATGATTTCAGTGGTTGATTCTACTAACCAGTGATCACTGGTGCCTACTTATTTTGATCTACAATGGCTTACGATTGTCTCTGACGAGACCACATGGTCCTTTGTCTCAGCCAATAGCATTTGTAAACATGTTGGGCACGTGTTTTGTTTTCGTATCCTTTAGTTCAAGTAATTTTTTTTTGTGCTTACTTTCCATAAATTTACTGTATGACTTCTTGAATGTACATTGCATAATATGGCCCCTAAAGAGTGTAGTAAGAAGAAAATTTCAATTAAAATTAAACAAGAAATAGTGAAAAAACACGATGATGGTGCTAAAATTAGTTCATTGGTGTGCGAATATGGTTTTTCACAGTCAACCATTTCTACCATAGTGAAACAAAAAGAAAACCTTAAAAAAGTTAAAGTAAGTGATGAATCTAACACAGTCCAAAAAAGGCAGAGAACTGATTGTAGAAATGGAAAGGCTTTTGTTGCTGTGGATAAAAGAAAAACAAATGAAGGGTGATACAGTTCGTGAACAATACATTTGTGAACATGCAAAGCAAATTTTTGACGACTTAAAGACTAAAACACCTTCCGCTTGATACGCGATATGGGGACTTTAAAGCCAGCAAAGGTTGGTTCGACCGTTTTAGAAAAGGTCCAATATTAATAGTGTCATAAGGCATGGAGAGGCTTGCAGTGCTGATCAGGAAGCAGCTGAAAAATTTAAGGTGGAGTTTCAAGAGCTCATTGAGAAGGAGGGTTACCTTCCTCAACAAGTCTTTAATACAGACAAAAAGGGCCTCTTTTGAAAAAGGATGCCTAGGTGAACATACATCACAAAAGAAGAGGCCTCATTGCTTGGTCATAAGCCTATGAAGGATAGGTTCACTCTACTATTAGGGTCCAATGCCTGTGGTGATTTTAAACTTAAGCCAATGTTAGTTTACAACTCAGAAACACCCAGTGTTTAAACAGCAAAAGGTCATCAAAAGCAGGTTGGGTGTCTTTTGGCGGTGTAACAAGAAGGCCTGGGTGACAAGACACCTTTTCAATGAATGGGTATTTAAAGTGTTTTGCCCTTCAGTCAAAGGTTACTTAGAAAAAAAACAAACTTCTGTTAAAGGCACTGTTAATTTTGGATAATGCTCCAGGTCATGATCCCCAACTTGTCCAATCTCTGGAGGAGCAATTTAACTTCATTACTGTCAAATTTCTCCCACCCAATACCACCCCTCTGCTTCAGCCAATGGATCAGCAAAGTGATTGCCAATTTTAAAAAAATTTACACAAAGAAGATGCTTGCAAAGTGCTTTGAAGAGACTTCAGGAGACAGAGCCATCACCTTAAAGGAATTCTAGAAGACTAGGTTTAACACCTTAGAGTGTGTACAAATGATTGTCAGTTCTTGAAATGAAGTTTCAGCTCGGTGCCTCAATGCAGCCTGGAAGAACTTATGGCCTCCAGTTATCCATGATTTTGAAGGATTTGAAGCTGAAGGTGTTCTAGAGCAGGAAATTATCACTCTTGGTGAGTCCTTGACTCTAGAGATTGATACGGCAGATGTGGAGGAGTTAATTGCGGACCACACAAGGGAGTTGACAACAGAGGAGCTCCAGGAATTAGTGCAGATGGGCGAGCATGACAGTGAAGATGAGGAACATGAGGAGGATGACTGTACAGCAACGACTCAAGAAATTAAGGACATTTTTGCTGAGTGGGATATTGTGAAGAGGATAGTAAGAAAAAACCCAGATACTGAAACCACTGAATTGATGACCTGCAAATTTCAAGATCAGGTGTTAAATTATTTCGAGAACCTTCACAGAAAGCACCAAAAGCAAATCACTTTGGACAGTTTTTATACCATAAGTAGCAAGAGGCAGCAATCGGAAAGAATACCGGATAATGAAGGTTGTCCTGATATCTTGATGGTAAAAGATTCTCTTCCAGCTCCATCACCACACCACCATTGACACAGCTTTTCCAATGTAAGTTAATTGAAAATTACAATTTTTTTTCTTTTTAATGGTTATAATTATCAATTATCATTTTAAACAACATTTGGGGGGAAATAAGTAAAAATGTGTGGCGCCATCAGCATTTTTTTAACTTTTTTCTTTTTAACTTATATCATGCTCTACTGTTTATTCCGGTGTATAAGACGCACCACAATTTTAGGCGAATTATTTTTAGAAAAAAGGTGTGTGGCATACACTGGAAAAAACAGTATTCAGTGTTGTGTTGTATATAAAACTAATACTATTTCTGTTATAAAAATCACCTTTTACAGAGATAAATAGCTTAGTTATAGGGCAAAAATTTCAACTTCCGAGGACTTGGAACAAATTATCAAAAAACAGGGTTATTGGTTTCACATTACAATATTTTCACAATACGATGGTGTCTCTGGAACGAATTAATAACGTAAAGCAGAGGTCCACTGTACTGTTGTGCAAAGCCATTAGAAAGAGACTCAGAGAGGACATAAGAAGATTTAACAAGAAAAGTAGAACAAGCATTAAGGGAAAACAAATGACTTAAATCAGCAGCCATGAGCAGTAATACAGAAAAACAAGTGATACTGAAACTGAAGAACAGCGATGGTGTACTTATAAACAGCAGAGAAGGCATAATTCAAATAGCAGAACACTACTACAGAGAATTATACAAGGAGCGAGGGAATGATGCCAGCAGTGGGGAAGATGGATCGCAAATTAGTAACACATACGACATACCGGTTATTTTTCCTGATGAGGTAGAACATACATTGCAGAAAATGAAGAATCAGAAAGTCCCAGGGAAAGATGAAGTTACTGTAGAGTTGTTAAAATTGGGAGGAAGAGACATGACACAAAAACTGGCAAGACTCTTCACAAAATGCATTAGAAAAGGTGTGACGCCTAAGGAGTGGAATAATGCAATGATAGTTTTGCTGCATAAGAAAGGAGATATATCAGAAATTGGAAATTATAGAGCAATTAGCTTGTTATCCCACATCTACAAGTTGTTCACAAGGGTCTTTACTAACAGATTAGAAAGAATACTTGGTGAGAATCAACCGAAACAGCAAGCTGGCTTTAAGAAAGGATTCCCAACTATGGATCACCTTCATGTAATATCACAGCTAATGGAAAAAGAAAATGAATATGAAACACCATTATGCTTGACATTTGTGGATAATGAAAAGGCATTTGACTCCATACAGTATAAGGCAATGTTTCGGGCACTGGAAAGACAAAGGCATATATACCCCATATATTATGATGTTTAAGAAAATATATGAGAACGCTACCTCCTTAATTAGACTAGACAAAGACAGTAGCAAATTTAAAATTGGGAAAGGAGTTCCACAAGGGAAGACAATATTTCTGAAGTTGTTTACTGTGCCCTTGAGAAAGCTTTCAGAAGATTAGACCGGTTGCAGAAGGGAGTCAATGTGAATGGAGAGTACCTAAACCATTTACGATTTGCAGATGACATTGTGGTCATAAGCCACGATCCCAAAGAATTAGAGGAAAATCTTAATCGGTTATGCAGAGTTAGTAAGGATTTTGGACTAGAGATGAATATGACTAAAACAAAAGTAATAATGAACAAGTATGCCACAGAAATGGATATAATGATTGAAGGGGCAGAAATTGAAAAGGTGGAGTCATATACTTATCTGGGACAAGTTATTAGTTGTAATAAGGATAAATGGCTGGAAGCCAAGAGAAGAATAAATTTTGGATGGATAACATTCAGGAAATATAGCCACATACTGAAGAGCGCTATCCCAATTTTTTGAAATGTAAAATAATGAACCAATGTATACTCCCCACCATGACTTATGGAAGTGAAACTTGGGCACTCACCAAAAGAATGGAAGAGAAGCTGAGAACTACACAGCGAAGAATGGACCGAATTATATTGTGAATCAGACTGTTAGATAAGAAGAGAAACACATGGATTAAGCAGCAAATTCAAGTAAAGGACATTCTTATGAAAACTAAAGAACTAAAATGGTCCTGGGCAGGAAACATAGCGTGAAGACAAGATGACAGATGGTCTAAGAAAATAACTGAATGGTACCCAAGTGGAGCTAGAAGAAAACCTGGAAGACAACGACGGAGATGGACAGATGAAATTCATCAGTTTGTGGGTAGCAAATGGATGGCCATTGCACAAAACAAAAGTAATTGGAAAGTTGCTGAGAGGCCTTCATCCAGCAGTGGATTGAAAATGGCTGATGATGATGATGATAAAGGCATATTATATCTATGAAGGCATATTAAGGGCAAGTTACTGCAATGAATAAAGGGATGGTTGAGAGGGAGATGGCAGAGAGTGGTAATAAATGGACACTGCTCTATGTGGAGTAACCTTATTAGTGGAGTCCCCCAGGATTCAGTGATGGGCCCATTGTTGTTTTGTGTATTTAACAATGATTTCGATGAAGCTATATCAGGCTTAATGTCCAAGTTTGCAGATGATACGAAAGTTGGCAGGGTGTTAATGACAGTAAAGACAATATGCTACTGCAACAGGATCTAGAAAAGTCAGTTAGATGGGCTGAGAAGTGCCAACTGAAATTTAACATTGACAAATGCAAAGCACTCCATATGGGTAGCAGTAACCCAAGAGAAACGTACCAATTGTGTGGTACTACACTCAGGTAGAGAATGAAAAAGACGTGGGGGTTATTGTGCAGTCAAATATGAAGTTCTCTAAGCAGTGCAGACGAGCTGCCAGAGCAAGCCATGGAGTTTTGTCGATGATATATATACAGTGAAGAGCAACAAGATTGTTGAGAGGAACAGAGGGGTGCACTTACAAAGAAAGGCTTAAGTTCTGCAAGTTGCAGCATTTGGAGACTATGCACCTGCGAGGTGACCTGATTGAGTGTATAAGGCCTTGAATGGTTTGAGCAGGCTCAATGCTGATGGGATACTTCCGCTTGCTACGATTAAGAACCGGAAGGGGTATAGATTCAAATTGAGGAAAGACAGTTGTAGAATAGATAGATGTGCAGAAGTTTGCCTTTGGCCAACAGGTAGTTGATTGTTGGAACAGACTTCCATCTGTTGTTTTGGAAGTTAATATCTTAAATAAATTTATGGCTGAACTAGGCAAACATTTGGAGTGACCGGATAGGTGAAATGGGAAGGTTTTTTGTTGGGTTTTTTTTTTGGCTGATGCTGTATAAGCTTGCTTTCTTGCATCATATGCCTCAACTAATGCTAATATCAGGCTTAATGTCTAAGTTGGTATATAATATGAGTAGGTTGGTTAGTAGGTTGGTTAATAACAAAAATTAGGGTATGTTGCTGCAATAAGATCTAGAAAAACTAGGCAGATAGGTAAGAAGTGGCAATTGTAGTTTAACACTGACAAATATAAGGTGCTGCATATTCTGGGAGCTGTAATATCAGAATAACATACCAACTGTGTTACCACACTCATGGTAGTAAAGAATGAAAAAGTTCTGATGGTAAGTGTGTAGTCAGATACGAAGTTTTCTGAGTAGCGCAAACAGGCCACCAGAAGAGTTCATAGACTATTATCAGTAATATATAGGCAGTTCCTGCTTTATGAGTTTTCCCTTCATGAGTTCCCGGGTTTACAGGTTTTTTTGTTTTTTTTTTCCAAGTATCAACAAAATCAAAAATATAAACATTAATTGCATAAAATAAATGTTAAGCATTCATAAATACTGCATTTCAAACCACAAGCATACCTATAAAATACAATGTACCCCACTTTACGATATTAATCCGTTACAGACACACGATCGTATCGTGAAAATATCGTAACGTGAACCCAATAACACACTGGTTTTTGGTAATTCGTTCCATGAACTCGGAAGTTGAAATTTTCGCTATATAACTAAGCTATTTGCGTCTCTAAAAGGTCGCTTTTATAGTGTAAATTGTATTAGTTACCAATTCAAATCATTAAAATGCACTACACTTTCATCGTTATCATATGTTCTGTTATAATAACCAATTTTGAATGCCTTTGTGATATTTTTCTAAAGCACATTTCTGGAGGTCATGACCAAAAAACAATAAAAACAATTTGCACTTTCCAGTTTATTGGGCTTTTTCTGTTAGTGCAAGCAATTATAAACGGGTAGTAAACTCAATGTTGTTGCATTTGTGAAAATACCAATAGCTGGAATTGTGTGGTTTTTTACATTATTATGGAGAAATGTGTTTCCCCTTTTACTGAAATCTTCAATCGTAGAAAAAACACATAAATTTTCAGAATCTTTTCTTCACTCCTTCTTTTAAAGCTTCATAAACTTGTTACTCCACGCAAATCGTGTTGGTTGCAATCTCATTTGCATGTATCGTGTTAGTTGCGATTTGTGTGTGCCATTAAAAATTGCTTATGCATGCTATCATGAAATTTATAAACAAGAGAAGATTATCTTGGAAACAAATATCTCTTGAAGCATATCTGAAGAAGACGACTCCTTGTGCAACAAACCGAGTGCCGAGCCAATAACGAGTGATCAACGAGTGTGCATTTAGTTGATGATGATGGAGAATAAACATTCTTTAACATTTCTTTATTATTATAATTTCTTGATTTTACAGGCTGCATTTGCATTTCTTTGGATAAATCAATCAATGTTTAAACATAAACTAATTAGCTAACTAATTTCATTGTTCAGAACACAACCCCTGTTTTCAGCATTGTCTATGGGAAATAAATTCCCTCTTTATGGGTTTTCGCTTTACGAGCGCGCACTAGGATTGAATTAACTCGTAAAGTCGGGAACTACCTGTACAGGAATTTTTCCAGAAGGGACAAAGAAGTGATTATTCCATTGTTTAAAACAATGGTTAGGTCACATCTTGAGTACTGCATACAGGTCTGGGGGGCTCACTTTAATAAGGATGTGAATCTGCTTGAATGGTTGCAGAGAATAGTAACAGTATAAGTAAGACAAACAAAAAAGGGTACTCTTAACAGGAAAGGCGTTGGTTCTGAAAATTGCAGCATCTGGAGACTAAGCACCTGTGCAAAAACTCCTGTGTATTACTGAGGCATTAGTATTAGTAGTGGCAAACAATGCAAGAAAACATGCTTATACAGCATCAGCCAAAAAAAACCCTTCCAAGTTAACCTATCCAAAGAACTAGATAACCTATCCAATAGTTTATCTAGTTCTTTGAATTTATGTAAGCTATTCACTTCCAAAACAACAGATGGATATTAGTTCTGGCAATCAACGCCCACTAGCTAAAGGCAAACTCATGCATTCTGCAGCCATCCTTCCTCGATTTGAATTTATGCCCCCCTCGTGTGTGTATAGTCTGAGCAAGAGGAAGAATCCCATCAGCATTGAGCCTGCTCAATCCATTCAAAGCCTTAAACACCTCAATCAGATCACGTTGCAAGCCTAGCTTCCAGAGGCTGCAATTTCTTTGTAAGGGTACCCTTTTCTTGCCCAAACCAATCTTGTTGCCTTTCACTGTACCCATCTCAGCAGCACTGCATCCTTCCTAAAACGAGACCTCCAGAACTGTATGCAGTACTCAAAGATGTGTCCTGAAAATTGCCAATCACCTCCTTATTCCTGTATATCAATGACAAAACTCCACGAACTGTTCTGGCAGCCTGTTTGCATTGCTCAGAGAACTTCATGTCTGACTACCTTCCAGTTATAAATTAACTGGAATTCCTGTTACTGCTGAATCAGCAATAACACTAATTAAACTACCTTCCAGTTATAAATTAACCACTAATCATATAGGAAGGATTCCTTATGTGTGTGTTGTTACATCACACACATAAGGAATCCTTCCTTATGTGTGTTGTATGAAAATCAAGCTATGCTATACTTATGATGTAACAACTACATCATAAGTATAGCATAGCTTAATTTTCAGCACTCATCTCATAATAATCCGCTTGGTTTGATGAAACTTATAAAAGGTACATAGTAATTATAAAACTTTTAAATTCCAATTAGCAGCTATTTGTAACTTAGTGTAATTATGAATTTAAAAAATAAATAAATAAATAAAAAATTTACTAAATTATGAGCTTTAAAATGTGTTAAAATTTGCCTAAGAAAGGAAAGTGCACATTCCATTCTATAGTTATCTTACACGTGCCTACTACGTTTTAAAGCTCATAATTCAGTAAATTTAATTTTTTTTTTTTTTTTTTTTTAATTCATAATTACCCATGGTAACTAGAAACACATAAAAGCTCTCCTTCCTTACCATTATGAACCAACTGACAATGATTGGAAATTCCCCATTCAGATGCTTGGTACCACAATGCTTTTATATAGTGAAATGCACATGATGAACATTGAGAAAGATGCATTTTCTTTTATGCAATTTAATTTTAACCAGTTTTTAATATCCACACCTCTTTTTAATTAATCTCATCCATTAACACATAAGCAGTTGAGAGTTAAGTTCTGGTATTTTAGGTTTCCAATCTTTTTATTGACATTTCAAGTTCGGAACTAAAGGTTATCCATTGTTATAGCCAATTCAAGTAATTAAAAGCGAACTGAAAGACAATGTCTAACAATCCAGACTAAAACTATTCCCCCATAATTCCAATTTATGATTACTAATTCTGTAATAATCATTCATAAACCTCTTTGTTTATGAATGATGATCTGCTAGTTTAAGTTCTGTTCCAGGGAAATTAATGGAGGCACTGATAAAAGAAGCACTGCAGGATCATCTAGACAAGACTTCAGTCACAGCTCGCACACAGCATGGGTTTGTTAAGAGGAAGTCTTGTCTGACCAATTTGATTGGATACTATGATAAAGTCACAAAGGAACTGGATGCAAAGAATAACTTTGTTATCATATATTTGGATCTTAGAAAGGCCTTTGATACTGTTGCACATGTAAGACTGCTGCACAAATTGGAGTAGTGTGGCACTGGAGGCAAATTGCTGCTATGGATAAAGGAATGGTTGAGTAGGAAAAGACAGAGAGTGGTAATCAATGGACACTGCTCTTCGTGGCCTAATGTTATTATTGGAGTCCCTCAGAGTTCAGTGTTGGGTCCATTGTTGTTTACTGTATTTATAAATGATATTGATGATGGTATATCAGGCTTAATGTCCAAGTTTGCAGACAATACGAAGGTTGGCAAAGTTGTTATTGACACTAATGACAGTACGCTGCTGCAACAGGATCTAGAAAAGTTGAGCAGATGGGCTGAGAGGTGGCAAATGAAGTTTAACATTAACAAATGTAAAGTACTAAATATGGGAAGCAGTAACCCAAGAGTAACGTATCAACTCCGTGGTAATACACTGACAGTGGTAGAGAATGAAAAGGACCTGGGGGTAATTATGCAGGCAGATATGAAGTTTTCTGAGCAGTGCCGACAGTCTGCAAGAGTAGCTCATGGTGTCTTGTCAATGATACACAGGAATTTTTCTAGCAGGGATAAGGAGGTGATTATCCCCTTCTATAAGACAATGGTCAGGCAACACCTTAGGTACTGTATACAGGTCTGGAGGCCTCATTTTAAGAAGGATGTAGAGCTGTTGGGACAAGTACAGAGAACGGCAACAAGATTAGTGAATGGAACAAAAGGTTGCTATTACGAAGAAAGGCTCAAGTTTTGCAAATTACAGTGTCTGGTCTGGAGCCTAGGCACCTGCGAGGTGATCTGATAGAGGTGTATAAAGCCTTGAATAGTTTGAGCATGCTCAGTGCTGATGAGATTCTTCCTCTTGCTCAGAATAATCAAATGAGAGGGCATAAATTCAAATTGAGGAAAGACGGTTGTAGGATAGATGTGCGAAAGTTTGCCTTTAGCCAGCTGGTGGTTGATTGCTGGAACAAACTTCCATCTGTCGTTGTAGAAGTTGATAGCTTAAATAGATTCAAGGCAGAACTTGACAAACATTTGGAGCGAGTGGATGGATGAAATAAGGGATTTTTTTTTTTTTTTTTTTGGCTGATGCTATATAAGCTTGCTTTCTTGCATCATTTGCCTTGTTTAATGCTAATGCTAAAATGTAAAGTACTACACATGGGTAGCAGTAACACCAGAGTAACATATCAACTGGGTGGTACTACACTCGGAGAGTGGAGAATGAAAAGGACCTGGGGGTAATTGTGCAGTCAAATATGAAGTTTTCTGAGTAGGACACACAGGTTGCAAGAGTAGTTCATTGTGTGTTGTCAAGGATATTCAGGAATTTTGTAAGTAGGGATAAGCGGGTGATTGTCCCCTTGTATAAGGCAATGGTGAGGCCACACCTTGAGTACTGTATACTGGTCTGGAGTTCTAATTTTAGGAAAGATGTAGAGCTGATGGAATGAATAAAGAGAAGGGCAACAAGATTGGTGAGTGGAACAAAAGGTTGGTGTTTCCAAGAAAGGCTTAAGTTCTGCAAATTGCAGCTTCTGGAGACTGGTACCTGCGAGGTGATCTAATTGAGGTGTATAAGACCTTGAATGGATTGGCGAAGCTCGAAGCTAATGAGATTTTTCCTCTTGCTCAGATTATTCACCTGAGGGTACATAAATTCAAACTGAGGAAAGACAATTGTAGAATAGAAGTGCAGAAATTCACCTTTAGCCAGTGGATAGTTGATAGGTGAAACAAACTTCCATCTGTTGTAGTGAAGGTCAGCAACTTAAATAAGTTCAAAGCAGCACTAGACAAACAGTTGGAGTGAATGGATGGGTGAAATGGGGCGTTCTTTTTTTTTTTTTTTTTTTTTGCTGATGCTATATACAAGTTTGCTTTCTTGCATCTTATGCCTCTACTGATGCTAATGCTAAGTGAATTACTTATTTTTGGAGTTAATGTGTCCTAAGTGTCAAAACACTTTGCATTTTAACCTAAATGCAAGGTGCATTTAGATTAACTTGTCACATTTCTGACCAACCTAAAAACCTACTTCGGTCTTCCTGAAGAATTACTGCTTAGCACTGATCAATAACCACTTTACCAATCTTGACATCATCTGCAAATTTTGATATCTCACTTTGTATCCATTTTCCAATGTTAAATACAAAACACAGATCTAGCAGTACCAATTATTCAAATACACAAGTTACAATTAATCAAAACCATATGCCTTCCTCTTCTGCAGCTATGCTGTGATCCACATATGTATGATCACAGCATGTTCCAGCTTATAGAGAAATCTGGTGAGGGATTGAGTTATTTACTGACAGAGTGACTGGATGCTTTACTAAAATTGAGAAAAACAATGGTAAATTAATCCAAACTCTGTTCAAAATAACCAAACATGTTCATTAAAGAAAATTTTCCGTAAAAAGTAATTTTCCTTTGTAATGCCATTTTTATCTGTATGCTGCCATATTGCATTTGACAATTGTTTGCACAATTTTCACTATCACTGAAGTCAGTGTGACCAGCCTGTAGTTATTCACAGTGCTCTTAGTATTCTTTGGTGTATTGGCAGTATAATTGCACTTACCAATCCAAAGAAATTTCTCTTGAGTCATATGATGCCCTCAAAATTAAACTCAATGGTTCAATACAATCTCAGGTCACCTCTCTCAAAATTACTGGATATTTGGCATCAAATCTAGTCGACATCGATGGACAGGGCAGTGTCGAGTCAGTTTGGTGTGACATAAGCATAGGGAAATCAAAATTGAGAGTAGGAGTGTGCTATAGGCCTAATGACTCTGATGAGTATAATAAGATAGTGTACAGGGAAATAGAGTTGGCCAGTAAATCAGAGAGTCTTATAATGGGGGATTTTAATTTCCCAGATATTGACTGGAATTTGTGGATTGGTCACTCACACACTAGCAAGGCTTTTGTGGATTTATTGGATGATTGTTTTCTACATCAGCATGTTCGTGAGGCAACAAGAGGGAGCAATACTCTTGATCTGATTATCAGTAGTGATTCTTCATGCATTAAGAATCTGCAGATAAATGAACCACTAAGTGGCAGTGATCACAGTGTGTTGAAGTGGGATTTACTCAAGGAGGTAACTACCATCAGAGGTAAAGGGAAGGGTTTTTGTTTTCGTAAAGGCGACTATGATGGTCTGAGACAGTATTTAAATTCTATACAGTGGGACCAACTGATGATGTTACCAACAGCAAACTCAAAATGGGAAGCATTCAAGGAACTAATCTTGGAGGCTACCAGGCTTTACATACCAACTAAGAAATATTGTTCAAGGTTTAGGCCTAAATGGTTGTCAGATGAACTAATGAGACATGTGGCAGAGAAGAAAAATGCATGGGATACATACAAATTAATGGGTGACATGGAAGCCTATGATAGATATAAGTTGGTCTGTAACCAAGTCACAAAGGAGATTAGGCAGGCAAAGGCAGACTACGAAAAATCCTTGGCAAAGGATGCAAAGAAAAACAGAAAAGAGTTCTTTACCTATTTAAACTCAAGAAGGAAAGGGATGAATCAGATTGGTCCACTGGATATTGATGGTTCAACAGTTGAGGATCCTGCTCAGGTGATCTAAACGAGTATTTTGCATCTACATTCACGCATGAGGAGTTATTCAGGAAGGAGAATGATGTAGGTAAAGTAAACATTGGCAGTGAGCTGGATGATTTTGTAATAACTGAGAGGAAAGTGGAGGAGAGATTGTTGAGGATAAACATAAAAAAGGCACCTGGGGTGGATGGGATCTATCCAGTTATATTAAAGGAGGCAGCAAAGGAAGTAAGCAACCCCTAGCCATAATTATGAGAGCTTCTTTGGACTCAGGGGAGGTACCCATAGACTGGAGATGTGCAAATGTAACCCCAATTCACAAAGGAGGATCAAAGGCTGACACAAGTAATTATAGACCTGTTAGTTTAACTTCTGTTCCAGGTAAATTAATGGAGGCACTGGTTAAAGAAGCACTGCAGGATCATCTAGACAAGAATTCAGTTATAGCTCAGACGCAGCATGGTTTTGTTAAGGGCAGGTCTTGCCTGACCAATTTGATTGGATACTATGATGTAGTCACAAAAGAACTGGATGCAGGGAATAACTTTGATATTATATATTTGGATCTTAGAAAGGCTTTTGATACTGTTGCACATGAAAGACTGCTGCACAAATTGGAGCAGTGTGGCATTGGAGGCAAATTGCTGCTATGGATAAGGGGATGGTTGAGTGGCAGAAGACAGAGAGTGGTAATCAATGGACACTGCTCAACGTGGACTAATGTTATTAGTGGAGTTCCTCAGGGTTCAGTGTTGGGTCCGTTGTTGTTTTCGGTGTTTATGAATGATATTGATGATGGGATATCAAGTTTAATGTCCAAGTTTGCAGATGATACAAAGGTTGGCAGGGTTGTTAAGGACACTACTGACGCTATGCTGCTGCAACAGGATCTGGAAAGGTTGAACAGATGGGCTGAGAGGTGGCAAATGAAGTTTAACATTGACAAATGTAAAGTACTACATATGGGAAACAGTAACCCCAGAGCAACATATCAACTCTGCGGTACTACACTGACAGTGGTGGAGAATGAAAAGGACCTGGGGGTAATTGTGCAGGCAGATATGAAGTTCTCTGAGCAGTGCAGACGAGCTGCAAGAGTAGCTCATGGTGTCTTGTCAATGATATACAGGAATTTTTCTAGCAGGGATAAGGAGGTGATTATTCCCTTGTATAAGGCAATGGTTAGGCCACATCTTGAGTACTGTATACAGGTCTGGAGGCCTCATTTCAAGAAGGATGTAGAGCTGCTGGAACGGGTACAGAGAAGGGCAACAAGATTAGTGAATGGAACAAAGGGTTGCTCTTACGAAGAAAGGCTTAAGTTTTGCAAATTACAGAGTCTGGAGACTAGGCACCGGCGAAGTGATCTGATAGTTGTTGTTGTTGTTGTTGTCATTTGGTTTTTAGGAGCATTAGCAACTAAGACCATATTGCTCCGGGAATATGCGATGGTCATTCCCTGACCTTTCCACATCCTCCGTATTTGGTGGTGACGGGCTCGAACCCGGTCTAATCAAGAAGCGTGTGTGCTACGCACTGCTGCTGCTCCTTCCCACCTGGCTGCGGAGGCGCCTGTGATCTGATAGAGGTGTATAAGGCTTTGAATGGTTTGAGCATGCTCAATGCCAATGGGATTCTTCATCTTGCTCAAAATAATCACCTCAGAGGGCATAAATTCAAATTGAGGAAGGACGGATGTCGGATAGATGTGCGGAAATTTGCCTTTGGCCAGCGGGTAGTTGGTTGGTGGAACCAACTTCCGTCACTTGTTGTTGAAGTTGATAGCCTAAACAAATTTAAGGCTCAACTGGACAGGTATTTCGAACGAACGGAGGGGTGAAATGGGAGTGGTGTGTTTTTTTTTTTTTTTTTGTTTTTTTTTGGCTGATGCTGAATAAGCTTGCTTTCTTGCATCATATGCCTCTACTAATGCTAATGCTAAATCAGGGGACCTTACTTGCCCTAAGAGTCAAAAAGTATTTCTAACAAACTTTCTTTGGTAACCACATTATTATCACTAATTTTATATTAGCATTAGTAAAGGCATATGATGCAAGAAAGCAAGCTTATACAGCATCAGCCAAAAAAAAAACCCTTCTCATTTCACCCATCCACTCTCTCCAAATATTTGTCTAGTTCTGCTGTGAATTTATTTAACACATCAACATCTACAACAACAGTATGTAAAGCCTAGTAGCATCCAAGATTAATTCTTTGAATGCTTCCCATTTTGAATTTGCTATTGGTAACATCATCAGTTGGTCCCACTGTATAGAATTTAAACACTGTCTCAGACCACAGCAATCAACTTTACGAAAGCAAAAACCCTTCCCTTTAGTGGAAGGGTTAGTTACCTCTTCTTTGAGTCAATCCCACTTCGGCACACTGTGATCCCTGCCACCTAGTGGTTCCTTTATCTGCAGATTCTTAATGCATGAAGAATCACTAATGATAATCAGATCAAGAGTATTACTCCCTCTAGTTGCCTCCCGGACATGCTGATGTAGAAAATCATCCAATAAATCCACAAAAGCCTTGCTAGTGTGTGAGTGACCAACCCACAAATTCCAGTAAAGATCTGGAAAATTAAAATCCCCGATTACAAGGCACTCTGATTTACTGGCCCACTCTATTTCTCTGTACAGTTGTTTATTATACTGATCAGAATAATTAGACCTATAACACACTCCTACTCTCAATTTCGTTTTTAGCATTTAGCATTCAACATTAGCAAAGGCACATGATGCAAGAAAGCAAGCTTATACAGCATCAGCCAAAAAAAAACTCAAACACACACCCTTCTCATTTCACCCATCCACACACTCCAAATATTTGTCTAGTTCTGCCATGAATCTATTTAAGCTATCAACTACAACAACAACAGATGGGAGTTTGTTCCAGATATCAACCACCCGCTGGCTAAAGGCAAACTTCCTCACATCTATCCTACAACCATCTTTCCTCAATTTGAATTTATGCCCTCTCAGGCGATTATTCTGAGTAAGAGAAAGAATCACATCAACATTGAGCATGCTCAAACCATTCAAGGCTTTATACACCACAAACACATAACCTCATAACCTCACAGGTGCCTAGTCTCCAGACACTGTAATTTGCAAAACTTAAGCGTTTCTTCATAAGAGCAACCCTTTGTTCCATTCACTAATCTTTTTGCCATTCTCTGTACTCGTTCCAACAGCTCTACATCCTACTTAAAATTAGGTCTCCAGGCATGTATACAGTACTCAAGGTGTGGCCAGACCATTGCCTTATAAAAGAGGATAATCACCACCTTATCCATGTATATCATTGACAAGACACCATGAGCTACTCTTGAAGACCATCTGCACTGCTCAGAAAACTTCATATATGCCTGCAAAATTACCTCAGGGTCCTTTTCATTCTCTACCACTGTCAGTGTATTACCACACAGTTGATACGTTACTCTGGAGTTATTGCTTCCCATATACAGTACTTTACATTTGTCAATGTTAAACTTCAGTTACCACATCTCAGCCCATCTGCTCAAATTTTCTAGATCCTGTTGCGGCAGCGCACTGTCATTTAGTGTCTTTAACAACCCTGCCGACCTTCGTATCATTGCAAACTTGGACATTAAGCCTGATATACCATCATCAATGTCATTAATAAATACAGAAAACAACAATGGACCCAACACTGAACCCTGGGAAATTCCACTAAAAACATTAGTCCACAAAGAGCAGTATCCATTGAATACCACTCTCTGTCTTCTCCCACAGAACCATCCCTTTATCCATAACAGGAATTTACCTCGAATGCCACACTGCTCCAATTTGTGCAGCAGTCTCCCATGTGCAACATATCAAAAGCCTTTCTAAGATCCAAATATATGTTATCAAAGTTATTCCCTGCAGCCAGTTCCTTTGTGACCACATCATAGTATCCAATCAAATTGGTCAAACAAGACTTCCCCTTAACAAACCCATGCTGTGTACGAGCTATAACTGAAGTCTTGCCTAGATGATCATGCAATGCTTCTTTAACCAGTGTCTCCATTATTTTCCCTGGAACAGAAGTTAAACTAACAAGTCTGTAATTACCTTTGTCTCCTTTGACCCTACTGTGGAGTGGAGGTCAAATTTGCACATCTCCAGTCCATGGGTACCTCCCCTGAGTCCAAAGAAGCTCTCATAATTATGGCTAAGGGTTTGCTTACTTACCTTGCTGCTTCCTTTAATATAACTGGATAGATTCCATCCACTCCAGGAGCCTTTCTTATGTTTATCTTCGACAATTTCTCCTCCACTTTACTATCAGTTATTACAAGATTATCTAGCTTACTGCCAGAGTGTAATACATCTCTGGCATTCCCCTCCCTGAATAACTCCTCAGATGTGAATGTAGAGGCAAAATATTCATTTGGTTTGTTAGTTACCTGAGCAGGATCATCAACAGTTGAACCATCGATATCAAGTGGACCAATCTGATTCAACCCCTTCCTTCTAGAGTTTTCATAAGTAAAGAACTGTTTGATGTTTTTCTTTGCCTCCTTTGCCAACGATTTCTTGTAATGTGCCTTTGCCTGCCTAACCTCCTTTGTGACTTGGTTACAGACCAGCTTCCGTGTCACCTGTTAATTTATATGTAACCGATGTATTTTCCTTCTCTGCCACATGTCTAATTAGTTCATCTAATATCCAGTTAGGCCTAAATCTTGAACAATATTTTCTTTGAATGTGTCCCATTTTGAATTTGCTGTTGGTAACATCATCAGTTGGTTCCACCGTATAGAATTTAAATACGTCTCAGACCACCGTTGTCACCTTTATGAAAGCAAAAATCCTTCCCTTTACCTCTGATGGTAGTTACCTCTTTGAGTAAATCCCACATCAGCGCACAGTTCTCACTGCCACCGAGTGGTTCCTTTAACTGCAGATTCTTATTACATGAAGAATCACTACTGATAATCAGATCAAGAGTATTACTCCCTGTAGTTGCCTCCCGAACATGCTGCTGTAGAAAACAATCGTTTGTTTTTGTTTTTATTTTTATTTGGTTTTTAGGAGCATTAGCAACTAAGGCCATATTGCTCCTGGATATGCGGTGGTCATTCCCTAACCTTTCCGCATTCTCCGTATTTGGTGGTGACGGGCTCGAACTCCGGTCTAATTAAGAAGCGTGTGCTATGCACTGCTGCTCCTTCCCAACTGGCTACGGAGGCACCTAGAAAACAATCATCCAATAAATCCACAAAAGTCTTGCTATAGTGTGTGATCAACCCACAAATTCCAGTCAATATCTGGGAAATTAAAATCCCCCATTATAAGACACTCTGATTTACTGGCCCATTTTATTTCTTTGTACAGTTGTTTATTAATTTGGTTTCCCAGTGCTTGTCACACCAAACTGACTCGACAGTGCACTGTCCACCCATATCCACTGGCTGTACTTCCTTAGATTTTATGTGTTTCGTAACGAATAGCATAACCTCTCCTCCCTTCCTATCCTGTCTATCCTTCCTATTGTACTCCCCAAATTCCGGTTCTGCATTCCTTATATCTGTGTGACACCACGTCTCTGTTATCCCAATAATACCTGCATTTGAAGTTTTGACCAACATCTCAAATTCATCAAATTTATTTACTGAACTCCTAGCATTGGTAGGAGTTTGGTAGCGTCAGCAAATATTCTTGCACCCCTTCTATTTAGGTGGATTCCATTACTGTAGAAGCAGTCTCTCCTGTTAACAAGCACAGACCAGGCTGAGAAAATTTCTACGCCTTAAGCCTTGCACAATCTCCCCATGGCCGAACTGACCAACAAGGCTCTCATCACATACTCCCTATACTTTTAGCTTCAGCTGCCTAGCTTCTCATCATCACGAAAAGTCTTCCATCCGTAAAGGTTGATGTCAGTGTTCAATTCTTTTCCAACATCAGCTGGGTTATCTACAGAATTTCTATATCCACCTAATAATGGTCCATTTTTTGAGTCATACTTTTCTTCTTTCTGTTCATATACATGAAAAACTCCTTCATGTGTAAAACTAGCCTTCAACATCCTAAATCTTTCTATAATACTATTACAGATCAACTTATAGAGTTGTCACCTTCAGTAATTTTCATCAGTAACTTTTTTGCTCAATTTTGTTGGTTCTAATAAACTGGCCAGCTCATCAATCTTGCACCTTATCAATTTCCATGTCTACTCTTTTCTTAATGGTATATATCCATTTTTTATCATCTGTGACTACTGCTTCTTCATCTTCTTCTATTCTTTGTATTTATCTTCCCTCTGCAATGTACCCGGTTGAAATAGGCTGTGTAGAATCTTAATATCACAGTATCCAAACATGAATTAAAACCATGCCTCTGCCATCAATAGCTGTGACCTCTCCATTCTTAGTCCAACTAAGAAAACAGAACTAGTTCTGTGATGCTGTGCAGGTTTTGGTTGATGACTAGGTATAACCAAAGTATAATGTAAGAACTAGTTAGCGTAATACATATCACTGCATTATTTTATTATTGCAGTATTGTAAATTAATTTAACAACTTTATTACTTTTCATTGTTAATCAATTAAACAGTATTTAAATGGAAATAATTCCCCAGACTAGATCAGCAAAGCAACACGTACAAAGTAGCAGGAGTCCTGTGGCTCACAGGAGAACTGAAGGGTGCGATTCTCCAATGCATCAAAACATAAAAAAATATGCAACTGTGCAATGTTTGCAGACCTTCCTGGAACAAGACATGATCTAGCCAAGGAGGATGTCTTTGTGTGTGCTAGGTGTAGAGAGTGTCAAGAAATTAGGAACAAACACAGCATTCTGATGGGTGTTTATGAGAGTTTGAAGAGTAGGGTAGATGACCTCAAAGGAATTAAAATCAGGGACCCATCAAGTACTCAGCTATCCAACTCAATGCCAGAGCTCATTCTTGTGCATCAGGCAACACGGCAGCAACCTTCAGGGCAGAATGTGCTGGTGCCACAGGAGCACGTTATTGCTGGTGACTATTCACTGCAGGGTCAGGATGACAGGAAATACAAAAAGGATAGGTGGAATAGGACCAGGGTATGACTGTGAGAGGCAAACGTTCATGACGTTTTAGAGCAGATATCATATGTTGTTGTTATTTTGGTTTTTAGGAGCATTAGCAACTAAGGCCATATTGCTCCGTGAATATGCGGTGGTCATTCCTGACCTTTCCGCATCCTCCGTATTTGGTGGTGACGGGCTCGAACCCCGGTCTAATCAAGAAGCGTGTGCTACGCACTGCTGCTCCTTCCCACCTGGCTACGGAGGCGCCTCAGATATCATATTTTAAGGGAACAAAGATATTGTTGTACACATTGGCTCCTTCAATTAACATTGACAAATGTAAAGTACTGCATTTGATGAATTTGAAGTGCTGGTTAAGACATCCAATGCAGATATTGCTGGGATGTCAGAGACGTGGTGCCACTCAGATATAAGGGATGCAGAATTGTAATTTTGTAATTGTGCTGTTAGATATGAAGTTTTCTAAGCAGTGTAAAAAGGCTTCCAGAGCAGGTCATGGGGTATTGTCAATGATATTCAGGAATTTTGCAAGCAGGGATAAGGAGGTGATTATCCCCTTGTATAAGGCAATGGTCAGGCCACACCTTGAGTAGTGCATACAGGTCTGGAAGGCTCGTTTTAGGAAGGATGTAGAGTTGTTAGAACGAGTGTAGAGAAGGGCAACAAGACTGATGAAGGGAAGAAAGGGGTGCTCTTATGAAGAAAGGCTTAAGTTCTGCAAATTGCATCTTCTTGAGACTAGGCACTTGCGAGGCAATCTAATTGAGGTGTTTAAGGCCTTGAATGGATTGAGCAAGCTCAATGCTGATAGGATTCTTCCTCTTGCGCAGATTACAAACCTGAGGGTGCATAGATTCAAACTGAAGAAAGACAGTTATAGATGTTTGGAAGTTTGCCTTTAGCCAGTGGGTTGTTGATTGCTGGAACAAACTTCCATCTGTCTTTGTGGAAATTTGATAGCTTAAATAAATTCAAGGCAGAACTAGGCAAACATCTGGAATGAATGGATCAGAGAAATGGGAATGGTTTTTTTTTTTTTTTTTTTTTTTTTTTGGCTAATGTTGTATAAGCTTGCTTTCTTGCATCATGTGCCTCTACTAATGCTAATATGGGTAGCAGTAACCACAGAGCAACGTACCAAGTGGGTGGTACTACACTCAGTGTTGTGGGGAATGAAAAGAACCTGTGGGTAATTGTGCAGTCAGATATGAAGTTTTCTTAGCACTGCACACAGGCTGCAAGAGTAGTTCATGGTGTCTTTTCAATGATGTACAGGAATTTTGCTAGTAGGGATAAGGAGGTGATTGTCCCTTTGTATAAGGCAATGGCCAGGTTACACCTAGAAGGGCAACAAGATTCGTGAGTGGAACAAAGGGTTGCTGTTACCAAGAAAGGCTTAAATTCCGCAAATTTTAGCTTCTGGAGGCTAGGCACCTGCAAGGTAATCTAACTGATGTGTAAAAGGCCTTGAATGCATTGTGCAAGCTCAATGCTAATGGGATTCTTCCTCTTGCTCAGATTACTCACCTGAGAAGACAAATTCAAATTGAGAAAACACAATTGAAGAATAGATGTGTGGAAGATGTTGTTAATCATTGGAATAAACTTCCATCTGTTATAGTGAATGTCAGCAACTCAAATAAGTTCAAGGCAGAACTAGACAAATATTTGGAGTAAATGGATGGGTGAAATGGGAAGGGTGTTTTTTTTTTTTAGTTGATGCTATATAATTTTGCTTCCTTGCATCATTTGCCTCTACTAATGCAAATGCTTAAATAGAGAATTTCTTGAAATCAAGTAAAGAGGGAAATTCCTCTATCTCAGAAATTTTTAAATTTTATGACATCATCATAAGCCATTTTCAATCTACTGCAGAATGAAGGCCTCTCCAACAACTTTCCATTCCTTGTGTTTTGTGCAATGGCCATCCATTTACTACCCACAAACTCATGAATTTCAAATTTCATCTGTCCATCTCCTTCATCATCTTCCAGGTTTTCTTCTAGCTCCTCTTGGGTACTATACTGTTATTTTCCTAGTCCATCTGTCATCATGTCTTCGAGCTATGTGTCCTGCCCAAGACCATTTTAGTTCTTTAGTTTTGATAACAATATCCTTTACCTGAGTTTGCTGCCTAATCCATGTGTTTCTCTTCTTATCTAACAGTCTGATTCACAATATAATTCGTTCCATTCTTCGCTGTGTAGTTCTCAGCTTCTCTTCCATTTGTTTGGTGAGTGCCCAAGTTTCACTTCCATAAGTCATGGTGGGGAGTATACACTGGTTCATAATTTACATTTCAGACAAACTGGGATATTGCTCCTCAGTATGTGACTATATTTCCTGAATGCTATCCATCCAAAATTTATTCTTCTCTTGACTTCTAGCCATTTATCATTATTACAGCTAATAACTTGTCCCAGATAAGTACATGACTCCACCTTTTCAATTACTGCTCCTTCAATCATTATGTCTCTTTCATGGCATACTTGTTCATCTTTACTTTTGTTTTAGCCCTATTCATCTTTAATCCAAAATCCTTAATAACCGTGCATAACTGATTAAGATTTTCCTCTAATTCTTTGCGATCGTGGCTTATGACCACAATGTCGTCTGCAAATCATAAATGGTTTAGGTACTCTCCATTCACATTGACTCCTTTCTGCGACCAGTCTAATCTTCTGAAAGCTTCCTCAAGGGCAGCAGTTTTATGACACTGAGCAGCAAATCTGCTTATGTTTCGTGACCAATAAACAGTGGATCTTGAAACAGAAGCAAATTCACTCAACATTACAAAGGAGGTTAGGAAGCAAAGGCAGATTACAAGAAATCTTTGGCAAAGTATGCAAAGAAAAACAGCAAAGGCTTCTTTTCTTTCGTAAATTCTAGAAGGAAGAGAATGAATCAGATTGTTCTGCTTGACATCGATAGTTCTACTGTTGATAAACCTGCTCAGGTAGCTGACAAACTGAATGAGTATTTTGCATCTGCATTCACACACATGAGGAATTCTGTATAGAAGTGGAGGACAAAAGCTTATCAAACTATCAGGGGGCAAAATGATTTTCTAATATCTGAAATCAAAGTGGAGGAGAAATTGTTGAAGTTAAACATAAGAAAGGCATCAGAGGGATGGAATCTATCCAGTTTTATTAAAGGGGGAAGCAAAGAAAGTAAGAAAACCCTTAGTCATAATTATGAGAGCATCCTTGGTACAGTGATAAAATGTGTACAGAAAGATGTACACATTTTTAGTAAATAATACAGGGATTACCTTGATCTCTTTGTAAGAAGGCTTCTTATCCAACTCTCCTAGTCCACACATAAATTATTTAAAATACAATGAATTTAAAAAACTACCTTTTAATGTGTTCCATAACGATAGCTACGACACCGACTTAACAACCCAGAATCACCAGCGAGGCCCCAACCCAACTCCAAAACCATCAACTGTGACGCAACCACCAGTATAGGAAAACATTATGTCAAATTTATTCATAGTAGAAAGAACAACTAAATAAGAAATACGTGAAGACAAATTTCTTCCTCCTTAAGTTAGATGGAAACTTTTCGATACTTCGTATTCACAGGACAGAATGAAACTAAAAAATGCGTCGCTGCATAAGAGTTTAAAAGAAATTTAGTCCTCATCATGCATGCATTTATAGGACCAATCATCCGATATTAAAAAGGGACTCGAATATTAATTGAGTTTTTACGGAGTTTCATTTCAAGCCTTTCAGCAATAAGTAACTTATAATTATCAAATAGATATTTATTTACAGTATACCCAGTATAAAATAAAATAAAATAAAATATTTCAGTAGCTTTCGGAACTCGTGTCCCTTTATCAACTGACAAATTTGAATACATCACAAGCAAAGTGTGGCACGTTACTCATTCGTCATTGTTGTAGCATGGACGTGTGCTGCCTTGCGCCAGGTAGGCGCAAGGCAGCACACGTCAGCATACGTCAGTTACAACATCATTTGATGTTGTAACTTCTCAGGATCTCGAAGATCCTGAGAAGTTACAACATCAAATGTGTACAATTACCAGGTAGGAACCTACGTTCACTTGTCTCCAGTGTGAAGACCCCTGTCACACCTGTCTTACGCAGCAATGTAGTGTACCGTATCACCTGTAGGGCCTGTAACAGTTGCTACGTAGGTGAGACATCGAGACGTCTCTAGGATCGCCTCACGGAACACGACAGAGCAATCCGGCTTGCCGAAACTGACCAGTCCGCGCTTGCAGAACATTTTTGGGCTACCAACCACGATCTTGACCCCAAGCGCGACTTTGAGATAGTGGACCACGCGCGACACTTTCGCCACCGCCTATGGCTAGAGTCACTAAACATAATGAACAACCCTAAGGCATTAAATCGCCAGAAAGGCATGCGTATACATCAAATCCTGGAGACAACCGTTTTATTGATGGATGATCACTGGCGCAAGGCAGCACACGTCCGTGCTACAACAATGACGAATGAGTAACGTGCCACACTTTGCTTGTGATGTATTCAAATTTGTCAGTTGATAAAGGGACACGAGTTCCGAAAGCTACTGAAATATTTTATTTTATTTTATTTTATACTGGGTATACTGTAAATAAATATCTATTTGTTAAACTATGGACCCCAGTACTCCAGGCCCATTTGTCACTAACTTATAATTATATTAAATATTAATTATTTTGGCTTCCTTAAAAAGAAAGGAATGTACCTCATTCACAGCATGGAATGCCTACTCTGAAGCATTTGCTCTTGATGCACGTACAGAAGCCTCATGTTGTTTAACACGAAAATCCAAACCCGCAAGTAGATTGAACATAAACCGGGTTGCAGTCTTTACACGAAATGCTCTAGACGAGATCATGCATTTGTTGAAAGGAAGAATTTGTGGAACCCTTCTTTAATAATGTATGTAATTTATTGGTCGGTCTAGCTATTACTTTCATATCTGTACCCTTACATAAATCATTTAATTTGTTCTACCAGCTTTCTCCATATGGGACTATAATAAAATTCTTTTTATCAATATTTGTTTTCGGATTGTTATTAGTTATCTTTTCCTGGGGAATCAGTTTAATTTTATTAATAAAGTTAATTGGATAACCTCTATTTAGGAATCTCTTGTTGGTTCCTCAATTTCCAACTTTAACCCCTTTGTGTGGTGGAATTACATACATTATTAATCTTACGCAGCAATGTAGTGTACCGTATCACCTGTAGGGCCTGTAACAGTTGCTACGTAGGTGAGACATCGAGACGTCTCTAGGATCGCCTCACGGAACACGACAGAGCAATCCGGCTTGCCGAAACTGACCAGTCCGCGCTTGCAGAACATTTTTGGGCTACCAACCACGATCTTGACCCCAAGCGCGACTTTGAGATAGTGGACCACGCGCGACACTTTCGCCACCGCCTATGGCTAGAGTCACTAAACATAATGAACAACCCTAAGGCATTAAATCGCCAGAAAGGCATGCGTATACATCAAATCCTGGAGACAACCGTTTTATTGATGGATGATCACTGGCGCAAGGCAGCACACGTCCGTGCTACAACAATGACGAATGAGTAACGTGCCACACTTTGCTTGTGATGTATTCAAATTTGTCAGTTGATAAAGGGACACGAGTTCCGAAAGCTACTGAAATATTTTATTTTATTTTATTTTATACTGGGTATACTGTAAATAAATATCTATTTGTTAAACTATGGACCCCAGTACTCCAGGCCCATTTGTCACTAACTTATAATTATATTAAATATTAATTATTTTGGCTTCCTTAAAAAGAAAGGAATGTACCTCATTCACAGCATGGAATGCCTACTCTGAAGCATTTGCTCTTGATGCACGTACAGAAGCCTCATGTTGTTTAACACGAAAATCCAAACCCGCAAGTAGATTGAACATAAACCGGGTTGCAGTCTTTACACGAAATGCTCTAGACGAGATCATGCATTTGTTGAAAGGAAGAATTTGTGGAACCCTTCTTTAATAATGTATGTAATTTATTGGTCGGTCTAGCTATTACTTTCATATCTGTACCCTTACATAAATCATTTAATTTGTTCTACCAGCTTTCTCCATATGGGACTATAATAAAATTCTTTTTATCAATATTTGTTTTCGGATTGTTATTAGTTATCTTTTCCTGGGGAATCAGTTTAATTTTATTAATAAAGTTAATTGGATAACCTCTATTTAGGAATCTCTTGTTGGTTCCTCAATTTCCAACTTTAACCCCTTTGTGTGGTGGAATTACATACATTATTAAAGAAGGATTCCTCAGATTCTTCCTTTCAACAAACGCATGATCTCATCTATAACATTTCACGTAAAGACTGTGACTCAGTTTATTGTTGGAGCTACTTGGGGGGGGGGGGATTTTCACGTTAAATAACATGATGCTTCTGTATGCGCATATGCTTCAGAGTTGGCATTCCATGCTGTGAATGAGGCACATTCCTTTCTTTTTAATGAAGCCAAAATAATTATAAGTAAATTACTTATTGTTGAAACGCTTGAAATGAAACTCCGTAAAAACTCAATTAATATTCAAGACCTTTTTTAATATTGGATGATTGGTCCTATAAACGCATGCATGATGAGGACTAAATTTCTTTTAAACACTCATGCAGCGACGCATTTTTTAGTTTCATTCCATCCTGTGAATACAAAGTATTGAAAAGTTTCTGTCTAACTTAAGGAAGAAGAAATTTGTCTTCGCATATTTCTTATTTAGTTGTTCTTTCTACTATGAGTAAATTTGACATAATGTTTTTCTATACTGGTGGTTGCGTCATGGTTGATGGTTTTGGAGTTGGGTTGGGCCTCGACGGTGATACTGGGTTGTTAAGTCGGTGTCGAGCTATCGTTATGGAACACATTAAAATGTAGTTTATTAAATTCATTGTATTTTAATTAATTTACGTGATGGACTAAGAGAGTTGGATAAGAAGCCTTCCTAGAAAGAAATCAAGGTAATCCCTGTATTATTTACTAAAAATAACAAAAAACATAGAAGATATTGAGCAGATAATAGCTCTTATTATACTAAAGAATATTTATGTACATATATGTAGCTTTGAATAGTGATTCCATAGAATTTCTCATATTGTGCACAATAAGAGGACATAAATTTAAATTGAGAAATCGCAGAATGGGTGCATGAAAATTTAATTTCAGGCAGAGAGCAACTGATTGTTAGAATAATTTTTACTTTGATGTTGATTTATAATTTAATTATAAATTTAAGGAAGGATGAGGCAAATTATTGGAGATGGACATATTAGGCATGTAGTCCTCTCCCCCCCCCCCCTCAGCTGTGTTGTACAAAGGATGATCATTAATTTTAGAGACTGAACTTTGCATCTTGAAATTTCAAGGAAGTAGCAAGTTGCTATTTACCTCAATGCGTTCAGTGAAAAACTTAAATTTAGTAGCATGAGAATCATCTGTTTATCTTCAGTCTGAATTAGCAGGTGTTAAATGGAAACTGCTTTAGCTGTTTCACATTTTAAAATAAATAATTTTACTGAGCAGCAAATCAGTATTAACCTTTGTTTAAAATTATCAAAGAGTGTAACAGAAAACTATGAATGTTAAAATCAGCTTTGAGTCAGAATTTTATATATTTAAAGAGGGCCACTTGTTTGTCAATGATGATCCTTTCTCTGGCCACCATTCTACTTCAAATACCAGTGATTCAATTGCTTGTATTCTTGATCTGATCATGAGATTGACACACATTCAGAGTTTCCTATTGAATTCTTTTTTGTGCATCAGTCAGTCTCTATTTATGTAAATAATTAACTATAGATTTAAAGAAGTATACATTTTACCAGATGTATCCACACTAAGCATTTTTTGTCTCTCTTTGCTCACAGATCTTCTAAGGTGATGTCAAACTGATCAATGCTTATGCAAGCATTGTATGGTCTGCTACGTAGTCTTAAGTTTGAAGAGTAATTCATCTTAATTTATGAAGTTTACTGAATAAGTGACATCACCAAAAGAGAGAAATCTCACTTTTTTTTTTTTTTTTCTGCAAGGATCTTAAAGACAAATGTGATCAATGGCAGAAGGGTGGGAGAATTGGATTGTTTCCTTTTAATATTTCTGGATTTAAAAACATATTTTATTTTGTGCATCTTCTAAAATTTATAAAAAATGCTCATATAATTACATATTGGGGAATTGCGCCAGAATTCCCGATTGTAAAATGCTGGATTTCATAGTTTCCTATATATATATATGTGACAATTTAAAACACTGTTATTTATAACTACATACAAATAAATAAAAAAATTTGCATTAACTTGATAAGCATGATGAGTTATCAGCATGTCATCATAGAAATCATTATTATTATTAGCCATATGGTGCAAGGAAGCCGGAGGCTTATGCTGCACCAGCCAAAAAAAAAAAAAAAAAAAAATCCTTATTACCCTGAGAGAGAGAGAGAGAGAGAGAGAGAGAGAGAGAAGAGAGAGAGAGAGAGAGAGAGAGAGAGAGAGAGAGAGAAGTAGAAAGGGAAGAATGATGATATCCAGCTCAGGACCCTGAGTGTGCCAAGCCCATACTCATCAGATGTGAACCCCATCATTTAAAGCAAACAGTTGCAATTTAAAAATTAATGGCAACTTTTTTTTTAAACTAGTCTCCCAATTTCATACATATTTCAGAATAAGCATAATTAGTAGTAAATTTGTCTATCTGTTTTTCTAGCCAACATCCTTCTGTGTAACAATATATGACTAGCACTGTATATGTTGTTTATCACTTTATCTGACATTTTCACTGAACTATTAATTGTAAGCAATTTTAACTGTTTACAATTAAAAACTGGTGAATTAAAACTGCACATATTATTTCACGTGCTAGTTAATTTGAAAGCCTGCTTTTCTCCCTCTCAGGGAATTTAATAAAGAATGCTATTAAAACAAGAAGTAAAATGTTAAAAACAAACCTCATATTAGCAGGAGTCAGTCTATTTAGGAGATCAGTAATTAAATCTGGCCTATAATCATGCATAAGGAATGGCCCACAAAGAATCTCTTCTGTTGGAAAATCCTGAAAGCATAATTTTAATTAAATCAAAAACATATTAAAAATGCTTACTGTGCAATCAGAGTCCACTGAACACAAACCAATATTGCACATGCCAAAATACATTTATTTAAGAAGTATTATAAGATAATTAATTATAATTTATACTTAAGATATAATTAAAGCCTATAATTTATCAAGTTTGGTCAAAATTTGACCAAACTAGATAAATAATTGGTTGGACCCTTTTCACTACAGCAAGAAAAAAGCAATCAAAATACTTAGTGGCCCAAGTAATCAAGCTACACGTAGTTTTTAGGAAAACAGGGCACGCGCACGTGTACACACACACACAGTACAAAATAAACTGACTCCTAACTTTAAGGGATCTTGATTTAATGTAATTAAATAACAGACAGTGTTGAAGACAGTTCCACAGAACCACACTTTTCATGCAAGGGTATTCAAGAGCTCTAAATAAAGCTTATTCAGAGTCTGAAGGGATAAAAATTTTCTTATTTTGTAGTACAGCACTTTTTCATTGAATTCCACCAACTCTGGTGACTATATATATATATAAATACCATATGCTTCTCGAACATCCATGAAGTTGTACCATTAACATTAGAAATTAAAAATGCAAAGCAGAATTAGCAGAAGAACTAAGTCGATAAAATGTGAGATTAGCAGATATTACAGAAATCGAGAGGATGAATATAGAAGAGCCACAACTAAACAATAATTATAAATTAATTTATTCTTGAAATAAGATAACGTGTAGCAACTGCTTCCAGAAATAAGTTGGAAGAAGGTTTGACTGGCTAGAAAGAATTATCCAGCACAGTTTTGTGGGCAAAATTTAAGATGGAAGCCTTGGGTATTAAATTTGTCAGTGTATATAGTCCAGTTGAAGGTTCAAAAAAAAAAAAAAAAAAATAGAAGAATTCTTTAATATGTTATAAACAGCACTAGACACTAATAACAGAGAAAGAATAGTAATGAACGAAACAGTATTTAAATATTAGGGTAAGAAATAATGGTAAAAAGGTAAAAATTTTGTGCAAGCCATGTACCCTTAATTACACTATTATTATTCTTATTATTACATTATTAATCCCTGATTAGGGGGTCCATCTCATAACCGGTATTGCTACCAAGTACACAGAGAGGTTGTTGTTATGTCTGGTGTTACTGTTGGTCGAGGAACTCTCTGACTATCCTACAGATGTTAAGGATTGCGACTTTCTGTAGTTCCTTGTAGGTGTTTGCTGGGAGACCTATTGCTCTAGGCTGTTATGTAGGATCTTTGGCACCATACTTGTGGTTGACACGATGATCGGGATGGTCGTTACTTGTTCCATATGACACATATCTTTGATCTTTGGTTGTTGTTGTTATTTGGATTTTAGGAGCATTAGCAACTAAGGCCATATTGCTCCGGGATATGCGGTGGTCATTCCCTGACCTTCCCGCATCCCCCGTATTTGGTGGTGACGGGCTCGAACCCCGGTCTAATCAAGAAGCGTGTGCTGCGCACTGCTGCTCCTTCCCACCTGGCTACGGAGGCGCCCTTTGATCTTTGGAAGGGGATGAATCTGATTGGTCCACTTGACATCAATGGTTCGACTGTTGATGATCCTCCTTAGATAGCAAACAAACTGAATGAGTATTTTGCATCTACATTCACACGTGAGGAATTATTAAGGTTTGAAAATGGCAGAAGGTTATCAAATTATAGCAAGATACTTAATGATTTTGTAATAACTGAGAGCAAAGTGGAAGAGAAATTGTTGAAGTTAAATGTAAGAAAAGCACCTGGGGTGGATGGGATCTATCCAATTATATTAAAGGAGGCGGCAAAGCAACTAAGCAAACCCTTAGCCATAATTATGAGAGCATCCTTGGACTCAGGGGAGGTTCCCACAGACTGGAGATGTGCAAATGTATCCCCAATTAACAAAGGGAGATCAAAGGGTGACACGAGTAATTACAGACCAGTTAGTTTAACTTCTGTTCCTGGTAAAATAATGGAGTCACTGGTTAAAGATGCATTGCAGGATCATCTAGACAAGACTGCAGCAATAATTCAGACACAGCATGGGTTTGTTAAGGGAAAGTCTTGTCTGACAAATTTGATAGGATATTATGATGTGGTTACAAAGGAACTGGATGCAAAAAATAATTTTGATATCATATATTTGGATTTCAGAAAAGCTTTTGACACTGTTGCGAATGGAAGACTATTGTACAAATTGGAGCAGAATGGTATTAAGCGTAAGTTGCTACAATGGATAAAAGGATGGTTAAGTGAGAGAAGACAGAGGGTGGTAATCAATGGGTGCTGCTCTTCTTGGACTAATGTTATTAGTGGTGTCCCACATGGTTCGGTGTTAGGTCCACTGTTGTTTTGTATATTTATCAATGATATTGATGAAGGTATATCAGGCTTAATGTCGAAGTTTCCAGATGATACAAAGGTTGGCAGAGTTGTTAATGACAGTAATGGCAGCGTGCTACTGCAACAGGATCTAGATAATTTGGGCAGATGGGCTAAGAAGTGGCAACTGAAGTTTAACCTTGACAAATGCAAAGTACTGAATATGGGTAGAAATAACCCCAGAGAAACGTACCAACTGTGTGGTACTACACTTAAGGTGGTAGAAAATGGAAAAGACCTGGGAGTAATTGTGCAGTCAGATATGAAGTTTTCTGAGCAATGCAGACAGGCTGCCAGGGCAGGTCATGGGGTTTTGTCAATGATATATAGGAATTTTGCTAGCAAGGATAAGGGGTGATTGTCCCTCTGTATAAGGCAATGGTCAGGCCACGCCTTGAGTACTGCGTACAGGTCTGAAGGCCTCATTTTAGGAAGGATGTAGATTTACTTGAGCGTGTACAGAGAAGGGCAACAAGATTGGTGAGGGGAATGAAGGGATCCTCTTACCAAGAGAGGCTTAAGTTCTGCAAATTGCAGTGGCTGGAGACTAGGCACCTGCGCGGTGATCTGATTGAGGTATATAAGGCCTTGAATGGGTTGAGCACGCTGAATTCTGATGGGATCCTTCCACTTGTTCAGATTACGAACCTAAGGGGTATAAATTCAAATTAAGAAAAGACAGATGTAGAATAGATGTGCGGAAATTTGCCTTTAGCCAGCGGGTGGTTAATTGCTGGAACAAACTTCCATCTGTCGTTGTGGAAGTTGATAGGTTGAATAAATTTAAGGAGGAACTGGACAGGCATTTGGAGAGAATGGTGTGATTTTTTTTTTTTTTTTTTTTTTTGTTGGCTGATGCTGCATAAGCTCATACATTTGCTTTCTTGCATCACATGCCACTACTACTACTATCTCCTATCTTAGGTTCGTGTACTTCCTGATTTTTTCCCCATGGGTTTTCTGCAGGTTGCCAGTGTTGGGTACCGCTATGTCAATCAGATAGGTAGTCTTTTCCTTCTTGTCCACAAGGGTTATGTCCAGTCTGTTGTTCAGGATTGTCCTATCCGTTATTATGGTGCGGTCCCAGTACAGCTTGTGGGTTGGGGTCTCTAGTACTGCCTGTGGTTCGTACTTGTAGTATGGTACACTTTCTTTGGTCAACTGGTAACTTATTATTATTATTATTAGCTATATGGTGCAAGGAAGCCCGAGGCTTATGCTGCACAAGAGTGTAAAAAAAAATTCCCACGTTACCCTGAGAGAGAGAGAGAGAGAGAGAGTGTCAGAAATAAAAAAAAAAGACAAAATAGAAGAATTCTTTAATATGTTATAAACAGCACTAGACACTAATAACAGAGAAAGAATAGTAATGAATGAAACAGTATTTAAATATTAGGGTAAGAAATAATGATCAAATAAGAATGGTATCACCAAGGAAGCAAGAAAGAGAAGAATGATGATATCCAGCTCAGGATATCACCTGGGTTTGCCAAGCCCATACTCACCAAATGTGAGCCCCTGGGGTAATAGTATAAAGTAAAAAGACATACCGTACTTCAGTATAAAGATAGCAAAAAGCTTGTGGAGAAGAGTAGCAAGAAAAGGATAGCTGCTAGAAAAGGATCGTAAATGACTAGTTGAACACACAAAGTTACATAACAGATTTAATGATGGGGTGATCATCATCATCTTGTATTGAGCAAATTAAAAAATGGCAATTAGTGGCAAATGCAAAACTATAAAAAAGATGTTGATACATAAAAATGGAGAAGTTCGCAGATTTGTCAACAATTATTAACTAAAGAAACTTTTTGGATAAAAATTTAAATAATATTCTTGATGTTAACATGATTTTAGATGAAGAAGAGCAAAAATTCAAGTGAACTTTAGTGCAGACTGCAAAAGAAGTGAGGGGGAAAGGGTGTGTAAAGAAAAGAAATTAAGAACACCATGGTGGGGCTGTAATATTAGAGGAGTGGCTAGAGAAAAGAAAAAAACTAAGAAATATGGTAAGTAAAACTAGCATATTCTTCCTGAAATATAAAGTGAAGTGTAAGAATTCTAAGTATGTGCAAAGAAGGTTAAAAGAAACATCTTGTGTAAATGCTGGGTTTGGTTTTGGTTTGGTTTAATTTGAGTTTTATCAGTGCATCAGCAACAGTGGCTATAACACACCAAAATCAGGTTATATAGATTTTGGTGTGAAATAGAAAATAGTGTGTAAAAAAAAATAGAAACCATTATGGCATTTAGATAAAGATCTCTAAACAGAAGCAATCCATAATGAAGGTAATCAAAATTGATTAGGGCAAAGTTAAAACAGAAGAGAAGGATAAATTAGAGGTATGGCATAAACACTTTGATGGACTGATAAACAAAGGAACTGAAGAAATCATTGAAATGTGTTAGGGTAACAAGAACTCTCTTTAAAAGTTACAGCTGTCAGTTACAGGCTTCGCAAAAACGATACGTGTTTGCCTTTTATTTACATGATTGTTATTTTATATTGTACTTAATACGTAGTCATATAGTTATAGTTACGCTGGTTATTTTTTATTTTAATTTAGATAAAGAGTTTTTGTGGATTTTACTTACGATAGGTAAAACAGTTATTCTGTTCGAATTTTGTAGCCATTGTTTTTGTATATAGTGGTAGGGAATTCAAATTTTTTAATTGAGGTAGCTAGGTAGCTCTAACGCATAATTATATAGTAATACGCTTCACTGTTTCTATTTAATAGTTTCTATTCAAATACTATTGACATTTAATTTATTGATTTTATTAATTTAAACTACCATGCCCCAAACTAGAGCAGCAAAGCAACGGGCACAAAGTGGCAGGAGTGCTGTGACTCGGGGGAGAACTGAGGGGGGGGCGATTCTCCAACGCATCACAGCCTAAAAAAATGTGCAACTTGTGAAATGTTTGCCGAACTCTCTGGAACGGAACATGATATTGCTATGGGGAATGTCTTTGTGTGTGCGCGATGTAAGGAGTGTAAGGAAATCAGGCGACAACTCAGCGTTGTTATGGGCCTATATGAGAGTTTGAAGGACAGGGTGGATGCTCTCGAAAGATCTAAATTGAGGGGCCCATCAGGCTCTCAGCTGCCCACATCAACGCCAGAGCTTGCACTTGGTCATCACGCAACACAGCGGCAACCCCTAAGGAAGAATGCGCTGGTCCCACAGGAACCAGTAGTTGTTGGTGACTCTATTGTCAGGGAAACGGGGAACATGCTTTGTAAAAAGGATAGGTGGAACAGGACCAGGGTATGTCTGCCAGGGGCAAAGGTTGATGACGTTGTAGAGCGGATATCATCTTTCAAGGGCACAAAAGGTGATATAGTTGTACACGTTGGCACTAATGATATTAAGAGTAGGAGACCGGCAGAATTACTCAACAAGTACAGGTTACTGTTGAAAAAAAAGCCGTGAAATAGGGTTGAATTTGAAAGTGTCTGCAATTCTGCCCAGACACGATAGGAGGGAGTACATGATGAGAGCCTTGTCGATCAATTCGGCCCTGGAAAGATTGTGCAAGGCTCAAGGGGTAGAATTTTTTTCAGCCTGGACTGTACTTGTTAACAGGAGAGATTGCTTCTACAGGGATGGGATACACTTAAATAGAAGGGTGCAAGAATATTTGCTGATGCTATCGAGGCAGTGTTAGGTGGGTCGGAAAACTGCTAGTTTGGGGGGATACAAAGACTAATAGTTTCACAGCAACCGCAGGCAGAGGTGAAGGTGATTCTTGCACAACTTCTATTAGAATAAGAAGCGACCTGGAGCGAGGGGTGTTGGGGGTTTCAGGGACGGATGGCAGTCATCATGGAATAGTTGGGTATATGGGATGTGTTAGGGTAACAAGGAATAGGCATAGGAGCATGTATGCTTGCATGTATACCAATGCTAGAAGTATAGTAAATAAATTTGATGAATTTGAAGTGTTGGTCAAGACATCAAAGGCGGATATTGTTGGGATAGCAGAGACGTGGTGTCACAAAGATATAAGGAATGCAGAACTGGAATTTGGGGAGTACAATGTGTACAGAAAGGATAGACAGGACAGAAAGGGAGGGGGTGTTATGCTGTTAATTAAGAAAAACATAAAATCAAAGGAAGTGCACCCAGTTAATATAGATGAACAGTGCTCTGTTGAATCAGTTTGGTGTGAGATAAGCACTGCGAAAGGAAAAATAAGAGTAGGAGTGTGTTATAGGCCTAATGACTTGAATGAGTACAATGAACAATTGTACAGAGAAATAGAGTGGGCCAGTAAATCAGAATGCCTTATAATGGGGGATTTTAACTTCCCAGATATTGACTGGAACTTGTGGGTTGGTCACTCACACACTAGTCAGACTTTTGTGGATTTATTGGATGATTGTTTTCTGCAGCAGCATGTTCGAGAGGCAACCAGGGAAAGTAACACTCTTGATCTGGTTATCAGCAGTGATCATTCGTGTATTAAGAATTTGCAGATAAAGGAACCACTAGGTGGCAGTGATCACAGTGTGCTGAAGTGGGATTTACTCAAAGAGGTAACTACCGTCAGGGGTAAAGGAAAGGGTTTTTGCTTCCGTAAAGGGGAGTACAGTGGTCTCAGACAGTTTTTAAATTCTGTACAGTGGGATCAACTGACGATGTTACAAACAGTAAATTCTAAGTGGGAAGCATTCAAGGAATTAATCGTGGAAGCTACTAGACTTTTCATACTGATTAAAAAATATTGTTCAAGGTTTAGGCCTAAATGGTTATCAAATGAACTAATGAGACTCGTGACAGAGAAGAAAAATGCATGGGATGCATATAAATTATCAGGCGACGCAGAAGCCTGTGGCAGATATAAGCTAGTTTGTAATCAGGTCACAAAGGAGGTTCGGCAGGAGAAGGCGGATTACGAGAAATCTTTGGCAAAAGATGCTAAGAAAAACAGCAGGGATTTCTTTACTTATATAAACTCTAAAAGGAAGGGGATGAATATGATTGGTCCACTTGACATCAATGGTTCGACTGTTGATGATCCTGCTCAGATAGCAAACAAACTGAATGAGTATTTTGCATCTACATTCACACGTGAGGAATTATTACAGTTTGAAAATGGAAGAAGGTTATCAAATTGTAGCAGTGTGCTTAATGATTTTGTAATAACTGAGAGCAAAGTGGAGGAGAAATTGTTGAAGTTAAACATAAGAAAGGCACCTGGGGTGGATGGGATCTATCCAGTTATTTTAAAGGAGGCGGCAAAGCAACTAAGCAAACCCTTAGCCATAATTATGAGAGCATCCTTGGACTCAGGGGAGGTTCCCACAGACTGGAGGTGTGCAAAGGTATCATCAATTCACAAAGGTGGATCGAAGGGTGACACGAGTAATTACAGACCAGTTAGTTTAACTTCTGTTCCTGGTAAAATAATGGAGTCACTGGTTAAAGATGCATTGCAGGATCATCTAGACAAGACTGCAGCAATAATTCAGACACAGCATGGGTTTGTTAAGGGAAAGTCTTGTCTGACAAATTTGATTGGTTATTATGATGTGGTCACAAAGGAACTGGATGCAAAAAATAATTTTGATATCATATACTTGGATTTCAGGAAAGCTTTTGACACTGTTGCGCATGGAAGACTACTGTACAAATTGGAGCAGAATGGTATTAAGGGTAAGTTGCTACAATGGATAAAAGGATGGTTAAGTGGGAGAAGACAGAGGGTGGTAATCAATGGGTGCTGCTCTTCGTGGACTAATGTTATTAGTGGAGTCCCACAGGGTTCGGTGTTGGGTCCACTGTTGTTTTGTGTATTTATCAATGATATTGATGAAGGTATATCAGGCTTAATGTCGAAGTTTGCAGATGACACAAAGGTTGGAAGGGTTGTTAATGACAGTCATGGCAGTGTGCTACTGCAACAGGATCTAGATAATTTGGGCAGATGGGCTAAGAAGTGGCACCTGAAGTTTAACCTTTACAAATGCAAAGTACTGCATATGGGTAGAAGTAACCCCAGAGAAACGTACCAACTGTGTGGTACTACACTTAAGGTGGTAGAAAATGAAAAAGACCTGGGAGTAATTGTGCAGTCAGATATGAAGTTTTCTGAGCAAAGCAGACAGGCTGCTAGGGCGGTTATGGAGTTTTGTCAATGATATATAGGAATTTTGCTAGCAGGGAAAAGGAGGTGATTGTCCCTCTGTATAAGGCAATGGTCAGGCCACGCCTTGAGTACTGCATACAGGTCTGGAGGCCTCATTTTAGGAAGGATGTAGATTTTCTTGAGCGTGTACAGAGAAGAGCTACACGATTGGCGAGGGGAATGAAGGGATCCTCTTACCAAGAGAGGCTTAAGTTCTGCAAATTGCAGTGGCTGGAGACTAGGCACCTGCGCGGTGATCTGATTGAGGTCTATAAGGCCTTGAATGGGTTGAGCATGCTGAATTCTGATGGGATCCTTCCACTTGTTCAGATTACGAACCTACGGGGACATAAGTTCAAATTAAGAAAGGACAGATGTAGAATAGATGTGCGTAAATTTGCCTTTAGCCAGCGGGTGGTTAATTGCTGGAACAAACTTCCATCTGTCGTTGTGGAAGTTGATAGGTTAAATAAATTTAAGGTGTGATTTTTTTTTGGCTGATGCTGCATAAGCTCCTACACTTGCTTTCTTGCATCACGTGCCACTACTACTACAGTGGCTATAACACCAAAATCAGGTTATATAGATTTTGGTGTGAAATAGAAAATAGTGTGTAAAAAAAAATAGAAACCATTATGGCATTTAGATAAAGATCTCTAAACAGAAGCAATCCATAATGAAGGTAATCAAAATTGATTAGGGCAAAGTTAAAACAGAAGAGAAGGATAAATTAGAGGTATGGCAAAAACACTTTGATGGACTGATAAACAAAGGAACTGAAGAAATCATTGAATAGTAGCAGAGAAGAGTGAAATGAAGGAAATTGTAAATACTACCTCAACTCTACATTTGAAATAAAAAAAAAAAAAAACTACGGAAAGATGTTAATGAAAGGGGTTCTTGCTCCAATATATGAAAATGAAAATAAATCTGAATTAAGTTATCAGAGGTGCGCCAAATACACATTTTGGTCAAATGGCCAAGTGTTAATCAATATTCGGATGAAGCCAAAGGCGAATATCACCATAACCGAATGATAGTGATAGTAAAATCAAAAGAATAAATTTGAAATTTTATTTTAAAAAATTTAATTATTATTACAATTTTATTATTAAAACTTTTAGTAGACAAATTTTAAAAGTTTGACATTATTGTGCAGCAACAATAATTCCTCAGCACTATCAGCTGCTAGATTGCTTCTTCAATTGCTTTTTTTTTTTTTTCTTTTTTTTTTTTTTGGGTAGTTGTTGGCGCATCGGCTTCTGTGGCCATAATGCACCTCCCAAGGTTTTTGCAGTACTTTGATCCAAGCCCGAGGCGGGATTTGAACCCACGACCTTTAGGTTGCCAGGCAGGCACTTTACCCACCCGGCTAGCCCGGTCGGCTTCAATTATACTAACACTAAATTTGACACTAAATTTGACACTATACTGACACTAAATTTGCGATACCAAATAGATGCTTGCTTTCAATGTAGGTTGGTGGAGGAGCAAGATATTTTTTGGCTAGCTCTGCCAGTATAGGGTACTGTTGATGGTGATATTTCCACCTAATTAATAAGCTTTCCATTCTCTCTAATAGTAAATGACTAAGAAAAAGGCCTATATTCTCTTTCAACTCCTGGACTTGCAGATTTGGTCAATGGTGATGATGATGCAATTTCATTGAAGCAATCCCATAAAGTGAAACTTTGCAAACTGTTTAAAGAAGATGTTTTCTGAATATTTTCAGAAACAGACTTAAGATTGTTGCCCTCACTTATATTTTTAATTTCTAGTATTTTTGCATGTGCTTGCTGCTTCACACAGTCACTTAACAAAAATTTGTCCTTAAACCTTGGATCTAGAAATGGGGCAATGTAATTGGCTTTCAAGATAACAAAATCATTTCTGAATTTCAATCTGCTTCTCAGCTTTCACTGCATACACACCAATTTCAGCATACACACCAAAAAAACAGGCTTCTCCTAACCAAGAATCTTTTCAGACACCAGTAAAGCATAAAGGTAAAAGGAAATCAAAGACCCCTAAAACTGTTACAAAAGGGAAAAAAGACAAAACTAAACTTAAAACAAAATTGGATAAAAATAAGACTTTGAATGAAGAAGAATATAAGAACAGCCAGTCTCTCTTAAAGAAGTTCAAGCTAGTACAGCCAAGAACAGTGAGGGCTATACAGTCCTTGATTCCCCAAGTGATACAGGGGATAAAATAGTTAATGTTTATAGTAGGGAGAACCAAGAGATTTCTTTTATAGATGGTTTGAACCTCGGAGGATCATTACATGCCTCGGAGGTGTATGGACATTGGCTAAGATAAGAAGGGCTTTAGGAGAAATAATGTCTAAAGATTCAAGTAAAATAACAAAACCAGCTTCTAATAGAATTTATGGTCTCCTGGCTGACGTGGAGGCGGTGATCACAGCTTTGGTGGTGGAAAATGAGTGCATTAAGGTACGCGCTAGGGATCTGGGGGAGAGTGCTTCTCAGATGAAAGAAATGTTAGATTGCCAGATTGAACTTCATAAGAAGTCTTATGCAGAGGTAGTGCAGCAGGATCTCAAGTTGGTTGATCCTGTTGTCAATCAGAATAAACCAAGATCCAAACAGAGGACTGACAGTGCAAGTCGGGATAGATCCTTATCAGTTCCTAGAGGTGTGCCTGATCCTCAGAATCTATTTATTTTTAGGCCTACTGAGGACTCTTTCTTGAGTTCGAGTCAGGATATAAAACACAAGTCATTAAACTTGACCACAAGGAGATGAAAGTAAAAGGTATCCGTCTCCTTAGGAATAGGGGAATCCTTGTGGAGACCACAAATTCGGTGGATGTTAATAGGATCTATTCTGCTTCTGCTTTGAAAAAGATAGGTCTTACAATGGAGAAACCTCGGTTATTTGATCCAACAGTGTTAATATATGATGTCCCTCGTGAATATGCTAAGGAGGAAATACTTGATGATCTTTACGTTAAAAACTTAAGACTATGGTTTCTTGCAGGATGAAGTTAAAGACAAGGTGATTTTCAGATTTAGTTCTGGATTGGGTGCAAAGGTGGTTAATTGGGTGGTTGGATTCAGTCCTCGCATGATGTTGTATATTTTAGATAGCGATAGAATCTATCTAGGATTTACATCACACAGATTCCGTAAGTTTACGATTGTAAGCAAGTGTTTCCATTGTTTGGGGTATGGCCACTTGGCACAATTTTGTTAGCATAAGGCAGTTTCTTCTGGACACTGTGCAGAGGGTGGTCATGTCTACGGAGATTGTCCCCATAAAGAAGACTCTCCAAAATATATCAACTGCAAGAGACGTGGTAGAAATTACAATCATTCTGTAAGGGATGCCAAGTGTCCACAATACTTAAAAAGCAGTACAACTTACGGACAGCAGAACCAAACATGAGTGATAATGGCTCAAATTCAGCAACGCCGTTGGCCGATAAGAATCCAATTTTAGGTAATATTATATATGAGGGGATAAAAGTTCTTCAGATAAATGGTCAGCACTGCAGAGTGGCAATGGAAGAGATTAGAATAACAGCATTTGAAAATAATTTTGATATTATTTGCATACAGAAACCCTTTCATTCTTTGCAGGTAGGGGGCAGGGCCCACAAAGTTACCTCAGCAAGTATTATTCACTTGACAAACTTCCAAAAAGCATCATAGTTGTCATAAATAATGATCTGGTTGTTACCATTACAGGTCTGTACATGGACACTGTGACCTGTTTAATTATTTCTACACCTTTCATCAATTTTTACATTGCATCTGTTTACTGTCCGCCTAGTGAAGCCATAAAATTGACTCTCCATCGTTTGGACAATATGTATACTAATTTCCCTTCTAAAAATCTTATAATAACAGCGGATCTAAATGCTAACTCCAACTTCTGGCATGGCGGTTTTACTGACCCTAGAGGATTAGCTCTCGAGGATTTAATTTCATCCTACAACTTCAGTGTGCAAAACTTGTCTGACAAGCCGTACACATTCTCTACTGTGAATGGCAAATCAAACATAGATGTCACTCTTACCACGATTAAAATAGATGAAATTCTAACTGATTGGGATGTTATTCCAAACCTCGTGAATAGCGACCACCATGCTATTGTATTTGGTTTGAAGCCTCGACAGCAATATAATGATTCACAGCCACACAATCTTAAATGTTTCTCAACAAATACCATTAAATGGAACAAATTCAGAGATTACCTTCTTACTATTTTTTCTGCAGATGCTGTAGATAATTTAAACGCTATGATGGCAATGGAATTTACAAATTTCGCCCAGACCCACCTGTATTTGGCAATGGAGTACTCAGTCAAAAGAAAGCAGACAAAAAGAACTTCTGTTCCTTGGTGGTCTTAAGACTTAAGTAACCTGTGAAAGCAAGTTCAACAGGCTAGAAAAGAATTCCAGTGATAGGCATCTTTCTGGCGAGGATGTTCGGACCTTCAGGGAAGCTTACAGTACTTTAAGGAAAAACTATCAAAAGGCAATTTCCAACTCAAAAGAAAGTTGTTGGAAAAATTTTGTAACTGATATAGGAAATAAGGAACCGTGGGACTTGCTTTACTGGATATCAAGGAACAAAATGGCTTGTGGAGATGTTTATAACACAGTTAAAGTAGATGGTCAAGAGACTCAAGACTGGATGTCTACAGTGGATTCCATAATTAACAACCTATTCCCCAAAGATATATCGGATCTAGATTCATCTGAACAAATGCAAATACGTCATGATAATGAAAAGTATGAAAGACCATCAGACATTGAACCCTTTTCACTCCTGGATTTGGGCTCTGTCCAAATCCAGGAGTGAAATTAAGAAATGCCCCAGTATTGACCTGATTGAGAACATAGTCATAGTTAAATTTTTTCCACACATTCTTTTAAATTTGATGAATAAGTGTTTACTAGAAGGAATATTTCCTCGTCAATGAAAAATAGCTCTACTAAAGATACTGCACAAGCCTGAGAAATTAATATCAGATTCACGGACCTACAGACCTATTTCAATTTTAGCAAACCTGGGGAAATTGTTTGAGCGAATGCCCCAAGAATCCAAAAAATGCTAGAAGATCATAAGTTATGTTCAGAAGCACAATACGGCTTCAAGAAAGGATGGTCAACTGAAGACGCTATAAATCTTCTGACCAACTATGTGTCCAACTCACCTGCTAAATACGTAATCGCTGTGTTTGTGGACTTTCAGGGCGCGTTTGACACTTTATGGTGGGAAGGTGCCCTCAGGAGCGTGAGATCTGCAGAGTGTGATGAGTACATCTATAGTGTTATGCAATTGTACTTTAGCGACAGACATATTAAGGTGGAGGTGGTGGCAAAACATCTTACGTACTGGGCTCAGATTTCAAGAGGATGCCTCCAAGGATCAGTGTTGGGACCTCTCCTCTGGAACGCTGTGCTGGATCAATGGTTAACGCGGGAACACAATGGTATCAGTAAGATAGTCTATGCAGATGACTTGGTAGTCGTTGCTGAGGAAAACACAAGGAGAATAACTGAAGGGAAAATACAGCCTATCTTGGATGACTTGATGTCATGGGCTACAGTCAACAAACTGAAAATATCCCCCAGTAAAACCAGTTTTATGACTTTTAAGAACCATTTTAGCCATAACAGACCGCCCAGAATCCAACTAAATAATACACAAATACCATATGTATCCCAAACTAAGTATTTGGAAATCACCTTAGATGATAAACTCAGTTTTCTGCCTCATGTGTCAAAACTCGGGGACAAAATCCGTTTTTTCATAGCCTCAGTTATCAAAGTCTCAAGGAAAGAATGGGGATTATCAAAGAAAACCTTGAACCTTTACTATAAAAACATATTTTTGCCTATTATATTATATGCATCAAGTGTTTGGTAGCAAAAAGTATCAAAGGTAAAAGTGAAACACAAACTTATTTCCACACAAAGATCAGTTCTTTTGACGATCAATAATATTCCAAGGACTGTTTCAAACAATCCACTCCAAATACTTGGTGGTATGATTCCTGTAGATTTATATACTGCTTTTCGGGGTTTGATTTACAACCTAAAAAAAGGACAGTCTTAAGACAAAGGTTTAAGTGTAAACAGAAGATTTAAGTTAATTGTTATTGTGTTGACTTATATGGATTGCTATTGTGTTGATTTATGTTAATTAACATTGCATTGATGGCCAATTGTTATTGACAAGATTTATGTCAATTATTATTGTAAAGTTATATATTATATATTGTTATATATTGTTTTCTTGGTTCTCAGTAATTCAGAGACTCTGAGCATATTAAAAAAAAAAAAAAAAAAAAGTATTGTATATATCTGTTTAATATAATAATTAGTGGGTGTAAGTGAGGATAATTTGTGCAAGTTCTCCACTAGTAATTCATTTGTTGACACCCACTGGTACTGCACTACATCCAGTGGGTGCGGGACTTGTGCATTCGGCACAAATACATAACATAAACCCGGGCCTAGAGAAGGGCAACAGCTGTCTTATATTGGCGGTGGTAAAATACCACCGCTAATATAAGTTTTTAGGCTAGATTTGTTGATGTTTTACACCAAAACAGATGAACTAGGTGGAGATGGGCTTTTGCCTAGGAGCCACCCTTCACTCTGGGATACACATACGAAGTGCACCAGGAGGTATAATATAATGTCTTATATATGTATAACGAGAATATTAATATATATAAAATTGTATATATATCTTTTTGTAAATATTGTATGTATATATATATATATATATATATATATATATGTGTTTAATAATTGTGTGTGTACAAATAAATTGAAAAATGGAATAGGATGATGATTGCTGTATAGTTTAGTGTTTTTTAGTGGCTTTAATTCACTCAAATTGGATTTATTTTGTGTACATCAAGATCTCCAGATAACGGCGAGTCAACAGATGTTTATTCCATGCCAAATTTCTAAGGCTTTGAAAAGATTTGAAAGTTTTTAAATCCAAGTTACATGTCGCTTATTCCAGCGATCAGCAACATGGAAACGCCATATACCGTATTTCCCCATGTATAAGACACACCTTTTTTTGGAAAAATTTGGGGTCTAAAAACTGGGTGCATCTTATACAGTGGTTGTAGATTTTTTTACTTGCATTTCCCACTTTTTCGCGGTTGTTGTCTTTGCGCTCATTGTTTCGCACTTGTTACCGGTATATTAGGTTACGTTTTGCCACGTTCTGCCCAGAAATGGCTCAGAAAAGATTTTCGTACAGTGCTGAATTCAAGTTATGAGGAGTTGTATGAATTTTATGATGAATAAAACTTAAGTTCAATAACTTTATGTAATACATTTTTTTTCAAATTTCGGGCCCCAAAATTAAGGTGTGTCTTATACATGGGGAAATGCGGTAGGTTCGGCCTTTAATTAACATTGGTAGTAGCTAAAGTTAATCTATGCTCTTTGTAACAATTTCTACTAGATTAAAACTTTGCTAAGATGACCCTACTTGAACTCCGTTCCAACTATATATGGTTTTAGTTTGTTTGTTTGTTTGTTTATTTAGTTTTTAGGAGCATTAGCAACTAAGGCCATATTGCTCCAGGATATGCGGTGGTCGTTCCCTGACCTTTCCGCATACTCCGTATTTGGTGGTGACGGGCTCGAACCCCGGTCTAATCAAGAAGCGTGTGCTACGCACTGCTGCTCCTTCCAAACTGGCTACTCTAGCATTACTAAAACCCTATGGTTTTAGTAATGCTAGAGTTATTTATTTTGGTTTTACGGGTGATTGAATTAGTGACTAGAATAATTATGTTACCTGGAAGCAGCCATTGCTTCTTCTTCTTCAACGAATGAAAACAAAAGCCTTCGTTGTTGTTTGGTCACGTGACCCTAAGGCCTCAACCTGATTGGCGAAAGCTGCCCAACTGAAGGGAGCCAACATTCTCAAGCTTGAATATAGTATCACCTGTATTACTTGAATATCGTAGTTCATAACTCATTTATAAATGAGTCTAATTAAAATCTATAACTCAGCTATAGATAACATTAAAATCTAATAAAAATCTTAAAACTCAACTAAATTCAAGAACCATTAATATAAAATGGAATCGCTCAATCCAAATGAATCCTTGGATGGTTTCCCACCATTACTTTCCTCTGCACAGACTGTTGCTGGAAGTGATAATGTGACCAAAGTGACTGCTTCCACCCGTAAAGAATCTACAATGGAAATTCCTAGCCTATATCCCAAAGACTTACCCACACCCTTGGAGAAAACATGCCTGAGCCTTCAGTGGATCTTAGTTCCTCTGCCCTAGAAGATTCTGTTGCCGTTCCTGACCAGTCTCAAACCAACTTAACGCTAGGAGTAGAGATGGAACAAGTTTTCTCTTTAAGAACTGGCCTCTCTACCATTCTTTCTGATGGGGGGCAGGCTGAAATGCAAGACATCTACTCTGCCATGGAGCAGATACTAATCAATATGATCATGGAAAAAGAGTGCCTTAAAACTAAGCTGGATGAAAAAGAATTCCAGATGAATAAAATACAAGAGAATTAAAAAACACCTAAGGATTCTCATCCTGGTTTCTCTCAGCTATCTTTATCATATGCTCAAGCCACGCAGCTATACACTTCGACTCAGACTGTAAAATCAATAGCGGGTAAATTTACACAGCAGCAACATGTAATTCTGATTAAGGCGCAGGAGGGCAGCACCTGTGCTACAAGTGAGGAGGTAAAACAAGAGATTAAAGCTAAATTAACCTCGGACATAAAGGATGTCAAAATTAAATACATGCGGAAAATTCAGGCAAATGGGGTATTAATCGAAACTGCAACCGCTCAAGATCTTGAAAAGATCAAAAACTGTGTCAAATTACAAGAGTGTGGTTTAAAACCTGAATTGCCCAGAAAGTTGGGCCCAACTATTGTGATTTATGATGTTCACAAAGACTCCAAGATTGAGGATATAATAGAAGATATCTATCAGAAAAATTTAAAAGACTATGATTTTACACTTGAGGATGTAAAAGAGCAAATTAAGCCTCGATTTCCAACTAAGCCAAAACCTAATAAGTCCAACATAAATTGGATTTTAGAAGTCATTAGTACGATTCGCAAGATTCTTTTGTCTGCTTGTAGAATTTATCTAGAGTGGACATCTCACAGGGTTAAGTATACCATAGTTCCCAGGTGCTATAAATGCCTGGGATATGGCCACTCTGTAAGATCATGTCATCAAGAAGCACAAACTTGTGCTTCTTGATGCACAAGTTTGTGCTTCTGAAGACAAGACTGCAGCAATAATTCAGACACAGCATGGGTTTGTTAAGGGAAAGTCTTGTCTGACAAATTTGATTGGTTATTATGATGTGGTTACAAAGGAACTGGATGCAAAAAATAATTTTGATATCATATATTTCGATTTCAGGAAAGCTTTTGACACTGTGGTCTAACCAGTCACAACTTTATAGATTGCCCAAATAAAGAGAAACCAGCTGAATGTCCAAACTGTAAGAAGCGAAAGAAGAACTGCACCCACTCCTTCAGAGATCCCAAATGCTAAGAGTACTTAAAAGCCATAGATGCTGTTTGCTCAAAGACATTTTATGGATAGAAACACAACATCAAGCATTAATTCTAGTACTTCACAATCAACAGAAATCAGGTTTTTGCAGCTAAATTGTCAACAATCCACTGCAGTTACAAATGACTTAACAAAAGTGTCGCAAGAACATTTTATTCAGGTTATGGCTCTTCAAGAGCCCTATTCATATAAGGGCCTTGTAAAGGGTCTTCCCATTCACTATAGAACAGTACAATGGTTAGAACTGGTGGAAATACCCGATGTTGGATTTGGGCTGCAATAGTCATCTTAGATCCAAGTCTCACAGTTAAAAGAATTCCCAGTCTCTGCTCCACTCATGCTGTTTGTGTATGTTTAGAGGACCAGTTTGGCCAAGTCTATGCTATCTCATTATACTGTCAATGCTCTCAATACAGAGACTCTCTACAACCGTCTGTGGACTACCTGGATATGACATTTAATATTCTACGTGGGAAGAACGCTATTGTGATTATGGATGCAAATGCTGAGTCTACTCTGTGGATGCTGCAACTACAAATGAAAAGGGTGAATTAATGGAAGAACTAATTTTATCTCACAGCTTAGCTATATTAAATACCCCTGGCCATCCACCAACGTGTGTGACGCCTATGGGTTCTTCTCACATCGACATTACTTTCGCATCTTCTACTATTAGTCCGAGACTTTCCAAATGGAGGTTGCACACTAGCTGGTCTACCAGCAATCATAAGATCGTGACATTCCAACTTAATTGTGACGAATGGCGATTCAGATTTTATCCTATCAACATACCAAGATTTCACACAAAGAAAGTAAAGTGGGATAAATTTGATTCAGCACTTAAAGACTCCTTTACACAAGACCAAATAGAAAAATTGACTACTCTCACTGCAGATGAACAGGGGAGAGTAGTTCAAAACATAATTATTACAGCTTGTAGTCCATGAGCTATAGGGTGGTGATCCTCAGACTTGACAAAATTAAAATCATTGACGAGACAGGCAAGAAGAGATTTCCAGAAAGCAAAGAGAGACAGATCTTGTCCCACTTAGTTTAACTTCTGTCCGGGTAAAATAATGGAGTCACTGGTTAAAGATGCATTGCAGGATCATCTAGACAAGACTGCAGCAATAATTCAGACACAGCATGGGTTTGTTAAGGGAAAGTCTTGTCTGACAAATTTGATTGGTTATTATGATGTGGTTACAAAGGAACTGGATGCAAAAAATAATTTTGATATCATATATTTCGATTTCAGGAAAGCTTTTGACACCGTTGCGAATGGAAGACTATTGTACAAATTGGAGGAGAATGGTATTAAGGGTAAGTTGCTATAATGGATAAAAGGATGGTTGAGTGGGAGAAGACAGAGGGTGGTAATCAATGAGTGCTGCTATTCGTGGACTAATGTTATTAGTGGAGTCCCACAGGGTTCAGTGTTGAATCCACTGTTGTTTTGTATATTTATCAACGATATTGATAAAGGTATATCAGGCTTAGTGTCGAAGTTTGCAGATGAAACAAAGGTTGGCAGGGTTGTTAATGACAGTAATGGCAGTGTGCTACTGCAACTGGATCTAGAAAATTTGGGCAGATGGGATGAGAAGTGGCAACTGAAGTTTAACCTTGACAAATGCAAAGTACTGCATATGGATAGAAGTAACCCCAGAGAAACGTACCAACTCTGTGGTACTACACTTAAGGCGGTAGAAAATGAAAAAGACCTGGGAGTAATTGTGCAGTCAGATATGAAGTTTTCTGAGCAATGCAGACAGGCTGCCAGGGCAGGTCATGGGGTTTTGTCAATGAAATATAGGAATTTTGCTAGCAGGGAAAAGGAGGTGATTGTCCCTCTGTATAAAGCAATGGTCAGGTCAGGCCACGCCTTGAGTACTGCATACAGGTCGGGAGGCCTCACTTTAAGAAGGATGTAGATTTGCTTGAGCGTATACAGAGAAGGGCAACAAGATTGGTGAGGGGAATGAAGGGATCCTCTTACCAAGAGAGGCTTAAGTTCTGCAAATTGCAATGGCTGGAGACTAGCACCTGCACAGTGATCTGACTGAGGTGTATAAGGCTTGAATGGGTTCAGCACGCTGAATTCTGATGGGATTCTTCCACTTGTTCAGATTACAAACCTAAGGGGGCATAAATTCAAATTGAGGAAAGACAGATGTAGAATAGATGTTCGGAAATTTGCCTTTAGCCAGCGGGTGGTTAATTGCTGGAAGAAACTATCATCAGGAAATCTACAAGAGGAAAAAAGGTTCATGGGAGCAAATAGTGAGCACCCAGGGAAACAGTTCTCCCTGGGGGCTCGTTTACAGATTAATAAACTATAAAATTTCAACTGGTGAAGTGTTTGCATCGGTTACAACTATGTTTGTTTGTTATTTGGTTTTTAGGAGCATTAGCAACTAAGGCCATATTGCTCCGGGATATGCGGTGGTCATTCCCTGACCTTTCTGCATCCTCCGTATTTGGTGGTGACGGGTTCGAACCCCGGTCTAATCAAGAAACGTGTACTACGCACTGCTGCTCCTTCCCACCTGGCTACGGAGGCGCCCCGGTTACAACTACTGATGATCAAGAAATCATATCTTGGGTACCCACCATGGATAGGATTCTGGATGTTATTATTTATCAAGAAGAAGAAGTATGTACGGATCCAAAACAGATAGACATCAGAGTGAAAAACAATTGTTACTGGGACTTGCCTGATGAACCTTCTTTTAACTTTGAGGAGATTGATACTGCCATTCAGTCCATGCGCTCGGGCAAATGTCCTGGACTTGATGGCATTGAGGTGGAAATGCTCAAGCACATATGGAAAAACAGTTCCTGTAGTTATTTCAACATTATTCAACTCTTGTCTTAATCAGGGTATTTTCCCTGCAATTTGCAAAGTTGCTAACTTAAAAATTCTTCTCAAAAATCCAAAGAAGCCAGAATCTGATCCGCTGTCATATAGTCCTATTGCTTTGCTCCCTATTATGGGCAAGGCTCTTGAAAAAGTTACTGCGAGCCGACTTTTAAGTACCTACTTTACGAAAGGACTTTCTTCGCCTGTACAGTTCAGCTTTACAAAGGGCAGAGGAACCGAAGATACCATTGCTTCTCTTTTAGAGATACAGCGGGAAACTACAACTAAATATCTGTCTCTTTGTGGACTTCAAAGGGTCCTTTGACACCCTTTGGTGGCAAAGTGCCCTGGAGAGGTTCCGGGAGGCCGATGTGTCTTCACCTATATACCGGTTGCTGATGAGCTACTTTTCGCAGCACTCACTTGTTGTTAAGAGTGGTTCCATTCAAGTGTCTATTCCACAGGGGTCTATTCTTGGGCCTCTATGCTGGAATTTAGTGTTTGACTCCTGGTTAAATAAACATTTTGATGCAACAACCATGATCTCATATGCAGACGACCTAACCATCTTGGTCCAAGGAAACTCCAGGAAGTCTCTTGAAGATATTGCCAACCAGGTACTGCAGGAGCTGTCTGTGTGTGGTCTGATGAGCATAAACTCCAGGTATCTACAAGTAAAACGTCCCAAATGTTGCTTAAAAGCAGGTTAGACAGAGGAAGTCCCTCTAAAATAAAATATAAAGGACAAGCTATTAAATACAGTTCAACCACAAAATACTTGGGAATTATTTTGGATGATGGTCTGAGCTTTATATCCCATACAAAATACATTAAAGAAAAATGCAAGTCATTATTATCTAGATTGAGACAAGTAACACGACAAAAGTGGAGCCTTAAGGGTCACTCACTGAGAATGTATTACAACTGCATATTCCTGTCCATTGTCACATACGGTGCTGCCACCTGGGGTTATAGGGCAACCAAGTGTGCCATTATCAAACAGCTATTGCAAGCCCAGCGTGCTGCCCTTCTTATGTTATCGAGAGCTTGTAGAACAATTGCTACAGCATTGCAGGTCCTGACAGGAAGGATGCCAATACAATATGAGGTCCAGTATAGATATGTGAGATACCAACTGAAAAAGGCACATCCTACTTCTCTTGATAACGTGGAAATTGACCTGAATGTTCCAATTACAACCGAAAAGGAAAGATTGCACACTATTTATGTTAATAAGTGGCAGGTTGACTGGTCTGTATTGAAGACGAGAAAGGTGATGAGAGAATATTTGCCCAATGTAAGGGTATTCAGGAAAAGGGAACTATTGTGGTTTGCTCCTGGACTATATGGAACATACCTTTTGTCAGGTCACGGCAGCCTCAATAGTAAGCTATATAAACTTGGACTGTCTCCTTCCCCTCTTTGTCTCTGTAGAGGTGAAGAGGATGCAGATCATATTCTTTTGGGGTGTCACTATTATACCGACTTACGGAATGAACTACAACTCAATACTGGTTCCTATGACAGGGACAATAAACCTTTGTTGATCCAATCACAAAATGCATTTGAAGCTTTTAACTTATTTGCAACACGAGCATTTAAACGACGAGAGGAATCGAGAGCTGCTGCCCTGTGATAGCCTGAATCTGGATCAAGAGAAAGACTTGAACGTGGACTGAAATTATTTTTGAAGACTTGAACAAGGACTGACATTCTCTTTGCAGACTTTTACAAGAACTGCTATCTAGAAAGAATTGATTAATATATTGGATTTCAATATATCATAAAAGCATCAACTGCTACTTTCTGCATTTTGTCTCACGAACTTGGGGTGATACATCGTGATGGAAGTTAAATCTTTATTGATTGGAGTGACGAACCTACTGTGTTAGAAATCGCAAATAGTGTTTTTTTTTTTTTTTTTTTTTTTTTGATTTGGTAGTTGTTGGCGCATCGGCTTCTGTGGCCATATTGCACCTCCCAAGGTTTTTGCAGTACTTTGATCCAAGCCCAAGGCGGGAATCAAACCCGCGACCTTTGGGTTGCCGGGCAGGTACTTTACCCACTCGGCTAGCCCGGTTGGCCCGCAAATAGTGTATGTCGTATGTAGTTTGACTCTAGTGCTTCAGCTGTGCCATGCAATTGGATACCTATCTAACAGTGAAATTAAGGATTGCTGCAACTATCGAACCTCCTCCTAGTCTGACATAGAGTTCTGATATGCCTTTGCTCCAAGAGGATCTCCTATCTAACGATGGGAGTGCTAAAGAAATCTTCAACGTTGGAAGAGCTACCCTTCAAGCTGAAGATCTATTGAGGATACACCTCAACATCTCCTAATCCTGCTCACAGGATAAGATTACACCACGGCATGTGGCTTTTACAAAGGCTGAAATTGCCTCCACCTCCTCTTTCCCCCCCCCCCTCTTTTATCTTTTCTCAAATCTCTTAACTTCCTTTTATTATGGCGGGTCCCTTCTCTGACCCCCCCCACTGCACTTCTTTCTTTCCCCACCACCCCTAACTTTTCCAGCTATTCCCATTTTCCTTTCCTCATAACTTTGTCTATCCTGGAACTTTGTTCCGGTATAGACTAGCATGAAGGTAATAGATCCTGGCCGCCTCCACATGGCAGGGATGGGGGGGGGGACACTGTGACCAGGTGTTGCCACTTCCCACCTGCTAAGAGTCAGGTGCCGGCCGACTACATAACAACAGAACACATCACAACATTTACACACCCAACACACTACATACAGATGGCCGGTTTTGGTGTGAGCCTCAACACAGGGAGTACAATAGTGGTTAATGGGAGAAACCCTGGGGTCCGCCACAACAACAACAACAACACATGAATATCCCTTGAATATCCCCTGATGATTGCTAAATAATTTATAAATATGGTTTTAATATGTTTATTTTAAATTCTTCTGGGAAACAAGAGTATAATATGATAAAGTTCATCAGGTTTGACTATTTATAATCAAGGAAAGGTAATATTTACACTAAATTTGCGATAAGTCTGTTTTGGCAGTTGGAGCATTCTTTGTTCTAACTGTCAATTCCAGCTGCCTATGCTCTAGCAAAGCACTGGTATTTGAAATTTTGAAGAGCTGCTTTTTAAATTGAAGTTATGAATGCTAGGGACTTTAATTAGGTGGAGGGGTCTGTCACACTGATTAGTTGTATCTAATTTTGGAACAAAATATCACCTTATCGGAAAAGATATAGATTTTTAAAGACTTCGAGTTTTAATTAGTAAAGGCCAATATTGCCATATAATAGCTCCACCGGTGGAGAAAGACGTGGTGACCTACTCCACTATTTTTCACTGGAAAACTTTATGAATGACAAGCTCAAGAATTTAACAGAGATGATACCTGAAGACAGATCCTCCAGGCTGGAATGTATCAAACATGTAACTAGAGAAGAGCGATGACCTGTTTCTGGTAAAGTGGTTAAGGATGATGCAATTCGGTTAAAGCCTTTGGGAGGCATGTTTGCTGAGGCAGGCCATGATGAAAGGAACAGTCTGCGCTGTACAAAAACACATAAGATTGGCAAATGGAATGTTTGGAGTCTGAATCATGGAAAGATGGACTCATTAAGAGTACAATGGTTAGGACCAAGATTGACATAATCAGTGTCAGTGAAATAAATTGGACGGGAAATGGCTACTTTCAGTCAGATGATTTTATAGTTTACTATGGTGGGAATGAAAAAATCAGGAGAAATGGTGTGGCATTTATAGCGAACAAGAGAACTGCCAGATCAGTTGAAATTATGGATCAGTAAGTAACAAAAGTAATGGCCATTGGCAGTAATGGAAAACCGCTTAAAGTCGCATTTCAAGTCTATGCACCAATAACAGATGCAACTGAAGTTGAAATTGAATAGTTTTATGCTGAAGCTCAGGATGTACTGAGTCAAACACCAAAATAAGACTGTGTATATTCTTAGAGACTTCAATGTGAAAATAGGAGACAGAAAAGAAGATGGGGTTGTTGGCAGATTTGGTCTGGGGGATAGGAATGAGGCAGGAAACCGCAAGTTGTGGTTCTTGTCAAGAAAATCGATTAAGGATTAGAAACACATGGTTTATCCAACCTAGGCAATGTTTGAATACATGGACATCCCCAAATGGATTGCACCACAATGAAATTGACTACATCATGTGCAGCCAAAGATGGAAAAGCTCTGTTTTTTCAGTGAAAACATTACCTGGTGCAGCAGACTGCAGCTTGGACCACCAACTCTTAGTAGCCAAAGTCAGCCTCAAATTCTGTAACATCAAAACGAATGTTGCACCATGGAAATATGACATAGATTTGTACATGTATTTTATCTCACCATTGTACATGGTTGAGATAAAAAAAAAAACAGATTGGACTCGTTTAACTACATGTAAAGGCAACTAGCCACAGTTTGGGAGAAAATAAGAAAAATCGTCACTGAAACAGCACAGCAATACATCCCATAAAAAAAGTGAAAAATTGAGTAAGTGGTTGTCAAAAGAAACCATCAAAATTGCTGAAAAAAGAAGAAAGGCTAAAGATGCTGAAGATAGAGATGAGACAAGAAGGCTTAATGCAGAATTCCAAAGGGCAGCCAGAAAAGACAAGAAAAAATACTAGAACAAACGTTGCAGAGAAATGGAAGATAATCACAAAAAAGGGCACATGAGAGATCTCTTTGCACAAATAAAGAAGATATAAACACCCTTCACTGCTTGTAAGGGTTCAAAAAACAAAGATGGAAATGAACTGAATGATCAACAAGGAATTAGGAAAACACGGCAAGAATACATGGAAGAACTTTATGCCAATAAAAAGAACCAGACATTTTAGAGGAAAAGGTAGTATGGGTGCTGCAACAACTACAAAGGAGAAAATCCCCAGGAACTGACCTTTGAATACCAACAGAATTGTTAATGCTTTTGACAATTACAGTTATCACAGCTTTTTGTTGGGAGATTTGTAAAAGCAATCTGTGGCCAAAACACTGGAAGAGATCAGTGTTTATCCCAATCCCGAAGAAGGGAGACACCCTAAATTGCTCAAATTACCATACAATACCCTTGATATCACACGCAAGCAAAATTCTATTGAAAATCATTGAAGAACGATTGTATAGAATCATGGAAACAGAACTGCCTAATGTTCAAACTGGTTTCAGCAAAGGAGGAGGCGCACTTGTGATCATATTACTATATGCATTAGTGGAGGCATATGATGCAAGAAAGCAAGCTTATAGAGCATCAGCCAAAAAAAAAAAAAAAAAAAACTGTCCAATTTCACCCATCTGGTCACTCCAAATGTTTGTTTATTTCAGCCTTAAATTTATTTAAGCTATCAACTTCCACAACAACAGATGGAAGTCTGTTCCAGCAATCAACTACCCGCTGGCTAAAGACAAACTTACGCACATCTATTCTACAACTGTCTTTCCTCAATTGGAATCTATGCTCCCTCGGGTTAATCTCAGCAAGTGGAAGTATCCCATCAACATTGAGCCTCCTCAAAGCATTCAAGGCCTTTTACACCTCAATCAGATCACCTTGCAGGTGCCTAGTCTCCAGATGCTGCACCTGACAGAATTTGAGCCTCTCCTGGTAAGAGAACTCCTTTGTTCCTTTCACCAATCTTGTTGCCCTTCTCTACTTGTTCCAGCAACTCTACATTCTTCCTAAAATGAGGCCTCCAGACCTGTACACAGTACTCAAGGTGTGGCCTTGAGACAGACATAAATCTGAGACCGATTTATACAAAAGAATAATCACCTCCTTGTCTCTACTAGCAAAATTCCTATATATCATTGACAAAACTCCATGAACTGCTCTGGCAGCCCGTCTGCACTGCTCAGAGAACTCCATATCCGACTGCACAATTATTCCCAAGTATTTTTCATTCTCCACCTCCCTGAGTGTCTTAACTAACAGCATAGCCTTTCCTCCCTTCCTACACTGTCTATCCTTTCTGTACACATTCTACACTCCAAATTCCAATTCTGCACTGCTTATATCTGTCAATTTTTCTTCTGTCTGCTTTTTATATAGTCCAGCTTTCACACCAGCTTTTTTTTGTAAAGGTGACTACAATAGTGGCATTTTTTTGAATTTTGTACAGTGGGATCAACTGATAAGATTAAAAACAGTGAATTCTAAATGGGAGGCCTTCGGGGAATTAATCTTGGAAGCTACTAGGCTTTCCATACCAACTAAGAAACACTGTTCAAGATTTAGGCCTAAATCGATGTCAGACGAAATAATGAGGATTGTGGCAGAGAAGAAAAATGCGTGGGATGCATATAAATTAGCAGGTGACACAGAAGCCTATGGTAGATATAAATTAGTCTGTAATCAAGTCACAAGGGAGGTTAGGCAAGAGAAGGCTGATTATGAGAAATCCTTGGCAAAGGATGCAAAGAAAAACAACAAAGGCTTCTTTACTTTTGTAAACTCTACAAGGAAGGGGATAAATCAGATTGGTCCACTTGATGTTGGTGGTTCGATTGTTGATTGCTGCTCAGATAGCTAACAAACTGAATGAGTATTTTGCATCTACATTCACACATGATGAAATCTGTAAGGAAGAGGACAGAAGTTTACTAAACTCTAACAGGGAGCTAAATGATTTTGTAATAACGGGGAGCAAAGTGGAGGAGAAATTGTTGAAGCTAAACATAAAAAAGGCACCTGGGTAGATGGAATCTATCCAGTTATATTGAAGGAGGCAGCGAGGGAAGTAAGCAAACCCTTGGCCATAATTATGAGAGCATCGTTAGATTCGGGGGGGGGGGGGGGTCCTCATGGACTGGAGATGTGGAATTTTTTTTTTTTTTTTTTTGGTAGTTGTTGGCGCATAGGCTTCTGTGGCCATAGTGCACCTCCCAAGGTTTTTGCAGTACTTTGATCCAAGCCCGAGGCGGGAATCGAACCCGCGACCTTTGGGTTGCCAGGCAGGCACTTTACCCACCCGGCTAGCCCGGTCGGCTAGATGTGGAAATGTATCCCCAATTCACAAAGGGGGTTCCATAGGGTGATGCAAATAATTATAGACCTGTTAGTTTAACTTCTGTTCCGGTGAACATAATGGAGTTACTGGTTAAAGAAGTGATGCAGGATCACCCAGACAAGACTGCAGTAATAGATTAGCCACAGCATGGATTTGTTAAGGGAAAGTCAGGAAAGCTTTTGATACTGTTGCACAAACTGGAGCGGTATGGCATTAAGGGCAAGTTGCTGCAATGGATAAAGGGATGGTTGAGAAGAAGACAGCAGAGTGTGGTAATAAATGGACATTGCTCTAAGTGGACTAATGTTATCAGTGGAGTCTCCCAGGGTTTGGTGCTGGGCCCATTGCTGTTTTGTGTATTTATTAATAATATCGATGAAAGTATATCAGACTTAATGTCCAAGTTTGCAGATGATACAAAGGTTTTCACGATTGTTAATGATAGTAATGATAGTATTCTACTGCAACAGGATCAAGAAAAGTTAGGCAGATAACTATGGTAGAATCTAATGCACTTTTTTTTAAATTCATTATGACCATAGGATACTTTCTGTCTGTCAGTGACCCTTCCACATTTAATATTTTCTCTCTTCTCCATTTTCAACTTCATTTAGTTCTATTTCCATTCATATAATATTTTCAGTATAAATATTATATGAATTTATTATATGAATTCCATTCATATAATATTTAAAGAAGAAAGCTAATCAGATTCAACTCGTGCACTAGGTGCAGTTAAGTGTTAGATAACCCAGCTGATGCTGAATGGAATGAATTGAATAGGTACTTTGCATCAATCTTTTCTCATGAAAGACCCTTCATGCTGAGAAGAGCCTGTGCGAGTGAGGCTGAGCCATATGAAATTAGTGATGTAATTACAGATGATTTTTTATTAGAAAAACTTTTGAGTACAAAGAAAAATAAGGCTCCCGGAGTTGATGGCATATACCCTGAAATTTCAAGGGAGAGTGCAAGAGAGTGTATTGAACCAATGAGGTTAATTATGAGGGCATCTTTGGACTCGGGTGAGATTCGTTTGGATTGGTGAAGCACCAATGTATTGCCAATATATAAAAGGGTTCTAAGAGTGAAATTGGTAACTACAGACTGGTCAAGTTTGATTTCAGTGGTAGGAAAAATCTTAGAGACAATGATTAAGAGTGCAATCCGGGGCCATTTAGATAGATATGGCATTCTGAATACACACAACATGGCTTTGTTAAGGGTTAATCATGTTTCACTTAGTAGGCTATTTTGGCAGTTACTACAGCTTGAACCAACCTTGAACCAGCTTGATGTTTTGAAAATATGTTTTGATAAGAAGCATGACTCCTCCACCCCTTCTATCTTTCCTAATATACATACCATAATGGAACTCGTTATCACAAATTTTCAGGTGGCATCAAGTTTCTGTTAGCCCTATTATATCACAGCATTAGTTGTTAATCTAATCTATCATTGTAGAAAGGTAAAGATTGGCAGTCATTATTGATCAATGCCAAGCAGCACACTCCTTCACGATGACTTGAACAGACTTCAAAGATGGTCAGAGAAGTGGAAGCTATGTTTTAATGTCGATAAATGCAAAGTCTTACACTTGGGGAATAGTAACTTCCAATATTTTACACACCTGGTGGGGTTGAATTAAAAACAAGGGAGGAGGAAAGGAATCTTGAAGTTACAATATGAGCAGATATGAAGCTTTCTGAACATTGTAAACAGACAGTCAGGAAGGCCCGAGACATCCTATCGATGATTTATCAAACATTATCCTGTAGAGAAAGGGAGGTCATAATCCCACCATATAAGGAAATTGTAAGACCACATTTGGAATACTGTGTTCAAGTATGGAGACCTCATCTGACAAAAAGATATTAAGCTTCTTGAAAGGGTCGAAAGACAGGCAACTCGAATGGTGAGATCAACAAAAGGACAATCATATGAGAAGAGAAGATTCTTGCTGTTCTAAAGAATTCCAGAACTAGGAGTCAAAAATTCGAATTACAGGACTTAATATTCAGATTAGACTGTAGGAAGTTTTCTTTTAGCCAGCGAGTCACTGATTGCTGGAACAAGTTGCCCTTGCAGGTAGTTGCGGCTGACAGTTTGAATAAATTCAAAGGTCAACTGGATAATTACCTGTGTGAGGAGGGAAGCATATAATTTATTTTCTTATCAAAATTTTTTTTTTTTTTTGTCAGTGCAGCAAAAGCCAGTGGCTTCCTTGTGCTATACTATTACTATTAAAGACAGTTACGCACTGGAGACAAGTCTTGCAGACTTGTGCTCTCCACTTTCACTTGTTACATTTTTATAGTTACATTTTATTTAATTACCTTGTTACATTTTTATTTTATTTTATATTAATGATTAAAACTGTTTAAAATAATATTGTAATTTCTAAAGGAACAATGTAATATTAACAATACTTTTGGGTATTTCTTGAGTATTAATGATAGAGATATAATAAAATCAAAACAAAATACACTGAAAAAAGTATCACACATACATGTAGCATTCTAGCCAAAGCTGATGTGTATACATGTGGCCTCTCTTTATCCTTGAAACGAAATATCATAGCTGCTAAATCTTTACACTCTTTAAACACCCATTCCTGAGGACCTTCTTTTTTAAGCATATTAAGATACTGGAAGAGCAAAGTGATTATATTTTCAATGTGATCTGAAACAAAATTAAAAAAAAAAAAAACAACATTCATTAATCATACTAATTTATTAATAAATGCTTATGCACCTTTTTTAAAAATAAGAGCAGCTTATTCTGAAAATTTTATAATTATCTCACATCTAATCCTGAGAGATTAAGACAGTAAATAAATATATATTCAGCAGCACTCTCTCTCTCTTCCCTCCTCCACACTACAAAGCAAATACTGTGTGTTTGTGTGTGTGTGTGTGTGTGTGTGAGAGAGAGAGAGAGAGAGAGAGAGAGAGAGAGAGAGAGAGAGAGAGAGAGAGAGAGAGACTGTCAGAAATAGAAGGAAAGAATCACCAGGAAAGAGAAGAATCATGATATCCAGCTCAGAAGGTCCTGAGCTGGCAGTTCCAAGCCCATACTCACCAGATGTAAGCCCCTGGGGTAAAATTCATAAAGTAAACTCTGCAGACCCTTTGGACATATTCAAATTTCTCATGAGATTGTTAAGTTCACTTTTTTTAAATAGCTGTGGTCCAGAAAAAGTTTATATTATCCTCTAGATCACAAATGTCACATTTTGTATCTGATGTCATATGTTCAAAAACAACTAGTAAAGGTGGTACTGGTAGTTCAGATGTTTATATAGCTACCGAAGTTGCATATCGTTACATCTTTTAAGGGCACAAAGAGTGATACTGTTGTGCAAGTTGGCACTAATGACATTAAGATTAGGAGATCTGCAGACTTACTAAGCAAGTACAGGTCAACATTGAAAAAATGTTGCGAGTTAGGGTTAAATGTCTGAAATTCTGCCCAATAGGAGAGAGTATATGATGAGAACCTTGGGAATCAATTCAGCACTGGATATATTGTGCAAGACTCATGGGGTAAAATTTTTCTTGGACTGGTATGTGCTTGTTAACAGGCGAGATTGTTTCTACAGGATGGGATGCACTTAAATAGAAAGAGTGCAAGAATATTTGCTGAAGCTATCCAGGCAGTGTTAGGTGGTTCGGGAAAACTGCTAGCTTGGGGGGGGGGGATTCACAGACTAATAGATAAACAAACCACAGGCAGAGGTGAAAGTGATTCTTGCACTGCTTCTATTGAAATGAGCAGCAGCCTGGAAAGAAAGGTGCTGGGGATTTCCAGGACTGCTGGGACAAGTAAATCCATGGGCTGTGTAAGGATATCATGGAACAAGTAAATCCATGGGCTGTGTAAGGATAACTAAGAGTAAGAATGTGTGCATGTATACTTGCATGTACACAAATGCTAGGAGTATAGTAAATAAATTTGATGAAAGTGAGGTGCTTGAAGACATCAAAGGTGGATATTGTTGGGATATCAGAGACGTGGTGTCACACAGAGATAAGGAATGCAGAATTGGAATTTGGGGAGTAAAATGTGTAAAGAAAGGATAGACAGGATAGAAAGGGGGAAGGATCATGCAGTTAGTTAAGTTAGTTAAGTGCATCCAGTTGACATGGTTGCGCAGTGCAATGTTCAGTCAGTTTGGTGTGACATAAACAATGGGAAAGCAAAATTGAGAGTAGGAGTCTGTTACAGGCCTAATAATTCTGATGAGTACAATGAACAACTATACAGAGAAATAGATTCGGCCAGAAAATCAGATTGTCTTATAATGGGGGATTTTAGCTTCCCAGAACTTGTTGGTTTGGTCACTCACACACTAGCAAGGATTTTGTGGATTTACTGGATGATTGTTTTCTACAGCAGCATGTTTGAGAGGCAACTATAGGGAGTAATACTCTTGATCTGATTATCAGCAGTGATTCTTCATGCATTAAGAATCTGCAGAAAAAGGAACCAGGAGGTGGCATTGATCACAGTGTGCTGATGTGGGATTTACTTAAAGATGTAACTACCATCAAGGGTAAGGGGAATGGTTTTTGCTTTGGTAAAGGTGACTACTGTGGCCTGAGACAGTTTTTAAATTCTATATGGTGGGACCAACTGATGATGTTACCAACAGCAAATTTTAAATGGGAAGCATTAAAGGAAGTAATCTTGGAAGCTACTAGGCTTTTTTGTCCCAACTAAGATATACTGTTCAAGGTTTAGGCCTAAATGATGGCAGATGAACTAATGAGACATGTGGCACAGAAGAAAAATGAATGGGATGCATATAAATTATCGGGTGAAACAGAAGACTATGGTAGATATAAGCTAGGTCTGCAATCATGTCACAAAGGAGGTTAGGCATGCGAAGGCAGATTATGGGAAAGGATGCAAAGAAAAATAGCAAAGACTTCTTTACTTATGTAAACTCTAGAAGGAAGGGGATGAATCAGATTGGTCCACTTGATATTGACAGTTCGCTTGTTGATGAAACTGCTGAGATAGCTGACAAACTGAATGAGTATTTTGAATGGTTTACTCCCACTTGCCATAATCCATATGCCCTAATCTCAGAAGCACTAATTGTCACTTGCCCTAATGAATGCTTGGCATAATAGTGACCTGCCTTAATCGTGTCCCAATGGTAAGGGGATGTTATTGACAGCTGCCCTAAGAATAATACTTACCCCAAGTATTATTATTAGCTATATGGTACAAGAAAGCCTGGGGCTTATGCTGCACCAGCCAAAACAAAATTGCCGAGTTACAGAGAGAGAGAGAGAGAGAGAAAGAGAGAGAATGTCAAAAGTGGAAGAGAATCACCAAAAAAGAGAAGAATGATGATATCCAGCTCAGGACCTTGAGTGGGCCAAGCCCATACTCACCAGATGTGTGCCCCTGGATGGTGCCATTTTGAAAGTAAAAAGTAGCTGTCATAATCATGAGCCTAGTATTCAGAAGGCTATGAAAGCGAAGGTGGTGGAACAAATGAAGGAGAATATCTTAACACAACCAGAAGCAATGGTTACTACAGTTTATAGGGAAGTATTAAACAAAACACTAGATTCTGAAGATACAAAAGTTACTTCTGCTATGCCCAGCTATGAGAACATACAATCAATGCTTCGTAGAGCTTATGCTAAATCTTGTCCTTGTCATCCGGATTCATTACCAAAACTGATCATTCCGAATGAATATAAAAAGTTGGAAGATGAAGAATTTTTACTATTTGAAGATGGTGAGGAAGAAAAGATTCTTGGTTTTGGAATTGTGCAGTTTCTTCAGATTTTCTGCAAATATCCAGGAAATGCTATTTACAGGGATGGAACATTTTAAGTTGTTCCTCAATTATTTTGCCAACTTTATACTCTTCATGCCATGCATAGAGGCCAAATGTTTCCATTTCTTTATATTCTTCTTCCAGATTAGTCAAAATCAACTTACAATCACATGTTCCAATTAATTCAACAGAAAGCATTGCAAATCGGGGCAATGTTTCAACCAAGAAAATTCCAATTTGATTACAAAAGTGCTGTGATCATATCCATAGACGAAACATTTTCTGATGCTGATATTAAGCGCTGTTCATTTCATTTCAGTCAAGCAGTTTGGCAGAAAGTACAACATTTAGGATTACAATTGGCATACATCGAGAAACAAATTGTCAGAAAGTTAGTGAAGTCACTGGTGGGATTGGCATTTGTTTCTTTAGATGAACTAGAGGAAGCTTGGGGAGGAATCATTCAAGAATGTCAGAACATCCTTCATATGAAAAGTGTGAAGCCCTTATAAAATACTTTGAAACAAATTGGATTGGATCCACTGCTCACTTTCCGCCATCATTGTGGAATCATCACGCAAAGTTTTGTCCTCAGACAGTAAATCATGTGAAAGGATGGCACTATGCCTTAATAAATCTGTGAGGCACCATTTGTTAATACACTTATCCCCCGATTTGCACAGGGGTTACGTTCCAAGAAAACAGCACGCAGTCCAAATCTGCACATTGCGAAACGTAGTTTATATGACATAATGGGGGTTCTGTACCTGTACACAAAAAAAAAAAAAAAAAATGTGCAAAAAAAATTTATATTGAAAAATATTGATTTCATTCGGTAAGAATGAAAAATTATAAACATGTCCATAAAATTAATCTTGCTAATATTTCTACATACCTCTACATTTTTAATTCTTTGTCGCTGTTTTCCTGTGATAAACTTGCAACAGTATCTAGCACCTTTTGAAAAAAATTAGTTAAAATTGTTTGCTTAGACGCATGCTGTTTTTCTCTATAAATTTCTTCATAAGGAACGAAAGCTAATGATAAAGTTCTGCAAAAATTTAAACCTCTCTCCAAATTAGGATCCATATCCAGAGCTTCTTGGCTAACCTGATTTGCAAGTCTTAAAAACTCAGCTAGTCTCTTCAAGGTCAAATCTTTGTTTGCATCCTCTTCATTTTTATCATTTTTGTTATCTTCTTCACATTGTGATAAAATATCGTCCACTGATAATTGTTCTCTATGAGATTCAAGGACTTCTGTGATATCTGCTGGTTCCAGTTCTTCAAATCCCTCTCCGCTAATCATTTTGCCAATTCTCACAATCTCAACTTCCTTCGGCATTTTGACCATAGCTTCTTTAGTGCAGCTTTGTGGCCACAGCTTTTTCCACGCTGCATTCATTGTTGAGTTCTTAACTTCACCCCACGCAAATTCAATATTTTTTACAGCATCAAGAATGTTTTAATTCTGCCAATAATCTTGAATTGAAAGACTGCCTATTCCATCAGTAGCTTCTACCAATTGTAAAAAAAGATTTTCTTAAGTAATAAAGTTTAAAGGAAGCACCTATAACACCTTGATCCATCGGCTGAATTAACAAACTTGTATTCGCTGGAAGAAATGTAACTTTCACATTTGGGTGCAGATCAGACAAATGTGCAGGATGACTGGGCACATTGTCAAGAATGAGCAAGATTTTGAATGCTATGTTCTTCTTCAGGCAATATCTTTTTGTTTCGAAGCAAAAGCAATTTAAAAACGAATCCTTGAAGATTTTAGCTGTCATCCAGTTTTTTTGCTCGATTTCCAATGAACTGGTAAGGAGCTTTTTGGTATTCCTTTAAAAGTACGACGATTTTCTGACATAAATTAGCAGCAGTTTATACTTAAAGTCCCCCTCTGCATTGCCACATAACAAAAGTGTTAACCTATCTTTTGCAGCTTTGAAAACTGGGGCGGTTTTCTCTTTTTTTGAAATGAATGTTTGGCTTGGCATATGCTTCCAAAATAAGCAGGTCTCATCAGCATTTAACACTTGACTTGCTAGATAGCCCTCAATAACATCCTTCAAAGTTTTCGGATACAAAGAAGCAGCTTCCGTATGTGCACTGGCTGCTTCACCCGTTAATTTTGGATTGTGAAGACTGATGTTTTTTAAAATTTTCAAAGCAACTGTTACTGGCCTGAAAGCCATCTGCATTGGATGGACTGGTTTATTCTTCTTATAAGCGATTAAAAATTTGCAGAGCTTTAACGTGAATAATATCTGAACTAAAAGGAATTCTCTTTTGATTAAGATCTTCTATCCAGAAAGAAAGTAATTTTTCAGTTTTCTCTATTAACGGATCTCTCACTTTTGTATTGCTTTTTGCAGCCAATGATGTGGAACAGAATACTGAACTTTTCATTTTCTTGGCAGTTTCCCTAATTCGTCAAATGCTAGATTAATTTATGCTGTATTTCTTGGCCAATGTCACAACCTTTTTGCCATTTTCTAACTCCTTAATGATTTTTAATTTTTTGTCTAAATTTAAAGTTTTTTTGTTGTAGCTTTCTTCATTTTAGGCACTAATTAAACATACTTTATACAGACAAGAAATATTAAATCGGCAGAAGCAATGCTTACCGATTAAAACACTTTACGTTGCGCGAACCAGAAAAGGATTCTGTCTAAACAGCTAACGTAGGATAACTGATGAAGGGAGTTCTCGAATAAGGAAGTTGTTTCAAAAATAACCAGATAAACATACCATTTATTGCTATGTTTGGTTATAAGAATCAGTTTTGAATGCTTTTGTGATATTTTTCTAAAGCACATTTCTGGCGGTCACGACCATAAAACAATAAAAAAAATTTGCACTTTCCGGTTTATTAGGCTTTTCTGTTAGTGCAACTAATTATTAACAGGTAGTAAAATCAATTTTATTGCATTTGCAATAATACCGACACTGGAATTCTGTGGGACTTTACGTGTTATTATGGTGAAATGTATTTATCCTTCAATGAAATCTTCAATCATGTAAAAAAACAAAAAATAAATTTTCAAAATCTGGTCTTCATTCCTATTTTTGAAGCTTTGTAAACAAAAATCGTGCAGATAGTGAAACTCCCCGCACAATCTAGTCTAAAATTTTGGTAGTAAATATCTCACCGGGTAATAGCGAAACTGCGCAATAAAAAACCATGCAAATCGAGGGATGACTGTATATGGAAATTGATTACCCATTTAAAAAAACAACAAGCTAATTTTAAGAGAATGCTAGGATTAGTAAATGTTGAAAATGTTCCACCTTATAAAAACCGTAAAAAATTAATAAGAAATTAATGAAATTAACAGCAGATAGACAAAATGGGGACATCGATTTACACACTTTTGTGCAAGCAGGTGGTTACTTTCTTACACTAAATGATCAGTATAATTTAAACTTTAATAATTCATATTTTAAACCTGTATACAAATAAAATTAAACATAATTTGTATTTGTATAAAGAAAATAAATTGATTATTAATTTGATGTTATATTTGTTTATCTTTTTCATTAGGTCTTTGAAGTCCATTTTTATCGCTCCGAAAAAATAGGATACAATTACATAAACACAACAGAAATGTGATTAGGGCAAGTGGGACATAGAGCATATAATTTTGGGGCAAGTGGGAATATAAATTGATTATTATTTTGATGTTATTTTTGTTTATTTTTGGCATTAGGTTTTTGAAGTATATTTTTATATTTTTATCACACCAAAAAAATAGGATATGGTTTCAGAAACACAATAAAAATGTGATTAGGGCAAGTGGGACATAGAGCATATACTTTTAGGGAAAGTGGGAAATAGGGCTTAAGCTATTAAGGCAAGTGGGGTAATGCCATTTTGCATATACATTCACATATGAGAGGAAGTCTGTAAGGAAGTGGATGCCAGAAGGTTATCAAACTCTAGCAGGGAGTTAAATGATTTTGTAATTACTCAGAGCAAAATGGAGGAGAAATTGTTGAAACTGAACATAAATTGAACATACATCAATCCCATCCACCCACCAGGAGGTGGGTGGATGGGATCGATCCAGTTATATTAAATGAGGCAGCAAACCATTAACCATAATTATGAAAGCTTCCTTGGACCCGGGGGAGGTCCCCACGGACTGGAGAGGTTCAAATGTGTCACCAATTCACAAAGAGGGATCAAAGGGTGACATGAGTAATTACAGAACTGTTAGTTTAACTTCTGTTCCAGGTAAAATAATGGCGACACTGGTTAAACAAGTACTGCATGATCATCTAGATAAGACTGCAGTTATAGTTCAAACACAGCATGGATTTGTTAAGGGGAAGACTTCTCTGATAAATCTGATTGGATACTATGATGTGGTCACAAAGGAACTGTATGCAAAAAATAATTTTGATATAATATACTTGATCTTTAGGAAAGCTTTTAATACTGTTGCACATGGAAGGCTACTGTACAATTGTTGTTGTTGTTGTTGTAGTTAAGTTTAACGACACATAGGCTGCTGGGGCCATATTGTGTCTTTCTAATGGTGGATATGAAACGATACCTATATTTTATGGTATATTCCTATCTGATTTAAGTAAGTAAATAGTTCCTTTTTATTAGGATCATCTCCCAGGATCTGCATTAAATTTACTGATGACTGTGTATTAGAAATTGACTTAAAGATGCTTAAGCGGATGGTTTGAAAGTGGGGACAGTCCACTAGCAAATGGCGAATGGTCAGTTGAACTTGGCATGATGTGCATTGGGGAGCACTGTCATTATTTAATAGATACAGGTGAGTGAGGTGTGTATGCCCAATCCTTAGCCTTCCTAAAATTGTTTCTTCTCGTCTATTTTTCCGGAAACTGGAGAGCCACAGTTTTGGTTCTGGTTTTATTTTGTATAGTTTGTTTCCTGGATAACCTCTCCAGATCAGTGACCATCTATTGTAACATGCTTTACGAATGATATGTTTGAAATCGGAGTACGGAACTTGACAATTCTGTAAAATATTGGTATCTGGTTGTTTGGCTGCAAGATCTGCTCTTTCATTACCTGCTATACCAGAATGCCCTGGTATCCAGCAGAATGTCACAGTTTGGTTGGTCTCATTGCACACAAGTAATTTGGAATGGATTTGTTTGATAACAGGGTGAGAGGAGGTGCTATTGCTATTTATGGCAGAGACAGCACTGAGGGAGTCAGTGTATATTAAGGCAGAAGAAATCAGAAGTTGAGTAATGTGATCTAGGGCCAAGTTAATAGCATAAAGCTCTGCAGTGAAGATACTGCATTCTACAGGTAATGAGATAGAAGTAGTGAATGAAGGGAAGATTGCCGCAGCGCCTACTTGGGTCTCAGTTTTTGATCCATCAGTATAGATCTTACAGGCCTGTGAATTAGAAGCAGAATGAGTTTCATGTAATTGTGCGATATTGAAGGGAGACAAGGTTTTCTTTCCCCACTGTTGGAAATAATCATCATAAATTGCACGGATATTTGTCCACGGTGGATCAGGCGGTGTTATGTCCTCATATATATTGCCGATTTCAATATTCCACGTTTGAGTTAGTTCTTTAAGTCTAAGTGCAGCAGGTCTGTTTTCATTTGGTTTGCTGTTGAAGAATGACTCCCATTCGGTATTGTATAGACATCTCCAATTCGGGTGAGAGGGAAGACTGCGGATTTTTGCGGCATACATCAAAAGCAATGTTTTCCTCCGAAGATGTAAGGGAGGTTCGTGGGCTTCAATGTAAAGGCTCTGAACTGGGGAGGTTCTGAAAGCCCCTAGAGAAACTCTCAGAGCACTGTGCTGGATCGTGTTCAATCGCTCTAAAATAGTTTTCCTAGCAGAGTCATACACTGGGGAGCCATAGTCTAAACGGGACCTGATGAGAGCTCGATAGAGATGGATCAGGGTATGCCGATCAGCGCCCCACGACATAGATGACACACACCGGACGATGTTCAATTTCTTCAAGCAGATGGTCCGAAGGTAGGTCACATGTGCTTGAAAGTTTAGTTTCCTATCTAGCACTAGGCCAAGAAAACGGACAGTGTGAGTAAGAGGTATTGGCATGTTATTAATCTTTAGCTCAGGATCAGGATGAAGTGATCGTAGTTTGCAGAAGTGTGTAGTGGTGGATTTCTGTTCAGCAAGACGATATCCATTGCATAAGGTCCAGGTTTCTATTTTGTATAGAGCATTTTGCAACTGTCTTTCGATAGTATTCATACTTTGTGATTGGCAGGATATAGTGAGGTCATCTGCATACATATAAATTTGAATGGTTTTTGGAAGATCTTCCAATATTTTGTTGACTCGAATCGCAAATAGGGTAGCACTCAGTATTGAACCCTGCGGGACACCCTCTTCTTGAATGTGAGTTGCTGACAGCTCGTTTTTATATCGGACTTGAAAAGTGCGTAATTTTAAAAAGTTCTGAATGATTTGAGGAAGATAGCCTCTCAGCCCCAACTGATGCATATCTTTAGTAATGCCATAGCGCCAGGTAGTATCGAATGCTTTGTGAATATCTAGGTTGACCATCACTAGGTGCTGTTTCATGACGAAGGCATTTCGTATGTTGCATTCAAGTTTTACAAGTAAATCTAGGGTGGATCTGTTTTTACGGAAGCCATATTGGTGATCAGAGAGAAGATGCTGGGAATCTAGAAACCAGGTGAGCCTCTTATGTACCATCCTTTCAAAGATTTTGCCTAAACAGCTTGTTAATGATATCGGTCTGTAGTTCTGGACCAGAGTGGGATCTTTGCCTGGTTTTGGAATAGCACAAATATAGGAATGCCGCCAGGACAGAGGATAAGTATTTTCTGAAAAGATACGGTTAAAGAATATTAATAATATGCCAAGGTCAGATTCACATAGATGCTGCAACATACTGTAGTGAATACCGTCTGGTCCTGCTGCACTATTTGACGATTTGCTTAAGCATTCCTTCAGCTCGACGAGAGTAAAAGGCTGGTTATAAGGGAGTGATAGTCTAGTTTGAAAATTTAATTTTTGACGTTCTTCATTAGTTTTAATGCGTTGGAAGGATGTCACATAAGAGGATGAGGCGGAAATGTCATAAAAAGACTCTGATAGCGCATTTGCTATATCATTAGGGGAAGATAGTTCCTGCCCATTCCATTGTATTATTGGTGATTGCAGCGGTAGAAATTTCCCATTGAGTGCTCGTATTTTTTTCCAAATAATTCGAGTGTCAGTATTTCTGTTAATGGATGAGGCGAAGTTAGTCCAGGATTCATGTTTTGCTTTTTTTCTAATCAGTCTCGCTTTAGCTCTGAGTTTTTTGTAGACAATTAGGTTGGCGGTAGTTGGGAATTTACGAAAGTGGTTCCAAGCTCTGTTTTTATCACGCTTTGCTTTGGAGCATTCTTCATTCCACCACTGATTTTGGTGTACACTCTTGTGCAGGTTAGATTTTGGGATGGAAATTTCTGCTGCAGATAATACGTGGCTGGTAATGTGGTCAGTTACGTTATCAAGATTCTGTTGCTGTACATATTGCTTTTCAAATATAACACAACTGGAATAGGTTTTCCAGTCTGCTTTTTGGAAGTTCCAAGAAGTACGGCCTTTAGGGTATGACATGACCTGTGTTTGAATTGAACTAATGATAGGGAAATGGTCACTGTGGAATGGATCATTTAGCACTAACCATTCCATGCTTGGAAAAAGAGAGGCTGAACAGATGGATAGGTCTATGGCGGATGTAGTACCAGCAGGTAGTTGAACATGAGTTGGAGAACCAGAGTTTAAAAGAGTCAGGTTATGGTTATCCAGGAATGTTTCGATTAGTTTGCCTCTACCATCCATGGTGGAGGATCCCCACAATGGATGGTGACCATTGAAATCACCAAGTAAACAGACGGGAGGCGGAAGTTGCATAATAAGACTGTCCAGTTCAGTCTGGGAGCAAGGATAATTCGGTGATATATAGATGGATGCAAGTGATAACGATATTCCCATTGCTATCCGGACTGCTACAACTTCTAAGGAGGTATTTAGTTGGAGATGTCTTGAGGGAATTGTAGATTTCACAAGTATAGCTACCCCACCACGAGCAGGAGAGTTAGAAACCCTGTCTCGCCTAAACATAGTATAGTTTTTGATTTTGACCGAAGCGTGTGGTGATAAAAATGTTTCTTGTAAGCATGCACCTACTGCATTAGTTTGAGTCAGTAAATCACTGAGGTCGTCTATATTACTGCGTAATCCTCGACAGTTCCATTGTAGGAATTTATTCATTGGTTGGATTTGTTTGAGGAAGATTGATCTGACTGTTTTTTCTGAGAAGGTTTCTGTCTGCTTGGTTTTGGTTTTTCATTTCTGGGAAAGATTGGGCGTCCTGTATCCATGATGTCACTAGCATGTAACTCTAGTACCGTGTCGTCATCTTCTGATTGAACATCAGTTTCCATGTTGATATTTCGTGGCTTCACCTTTTTCTGATTTTCAACGGTAGTTGATTTTGTTGTTTCGGGCAAAGTTGAGATAGCATCAGTTGGGATGCTGATCGGCGTATTGCTGGTTTCGTTGACTGTAGGTTTCTTATTGCATGATAAAACAGTTTTGGCCCAGGTGGCAAAGGAAACTCTCGGTTCTATGGACACATCTGTTTGAGTTGCAGCTGAGCGGCTGGTTCTAGTAACAGATGCGTATGATCGGCTAGGAATGGTTAGTAGCACTTGCTTTCTTGCTTCAGGGTAAGTGACTTTATGTTCAACTTTATATTTCTGGATTTTTTTACCTGTTTTCCAAAGGTCACATGCTTTAGAAAATGCAGGGTGGTTTTCCTTACAGTTTGGACAAATAGGAGTGGAAGCTGTACAGTCTTCTTGAGAATGCTCCTTGGAACCACAAAGAGGACACACAGCATCGCCTCGGCATGCTGTTTGAGAATGACCGTACTTCTGACATCTAAAGCAGCGAATGGGGTTTGGGATGTAAGGCCGTATCTTACAATTTAGGTAACCTGCTTTAACAGAAGATGGAAGAGTCGGAGTACTGAAAGTTAAAATGATGGACCTGGTTGGTAGTAGGTTGCCATCTTTTTTAGTCATGATTCTCCGTGCATGAGTCACTTTTTGTTCACTAAGCTCTTGTATTATTTCTTGTTCAGAGACATTTAGTAAGTCCCATTCGCTGATGACGCCTTTAGAGGTGTTCAGGGTGTTATGTGGCGTAACTGACACTGGAATGTTGTTAAAGGTTGTCAATTTTAACAATTTTTCTGAATGGCTTGGTTTGGAAGCTTCAATTAGAAGGTCTCCAGATTGAAGACGCTTCACCATTTTGGGAGATCCAACAACCGATTCTAAACATTTCTGTATTAGAAATGGCGATAACTTGCCTACAGGTTGTGTGGATAATGAGTGCATTATTAGAAATGCTGGCATATCTGCACTCTGTTTTTCAGTCCGCTGTCTCTTCGGACGATTCAAGTCATGCTCTGAATCAGAGTTGACAGGTCTGGAGCTCGTGGGCTCTAGCGGTGGATATGCATCACAATCCATCGTTGCTCCTTTCAGCCCTGGAAGAGGGAATTCCTTCTCCCAGGTTACCGACCCCGCCACGTGGAGGCAGGAGCGGTGCCAACCAGTGACCAAGCGATCAGCAGAAGAAGAGAGCAGTACGTTGCTAGCGATGGCAGTAACGTTGCAAGCGGGGTTAGCAGTAACGTTGCTAGCGTTGAAGCAGTGACGTTGCTCAGCGAGGGAAGCAGTGACGTTGCGAGCGGTCAGCAGTGACGTTGCGAGCGGTGGAGGGTTTATGAAAGCACTAGTACTCACTCTAGGAAAAACGCTAGAAAACGCACTATAAAGATCGCTTGGGAACTATCGCTTGGCACTCGGGGCCCTACTGTACAAATTGGAGCAGTATGGCATTAAGGGCAAGTTGCTGCAATGGATAAAAGAATGGTTGAGTGGGAGAAGACAGAGATTGGTAATCAATGGACACTTCTCTTCATGGAATAATGTTATTAGTGGAGTCCCCGAGGGTTCGGTGTTGGGCCCATTGTTGTTTTCTGTATTTATCAATGACATTGATGAAGGTATATCAGGCTTAATGTCCAAGTTTGCAGAAGATATGAAGATTGGTACGGTTATTAATGACAGTAATGATAGTATACTACTGCAACAGGATCCAGTAAAGTTGAGCAGATGGGCTGAGATATGGCAACTAAAGTTTAACATTAACAAATGTAAAGTACTGCATATGGGTAGCAGTAACCCTGGAGTAATGTACCAACTGTGTGGTACTACACTCAGAGTAGTAAAGAATGAAAAGGACCTGGGGGTAATTGTGCAGTGAGATATGAATTTTTTTGGGCAGTGCACACAGGCTGCAAGAGAAGCTCATGTAGCCTTGTCAATGATATACAGAAATTTTGCTAGCAGGGATAGGGAGGGGATGGTCCCCTAGCATAAGGCAATGGTCAGGCTACACCTTGAGAACTGCCTACAGGTCTGGAGGTGTCATTTTAGGAAGGATGTAGAGCTGCTAGAACAAGTACAGAGAAGGGCAACAACATTGGTGAGAGGAACAAAGGGCTCTTACAAAGAAAGGCTTAAGTTCTGCAAATTGTAGCATCTGGAGACTAGCACCTGCAAGGCGATCTGATTGAGGTGTATAAGGCATTGAATGGTTTGAGCAGGTGCAATGCTGACCGGATACTTCCTCTTGCTCAGATTACTCACATGAGGGAACCTAAATTCAAATTGAGGAAACACAATTGTAGAATAGATGTTCGAAAATTTGCCTTTAGCCAGCGTGTAGTTGGCAATTCGAACAAAACTTTCATTTGTCGTAGTGGAGGTCAAAAACTTTAAATAAGTTCCAGATAGAACTAGCATTTGGAATGAATGGATGGGTGAAATGGGAATGTGTGTTTCTTTATTTTTTTTATTTTTGGCTGATGCTATATAAGCTTGTTTTCTTGCATCATATGCCTCTACTAATGTCTGGATACAAAATTACTCCTACTGTCAATCACAAAGGAAGTAGTACACATATATCATATACATGGAATGTGTATCTAAGAAAACTTAATTTATCTTAAAAAATCTGTACATAATAGATAAAAATGGTTTGGTTTTTCATAATTAGCATTAAAAATACATTGGGAAACTTCATGAATTTTGGAAACATCAAAATCTATGCAGACCACCATTGGATAATGGTGGTCTGCATAGATTTTGATCCATGTCACTTTCATGTAACACCAACGACAGGTGTAATTATATAAAAATTCTGCTAAATATAATAAAATTTCAAAAAAGTGATTGTTACATAAATTTTTATTTGCAGTAATTTATATAACAGTGAATTTGTGGGGTTTTTTTGTTTACAATGGGGTTCTCATGTAGCACATTACTGTGAATGGTATTATATAGAAATAAATGGATGAAATTCACTCATTTTTGCTTCTTTCATAATGCTTTATATAAACAGAAATCATGATTTTAATATATATTCATGTGATAAGGTTTGTTCCCAGGAATTATACAATAAACATATCAATTAATCTGAATAAAAAGGGAAAAATCAGAGTGGAAAAATATTGGCTAATCAGTATTTCAGACAACTGGAATACTGCTTAAATGTGAATGAAGGTGAAGGTCTAGAATTTTTGATATGTGAGAACAATATTTGTGATAAGATTGTCACTAAAAGAATATATATTGTGAATGATGTAAAGTTCTACATATGGGAAGCAGTAACCCCAGAGTAACGTATCAACTCTGTGGTACTACACTGACAGAGGTAGAGAACGAAAAGAACCTGGGGGTAATTGTGCAGGCAGATATGAAGTTTTCTGAGCAGTACAGACGGTCTGCAAGAGTAGCTCATGGTGTCTTGTCAATGATATACAGGAATTTTTCTAGCAGGGATAAGGAGGTGATTATCTCCTTATATAAGGCAATGGTCAGGCCACACCTTGAGTACTGTATACAGGTCTGGAGGCCTCATTTTAAGAAGGATGTAGAGCTGTTGGAACAAGTACAGAGAATGGCAACAAGATTAGTGAATGGAACAAAGGGTTGCTCTTATGAAGAAAGGCTTGTTTTGCAAATTACTGTGTCTGGAGACTAGGCACCTGCGAGGTAATCTGATTGAGGTGTATAAAGCCTTGAATGGTTTGAGCATGCTCAATGCTGATGGGATTCTTCCTCTTGCTCAGAATAATCACCTAAAAGAGCATAAATTCAAACTGAGGAAAGACAGATGTAGCAGAGATGTGTGGAAGTTTGCCTTTAGCCAGCAGGTAGTTTGTTGGTCAGACTTCCATCCTTTGTTGTGGAAGTTGATAGCCTAAATAAATTTAAGGCTGGGCTGGACAGATATTTGGAACGAATGGTGGGGTGAAATGGGAGAGGGGTTTTTTTTTTTTTTTTTTTTGGCTAATGCTGCATAAGCTTGCTTTCTTGCATCATGTGCCTCTACTAATGCTAATGATGTTACCGTCCTGAACAAGGTAAACGTTGGAAGTGATCACAGACTGGTAAGATGCACACTTCATATGGATGTAAGAAAAGAAATGAAAAAACTGACATGAGTAAATAATACAAAGGTCTTTGAGATAACAGAAGAGGAGAAAAAGCAGAATGCACTGGAATTAAGAACAATTTTGAGCTTCTGCAGACAGCTCAGGACAACGTATCAATAAGGAATATTACAACTTTCTGAAAGTGATAAAGCCCAAGAAACCTATAGGTAAAAAGAAATCCAAAGAAGAAAAAATTAGTCAAGAAACACTTGTATGATGAACCGAAGATGACAAATGAAGATTAGGAAGGAGAAAATTGAGTACACTGAGTTATGCATAGCCATTAGAAAGAGGTTCAAAGAGTACATAAGAAGATTAAACACAAGAAAACTAGAAGCATTAAGGGAAAACAAAGGACTTAAATCAGCAGCCATGAACAGTAATACAGAAAGACAAATGATACCAAAACTGAAGAATAGCGATGGAGTACTCATAAATAGCAGAGAAGGCATAATTCAAACAGCAGAAGACTACTATAGAGAATTATATAAGGAGCAAGGGAATGATGCCAGCATTGAGGAAGATGAATTGCAAATTAACAGAAATTGGAAATTATAGACCAATTAGCTTGTTATCTCACATCTACAAGTTGTTCACAAGGGTCATTACTAACAGATTAGAAAGAATACTTGGTGAGAATCAACCGAAAGAGCAAGCTGGCTTTAGGAAAGGATTCTCAACTATGGATCACTTTCATGTAATATCACAGCTAATGGAGAAAGCAAATGAATATAAAACACCATTATGCCGGGCATTTGTGCATTATGAAAACATTTGACTCCATACAGCATAAGGCAATGTTTCGGGCACTGGAAAGACAGGGCATAAATACCCATATATTATGATGTTGAAGAAAATACATGAGAACTCTACCTCCTTTATTAGATTAGACAAAGACAATAGCAAATTTAAAATTGAGAAAGGAGTTTGACAAGGAGAGACAATATCTCCAAAGTTGTTTACTGCTGCCCTTAAGGAAGCTTTCAGAAGATTAGACTGGTTGCAGAAAGGAGTCAATGTAAATGGAGAGCACCTAAACCATTTAAGATTTGCGGATGACATTGTAGTCATAAGCCACGATCTCAAAGAATTAGAGGAAAATCTTAATCATTTATGGAGAGTTAGTAAGGATTTTGGACTAAAGATGAATATGGCTAAAACAAAAGTAAATGATGAACAAGTATGCCACAGAAAGGGAAATAATGAGTGAAGGAGCAGTAATTGAAAAGGTGGAGTCATATACTTATCTGGGACAAGTTATTAGCTGTAATAATGATAAATGGCTAGAAGTCAAGAGAAGAATAAATATTGGATGGATAGCATTCAGGAAATATAGTCACATACTGAGGAGCAATATCCCAATTTGTCTGAAACGTAAAATAATGAACCAATGTATACTCCCCACCATGACTTATGGAAGTGAAATTTGGCACTCACCAAAAGAATGGAAGAGAAGCTGAGAACTACACAGCGAAGAATGGAACGAATTATATTGGGAATCAGACTGTTAGATGAGAAGAGAAACACATGGATTAGGCAGTAAACTCAAGTAAAGGACATTCTTATCAAAACTAAAGAACTAAAATGGTATTGGGCAGGACACATAGCTCGAAGACATGATGACAGATGGACTAAGAGAATAACAGAATGGTACCCAAGAGGAACTGGAAGAAAACATGGAAGACAACGACAGAGATGGACAGATGAAATTCATGAATTTGTGGATAGTAAATGGATGGCCATTGCACAAAACAGAAGGAACTGGAAAGTTGCTGGAGAGGCCTTCATCCTGCATTGGATTGAAAATGGCTGTTGATGATGATGATGATATGACAAGAGAGGTTGCAACTACAATGGTTACTCCAAGCCAAAATATGCATTATCGTCTAGAAACCTCAGTGCTGTTGAAGATGAACACAGAGGCAGCAAACTCCTCTCTTACAAGAAATAAGACTGGATTAGGTTTTAAAAGAAGCATTGGCAACATTTTGCATGCATTCTATCAGATGGCATGTGGGAAGATTTTCTGTGGTATACCAGTTGTATGATACTTTCCAATTATCCATATATTATATTCCTTATTATACATGGTGATTCAAAAAGGACTTTACAACTTCATAAGTGTATAGAAATTTATTCAGGAGACATATAATTTATTGAACTGTCATATTGTAGCAAAAAACAACAAGTTTTGCTGACGTAGTGCCATAGTACCGAATTCTGTCACCACGACTGTCAGCAGCTGGCATTTCAAAAATGGCTACTTTCACCATTTCATGTCAGTGGTTGGGTTAACACCCACAGCTGCAGGATTTGGGTCAGTGAAAACCCGTGTGCACGTCTGGGACATGTTCATGACAGCCCAAAGTTGAATGTCTTTTGTCCCCTAAGCAAACTAAAAATTTATGGACCCTTCTTTTTCCATGAAACAACCATCAATGGTATCGTGTATCTGGATATGCTGGAAAATTTTCTCATTCCACAGTTCAACGAAGGTGACCACAAAGGAGTCCTTCACTTTCAGCAAGAAGGAGCACCTCCTCACTACCTGACGGAGATAAGGGAATTCCTCAATAACTGTTTCCCAGGTCTGTGGATTAGTCAAGCAGGACTGTTAGCATGGCCACCTCGTTCTCCAGATTTTACACCTCTAGACTTTTTTCTATCGGGTTTCATTAAAGATCGAGTGTTTGTTCCATCCTTACCTACCAATTTTGCCAAGCTCAAAACTAAAATCACCGCCACAGTAACAGAAGTTACCCCGGATATGTTACGTCATGTTTGGAAGGAAACTGACTTCAGATGGGATGTCTGCCATATCACCAATGGCAGTCACTTTGAACCAAAATTACTGTTCTAGGTAAAACTTGATGTTTTTTGCTACAATATGACAGTTCAATAAATTATATAATTCTCCTGAATAAATTTCTATACACTTACAAAGTTGTAAAGTCCTTTTTGAATCACCCTGTATAAGTAATAATTTCTACTTTATTTCATTTCTATCAATTTTAAAATCAATAATAACAAAACAAAATGACGAAATGTGTACTTCAAAAGCAAAAATTATCAGTGACATTTTGAAAAAATATTTTCTTTATAAGAAAATATTTTTTTCAAATAAATTTCACACATTCAGAAATACAGTACAGTAGATCCAACCTACTGATAATTTTCACATATTAATATGTCAATTCCGTTTTTAATGCTTAATATGTTTTCCCTAATTAATGTGAAAATTCAACTTCAGTGCAATCAGATGCTAAAAGAAAAGCTAGATATAATCAAGAAATTTTAAGATGCCAGCTTAGGATATTAAAAGCCAATCAGGACAAAAAGCCAGATATCCTGTCCAGCTCCCAGATGTCTGATAACCTTACATCAGACTGAAGCAACATCACACTGACAGCCAGTGTCAATATTTTGAAGAACATGGATTCTAAAATAGGGGTCTTCTTTAGAACCTATATGCTTCTTTCCCAAAGCAGATAGCACCCACCTCCATCCTGTCCATATATTTACTGATCCAATGTGAACCCAATAGGCATGTAATACCCCACCATGCTATCCAAACTGTTAAATATCCCAATAAGAAGCACTGTAAGAATTAATTTTTTCCTATTCTATCATAAAAATATGAATTAATGGCAGCCATCTGCTAATATTAATATTACCATTAGCGAATGCATATAATGCAAAAAAGCAAGCTTATACAGCACAGCCAAAAAAAAAAAAAAAAAACACCTTCCCATTTCACCCATCCATTCGCTCCAAAGGTTTGTCCACTTCTTCCTTGAATTTATTTAAGCTATCAACTTCCACAACAACATATGGAAATTTAGCATTAGCATTAGTAGAGGCATTTGATGCAAGAAAGCAAGCTTATGCAGCATCAGCCAAAAAAAAAATTAAATAAATAAAAATAAATAAAAAATAACCACTTCCACTTCACCCCTCTGTTCGGTCGAAATACCTGTCCAGCTGAGCCTTAAACTTATTTAGGCTATCAACTTCCACGACAATAGAAGTCTGTTCCACCAACCAACCACCCGCTGGCTAAAGGCAAATTTCCTCACGTCTATCCTACATCCGTCTTTCCTCAATTTGAATTTATGCCCTCTCAGGTGATTATTCTGAGCAAGAGGAAGAATCCCATCAGCATTGAGCATGCTCAAACCATTCAAGGCTTTATACACCTCTATCAGATCACCTCGCTGGTGCCTAGTCTCCAAGACACTGTAATTTGCAAAACTTAAGCCTTTCTTCGTAAGAGTACCCCTTTGTTCCATTCACCAATCTTGTTGCCCTTCTCTGAAAATGTTCCAGCAACACCACATCCTTCTTGAAATGAGGCCTCCAGACCTGTATACAGTACACAAGGTGTGGCCTGACCATTGCCTTATACAAGGGAATAATCACCTCATTATCCCTGTTAGAAAAATTCCTGTATATCATTGACAAGACACCATGAGCTACTCTTGCAACCTGTCTGCACTGCTCAGAAAACTTCATATCTGCCTGCACAATTACCCCCACGTCCTTTTCATTCTCCACCACTGTCAGTGTAATACCACAGAGTCTGGGGTTACTGTTTCCCATATGTAGTACTTTACATTTGTCAATGTTAAACTTCATTTGCCACCTCTCAGCCCATCTGCTCAACCTTTCCAGATCCTCTTGCAGCAGCAGCAGCATAGCGTCAGTAGTGTCCTCAACAACCCTAAAAAACCTTTGTATCGTCTGCAAACTTGGACATTAAGCTTGATATACCATCATCAATATCATTTATAAATACAGAAAACAACAATGAACGCTGAGAGACTCCACTAATAACATTAGTCCAGGATGAGCAGTGTCCATTGATTACCACTCTCTGTCTTCTCCCCCTCAACCATCCAGTTATACATAGCAGCAATGCCACACAGCTCCAATGCCACACTGCTCCAATTTGGGCAGCAGTCTTTCATGTGCAACAGTATCAAAAGCCTTTCTAAGATCCAAATATATAATACCAAAGTTATTCCCTGCAACCAGTTCTTTTGTGACTGCATCATAGTATCCAATCAAGTTGGTCAGGCAAGACTTTCCCTTAACAAAACCGTACTGTGTCCGAACTATAACTGAAGTCTTGTCTTTAGATGATCTTGCAGTGCTTCTTTAACCAGTGCCTCCATTAATTTTCCTGGAACAGAAGTTAAACTCCCAGGTCTATAATTATTTGTGTCAGCCTTTGATCCTCCTTTGTGAATTGGGATCACATTTGCACATCTCCAGTCTATGGGTACCTCCCCTGAGTCCAAAGAAGCTCTCATAATTATGGCGAAGGGTTTGCTTACTTCCTTTGCTGCCTCCTTTAATATAACTAGATAGATCCCATCCACCACAGGTGCCTTTTTTATGTTTATTCTCAACAATTTCTCCTCCACTTTCCTCTCAGTTATTACAAAATCATTCAATTCACTGCCAGAGTTTACTTCACCTCTGGCATTCCCCTTCCTGAATAACTCCTCATGTGTGTATCCAGAATTTAAAACAAATACACCAACCGTTTAATTAAAATGGTTTAATACCAGAAACTAAAATGAACCAAACGATATTACACTGTAAAATGATATATGCAAGATTTACAAAATAAATATATACGATGAAACTTTTAATATACAATAAAATAAATAAATAAATAAAATATTTAAAATACAATAAAGCTAAAAGCGATAAAACATTGACTGAAGCTTTCGGAGGCTTCCGCCTCCTTTCTCAACAACAATGATGTTAAATCAACACATCCTTAAATAACAGGCTCACGGCACACGTGGTTGACCAGGCGCATACTCAATACTTCTTCCATACGATCCAGAACCGGAAGCGGCTCGGGAGCGTGGAAATATAAAACGCTCGTCTTTTGCCAGGACCACAGCTTCTAGTAGGGGGTGAAATCGAACACCCCTGTCCCTATTCATATTATTGTTCTCAGACGAGCCTATCCACAAACTCTCTAGCCACTTACGGTCCCAGAACCTATGCGCCCGGTCAAGGATGACAGCATTCACCGGGGAGACCTGATGATGTTTCTCCCAATAATGCTGAGCAATGGCAGACTTATTGAACTCTGCGGTCTGTATAGCTCGCATGTGCTCCCCCAGACGGTCTTTTAGTCGCCGTCCTGTCTCACCCACATAACATTCCCCACAGTCCGGGCATTCGATCTCATATACGACCCCACTACTGGAATCCCCAGGAATGGGGTCTTTGACCTGAGACAACACTGTGTGCAACTTCCGACCCGGAAGCTGCACACAGCGTGTCTGAAAGTCACGTAGCATTCTTGAAACACGATCTGACAAGCCCGGATAGTAGGGAATATAAACTGTGGCGACTGGAACGGACGATATTTCATGATTAGGCTCCACGCCTCTATTATATTTATCAATCACCCTCTGGGGGTAACCGCATTTCATAAGATCCGCCCTAACTCGCCCAATTTCTTTCTCTCTCTCCTCAGAGGTGCTACAATGTGTCCTAACCCTACCCAAAAGTGCCCTGGCCACGCTCTTTTTATGCTGGGCAGTCTGTGCTGACCTATAATGGGTGTACTGGCTCCTACACATAGGCTTCCTAAACACTGTAGTACTAAGCTTGGAGCCTTCTCTACTCACCATTACGTCCAGGAATGGGAGGGAACCATTCACTTCCACCTCTGAGGTGAACTGTATAAAAGGAGAGAAATCATTGAGAAAGCCAACTACATCCTCTTCTCTCCCCTTTTGCACCAAAGTGAACGTGTCATCCACGTACCTCTTCCACTTGCGCATAGGGAACTCCAAACTTGTAAAAACCCTATTTTCTAACTCTTCCATTGCCAGGTTTGCGACAATGGCGCTAATAGGAGAACCCATAGCTGTGCCGTGAACCTGTTTGTACATCACTCCTTTATACAGCAAAGTCGTACTCGAAAGACATAACTCTACACCACAGCATATATCCTCTACACTTAGGTGCGATCTAGCACTTAGGGTATCATCTCTTTGCAGTGCCACCTTTACACATTCCACCCCATGGGCTATGGGTATACAAGTAAATAATGACACCACATCTAGCGACACCATTATTTCATTCTCCCCTACATTTTGATTTTTAACGAAGTTCACAAAATCTACACTGTCTTTAACCACAAACATGGACCGTCCCACTATAGGAGAAATCAGCTGCGCCAGGAATTTTGACAAAGCATAGGTAGGGCTCCCAACAAAAGAAACAATGGGTCGTAACGGGACCCCCACCTTATGTGTTTTCGGCAGCCCATAAAACCTGGGCAGCTGACACCCCGTTGCATGCATAGACCAGTACTTTTCTTTAGAAATCTTACCCGTTTTTAGCCAGAGCTGTAAAATCTTATTAACACGTTGTTCTAAACCGGCTAGAGGGTTTCTGTGGATGACCTTGTATGTATTATCATCTTGTAATAAATCTGTAAAGGTGGCACTGAAAAGAGATGATACCCTAAGTGCTAGATCGCACCTAAGTGTAGAGGATATATGCTGTGGTGTAGAGTTATGTCTTTCGAGTACGACTTTGCTGTATAAAGGAGTGATGTACAAACAGGTTCACGGCACAGCTATGGGTTCTCCTATTAGCGCCATTGTCGCAAACCTGGCAATGGAAGAGTTAGAAAATAGGGTTTTTACAAGTTTGGAGTTCCCTATGCGCAAGTGGAAGAGGTACGTGGATGACACGTTCACTTTGGTGCAAAAGGGGAGAGAAGAGGATGTAGTTGGCTTTCTCAATGATTTCTCTCCTTTTATACAGTTCACCTCAGAGGTGGAAGTGAATGGTTCCCTCCCATTCCTGGACGTAATGGTGAGTAGAGAAGGCTCCAAGCTTAGTACTACAGTGTTTAGGAAGCCTATGTGTAGGAGCCAGTACACCCATTATAGGTCAGCACAGACTGCCCAGCATAAAAAGAGCGTGGCCAGGGCACTTTTGGGTAGGGTTAGGACACATTGTAGCACCTCTGAGGAGAGAGAGAAAGAAATTGGGCGAGTTAGGGCGGATCTTATGAAATGCGGTTACCCACAGAGGGTGATTGATAAATATAATAGAGGCGTGGAGCCTAATCATGAAATATCGTCCGTTCCAGTCGCCACAGTTTATATTCCCTACTATCCGGGCTTGTCAGATCGTGTTTCAAGAATGCTACGTGACTTTTAGACACGCTGTGTGCAGCTTCCGGGTCGGAAGTTGCACACAGTGTTGTCTCAGGTCAAAGACCCCATTCCTGGGGATTCCAGTAGTGGGGTCGTATATGAGATCGAATGCCCGGACTGTGGGGAATGTTATGTGGGTGAGACAGGACGGCGACTAAAAGACCGTCTGGGGGAGCACATGCGAGCTATACAGACCGCAGAGTTCAATAAGTCCGCCATTGCTCAGCATTATTGGGAGAAACATCATCAGGTCTCCCCGGTGAATGCTGTCATCCTTGACCGGGCGCATAGGTTCTGGGACCGTAAGTGGCTAGAGAGTTTGTGGATAGGCTCGTCTGAGAACAATAATATGAATAGGGACAGGGGTGTTCGATTTCACCCCCTACTAGAAGCTGTGGTCCTGGCAAAAGACGAGCGTTTTATATTTCCACGCTCCCGAGCCGCTTCCGGTTCTGGATCGTATGGAAGAAGTATTGAGTATGCGCCTGGTCAACCACGTGTGCCGTGAGCCTGTTATTTAAGGATGTGTTGATTTAACATCATTGTTGTTGAGAAAGGAGGCGGAAGCCTCCGAAAGCTTCAGTCAATGTTTTATCGCTTTTAGCTTTATTGTATTTTAAATATTTTATTTATTTATTTATTTTATTGTATATTAAAAGTTTCATCGTATATATTTATTTTGTAAATCTTGCATATATCATTTTACAGTGTAATATCGTTTGGTTCATTTTAGTTTCTGGTATTAAACCATTTTAATTAAACGGTTGGTGTATTTGTTTTAAATTCTGGATATGTACTCTCCCAACCTTAGAGGCCTTTTTGAAGATATCCTCATGTGTGAATGTAGATGAAAAACACTCATTTAGTTTGCTAGCCACCTGAGCAGGATCCTCAACTGTTGAACCATCAATATCCAGTGGACCAATCTGATTCATCCCTTTCCTTCTAGAGTTTACATAGGTAAAGAACTCTTTTCTGTTTTTCTTTGCATCCTTTGCCAAGGATTTCTCATAATCTGCCTTTGCCTGCCTAATCTCCTTTGTGACTTTGTTACATACCAGCTTATATCTATCACAGGCTTCCATGTCACCCATTAATTTATAATTATCCCATGCATTTTTCTTCTCTGCCATATGTCTCATTAGTACATCTGACATCCATTTAGGCCTAAACCTTAAACTATATTTCTTAGTTGGTATGTAAAACCTAGTAGCTTCCAAGATAAGTTCTTTGAATGCTTCAGCAAATTCAAAATGCTTCCCATTTTGAATTTGCTGTTGGTAACATCATCAGTTGGTCCCAATGTATAGAATTTAAATACTGTCTTAGACCATCGTAGTGGCCTTTACGAAAGCAAAAACCCTTCCCTTCACCCCTGATGGTAGTTAGCTCTTTGAGTAAATCCCACTTCAGCACACTATGATCAATGCCACCTAGTGGTTCCTTTATCTGCAGATTCTTAATGCATGAAGAATCACTAATGATAATCAGATCAAGAGTATTACTCCCTCTAGTTGCCTCCCGGACATGCTGATGTAGAAAATCATCCAATAAATCCACAAAATCCTTGTTAGTGTGTGTGAGTGACCAACCCACAAATTCCAGTCAATATCTGGGAAATTAAAATCCCCCACTATAAGACTCTCTGATTTACTGGCCCACTCTATTTCCCTGTACAGCTTCTTATTATACTCATCAGAGTCATTAGTCCTATAGCACACTCCTACTCTCAATTTTGATCTCCCAATGCTTATGTCACCCAAACTCTACACTGCACTGTCCAGCGATGGCGACTCGCTTCACTTCCTTGGATTTTGTGTTTCTTAACTAATAGCATAACCCCTCCTCCCTTCCTATACTGTCTATCCTTTCTGTATACATTGTACTCCCCAAATTCCAGTTCTGCATTCCTTATATCTGTGTGACACCATGTCTTTGATATCCCAACAACATCTGCCTTTGATGTTTTGAGCAATACCTCAAATTCGTGAAATTTATTTACCAAACTCCTAGCATTGTTGTACACGCAAGTATACATGCACCTGTTTCTATTCTTAGCTACCCTAACACAACCCATGTGTTTACTTGTACCGCAATGACTTCCAGCAGTCTCTGAAATACCCTTCTTGTTTTCCAGGCTGCTGCTCATTCCAATAGAAGCAGTGCAAGAATCACTTTCACCTCTGCCTGTGGCTACTGTTAATCCTTGTATTCCCCCCCAAGCTAGCAGTTTTTCGACCCACCTAACACTGCCTCGATAGCATCAGCAAATATTCTTGCACCCTTTCTATTTAAGTGTATCCCATCCCTGTAGAAGCAGTCTCTCCTGTTAACAAGTACAGACCAGGCTGAAAAAAATTCTACCCTTTGAGCCTTGCACAATCTTTCCAGGGCCGAATTGATCGACAAGGCTCTCATCATATACTCCCTCCTATCGTGTCTGGGCAGAATTGCAGACACTTTCAAATTCAACCCTAATTCATGGGTTCTTTTCAACAGTGACTTGTACTTGTTAAGTAATTCTGCCGGTCTTTGTAGGAAAAACTATATTGTGATAGAAAGACAGATGTGCAGTCAAATAAAGACAGATTCTTTAAATTGTGTATGCTTACTGACTTTAGAACTATAAAAATTAAAAACACTGTAAGTGATCACATGATTAAAGTAACCATGTAAAGTATATGAGCAAATTCACAAATCAGGTAATGAGCATAAAATACACCATACCAAGTCCCTCTTCTGTCAACTCAACATTGACTATAAAAAAGGCAAATCCTTTTGCTTCATTTTTGTAGCCTCCAACAAGATTATTAACCCAGCCTAAAAAAAAGAAAAATTTACAACTCACAAACTACAAAAAGGACAAGTCCAAAACATTTAAAAATTAGTACAATAATTTGCACAATAATGCCGAGCAATTAACAGACAAAAAAGTAATCTTTATGTTCATTAAAACCATTCTAATTTAATTTATCTAATTCAAGATCTTCCAACTAGTAATAAGTTAATAAAATAATATATCATAAATCATGAAAATGCAGTTTGCTGTAAAGAAGTTAATCATAAAGAAATTTGACAAATAAAAGCATTTGGTCTTAAAACTGAGAGTGACAGTTTACAAGTGCCAACACATTGCATTTACATATGATGCTGATTATATTTGGAATTAATGACTATACCTTTGCTATTATCAATATTACTAGATGTTGCACTTCAGTAGAATACTGTCTGAAGGCATTTCTTGTAAATATCTGTGGGAGAAATATATGCAGAATTTAATTTGTTAATACTTACAAAATGTCACATATGGATAGCTAACTGAGAGTTTCTTCTGGAATGCAGTTTCTCCTGCAATGGTGAAAGAGGGTTTGTTATTTGGTTTTTTTAGGAGCATTAGCAACTAAAGCCATATTGCTCCAGGGATATTCGGTGGTCATTCCCTGACCTTTCTGCATCCTCCGTATTTGGTGGTCACGGGCTCGAACCCCGGTCTAATCGAGAAGCGTGTGCTACACACTGCTGCTCCTGCCCACCTGGTTACGGAGGCACCGTGACAGAGGGTACTCAGAAGGGTGGCATGACACTCATTAAACATATCCTTAGTAGATGAGATTTACATAAACATACATTTGACAATAGAGAGCTATTAAATTCTGAATTATTCCTATATTCTATTATCTTATGAGATGCAACAGGGATTACCTTTATTTTTTTTTGCTATAGGATTCTTTCGACCAACTCTCCTAGTCCAATGTGTTAACGATTAATTTGTAACAACGATATAATTATAAGATTAATTAAACATTAATCAAACACCTCCTGCCAGGGGGTGGTGGTGGTGGTTGGAACTCTGGGTTGAGTTGGGTGCCCAATATTGATACTATGGGGTTGTCCCGCTACTGTTCTGACAGTGGGGAAGACGTTTAATTAATCTTATAATTATATCATTGTTACAAATTCACAATATGAGATATACTTAATGATGCCAATTTATAACTACTTATATAGTTGGCTATGTACAGAAATGATGCAAATGCACTAACTAGTACATTAGTTAAACTATTTATGTAGCCCGAGGCTTTAGCCCTAAACTATACTATAATCTAAATTACTCCACACCATCAGGCATCTCTCATATATTGTGGATTTATACTTCGCAACTGGGTTGTCATCATTGCAACACAAGGGTACCTGCCCACCCAGTGATGAGGAGCCATAAGCTCCAAAAAGGTGCCATATGGGTGATGGTATCCGCTGAGAATAAGTAACAATAGTCTTCTCCTATGGTGAAGCGTTACTTATTCGAGGTAGTGCAATATCATGGCAACTCGTGAAGGTATTCACAGTATCAGATATACTTAATGATGCCAATTTATAACTACTTATGTAATTGGCTATGTACAAAAATGATGTAAATGCACTAACTTGTACGTTACAAATTAATCGTTAACGTGTTGGTCGAAAGAAGCCATCCTATAGCAAAAAAAAATAAAGGTAATCCGTGTTGCATCTCATAAACATACATATAGAAGTTAACATAAATATATATATGAGCTCCACAGTCTTGGATTTCATGAGAAAGCAGTATATAAGCTAAACATCACCAACCACAATCAATGGTCTTGTCTTGCACAATGAAGTCATAACTGGTCAATAGAGCAGTAGAATTGATTGTATGAAGCAATGAATCTCGCTGTACCCTAATTTGATCAGATGGACAGGTTTAAGCCTGGAGGATGCCTGAAGAATGCTTTGGAGTGCAATACACTAACGATGATATTCCGAGGCGGAAGTGTTATGGTGTGTTATCTATCTCATGGTATATTCTAGTACTTTTGGTGGTTGTACAAGAAACCGCATACCTTAACATTTTGGATAATAAGTTGGAAATGGCACACACAGAGCCCTAATTTGAATTCTCTGGAATGTCTATAGGATCAACTATGACACTGCATAAGGGCGCCATATCAGTACTTCGGCTGATCACTGTTCTGTAAAAAAAATGTAGGACTATACACACTCCACACTATCATCCATTAGTGGAAAGCCTAACAGGAGTGTGTAACGACTAAAGAAGGGCCAACATGCTACTGAAGTGAGGGACAGTGATGCCGATGTGAAACTGACGTGTACGAATACTTTCTGAAAGGTAATATATGTGATGTGAAGGTTCAAAAACTTTTGTGTATAATTAGTCATTTTATGTTATTTGGCTAATTGTGCAGTCCCCAGGTATTACTGTCTTTATTATGCAATAAATATACAAGATAAATAATGAAATCTCCAATACCAGAAGGACATTTCTGTGTTTTTGGCCAACACACTTACAACATAGTTGTAAAGCTACAGAAAGCCTTCATCTTTATAGCCTGGGATAACCAATCAGATTTGCTCACTGGTGCAAGGTGCACCGTGTCATCTTGAGTGGTTTTCTCTACAGAGCTTCATTTCCCAAAGAACATATGCAGGATGCCTGTTAGAATTTCAGTTTCAGGACTTTAATATCCGGATCAGCTGCCCCTACCATGCCCTACAGGGAACTTCAATCAGCAAAGCTGCCCTCATGCTTGAACTCAGGAGTCTAGTTCCCACCTCCGTTTATTCCAATGTGATCCGCACTTTATGTTCCCAAGTACTCCGGGAATCCGAGCGTTATCGCTCTCACCAGCAAAGTAAATTTAACAAATTAATTCAGTAGCCCAGTAACACTGGTCACCAGTAAACACAGTGGGCTGCTCTCAGGTTGTCTGAATTTAAGTGACAAATGCTTGTCTGCTGACCAGTTGGAGGCTCCTCATCCTAGGGATGCAATTTGCCATTCTCCCACAGTCTCCCAGTAACGGAGCTGGCCATGGGTGTTGAGGTGTCGTTGGCACATTTACCTGAAGAAATTACAAATGCAATTCGCCTAAAAACTGCGGCAATTCTGCAGCCTCTCGACTCTAATCTAAACTGACGTCAAATCTCTGCCCTTAACACATTGAAAGGGGGTTATGATTCCATTGTTGTTTTATCAGCAGATAAGGGAGGTTAAACAGTTGTTTTAAACCATTCCGACTACGAAGCAAAAGCCCTATCTCTTTTACAAGGGAGGGCTATCACTCTACGAGCCCATAGTTGACTCTCCTGCGAAGGTCCTAAAGCAATGGGAGACCAAAAGTGAACAGCCTTGTCTACAGTTGGTTTAAGTCGGGCAAAATCCCTGAATCCATGCTCTGGTGCCTGCATGCCTCTGGATGCCAGATTCCACAGTTTTATGGACTACCAAAGGTGCACAAGGAGGGTGTGCCCTTACGACCTATCATCTCTTGTTGTGGTTCCCCAACATACAAGTTATCCAAGTTCGTTTCCAGTCTGCTCTCGCCCCTGGTATGCAAGGCTGTTCACCCCATTTCCAACAGCGGAGAGTTCCTAGACCTGGTCTCCAATCTATCCATCTCAAATGAACAGGTCATGGCCTCGTTTGACATAGTGTCTCCCTTCACTTCAGTCCAACTGGCCATCACATGTGCCAAAGAACACCTGGACAAAACCCTGAGCAGCAGAAGTTCTTTAACTGCCGACATTTACAGTGCCTTCAGATTGTGCTTGACTAGTGGTGACATTATGTAAGATGAATCCCTTTACCAGCAAATTCATGGTATGGCTCTGGGTGCACCCGTTTAGCTCAGTCATGGCAAACATCATAATGGAGGAACTGGAGAGTCATGGGTTTGTGGGTTTGCCGGATCCTATAGCCTTTTGGTGTCGCTATGTGGACAACGTGTTTGTGATCATTCCCCACAAGTCAGGAGACCGACTTTTGCATCTCCTCAACTCTCTTTTTGTCGCCCTTCCTTCAATTCACCATTGAACTGCAGTTGGGCAATCCTCTTACTTTCTCGGATTCTCTTGTTCAGCATGAGGGCATGCATTTAAAGACATCAATCCATCGCAAGCCAATGTGTGCTGGCCAATTCACAAACTACCAGTCAGCACATGCTCACAGCCAACTTCCCGGCACCGTGTGAGCCCTACTAACCCATGCCTGGACTCATTCCAGTTCTGTGGATGAGACATGCACTGAGATCGTTAAGGTAAAAGCAGATCTCGCAAAATGCGGCGGCAACCCTACCAGTGCCTTAGATAAGTGTGACCTACAGGCTCATGACCGCATTGCCAACCCTAGGGCCACAAGCAGCAACGACCCCACCTCGACCGCCTTTATCCCTACTATCCGAACCTGTTGCAACAACTTTCTAGAATCTTACAGACGCACGGGATAAAGTGCTTCCAGCTTCCGGGCAGAAGATTGCAGTCCCTCGTTTCGAGGGTTAAGACACCAATTCCCACACTCCTGTGGAGCGGCTTGGTGTATCACATTTCCTGCTGTGACTACACTGGCTGCTATGTTGGTGAAACTGGCAGAAGACTCAAAAATCGAGTCTCAGAGCACTAGAAAGCAACTTGTTTTGCAGACATGAAACACCAACACTCAGTGATCGCAGAGCACTACTGGTCAGCCCAGCATGGCATCGACCCAGCGTGACAACAAGATTATCGACCGATCCCACCACTAACATCGTCGTGTCTGGTTGGAATCACTCCACATCTCATGTTGCAACGATTCCTTTAATCAGAACAGAGGAGCATCCATCCCATCACTGAGGCAACCATCCTAAATGACAAATGTTGGGGCACGCAGCATAGCCAAATGTTGCAGCTACAACAGCAAGCCTCTACTCTACTTCCAACAGCTAATTGTTGCCTGCACCTATATCACGCGGTTTTCACCTCGCATGACCACCATAGTTGAGCACATGACATTCTGTACTTTTGTAATAACATTTACAATTGAAGAATGACGTCCTCCATCCGAAAGCTCTTGTGATTTAGGACTTTTATTTTATTTTATTTTTTAAAGAAAAAAGTTTATTTTTTAAAAGTTTATTATTACTTTAAAGTTTATTAAAGAAAAATTTTACTTCAAACCTCTTTCATTTTATCTGTTTTCTCAGTGGTCTACATTATTATAAATTTAACATGAATCCTGACACCATAAGCCTGTTCCCATTTACCAGGTCAGTTGACTAAATAAACTAAAATTACACACAATATTTTGAATCTTTTCAGCATAATACTGAATACAACTATCACAATAATGTGCATTAAGATTCCATAATAGTCTGTGTCAAAAAATCAATTTCGAGAGACAATGGAAAAGAAGACTTGTCTTGAGTCAGCCAAAAATTTATTAAAAAAAAAAAAAAAAAACAGTTTTTAGATATTTTATATATCATATAAATGAAAAAATCAGCTTCACCAAAACAGAGGTTGGTAACCGCCTTTTCTTTCAGTAATTAGAAAATGTGAACATAATTTGGTACACAGCAAACCCCTATTTCAGATTCCAGTAAATGAAATTAAAATAAGATCAAATGTTTTCAAAGTTGCATTTCCACCTGACCAATTTCAGATACCAGTATTTTCTGTTGAAGACAGTTTCTTCTTGGCTCCTGAGAAGCAAAAATCCATATTATTATAACATATATCAGTATTCAAAATGTAAAGAAAGATCAAACATTGCATCGAATTACAGCAATACACTTTTTAAAAGCACTGCTAAGGCATTTCTTATAAGTTACCATCTCGTTAGATATCAGATTCTTGGCATGCTTGGCCTGCTGCTCATATTGTTATCTGTTAATGTTGGTGGTTAAAAACATCTTATGTGAAAAATCTTATTTTCTAAGTTAAATGCCTTTCAGAATCCACAAATGCCAGGCATAATGACATTTTATTTTAATTTTCTTTCTTCAACTCTAGATACAGAACTAGATAATGGAAGACTAGATAGCGTAATACGTAGCACTGTAGTAGGAATCTGTTAGCTTAGTATAGTATCAGCAATTAATCAATTAAATTTATAAATCCATTTAATTTTTATTGTTAATTAAATTGTATTTAAATGGAAATCATGCCCTGGACTAGAGCAGCAAAGCAACTTTCAGAAAGTAGCGAAAGTGCTGAGGTTCACGGGACAACCGCAGGGAAAAATTCTCCAAGGTATCACAGTCTAAAAAAATGCGCAAAATGCGACATGCTTGCAGATCTCTCTTGAACAGGACATGACCTAGCCATGGAGGATGCCTTTGTGTGTTCTAGGTGCAGAGAATGTGAAGAAATTAGGTGCCAACTCAGCATTCTGATGAGCATCTATGAGACCTTGAAGAGTTGGGTAGAAGGCATAGGCAGGCAGCAGATAAAAATGGAAGTTGAAGGAATTAAAATGGGATCCCATCCAGTTCTCAGCTGCTCAACCCAACTTGTTGGGATATCAGAGACATGGTGCGACTCAAATATAAGGGATGTAGTACTGCAATTTGGGGTGTACAATGTGTACAGGACAGGAAGGGAGGAGGGGTTATGCTGTTAGTTAAGAAACACACAAGCTAAGGAAGTGCATCCAGTTGACATAGATGGACAGTGCAACGTTGAATCTGTTTGGTGTGACATAATCACTAGGAAAACAAAAATGAGGGGAGGAGTTTGTTATAGGCCTAATGACTCTGATGAGTACAATGAACAATTATACAGAGAAATGGTGAGCAAGTAAATAAGAGTGTCTTATGATGGGGGATTTTAACTTCCTAGATATAGACTGGAACTTGTGGGTGGGTCACTTGCACACTAGCAAGGCTTTTCTGGATTTATTGGATGCACTGTTTTCTACAGCAGCATATTAGATACGTAACAAGAGGGAGTAACACCCCTGATCTGATTATCAGCAATGATTATTCATGCATTAAGAATTTACAGATAAAGGAACCACTAGGTGGCAGTGTTCACAGCATACTGATGTGAGATCTACTTAAAGATGTAACTACCATCATGGGTAAAGCAAAGGGTTTTTGCTTTCGTAAAGGCAACTACGGTGGTTTCATAGATTTTTTAGGTTCTATATAGTGGGACCAACTGATGATGTCACCAACAGAAAATTCTAAATGGGAAGCATTCAAGGAAGTAACTTTGGAAGCTACTGGGCTTTTTGTTCCAACTAAGAAATACTGTTCTAGGTTAAACCCAAATGGATGTCAAATGAACTAATGAGACTCGTGGCAGAGCAGAAAAGTGCATGGGATGCCCATAAATTGTCAGGCGACACAGAAGCCTGTGGTAGATACAAGGTAGTCTGTAATCAAGTCACAAAGGAGGTGAGGCAAGCAAAGGCAGATTAAGAAAAATCTTTGGCAAAGGATGCAAAGAAAAACAGCAAAGACCTTTTTTCTTATATAAGCTTTAAAAGGAAGAGAATGAATCAGATTGGTCCACTTGATATCAATGGTTTGAATGTAGATGATCATTCTCAGATAGCTGTCTAAGTAAATGAGTATTTTGCATCTACATTCACACGAGGAGTTATTCAAGAAGGAGAGGGCCAGATGTTTATCAATCACTAACAGGGAGTTAAATGATTTTGTAATAACTGAGAGCAAAGTGGAGGAGAAATTGTTGAAGTTAAACATAAAGGCACCTGGGATAGATAGGATCTATCAAGTTATATTAGAGGAGGTGGCAAAGGAAGCAAACAAACCCTTAGCCATAATTTTGAGAACATCCTAGGAATCGGGGGAAGTCCCCACGGACTAGAGATGTGCAAATGTATCTCCAAATCACAAAGGGTGACACAAGTAATTACAGACCTGACAGTTTGACTTCTGTTCCGGGGAAAATAATGGAGTCACTGGTTAAAGAAGCACTGCAGGATCATCTAGACAAGACAGAGGTAATAATACAGACACAGCATGGGTTTCTCAATGGGAAGTCTTGTCTGACCAATTTGATTGGATACTATGATATGGTCACAAAGTAACTGGATGCAAAAAATTATTTTGATATCATATACTTGGATTTCAGGAAAGCTTTTGATACTGTTGCACATGGAAGACTACTGTACAAATCGGAGAAGTATGGCATTAAGGGCAAATTTCTACAATGGATAAAAGGATGGCTGAGTGGGAGTAGACAGAGAGAGTGGTCATCAATGGGTAATGCTCTTCGTAGACTAATGTTATTAGTGATGTCACTCAGGGCTCGGTGTTGGTCCCATTGATGTTTTGTATATTTATCAATGATATTGATAAAGGTATATCAAGCTTAATGTCAAAGTTTGCAGATGATACAAAGTTTGGCAGGGTTGTTAATAATAGTAATGACAGCATGTTGCTGCAACGTGATCTGGAAAAGTTAGGTAGATGGGCTGAGAAGTGGCAACCGAAGTTTAACATTCACAAATGCAAAGTACAAATATGGGTAGCAGTAACCCCAGAGAAATGTACCAACTATATGGTGTTACACTCAGGGTAGTGGAAAATGAAAGAGACCTGAGGTAATTGTGCAGTCAGATGTGAACTTTCTGAGCAGTGCAGACAGGTGTCAGAGTAGGTCATGGGGTCTTGTCAAGGACATACAAGAATTTTGTGAGTAGGGCTAAGGAGGTGATTATCCCCTTGTATAAAGCAATGGTCAGGCTACACCTTGATTACTGCATAGAGGTCAGGAAGCCTCATTTTAAGAAGAATGTGGAGTTGCTAGAACGAGTACAGAAAAGGGCAACAAAACTGGTGAAGGAAACAAAGTTGTGCTCTTATGAAGAAAGGCTTAAATTCTGCAAACTGCAGCTTCTGGAGATTAGGCACTTCCGAGTCAATCTGATTGAGGTGTACAAGGCCTACAATGTACTGAGCAGGCTCAATGCTGATGCGGATTCTTCCTCTTGCTCAGATTACAAACCTGAGCGGGCATGGATTCAAACTGAGGAAAGATAGTTGTAGAATAGATGTGAGAAGTTTGCCTTTAGCCAGTGCATAGTTGATTGCTGAAACAAACTTCCATCTGTTGTTGTGGAAGTTGATAGCTTAAATAAATTCAAGGCAGAACTAGACAAACAAATTTAAATGAATGGATCAGTGAAATGAGAAGGGTTTTTTTTTTTTTTTTTGTCTGATGCTGTATAAGCTTGCTTTCTTGCATCATGTGCCTCTACTAATGTTAATGAGCTATGATATTACATTAAAGTGATCCATAGTTGAGAATCATGTCCTAAAGCCAGCTTTGCTCTTTCGGTTGATTCTCATCAAATATTATTTCTAATCTGTTAGTAATGACCCTTGTGAACAACTTGTAGATGTGGGACAACAAGCTAATTGGGCTATAATTTCCAATTTCTGAGTTATATCCTTTCTTATGTAGCAAAATTATGCTTGCACTATTACTCTCCTTAGGTGTCACACCTTTCCTAATGTATTTTGTGAAGAGTCTTACCATTTTTCTGTGTTATGTCTCTTCCTCCAAAATTTAACAACTCTACAGTAACTTCATCTTCCCCTGGGGCTTTCTGATTCTTCATTTTCTTCAATGCATGTTCTACCTCATCAGGAAGAATATCAGGTATGTCGCATGTGTTGCTAATTTGCGATCCATCTTGCCCACTGCTGGCATCATTCCCTCGCTCCTTGTATAATTCTCTATATTAGTCTTCTGCTTTTTGAATTATGCCTTCTTTGCTATTTATAAGTACACCATCATTATTCTTCAGATTCGGTATCATTTGTCTTTCTATTGCTGCTCATGACTGCTGATTTATGTCATTGTTTTCCCTTAATACTTGTTCTACTTTTCTGGTGTGAAATCTTCTTATGTCCTCTCTGAGTCACTTTCTAATGGCTCTGCATAATTCAGTATACCCAATTTTGTCCTTGTCTGTGTTTACTTTGCTCTTCATTTGTTGTCTTTGGTTCATCAAGTCACGTGTTTCTTGACTAATTTTTTTGCCTTTGGATTTCTTTTTACCCATAGGTTTCTTGGGCTCAGAGGCGGGCGAGCCGTCCCGAGGTTGCAAGGGGTTCACTGCACCTGGGTGCCAAAGTTCAAGAGGCACCTGAAAACCTGAAACTTGCATACACATATGAAGAAAATTTTAAAGGGGGCACCAAATTTCAATTGGCACCTGGGGCACAAATTGCGATTGGCACCTGCATGCCACATACCCTAGAAATGCCCCTGCTTGGGCTTTATCACTTTCAGAAAGTTGTTGTATTCCTCATCTATATCTTGGGCCAGAAAGGTCTGCAGAACCTCAAATTTATTCCTCAGTTCCAGTACATACTGCTTTTTCTTCTCTTCTGTTATCTCAAAAATTTCGTATTATTTACTCAAGTCAGTTTTTTTTCCATTATTTTCTTCCATCTATATCAGGCGTGCATCTTACGATTCTGTGATCACTTCCAACATTTACTTTGTTCAGGACGGTAACATCATTCACAATATATCTTCTCTTAATGAGGAAGAAGTCAATTTCATTAGTTGTTAAATCCATTTGGGCTCTTCCATATCCACTTTCTGTTCATCTTTTTCATTTCTTGAAAAAAAGTGTTCGTTAGCATTAGTAGAGGCATATGATGCAAGAAAGCAAGCTTATGCAGCATCAACCATAATAAAAAAAAATAAATAAAAAAAATTTCACCCCTCCATTCGTTCCAAATACCTGTCCAGCTCAGCCTTAAATTTATTTAGGCTATCAATTTCCATGACAAAGGATGGAAGTCTGTTCCACCAACGAACTACCCGTTGGCTAAAACCAAACTTCCGCACATCTATCCTATATCTGTCTTTCCTCAATTTGAATTTATGCCCTCTCAGGTGATTATTCTGAGCAAGAGGAAGAATCCCATCAGCATTGGGCATGCTCAAACATTCAGGACTTTATACACCTCAATCAGATCACCTCAAAGGTGCCAGGTCTCCAGACACTGTAATTTGCAAAACTTAAGCCTTTCTTCGTAAGAGCAACTTTTGTTCCATTCACTAATCTTGTTGCCCTTCTCTGTACTTGTTCCAACAGCTCTATATCCTTCTTAAAATGAGGCCTCCAGACCTGTATACAGTACTCAAGGAGTGGCCTGACCATTGCCTTATACAAGGGGATAATCACCTCCTTATCCCTGCTAGAAAAATTCCTGTATATCACTGACGAGACACCATGAGTTACTCTTGCAGACCGTCTGCACTACTCAGACAGCTTCATATGTGCCTACATAATTACCCCCAGGTCCAACAATATATCTAGCTCACTGCCAGAGTTTAACTCACCTCTGGCATTCCTCTCCTTGAATAACTCCTCATGTGTGAATGCAGATGCAAAATACTCATTTAGTTTGTTAGCCACCTGAGCAGGATCATCAAAAGTTGAACCATCGATATCCAGTGGACCAATCTGATTTATCCCTTTCCTTCTAGAGTTTCATAGGTAAAGAACTCTTTGTTGTTTTTCTTTGCATCCTTTGCCAAGGATTTCTCATAATCTGCCTTTGCCTGACTGATCTCCTTTGTGACTTGGTTACAGACCAGCTTATATCTATCATAGGCTTCCATGTCACCCATTAATTTATATGTATCCCATGCATTTTTCTTTGCTGCCATTACTGACATTCCTCGAGATTCTGCAAATTCCACAAGTCTTTCATTTCTTTCACCAATTCCAAAATTTCCTATAGTTTTCATTTCTGTGCTGTTTTGACTCTTTCCAACTTTACCATTAGAGTCCTGCAAAAAAGATGTAATGGTGAGTTTTCAGTTCATCTAGAAATCTCTCAATTTCAGTCTACATTTCTTCAATCTCTTCATCATCATGGCTTGATGTTGCGCATATATCATTGTAACCTTTAATCTAAAAGATATTTCTTAGCTAATTGCGTAAGAGTATGAAAGAGTTTGTTTATGCATGGGTAATGAACACACATCATTTCTACTACCAAGGTACGCAATTATGAGTATCGTCTAGATGGTGGTATCCACCAAGAATAAGTAAAATTAGTCTTCTCCATAGGTGAAGTGTTATTTATTCGAGGAAGTGCAATACCATTGCAACCCATTGTGAACGTATTGGCAATATGAGATATAATTAAAATGGCGTAATAAAACTACCTTGATAGTAGAAATTATGTGCATGTGCATTACCCATGCATACAGAGTCCAGTCACAATATTATGACTACCTTCAATGCAGACATCACACATCACACACGCCTAGCGAATCATACAGCGCACGTGTCAAGTTCACACAGCGCACGCATATAAGGCTTGACGTTCAGCATCCGTGAACACAGTAACAGCCTCTGTCATGGGCAAAGCACACGATCTATCAGACTTGGAAAAAGGCATGATCATCGACTATCGGGCCAGGGGTGCCAGCATTTCTGAAAGAGCAGACTTTGTGAAATGCTCACGTGCTGCAGTGGTGAAAGTGTATTAAGACTTTCACACATGACGTTCACCACTGATCCCAGAGGTGAACGTCGGCTGAAATGGTTGGTCAGGACCGATTGGCATACTACTGTTGCTCAACTGGCCATCTGAATGTACCGTGGGGCCACCAGAAAGGTCTCCAACATGACAGTGCAGCGAACCCTGTTGCATATTGGGCTCCGGAGCAGACGCTTGGTGACAGCATCCATGCTGGCAGCCGTTCATCGCAAACAACGGCGTCAGTTTGCACAGCAATACTGACACTGGACCCTGGTCGAGTGGCAATGGGTGGCTTTCTCCGGTGAGTCACAGTTTCTGCTCCATCAATTGAATGGATGCTGGCATATTGGGTGTGAAACCTCTGAGAACAGACACCCGAACATGATCGTTGGCAGAAGGCATGCTGGTGGGCACAGCGTTATGGTCTGGGAAATGTTTTCATTGCATGGCTTGGGTCCGCTTTTACCTCTGGAGGGTACCTTGAATGCAAATGGTTACCTATCGATCGTCGCCGATCAGGTACACCCATACATTGATCATGTTCCTGGGGGGGGGGAATGGTATCTATCATCGCCATGTCACCAGAATTGTTCGTGAGTGGTTTGAGGAGCATGATGAAGACTTCGAGCTACTCCCTTGGCCTCTGAATTTCTCGGATCGTAAACCAATTGAAAATCTATGGGACCACCTCAATCGGCACATCAGATGGATGGATCCTCCACCAAGGAACCCACAGGAACTCCGGGATGCACTGCAGTCTGCATGGTCACAGATACCAGTAGCAAACTTCCGTGGACTTATTGAGTTCCTCCCACGGCGGCTGGTTGCGGTGCATGCTGCGAAAGGCGCATATTCTGGATACTAGGTAGGTGGTCATAATAATATGACTGGACCCTGTAAACAATAATCTTCATACTCTTAGGCATTTAACCAAGAATTATCTTTTAGATTGAACCATGCACATCATCAGGCATCTCTCATATTGTGGAGTTATACTTCATAATTGGATTGTCACTATTGCAACAATAGAGTACCTGCCACCCACTGATGAGAAGCTAATAAGCTTCAAAACGGTGCTGTCTGGATGGTGGTGTCCACCACCAATTTCTACTACCTTGATAGTAGAAATGATGCGTGGGCATTACCCATGCATAAACAAACTCTTTCATTATAATCTTTAGTTTCTACCACTCAGAAATCCTGAATAACAGTCTTGACATCCTTGGTGATGTACTTTTGAATTCCAAAATATTGTTTTTAATATCTTTATTAGTATAAAACAGAGCTGTAATGCTCAATAAGCTCTATGTTCTGTTTCAATATGTAGAAAAGTAAGCGAAATTTATACCTCAATATGGTCCGTAGAACACTTCAGTAAGACACTCTCTGAAATTTAAATGAGTATAAAAATTATATCGAATAAATTCTCATACCCACAGCAATAATAATGATTTGACACACTCGGAATTGAAGACTAAGGTTCCCCCGACGTGACCCCAAATACATCAAACCACCAACTATGAATCAAAGAAGACATTACGTCCATAAATAAAATCAATATTGAACCATAAAACCATAAATGAAATCAATATTGAACCATAAAAAACCATAAATGAACAATCAATCAATATCATAAATAAAATCAACATTATGTCCATAAATAAAATCATAAAATAAAATAAAATAATTTAAAAGCAAATTTTAAAAAACCTACATATCAACAAGTTACTAATCTTTCCTCATCCACTCTATCTATTCTAATCAAGTTCATACGAGTTTCCCAACAACCCCCCCCCCCTCTTCAAATGCCCAACATGCCTACAAGTTCCTAATTTTTCCTCATACACTATTGAAAGACAGATTTTACTTTTATCCAAAGGATTAAATTATAATTTACCACCCCGTGATCAACCTGAGAAACAGTTTGTGGTGGATATTGAACTGGGACTTCGGATTGTCCCATAAAAGGACTTAATTATTCAACAAGTTAACCAGGTGGTAGTGATTCTAATCAAGTTCATACGAGTTTCCCAACACCCTCCCCCCTCCTTTTCAAATGTCCAACATGCCTACAAGTTCCTAATCTTTCCTCATACACTATTGCAAGACCAGATTTTACTTTTATCCAAAGGATTAAATTATAATTTACCACCCCGTGATCAACCTGAGAAACAGTTTGTGGTGGATATTGAATTTGGACTTCGGATTGTCCCACAAAAGGACTCAATTATTCAACAAGTTAACCAGGTGGTGAACAACATAAAAAGCACACAGCTTCCTAAATTGAATAGACATGAAATTTCAGCTTTACGTGACATTCAAAAAAACAAGGACATCATTATTCAGTGAGCAGATAAGGGGGACAAGGTAGTAATACTTGATAAACTTGATTATATCAACAAATTAGATTCAGTTATATCAGATATCTCCACTTAACTGGAAGTAGACCTGGTACTATTTTCCAATCTGGTCAACCAGTACAATAAAATATTAACCACATATCAAAAAAATGACTAACTAACTGTCTCAATTAAAAGAAATGAAAGCCAGGACCAATAACATTCCAGCACTTTTCAGTCAGGTAAAATTCACAAAACTAGATTTCCCATTTTCCCTATTGTTTCTTATGGGAACTCGGCATTCTCTTCCTTAGCTACATATTTATACAATTTGATAAATCTCTTTAGACAGACTATACAATTTGGGATTAAAAACTGACACATTATTCAATAATCTCAAAGATTGTAAACTTGATGATAATGATAATTTATTCTCACTGGATGTCACTTACCTATATAAGAACATAAATGTGGAATACACGTTAGATATTGTTTGGGATATGTTAAGTAATAACTCTATACCAATTAATCACACTAAACTTCTTATGAAAGAAATTTTCCACTTAATTAAACTTTTAATCGAAGACAACTATCACTTTGAGATAAAATTTATGAACAAATTTTCAGTTTGCCTATGGACTTGAGTCTAAATGGCTTAATATCAGAGATTTAATTCTCTAAGATCGAGCATATACATTTGATACCTTTTCTGCCTTGTATTAAATATTATGGGAAGTACTTAGATGATGTTCTTGTTATTGCTGATAATTTTACCATTCGAGACATTTTAACACTCATTTAATAAAATTCACCCGAGACTGAATTTCACATTGGAAAGGGAAAACACTGAAACAAAATCGTTAAAATTTGGGATTAAAAACTATGACACATTATTCAATAATCTCAAAGATTGTAAACTTGATGATAATGATAATTTATTCTCACTGGATGTCACTTACCTATATAAGAACATAAATGTGGAATACACGTTAGATATTGTTTGGGATATGTTAAGTAATAACTCTATACCAATTAATCACACTAAACTTCTTATGAAAGAAATTTTCCACTTAATTAAACTTTTAATCGAAGACAACTATCACTTTGAGATAAAATTTATGAACAAATTTTCAGTTTGCCTATGGACTTGAGTCTAAATGGCTTAATATCAGAGATTTAATTCTCTAAGATCGAGCATATACATTTGATACCTTTTCTGCCTTGTATTAAATATTATGGGAAGTACTTAGATGATGTTCTTGTTATTGCTGATAATTGTACCATTCGAGACATTTTACACTCATTTAATAAAATTCACCCGAGACTGAATTTCACATTGGAAAGGGAAAACACTGAAACAAAATCGTTAAACTTCCTAAACTTTACTCTTGCACATGATATGAATAAAGCCCAATTGAACATCTATCATAAGCCTTACAACACCATTATTTTCCTGCATTATAATAGTTATCGCCCATTCACCTATAAAAAGTCTATTATTTTTAACCAATTTCTCAATGCTTATAAATATTTGATGTTTGAGCCTGCTTTAGACTATTAACCAACAAAAAATATCTATCTATTAAAAAAATAATTATATCTTTTAACCAACAGATTCTTAAAACAGGGGTTACCCTCTTGTTACAATAAACCAAATCGGAATACTATCTAAAAATAGGCTACACAAAATTACAACAACCAATAACAGTAACACTAAAAAATTCTTTATTCCATTCCATACGTTAAACAATGGCACAAAAGGCTTAACAGGCTCTTTAAAGATACAGAATTTAAAATTTTAGCTAGACCAATGTGGAAACTACACACTATGCTGAACAATCACTCAGTCCTTTCCTCTTTCCCAACAAATAAATGATCTGGTATATAACACTTCTTGCAGTGATTGTGATTCATCTTATCAGGGCTTGATGCAGTGCATGCTGGATTTGAGGGTTAAGGTGTATGCTTCCTCAGTCCATGCTTCCCATTCAGCGGCATTGGAACTGGCCTTTCATGCCATTAATGAAAGCAACACATGCTTATTCAATGAGACAAAAACTCTTAGTATCCAATGCAACTACACAAAGCTATTAATTGCAGAAACTCTTGAAATAAAATTGCACAATCTATTGATCGTTCATCATCTATATCTCATCTCTGATTCGTGGTCTTTTGCACACATGTACCAAGACATAAAATAAGCTCTTTATTTAATATTTCGACACACTCACTCCGCGTTATTTCTATAAAAAAAAATAATAATAAAAAAAAAAGGAAGGGAGGAAAGTCATTTTTTAAAATTTGTTTTTAAATTATTTTATTTCATTACTGGAATCATTTTTGCTTGATTTTATTTACGGACATAATGTCTTCTTTCAATCATAGTTGCATGTTGGTAGTCTGATGTAATTTGGATCAGGTCAGGGAAGTTTAGCCTTTGATTTTGGGTGCATCAAATCATTAGTGTTGCTGTGGATGTCAAAATTCATTTGATATCATTTTTATACCAGTTTAAATTTTGGAGAGTATCATATTAAAGTGTTCTACAGACTATATTTAGATAAATTTTGCTTATTCTTCTACATATCAATATCTTTAGGGACCAGAGCCAACTCCACCTTCACTCTTTTCCCTGTTTCCATTGGTGTACAGCAGACTTCCACTTGATAAACTTGTAATTCATTTCTTCTTCTTGTTTCAGCCAAGCTGATGATATTCCAATTCACATTTTCTAATTCCTTTTCCAGCTCTAATATCCTATCTTCACTGATCAGCGATCTTACATCATAACAGGCCAAGTTCAGTTTCCGTGCATGGCAGTCTGGTCATACCCAGAGATTCTTTCCACCCTCTGCTTCCACTCTGATCCTTTCGCTGTTATAGGAGGAAGAGTGAAAGCCAATGGGGACTGAAGGCCATTTGATTTGTCATGTTGTCATATTTAATAAGGGCTTGAGGGTTTGATCTCTTCCTCTTCGTGTTGACCAGGTATCCTGAAAAGAACCACTCTACATGTTCGTTGCCACCAAAATGATATAACAGGGCTTACCAATGAGGTGTGCATGAGTGGATTTTAGGGAGGCTGGCCAACCAGACTTCTCCTTTAATCTTTTAAAATAGAACGATATCAGATCCATTAGTGTTTTAGACTGAGTGTGTGATAACACATAGAATGCCTGTTCTCCTCTAAGCCCCTGGGAAGAAATCAACTGTATTAAAATAACATAGATGGTATTTTCCCAGCAGAAACATCAGAATTACAAGTAATTTTTAAAAAAAAAAGTAATTCTCAAGAAAAAGAAAAATTACATACCATTCTTAAATAACCGCTGTGAAATGCATTCAAAATTATGCCTTTTTAAAGAAAGAATCAACAAACATATTCTATGAGGCTTTAAGTGAGCTGTTTAACCCTTCAGTAGCTTTGCATTGAACAAGCAAATGCTTGTTCAATAGTAGTAGTAGTGGCATGTGATACAAGAAAGCAAGTGAATGAGCTTAGGCAGCATCAGCCAAAAAAAAAAAAAAAGCACACCATTCCCTCCAAATGCCTGTCCAGTTCCTCCTTAAATTTATTTAACCTATCAACTTCCACAACAACAGATGGAAGTTTGTTCCAACACTTAACCACCCGCTGGCTAAAGGCGAATTTCCGCACATCTATTCTACATCTGTCTTTCCTTAATTTGAATTTATGCCCCCTTAGGTTCGTAATCTGAACAAGTGGAAGGATCCCATCAGAATTCAGCGTACTCAACCCATTCAAGGCCTTATACACCTCAATCAGATCACCACGCATGAGTGGAGGTGCCTAGTTTCCAGCCACTGCAATTTGCAGAACTTAAGCCTCTCTTGGTAAGAGGATCCCTTCATTCCCCTCACCAATGCAGAGCAAACACTGACATTATTTAGAAAATTGTATCTTTTTTTCCCAACTTGATGGATATTGAATGAAGGGTACATACAACTTTCTGATCAAATGATTTCCAAATTAAATATGCCTCAAAACCTGATATTCTTCAATTATTATTGGCCACTAAAATACATTATGATGGACTTGGAAATGCAGCAATTAAATCAATATGTTGCCCAGTCAATAATGTTGACATGGAAAGGTACTTTAGCACATACAATTTAGTTGTAATTGATTGACGTAGAAATTTAAAAGAAAACTACAGTGAAATTTGTATGATGCTTTCATTTAATTTGTGATTTACAATGAAAATTCTAAATAGAGGCTAAAATTGGAATTTTTTTGTTCCAAAATACTAAATTTAAAAAATTTCATTGATAAAAACATAGGTCTCGCTATGCTAGTACATTAATTTTGTCCCCTTAATCATCTGAAATTGTGTGTGAACACTGTTCATAATGTAGCTGCCACTAAAATTATGAAGTGGTCACTACCACTCGCTTCAACTGCAAGTCAGCAACCCTGCCCCAACCTTGGACCACTGTGATGCACTCCACCATCCTGGGTAGGTATTCTTCCATTCCTCCTGCAGAACAGTGACCAGTTGAGGGAGTAATGTGGGATATATTCATCTGGCCCCTTAACCAATGTTCTGGTTCATCCCATTGGTGTTCAGAGAAGACTCTGACTGGTCATTTCAACTTTTGTACATTCATGTCCCACAAACTATTCTCAAACAGCACTAGTGGTATAGCATGGGCACTATCCTGTTAAAACAAACATGGGTCTGTACCAAAGAACTGACACATCATAGCCACTGGAACCAAGTATAAATTGGAGATCATATTGCCACCTGGGCAAGAAAACAGAAAAACATGAAAACAATACTGAGTTTGGACAACTGGAAAGGTCTTTCTTGCCTTAGTATTTGGGCTGCATTAGGAATTCAAAGCTACTTCCATACTGTGTATAGAGAAGAGCTATCAGAGGAGGGGCCTTTAAGGAATCTTTCTTCATAAAATGCTTCCACAACAATACCAGCAACAGAAAAGGTATTTGCTTTAAAACTTGGATACTTGGTATTCAGGACTTCTGCTGCACTAACAGAAGTCCTGAATTCAATCCCACATGTGGTGGGATTTAATTCAATCCCACCACATGTGGGATTGAATTAAAGTTTTAGTTTAAGGTTGCTATTCTATTAGTATAAGACATTGCATTTTGCTGCATTAAAACATAGGTGCCACTTTTCTGATCACCACTGAAGACAATCTAAGTTGTCCTTAAGAAGATGTACTTGGTGCTGATCATGAACTACTTTACCATCTTGATATCATCTGCAAATTTTTGCATCCCACATCCTCTATTCCTTTGTCAATATCATTTAAGACAATCAAAAACAAGAGTGGTCAGAGTACAGATCCATGGGGTATAATCCAGCGATCGATACTGGGACCGATCAATTCAAAGAAAATTACGTGTAAAGCAAGGAATTGGGAACTAAAAGGGCCTGCTGAGAGTCCTCGTGGAACAATCAAAAACAGTAACTGCCGGTTATAGTAATCACTGGTTATTAGAATCAGCTGCTTTATAGAATCAAATTTCAAAAAACCGATTCATATCAATAAAATGCACTACACTTTCCTCATTTATTATAATCATATCTTCGATTATAAGAATCAATTTTGAATGCCTCTGTGATATTTTTCTAAAGCACATTTCTAGAGGTCATAACCAAAAAATATAAAAAAAAAAAAAAAAAAGTTTTTTGTTCATTGAGCTTTTCTGTTTGTACAATCTGTTATACACATGAAGTACACATGATCTTATTGCATTTGTGATAATACAGATAGCTGGAATTCTGTGTTTTTAAGTTATTATGGTGAAATGTGTTTCCTCTCACTGAAATCTTCAATCATACAAAAAACACAAATAAATTTTCAGAATCTGCCGTTCATTCCTACAACCCCAGGGGCTCACATCTGATGAGTATGGGCTTGGCAAACCCAGGATATCATAATCCTTCTCTTTCTTGGAGATTCCTTTCTACTTCTCTCTCTCTCTCTCTCTCTCTGGGTAGCTTGGGATTTTTTTTTTTTTTTTGGCTGGTGCAGCATAAGCCTCAGGCTTCCTTGTACTATATGGCTAATAATAATAATAATAATATCTGAAATTCATAAACTTTTTACTCTGTATCTCACTTACGCATGTCATGTTAGTTTCAATTTCTAAGTGCCGTCTGCTTTGTTATTGATTGTTGCTCATCTTTTTTTACTGGGTTTTAAATTTTACTACCCAAAAAACAGTAAGTGAACAGAGAGTGAATTTGGGTGTAAAATATAAGTTACAAATTATAGAAACATACAACAAATTAAACTTAAGCAATACATGTATATCTGAAAGGGAAGAGCAGCAATAAAATTAGAAGTGCATTAGTCATCTTTATCAAAATTATATAAATCACATCACAGAGTAAACAACATAAATGCGATTAGTGAAACCAGAATAAAAAAGCGCGAAGGGAAATGCCAAACGGTAGATGAAGCTCTGTTCATTTGGTTCAAACATGCCAGATCATTTAATGCACCAATCAATTGTGGCATTCGTCTTCAAAAAGCTAATGATTTTACCCAAAGAGTTTAAGGCGATGGATGGATGGAGGGCTGACAAGGTGGAAGGAGAGGCATGGTACTGGTTACAAAAAACTTCACGGGGAAAAAACAGGATTCCGATGGTTCTGCAGCTGACAACTGGTTGAAAACCTCTTGGAAAACTGTGTTAAGCACTTACACCTGAAAACTTTTTTTTAATACATATGAACAAGGTTGTACTACAGGGCTACCCCAGACCACTGCATGATTTTTAAAAATTCCTCTGCATCTGCAGGAAAGATCAAACACAGGATTACAATTCTTTTAACATGCAACATGACAGGAACAATCAAGATGAACCCATTAGTTATAGGCAAGAGTAAATCACCTAGATGTTTTAAAGGAGTAAAACAGCTAACTGTCAAATATTCAAATAGTGCTAATGCTTGGATGACAGCTTCTTTATTTGAAGATTATCTTTGTAAATGAAATTTGCAATTGGATAAGAAAAACAAAAAAATTGCATTGGTTTTGGACAACTGCCCAGCTCATCCAAAGTTGACTTGACTTTCAAAAATATTGAATTAGTTTTTCTACATTCGAATACCACATCACTGATTCCACCTCTCCACCAGGGAATAATAAAAACCTTTAAAACCTTTTATAGATCGGATATGAGGCAAAGAATCATCCAGTCTATAGATGATGCTTTGGGAACATCATCCGATATCACAAAGCAGATAACTGTTCTAGATGCACATCACACGACAATGAGTGCCTGGAATGAAGTCTCCGAATGCTGCATTAGCAACTATTTCAAAATAACTGATTAGTCCTTGAGGGTGTCACAGAAATTCTCTCAGATATGCCAAGCTGTGCTTGCTATGTGGGAGTCTAAAATGCTGATAGAACTGATATTTGGGTGACACTCAAGTTCAAGTGGACCTAATTTCGGCAAAGTCTAGTCAGTCTGTGCCAGCCAAATCCTCTGCTTCACCTTCATGATGGTGGGACTGTTAGTAAACCTGGGTATAATCCCCATGTGCAAGTACTGAAACATGGCACCTACCACACTGTGGGTGACCACCCAGGTGCGAACCAAAATAAGCAGGAGTTGAGGTGTAGCGCCCACACCACACAAAAGAATCCCGCCCCTCTGTGTTACCAAGCAATACTAGGTGGTAGATGACGCTCATCAACCGGTGCAATAACACCACTTTGCCTATTGGAGGCTTGAAGTGGTGGAACCCATGTTTAGTCTCCAGTGCAAAGCTCCAGTAAACCCTCCACCATCTCTTCCATCGTGCAGTATGATTGATGTCATTTGAGGATATGAAGGAAATTTTGACGAGATTCAATCTACCTTACATTTCAAGGAAACAGCTCTAAAATGGTGTTTACAGGTCAGCCACTAGTTAGCACACTACACCAAACCTATTGATAACTCTCTAGGAGGCTTCCAGATCAGCTAGTGCATAATCTCGCTGCTTCTACTCGGCCAGATAGTGACTGGAGGAAGTTTGAGTAGTGTGCATAAGGGTGGCGGCATCATTGAGGCCGCATTATGTCAAGGATCTGGGTATATTCTTACCGCATGTACGCCATACACAAAAATTTCATTACTTCAAACAGCATGTCTTCTCCCCCCCCCCATTTTTACTACTGAATACACCACGAATTTTCAAACTTATACAGCCAATTTATACGTGAAAAGATCTAACCCTCCCAAACACTTCCCCATTCATTACACGAATATACCTATCCTCAGTTCTAATCCCAATGATTTCCACTTGTTTTTCTGACAGAATCTTAATTATTGGTTGATTCAAATGCTGCTCAACTCAGTTGACTGAATTATTTGTTGTATGATTCCTTTAGCTTCAAAGGTGATACTTGTGCATGTGTCCGTTCTGATATTCCCTGTCAGAGACTTACAAATTTGGAATCTCCTGTTTTCGATCTTCCCTGTCAGGCTGAAAATCTCTCTACCACATTCTGTTAAATTCATTTCTTGCCTCTATTGTTCTCCCAACTCAACTAATCACTTGGAACTTGACTTTCTCTAGTCCAACTTTTCTAACAGAGAGGTAATTTTCCTTGGTGATTTTAATATTCACAACTCCAGCTGGCTTCCATTTTCTAGTCACACAGAACCAGCTGGTTGGGATATTGAGGCTTTTGCAATTAGTAATGATCTAGCACAGATTGTTCATTTACCTACCAGAATACTGGACAATCCTAACCATATATTCAACACATTTGATTTTTTTTCTCATACACAAATCATCTAAGGACACAGTCGAGGTGAGTTATCCTTCAGGCACCTCAGATCACAACTTGGTGATGGTCTCTTCTCCAATGGAGCTTTTATCTCATGGCTATTCCCAACCTCGTGTTGTCTGGCATTACAAGAATGCAAAATGGGATGACCTGCGAGATTTCTTTTCTTCTTTTCCTTGGTCGGATTACTGTTTCAAAACTTCAGATGTCAACATTTGCTCTGATCATGTCAGCAAAATTATTCTTGTAGGGATGGAATCCTTTATTCCACACTCCACCTTAAAATCTCGTCCTTTATCTAAACCTTGGTTTTCACATAAACGTGCTAAGGCTGTTCAAGAGAAGAATGTTGCATATCGTAATTGGCTCATATCCAAATCTCTAGGGGTTCATTTTCTGGCTACACCAAAGCTCGCAACAAATGTAAGGCATTTATTAATCAGTAGAAACTAGATTTTGAACAGGCTAAGAGTAGAAAACTTTCTTGTTGCCCTAATGGTAGCCAAGCATTCTGGTCTCTTGCCTGTGCTCCTGAACTTACTCCTATTCTGTATCGCCTTTTTTCACTTTCTTAAACCAAAGGCGTTTTTCCTTCTGCTTGAAAATTTGCTCACATCCAGCCAGTTCCTAAAAAGGGTGACAAATCCCTCCCATCCAATTATCATCCCATTGCAATCACCTCTACTGTTTTCAAAGTAATGGAAAAAACAATTAACCACCAACTCTTAAACTATCTAGAGACCTTCCAGCTGATCAACAATCACCAGTATGGATTCTATCAATGTCGAGCCCCTGGTGATATTCTGGCTTATGTTACCCATCTCTGAACAAATTCAATGGAAAAGTTTGGTGAAACGTAAGCAGTTGCTCTTGACGTTTCAATGGATTTATATTGCATTTGGAATAAAGGACTTCTAAACAAGCTTCCATCTTATGGTTTGCCAAATGTTTTTTGTAATTGGATATCCAGCTTTCTCTCTGATGGCTCACTGCAGGTGATGGTAGATCGCTCTCTGTCTTCTAACTTCTCCACTAATATTGGTGTTCCCCAAGGCTCAGTTCTTTCACCCACTGTTTTGCTCTTGTATATTAATGACCTTCTTTCATTGACAGGAAATCCTATCCATAGTTTTGTTGATGATAGCACATTGCATTCCACCTTCAAGTTTGAGAAACCTTGCCGTGCTCGATCAGCCTCAATTTCTCGAATATCCACTACCAATTCCTTAAATGCTGATCTCCAGGTAATTCTCCAGTGGGGCAATGATAACTAAATTGATTTCAATCCTTCTAAAACTCAGTCCTGTCTTTTATCTCACAAAAAGCTGTGTTCTACTCATATGCTTATCTTTGATGACACTCCAATTTCTAGGCAAGATCATATATCTCTACTGGGGATTATCCTAAATTCTAATCTCTCTCTCTCTCTCTCTCTCTCTCTCTCTCTCTCTCTCTCTCTCTCTCTCTCTCTCTCTCTCTTTCTTGGCATAAGCACATTACAAATATTTCTTCCTCTGCATCTAGAAAACTGGGTTTTCTCTTTCACTTTCAGCGTTACTTTTCTTTCAAACAGCTATTCACTCTGTACAATTCTCAAATCTGGCCTACCATGGAATATTGTTCCCACATCTGGAGTGTGTTCCCCCAAAAACTCAGGCTTAATTACTGATCTCTAACAGAGTCTCTCCACTCTGTGACGTTCTGGTTCTGCTGCATGCCCTTTTTATGGATACTTCCATGGGCACTGTTTTTCTGAATTAGCATCTATAATCGCCCTCTCTTCCAAAGCAGTCCGAACACATGCCACAACCAGTCAACATCCCTTTATTGCCCAACTTGAAACTCACAGAACCAATTTTTCTTCTTCCTCATTTATTCCTTCAAGTTCCTTTTTCAGAAACAACTTTCCTTCATAAGTATTTCCCAAAAATCACAAGTTACAGAACTTCAAGTCTAATGTCAACAAATATCTTCTTCTCACCCTCCAACTCCTGCACAGTACCAAGTACTATAGGTTTTAATACCTCTCATATTTGGGGTTTTCATATAAAAAAAAAAAAAATGTGGATTAATTATTCACAATGGTCAACTATGTCATGATACTAATCATGTTGAAAAGTCTGAAGAAATGGATGAATAGAAGTTTGGCAGACATAGATGTAATCTACAGATTACTACAGCTTTAACAGATGAAGAAATTGCCCAGTCAGTTACTGATAATTTTGCCAAGGTGGATGAAAATGAGGATGAACACAAACAAATTCCAGTTACAAAACTGGTAAACTCGTCAAGTTATGGCTGTCCAGAGGAGTGTTGGAAGGAACTGGTGCAAGTAATTGTGAACAGAGACTATCATACAATATCGAAAAATCTATAAAAAATAGACTTTGTAGTGATATTTTAAAGGAATCTAATAAGGGACTATTTTAAATTGTAATCATATTACAAAGTGTTATGTTTAATTAATATATATATTAATTACAGAATGACGCAAGTATAAATTTATTTTTGCTAAACTGTGGATAATATTCTTCCGATTTTCATATATCATTTAATTAGTAATAAACTTTTGGTAATAAAATGTAAATTTGTACTTTATATCTTTATTTTTATAGCCAGTGGATAATATTTGCCAATTTACACTGCTCAGAATCGCCGTTAATTAGGATAAAAATTCAATTTCCAAACATGATCACTATAACCAGCACTTAGTACATGAGCTGTCAGGATTACTAAGCATAAAGGACAAGTTGCTACAATGGATAAAAGGACAGGTGAGTGGGAGAAGACAGAGAGTGGTAATCAATGAACACAGCTCTTTGTGGACTAATATTATTAGTGGAGTTTCCCAGGGTTCGGTGTTTGGCCCATTGTTGTATTCTATATTTATCAATGATGTTGATGAAGATATATCAGACTTAATGTCTAAGTTTGCAGATGATACGAAGGTTGGCTGGGTTGTTAACGGCGGTAAAGATGGCATGCTACTGAAACAGGATCTAAAAAAGTTGGGCAGATGGGCTGAGAGGTGGCAACTGAAGATTAACACTGATAAATGCAAAGTACTGCATATGGGTGGCATTTACCCCAGAGTAACGTATCAACTGTGCAATACAACACTTGGGGTAGTGGAGAATTAAAAAGACTTGGGGGTAATTGTGCAGTCAGATATGAAGTTTTCTGAGCAGTGCAGACAGGCTGCCAGAGCAGCTCATGGAGTCTTATCAAGGATATACAGGAATTTTGCTAGCATGGATAAGGAGGTGATTATCCTTTGTATAAAGCAATGATCAGGTAACACCTTGAGTACTTCATACAGGCCTGGAGGCCTCATTTTAGGAAGAATTTAGAGTTGCTGGAATGAGTACAGAGAAGGGAAATGAGATTGGTGAGGGGAACCAAGGGTTGCCCTTAACAAGAAAGGCAAATTGCAGTATCTGGAGACTAGTCACCTGGGTGATCTGATTGAGGTATATAAGGCTTTGAATGGTTTGAGCAAGCCCAATGCTAATGGAATTCTTGCTCATATTATGCACCTGAGAGGGTATTAATTCATATTGAGGAAAGACAGTTGTAGAATAGATGTGCAGAAATTTGGCTTTAGCCAGTGTGTGGTTGATTGGAACAAACTACCATCTGACGTTATGGAAGTTGATAGCTTAAATAAATACAAAGAAGAACTGGACAAACTTTTGGGGCAAATGGATGAGTAAAATGGGAAGATTTTTTTTTTTTTTTTTTTTAACTGATACTGTATAAGCTTGCTTTCTTGCATTGTATGTCTCTGCTAATGCTAATGACAGATAGCAATATTCTTGATCTGATTAGCAGCAGTGACACTTCATGCATTAAGGATGTCCAGATCAGTTACCACTAGGTAATAGTAACAAGGGGGGGACAGGGCTTTTGTTTCATAAAGGTGACTTCAGCTTTACGAAAATATGAGAATAGATAAAATACTATACTAAAAGTGATAAACATATACAGAATAAAAGGAAAACACAGGCAAATAGCTGTCAATGCATTCCTTTATCAACTTGATAGTGAATAACACAAAACAGAATAAAAAGTAAGGCTGTCTCCCTTATGACAGAAGGAACCAAGGTCATGCTAATGCCCATAAAAAAAAAAAAAAAAAAACAAGATTTTCTGGTGCCCTTAACCAATGTGCATTAACAATCATATTCCCTGTATGCCAGTGTCACATTGTAAGACAGTGGACTCCATAATATGATGGATGCATATAAGTCTCTTTGCTGCAACTGATACTGAGGCTCATAGTAAAAATATGGAGCGTTTGAGTCATGAGATGTTTGTTTGTTATTTGGTTTTTAGGAGCATTAGCAACTAAGGCCATATTGCTCCGGGAATATGCGGTGGTTATTCCCTGACCTTTCCGCATCCTCCGTATTTGGTGGTGACGGGCTCGAACCCCCATCTAATCAAGAAGCGTGTGCTACGCACTGCTGCTCCTTCCCACCTGGCTATGGAGAGTCACGAGAAAAGACAAAAGGTATGCAAGCAGCCAATTACTCCGACATCACTGTGTTAGTCAAACTTGTCATGTTGTTCATTCCAATAATGCTCAGCAATGATGAAGGGAAAAATCAGTAGTTTCAACAGCCTCCTCATGTTTGTGAATGTGTTATTCCAATCTTCTGCCAGACTCACCAACATAACAAACACCATAATTCTGGTTGGTTTGTTTGTTTGCTTAAGATTTTTATAGCACACCATAATCCTGGTATTGTATGCGATAAGCAAAACCAATTTTAACATAGCAAAGGAAGAGGATTTTCCACTGTGATAATAAGAGAGCACCTTCCTAATATCTCACATTTACAAAAGGGTGCTGCCAATCTTCTACCAGATTCATGAGAGAGTTATATACATCTAATAATGGTCCAGTTCCTTATTACCAATGTGTCAACTCCTATACTTTAGTTATGGAAAGTGGTTTTGTTTATAGCATAAAGTTCGCAAACCACGGAGTATGTTATGCTGGTGAATGTGGAAGAAGGTTGAAAGACTACTTTAGTATTAACCATATAGTGCAAAGTAACTACATGCTTTGGCAGCGCCATTCAAAAAAAAAAAGTATAAAGTAGATAAGAAAATACAGATAACACTTCCTCCCTCATGTAGATAACTATCTATTTAACCTTCGAATTTCTACAAACAGTCAGCCTAAACTATCTATAGAAGCAACCTGTTCCAGTAAACAACAACTTGCTGATTAAAAGAAAAATTCCAACAATTTAGTCTAAACTACTTCCCCTGTACTTTGAATTTATAGTACCTAGTTCTGGAATTCTTATAACAGCGAAAGTTTCACTTTCGTTTATTTCACTAACCCCTCTCCAAGCCTTATCAGGTTCTCTTAGCCAGATGAGGCTGGATCAGGTCCTGTCTACGGTTGCAAGCTCTGTAGCACACATAATCAGTCATTCCTCATATGGTTACCCTTTTGCCAATCTCACCATGCAAGTTGTCTATGCAATATTTTTACTTAACGTAACTCTATATATTTATTTTAATAAAATTTAGGCGGATCTTGCAAGTAATTGATATGATCCCAGATGTACAGGGCCTTTTTTTTTCCAATATTCTTAAAAGTTTTTTAGATTTAATTCTCAATTTTTGAGGAATATTGTATATAACTGGTAACCCTATAGATTTTGTCAAATTGTTCACTAAGGTTCACAATTCTCTGAAAAAGATTTCAACACATGTATACAGTGGCGGATTAAGAATAGCTGGGGTCCCTAGGCAAATTATATTTGGGGCCCCCCCAAAAATAATAATAAAAAAAATAAATAAAAAATAAATAAAAGTTAGGTGGCAAATAAATAAAATTTTGTACTTTTGAATTTTTTGCTTAAATTTTCGATTAAATTAATCAAGATTTTTATGATGTTTACTGAAAACATTAATTTATTTTAGAACACTATAGGAAAATATCTTGATACAAAATATCTAGGGGCCCCAGGCTTGTGGGGGGGGGTGAAAAGCCTGGGGCCCCTACACACGTGCCTCATTGCCTTAATGGGTAATCCCCACTGCATGTATATGAAATATTGTGCATTTTCCAAATAGTAACAGTATTTGCCATATAGTAGTAGTAGTAGTTTGTTTGTTTATTATTTGGTTTTTAGGAGCATTAGCAATTAAGGCCATATTGCTCCGGGATATGCGGTGGTCATTCTCTGACCTTTCCGCATCCTCTGTATTTGGTGGTGACAGGCTTGAACCCCGGTCTAATCAAGAAGCGTGTGCTACGCACTGCTGCTCCTTCCAACCTGGCTACAGAGGCACCTAGTAGTAGTAGTAGTAGTAGTAGTAGTAGTAGTAGTGGCATGTGATGCAAGAAAGCAATTGTACAAGCTTATGCAGCATCAGCCAAAAAAAAAAAAAAAAAAATCACACCATTCCCTCCAAATGCCTGTCCAGTTCCTCCTTAAATTTATTTAACCTATCAACTTCCATGACAGATGGAAGTTTGTTCCAGCAATTAACCACCCGCTGGATAAAGGCAAATTTCCGCACATCCAAGTGCATAATTTATTTTGGGGTTGCTATTCCCCAAGTGTTAGACCTTGCATTTTGTCACATTAAAACACTTTTCTGAAAATTTCTGAAATCTGTTTCAGCACACCTGGAGGAGCACTGCTTGGCACTGAACTTTAACAACTCTATCAAACATTTGTCAAAGTTAGCTCCTGCTCTGACACTCTCAATCTAGTATATAACCAAGTAGTGGGGAGGGGTGGAATGATTTGAGATTATTAAATCTGTCCAGTCACATTTTTACACTTTTAAGTAATTAAATATAAAATTATAATACACTGTTAATCTTAACCTAAGACTTGAGGTAACCATGAGCTTCCCAAGACACAGCAGATTCTTTTTTCAAGGTAAATTTTAACTTTTTATTATAAATATAATTTTAGAATAACTATTTTGGAAGGATGTACACCAGCAGTTTTCAACTGGGGTGCCGCAACAACATTCCAGGTGTGCCACATAATTTGGGTTTAAGTTACTTAAACTTTTTTTTTTTAATTTATATATTTATTTCATTATAAAAAGGTACATTTTATTATTGTGTTCCATAAACTATAATTACAGTATTTACATATGTCAACTGATCATTCTATTTACAATTCCAAAATAAAATAAAAAAATACAAAAACCTCAGATTACAAAAGATAACAGTTTCATTACATACAATATTACATTATGGTTATCTTTTTGTGCTCCCTTGTCTAGTGGGAATCGACATGACACAAACGTGTCATGGTGAAGATTCGATACATAAAGAGGATTATATATCAAATTAAGCTCGACAATAAGTTGTTTACGTATATTGAAGATATATTTGGCTACTAGGGAAAATCTTTATTTGGATACATCATATTTTCCTAGAAATATAAATGTTTTTTTTAAATTTACTTTGCGGCAACAAGACATAGCACTGCAACGCACGCAGAAGTTAATTTAGAGTGGTAGGGTAAGCACACGGCAGAAGTAGCGTGGTGAAAAAGGTTAAAGAAGAAAAACTAATCTTAGAAAAAAATTGGTATAAATTTTCAATACAATAATATGATTAAAATAATTATTGAATAATTATCCAATATGTTTACCTACGTAATTTGCCAACACAAATTTCAGTTAGCAAAATACTCAATAATAAGATGGACAAGATTATTACGGAGAAAAGAAGACATGAAGATGACTGCAGTGAAGGAAAAAAAGAAGACAAACATCAAGATGATTATGGTAAAGACAAAAAAGATGACAAAGGTGGAGGTTCGAGTAAAGAAAGAATACTTATAACCATTCTCTCTTCGAGCAAGTCTGCTGTAATGGTGAGGGGAAAATATCGTCATTATTCGGACAGTTATTTGGAACATGGGACTTGCATCTGGTGAGTGTGGGCTTGGCAAACCCAGGTTCCTTAGCTGGATATAACCAATCTTCTCTTTCTTGGTGATTTCTTTCTACTTCTCTCTCTCTCTCTCTCTCTCTCTCTCTCTCTCTCTCTCTCTCTCTCAGGATAACTCAGAAAATAACATGAAATGTGTTACTTGTGGTGACATACTGTCCAGGGGGGCTTAGAGGGGAACAGGTATCCTGCGTGTTATCAGACACTCAGTCTAAAACACTGATGGATTAAATTTCTTTCTAGTACAGAAGATTTAGGAGAAGTCCGGTTGGCCTGCCTCCCTAAAATCTACTCATGCACACCTTCTCGATGGTAAGCCCTGTTACGTCACTTAGGTGGCAACGAATGTGTAGAGTGGTCCTCTTCAAGATGCCTGGTCAGCGTGAAGAGGAAAAGACCAAACCCTCCAGCATATGACAGCACAACAAAACAAAACAAATGGCCCTCAGTCCCCAGCAGCTTTCACTCACCCCCCCCCTTACAGCAGCGAGAGGATCAGAGTGGAAGCAGAGGGGGCTAAGAATCTCTGGGTATGACCAGGCTGCCATGCACGGAAACTGAACTTGGCCTGCTACAACGTAAGATCACTCATTGGTGAAGACAGGATATTAGAGCTGGAAAAAGAATTAGAAAATGTGAATTGGAATATCATCGGTTTGGCTGAAACAAGAAGAAATAATCACTTATAAGTTTATCAAGTGGAAATCTGCTGTACACCAATGGAAACAGTGAAAGGAGTGAAGGTGGAGTTGGGTTTCTGATCCATAAAGATTTAAAAAACAACATTTTGGAATTCAAAAGTACATCACCAAGGGTGTCAAAACTAATACTCAAGATTTCTATTACAAGAGTGTCAAGACTAATACTCAAGAGGTACAAGCTAAACGTTATAATGATTTATGCACCAACACCGAGCCATGATGATGAAGAGGTTTAAGAAATGTACACCAAAATTGAGAGTCTTCTAGAAGAGCAGAAAACTCACTACACTATTATTATGGGGGACTTCAATGCTAAGGTTGGAAAAAGACAAAACAGCGCAGAAAGGGGAACTATAGGAAATTTTGGAATTGGTGAAAGAAATGAAAGAAGCGAAAGACTTGTGGAATTTGCAGAATCTCAAGGATTGTCAGTAATGAACACTTTTTTCAAGAAAAGGGTGAACAGAAAGTGGACATGGAAGAGTCCAAATGGATTAACAACTAATGAAATCGACTTCATCCTCACTAACAGAAGATATATTGTGAATGACGTTACCGTCCTGAATAAGGTAAAAGTTGGAAGTGATCACAGAATGGTAAGATGTACACTTGATATAGATGTAGGAAAGGAAAGGAAAAAACTGACTCGAGATAATAATTCAAAGGTCTTTGAGATAACAGAAGAGGAGAAAAAGCAGTATGTACTGCTTTTTCTTCGACAACTCAGCGTTGTTATGACCTATATGAGACCTTGAAGGACAGGGTGGATGCCCTCGAAAAAAATAAATTGAAGGGCCCATTAAGCTCTCAAGCTGCCCACATCAACACCAGAGCTTGCACTTAGTCAGCTTGCAACACAGAGGCAGCCCCCAAGGCAGAATGCGCTGGTCCCACAGGAACTAGTAGTTGTTGGTGACTCTATTGTCAGAGAAACAGGGAACATGCTTTGTAAAAAGGATAGGTGGAACAGGACCAGGGTATGTCTGCCAGGGGCAAAGGTTGATGACGTGGTAGAGCGGATATCATCTTTTAAGGGCACAAAAGGTGATATAGTTGTACACGTTGGCACTAATGACATTAAGAGTAGGAGACCAGCGGAATTACTTAACAAGTACAGGTCACTGTTGAAAAAAAGCCGTGAAGTAGGGTTGAATTTGAAAGTGTCTGCAATTCTGCCCAGACACGATAGGAGGGAGTATATGATGAGAGCCTTGTCGATCAATTCGGCCCTGGAAAGATTGTGCAAGGCTCAAGGGGTAGAATTTTTTTCAGCCTGGACTGTACTTGTTAACAGGAGAGATTGCTTCTACAGGGATGGGATACACTTAAATAGAAAGGGTGCAAGAATTTGCTGATGCTATCGAGGCAGTGTTAGGTGGGTCAGAAAACTGCTAGCTTGGGGGGAGACAAAGACTAATAGATTAACAGTAGCCACTGGCAGAGGTGAAAGAGATTCTTGCACTGCTTCCATTGGAATGAGCAGAAGCCTGAAAAACAAGATGCAGGATATTTCAGAGACTGCTGGAAATCACTGCGGTACAAGTAAACACATGGGTTGTGTTAGGGTAGCTAAGAATAGAAACAGGTGCATGTATACTTGCGTGTACACCAATGCTAGGAGTTTTGTAAATAAATTTGATGAATTTGAGGTATTGCTCAAAACATCAAAGGCAGATACTGTAGGGATATCAGAGACGTGGTGTCACACAGATATAAGGAATGCAGAACTGGAATTTGGGGAGTACAACGTCTACAGAAAGGATAGACAGGATAGGAAGGGAGGAGGGGTTATGCTATTAGTTAAAAAACACTTAAAATCCAAGGAAGTGAAGCCAGTCGACATCGATGGACAGGGCAGTGTCGAGTTAGTTTGGTGTGACATAAGCATAGGTAAATCAAAATTGAGAGTAGGAGTGTGCTATAGGCCTAATGACTCTGATGAGTATAATAAGATACTGTACAGGGAAATAGAATGGGCCAGTAAATCAGAGAGTCTTATGATGGGGGATTTTAATTTCCCAGATATTGACTGGAATTTGTGGGTTGGTCACTCACACACTAGCAAGGCTTTTGTGGATTTATTGGATGATTTTCTACATCAGCATGTTCGGGAGGCAACTAGAGGGAGTAATACTCTTGATCTGATTCAGTAGTGATTCTTCATGCATCAAGAATCTGCAGATAAAGGAACCACTAGGTGGCAGTGATCACAGTGGGCTGAAGTGGGATTTACTCAAGGAGGTAACTACCATCAGAGGTAAAGGGAAGGGTTTTTGCTTTCGTAAAGGCGACTTTGATGGTCTGAGACAGTATTTAAATTCTATACAGTGGGACCAACTGATGATGTTACCAACAGCAAATTCAAAATGGGAAGCATTCAAGGAACTAATCTTGGAAGCTACCAGGCTTTACATACCAACCAAGAAATATTGTTCAAAGTTCAGGCCTAAATGGTTGTCAGATGAACTAATGAGACATATGGCAGAGAAGAAAAATGCATGGGATACATACAAATTAATGGGTGACATGGAAGCCTATGATAGATATAAGTTGGTCTATAACCAAGTCACAAAGAAGATTAGGCAGGCAAAGGCAGATTATGAGAAATCCTTGGCAAAGGATGCAAAGAAAAACAGAAAAGAGTTCTTTACCTATTTAAACTCAAGAAGGAAAGGGATGAATCAGATTGGTCCACTGGATGTTGATGGTTCAACAGTTGAGGATCCTGCTCAGGTGGCTAACAATCTAAACGAGTATTTTGCATCTACATTCACACATGAGGAGTTATTCAGGAAGGGGAATGTCGTAGGTGAAGTAAATATTGGCAGTGAGCTAGATGATTTTCTAATAACTGAGAGGAAAGTGGAGGAGAAATTGTTGAGGATAAACATAACAAAGGCACTCAGGGTGGATGGGATCTATCCAGTTATATTAAAGGAGGCAGCAAAGGAAGTAAGCAAACCCCTAGCCATAATTATGAGAGCTTCTTTGGACTCAGGGGAGGTACCCATAGACTGGAGATGTGCAAATGTAACCCCAATTCACAAAGGAGGATCAAAGGCTGACACAAGTAATTATAGACCTGTTAGTTTAACTTCGATTCCAGGAAAATTAATGGAGGCACTGGTTAAAGAAGCACTCTAGGATCATCTGGACAAGAATTCAGTTATAGCTCAGACACAGCATGGTTTTGTTAAGGCCAGGTCTTGTCTGACCAATTTGATTGCATACTATGATGTAGTCACAAAAGAACTGGATGCAGGGAATAACTTTGATATTATATATTTGGATCTTAGAAAGGCTTTTGATACTGTTGCGCATGGAAGACTGCTGCACAAATTGGAGCAGTGTGGCATTGGAGGCAAATTGCTGCTATGGATAAAGGGATGGTTGAGGGGGAGAAGACAGAGTGGTAATCAATGGACACTGCTCAACGTGGACTAATGTTATTAGTGGAGTTCCTCAGGGTTCAGTGTTGGGTCCATTGTTGTTTTCTGTATTTATAAATGATATTGATGAAGGTATATCAAGCTTAATGTCCAAGTTTGCAGACGATACAAAGGTTGGCAGGGTTGTTAAGGACACTACTGATGCTATGCTGCTGCAACAGGATCTGGAAAGGTTGAGCAGATGGGCTGAGAGGTGGCAAATGAAGTTTAACATTGACAAATGTAAAGTACTACATATGGGAAACAGTAACCCCAGATCAACGTATCAACTCTTTGGTACTACGCTGACAGTGGTAGAGAATGAAAAGGACCTGGGGGTAATTGTGCAGGCAGATATGAAGTTCTCTGAGCAGTGCAGACGAGCTGCAAGAGTAGCTCATGGTGTGTTGTCAATGATATACAGGAATTTTTCTAGCAGGGATAGGGATGTGATTATTCCTTTGTATAAGGCATTGGTCAGGCCACACCTTGAGTACTGTATACAGGTCTGGAGGCCTCATTTCAAGAAGGATGTAGAGCTGCTGGAACGAGTACAGAGAAGGGCAACAAGATTAGTGAAAGGAACAATGGGTTGCTCATACGAAGAAAGGCTTAAGTTTTGCAAATTACAGAGTCTGGAGACTAGGCATCGGCGAGGTGATCTGATAGAGGTGTATAAGGCTTTGAATGGCTTGAGCATGTTCAATGTTGATGGGATTCTTCCTCTTGCTCAGAATAATCACCTGAGAGGGCATAAATTCAAATTGAGGAAGGACGGATGTCAGATAGATGTGCGGAAATTTGCCTTTAGCCAGCGGGCAGTTGGTTTGTGGAATAGACTTCCATCACTTGTTGTTGAAGTTGATAGCCTAAACAAATTTAAGGCTCAGCTGGACAGGTATTTCGAACGAACGGAGGGGTGAAATGGGAGTAGTGGTTGTTTTTTTTTTTTTTTTTTTGGCTGATGCTGAATAAGCTTGCTTTCTTGCATCATATGCCTCTACTAATGCTAATGCTACTGGAACTTAAGAACAAGTTTGAGCTTCTGCAGACTGTTCAGGACCAAGACATCGACGAGGAATATTACAACTTTCTGAAAGTGATAAAGCCCAAGAAACCTATAGGGAAAAGAAATCCAAAGAAGAAAAAATTAGCCAAGAAACACTTGTTATGATGAACCGAAGGCGAAAAATGAAGAGCAAGATAAACACTGACAAGGAAAAAATTGAGTATACTGAGTTATGCAAAGCCATTAGAAAGATACTCAGAGAGGACATAAGAAGATTTAACACAAGAAAAGTAGAACAAGCATTAAGGGAAAACAAAGGATTTAAATCAGCAGCCATGAGCAGTAATACAAAAAGACAAATGATACTGAAACTGAAGAATAGTGATGGTGTACTTATAAACAGCAGAGAAGACATAATTCAAATAACAGAAGACTACTATAGAGAATTATACAAGGAGGGAATGATGCCAGCAGTTGGGAAGATGGATTGCAAAGTAGCATATTCTTCCTGATGAGGCAGAACATGCACTGAAGAAAATGAAGAATGAGAAAACCCCGGGGGAAGATGAAGTTACTGTAGATTTGTTAAAATTGGGAGGAAGAGACATAACACAAAAACTAGCAAGGCTCTTCACAAAGTGCATTAGAAAAGGTGTGACGCCTAAGCAGTGAAATAATGCAATCATAGTTTTGCTGCATAAGAAAGGAGATAAATCAGAAATTGGAAATTATAGACCAATTAGCTTGTTATCCCACATCTACAAGTTGTTCACAAGGGTCATTACTAACAGATTAGAGAGAATACTTGATGAGAATCAACCGAAAAAGCAAGCTGGCTTTAGGACAGGATTCTCAACTAGGGATCACCTCCATGTAATATCACAGCTAATGGAGAAAGCAAATGAATAAAAAACACCATTATGCCAGGCATTTGTGCATTATGAAAAGACATTTGACTCCATACAGCATAAGGCAATGTTTCGGGCACTGGAAAGACAAGGCATAGATACCCCATATATATTATGATTTTGAAGAAAATATATGAGAACGCTACCTCCTTTATTAGACTAGTAGAAAGTAGCAAATTTAAAATTGAGAAAGGAGTTTGACAAGGAGAGACAATATCTCCAAAGTTGTTTACTGCTGCCCTTAAGGAAGCTTTCAGAAGATTAGACTGGTTGCAGAAAGGAGTCAATGTAAATGGAGAGCACCTAAACCATTTAAGATTTGCGGATGACATTGTAGTCATAAGCCACGATCTCAAAGAATTAGAGGAAAATCTTAATCATTTATGGAGAGTTAGTAAGGATTTTGGACTAAAGATGAATATGGCTAAAACAAAAGTAAATGATGAACAAGTATGCCACAGAAAGGGAAATAATGAGTGAAGGAGCAGTAATTGAAAAGGTGGAGTCATATACTTATCTGGGACAAGTTATTAGCTGTAATAATGATAAATGGCTGGAAGTCAAGAGAAGAATAAATTTTGGATGGATAGCATTCAGAAAATATAGTCACATACTGAAGAGCAATATCCCAGTTTGTCTGAAACGTAAACTAATGAACCAATGTATACTCCCCACCACAACTTATGGAAGTGAAACTTGGGCACTCACCAAAAGAATGGAAGAGAAGCTGAGAACTACACAACGAAGAATGGAACGAATTATATTGGGAATTAAACTGTTAGATAAGAAGAGAAACACGTGGATTAGGCAGCAAACTCAAGTAAAGGACATTCTTATTAAAACTAAAGAACTAAAATGGTCTTGGGCAGGACACATAGCTCGAAGACATGATGACAGATGGACTAAGAAAATAACAGAATGGTACCCAAGAGGAGATAGAAGAAAACCTGGAAGACAAACGTGGAGATGGATAGATCAAATTCATGAGTTTATGGGTAGTAAATGGATGGCCATTTACTACCAAAAATTTACTACCATTAATGCTCAAAACAGAAGAAACTGGAAAGTTGCTGGAGAGGCCTTCATCCTGCAGTGGATTGAAAACGGCTGATGATGATGATGACTGTCCAAAGAAGAGATGCGGGAAACCACTGGTGCCGTCAGACAACTAACACACTTTGAACTTTGTCCAAAGAAGCAATGGCACCTAGTAAATTAAAGAGTTATTTAATTCAAAAATATAGTCATCTGAGTAACAAGCCTAGAATGTACTTGAAGAGACTTTTAAATAACCAAAGAAAACAGAGTCTGAGTTTTACCAAAATAGACAAAATTTCTAATAAAGCTCAAAAGGCCAGCTACTTATTAGCTCAGTTAATTGTTAAAAATATGAATCCTCACACAGAAGCAGAGAAAATTATTCTCTCTGTTGCAATACTATAGTAAGGACACTTTTTGGAAGTGAAGCAGAAAGTGAAGTTAAAAAAATTCCTTTTTCCGATAATACCATTAGCAGATGGATGGATTAATTAATGATATATCAGCAGACATAGAAGAAAGTGTATGTGCCTCTGAGAAGAAAAGTGAAATATCTGCACTCCAAGCAGATGAATCAAATTATATGGAGGAAAGGGCGAAGATTTTATGGCTCCAGCAAACAGATAAGTTTTTGTAAAATTTTTGCCGTTTTATTGATGCATATTAATTTATTTTCTAGAAGTATCTTTATAGTTCTAGTCATGCTACATGGTTTATTTTGAACTTAGATAGAGATTTTTAGGTTACTACTAAGTATCTGTAGAACCTTGTACCGTTACAAACTTTCCGCCATTGTTGTAGTATATATTAGATTACAGAATAGCGAAACATATATCTAGAACTTGACAGTGTAAGGTACAAAGTAAAACCATTTGGCATAATATGCAGAACTGTATTAGGAATCTGTTAGCTTAGTATAGTATTGTCAATTAATCAATTAAATTTATAAATCTTATTAACTTTCATTGTTAATTAAATTGTATTTAAACAGAAATCATGCCCCAGACTAGAGCGGCAAAGCAACAAGCACAAAGTAACGGGAGTGCTGCTGCTCGGGGAAAACCGAAGAGGACAATTCTCCAATGCATCAGAGTCTAAAAAAATGTGCAAAATGTGAAATGCTTGCAGACTTTCTGGAACAGGACATGATTTGGCCAAGGGGTATGCCTTTGTGTGTGCTAGGTGCAGAGAGCATCAAGAAATTAAGCACCAACTCAGCATTCTGATGGGTGTCTATGAGAGTTTGTGGTGTAGGGTAGATACTCTTGAAGGAATTAAACTTGGTGGGGGCAATAAGGCTCCCAGCTACCCAACTCAACATCAGAGCTCACTCATGTACATCAGACAACACAGTGGCAATTTCAGGGCAGAATGTGCTGGTCCCACAGGAGCTAGTTATTGTCGTCGGCGATTCAACTTTCAGAGAAACGGGAAATATATTGTACAAAAAGGATAGGTGGAATAGGACCAGGGTGTGTCTGCCAGGGACAAAAGTTGATGACGTTGTAGAGCAGATATCATATTTTAAGGGCAAAAAAGGTGATATTGTTGTACCCGGTGGCACTAATCACATTAAGAGAAGAAGATCTGCGGACTGACTTAACAATTATAGGTCATGTTGAAAAAATGTCACGAATTAGGAGTAAATTTGAAAGTTGCTGCAATTCTGCCTAAGACATAATAGGAGGGAGTATATGATGAGAGCCTCATCAATCAATTCAGCCCTGGAGAGATTGTGCAGGTCTCATGGGGTAGAATTTTTCTCAGCATGATCTGTGCTTGTTAACAGGAGAGAGTGCTTCTACAGGGATGGGATACACTTAATAAAAAGGGTGCAAGAATACTTTCTGATATTAACAAGGCAGTGTTAGAAGGGTCAGAAAACTGCTATCTTGGGGGATTCACAGACTAATAGATTAACAATAGCCATAGGCAGAGATGGAAGTAATTCTTGCACTGCTTCTATTGGAATGAGCAGCAGCCTGGAAAGCAAGTTGCTGTGGATTTCAGGAACTACTTGGAGGCATCACTAAACAAATAAATACATAGGCTGTATTTATTTGTTTCAGGGTAACTAAGAGTAAGAACAGGTGTATGTATACTTGCATGAACACCAATGCTAGGAGTATAGTAAATAAATCTGATGAATTTGAAATGCTAGTAAAGACATAAAAAGGCAGATATTGTTGGGATATCAAAGACAAGGTGTCACACACTGATATAAGGAATGCAGAATTGGAATTTGGAGAATATTATAGGACAAATGACTCAGATGATTACAATGATCGATTATACAGAGAAATAGAGTGGGCCAGTAAATCAGAATGTCTTATAATGGGGGTTTTTAACTTCCCAGATATTGACTAGAACTTGTGGATTGGTCACTCGCACATAAGCAAGACTTTGTGGAATTATTGGATGATTGTTTTCTACAACAGCATGTTCAAAAGGCAACCAGAGGGAGTCATACTCTTGATCTGATCATCAACAGTGATTATTCATACCTTAAGAATCTGCAGATAAAAGAACCACTAGGTGTCAGTGATCACGGTGTATTGATTTGGGATTTACTTAAAGATGCAAATATCATCAAGGGTAAAGGCAGTGGTTTTTGCTTTCGTAATGGTGACTGTGGTGGTCTCAGACACTTTATAAATTCTATACAGTGGGACCAACTGATGATGTTACTAATAGCAAATTCTAAATGGGAAACATTCAAGTAAGTAATCATAGAAGCTACTTGGCTTTTCATACCAAATAAGAAATACTGTTCAAGGTTTAGGCCCAGATGGATGTCAATTGAACATAGAGACTTGTGGCAGAGAAGAAAAATGCATGGGTTGCATATAAATTATCAGGTGACAGAGGAGCCTATGGTATATATAAGCTAATCTGTAATCAAGTCACAAAGGAGATGAGATGAGATAAGCAAAGGCAAATTACAAGAAATCTTTGGTAAAGGATGCAAAGAAAAACAGTAAAGACTTCTTTACTTAAATAAACTCTAGAAAGAGGGGGATGAATCAGATTGGTTCACTTGATATCAATGGTTTGACTGTTAACAATCCTACTCAGATAGCTGACAAACTGAATGAGTATTTTGCATCTACATTAACACAGAAGGAATTCTGTAGGGAAGTGGAGAACAGAAGTATATTAAACTCTAACAGAGAGCTAAATGATTTTGTAATAACTGAGCGTAAAGTGGAGAAGATATTGTAAGAAAGGTACCTGTAGCCTTTGTGGGTGCTAGGTGTGGATGGGATCCAACCAGTTATATTAAAGGCGGAAGTAAGCAAACCCTTAGCCATAATTATGAGAGCATCCTTAGACTCAGGGAAGGTCCCACGGACAGGTGTGAAAATGTATCTCCAATTCACAAAGAGTGACACACGAGTAATTAAAAATTGTCAGTTAAACTTCTGTTCTGGGGAAAATAATGGAGACACTGGTTAAAGAAGCACTGCAGGATCATCTAGACAAGACTGCAGTTATAGTTCAGACACAACATGGGTTTGTTAAAAGGAAGTTTTGTATGAAAAATTTGACTGGATACTATGATGTGATCACAAAGGAACTGGATGATGTGGTCACAAAGGATCCAAGTATATGGATTTCAGGAAAGCTTTTGATCCCGTTGCATATGGAAGACTACTGCACAAATTGGAACAGCATGGCATTAAGGGAAAGTTGCTACAATGGATAAAATTATGGTTGAGTGGGAGAAGAGAGAGAGTGGTCTTCAATGAACAGTGCTCTTTGTGGAGTAATGTTATTAGTGCAGTCCCACAAGGTTCGGTGTTGGGCTCACTGTTGTTTTGTATATTTATCAATGATATTGATGAAGGTATATTAGGCTTAATGTCAAAGTTTGCAGCTTGCAACATGATCTAGAAAAGTTGGGAAGATCAGCTGAGAATTGGCAACTGAAGTTTAACTTTGATAAGTTTAACTTTGAAAAGTACTGCATATAGGTAGCAGCAACCCCAGAGAAATATACCAAATGTGTGGTCCATAACTCAGGGTAGTGGAGAATGTGCAGTAATTGTGCAGTCTGATATAAAGTTCTCAGACATTGAAGACATGCTGCCAGAGCATCTCATGGAGTCTTATCAAGGATATACAGGAATTTTGCTAGCAGAGATAAGAATGTGATTATCCCTTTGTGTTGTTTTGGTCAGGTGTTGCAATGGTCAGGTGACACCTTGAGTACTTCATGCAGGCCTGGAGACCTCATTTTAGGAAGAATGCAGAGCTGCTAGAATGAGTACAGAGAAGGGCAATGAAATTGGTGAGGGGAACCGGGGTTGCTATTACCAAGAAAGGCAAATTGCAGCATCTAGAGTCTAGGCACCTGTGAGGTGATCTGATTGAGGTGTATAAGGCTTTGAACAGTTTGAGAAAACTCAATGCTAATGGGATTCTTCCTCTTGCTCAGATTTTGCACCTGAGCAGGCATGAACTGAAATTAAAGAAAGTCAGTTGTAGTTTAGATGTGCGGAAATTTGCCTTTGGACAGTGGGTGGTTGATTGTTGGAACAAAAGTCCATCTGTCGTTGCAGAAGTTGACAGCTTAATTAAATTAAAGAAAGAAGTGGAGAAACTTTTAAAGAGAATCGACTGGTGAAATGGGGATTTTTTTTTTTTTTTTTTTGGCTGAGCTGTGTAAGTTTGCTTTCTTGCATCGCATGCCTCTGATAATGCTATTGCTTCTAGCATTTATACACCTGTGTTCATAATGATAAAATAGTAGATCAGTTTTTTTGCTGTAATCAACTTGAAGAAACAATAACAGGCTAAGATATTTTCAATACATTAAGTACCTTCTTGAAAACTCATGGTTTATGCTGGACGTTTGTCCAGTATAAACCATGACCATCAATGGGCGGCTCAGTGAAAGGGTTTGTATCTTTAGTGAAGAAAGTTAACAGTAATGTCATAACAACACACCGCTTTCCTCATTGTGAAGTGCTGGTTGGGAAAACACTCAGTAATGATCTGAAAAATGTGCTAGAAACAGTTGTGAAAATGGTTAACTATATAAAAAGTAAGCCTCCTAAATCATGTCTTTTTGCCAAACTGTGTGAAGAAGTTGAGGCAAAACAAACATGTGAATCTTCTCCTTCATATACGGAAGGAAGATGGCATTATAGAGCAAAAATATCGTCACGAGTACTTGAGCTGAAGGATGAGATTAATTCTTTCTTTGAATTCTGTGTGTTACTTGCAGATGATAATTGGTATGCCAAATTGTCACAATTAGTTGATATCTCTGAAACTATAAACAACGTTAAGTTCAGTATGCAAGGCAAAGTTGAAAATATCTTACATTCAACTGACAGAATCGTTCATTGGTGAAGATAGGATATTACAGCTGGAAAAGGAATTAGAAAATGTGAATTGGAATATCATCAGTTTGGCTGAAACAAGAAGAAATGAATCGCTTCTTAAGGTTATCACAAACATTCTCTCAGATATGTCAGACATGCTGTGCTTTCTGCTACCTGGGAGTTTAAAACGCTGGTGGAACTGCTATTTGGGTAACACTCAAATCAAATGGACCCAATTTTGACGAAGTCCGAACCTCTGCTTGCACCTTCACAATGGTGGGACTGTTAGTAATCCTGGGTATAACCCCCATGTGCAGGCACACTGTAGGTGACCACCCAAGTATGAACCAATGTAAGCAGGGGTCGAGGTATGGTGCCCACACCACACAGAGGAATGCCACCCCTCTGTGTTACCAGGCAATACTAGGGGAAAGATGACTCTCATCAGCCGGTGCAATACCACCACTTTGCTTATTGATGGCTTGTAGTGGTGGAACCCATGTTTAGTCTCCAGAGCTAAGTACAGTCAACCCTTTCCCATCTCTTCCATCACACAGAATTATTGATGTCTTTTGAAGTTAGGATGAACACCATGGTGAGATCCAAACTTCCTTACATTTTGAGGGTACAGCTCTAAAATGGTGTTCGCAGGCCGGCCGCTAGTAAGTAAGTACACCGGACTGAACCTATTGGTAACTGTCTACGAGCCTTCCGGATCAGCTAGTGTATAATCTTGATACCTCTACTCTGCCAGGAGTACTGGAGGGAGTCCGAGTAGTGTGTATGCGGGGGCATTGTCAAGGAAACGTTATGTCAAGGATCTGGGTATATTCTTATCATGTGTACACCATATCCAAAAATTTCATTACTTCATACAGCATGACCCCCCCCCCACTTTTTATTACTATTGAATACGCCATGAATTGTCAAACTAACAGAGCAAAGTTATCTGTGAAAAACATCTAAACCTCCCAAACACTTCCTAGTTCATTTCACAAATATACGTTGCCTCTGTTCTAATCTCAATGATGTCCATTTCCACTTACAGTCTGCCAAACCTAACATATTTTTCTGACAGAATCTCAGTTGCCCAAATTATTCGCTGTATGATTCCTATCGCCCCAAAGGTGGTATTTGTGCATATGTCCATTCCGATATTCGCAGTCAGAAACTTGGTAATTTCGAATCTCCTCTTTTCGATCTTCTTAAAATCTCTCTACCTCAATCTGTTTTCTCTACCGTTCTCCCAAATCCACTAATCACTTAGAACTCTGACTTCCTCTCTTTGCAACTTGACTTTCTCCAGTCCAACTTTCCTAACAGTGAGGTAATTTTCCTTTGTGATTTTAATGTTCACAAACTCCAGCTGGCTTCCGTTTTATAGTCACACAGACCCAGCTGGTCAAGATGCTGAGGCTTTTGCAATTACTAATGACCTTGCACAGATTTTTCATTTAGCTACAAGAATACTGGACAATCCTAATCATACAGCCAACACACTTGATCTTTTTCTCACAAACAACCTTTCTAAGTACACGGCCAAAGGAACTAGTAGTTGTTGGTGACTCTATTGTCAGGGAAACGGGGAACATGCTTTGTAAAAAGGATAGGTGGAACAGGACCAGGGTATGTCTACCAGGGGCAAAGGTTGATGACGTTGTAGAGCGGATATCATCTTTTAAGGGAACAAAAGGTGATATAGTTGTACACGTTGGCACTAATGATATTAAGAGTAGGAGACCGGCGGAATTACTTAACAAGTACAGGTCACTGTTGAAAAAAAGCCGTGAATTAGGGTTGAATTTGAAAGTGTCTGCAATTCTGCCCAGACACGATAGGAGGGAGTATATGATGAGAGCCCTGTCGATCAATTCGGCCCTGGAAAGATTGTGCAAGGCTCAAGGGGTAGAATTTTTTTCAGCCTGGACTGTACTTGTTAACAGGAGAGATTGCTTCTACAGGGATGGGATACACTTAAATAGAAAGGGTGCAAGAATATTTGCTGATGCTATCGAGGCAGTGTTAGGTCGGTCGGAAAACTCCTAGATTGGGGAGATACAAGGACTAATAGATTAACAGTAGCCACTGGCAGAGGTGAAGGTGATTCTTGCACTGCTTCTATTGGAATGAGCAGCAGCTTGGAAAATAAGATGCAGGATATTTCAGAGTCTGCTGGGAGTCATTGGGGTACAAGTAAACACATGGGTTGTGTTAGGGTAGCTAAGAAAAATAGCAGGTGCATGTATACTTGCACGTACACCAATGCTAGGAGTTTGGTAAATAAATTTGATGAATTTGAGGTATTGCTCAAAGCATCAAAGGCAGATATTGTTGGGATATCAGAGACGTGGTGTCACACAGATATAAGTAATGCAGAACTGGAATTTGGGGAGTACAACGTCTGCAGAAAGGATAGACAGGATAGGAAGGGAGGAGGGGTTATGCTATTAGTTAAGAAACACAGAAAAACCAAGGAAGTGAAGCCAGTCGACATCGCTGGACAGTGCAGTGTTGAGTCAGTTTGGTGTGACATAAGCATTGGGAGATCAAAATTGAGAGTAGGAGTGTGCTATAGGCCTAATGACTCTGATGAGTATAATAAGATACTGTACAGGGAAATAGAGTGGGCCAGTAAATCAGAGAGTCTTATAATGGGGGATTTTAATTTCTCAGATATTGACTGGAATTTGTGGGTTGGTCACTCACACACTAGCAAGGCTTTTGTGGATTTATTGGATGATTGTTTTCTAAATCAGCATGTTCGGGAGGCAACTAGAAGGAGCAATACTCTTGATTTGATTATCATTAGTGATTCTTCATGCATTAAGAATCTGCAGATACAGGAACCACTAGGTGGCAGTGATCACAGTGTGCTGAAGTGGGATTTACTCAAGGAGGTAACTACCATCAGGGGTAAAGGGAAGGGCTATTGCTTTCGTAAAGGCGACTACGATGGTCTGAGACAGTATTTAAATTCTATACAGTAGGACCAACTGATGATGTTACCAACAGCAAACTCAAAATGGGAAGCATTCAAAGAACTTATCTTGGAAGCTACTAGGCTTTACATACCAACTAAGAAATATTGTTCAAGGTTCAGGCCTAAATGGGTGTCAGATGAACTAATGAGACATATGGCAGAGAAGAAAAATGCATGGGATACCTATAAATTAACATGTGACACAGAAGCCTATGATAGATATAAGTTGATCTGTAACCAAGTTACAAAAGAGGTGAGGCAGGCGAAGGCAGATTACGAGAAATCTTTGGCAAGGGATGCAAAGAAAAACAGCAAGGAGTTCTTTACTTATGTAAACTCTAGAAGGAAGGGGATGAATCAGATTGGTCCACTTGATATTGATGGTTCAACTGTTCATGATCCTGCTCAGGTAGCTAACACAAACTAAATCAATATTTTGCATCTACATTCACACATGAGGAGTTATTCAGGAAAGGGAATGCCATAGATGAAGTAAACACTGGCAGTGAGCTAGATGATATTGTAATAATTGAGAGTAAAGTGGAGGAGAAATTATTGAAGATAAATACAAGAAAAGCACCTGGGGTGGATGGGATCTATCCAGTTATATTAAAGGAGGCAGCAAAGGAAGTAAGCAAACCCCTAGCCATAATTATGAGAGCTTCTTTGGACTCAGGGGAGGTACCCATAGACTGGAGATGTGCAAATGTAACCCCAATTCACAAAGGAGGATCAAAGGCTGACACAAGTAATTATAGACCTGTTAGTTTAACTTCGATTCCAGGAAAATTAATGGAGGCACTGGTTAAAGAAGCACTGTAGGATCATCTGGACAAGAATTCAGTTATAGCTCAGACACAGCATGGTTTTGTTAAGGCCAGGTCTTGTCTGACCAATTTGATTGCATACTATGATGTAGTCACAAAAGAACTGGATGCAGGGAATAACTTTGATATTATATATTTGGATCTTAGAAAGGCTTTTGATACTGTTGCGCATGGAAGACTGCTGCACAAATTGGAGCAGTGTGGCATTGGAGGCAAATTGCTGCTATGGATAAAGGGATGGTTGAGGGGGAGAAGACAGAGTGGTAATCAATGGACACTGCTCATCGTGGACTAATGTTATTAGTGGAGCTCCTCAGGGTTCAGTGTTGGGTCCATTGTTGTTTTCTGTATTTATAAATGATATTGATGAAGGTATATCAAGCTTAATGTCCAAGTTTGCAGACGATACAAAGGTTGGCAGGGTTGTTAAGGACACTACTGATGCTATGCTGCTGCAACAGGATCTGGAAAGGTTGAGCAGATGGGCTGAGAGGTGGCAAATAAAGTTTAACATTAACAAATGTAAAGTACTACATATGGGAAACAGCAACCCCAGAGCAACATATCAACTCTGTTGTACTACACTGACAGTGGTAGAGAATGAAAAGGACCTGGGGGTAATTGTGCAGGCAGATATGAAGTTCTCTGAGCAGTGCAGATGGGCTGCAAGAGTAGCTCATGGTGTCTTATCAATGATATACAGGAATTTTTCTAGCAGGGATAGGGAGGTGATTATTCCTTTGTATAAGGCAATGGTCAGGCCGCACCTTGAGTACTGTATACAGGTCTGGAGGCCTCATTTCAAGAAGGATGTTGAACTGCTGGAACGAGTACAGAGAAGGGCAACAAGGTTAGTGAACGGAACGAAGGGTTGCTCTTACGAAGAAAGGCTTAAGTTTTGCAAATTACAGTGTCTGGAGTCTAGGCACCGGCGAGGTAATCTGATAGAGGTGTACAAAGCCTTGAATGGGTTGAGCATGCTCAATGATGATGGGATACTGCCTCTTGCTCAGAATAATCACCTGAGAGGGCATAAATTCAAATTGATGAAAGACAGATGTAGGATAGATGTGCGGAAATTTGCCTTTAGCCAGCGGGTAGTTGGAGGTGGAACAGACTTCCATCCCTTGTTGTGGAAGTTGATAGCCTAAATAAATTTAAGGCTCAGCTGGACAGGTATTTCGAACGAACGGAGGGGTGAAGTGGAAGGGGTTTTTTTTTTTTTTTTTTGGCTGATGCTGCATAAGCTTGCTTTCTTGCATCATATGCCTCTACTAATGCTAATTCTAAAGTGAGTGGTCCTTTAGTCACCTCAGATCACAACTTGGTGATGGTCTCTTCTTCAATGGAGCTTTTATCTCATGGCTATTCCCAACCTCGTGTTGTCTGGCATTACAAGAATGCAAAATGGGATGACCTGCTAGATTTCTTTTCTTCTTTTCCTTGGTCGGATTACTGTTTCTTCTGATGACTTCTGATGTCAATGTTTGCTCTGATCATTCAGTGAAATTATTCTTGTAGGGATGGAATCCTTTATTCCGCACGCCAACTTAAAATCTCCTCCTTTATCTAAACCTTGGTTTTAAAATAGACTTGCTATGGCTGTTCAAGAGAAGAATGTCGCATATTGTAATTGGCTCATATTCAAATCTCTAGGTTCATTTTCTGCCTACCAAAGTCGCAACAATTTTAAGGCAGTTATTAATCAGTCGAAACTAGATTTTGAACAGGCTAAGAGTAGAAAACTTGCTTCTTGTCCTAATGGTAGCCAAGCATTCTGGTCTCTTGCCAAAGCTATTGGCTGCAACTTTTGCCCCACCTCTGCTCCCATCTCTATCAAAACCAGATGGTTCTGTTGTCACTTCAGCCAAGGATAAAGCCGGCCTGCTAGCATCCTAGTTTTCTTCCAACTCATATATTAATGATCTTGGTAAAACACCTCCCACCATTTCCATCATGCTCCATTCAATGCCTCCTGTGGTCTTCCGTCAAAAGGATGTCAGAAGGATTTTGACATCTCTTGATGCTAAAAAAGCTCCAGGACCTGATGGTATTTCTCCACTTGTTCTCAAAACCTGTGCTCCTGAATATTACTCCTGTTCTCTGCCATCTTTCTTCTCTTTCTTATTTCAAAGGTGTTTTTCCTTCTGCTTGGAAATTTGCTCATATCCAGCCAGTTCCTAAAAAGGGTGACAAATCCCTCCCATCCAGTTATCGTGCCATTACAATTACTTCTACTTTTTCTAAAGTAAAGGAGAAATCAATTAACCGCCATCAATTAAACTATCTAGAAACCTTTCAGCTGATCAACAATCACCAGTATGGATTCCATCAGTGTCGACCCACTGGTGATATTCTAGCTTATGTTACTCATTTATGAACAAATTCAATGGAAAAGTTCAGTGAAACACAAGCAGTTGCTCTTGACATCTGAAAGGCTTTTGACCATGTTTGGCATAAAGGCTTTCTAAACAAGCTTCCATCATATGGTTTGCCAACTGTTTTTTGCAATGGGTTATCCAGTTTTCTCTCTGACTGCTCACTGAGGGTGATGGATGATGGCTCTCTGTCTTCTAACTTCTCCACTAATGCTGGTGTCCCCCAAGGTTCAGTTCTTTCCCCCACTCTTTTCCTCTTCTATATTAATGACCTTCTTCTATTGACTGGAAATCCTATCCATAGTTTTGTTGATGATAGCCACTGAAATCTCAGGAAACTAGGTGGCAGGCCTGCCAGAGTAAAAAAATTCTAAACTACTGGGTAGCTGGTCCACCTCCATGGGGCTGAGTGTGCACAAAGTTGGGCCTCAGCAGGGGTGCAATGGCTAAAAGGCCAGAACATTAACGGTCCACAACACTACACATATACAGTATCCACACACTTTTAAATCTCTGGCCTTCCCAGCGAACTGGTACACCCACAATGAAAGCGACTGGAGATGGAGGAAACCTCTGGTGCTGCTTGACACTAAATACACTCTACCTGGAAGTAGCCAAAAGAGGCTTATATTACATGCATTGATTGGCGGACCCCAGGGTTTCCCCATTAGCCATAAATTACAGACTAAAAAGGGGCATACCCATAGAATTTCTAAGGGATAGCCCTTGATACAGCCAATACCATCAAGGCTGAAAGAAAAAGAATAGCACAAAACTTCAAGAGCTATGGCAAACAAATTGCGAGGAGGAAACCAAAGGTCTTGTTACCAAAAGGTTTTTGCCACAGGTGGCAATGGTTAATGCAAAGCCACCTAAGTGGTACAGCCCAGGACTTTTCACATTTGTATTGACAGGTCACAGCTCCCTAAAGGCGAAACTAACCTCCTTAGGGCTGATTAATGACCCCAACTGTACCTGTGGCGAGAGTGAATACTAGGCACACATTCTATATGAATGTAAAATTCATGACATCCCCAGAAACCAGTTAATAGCACCGATTGGCCTCCTTCTCAGGGTAGAAAAACATATATTTATAATGGAAGAAGAAAATTATAAAGTATTCACAACCTACACACAGAAAGTATTCGAAATGCATAGGATCAATCCAGAGAAGGGCAATTCTGCCACCCAGCAAATAGTAATCAACAGCCAAAACTGTCCATGTCTCCCACCACGCCCAGAATGATGACTTTAAAAACTGTTAGGGCTGCTGTATTCAGCACCTGGGGGCCCCACACCAAAAAAGTAACAAGAAGTGGGGGAGGAGATGTACAGACAACCAGGGAAGCAGATTAGCTGAAGAATATTAGTAAGGTAGTAGCAAGGGAATGCAATGTACAATGAAAGAAGAATGAATGAAAGGACTAAATGAAAGAGGATGAAAGATAGAGTGAATGGGCTGGGCACAGAGTGAAAGAGTGAAATAGTGAATTATGGTAAAAGGGAATACAGGCAACTCTCGGTTTATAAACATTCAATTTACAAACATTCACTATAACAAATGTCACAATCATTTAAATTTTTTTTAAAGTCGCCAATAGATAGAGTTCCTTATAAAACGAAATGCCAAATGTATAGTGAACATAACTGTAAGATTTAAATAAATAAACTTTTAAAAATGTATTTATTACAATAATTATCAGGAAATTGTTGAACTAGGCAATAAAATAGACCTCGACCTTGGTGTGACTGACATGAGAGAGCTTTTGGACTCACATTTTGAGGAATCAACAACCGATGAAATAATTGAAATAGAGACACATCTAAATTGTGAAGTAACAGAAGAACCTGATATTCCACAGCCTCCCAGAACATTTACAAGGCAGAAAATGGCTGCAGCTTTTAAATCAATTTCTGAGGGGTTGGCAATCATTGAAGAAGAAGAAGATGCAAATATGGAAAGAATTGCAAAAGTGAAGAGGCATTTATGACAGCATGCTACAGTGAGATTTTTGAAGAGAAAAAAAAAAAAAAAAAAAAAGGAATCTAACTGTGCAATCTTCTATAAAAACTTATTTTAAAAAAATGGAAAACCCAGCTGTTTCTTCATTATCAGATGCCCTTCCATCTACCTCATCTGCACCTAGTGTCACTTATGTGGAAAGTATTGAACTCTGATTAAAATATTGACGAATAAAAGTTGAATACATATCTTTAATTAAAAGTAACAAGTAAGATATCTTGTTTTTTATTTTCATTATGTATCGCATATGATAAACGATAATGTATACATACGTTATAATAAAACGTATTGTATAAACCATTCGATGTTTAGTACATGGCTTTAATGCTTTAAAATGGCTGCTAATTTATACAATACGTATCGTAAAAGCTCAGAAACGCAAGATACACATACCGAACAAAATGTCTTGGAACAGAACTCATTCGTAAACCGAGAGCTAGCTGTAAATGATAGTTTTAGTGAAAGAGAATGACCCGGTATGAGAGCTAGAGAGAGTGAATGAGTGTTATGGTACATGGGAATGAGTGATGGAGCAAATGTAATTGGCCAAATGAATACAAACTTAATAACAGCACACATTAGTCATATATACTAACAAAAATTATTCTAATACTAATAACACAAACACGTTCACTGCATTTTCCCCCTGGCCTGCAAAAGTTGCAACACGGTTTGCACCTCAACTGAAGAATTATAGTAAGTAGAGGTGCCCAGAGAGTGCAATGCAGAGAGAAAAAGTTGAACAAATGATAGGAAAGCCAGAATGAATGAGTGTGTGAATGTGAGAGAAAAAGAACACAAACCATAACATGTTATAATTAATTACATACCAACCCTAGTTTTAATCTTGAAAATATTTAATTATTTAGCTTTAATCATTATGTATTAATATATAAATTTATACACCACTGCATTCCCTATCTGGTGTGTGAAAAAGAGGATGAATGAGAGGAAGGAGGTTAAAAATTTAGAACTTAACAGAAAATATAAGAAAAATCATAAAATATAAGAAAAATGTACAAATATAGAATGGAAGTAGAGTGTGAATGTGGATTATGAATGTGTCTCTCCTGCCCCTCTGAATAGGACAATGGGCAGATGGCCTAGGACCCCCTGCCCATCCAAGCATACACCATGCTGTGGCTACTTAGCCGGCATGGTGTGGGATAGAGCTCCAATGCAGGTACTCCAACATAGGGATCTTGTTCCCTATGTTCTTTCATTCCTACCACCTGGGTTGAACTCTCACTCCCCATTTGCTTACCACAACCTGGGTGGCAACCTCCAACCCTTTATCTAGTGGGTAACCCCTCTGTCATCTAACTTCTGTGCCCCTTTTACTTAGGACTAATGCCCTCCTCTATCCTTCTACAACTTTCCCCCTCCCACTTCCTGTCATCCCACTACTATCTTCCACTTTCACTTTTTTTTATTATTATTATTGGGCTCTCCCTGTCTGTAGCTTTGGCTACCACAGGGTTTGCCCCTCCAGTGCTTTCATACTCCCTACTGCCCAGTCCACCTCCTTGTGGCACTGGATGATAAACTAGAGGTTTTTGTTTGAAAACACAAGCCTTTAGGCTAAGAGGCCAGAGGAACAACACAACCCCACGCTAACACTGACTAACCTACATAAATCAGGCTTTTGCAGAGTTTTGTATTCATCACATTCACTGACACGGAGTTTGGGGAAACCTCTGAGCTGTATTACAATTAACGCAATTATTGTGCACAGTAGGAAAACTAATTTTGTAAACAGAAACACTGTCAGTTGTGGCAACTGCAACATCCAAACGAAGAGGACTAAAAAGAAAAAAAACAAAATGCTCTGCCAATTATTAACAACTAAATATAAACATCAATAAATATTGATTTAGTTTTACTGGTTATGTTGCAACCAGCACTATCTACAGTTCTACCAGATATTTTTGCATAAAAAATCTTGCATTTTTTGACTTTGGAATTATAAACCACTATATAACAAATTTATGTTGTTGGCAAGAAATATAATTTATATTATAAATTTTGCATTTAGTAAATACCCTTACCTTGTGCCTTCAATTCAGACAAAAGACTGCCATAGCCCTCATGACCAATTAAATTCTCAAGATAATGTCCAGGCTACAAAAAAAAAGGCACAATTATATCAAACGAAGCTGGCACAGTGAAAAATTTAGTCATAATAATATATATATTTTTTTATATACAGATGGTCTGAAATAAGCACTGAGGCTATTTGTGAAGCTTAATATATGCTTAACCCTTTTGCAAGTGCAAATGTATATACAGTAGAACCGGGATAAGAATTCCCGCATAAGAAGTTTTTCACTGTACTTAATTCTTAATTCCCAATTTCAACTGTAATTTGATCTCTCACTTGTAATGTATTATTTTCCTGGGAAAAAGCTTTCCCACATAAAAATGCACATGATAAAGAATACACTGTGTATTATTATAATGACGTTTTCCAACTTAACACATTTTTTAAATATAGAGATTCTATATTTTTATATTAAAAAAATATAAAACAATATAAATATTTTGGTAATTGAACAAGTTAGTGCATAGCATCATTTTAGTTCATAGTAAACCACCAAAGTAGGTGAAATTACATTGTTTTTTACATCTCATATTGTGAATGTCTTCGCAACAAGTTGCTCTGATATTGCACTGCCTCCAATAAGCAACACTTCACCACTGGAGAAGAGTAATGTTACTTATTTTCACCCCTGGGTGGTGGTATCCACTGAAAATAAATCTACTGTACTCCCTAAATATCTGCAACTATCCACTTCTCCTTCTTCTTTCCCTCAATAAAGATGTTTATCCCCTCCTTCCTTAGCATCACTAAACTTTAAATTGTATCTCTTTGCTTCCTCCACCTAGCTTTCCACCTGATCCTGTACCACCTCCTCCTCATCCCCATAAATCAACAGATCATCAGCAAATATCATCACTTTCATTTTTTCTGTCCCAATTCTTTTCTCCACAGCATTCACTATAACAGCCATCACCAGTATGAACAGCAGAGATGATAGCGCGCTACTCTGTCTCAGTCCATTATTAATTTCAAACCAGCCTGTGTTTCCAACAATTGTTTTCACACAGCTTTCAGTCCCACTATATTGAAGTCCCACTTTTAATACTCTCTATCTACGACTTTCCTGCTCCCTGTTTCCTTAACCCTTGCCATATCCTTCTCTTAATGCTATCATATGCCCTTTCAATATCGAAAAATAGATAGATCCTTCTATACCCGTAATGTTTTTCCATCATTTGGTTCACAGCAAAAATGAAATCCATGGTCAACCTTCCTTTTCTGAAGCCACACTGCTCTTCCCAGTCGCAGTGATCCTCTATAATTAGGCGCCTCCGTAGCCAGGTGGGAAGGAGCAGCAGTGTGTAGCACACGCTTCTTGATTAGACCGGGGTTCAAGCCCGTCGCCACCAAATACGGAGGATGCAGAAAGGTCAGGGAATGACCACCGTATATCCCAGAGTAATATGGCCTTAGATGCTAATACTCCTAAAAACCAAAAAACAAACAACAACAACATCCTCTATAATTCTCACACTTTTTTTCCTCTCTCTTTCCCATTCCTCTCTTTTCCCCTATCTATTCTTCCATTGTATCTCCTTTTTCTACTGATGTTCAATAGCCTCCTAAAATAGTCTTTTCATCTCCTTATTTCTTCTTCATTTATAATTATTCTTCCCATCTCATTATACAGGTAATACTGTTCCTTTCTATCCCTTCTCCTATTCTTCACTAATCCATATAATATCTTTTCCCATTATTAATAACCAGCAGATCTTGTGCCTAGCTCTCCAACCATTTCTTATTCTCTTCTTCGACTATTCTCCTTGCTTCTTTACATTCTCTCTGTCTCTCTCTGACTTGTCTGTTGCCTTTTTACATCTCTTTCTAAAGGCACTATTTTTTCCTTAGAGTAGTCTCTTTTGCTCTCTCATTCCACCACTGCATCTCTTTCCATCTCTCCACACCGCTTAGCCTCCCACACACTTCCTCCACAGTCACTACTAAAGCCTTCATTAAATCCTTCCCATTCCTCCTCTACTCCTTGTATACTGCATTCTCAGGAATGAGTTTGTCTACCTTTTCTCTATATATATTTTCCTACATCCTCATATTTTAGCCTGCTCGTGTGCGTGTGTGTGTGTTAATATAAATAAATAAACTTTCTGTTTATATTCATATTCCGGGACGACTACACAGTCAGAGGAGTTCACAAGATAGAGAGAATATAAGAAACAGCACTGTATTTAGCAGATACAGGCTTGACCCTCAGTCACTCGAAAGCACACATATACTTACACACCTTTGCACCTGACCAGCGATCTGAGCTACAGTGGCTTAAAATACAGGTAATGATAAGATTCTTGTGAAATAAGTAGTTATCTCTTTTTTATTGTAATATTTTATTGTAATAAAGAAGATTAAGTTTAGAGAAAATGAGACAGTTTTAAATTCTATACGGCGGGACCAAACTGATGATGTTACCAATAGTGAATTCAAAATGGGAAACATTCAAAGAATTAACCTTGGAAGCTACTAGACTTTTCATACCAACTAAGAAATATTGTTCAAGGTTTAGGCCTAAATGGATGTCAGATGAACTAATGAGACATTTGGCAGAGAAGAAAAATGCATGGGATACATATAAATTAATGGGTGACATGGAAGCCTATGATAGATATAAGATGCTTAGTAACCAAGTCACAAAGGAGGTAGGGCACCTCCGTAGCCAGGTGGGAAGGAGCAGCAGTGCATAGCACACGCTTCTTGATTAGACAGGGGTTAGAACCTGTCACCACCAAATACAGAGGATGCGGAAAGGTCAGGGAATGACCACCGCATATCCCGGAGCAATATGGCCTTAGTTGCTAATACTCCTAAAAACCAAATAACAAACAAACAAAGGAGGTTAGGCAGGCAAAAGCAGATTACAAGAATCTTTGCCAAAGGATGCAAAGAGTTCTTTACTTATGTAAACTCTATAAGGAAGGGGATGAATCGGATTCATACACTTGATATCGATGGTTCAACTGTTGATGATCCTGCTCAGGTAGCTAACAAACTAAATGAATATTTTGCATCTACATTCGCACATGAGGAATTATTCAGTGAGGGTAATGCCAGAGATGTATTAAACTCTAGCAGTAAGCTAGATAATCTTGTAATAACTGAGTGTAAAGTGGAGGAGAAATTGTGAAGATAAACATAAGAAAGGCACCTGGGGTGGATGAAATCTATCCAGTTATATTAAAGAAGGCAGCAAAGTAAGTAATAAACCCTCAGCCATAATTATGAGAGCTTTCCTGGACTCAGGAGAGGTACACATGGACTGGAGATGTGCAAATGTGACCCCAATTCACAAAGGAGGAGCAAAGGGCGACACAAGTAATTATAGATCTGTTAGTTTAACTTCTGTTCCAGAGAAATTAATGGAGGCACTGGTTAAAGAAGCACTGCAGGATCATCTAGACAAGACTTCAGTTATAGCTCAGACACAGCATGGTTTTGTTAAGGGGAAGTTTTGTCTGATCAATTTGATTGGTACTATGATGTGGTCACAAAGAAACCGGATCCAGGGAATAACTTTGATAACATATATTTGTATCTTAGAAAGGCTTTTGATATTGTTGCACATGGAAGACTGCTACACAAATTGGGGCACTGTGGCAATGGAAGAAAACTGCTGCTATGGATAAAGGGATGGTTGAGTGGGAGAAAACAGAGAGTGGTAATCAATGGACACTGCTCTTCGTGGACTAATGTTATTAGTGGAGTCCATCAGGGTTCAGTGTTGGGTCCATTGTTGTTTTCTATTTATAAATGATACTGATGATGGTATATCATGCTTAATGTCCAAGTTTGCAGATGATACGAAGGTTGGCAGGGTTGTTAATGACATTAATGACAGTACACTGCTGCAACAGGATCTAGAAAAGTTGAGCAGATGACGTAAGAGGTGGCAACTGAAGTTTAACATTGACAAAATGTAAAGTACTGCATACGGGAAGCAGTAACCCCAGAGTAATGTATCAACTGTGTGGTGGTACTATACTGACAGTGGTAGACAATGAAAAAGAATTGGGGGTAATTGTGCAGGCAGATATGAAATTTTCTAAGCAGTGCAGACGGTCTGCAAGAGTAGCTCATGGTGTCTTGTCAATGATATACAGGAATTTTCTAGCAGGGATAAGGAGGTGATTATCCCCTTGTAAAAGGCAATGGTCAGTCCACACTTTGAGTACTGTATACAGGTTTGGAGGCCTCATTTTAGGAAGGACGTAGAGATGCTGGAGCGAGTGCAGAGAAGGACAACAAGATTAGTGAATGAAACAAAGGGTTTCTCTTACAAAAAAAGGCTTAAGTTTTGCAAATTACAGTGTCTGAAGACTAGGCACCTGCGAGGTGATCTGATTGAGGTGTATAAAGCTCTGAATGGTTTGAGCATGCTCAGTGCTAATGGGATTCTTCCTCTTGCTCAGAATAATCGCCTGAGAGGACATAAATTCAAATTGAAGAAAGAGAGTTACATAGATATTACATGGGACACATGTGCAGAAGTTACTCTTTAGCAATTGTGTGATTGATTTCTAGAACATACTTCCACCTGTTGTTGTAGAAGTTGATAGCTTAAACAGATTCAAGGCAAAACTAGACAAACATTTAGAGCGAGTGGATGGGTTAAATTAGAAGATTTCTTGTTTTTTTTTTTTTTGGCTGATGTTATATAAGCTTGCTTTCTTACATCATGTGCCTTTACTAATGCTAACTTCCCTTTCAATACAATAAAACAACGCATTTAACTTTCAGTATATCTATCTCTCTTTTATATGCCAGCACTCCTTGCAATTTTGTGCATGAAATGTATGCATGCATTTTCACATATATAAAACTCATGTATATAACAAAGGTTTATTTTTTCTAAAAGCAATCAATTTTTCATTTCTTCTGTAACAGTTCATGTATATACACAGATGAGTAGGATACAAAAAGAGTTTAAAAATTTCCAATAAAACATCAACTTTCTATCTTTCATTGAAAAATAAATTTTACAACCATTAAACAAAAAAAAAAGTCAACTTCATATACAGCATTAGCATTAGCATTAGTAGAGGCATTTGATGCAAGAAAGCAAGCTTATGCAGCATCAGCCAGAAAAAAAAAAAAAAAACCCACTTCCACTTCACCCCTCTGTTCGTTCAAAATACCTGTCCAGCTGAGCCTTAAACTTATTTAGGCTATCAACCTCCACTACAAGGGATGGAAGTCTGTTCCACCAACCAACCACCCGCTGGCTAAAGGCAAATTTCTGCACGTCTATCCTACATCTGTCTTTCCTCAATTTGAATTTATGCCCTCTCAGGTGATTATTCTGAGCTAGAGGAAGAATCCCATCAGCATTGAGCATGCTCAAATCATTCAAGGCTTTATACACCTCTATCAGATCACCTTGCTGGTGCCTAGTCTCCAGACACTGTAATTTGCAAAACTTAAGCCTTTCTTCGTAAGAGCACCCCTTTGTTCCATTCACTAATCTTGTTGCCCTTCTCTGTACTCGTTCCGGCAGCTCTACATCCTTCTTGAAATGAGGCCTCCAGGCCTGTATACAGTACTCTAGGTGTGGCCTGACCATTGCCTTATACAAGGGAATAATCACCTCCTTATCCCTGCTGGAAAAATTCCTGTATATCATTGACAATACTCCATGAGCTACTCTTGCAGCCTGTCTGCACTGCTCAGAGAACTTCATATCTGCCTGCACAACCACCCCCAAGTCCCTTTCATTCTCTACCACTGTCAGTGTAGTACCACAGAGTTGATACGTTGCTCTGGGGTTGCTGTTTCCCATGTGTAGTACTTTACATTTGTCAATGTTAAACTTCATTTGCCACCTCGCAGCCCATCTGCTCAACCTTTCCAGATCCTGTTGCAGCAGCATAGTGTCAGTAGTGTCCTTGACAACCCTGCCAACCTTTGTATCGTCTGCAAACTTGGACATTAAGCTTGATATACCATCATCAATATCATTTATAAATACAGAAAACAATAATGGACCCAACACTGAGCCCTGAGGGACTCCACTAATAACATTAGTCCACGATGAGCAGTGTCCATTGATTACCACTCTCTGTCTTCTCCCCCTCAACCACCCCTTTATCCATAAAAGCAATTTGCCTCCAATGTCACACTGCTCCAATTTGTGTAGCAGTCTTCCATGTGCAACAGTATCAAAAGCCTTTCTAAGATCCAAGTATATAATATAAAAGCTATTCCCTGCATCCAGTTCTTTTGTGACTGCATCATAATATCCAATCAAATTGGTCAGGCAAGACAACAAAACCATGCTGTGTCCGAGCTATAACTGAAGTCTTGTCTAAATGATCCTGCAGTGCTTCTTTAACCAGTGCCTCCATTAATTTTCCTGGAACAGAAGTTAAGCTCACAGGTCTATAATTACTTGTGTCAGCCTTTGATCCTCCTTTGTGAATTGGGGTCACATTTGCACATTTCCAGTCTATGGGTACCTCCCCTGAGTCCAAGGAAGCTCTCATAATTATGGCTAAGGGTTTGCTTACTTCCTTTGCTGCCTCCTTTAATATAACTGGATAGATTCCATCCACCCTGGGTGCCTTTCTTGTGTTTATCTTCAACAGTTTCTCCTCCACTTTACTCCCAGTTATTTCAAGATTCTGTAGCTTACTGCTAGAGTTGAATACACCTCTGGCATTCCCCTCGCTGAATAACTCCTCATGTGTGAATGTCGATGCAAAATATTCATTTAGTTTGTTAGCTACCTGAGCAGGGTCATCAACAGTTGACCCATCAATATCAAGTGGACCAATCTGATTCATCCCCTTCCTTCTAGAGTTTACATAAGTAAAGAACTCTTTGCTGTTTTTCTTTGCATCCCTTGCCAAGGATTTCTCGTATGCCTTCGCCTGCCTAACCTCCTTTGTAACTTGGTTGCATATCAACTTGTATCTATCATAGGCTTCTGTGTCATGTGTTAATTTGTAAGTATCCCATGCATTTTTCTTCTCTGCCATATGCCTCATTAGTTCATCTGACATCCATTTTGGCCTAAACCTTGAAAATTATTTCTTAGTTGGTATGTAAAGCCTAGTAGCTTCCAAGATTAATTCTTTGAATGCTTCCCATTTTGAATTTGCTGTTGGTAACATCATCAGTTGGTCCCACTGCATAGAATTTAAATACTGTCTCAGTCCATTGTAGTCGCCTTTACGGAAGCAATAACCCTTCCCTTTACCCCTAATGGTAGTTACCTCTTTGAATCAGTGGTGAGCTATGGTGAGCTCTCATGGGCTTGCAAGAGCCCATTGTCATTTTACTTGAAAATTTGCGAGCCCATTGTTGGGACAATCATTTATTTTACAAATGAAATCCTGGATGCAATTATTGAGTATCCAGCGCCGAAACTACAGTGGGGCGAGCGGGGCCCCATTCAGTGTATTTTAATGGACAATCGATCAGTTATGTATTTTAAAATTGCTTCATTTTTGATTTAATTTTTAAAATTCCTCTTGGTAATTACATTTAAAATACAGACGTTTCCGTTGAACGAAGAAAATTTCCATGTAACGAACGGTTAGAAGAGACAACTTTCTATGCATTGTTCTCCCCTCTGGCCTTTAGGCAATTTAGGTAATTAGAAAGCACAAATTAAGGGTGAAAGGTACCGTTTCACAATGTTAGTGGTGTCCGTAAAACCTATTCAATCCCATACCAAGAAGTAGCCAAGCCAATATGCTTTCCTTAACCAGTCAGAGGATTAAGAAGATTCCCGACATGGATAATAGCCTCTGGTCAAGCTGTGTTGTGGTCCCCTTTACTCCAACAAACAGGCGTATGTTTTTCGGAGAAGTGAGTGATCCACGCCTTCCAGTAAATTTCTCCTGTCTATGTTTACATGGTCACAGTAGCTGAATATCTGTGTGATTCCGACATTTTGCACAATATTCGAAGAACTAGTGACAGTAGCAATGTAGGGGGGGGATAAAGGCAACTAAGATATATAAACTTTACGAAGATGAAATGTTAGCAGATTTTGAAATTTCGTCAAAGCTTTTACTGTGTAGAAAATGTTCTGAAATATAATGGCATAGGGGCAATAATTAAAAAAAAAAAAAAAAAAACTGTATGCATTATATCGCCCACAGAGTATTACTCTGGGATATCACCAATCTCCAAAAAAACCACCGCAAATTAAAGATGATTGCTAAAGAACTTGATGTGGAAACTATAAAGATCGTTTGTGCGTTCAGGCTACGATGAGCAGCCTGTAGTTAGCGTACGGTAATTGTGGGTTAAGGGAATTATCCAGCATTGTGCAAACATTTTGAATCAGAAGTTAAATATTCGTGATTATTAAATCGACTTTTAAATCTGGAATTTCTTAACCATTTAGTACTAATGATCAACATCCTGCAGGAGCTCTCTTACCTTTCAGAAGCTTTACAGATTCACTATGGTAAAAGCAGATAAATTAATTATTCGAACTATCAATGTTATTGCTAATTTGAAAATTCTGAAGGAAATTATGAAGCTAAAATTGAGAGCACGTTGAAGTGGAAAGAATTTGAAGGAATCAAAATCGAAAGTAAGAACAGTAAAATTACTTCGTGACAAGTTATTGTCACGAAGTAATTTTATTTTGTCATTGTCATTTTATTCTTTGTTATTGTCATTTTATTCTTAAAGGATAAGTTATTAAAGCAACAGAGTAATTTTAAATTAAATAAAGAAAATACAGTAAACCCCCGTGAATAGCGGGGGGTTACGTTCCTGAGAAATGTCACGAATACCGAAAACTGAATTATGGCTCCCATAGTAATGAAGGGGTTCCGTTCCAAAGTATGAAATATATAAGAAAAACTAGTCTAAAATTTTGTCTATTTATGTATTATATGTACCTTCATAATATGACTATGTACATAGACAGTACACAGTGAAATGCAAGCATATGGCATCGAAATGAAAATAAGAAACAATTTAATATTAAATGTAATATTTATTAGAAATTTCAAACAAATCTTTCAAACCAGCGCCTTTGCTAGCAAAAAAACTTATCCCGCCAGTGCTATCACCAGTTTCGCTAAAGTGTTGATAAAGGAGTTTTGCCTTTTCACAAATGATGAGTGAACTTAACGGAATTTTATTTTGAGTTCGGTCTTCTATCCACAGATTTAAAGCTTTTTCCATTTTTTCTAATTTAACATCACGAGTTACAGAGCAAATTTTTGAAGCAATTAGCGCATTTTCACGGACACTACGGCGGATTTTTTCTTCCGATTTTTTGATTGATCGTACCGTTGACTCATTGATTTTATAATGTTTTGCCACTGAGGAGACACTTTCACCATTAGAAATTTTGTCTAATAACTCAATTTTTTCGCTAATGTTATCACCTTCTTTGATATTTTCACATTTCTCTTTTTATTCGTAGCCATATTTTTGTAGGGGTTAGAAAGAACTTGTCCACAATAAAGTCACTTTCTTCCGTTAACACACTCGAAAAAGTCTGTTTTACACTGCAAAACGGTAGATTTATCATTTTTGTAAGCATATCAATTTATAAATTGATAAATTTATTCAATTTATAAACATATAAATTAAAAGCAAACGACGAAACCTTCCATGACAAACGCATAACACATACTGAACAAGGATCAGCGAGAAACATCCACGCTCGCGATTTTGTCACCCCTCTTCCCCCACTCACTGAGTGCTGTTTTGACCGGGAAAGATAATTTTAGCCACGCCCATGTTTTTTATGGCGGAAAATATTCACGGCGCTTTAAAATTCACATTTTTTTAGGTTTCATTTTATATTAAATCGGCGATCGCAAATACAGATACCGCGAATAGCGGGGGTTTACTGTAATGATACCACTGAAAGAAATTGTAAACGTATGCTACCGGAAATCGTGGAATATGAAAGAATTTTCGTCTCGGTGTCAAGATGGTGAAAACCGAATAAGAAATTTGTTTTCTGATAAAATATGAAATAAAAATTAATGATTTTAGAGATTTTGTCGAAGACAATTTATCTTTAAAATCGAGTGAAATTCCCTTTTCAATTAGGAAAGCCAAAAATATCTTTGAAACCATTGCGATTAGCAGTGCTGAAGCTGAGCAAGCTTTCAGCATAATGAATAATATTGTGTGAATAAATGAATGAATAATATTGTGACAATTAAACACGTTGCAGATTATGATGACCATACATCTAAATGGAAAACCATTGCTTCAATTTGATCCGGATCATTATGTCAAATCATTCCTCCGTAATAATAGCTCAGTTATTGAGCAAAGAAGATCAAAAACAAATATTAATAAAGAAGTAAATTGCATATGGCAATTTTTAGAATAAATTTTTCTTGAATATTTGTGTAATAATTTTTTTCACGTAATCTGTAATTTTTGTGTACCTTTTCTAGAACAGTTTGTTTTTTTATGTAATATTTGTTTTTATATTCTAGAATGTTTTGTGATATGGGAAATGTTTTATGTTATTTTTTATTCGCAATATTAAAATTTTATCATGAAAAAAAATGTATCCATTATATTTCCCTAGTTGTAAAAAAAAGAATAAAGTTGCGCGTCTGCCGAGTACATAGATGGTTTTATGTGAAACATGGTTCGCGTTTCTTTTAGACATTTTGATTTGTATATATCGATTACGAAATAAAGGAGATTTTGTATTGTAAATATTTTATTGATAATTCACAAATTTCCATAATTTCTGGAAGACAATATACATAGTGTGCATAGTATTAGGGTCAGGCACCATTGTTGGTTTCCCAAATCTGCACCATATGTTCGCTGTGAAGGAATACGATACTACTGTAAATGCCAGAAAAGTGTTGTGTGTTGTATATGAAATATTGCATTAGGTTCTGTTGTGTGTCCTGGCATTTGGCCAAAGGGCCCCTGGTGAGACTCCACGTTGCCCGCACGCACCACTAGGAGGTAGCCAGACTGCCCATTATTCTCTGTCCTGTCTCCACCAGGGTTGCCAGAGCTTCCTGGATGGAGACAAAAAAAAAACAGGTAGAGTCAGGGAAGTACAGAGTGTACGCAAGAAAGGAGGGTATAGCTAGAAATATGGAGGATGTAGGCAAAGGCATCCTCCAGGTTATCAATGGAGCAATAAGTGCCATCAGGTGAAAGGGGAACCCGGGAAGGAGGATAAATAAGACACAGTAAGAGAGCTGCATGTAAGTTGCCACTGAGGAATCAGGTGGCCCGTACGCCAGTGTTCCCATCCAGGTTAAGATCGTTTGGCCAATTAGGTAAGGATCAGATGTTTGGGTTGTTCCTATTTTGTGTTGGCAATAGGGTGCTCCGTCTTGTGAAGAGGACTTTGTGCAAACTTGGTAAACTTTTAACTAAAGTAAGAGACGTGTACTTCCTAGTGCAATGTATCTAAATGTCGAGGCACCTAACAATGGAATGTTAGCTGAACGGCTGCGTATGCAAAAATGCGAGACAAAATAAGAAATTGTTGACAAATCTTTGTATCGTTGCAGTCATATGACAAATACTTGCAATCATACTTACTGCAGTAGTAACTGAAGCGAGTATGATTGTGACGTCATGCTATTCAAAAATTTCAAATTAGAACTCGAGATATCGTACTGGTCACGAAAAATGCATCACGCGCTCTAATCATACTACTAGTGAGTGCTCCACACAGACTAGTGCTCTGTGCATGGGAAGCGCCTCTGGCAGATACCTCGAATGACGTCACTTCCGTGACCAATAAGATTTACTCAGTAGATACCCCCCCAATGAGGTTTCGCATGAAAAAGTCAGCAAAAGTGCGAGCCCATTGTTAAAATATTCACAGCTCACCACTGTATAGAATGCATAAATATTTATACAAACTAACTTAACATGTCTTATATAAGGAAACTATAATGACTTACTCTCTTTTGAACTTGAAAAACAAAAACATTTTGCCTTAATGTTAGCAGATTTTCTTAAGTAGTATTTAGCATTATTATCTAGGACTAACATTCTCATTTAAAGGTTGACAACAAATTGTTGTTTCTTCTCTAGTAATATTTTGATTTATCACCTGCAGTAGCTTCTTTAGTTGAACTATTATCTTTTAAATTAGGTTCTACCATTTCTTCTTCAGGTGCCAAATTCTGTGAGTGAGGTTGACAATCAACCTGATTTGGAAACTCTGTAGTGCATCTAGATAAATAATCTGTGATAACATTTTGTCTTCCTGGAAGATAAGACACCTGTACATCATACTCCTACATTTCTAAGGCCCATTTAAGGATTCTTCTTGTTTTTCATTTGATAAAGAAATGTAAGAGGTTGATGACCTAGGCAGACAAATATTGGTTGATTGCCTAACAAATGTTTAATCTTCTTAAGACTAAATACGAAACCTAAAGGTTCCATTTCAATATCAGAATAATTCTGTTCTGCAGAATTAAGTCTTTTGCTGAGCTGTGATCAGAATTAAGCCTTATCCTAAGTTGTGATTAGAATACTGGGGGAGACAATTTATTACACCTCCTTGACAGTTGTTATCAATATTTGGATGCATACTTTCCTCAATAAGGCAAAGGATAATCTTTCTGGAAAGGATAATTGCATAGATTGTTTTTTCCAATCTGAAATAGTTCCTATCACTATTTCCAGGATACATCTGAATTTGAGATTTGGCTAACTGCCCAGCCTTGTCACAAATGAAGTAAGTTAAAACCTTACTTCTTTTTGGAGAATTTATTTTTTGGCTGTGGCTCTTTTTACATAAATTCACTATTCAAAAGCTGAGAGATTGCACAGGAAATGAGTTCCTTAAAATAAATAAGAAAAAATTCTTGTTGGTCTTTCTTCAGCGTTGAAATTTCTCAGATGTGTGAACTCAATTGCTGTTTCTTTTCCCAATATCAAATGCTGCAAGGCAAATCCTGAGATATCCATATTGTCATTATCAAAGAAAGAGTACGTTTTCTCACTGTATTTTTTTTTCTCACTGCTGTTTTAGCATCAACTACTATGTTCCCCATAATCTTCACCAATTTCAGATCTGGGTCAACATGTCTAATTTTGTATTCAAAACTGCCTTATACCTTTGACAAACTGATGGAAGATTAGACTATCAATGAAAGGTTCTTCTAACTTATCTACTTCAAACTGTGATTTTTAAAAAGGTTAGATGATCTTTGTGTAACAGCAAGGAACTTTTCAAAATGTATAGTGACCCTTAACTTCTTGGAAAAGTCCTCCAAAAGTCCTGTTTCCAGAATTCAATAGGAAGGTGCTTTTCAAAAGAGGAGAATTGCTAATGCACTTGATTTTTCTTAAAGATGGCATTTTACTACTAAAATCAAATGATTACACATGCTGCAATTGTTCCACATCATTCAAAAAAGTCCTGGAAAGTTCCCAAGAGAAAGCCAGGATTGTAAAACAAAGATTATGTATTTGTTTTGGAATATTATCCCCAACAGAATTTTATGAACAGACTCCATTTTAAAAATTTTACTTGTGTTCTCACTATGCTCAGGGAGGTGGAGAATGAAAAAGACCTGGGAGTAATGGTGCAGTCAGATATGAAGTTCTCAGATGGGCTGCCAGAGCAGGTCATGGAGTTCTGCCAATGATGTATAGGAATTTTGCTAGCAGAGACAAGTTGGTGATTATTACCTTGTATAAGGAAATGGTCAGGTCTCATCTTACATACTGCATACAGATCTGGAGGCTTCATTTTAGGAAGGATGTAGAGTTGCTAGAACGAGTACAGAGAAGGACAACAAGATTGGTAGGAGGAACAAAGGGGTGCTCTTACCAAGAGAGGCTTAAGTCTGCAAGTTGCAGCACCTGGAGACCAGGCACCTAAGATGTGATCTGATTGAGGTGTACAAGGTCTTGAATGGTTTGAGCAGGCTCAATGCTGATGGGATACTTCCACTTGCTCAGATTAAGAACTTGAGGGGACATACATTCAAACTGAGGAAAGACAGTTGTAAAATAGATGTGCAGAAGTTTGCCTTTAGCCAGCAGGTAGTTGATTGCTGGAACAGATTTCCATCTGTTGTTTGTGGAAGTAGATAGCTTAAATAAATTTAAGGCTGAACTAGACAAACATTTGTAGTGACCAGATGGGTTAAATGGGGAGTTTTTTTTTTTTTTTCTTTCTTTCTTTTTTTTTGGCTGATATAAGCTTGCTTTCTTGCATCATATGCCTCAACTAATGCTAATGCTAGACAGTTCCTAAAGATTCCCTCATATTCCACCACTGTGTCTCACTGTGATTAGCAATTATGCATAGATATGTTGAGATGGCATTATGTATCATATCATATGACATATCTGGTCACTCTGCAGCCAGGAGTCCACTATTACTTAGATTGGCAGCACATAATTCCCATCCCTGGCATGAGAAGCCAGAACAGGTATGTGCATTATCAAGGTGGTGCTCAGTGCACCTAGTGGAATGGATGGAAGAACACGATGGGCAGGGGGGAAAAGGAGAGTACAGGAAACTCTCGTATAACACGGTAGCTTGGTTCCTACAAAATCTCATGTAATACAAAACCACCAGAACAAAGTGGGGGGTTACGTTCCAAAAGGTAACAAAAATACACCATTTTTTTTATAACTATCGGTAACTTAATTTTTATAGTAGTAATAACTTAATATTTTAACTTTATTTTTATAATAGTAGTAACTTAAATAGTAATAACTAAACAAATGTCTTACCATACAAAGTGTGATACTTATATGTCAGATAATGTGTATTCATTTAATGTTCTCCCTCTTCATTGCTGCTAAGCACAATCTCTTCTGCAGCATCTAGATTTCATGTACCTTCTGCTCTCTTTAAAAGTCATGAACTGACTTCAAAGTCACAATTTTTATGGTCTCAAACAAGCACAAGTTCAATAGCACAGAACCTAACCCAGGGATCTCCCAACAAAATAAAGTGGGCCCCCCCGCTTTAAAGATATAAAGTACAAATTTAACTTTATTACCTTATCAATTAACAAAGTTAAATGATAAGTGAAAAGCAGAAGAATATTTTCCAGTTAGCAAAATAAAAATAAACTGACGCTTACGTACATAGCTTAATTAATACATACTAACTAATTGATATTTCTGTTCACTAACTCTTTTTTTTTTTTTTTTTTTGTTAAAAAATTTAAAACAATAAAAATGATAAGCAATTAATAACAAAGAACACAGCATGCACAAGTTGCAACAAACATGATATAGAGTAATGGGTTTCTAAAAATTTATTTCATGGAAGGGGAAACATTTCACCAAAATAACATGAAAACCCACAGAATTCCAACTATCGGTACTAAAGCAAATGCAAGAAAATCAATCCATAATTTTATAATTATTTATAATTAATTAATTAATATATTTATTAATTATAATTATAATTAATTACACTAACAGAAAAGATCAATAAACCAGAAACTGCAAATTGTTAACTGTTTTATGGAAGTGACCTCCAGAAATGTGCTTTAGAAAAATATCACAAAGGCAATGCAGGGATTCACAAAAAGGAATGGAAACATTGAAAATTACATCTAACATAACAGCAGGATTTTCCCAGCACAAAAGGTCAAAAATACCATGTTATGCGAGATTTCCCGCAATTCTCAAACCGTGTTAGAGTTAGGGTGAGTATTATATCAGTACTGCATTGTGCAAGGATTGCTGCAATTTATCAATTATATTGGTATTAATAGTGGAAATGATGCAAGAAAGCTAGCTTATAAAGCACCATCCAAAAAGAAAAAGAAAAAAAAAACTACACAATTCACCCACCCATACCCTCCATGAATTTGTCTAGTTATTCCTTGAATTTATCAAACTGCCTACTTCCACAACAGATGGAAGTTTGTTCTAACAATCACCCACCTGCTCGTGGAAATCTCGCATAACATGGTATTTTTGACCTTTTGTGCTGGGAAAATCCTACTGTTATGTTAGATGTAATTTTCAATGTTTCCATTCCTTTTTGTGAATCCCTACTGTTGACTTGCTATAGGAAAACTTCCGCAGATCTATCCTGCAACCATCCTTCCTCAACTTGATTTTATGCCCTCTCACATGTGAAATTTCAGCAACAGGAAGAATGCCATAAATTTAATTTACTCAATCCATTCAAGGTGTTAAACACCTCAGTCAGATCTCACTACAAGTGCCTAGTCTCCAAACACTGCAATTTGAAGAACTGAAGCCATTCTTGGTAAGAGCACCCTTTTATTCCTTCGCCAATCTGGTTGCCCTTCTCTGCACCCGTTTCATAAGAACTAAAGTTAGGCCTCCAAACCTGTATACAGTACTCCAGATGCAGCCTAACCATGGCCTTGTATAAAGGGATAATCACCTTCTTATTCCTGCAGCAGAGTTTCTGTACATCATTGACAAAACTCAAAGAGATGTCCAAGCAGCTTGTCTGCATTATTCAGAGAACTTCATAACTGATTGCACAATTACCCCGAGGTGCTTTTTCATTTTCCACTACCCTAAGTATAGTACTACATGGCTGGACATTAATCTTGGATTACTGCTAAACGTATGCAGTACCTTGAATTTGTCAATGTTAAACTTCAATTGTCATTTCTCAACACATCAACTTAATCTTCCTAGACCTTGCTCCAATAGCTCACCCTGATTACTGTTATCAGTTATCCTGTCAATCTTTGTATCATCTGCAAATTTGGACATTAAGCCTGATATACCTTCACCAATATCATAAATAAATATTGAAAATGACAATGGGCCCAGCAGTGAACCCTGGAGACTCTACTAATAACATTAGTCCACAAAGAGTAGTGATAACCACTCTCCCTTTGCACTCAACCATCCCTTTATCCACAGCAGTAACTTGCGCTTAATGCCACTCTGCTCCAGTTTGTACAGCAACTTTTTTATGTGCAACAGTATCAAAAGCTTTCCTGAAATCCAAGTATATGATATCAAAATTATTTTTTCATCCAGCTCCTTGGTCCCTGCATCATGATATCCAATCAGAGTGATCAGTCAAGACAACTCCTTAATAAATGCATGCTGTGGTTGCAGTATAATTGCATTGCTGTCTGGATGTTTCTGCATTACATCTTTAACCAGAGACTCCATTAATTTCCTAGGAACAGACGTTAAGCTTACAGGTCTGTAATTACTGTCACCTTTTGATGACAGGTCTGTTCCCTTTTGATGCCCCTTTGTAAACAGAAGATATATTCCATATCTCCAATCCATAGGGACCTTACCTAAACTCAAGGGTGCTCTCATAATTATGGCTAAGGGTTTCCTTACCTCCTTAAATAATTTGATAGATTCCATCCACCCCAGACACCATTTTAACATTTGGCTTCAAAAATTTCTCTTCCACTTTGCTTTTCAGTTATCACAAAATAATTTAGCTTCCTGTTACAGTTTGATAAACTTCTGGCATCCCCTAAGAATTTCTCATGTGCAAATGTAGATCCAAAATACCTATTCAATTTGTCAGCAACCTCACAGCAGGGTCATCAACAATTAACCCACTGACATCAAGTGCCACAATGCGATTCTACCACATTCAGTCTGCTGTTAAATAAGCATAGAAGCCTTTGCTGCTGTTCTTTGCATTCTTTACAAGAGATTCCTCATAATCTGCCTTAGCTTGCCTAACCTACTTTGTGACTCAATCACAGAATAATTTATATATACCTCTGCATATTATAAATACAAATTAATATAGACTTCTATATCACCTGACAATTTATATGCATCCCACACATTTTTTTTTCTCTTGCACAAGTCTCATTAGTTCATCTTTTTTTCTTTTTTTTTTATGGAAACCCCAACCACAAGAGGTAATAGAACTTATAGTACTTAGTACCGTGCTTGGGTTGGAGGTTGAGAAGATGAAAGAAGATATTTGTTGACATTGGACTTGAACTTCTGTAGACTGTAATTTTCAGGAAATACATATGAAGGAAGGTTGTTCCAGAAAATGGCACTTGAATAAATAAACGAGGAAGATGAAAAGTTGGTTGTGTGAGTTTGAAGTTGGCCAGTAAATGGATGTTGTCTGGTGGCGGCAAGTGTTCGGACTGTTTTGAAAGAGAGAGTGGGAATTATAGAAGCCAATTCAGAAGAACAGTGCCCATGGAAGTATTTGTAGAAAAGGCATGCAGAAACAGTACATATATGAGACAGTGAGTGGAGAAATTCTGTTAGAGAGGAGCCATTAATTAACCTAACTGCCCTCTTCTGAATGGAATCTAGAAGCCTGAGAGAGGTATTGAGGACACCGCCCCAGATGTGGGAACAATATTCCATGGTACGGAGGATTTGCAATTTGTACAGAGTGAACAGCTGTTTGGAAGAAAAGAAAAAGCCGAGAACAAAATATAAAACCAAGTTTTTTATATGCAGAGGAAGCAATATTTGTAATGTGCTTATGCCAAGACAGATTAGAAGTCAGGGTAATCCCCAAAAGAGATATATCATTTTGCCTAGAAATCGGAGTGTCACCAAAGATAAGCATAGGAGCAGAAGAATCCTTTTTGTGAGATATAAGACAAGACTGAGTTTTAGAAGGATTGAAATCAACTAAGTTTTCTTTGCCCCACTGGAGAATTACCTGGAGATCGGTATTTAAGGAATTGGTAGCGGATATTCAAGAAGATGAAGATGATTGAGCAGGGCAAGGTTTCTCAAAATGGAAAGTGGAATGTAATGTGTTATCATCGACAAAACTATGGATAGGATTTCCAGTCAAAGGAAGAAGGTCATTAGCATACAAGAGGAAAAGAGAGGGGGAAAGAACTTAACCTTGGGGGACACCAGCATTAGTGGAGAAGTTAGAAGACAGAGAGCCATCTACCATCACCCTCAGTGAGTGATCAGAGAGAAAACTGGATAACCAATTACAAAAAACAGTTGGAAAACCATAAGATGGAAGCTTGTTTAGAAGACCTTTATACCAAACACGATCGAAAGCCTTTGAGATGTAAAGAGCAACTACTTGAGTTTTACCGAACCTTTCCATTGAATTAGTCCATAAATGGGTAACATAGGCCAGAACATCACCAGTGGATCGAAACTGACGGAATCCATACTGGTGATCGTTGAACAGACGCAAGGTTTTTAGGTAGTTTAAGAGTTGGCAGTTAATTGATTTCTCCATTACTTTAGAGAGAGTAGAAGTAATTGCAATAGGACGATAATTGGATGGGAGGAATTTGTCACCCTTCTTAGGAACTGGCTGGATATGAGCAAATTTCCAAGCAGAAGGAAAAACACCTTTGGAATAAGAAAGTGAAAGAAGGCAGCAAAGAACAGGAGTAAGTTCAGGAACACAGGTTTTGAGAACAAGTGGAGAAATACCATCAGAACCTGGAGCTTTCTTTGCATCAAGATTCGTCAAATTCCTTTTGACATCCTTTTGATGGAAGACCACAGGAGGCATTGAATGGAGTATGTTGGGAATGGTGGGAGGTGTTTTACCAGGATCATTAATTTATGAGTTAGAAGAAAAATGGGATGCCAACAGTTCAGCTTTATCCTTGGCTGAAATGACAACAGAACCATCTATTTTTGACAGAGGTGGGAGCAGAGAAGGGCAAAAGTTGTGTCCAATAGCTTTGGCAAGAGATCAGAATGATTGGCTACCATCAGGACAACAAGCAAGTTTTCTACTCTTAGTCTGTTCAAAATCTAGTTTGGACTGATTAACAACTGCTTTACAATCGTTGCGACCTTTGGTGTAGACAGAAAATGAAACTGAAGAATTAGAAACAAGCCAAACACGATATGCAACATTCTTCTCATGAACAGCCTTAGCATATTTATTGGAAAAACAAGGTTTAGATAAAGGACGAGATTTTAAAGTGCAGTGTGGAATAAAGGATTCCATTCCTACAAGAATAATTTCACTGACACGATCTAAGCAAACGTTGACATCACAAGTTTTGAAACAGTAGTCCGATCAAGGAAAAGAAGAAAAGAAATCTCGCAGGTCATTCCATTTTGCATTCTTGTAGTGCCAAACAATACGAGGTTGGGAATAGCCATGAGATAATGGCTCCATTGGAGAAGAGACAATCACCAAGTTGTGATTTGAGGTGGCTATAGGACCACTCACTTCGACCGTGTACTTAGAAGGTTGTTTTTAAGAAAAGATCAAGCGTGGTGGCTGTATGGTTAGGATTCTCCGGTATCCTTGTAGGTAAATGAACAATCTACACAAGGTCATTAGTAATTGCAAAAGCCTCAGCATCTCGACCAGCTGGGTCGGTGTGACTAGAAAACGGAAGCCAACTGGAGTTGTGAACATAAAAATCAACAAGGAAAATTACTTCACTGTTAGGAAAGTTGGACTGGAGAAAGTCAAGTTGCAAAGAGAGGAAGTCAAAGAGCTCCAAGTGATTAGTGGAGTTGGGAGAACAGTAGAGACAACAGATGAATTTTACACAATGAGGTAGAGAGACTTTTAAGCCAGAGAAGATTGAAAAGAGGAGATTTCAAATTACCAAGTCTCTGATAGGGAATATCAGAATGGACATATGCACAAGTACCACCTTTGGGCCGAAAGGAATCATACAGCGAATAATTTGGGCAACTGAGATGAGCAGTAGTTGAATCAACCGATAACTGAGATTCTGTCAGAAAAAGTACATGGGGTTTGGCAGACTGCAAGTGGAAATGGACATCGTTGAGATTAGAATTGAGACAACATATATTTGTGAGATGAACTAGGAAGTGTTTGGGAGGTTTAGATCTTTTTAGCAGGTAAGCTTACTCTATTAATTTGACAATTCATGGTGTATTCAATAGTAAGAGAATGTGGGGGGGGGACATGCTGTATGAAGTAATGAAATTTTTGAATATGGAGTACATATGGTAAGAATATACCCAGATCCTTGACATAATGTGGCCTTGACAATGCCCCCTCCCATACACAAGAAGATTTAACACAAGAAAAGTAGAACAAGCATTAATGTTCTACTTTTCTCATAGACGTACTGTTTCTGCTGCATGCCTTTTCTACAGATACTTCCATGGGCCCTGTTGTTCTGAATTGGCTTCTATAATTCCCACTCTCTCTTTCAAAATAGTCCGAACTTGCCACCACCAGCCAACATCCATTTACTGTCCAACTTCAAACTCACAGAACCAACTTTTCATCTTCCTCGTTTATTCATTCAACTGCCGTGTTCTGGAACAACCTTCCTTCATACGTATTTCCTGAAAATTACAGTCTACAGAAGTTCAAGTCCAATGTCAACAAATATCTTCTTTCATCTTCTCAACTTCCAACCAAAGCACGGTACTAAGTACTATAGGTTTTAATACCTCTCGTGTTTGGGGTTTACATAAAAAAAAAAACAAAAAAACTGCTGTTTTCTGTGTGAGTGGGATAGTTGAACTAGGTCCTCACACTACAAGAGAAAAATCTTGCCTATAAGGGAAAATCTGCACTCTGGAGAAATAATATCCAGCACAATCCTCTGGTTTATCAAAGAAAAATTCTTCTGCCCCCTTTACACATCACACTGGGACTCATGAAGAACTTTGTTAAGGGGATGAACCAGGATGGAGAAGTTTTCAAGTACCTGAGAGGACAATTTCCACTGTTGAGTGATGCTAAGGTTAAGGAAGGAATCTTTCTTGGTCCGCAAATTCATGAACTTTTAAAGGATGAAAACTTTGAGCAAGTCCTCCAGGGTAATGAGAACGCAGCTTGGGAAGCCTTTAAATGTGTTGTGCATGACTTCCTGGGAAACTGAAGAGATGGTAACTACGTTGAGACTGTGAACAACCTTCTAGAAAAGCATCATCAATTAGGCTGCAACATGTCACTGAAAATCCACTTCCTCGGCTCTCATCTGGACTTCTTCCCTGACAACTGTTATGCAGTGAGTGATTCCATCAAGACATTTCAGCAACAGAAAGATATCAGGGTAGGTGGAATGCTTCTATACTTGCTGAATACTGTTGGCCAGTAACAAGAAATGCCCCAGAAGTGAAATACAAGCGACAAGCAAAAAGAAGGTGCTATCACGAATAGGACACATTTTGAAAGTAATTTTGGTTCCTGTGCAGTTTTGTTGTGTTCTTGTTTTTTTACTTTTTAATTAAAAACAACTGTAATTTATGTTGTATCAAGGAAATGTAAATATGAGATTGTTTTAATATTACTTTTCACTCTGACTACTACTGAAATTACTATATTCTTAGACAATAGCAAAAGTACTGTATCTCAAAAACTAGAGCTAATAAAAAATTTCTGAAGTCATATTCGTTTTTCTCGACCAAAAATAAGTAAAGTTTGCCTATTTTAAGAAAGGAAACAAATTCAAAGAATTTTTTTGTTGAACAGTGTTACTGCTAGATCTCTTTCATTCTCACCACCTAAATGATATGTTATTCTAGGATTACTGCTGCCTATATGCAGTGACTTAATTTATCAATGTTAAACATTAACTACCAGTTTTCAGTGTCCACTGCCTAAATTCTTTTTTTATTATTTATTATTATTTTTTTTTTGGTCTTGTTGCAGTAGTATGCCTCCTTGATTCTTGCCATTAGCCAATCTTTGTATTATCTGAAAATTTAGACAATAAGCTTATTCCTTCATCAATGTCTTAACACTTAAAACAGTAAGGAACCAAGCATTGAACACTGAGGGACTCTACTAATAAAATAAGACCAAGAAGACCAGTGCCCATTTATAACTGCCCTCTGACTTCTGCCATTCACCCACCCCTTCATCCGCAGCAGTAACTTGCCCTAATGCCCCATACTCCTCTAGTTTTTTTCATGTAGAATGGTGTCAAAAGTTCTACTGAAATCTAAGTACAAGACATCAAAATTATTTTTTGCAGCCAGTTCCTTTGTTACTGCATCACAGTAACTAATCAGACAAGATCTCCCAATTTACAAATCCTTGCTATGATTTCCATATAACTCCATTCCTGTCAAGATGATCCTACAATGATGTTTAATCATTGACTCCATTATTTTCCCAAGGAACTCAGATGAAGCTTATAGGTCTGAATTACTCACGTTGCCCTCTCACCCTGCCTTTGATTCGTGCGTTGATCCCATCAATAAGGGTACCCCTTGAATCTATGCTCTTATAATTATGGTGAAAGGCCTGCTTACCTCTTTGGCTGCTTTTTCAGTATAAGTGGATGGTCCAACAGCCCAAGATGTATTTTTACTTTTAGCTTCAACAATTTCTTTTCTGCTTTCTTCTCAGTTATCACAAAATCATTCAGCTCCCAGATATAACTTGATTCCCATACCTATGGTGTTGAAGGGGGGGGGGTTCAAAAAAAGATTTTGGTATTCATCCAGAAATAACTGTGACTAAGGGTGAAACAAACACCACATATTACACTTTTTGAAAATAGTCACCATACAAAAAACACCACATTTTTCCAACACCTCAATACACCTTCACAGGCCAATTTTGTAGAAGTCCTTGGATTGACCTTCAAACCAAGACTCAGCAGCAGAAATCATTTTGTAATCAGCAGCAAAGTTTTCCACAAGAAAAGGACTTCAGGGCAAGAAATCTGAGAGTGCAAGGTCAGGGGAATAAACAGGATGCACCAATATTTCAAACCCACATTCATAGGCATACTCAATGCAGCATGTGCATCATCATGGGGCAGGCAATGCACACCTTTTGACAGCTTTCTCCATCTTTTTTCTCTTATAGCAGCGTGTACTTTATGAGGAAATTGGAATAATACTTCACCATCAACAGTACATCCCTTTTGAAGGTAATCTGTTAGTATTACACCATGTTGATCCCAAAAAACTGACAGAATCACCTTGCCAGCACTTGGTTGCACCTTTGCCCTTTTTGGGAGGTGGTGATTCTGCAAGCTTCAATCGTTTTGACATTTGTTTAGTTTTGGGATCATAGTGATGGATCCAAGTTTCATCCATAGTGACCAGCCATGAAAAAAGTTCCTCTTGCTTTTTCTGGCACACAGACAACATTTCATGTGCACATTGTGTCCTTTCCTTCTTCTGATAAGGGATCGGAAGTCTGGGAACCCATCAAGCAGACACTTTAGTAATATATGTAACTGTTGATGGATGATGTTCACAGACCCTACACTAATTTGGAGTTCACAGCTAGTTCTTTGAAACTATACAGGATCTTCAGGATAATACAGGAAATTAATGCCTAAATTTTTGGAAGATTTTCTCCTGTTACAACAGTTGCTGGGCATCCTGGGATTTCATCATGCATTGAGGTTCTTCAGCATTTGAAATGTTTATACTAGCCAGTCAGTCCTCGTATAGCACGATAGTTGTTTATACAGTCAGTGATAGTACAGCACGAGGATTTCCTAGAAATCCTCGTGTTGTTTAAGTGTTGTTTGTTGATTTAAGTGTTTACCTGCATCTCTGGAGGTAAATTACGCCATATTCTATTTTCTTCCTATACCAAAAATCTCCAAAATCTACTGTTGAAGGCTGTAACATTGTCCATAATGCATGCTAAGCTTTCCCCACACTTACATTCTCACTTACTTTACTCTATTTTCTTTACTTCAGTCTTGTTTACCTGTCCTATATATAGTTTTGTACTATTCACTCTTCAATAAAGTGTTTACTCCAAATATCACAGAGTAGTGTTCTATCTTTCATAATTCCTTTCTTTCTCATGTCACCTGGTGTCAGATTGCCCTTCAATTCTTATATTATATGAAGGGTCATAGAAAATCCCATGAATGCAGCATACAATCAGAATATCATTAAATATGAAATGGCTGTAACCCCATCTTCCTGTCTACACCATTTATTTCCCCCATAATCATCTAGTTTATGAAGGAGGTAATGATTATTTATGTTTCTATGCCTATCCCCCCACACTTTCTGGAGAAACAATTGAGGAGGTGAAGCATAATTATTAATGTTTAGTCATGTAATTTATAAGCCCACCATTAGAGCATGTATCTGAAGTAATGGAATCATCATTATAACATAAGAGGCTTTATACAGAGAGAGAGAGAGAGAGAGAGAGAGAGAGAGAGAGAGAGAGAGCGAGCAAGAGCAATCTAAATACCAAAAACTACTGATTATGCATTATTTATAATCATTTATTTCTTTAATTTCTACGTGGTTTTATGAATTTTGCTTTTACTGCAAATGGTACTTTTATTTTAATGAATACATTTTATGATGTAGTAAATATTTATCCAAGTATTTTGTTGACATTGAAGATAATTATCAAGAATTCTGTTTCTGACTACCATACATTATTTCTTCCATGTTTCTTAAATAGTGTAATATTAAGATAATAATAACAAAAACAATAAAAAAGTTAAATAAAAAAAAGCCTCTAATGTAATGACAGTAATACTTAAATTAAAAAGAAGACATTTCAAAATGACCATAATAAAAGTTCAATATAGTGCTTCACACTTACACTTTCTCTGTAATAAGGTTGCAAATCAGGAATAGGAAAAGATATGTTTAGGTGCTTGATATCTTTTACAGGTACTACAAATCCATGAATCTATGGAAATAACAGTTTATACAAAATAAGGTACAGTACCCTAAATCAGTTACAGTGCAGTTTTAGTAAAAATTAATAGCAACATAAATATTCTTTTTACTTCTTATTCATTTACTTCTTTTAAGAATTTACAATATCAAAGACACTGAAAATAATTCAAAAAAGGCAAAATCAAACAGACAAGAGTATGGCATAAGATAAATTGAAAGTGACAAAGGAAGACAGCTCTTATATGAGATTAATCTTGTGGGTGACATGATAACGTTTGATAAATGTGAAAGTTAACTGTCCCATTAGTGTGCTCAAATTACATCATTTATTGTATGGGCTATACAGGAACTCCCCGACTTAAATCTCGAATTAAGCAAATTTGACTTTACGTAGGTTTTTGCCGGCTGGTGCAAACTGAAAAAAAACATGGAAACGTATTTTGCATCTGTAGGGATCAATGGAGGTATTGTGAAAATATCATAATGTTAACCCAATAACATATTGGGTTGTTTTTTGTTTTGTTTTTTTGTAATTGGTCCCAAATCCTTGGAAGTTAAAAATTTCACTATATTACTAAGCTATTTACCTCTCTAAAAGGTCAGTCTTATAATGGAAATTGCGCTACCCTTTCATCATTATCATATGTTCCCATTATAAGAATCAATTTTGAAAGCCTTTGTGATATTTTTCTAAAGCATATTTCTGGAGGTCACAACCAAAAAACAATAAAAACAATTTACACTTTCTGGTTTATTGGGCTTTTCTGTTAGTGGAATCTATTATAAATGGGTAGTAAACTCAATCTTATTGCATTTACGATAATACCGATAACTGAAATCTTCAATCATATAAAAAACAAAATTTCAGAAACTTCTCTTCAATCCTATTTATGTATTACCATGATGAAGGTAAAGGGACCAACGGAAAGTGCAAGTGGTGCTAGTATCAGCAAACGAAACAAAATTGATTTAGAAATGAAGATGAAAAATGATTAAGAAGTACGAAGCAGAACAAAGTTTGTCATCTATTTCATGGGAATTAGGTCTCGCTGCTTCAACAGTGAATACTATTTTAAAGGACAGTGCGGGTATAAAAGAACATGTTAAAGGATCAACACACTTAAGATCAACAGTGCTTACAAAACAGTGTTCGGGTGCCATATTGAATATGGAACAGCTATTAATAATATCGATGGAAAATCATACTCAGAAGCAAGTGCTCTTGAGTCCAATAGCCATTCAAGCAAAAGCAATAAGTATTTATGAAGATATTAAGGATAAGTACGGCGAACTCAAAGCCAAGTTCCTGGCAAGCAATGGGTGGTTTAATAGTTCAAGCATTGCGCTGGTTTCCAAAACATTAAACTTTGCAGCTGGAGAATCGGCACTGCCCGATTCTGCAGCTGCAGAGAAATTTTGTGATGTGTTGGAAAAAATTCCTGGACATCCTACACATCTAGATGACTTCAATTTGAATGTGAGAGTCATATTTCTACCACCAAACACAACTTCACTCACAACCTATAGATCAGGGTGTTATTTCGAATTTAAAAGCATACTATTTATGCACAACATTTGCTCAGGCATTGTCTGCAGTAGGTTAGAAAAATTTTATGTTAAGATACTTTTGTAAATCTTACAATATTTACCATGCCATCTTAAACATTAATAAGGCCTGAGCGGAAATTACTAAAAGTTGTTTAAATAGCACATGGAAGAAAATATGCCCATGGAACGTAAAAGGCTTCGAAGGGTTTGAAAAAGACGAATCATATGAAGAGGTTACAGGTAAGATTGTAAAGGTTGAGGAGCTACTTCAATTGGAGGTTGTTTCTAAAGACAAGGAGGAGTTAATAGAGGAAGAAGAGAAGGAATTATCTAACAAAGAACTTATTGATTTGCCGGCAGTGATAGTAACAGAAGAAAATGTTGATGAAGCTCAAGATGAACCAAATGAGGAGCCGAGACGTTTCATCACCAGAGGGATGGCAATGGCATTTCGTGAAATTGCATCGGCAATGGCGAGGTTTGAGAAAATAGATCCTGACAGCGAACGATTCTTAAAAGTTAACAGAAGAGTGAATGATATGCTTGCTTGCTACAAAGAAATCTGTGATGAAAAGAAAAATTCACATGTTCGTTGAACATTTCTTTTTTGATTCAATCAATTCAACGCACACAGTTGCGAGGGCTGCACAAGCATTGGGGGAAATTCCGACATATGTAGAGTTCCACGGAAGGCAACCCTTACGTTAATCAGGGAGTGGCTATATTTATTTCTTAAAAAAAAACATGTTTTTTATATAAAAAATAAATGAAAAATTAATTTTTGATAAGAACTTTTACTAAAAAGCCAGAACTCAGGTTATAATAGAAAAAATTTAAATTAAATTTAAAAAATTATCGTCTTTGAGAAAAGAAAGAACTTTTCACATTGTTTCATCACTAATAAAAACAGTAGCCACAGCTTGGAAGGTGCCTATTCTGAAACTGATCCACTGATCAGTATGGATTCACTGAAATATAACATCAAATGTGTTAATGGTGACTCATTTCTGATAAACATTTTTCAAGGTTTACAGCAAAACTAAACCAATGAAATGTCTTGAACAGATGAACAATCACTTTGGTTCCACTAAGATGGCAGACCTTTCCATTTTGTAGTATCATTGTAATATCAATTAATCAGTAAAATCTATTAATCTTATTAAATTTCATTGTCAATTGAATTGTACTTTTTTAACTAAATAAATATAGCGACCTAGTTTTTACAAACGTAACATCATAAATTAATACACATAAGTTGACAGGGGATAAGAAAGTCATATAACGTAACTCGGAGATAATATTCGATACTGAAATACATATATATATAGTGTTATAACTGCATTGAGATATAGGTTTAGGGTTATATTTTGTATTGCAATTTTATTGAACTTGAACAGAAATCATGACTCAGACCAGAGCAGCAAAGCAAAAGGCTCAAACTAGTGGAAGTGCTGTGGCTCAGGGGAGAATTCAAAGGGGCAGTTGTCCTCTGAATCACAGTCTATTGAAATGCACTGCTTGTTTGATGTTTGTGGAGCAATCAAAAATGGGACATGATATTGCCAAGAGGAATGTCTTTGTGTGTGCGCGATGTAAGGAGTGCGAGGAAATCAGGCACCAACTCGGCATTATTATGGGCTTATATCAGAGTTTGAAGGACAGGGTGGATGCCCTCAAAGGATTTAAATTGAGGGGCCCATCAAGCTCTCGTTGTTGTTGTTATTTGGTTTTTTAGGAGCATTAGCAACTAAGGCCATATTGCTCCGGGGATATGCGGTGGTCATTTCCCGACCATTCTGCATCCTCCGTATTTGGTGATCACGGGCTCGAACCCCGGTCTAATCAAGAAGCGTGTGCTACGCACTGCTGCTCCTGCCCACCTGTCTACGGAGGGGCCCATCATCATCAAGCTCTCAGCTGCACACATCAATGCCAGAGCTTGCACTTGAACTTCACGCAAAACAGCGGCAACCCCCAAGGCAGAATGCACTGGTCCCAAAGGAACTAGTTGTTGTAGGTGACTCTATTGTCAGGGAAACGGGAAACATATTGTGCAAAAAGGATAGATAGAACAGGACCAGGGTATGTCTGCAAGTGGCAAAGGTTGATGACGTTGTAGGGCAGATATCTTCCTTTAAGGGCACAAACGGTGATATTGTTGTACACGATGGCACTAATGATATTAAGAGTAGGAGACCGGCAGAATTACTTAACAAGTACAAGACAATGCTGAAAAAAAGCCGTGAGTTAGGGCTGAATTTGAAAGTGTCTGCAATTCTGCCCAGACACGATAGGAGAGAGTATATGATGAGAGCCTTGTCGATCAATTCGGCCCTGCAGAGATTGTGCAAGGCTGATGGGTAGAATTTTTCTCAGCCTGGTCTGTGCTTGTGAACAGGAGAGACTGCTTCTACGGGGATTTGCTGATGCTATCAAGGCATGGTTAGGAACAAATAAATACATTGGCTGTGTTAGGGTAACTAAGAGTAGAAACAGGTGCATGTATACTTGCATGTACACCAATGCCAGGAGTATAGTTAATAAATTTGATGAGTTTGAAGTGCTAGTCAAGACATCAAAGGCAGATATTGTTGGGATATCAAAGACATGGTGTCGCACAGACATAAGATGCAGAACTGGAATTTGGGGAGTACAATGTGAACAGAAAAGATAGACAGGACAGGAAGGGAGGAGGGGTTATGCTGTTAGTTAGGATACACATAAAATCTAAGTAAGTGCATCCAATTGAGGTGGGTGGACAATGCAATATTGAGTCTGCTTGGTGTGACATAAGCACTGGGGAAGGAAAAAATGAGAGTAGGTGTGAGTTATAGGCCTAATGAATCTGATGAATATAATGAGCAATTGTGCAGAGAAATAGAGTGGGCCAGTAAATCAGAGTGTCTTATAATGGGGGATTTTAATTTTTTCCAGAGATTGACTGCAATTTGTGGGTTGGTCACTCACACACTAGCAAGGCTTTTGTGGATTTATTGGATGATTGTTTTCTACAGCAGCATGTTCAAGAGGCAACTAGAGGGAGAAATACTATTGATCTGATTATCAGTAGTGATTCTTCATGCATTAAGAATCTGAAGATAAAGGAACCACTAGGTGGCAGTGACCACGGTGTGCTGAAGTGGGATTTACTCAAAGAGGTAACTACCATCAGGGGTAAAGGGAATGGTTTTTGCTTTCGTAAAGGCGACTACGATGGTCTGAGACAGTATTTAAATTCTATACGGTGGGACCAACTGATGATGTTACCCACAGCAAATTCAAACTGGTATGCATTCAAAGAATTAATCTTGCAAGCTACTAAGCTTTTCATACCAACTAAGAAATACTGTTCAAGATTTAGGCCTAAATGGATGTTACATGAAATAATTAGACATGTGACAGAGAAAAAATTTCATGGGATACATATAAAATAATAGGCGACACAGAAGCCTATGATAGACATAAGCTGGTCTGTGACCTCGTTACAAAGGAGGTTAAGCAGGCGAAGGCAGATTATGAGAAATCTTTGGCAAAGAATGCAAAGAAAAACAGCAAAGAGTTCTTTATTTACGTAAACTCTAGAAGGACGGGGATGAATCAGATTGGTCCACTTAATATCGATGGTTCAACTGTTGATGATCCTGCACAAGCAGCTAACAAACTAAATGAATATTTTGCATCTACATTCACACAAGGAGTTATTCAGGGAGGGGAATGCCAGAGGTGTATTAAACTCTGGCAGTAAGCTAGATAATCTTGTAATAACTGAGGGTATAGTGGAGCAGAAATTGTTTAAGATAAACATAAGAAAGGCACCTAGGATGGATGAAATCTATCCAGTTATATTAAAGGAGGTGACAAAGGAATTAAGCAAACCCTTAGCCATAATTATGAGAACTTCCCTGGACTCAGGGGAGGTACCCATGGACTGGAGATGTGCAAATGTGTCTCCAATTCACAAAGGACAATCAAAGTGAGACACAGGTAATTAAAGACCTGTTAGTTTAACTTCTGTTCCAGCGAAATTAATGGAGGCACTGGTTAAAGAAGCATTGCAGGATGATCTAGGCAAGACTTCAGTTATAGCTTGGACACAGCATGGGTTTGTTAAGAGGAAGTCTTGTTTGACCAATTTGATTGGATACTATGATGTGGTCACAAAGGAACTGGATGAATGGAATAACTTTGATATCACATATTTGAATCTTAGAAAGGCCTTCAACAATGTTGCGCATGAAAGACTACTGCACAAATTAAGCAGCATGGCATTGGAGGCAAATTGCTGCTATAGATAAAGGGATGGTTGAGTGGGAGAAGACAGAGTGGTAATTGATGGACACTGCTCTTCATGGATTAATGTTATTAGTGGAGTCCCTCAGGGTTCAGTGTTGGATTCATTGTTGTTTTCTGTATTTTTAAATGATATCGATGGTGGTATATCAGGCTTAATGTCCAAGTTTGCAGACAATACAAAGATTGGCAGGGTTGTTAATGACACTACACTGCTGCAACAGGATCTAGAAAAGTTGAGCAGATGGGCTGAGAGGTGGCAATGAAGCTTAACATTGACAAATGTAAAGTACTACATATGGGAAGCAGTAATCCCAGAGTAATGTATCAACTCTGTGGTACCACACCGACAGTGGTAGAGAATGAAAAGGACCGGGGGGGTAATTGTACAGGCAGATATGAAGTTTTCTGAGCAGTGCAGACGGTCTGCAAGAGTAGCTCATGGTGTCTTGTCAATGATATACAGGAATTTTTCTAGCAGGGATAAGGAAGTGATTATCCCCTTATAAGCCAATGGTCAGGCCACATTTTGAGTACTGTATACAGGTCTGGAGGCCTCATTTTAAGAAGGATGTAGAGTTGTTGGAATGAGTACAGAGAAGGGCAAAAAGATTAGCGAATGGAACAAAAGTGTTCTCTTACTAAGAGAGGCTTATATTCTGTAAGTTGCAACATCTGGAGACCAGGCACGTGTGAGGTGATCTCACTGAGGTGTATAAAGCCTTGAATGGTTTGAGCATGCTCAATGCTGATGGGATTCTTCCTCTTGCTCAGGATAATCACCTGAGAGGGGGGCATAAATTCAAATTGAGGAAAGACGGTTGTAGGATAGATGTGCGGAAGTTTGCCTTTAGCCAGCGGGTGGTTGATTGCTGGAACTAACTTGCATCTGTCGTTGTAGAAGTTGATAGCTTAAATAGATTCAAGGCAGACCTTGACAAACATTTGGAGCAAGTGGATGGGTGAAATAAGGGTGGTTTTTTTTTTTTTTTTTTTTTTTTGGCTGATGCTATATAAGCTTGCTTTCTTACATCATGTGCCTTTGCTAATGCTAGTGCTAAAATGCTAATATACCTTCATCAATATCATTGATGAATATAAAAAACATCAATAGGCCCACTCCACTAATAACATTTGTCCACGAAGAAAAGTGTCCATTGAATACCACTCTCTACCATCTCCCAATCAACAATCCCTTTATCCATTGTAGCAAATTACCCTTAATGCCATATCTCTCAATTAGTACAGCAGTCTTCCATGTGCAACAGTATCAAAAGCTTTCCTGAAATCCAAGTACAGTTAGTCCTAGTATAACACGTGTTTACACTACACAAATTCGATCATACACGATTTATAAATAGGGGAACGATATCTTATATAACACGAACCGAATTCGCTTATGCACGATTCGCCTTTATGTTTACAAGAAATGGCAGTCGAATGCAGAATCACCCCAACCGAATGCAACACAATAGGAATGAAGAGAAGATTCTGAAAATGTATTTATGTTTTTTATATCAGTGAAGGGGAAACACATTTCACCATAATAAGGTAAAAACCCACACAATTCCAGCTATCAGTATTATTGCAAATGCAATTAGATCGAGTTTACTACCAGTTTATAACGGATTCCACTAGCAGAAACGCAACTGGAAATTGTTTTTATTGTTTTATGGTAGTAACCCCTAGAAATGTGCTTTGGTAAAATGTGCGGTATTAATAATGTATCTCTGCCTTTATGGTGTTGTTTATTCAGTTGCTACACACGTGCAGCTTTGTTTATGTGTATCAAGCGTGCCTCCTCGTTTTGTAATTGTGCTTTATTCCCTAAAAATGAGCAAAATACTTAAATGGTGTGAAAAGGAAGCATCTTTGTAAAGACACTGCAGATTCAGAGAGAAAAAGAAAAGCAATATCGATAAACAGAGGCGGACTGGGTCAAAAATTCTTACCCGGAGAAATTTATAATGGCCTCATACTATGGTTTATGGCCAAAATCACACTGGCCTCCAGCCTACCGGGGTTTCCCTGGTAAGGCTTATCGCCAGTCCACCTCTGTCAATAGAGAAAAAATATGAAATTGTGAAACGCTTTGAGCAAAATGAAAGACTATGTGATATTACACGTGCTAATGAGCTAAATGAGGCAATGCCAAGAATTACAAAGAATGCAGAGAAAATAAAAACAACTTTCATAGCAGGAACAACTCAAAGTGTAATTAAAATCCAAGAATTGGAAAACAAAGAATTGGAAGAAATGGAACGGCTGTCATCTGTTTGGATAGAAAATCAAACAAAAAACAAGTTTGCTTACGATAGAAGCAAAAGCATTAGCAATATTTTATTACATAATAGTCGTAATAAAATATGTAAGTATTTTATTACGATTATTTATTGTGTTTGGTAATGTTTTGGTTACAAATGCGTGTTCAATCTTGGGTGGTCGGCACCTAACCCCATTTTTCCCAGAGGGCCTGTTGTTTATATTGCACGAGGGTTTCTAGGAACAAAACTATCGTGCTATACGAGGACTGACTCTATTTGATATCAAAATTATTTTTGACATTCAGTTCCTTTGTGACAACACCGTAGTGTCCAATCAAATTGTTCAGACAAGACCTCCCTTTAACAAACCCATGCTTTGTCTTAACTATTACTGCAGTCTTGTCTAGATGATCCTGCAATGCTCCTTGAACCAGTGACTCCATTATTTTTGCCAGAACACAAGTTAAACTAACAGATCTATAGTTACTTGTGTCACCTTTTGAACCACCCCCTTTGTGAATCGGTGAAACACTTGCACACCTTCAGTCCATGGGGACATCCCATGAGTCCAAGAAAGCTCCATAATTATGGCAAAGGGTTTGCTTACATCCTCTGCTGCCTCCTTTAATATAACTGGATAGATTCCGCCCACCCCAGGTGCCTTCCTTATGTTTAACTACAACAATTTCTCCTCCTCTTTTTTCTCAGTTATTACAAAATCACTTAGCTCCTTGTTAGTTTGATAAACTTCTGGCATTCCCCTCATTGAATAACTTCTCGTGTGTGAATGTAGAGGCAAAATACTCATTCAGTTTATTAGCTACCTGAGCACGATCAACAATAGTCAACCCATCTATGCTAAGTGGTTCAATCTGATACATCCCTTTCCTTCTAGAGTTTACATAATTAAAGAACTCTTTGCTGTTTTTCTTTGCATCATTTTCCAAAGATTTCTCTTAATCTAACTTTGCCTGCCTAACCTATTTTGTGACCTGACAGATAAGCTTATATCTGCCGTAGGCTTCTTTGTCACCTGATACTTTATATGCCTCCCATATATTTTTCTTCTCTGCCACGAGACTCATTAATTCATCTGACATCCATTTAGATCTGAACCTTGAACAGTATTTCTTAGTTGGAATGAAAAGCCTAGTAGCCTCCAAGATTAAGTCCCTGAAGACTTCACCATTGGTAACATCATCAGTTGATCCCACTGTACAGAATTTAAAAACTGTCTGAGACCCCTGTAGTCAACCTTTGTGAAAGCAAAAGCCCTCCCATTTAATCTTGATAGTAGTTACATCTTTAAGTAATTGCCATATCAATACAGTGTTATCACAGTGACACAGTGGTTCCTTTATCTGCAAATTCTTAATGCATGAATAATCACTGCTGATAATCATATCAAGAGTATTACTCCCTCTGGTTGCCTCGCGAGCATGCTGCTATAGAAAACAGTCATCCCATAAATCCAAAAAAGTCTTGCTAGTGTGTGACTGACCAACCCAGAAGTTCCAGTCAATATCTGGAAAGTTAAAATCCCCCATTATAACACATTCTGATTTACTGGCCCACTCTATTTCTCTGCACAATTGCTTATTATATTCATCAGGTTCGTTAGGCCTATAACACACACCTACTCTCATTTTTCCTTTCCCAGTGTTTGTCACACCAAACAGATTCAACATTGCATTGTCCACCATCATCAATTAGATGCACTTCCTTAGATTTTATGTGTTTCTCAACTAACAGCATAACCCCACCTCCCTTCCTGTCCTGTCTGTCCTTTCTGTACATATTGTACTCTCCAAATTCCAATTCTGCACTGCTTATGTCTGTGTGACACCATGTCTCTGATATCCCAACAATATCTGCCTTTGATGTCTTGACTAGCACTTCAAACTCATCAAATTTATTAACTATACTCCTAGCATTGGTGTACATGCAAGTATACATGCACCTGTTTCTACTCTTAGTTACCCTAACACAGCCGATGTATTTATTTGTTCCACTATGTCTCCCAACAGTCCTGGAAATCTCCATTGCCTTGCTTTCCATGCTGCTGCTCATTCCAATAGAAGCAGTGCAAGAATCACTTTTGCTTCTGCCTGTGGCCACTGTAAACTTTTTAGTCTGTGAATCCCTCCAACCTAGCAGTTTTCCGACCCACCTAACACTGCCTCAATAGCATCAGCAAATATTTTTGCACTATTTCTATTTAAGTGTACCCCATCCCTGTAGAAGCAGTCTCTCCTGTCAACAAGCACAGACCAGGCTGAAAAAAAATTCTACCCCTTGAGCCTGTCTGGGCAGACGATGTCAAAACCTGAAAACACCGCTTTAGAGAGTGCATTTTATTTGTGGTTTCTTCAGAAGCAAGGTTTAGGTGAACCAGTGTCTAACTCAATGTTGTGTGAAAAAGCATTTGATTTTAATAGAAAATTAAGATGTAATGAAGATTTTAAGGCAAGTACAGGTTGGCTGAAAAACTTTAAACTGAGACACGGTATATGTGAACTAGATATTCAAGGCTAGAAACTTTCTGCAGATGGATTGGCAGTGGTGTGCTTGTAGGTTTTCTTAAGTTATAGCATATTAAGAGAAAGAAAACATTTATAATGTTCATGACATGGGTTTATTACTGAAAGCATTACCGAGAAAAACCCTAGCCACTAAAAGAGAAATGCCAGCACCAAGTTTTAAGATGAGAAAAGAGCAAGTTACAATTGCTATGTGTGCAAATGCCACTGGAAAAGCACAGATTATCCATGCTCATTGTTGGTAAGTCGAAAAAACCAAGAGCATTTAAAAATCTTTCTAATTTTCTTGTTTTGTATAAAAATTATAAAAATGCCTGGATGGATGTTTCTGTTTTCCGAGATTTGTTTATATATTTTTTTAATTTAATTAATCTTAATTATTTAATTTAATCATAAGATAAGATTAAATAAAAAAAAAAAGCTAAGTAATATTTGACAGGTGCTTTCAAAATATTCCAAAATTAGTATTTGCAACCATTATACAAAAGTTTTGGTAAACACAACAATTATGGCTGAAATGTTATCAGAAGCCATCAATTTGCTTCAGTTTATCATTTTAAATGGAAAACAAAATGAAAAATTCACCAGGTGCAAACTAATATTTAGTTGAACCGCTTCTGGGCCTGATGACAGCAGCACACCGTTGAGGCAATGACAAGATCAATTTCTGAAGATAATCAACTGATAGTTCGTAGTTCCAACCACGAATTATGGCTTCCTGAAGTTCACAAAGGGTCTTTTGTTTCTTTCTGGCAACAGCAGATACCACACAATGCCAACAGTTCTCTATAGGATTCAGGTCCGGGTTGTCTACTGACCAGCTAACAGTTGTAGTGGACCGTTCTTCCAACCATTTTTGCACCTGTAACAAATTTAAACACATTACTGTCGAACCGCTAATGCAGAAATGAAGCTAAAGTAACTACAGAAGTGCCTACTTACACTTTATTTGCGCGATGACAAGGAGCAGAGTCGTCCTGAAAGATGCAGTTACTTGGCAGGTTGAAATGGTCTGTAATGGTTGGCAGGAATTTGCCTTCCAATATAGCCAGGTATCCATTGGCATTTACGGAACCTTTTATAAACTTCAGGTGACCTACTCCACGATACGAAATGCACCCCCAGACCATTTGGCTAGTAGGGAATTTCACCGTAGACACCATACAATCTGGATGGTATTCTTCACCATGTCTACGGCGAATCGTTTGTCTCCCATCAAAGCCATGCTGGATGAATTTCTTCTCATCCGAGAAAATAACTGACTTCCACTGCTCGGGGTTCCATTTGACATGCTCCTTACACCAAATTAATTGGGCCTGTTTCATTTTTTGTGTGAGGAGGGGGCTTCTTCTTAGGAAGACAGGCTACAAGTCCATTTTTGAAGAGGCATCTTCTGACTGTTACTGCACTTGCTACCATTCCTGTATGTACTTTCCATTCTCTTTTCAAAATGCGGTCCTGTTTTGGCGTAGGGATTTATTTGCGTCAATTCCTTTTTTCCTATCAGCAGAACCACTATTCTTGAGTTTGGAAAGAAATCTACTCACTGTGACTGAGTAGATTTCAAGACATCTACTTATAGAGTGTCTTGTTGATTACAAGACACTCTATAAGCAATATGAAGGGAAGAAAATCCTTCCTCACATAAAGTAACAATAGCACTCTTTCTTTGTGGCATCAACTGCACGTAACTCGCCATCCTGACACAAGCAAGGAATGACTGCAACTCTTGCAGACCATGCATATATAGCTGAAAGTAACAGCTGATGCAATATTACATCATCACCTATGCATGTCAACCTTATCTGATGCAATCTGTAAGAAATATTGCCATGCACTTACCTTATTCAGATGACAATTACAATTTTAAGGGCTGGTGCACTTTCTTTGAACACCAGTGTGTGTGTGTGTGTGTGTGTGTGTGTGTGTGTGTGTGTGTGTGTGTGTGTGTGTGTGTTTATTTTTTTTTATTATTTTTTTTTTTTTTTTTCATTTTCAGCAGGACTAATAAAAGTTTTGTTGCATTAAAGATGTGTGAAAAAACATTTAAATTTTTTAGTTTTTTCATAAAAGAAATAATAATAAAATCAAATTTGATAATTACTGCAATCCATTTGTACAAAATCAAGCACTGGTGCACCTTAAGCAAAATTCGAAAAAAAAAAAGTTTTTTTTTTTTAAATCAGGGGCATGACCACTGTAGTGATGGAGAAATATCCATGAAATAAATAGGCAGTGTGCAATTATAATCACAAATTTGTAACTGTTATGGAGGTTCGGCTGAAAACTTTTTTTTTTTTTGCAGAGGGACATTCTATGCATAAAATAGCTAAAAGGATTCACTATGAGGTGTTCTGAAATTGTGGAATGTTTTAATTATTATATTTCTATTCTGTTTCACAATTCTTATTACAACGTAAAACAAGCTTACTTTTTTTTTAATTTAATCAGCATTATACCTTTAATTCCTTTGGTCCAAAAGGATGTTCCTGCCACTCTGGTACGGTAACATTTTTATTCTGGACTCGAGAAAATAGAGATAACACTACATCTGTCAATTCTTCAAGAGATTCTTCAAACAGGAAAGGGTGGGACAGATGAAAAGAGAAAAGGAACAAAAGTGAACATATTCAGTAATGGGCAATTTATTATATGTTATTTCTGAAATATCTGAAATTGCACCTAGGGTAAATGCTCTAAGGATCACTCATTAAGTAATATCCCACATTCTTTTAATTGATCATATTAGAAGGGAAGGGAAAAAAGTGAAACCAAAAGAATTTTGCATAGATATTTGCTTCTGGGGCTTATTTTTTCCCATATTCTATCACTTTAATGATTTTATGACCTTGAAAACCAAGAGCAGGTATTCTCTTGCTGTTCAAAACTTGGCCTGCTACTCAAACATGCTTTTCTCTTTTATTTTTTTTTTTTTATTTTTGCTTCTCCAACATCCATGATGAATATTCAACTATGGAAGTATTTTTCGGGTGTCTAAAAGGCAGTATAGTATGTCTGAAAGAGCAAGGGTAGAGCTTGCATGGCAAAGTCCACTGTAGTGTTGTGACTGCCCATATGGTCTTCTGATTTGCATAAGAAAGTGTATTTTCATGTCAAAGCAAGCAATAACTCTTTGCAATTGCTTCAATTTAAAGAAATCGTTGCTTCAATTTAAAGCAACGATTTGTACCTCTGAATTTACTGGTATATTTTTGAAATGAACTCAGTTAAAATGTCACATACACACACCACTAATGTCATTCTGACAACTTAAGTTTTATTCTTGCACTGTTCACAGGAATGTTTTACACCAGGGAAAGCCAGAACCAGAACAGCTAAATTTGTAACACTGAAAAGTTCATCTTTTCCTGTTGGCATTATTTAAAAAAAAAAAAAGTGCTGGTGGTACTACTTTTTTTTTTGAGGCATTCCATTTGGGGTTTTAAGTAAAATGGCTGAATAATATTCATAATGCTACCTAACAAACAGCATGCTGAATTGTACATAATTAATTATACAATTTTTTTTTTTTTTTTGTGTAAACCCCAAACACGAGAGATATTAGAACCTATAGTACTTAGTACCGTGCTTGTATTGGCGGTTGAGAAGACAAAAGAAGATATTTGTTGACATTGGACTAGAACTCTGTAGACTGTAATTTTCAGGAAATACGTATGAAGGAAAGTTATTCCAGAAAACAGCAGTTGAATGAATAAACAAGGAAGATGAAAAGTTGGTTCTGTGAGTTTGGAGTTGGACAGTAAATGGATGTTGGCTGGTGGCGGCACATGTTCAGACTGTTTTGAAAGAGAGAGCAGGAATTATAGAATTATTGCACAAGTACCACCTTTGAGGCGAAAGGAATCATACAGCGAATAATTTGGGCATCTGAGATGAGCAGTAGTTGAATCAACTGATAACTGAGATTCTGTCAGAAAAAGTACATGGGGTTTGGCAGACTGCAAGTGGAAATGGACATTGTTGAGATTAGAATTGAGACCACGTATATTTGTGAAATGAATTAGGAAGTGCTTGGGAGGTTTAGATCTTTTTTGCAGATAAGCTTGCTCTATTAGTTTGGCCATTCATAGTGTATTCAATAGTAAGAAAAAGTGGGTGGGACATGCTGTATGAAGTAATGAAATTTTTGAAAATGGCATACACGTGGTAAGAATGTACCCAGATCCTTGACATAACGTGGCCTCAACAATATTGCCCGCATACACACTACTCGGACTCCCTCCAGTCACTATCTGGCAGAGTAGAGGTAGCAAGATTATACACTAGCTGATCCGGAAGCCTCCTAGAGAGTTACCAATAGGTTCGGTCCAGTGTACTAGCTAGCGGCCAGCCTGCAAACACCGTTTTAGAGCTGTACCCTCGAAATGTAAGGAATATTGGATCTCGCCACGTGTTCATCAAGTAGAGATAGACAAAAGTTGTATCCAATAGTTTTGGCAAGAGACCAGAATGCTCGACTACTATTTCAACAAGCAAGTTTTCTGCTCTTAGCACATTCAAAATCTAGTTTGGACTGATTAATAAGTGCTTTAAAATTGTTGCATGCTTTAGGATAGGCAGAAAATCAATCTGGATATTTGGATGTAAGCCAATTGCAATATGCAACATTTTTTCCTTGAACAGTCTTAAAACATTTATTGGAAAAAAACCAAGGTTTAGATAAAGCATAAGATTTTAATGTGCAGTGTGGAATAAAAGATTTCATCCTAGAAGAATAATTTCATTAACACAATCTGAGCAAATTCTGACACTATCAGATTTTATTGTTTTAAATCATCTGATTTAAAACAATAATCCAACCAAGGAAAAGAATAGAAATTTAGCAGATCAACCCATTTTGCATTCTTGTAATGCCAAACACAAGGCTCAGAATGGCCAAGAGAGGATGGTTCCATTGTAGAAGAGATCTGAAGAGACTAGAGGACCCCTCACTTCAATCTTGTACTTGAAGGGGTTATTCATAAGAAAAAGATCAAGATGTTCTGTGTAGTTTGAAATATCTGGTATTCTGGTAGATAAATGAACAATGTGCAAGGTGATTAGTAATTGCAAAAGCCTCAACATCTCCAGCTAGGTCCATGTGACTAGAAAACAGAAGCCAACCACAATTGTGAACATTAAAATCATCAAGGGAAATTACCTCACTGTTAGGAAAGTTGAACTGGAGAAAATCAAGTTTCAAAGAAAGGAAGTCAAAGAGTTTCAAGTGATTATTGGAGTAATTATTATTAGCCATATGATGCAAGGAAGCCTGAGGCATTTGCTGCACCAGCCAAAAAAATTTCTGAGTTACAGAGAGAGAGAGAACAAGAGTCAAAAGTAGAAAGGAATCACCAAGAAAGAGAAGAATGATGATATCCAGCTCAGGACCCTGGGGGTGCAAAGCCCATACACACTAGATGTGAGCCCTGGGATTAGGAGAACAATAGTGGGAACAGATGAATTTAACAAAATGGGTTAGAGAGATTTTAAGGTAGAGAAGACAATTAAATATGTTATAGAATATCTTAAAATGCCGTTATGATTGGACTAAGTTCAATAGCAAAGCTTTTGAAAAGAAGATCAAAAACAGGTGACTCCAAATTACTAAGTCTGTGACAGTGAAAATCAGAGTGGACATATACCCAAGTGCCACCTCTAAAGCAAAAAGAATTGTATAGTGAATAATTAGCATAACTGAGATGGCAGTGGTTGAATCAACCAGTAATTGGGATTCTATCAGAGAAAGTGGTGCTTGGTAGACTTGTAAATGGAAATGGGCATCATTGAGATTTGAAATGAGATCATATACAGGCTGTTCTTGCTTTATGAGTTTTTTACAAGTTCCCGGGTTTACAAGTTTTTTTTTTTTTTCAAGTATCAACAAAATCGAAAATATGAACATTAATTGCAAAAAAAAAATGAATTTTAGACATTCATAAATACCACATTTCAAACTGCACACATAGCTATACAATACAGTGTACCCGCTTTACAATACCAATCCGTTACCATCGTATTGCGAAAATCTTGTAATGTGAACCCAATAACACGTTTTTTTTTTGGTAATTCATTCTACAACCTCGGAAGTTCAAATTATCGCTATATAACTCTCTAAAAGGTCGTTTTTATAGTGTAAATTGTATTAGTTACCAATTCAAATCATTAAATGCAGTACATTTTCATCGTTATCATATGTTATAAGAACCAATTTTGAATGCCTTTGTGATATTTTTCTAAAGCACATTTCTGGAAATCATGACCATAAAACAATAAAAACAATTTGCACTTTCCAGTTTATTGATCTTTTCTGTTACTGCAAGCAATTATAAACGGGTAGTAAACTCCATGTTATTGCATTTGCAAAAATACCGATAGATAGAATCGTGTGGTTTTTTTCACATTATTATGGTGAAATGTGTTTCCCCTTTATTGAATTCTTCAATCGTATAAAAAACATAAATAAGTTTTCAGAATCTTCTCTTCGTTCCTTTTTGTTAAGCTTTGTAAACTTGTTACTCCGCACAAATCATGTTAGTTGCAATTTGTGTGTTCTGTTAAAAAATGCTTATGCATGCTATTGAAATTTATAAAGAAAAGAGAAGATTATCTTGGAAATAAACACCTATTGAAGCATTTCTGAAGAAGACGACTCCATCGTCTTCTTCTGCAACAAACCAACGAGTGCCGAGCCAATAATGAGTGATCAACAAGTGTGAATTTAGTCGATGATGATCAAGAATAAACATTCTTTGACATTTGTAAGTCATAAATAATTTCTCTATTATTATAATTTGCTTGATTTTACAGGCTGTGTTTTCATTTCTTTTGATAAATCAATCATTTTTTAAACAAACTAATTAGCTAACTAATTTCATTGTTGATAATGTAACCCCTATTTTTAATATTATGTCTATGGGAAATAAATTCCCACTTTATGAGATTTTGCTTTACGAGTGCGCGCTAGGAACGAATTAACTCGTAAAGTCGAAAACTACCTGTATTTGTAAAATGGATGAGGAAGTGTTTGAGAACTTTAGATCTTTACAGAAATAAGTTTGTTCTATTAATTTTACTATTCATAATGTATTCAGTGGTAAGAAAAGGTGGAGAAGGGCACGTTGTATGAAGAAATGAAATTTTTGGATATGGCATACACAAAGCAAGAATATAGCCAACTCCTCAACATAATGTGGCCTCAACAATCCTCGCATGCACACTCAGGCTTTTTCCAGTCTCACTGCCTCTACTCTGGCAGACTAGAGGCAGTGAGATAATATACCAGCTGAACTTTCTAGCTGGCATCCAGACTAGCTGGATGCCTCCTAGAGAGTTACCAATATGTACAGCACTAAAACAGGCTTGCCACTAGATGGTCCACTAGACAGTGTTTCTCGATCTTTTTACTCTCGTGGCACATTTTCCAAAGAAGAAAAATTTCGCGGCACACCTACATAGTCATAGAAGAAGAAATTTCTAAATTAAATAAATAGAATGAAAAATAATATTAACAATTTTTTTATTTATACTTATATCTGTGTTATGCAAACAATTCTTACAACCAAATAAAATATAAAAATAATTAAATAAATAATTACAAAAAGAAAATATGTATGCCTTCAACAAAGCTTTAAATTATTCAAATATTTGATAGAGATTAAATGAATTTTTATTTAAAAAATTATAGTCAATGTGAAATATGTGATTGACGATGTTTTGTTATTTCTGCTATATCAGGTCTTATTTCAGACAGAGCAACTCGCAGGTCATCTTCGACATTTTCCAATCCTGTTTGTTTTTTATTTTTCATGTTAGTGAGAGTTGAAAATCCTAACTCGCATAAATACGACGTAGAAAATTGGAGTAAACTATTTATTGCTCTTTTAGATAACTTTGGATATTCATCTCTGACTGAAATCCAAAAAGTATCCAAATGAAATTCCGAATGTTTGATTTTTAATGTTCGATTGAATGAAAGGGAAATCAGTTTTTCCTCTTCTTCAAGACAAAGATTCCAGTTTGATGTATCATTAATAAAAGGATTTCGAATCCAGTCATATTTTTCTGATTTAATAGATGGAAAATATGTTTTCAGTGCCTTTTGAAGCAAATCCAAATGGTTTTTCACCACTGGTGCAAGAAAATTTCTCATCTGTTCAGGAATCTTAGGAAACATGGCTAAATTATTTTCATCAAGTTTATTCATCCACAAGCATAATTTTTTATCAAAAGCAATTAACTTATCTGTTGATGTTAAGATATTTTCGTTTCGTCCTTGTAAACTAGTATTTAAAATATTAAGATGTGCAAATATATGTTCTATGTAAGCCAGTTTTGCACACCACAATTCATTGTTAAAACAATCATAAAATTTTTATATTTTCATACTATTCTTTTGTTTTCCTGCGGTACTTATTTCATTTTTAAAAAATGTACAAAGTTCTGCTCGCAATTCAAATACACAGGCTGAAACTTTTCCTCTAGAAAGCCAATGAATATCATTATGTAGTAATAAACAATTGTACTTAGATTCCATGCTGTTGCATAATTCTTTGAAAATTCGTGATTTTAAAGGTCTGCTTTTAATAAAGTTAACAATTTTTATTATGTCATCTAGTATAATGCTTAATTCTGTCAGGAGAGTTTTGCCTACTAAAGCTTCTCGATGAATAATGCAATGTATAGAAATAAGATTTGAATTTTTTTGTTTTGCAAACGCCAAAACACCTTTTTCAGGTCCGATCATTGATGCAGCACCATCTGTACAAATGCCTATAAAAAAATTTCATGATAACTTTGTCTTTTCGAAAAAGTTATCTACACAATTAAATATATTTCCCTTCCTGTCATTCTTCCTGGCAATTCTTGACAAAATAAAAATTAGTTCATAATTAAATCTCCGTTAATGAATCGAACAAATCCCATTAAATTGTGCTTTCCCGCTGATATCTGTTGACTCATCTATTTGCAGAGCAAAAATTTGACCATCAAGTTTTTGTTGGACATTTTCTACTATATTTTCTGACGTATCGATTATTCTTCGACTTATAGTATTGTTGGAAAGAGGAATTTTATTTATTTCAGCTTCTGCATCTTTGCTGAACATACATTTCACTATTATATGACAAGCAGGACCGATCAACGTTTCTCCAATCGAATGAGGTTTCCCTTTTTGTGCAATAAGTTGCGCTACTTCATAGGAGGCAATTTGTGCTTTGTCAGACACTTTTATTGTTTTTAAATTTTTGTATTTGTTTGGCACTATTTGTCATTAATCGTTCAAAATACCTTTTGTCTTTAGACATAAAATTTTGATAAACTTTTTCCATATGGCGTTTTAGCTTGCTATGTACCATTGCACTGTTTGCTTTTTTATGTCCACATACAACACATAAAGGTAAGGGGAAATTTGTCCCCTGTCCACGTAAAACCAAAATTTAAGTAATCTTCATTATATTTTCTTGTACTAATTTTCAATCTTTTTGGCTGAGATTCATCGGTGATGGTATTGTTCATATTATCACTATTTTCAATGGATATATTTGCATCTGCTGCAGAACTACTGTCGCCTACATCAATAGTTTTGTTTTTATTTAAAAATTTTTGTATATCCATTTTCAGTTTTTCTAATAAACAAAAAATGGTTTTGTAGAATTTTTAATTTTTATATACAGGCGGGCCTCGATTAACGCGATTAATTCGTCCCGCGAGCGCATCGCGCAAAACGGAAACGCGTTAATTTGTTCCCTGTCCACGTAAAACCAAAATTTAAGTAATCTTCATTATATTTTCTTGTACTAATTTTCAATCTTTTTGGCTGAGATTCATCGGTGATGGTATTGTTCATATTATCACTATTTTCAATGGATATATTTGCATCTGCTGCAGAACTACTGTCGCCTACATCAATAGTTTTGTTTTTATTTAAAAATTTTCGTATATCCATTTTCAGTTTTTCTAATAAACAAAAAATGGTTTTGTAGAATTTTTAATTTTTATATACAGGCGGGCCTCGATTAACGCGATTAATTCGTCCCGCGAGCGCATCGCGCAAAACGGAAACGCGTTAATCGAATATCATAACCAATAGGAAAAATTATAATTGGTCCTTGACCTTCTGGAATGTGAATAAAGAATTTTAAAAATACCCTTTAAATAACTTTTTAACTGCATGCCATGTAAAAGATAATAAAAATTATAGAATTAAATGTTTATTGCTCAAAATATATAATGGAGAAACTAACTATTTGCTACAGAAATATTTGAACACAGTCGTTTGAACAGTTTTGGCTTTCGTTTTTTCATCATACAATTTCCGATAGCCGACAACAAGCTTCTCTAGGCCCTGGCGAAATAACATGCTTCTTTCGATGTTAGGATCAACAGCCATTACCTTTTGTTTAAGGTTCTCTGCGATACGAAACATTTCGCCTAGTTCTTTTACCGTTATCTCCTTTGAGGTAACATTTTCATCTGGCTCACACTCTTTTTCTTCAGCTTCTTCGTGCGCACGCTGTTGCTCTATTTGAAGGAGATCATTGTCACTTAGGTGTTCTAAATGCGAATTCAGTGATTCTCGAACGTTAGCCGCATCCAACCTTTGAAACCAAGGTCATTACCAATATTAGTTATGTCTTCAATAACTTTTTGAACTGCATCTTTGAAGCAAGTAAAATCGTTTGCACGGGGTAAAAGATGCTTCCAAACTGCTCTCATATTGCTGGCTGTCACTTCTTCCCATGCTGCATGAATGTTTTCAATGGCCAATCGTATGTTATATTTTTTCCAAAATTCTGGTACAGAAATTGCATTATCTCCTGTTATAGCTTCAAGTGCCTGTGCAAAGGTTCTGAAGAGATAGTAAGCCTTGAAAGTTGCAATCGTCCCCTGGTCCATGGGTTGCAATAACGAAGTCGTATTCGCCGGTAAAAAAACAACTTTCACATTTTCATTTAAGTCACCAAGTGCAGAAGGATGTCCAGGTGCATTATCTAAAAGCAACAGAGCTTTAAAAGTAAGATTATTTTTCTTGCAATAGGCTTCAACTATTGGACAGAAATAAGACGTAAACCAGTCTTCAAATAGGGCTTTGGTCATCCATGCTTTTTTATTTGAACGAAAAATGACTGGAAGAGTGCGATGGCTGTATCCTTTTAAAGCCCTAGGATTTTGTGCACGGTACACAAGCATGGGCTTCAATTTAAAATCACCTTCAGCGTTACCTCCTAATAAAAGTGTTAGTCGATCTTTTGAGACTTTATACCCAGGTTGTGATGCTTCATTTGCAGCCAAATAAGTTTTAGTTGGCATCCGTTTCCAAAATACGCCCGTTTCGTCTACATTAAATATTTGCCGATCGTCGTATTCAGCATCCTGAATGATTTTTTGCAATTCTGCAGGAAATTTGGCTGCAGCATCTTCATCAGCACTAGCAGCTTCCCCTGTTACTTTAACATTATGCAGTCGTGCTCGATTTTTGAAACGTCCAAACCACCCTGAACTAGCAACAAACATTTCAGTCTCCCCTTGATATTTTGTTTCTTTGAGCTTAGTAAAAAGGTTAATAGCTTTGCTCTGAATATTGTCCTTAGATAATGGAATTCTTTTTTGATTGCAATCTTCTATCCAAATTGATAAAAGACTTTCCATTTCAATCATTATTAGAGTTCTGTTTCTGGTATTTTGTAAGACAAAAGAAGATGATGAAACTTTACCTTTCTCTTTATATTCGTTCTTACGGCTCAAGATAGTTCGTACGGTAGACTCACTGTATCCTAGATCTCTTACGATTTTCGCATGGTTTGCACCACGTTCATGTTTTTTAATAACTTCAAGTTTATCAGCTAAAGTAATAACTTTTCGTTTTTTTTTATTACAATCACGTTGTTTTTCACTCTTTCTTTTATCCATAATTAACAGGGGTAGAAAATTAGAATTTTTAAATACGTCTGCACGTGACTTTATTAGGTGGAGACAAACAAGTAACACGTCTACTTAGTTGATGGAACACACTGAGGCGGGAAGCGGACAAACGCTTGTTTATTGGCAGTCAGACATTTAGTGCGCGATTCGAATCTTTTTCAACTATCAGAAATAAAAGATCGCGTTAACTGGAAATTTGCATCGAGTAAAGTAAAAAGTGGTATCATTTTTTCCAATCGCGGTAACTGAAAACCGTGTTAATCGAACTCGCGTTAAGCGAGGCCTGCCTGTACATTTAAATTACCTTAAGAAATTGCCTAACCCTAAATTACAGCACAAACACAGTTTAATATAACAATATTAACACGATATGTATAAACACGTAATACACCGCATGCCTACGTGTACAACTCCCAGAGAACTAGAGAGACTAGAGACGGGATCCCGTATTTTGACTTTCTGAGGTAATTCAGGGACACTGCACATTTATACAGTATCGCATCAGTCCGATTCATGTGGTCTGCGGGCGACAGATAATTGGTCTTATTCAAATAGTGTTGGCGCCTGAATGCAGACGCCACTGTATTCGGATATGTCAATTTCAATTTGTCATAAAAAGATCTTTCGTGTACTTTATTCTTATTAATGGTATTGTATGTATATTCGGACAATGATGTTAAAATAAAAACGACACTAGGTTTTTTTTTTAAGATTTCGCGGCACACCCTTTGAGAAACACTGCACTAGACTGAACATTTTTTTTTAAGCATTAGCATTAGTAGAGGCATTTGATGCAAGAAAGCAAGCTTATGCAGCATCAGCCAAAAAAAAACCCACTTCCACTTCACCCCTCTGTTCGTTCAAAATACCTGTCCAGCTGAGCCTTAAACTTATTTAGGCTATCAACCTCCACCACAAGGGACGGCAGTCTGTTCCACCAACCAACCACCCGCTGGCTAAAGGCAAATTTCCGCACGTCTATCCTACATCTGTCTTTCTCAATTTGAATTTATGCCCTCTCAGGTGATTTTTCTGAGCTAGAGGAAGAATCCCATCAGCATTGAGCATGCTTAAACCATTCAAGGCTTTATACACCTCTATCAGATCACCTCGCTGGTGCCTAGTCTCCAGACACTGTAATTTGCAAAACTTAAGCCTTTCTTCGTAAGAGCACCCATTTGTTCCATTCACTAATCTTGTTGCCCTTCTCTGAACTCGTTCCAGCAGCTCTACATCCTTCTTGAAATGAGGCCTCCAGACCTGTATACAGTACTCTAGGTGTGGCCTGACCATTGCCTTATACAATGGAATAATCACCTCCTTATCCCTGCTGGAAAAATTCCCGTATATCATTGACAATACTCCATGAGCTACTCTTGCAGCCCGTCTGCACTGCTCAGAGAACTTCATATCTGCCTGCACAATCACTCCCAAGTCCCTTTCATTCTCTACCACTGTCAGTGTAGTACCACAGAGTTGATACGTTGCTCTGGGGTTGCTGTTTCCCATGTGTAGTACTTTACATTTGTCAATGTTAAACTTCATTTGCCACCTCTCAGCCCATCTGCTCAACCTTTCCAGATCCTGTTGCAGCAGCATAGTGTCAGTAGTGTCCTTGACAACCCTGCCAACCTTTGTATCATCTGCAAACTTGGACATTAAGCTTGATATACCATCATCAATATCATTTATAAATACAGAAAACAATAATGGACCCAACACTGAGCCCTGAGGGACTCCACTAATAACATTAGTCCACGATGAGCAGTGTCCATTGATTACCACTCTCTGTCTTCTCCCCCTCAACCACCCCTTTATCCATAAAAGCAATTTGCCTCCAATGTCACACTGCTCCAATTTGTGTAGCAGTCTTCCATGTGCAACAGTATCAAAAGCCTTTCTAAGATCCAAGTATATAATATCAAAGTTATTCCCTGCATCCAGTTCTTTTGTGACTGCATCATAGTATCCAATCAAGTTGGTCAGGCAAGACTTCCCCTTAACAAAACCATGCATTGTCTGAGCTATAACTGAAGTCTTGTCTAAATGATCCTGCAGTGCTTCTTTAACCAGTGCCTCCATTAATTTTTCCTGGAACAGAAGTTAAGCTCACAGGTCTATAATTACTTGTGTCAGCCTTTGATCCTCCTTTGTGAATTGGGGTCACATTTGCACATTTCCAGTCTATGGGTACCTCCCCTGAGTCCAAGGAAGCTCTCATAATTATGGCTAAGGGTTTGCTTACTTCCTTTGCTGCCTCCTTTAATATAACTGGATAGATCCCATCCACCCCGGGTGCCTTTCTTGTGTTTATCTTCAACAGTTTCTCCTCCACTTTACTCCCAGTTATTTCAAGATTCTGTAGCTTACTGCTAGAGTTGAATACACCTCTGGCATTCCCCTTGCTGAATAACTCCTCATGTGTGAATGTCGATGCAAAATATTCATTTAGTTTGTTAGCTACCTGAGCAGGATCATCAACAGTTGGCCCATCAATATCAAGTGGACCAATCTGATTCATCCCCTTCCTTCTAGAGTTTACATAAGTAAAGAACTCTTTGCTGTTTTTCTTTGCATCCCTTGCCAAGGATTTCTCGTAATCTGCCTTCGCCTGCCTAACCTCCTTTGTAACTTGGTTGCATATCAACTTGTATCTATCATAGGCTTCTGTGTCATGTGTTAATTTGTAAGTATCCCATGCATTTTTCTTCTCTGCCATATGCCTCATTAGTTCATCTGACATCCATTTTGGCCTAAACCTTGAACAATATTTCTTAGTTGGTATGTAAAGCCTAGTAGCTTCCAAGATTAATTCTTTGAATGCTTCCGATTTTGAATTTGCTGTTGGTAACATCATCAGTTGGTCCCACTGTATAGAATTTAAATACTGTCTCAGTCCATCATAGTCGCCTTTACGGAAGCAATAACCCTTCCCTTTACCCCTAATGGTAGTTACTACTTATGTATCAAAATTAAATAACTTATGTTATTTAAATTTACTTAAATTAAACTACTTATGTATCAAAATTTGTTGGTAACATCATCAGTTGGTCCCACTGTATAGAATTTAAATACTGTCTCAGTCCATCGTAGTCGCCTTTACGGAAGCAATAACCCTTCCCTTTACCCCTAATGGTAGTTACCTCTTTCAGTAAATCCCACTTCAGCACACTGTGATCACTGCCACCTAGTGGTTCATTTATCTGCAGATTCTTAATGCATGAAGAATCACTGCTGATAATCAAATCAAGAGTATTACTCCCTCTAGTTGCCTCCCGAACATGCTGATGTAGAAAACAATCATCCAATAAATCCACAAAAGCCCTGCTGGTGTGTGAGTGACCAGCCCCCAAATTCCAGTCAATATCTGAGAAATTAAAATCTCCCATTATAAGACTCTGTGATTTACTGGCCCACTCTATTTCCCTGTACAGTATCTTATTATACTCATCAGAGTCATTAGGCCTATAGCACACTCCTACTCTCAATTTTGATCTCCCAATGCTTATGTCACACCAAACTGACTCAACACTGCACTGTCCAGCGATGTCGACTGGCTTCACTTCCTTGGTTTTTCTGTGTTTCTTAACTAATAGCATAACCCCTCCCCCCCTTCCTATCCTGTCTATCCTTTCTGTAGACGTTGTACTCCCCAAATTGCAGTTCTGCATCCCTTATATCTGTGTGACACCTCGTCTTTGATATCCCAACAATATCCGCCTTTGATGCTTTGAGCAATACCTCAAATTCATCAAATTTATTTACCAAACTCCTAGCATTGGTGTACATGCACCTGTTCCTATTCTTACCCTAACACAACCCATGTGTTTACTTGTACCGCAATGGCTCCCAGCAGTCTCTGAAATACCATGCATCTTGTTTTTCAGGCTTCTGCTCATTCCAAAAGAAGCAGTGCAAGAATCTCTTTCACCTCTGCCAGTGGCTACTGTCAATCTATTGGTCTTTGTCTCCCCCCAAGCTAGCAGTTTTCCGACCCACCTAACACTGCCTCGATAACATCAGCAAATATTCTTGCACCCTTTCTATTTAAGTGTATCCCATCCCTGTAGAAGCAATCTCTCCTGTTAACAAGTACAGTCCAGGCTGAAAAAATTCTACCCCTTGAGCCTTGCACAATCTTTCCAGGGCCGAATTGATCGACAAGGCTCTCATCATATACTCCCTCCTATCGTGTCTGGGCAGAATTGCAGACACTTTCAAATTCAACCCTAATTCTCGGCTTTTGTTCAACAGTGACCTGTACTTGTTAAGTAATTCTGCCGTTCTCCTACTCTTATATTATTAGTGCCAACGTGTACAACTATATCACCTTTTGTGCCCTTAAAAGATGATATTCGCTCTACAACGTCATCAACCTTTGCCCCTGGCAGACATACCCTGGTCCTGTTCCACCTATCTTTTTTACAAAGCATGTTCCCCGTTTCCCTGACAATAGAGTCACCAACAACTACTAGTTCCTTCGGGACCAGCGCATTCTGCCTTGGGGGGTTGTCTCTGTGTCACGCGATGCCCAAGTGCAAGCTTTGGCGTTGATGTGGGCAGCTGAGAGCTTGATGGGCCCCTCAATTTAGTTTCTTCGAGGGCATCCACCCTGTCCTTCAAGCTCTCATATAGGCCCACAAGAACGCCGAGTTGTTGCCTGATATCGATACACTCCTTGCATCGCGCACACACAAAGACATCCCCCTTGGCAGTATCATGTCCCGTACCCGATTGCTCTGCAAACATCAAGGAAACAGTGCATTTTATAAGGCTGTGAGTCAGAGGACAACTGCCCCCCTCAGTTCTGCTCTGAGCCACAGCGCTTCCATTAGCTTGAGCGTTTTGCTTTGCTGCTCTGGTCTGAGTCATGATTCTATTAATTTATTAATTAATTATAATTAATTATGTTAAATATAATTAATTATATTACATTTGGAATCTAAGTCGTTATATGTATTTATTTAAACGTACAATTTAACTGCTAACAAAGTTCAACTAACGCTATCTAGTTTCGCATACAACTATCATATCACAATGGCGGGAAAATTACGAACGGTAGCGGAGTTGAAACACGTGGAAACCTTTACCGATACTTTTATGCAATTACAAGGCCGAGTAAAGAATAAATACACCAAGTTAATCAGAAAATCACAAAATAATGTTATACTACTAAATTTAAATCAAAAGTTTTAGAAAAACAATAATTTCAAATCAATAAATAAGAAAAATCCACTTAGCGGGTTGGAACACGACCGTCTCTAGTAGCCTCGTCAGCAGACTCTTCTATTCAGTCTGGGAAGTTTGTCTAGTAAGGAAGATTGGATCTCGCCATGATGTCCACATAACCTCAAAAGCCATCAATTACACTGCGTGACAGAAGACATTTTGGAGTTTCCGGTGCTTTGTTCTGGAGACAAAACATGGATTTCACCACTCCAAGCCTCTAATATGGTAGTTTTGCATTGGTTGATGAGTTATCTATCACTCAGTATTGCCTCGTAACAGAGGGGCAGCATGTCACTGTGTGGTGAGGATGCACCTTGATTCCTGCTTACATTGGTCCACACTTGGGTGATCATCTCTAGTATAGTAGGTACTGTATTTCAGGCATGGCACATGGGGGGGGGGTTATACCCAGGGTTACTAAGTCCCACCATCATGAAGGTGCAAGCAAAGGATTTGGTTGTTGCAGATCAATTGGACATTGTCAAAATTTGGTCCACTTGACTCAAGTGTCACCTGCATATCAGTTCCATCAGTGTTTTAGCCTCCCAAGTAGCAAATCCGACTTGTCAAATCTGGGAGAATGTCCATGACAGCCTTGAGGATCATGTTTAACATGTTATTTTTAAAACAACAAAAAAAAAAAAAAAAAAAAAAAAAGCACATTCATAAAATATAAACAGAAAGCTTAAAGTCACTTCCATTTCCAAGTTCAGAGATCCATTAAGAGTGCGAAATTTAAAACTTACATATGTGGACAAAGTGTTTCGTCAAATAAATAAAGGAACAGATGAATAATAATTGAAGCAAGAAATACATCGATAATAATAATAATAATCAAGATAAAAAATATGCTCTGTACAGAACAACTAAACATAAAAAAACAGAGGAACTACTTTCTGTAGCACACATCTCCATATCAGCCAGCATGCCAGTTTCAAACAAGTGTCATCAATTTGTTGTTTGTGAGATGCTAAAAGTGAAACTATAAAGCTGAAGCAAAATTCAAAAACAGTAAATAGTCATGCTGCAAGTGACAGTTGCTTTGCATGCATAATCCTAAGTAAATGATCATTTTTTACTTCCAAAACTACTAAAATAAAAATAAAAGAAAAATTCAGATTTTTTTTAATCATTAAATAACAGTTAGTGCACAACACACTTATTTTGACTATTTAAAAGTGAAAGATGCAATTTTTAGAAGAGGTTTTCAATAATGATTCTTTATTCATAAATGAACATGCCTTTGAGCAAGTGCCCAAAAACAAAGCATGTCGCTATGTAATGTAAAAATAGATTAATTAAATAATTAACTGAATATATTTAAATATATTCTATTCATTTGCATTCTTTATGATGACAATTTATTGCCAAATCTTGGCATTTTTCCAAGGTCAATAGTATTGACTGATGCATAAAATATACCACATACTTACTGGTGAACAAGTTCTGTTAAAATGGCATGCTTTATACAGGGGCGCTTGCTCAAAGGAATAATTCAGAACTTTAGTTTTTTTTGATGCCATCCCTTATTTTAACAATATACAGGTGACCCCCCGTTTAACGCTGATAATTCGTTCTGTAAAAACAGAGCACTAAGTGAATCTGCGCTAAGTGAGCGCCGCATTCCCATAAGGTAACATATGTATTTGAGAGTTGCGGTCAGTGCCATAGGATATTTCCTAATCAATAATAAACGGTAGTGAAAAGATGCACAAATGTCGGTCAAAATATTTAATATTCAAATATTTGTACATATAAAATATTCTGCGTTACATACGTATATAATTATGTGGTAACTACTTATGTATCAAAATTAAACTTAAAATTCCAATTAAAATCATGAATTTAATTGATCTAAATTGATTTAATTTAATTGATGAATTTAATCATGAAAAATGTGTCGATTTTGGTTTGAACTTTGGCCCTCTTCCAAATAAACTAAAAGGGGTATTAATTTTAAATCCCCCGCAGTTTAATTACCACCCAACAATAAAGTCAACCAATCCTTCGCCGCTTTGAAACCTGGCATGTTTTTTTATTCTTTCAATATGAAACTTCTTTTAGGCATTCGTTTCCACAAAGGTCCTGCTTCATTTATGTTAAAAACTTGTTGAGAAGTACAGTATAACACATAATATCCCTCTTCGAAAATTTTAACAAGTTCTTTTAGCATTAGCATTAGTAGAGGCATTTGATGCAAGAAAGCAAGCTTATGCAGCATCAGCCAAAAAAAAAAAAAAAAACCCACTTCCACTTCACCCCTCTGTTCGTTCAAAATACCTGCCCAGCTGAGCATTAAACTTATTTAGGCTATCAACCTCCACTACAAGGGATGGAAGTCTGTTCCACCAACCAACCACCTGCTGGCTAAAGGCAAATTTCCGCACGTCTATCCTACATCTGTCTTTCCTCAATTTGAATTTATGCCCTCTCAGGTGATTATTCTGAGCTAGAGGAAGAATCCCATCAGCATTGAGCATGCTCAAACCATTCAAGGCTTTATACACCTCTATCAGGTCACCTCGCTGGTGCCTAGTCTCCAGACACTGTAATTTGCAAAACTTAAGCCTTTCTTCGTAAGAGCACCCTTTTGTTCCATTCACTAATCTTGTTGCCCTTCTCTGTACTTGTTCCAGCAGCTCTACATCCTTCTTGAAATGAGGCCTCCAGACCTGTATACAGTACTCTAGGTGTGGCCTGACCATTGCCTTATACAAGGGAATAATCACCTCCTTATCCCTGCTGGAAAAATTCCTGTATATCATTGACAATACTCCATGAGCTACTCTTGCAGCCCGTCTGCACTGCTCAGAGAACTTCATATCTGCCTGCACAACCACCCCCAAGTCCCTTTCATTCTCTACCACTGTCAGTGTAGTACCACAGAGTTGATACGTTGCTCTGGGGTTGCTGTTTCCCATGTGTAGTACTTTACATTTGTCAATGTTAAACTTCATTTGCCACCTCTCAGCCCATCTGCTCAACCTTTCCAGATCCTGTTGCAGCAGCATAGTGTCAGTAGTGTCCTTGACAACCCTGCCAACCTTTGTATCGTCTGCAAAATTGGACATTAAGCTTGATATACCATCATCAATATCATTTATAAATACAGAAAACAATAATGGACCCAACACTGAGCCCTGAGGGACTCCACTAATAACATTAGTCCACGATGAGCAGTGTCCGTTGATTACCACTCTCTGTCTTCTCCCCCTCAACCACCCCTTTATCCATAAAAGCAATTTGCCTCCAATGTCACACTGCTCCAATTTGTGTAGCAATCTTCCATTTGCAACAGTATCAAAAGCCTTTCTAAGATCCAAGTATATAATATCAAAGCTATTCCCTGCATCCAGTTCTTTTGTGACTGCATCATAATATCCAATCAAATTGGTCAGGCAAGACTTCCCCTTAACAAAACCATGCTGTGTCCGAGCTATAACTGAAGTCTTGTCTAAATGATCCTGCAGTGCTTCTTTAACCAGTGCCTCCATTAATTTTCCTGGAACAGAAGTTAAACTCACAGGTCTATAATTACTTGTGTCAGCCTTTGATCCTCCTTTGTGAATTGGGGTCACATTTGCACATTTCCAGTCTATGGGTACCTCCCCTGAGTCCAAGTAAGCTCTCATAATTATGGCTAAGGGTTTGCTTACTTCCTTTGCTGCCTCCTTTAATATAACTGGATAGATCCCATCCACCCCGGGTGCCTTTCTTGTGTTTATCTTCAACAGTTTCTCCTCCACTTTACTCCCAGTTATTTCAAGATTCTGTAGCTTACTGCTAGAGTTGAATACACCTCTGGCATTCCCCTCGCTGAATAACTCCTCATGTGTGAATGTCAATGCAAAATATTCATTTAGTTTGTTAGCTACCTGAGCAGGGTCATCAACAGTTGACCCATCAATATCAAGTGGACCAATCTGATTCATCTCCTTCCTTCTAGAGTTTAAATAAGTAAAGAACTCTTTGCTGTTTTTCTTTGCATCCCTTGCCAAAGATTTCTCGTAATCTGCCTTCGCCTGCCTAACCCCCTTTGTAACTTGGTTGCATATCAACTTGTATCTATCATAGGCTTCTGTGTCATGTGTTAATTTGTAAGTATCCCATGCATTTTTCTTCTCTGCCATATGCCTCATTAGTTCATCTGACATCCATTTTGGCCTAAACCTTGAACAATATTTCTTAGTTGGTATGTAAAGCCTAGTAGCTTCCAAGATTAATTCTTTGAATGCTTCCCATTTTGAATTTGCTGTTGGTAACATCATCAGTTGGTCCCACTGTATAGAATTTAAATACTGTCTCAGTCCATCGTAGTCGCCTTTACGGAAGCAATAACCCTTCCCTCTACCCCTAATGGTAGTTACTACTTATGTATCAAAATTAAATAACTTATGTTATTTAATTTTACTTAAATTAAACTACTTATGTATCAAAATTTGTTGGTAACATCATCAGTTGGTCCCACTGTATAGAATTTAAATACTGTCTCAGTCCATCGTAGTCGCCTTTACGGAAGCAATAACCCTTCCCTTTACCCCTAATGGTAGTTACCTCTTTGAGTAAATCCCACTTCAGCACACTGTGATCACTGCCACCTAGTGGTTCATTTATCTGCAGATTCTTAATGCATGAAGAATCACTGCTGATAATCAAATCAAGAGTATTACTCCCTCTAGTTGCCTCCCGAACATGCTGATGTAGAAAACAATCATCCAATAAATCCACAAAAGCCCTGCTGGTGTGTGAGTGACCAGCCCCCAAATTCCAGTCAATATCTGGGAAATTAAAATCTCACATTATAAGACTCTCTGATTTACTGGCCCACTCTATTTCCCTGTACAGTATCTTATTATACTCATCAGAGTCATTAGGCCTATAGCACACTCCTACTCTCAATTTTGATCTCCCAATGCTTATGTCACACCAAACTGACTCAACACTGCACTGTCCAGCGATGTCGACTGGCTGATGCTGCATAAGCTCCTACACTTCCTTTCTTGCATCATGTGCCACTACTACTACTACTACTTCCTTGGTTTTTATGTGTTTCTTAACTAATAGCATAACCCCTCCCCCCCTTCCTATCCTGTCTATCCTTTCTGTAGACGTTGTACTCCCCAAATTCCAGTTCTGCATCCCTTATATCTGTGTGAAACCACGTCTCTGATATCCCAACAATATCTGCCTTTGATGTTTTGAGCAATACCTCAAATTCATCAAATTTATTTACTAAACTCCTAGCATTGGTGTACACGCAAGTATACCTGCACCTGTTTCTATTCTTAGCTACCCTAACACAACCCATGTGTTTACTTGTACCGCAATGGCTCCCAGCAGTCTCTGAAATATCATGCATCTTGTTTTTCAGGTTTCTGCTCATTCTAATAGAAGCAGTGCAAGAATCTCTTTCACATCTGCCAGTGGCTACTGTCAATCTATTGGTCTTTGTCTCCCCCCAAGCTAGCAGTTTTCCGACCCACCTAACACTGCCTCGATAGCATCAGCAAATATTCTTGCACCCTTTCTATTTAAGTGTATCCCATCCCTGTAGAAGCAATCTCTCCTGTTAACAAGTACAGTCCAGGCTGAAAAAAATTCTACCCCTTGAGCCTTGCACAATCTTTCCAGGGCCGAATTGATCGACAAGGCTCTCATCATATACTCCCTCCTATCGTGTCTGGGCAGAATTGCAGACACTTTCAAATTCAACCCTAATTCTCGGCTTTTGTTCAACAGTGACCTGTACTTGTTAAGTAATTCTGCTGGTCTCCTACTCTTAATATCATTAGTGCCAACGTGTACAACTATATCACCTTTTGTGCCCTTAAAAGATGATATTCGCTCTACAACGTCATCAACCTTTGCCCCTGGCAGACATACCCTGGTCCTGTTCCACCTATCCTTTTTACAAAGCATGTTCCCCGTTTCCCTGACAATAGCGTCACCAACAACTACTAATTCTTTCAGGGACCAGCGCATTCTGCCTTGGGGGTTGCCTCTGTGTCACGTGATGCCCAAGTGCAAGCTCTGGCGTTGATGTGGGCAGCTGAGAGCTTGATGGGCCCCTCAATTTAGTTTCTTCGAGGGCATCCACCCTGTCCTTCAAGCTCTCATATAGGCCCACAAGAACGCTGAGTTGTTGCCTGATATCGATACACTCCTTGCATCGCGCACACACAAAGACATCCCCCATGGCAGTATCATGTCCCGTACCCGATTGCTCTGCAAACATCAAGCAAACAGTGCATTTTATAAGGCTGTGAGTCAGAGGACAACAGCCCCCCTCAGTCCTACTCTGAGCCACAGCACTTCCATTAGCTTGAGCCTTTTGCTCTGCTGCTCTTGTCTGAGTCATGATTCTATTAATTAATTAATTAATTAATTATAATTAATTATTTATGTTATTAATTATGTTAAATATAATTAATTATATTACGTTTGTAATCTAAGTCGTTATATGTATTTATTTAAAAGTACAATTTAACTGCTAACGAAGTTCAACTAACGCTATCTAGTACGGTATATAACTATCGTATCACAAAGGCGGGAAAGTTACGAACGGTAATCTACGGACACTTAAGTATTAATTAACTTTCAAATCTCGCTGTCTCAATTCAGAATAAACTAACGATCCTTACTACGTCTATAAGCTACTTACAGAAATAATTCGATGTAAAAAAATATTCAATCAAGCGGCTAAATATGGCTAAAGAACTTCTCGTTCAGCGGAGTTGCAAACACGTGGATACCCTTACCGATACTTTTATGCAATTACAAGGCCGAGTAAAGAATAAATACACCAAATTAATGAGAAAATCACAAAATAATGTTATACTACTAAATTTAAATCAAAAGTTTTAGAAAAACAATAATTTCAAATCAATAAATAAGAAAAATCCACTTAGCGGCTTTGAACACGACCGTCTCCTAGTAGCCTCTATTTTTTTGAGTTTCGGCTCCTTCTGCACTTGCGTCTTCTCCCTGGATTTTAAATCTATTCAACCAGCCCTTACTAGTTTTAAATGGTTCCACATTTTTTTTTTTAGGTGAGTTTTCTTCAGATCATCATATTGGCTAATCTCTCTTTTTTTTTTTTTTTAATAATATTTAACTTAACTGAATTCTGCATTAGATATTATTTTCAATAAAATTAGTTAAAGTCTTTCCATTTCAATCCTAATAGCCGGCCTAGCCCTAGTTGTTTGCAGTGAACAGCTATCTTTCCTGCTGCTAAAATTAATTCTTTATTTTTTTTTTTTTTATAATTGTTCTTACAGTTAAACTTGCAAGTCCTAAATTATGGCACACATCCGCTTGTCTTTGACCGGAATCGATTCGCTTCAAAACATCTAATTTAATTTTCAAATTCAGTCATTTTCTTACATTTATAGTCTTCGTACTGCGCTCAGACGTTGTTGCTTTTTCATTCTTATCGGCCGTTATTAACTCTGAAAATGTAACTGTGTTGGTTGCATTAATTATGATACAATGTTAAAGTAAACTGTCTATTTCGCACGACATCTAATACGGTACTGAGTGATGGCCAGACTTCAGATAAATGCATATAACTCAAATATTACAAGCAATATGCTTGATTATTTTTTAAAATGTTGATCTCGGAACTACGTAACAAGTCACTGTACTGCAATTAAATTAGCATGCGAGAAAATTTCACTGAGCGTGGGAAAATTTCTCAAGTCGGCATGGGAAATGTTATGCTGTTTTGCTATTCATTTTCAAGTTATCGACTCCATCAAATGAAACGATTTCATTAAATATGCCAAAAATGCAATCTATATAAGAGTGTTATAGTGATCTGTGACAGTGGTATAGTCAGATACGGGTTATAATTTAAGAACAGTGTTATAGCGAATCAGCGTAAAGTGAACCGCATTATAACGGGGGCCTGCTGTAATGGAAACAACATGAATAAGGACTTTTTTTTTATATTTAAAAGTTATATTTTTAATCATTTTTTAATGTAGACACCAATGGCACACTTTGTACATAGGCACCCCCTTCATCTGCATAATGGGATTAATGGAACTTGCTCACAAACAAGTATGAGGAATACCATACGCATCAGTCAATACTGGTGGAAAAATGCCAAGATTTGGCAATAAATTGTCATTTTATATGCAAATGAACAGAATATGAATATGAATGCAAATGAACTGAATATATTTAAATATGTATTTTAATTATATAAAATTTAATTGTAGTAGACACATCAGCACCAAAACTGTTGATTTGGAAGAATGGATCCTCAATCACACTGAACAAAATGATGGTGACAGCAGAGATGTGGGACATATGACTGTGTGGAGAATTTTACAGGACCATTAACTTTATCCATATCATCTTCAGAAAGTATAAGGGCTTACTGAAACTGACTTCCCACCATGAGAAGCATTTTTAGTACCTGATTTCTGTTGATGTGTGCTCATGATCAGCATTTCCTATTTGTTATATTGCTTACTGATGAAAGTAAATTTACTAGGGATGGTGTCATCAATTTTCACAATGCTCATTGATGAGCTGAAGAAATCTTCACATGCCATTGTTCAATCAATACACAAACAACAATTGAGCATGAATGTATGGGCAGGAATAACTGGCGACAATTTATCAGGCCTTTGGTTCTGTCTGGTAGATTAACAGGAGCATCCTACCGATTTAAGCGAATATTTAAATTTAACTTAATTCAGCAACTTTTACACATGCAGAAAGTCATATCTATATCAAGAAAACCCTTACAATTCCAGAGTAAATGGATGCTACCACTGCTATGTCTACTGTCATATGAATGCATTTGGATAACAGGGATAAACATGTTAAATGCCTAAAATTAGAAGAAAGGTTGATAAAAAGTGATATGGTATTTATGTTTAAATTACCTTAACATTCACATATAAGTATAGCTACTTATGTCATATTGCAGTTGATCATAAACTTATGATCAACTTCAAATTATTAATTATGAATATTCAGTAATTGATATCTCTGCTATATGAATATAACAAAGATTTCTTGCCTGCAATGCATTGCAAGTTTTGCTGCATGAAGCAGTAGCCACCACTATGGAAAGGTAGTGAAGCTAAACAAATGGATGCCAGAGAGAGAGATGCTGATATTTTTAGCAAATATTTGCAAATCATTTATGAGAAAATCAAAATTTATGGTCAAACTTCATCAATTCCAACATAATTAATGATACATACCGAAAATGAACACAATAATTGAAAATAATAAAAATTGTCATTGATGTCACTCACTCAATCACACAGACAAACAGATATTTTAATTTACAGTGTCTGACATGCTTAATACAAGGATTAATAATTTAATCATTAAATTCAATTATAATGCATTTTATAAGTCAAAAATGAAGGTTATTATATTGAATAGATGAACTACTATTAAGGACACTTTGGCCTAGACAGATTTTGCAGTATTTTACTTGACTTTGAGGCAATAAACATCCTTTTAACAAAATTTAAATTCCTCATGAGAAGTTATTTTATGCTCACTGTATGTATCAATACCAGTGTATAAATCTGTCATAAATGAAAAGGAAAATACCGTAAATAAAAAAAAAAAAAAGTTAATGTATGTATGCAATGCAATATATTTCAGGCACGTTAATAAACAGCGATAATCCTTGATTTATAACAGAATGAAAATAACAAAAAACAACTTTTACACATGAACTGAGAAAATTATTTCTTTTTGCACTTCCACCATACTGCCATTCACTCCTCCATTACATGGCAACAAACATAATAACCAATGCTTCAGCTACAATATATAATATATAGATAGTCTAAGTGATATGTATTGCCAAAATAATAATAACAATGATTTCCAGATTTCTATTGGTCCAATTTAATGAAATTTGGGAAGGGTTCAAAATCTTCCAAAAGGCCTAAATATAAGATTTTATGAAAATTCATCCACTGGGAGTTGAGTTATCACAAGGATGGGAAAAAAAAAAAAAAAAAAAGAAATAATAATTATCAGATTTCTATTTTCTGATTTTAATGAAATTTAGAATGGGTCAACAAATCTTTTTAAATGGCCTGAATATAAAATTTCATGAAAATCTGTCCACTGGTTATGTGTCAAGTTGTCACATACAGCATGAAGGATGGAAAGTCATAATGAAGACAATAGGCACATTATGCACATGTACTAACATGCCTAAAAAGGATGTAAAGAAAAGTGTAGCTGAAAATTTATCACATTATTGAAAGTACTTGATAACACAACATTAACGAATGTCATTCTCACATTATCAAAGGGATTATTTTTTAACTTTTTGAATATTTCTCCCCCAATAGCACTCTAAATAACATCCTCCACCCCCCCCCCCAAAAAAAAAAAAAATTATGTACCATTTATTTTAATAAATTTACCATTTCATCTGACTTTCTCATTCCCAGAATTAATACAGTAAAGTATCATAATACCAAGGAAATTACCAAGTGCCTACGCTATCACAATATAAATATGTTTTATCACATAATTCAGGGTAATAGATAAAACAAAATGTTAACCATCTAGCAGGCTCTTCAGCTGATGCTATCAACAAAAAACATGTGAATTTCTTGAAACAATGTGAAAATTTAGTATTCCTCAGGTACTGAATCATTAATTATTTCTTCACTATAGAGATATTTGTTGAAAATAATTCTTTAAGATACTGTTTTGGAGTGAAAAAGTGACCAATATGTTAATTTCCCATTAGTTTTGTTTGGTTTCTTCTGAGTTTTGTTCTGAAACAAAATTTTGCACATTTTTCATGTTTCTCAACCAAAAGTTGACTTTTAACATAGTTGAAGAAAAAAAAAATAACAAGACTGTTATTTTTAAAAATTATTTTTTTATTGTATTATCAAACACAGTATCAGATTAGGAATCAATTTTTAAAATTTCCCATTTTCAACTAAATTTTGCCCTTTTACCCAGAAACCATGATTCATGTCTGTACATCATAGTTCTTGCTACTATAACTGTTCTGACACACCCACTGAAAAGTTAATGAAGTCATACATTATTAAAAGTGACTTTTTTTTTTTTTTTTTAACATTCTGAATATCCCCCCACCACGGCACTCCATAAAACATCTTCCCCCTAATATGACAATTACCTTAGCATTTAACAAAGATAAAATGCTAAAATAATTAACATTGTACAATTGTTAAAATACCAAGGAACTCATAAAGCACCAATAAAATGTCACAAAATGACAGAGAGAATCAAACTTAAGAAACTGAAAATTTATTCTAGCCTGATATTAAATGCACCTCATATTAATTAATATGAGGTGTACATTAACAGAGTCATTTGTTTATCCAAAAAGAAAGCACATAAAAAAATCAATGAGCAGGCACTGTACTACACTGTATAGCACAATATTTTTGGAAAAACTGCAAGGAAACAGATCAAAATGATAAACTTCATAATTTCATTCTTTATTGTGATGCTATACTGAATAATAAGGAAACACAATAACTTTAATAACTGCAGTCACTATGGGCATAAAATGAAGCCGGAATGCATCAATATATGGACAACAGAGAAGTAATTTTTGTTATCTAACAAATATTATTTCCCAAATTACTTCAGTTCCAAACAAGCAAGAGAAACTGTAGCTGAAATCAAAACTCTCCAAGAAAATAATTCAGAAGCAGCCATGCAGTGCATTTTGTAACCAACCCAGATTCTTTATGGATTTTTTAATTGCTATATTTTCTAATTAAAATATAATCAGTGATGCAGATCCAAGCTAAATACCATACTGGAGACACCTGAGCATGCTAACTGTCACAATATTGTACAACCTTTATAAAAAAAACATCTCAAGATATAAAGGGAAAAAAAAAAAAAAACTGGACTGAAATAGGATGGGAGAAATATTATACAAGGGATGATCATTTCGTGGACTGGCGCAAGATTTTATGTTTACCGTGCAAACTTTCCAAAACTGCTACTAGAGGCACTCTCCCTGATAGCTACTGAGCAGATGGTGCGTGTGCATGCCAGTACTTGTCAAGCTAGCGTTATGTGAAGACAGTTTTTAGCCACGTGTCACTGACAATCATTTTGAAGCATCGTGTCAGGCATACAGATTGAACAATGATATGAAAATTAGGAGGTGAGGTTTAACGCTGATTAATGCAAGGTACTGCATATAGGCAGCAATGATCTGAACACTGATTGTGGTACCAGAATAAGTGTAAACCACTCTAAACATTGTGGAGAAAAAAAGAGACCTGGGGTAACTACACAGCCCCACATGAAGTTCTCTTAGCATTTCAGAAAGGCTGCTAGGAGGACAGCTCATATGATTCTGTCAATGACATACAGGATTTTTGAAAGGAAGAAAAAGCTAACTATCCTACAGTATAACACAATAGTGAGGCCACATCTTGAATACTGCTTGCAGGTCTGGAAGCCTCTTTTAGAAAGGATGTAGATCTGTTGGAATGGGTGCTGAGAAGTTAGTAAAGGACACAAAATAGTACTTTTACTAAGAAAGACATCAGTTCTGCAAACTGCAGCCCTTGGAAACTAGACACCTACAAGGAGACTTCATTGAAGTATTTAAGGCTTTAAATGAATTTATGAAACTAAATGCTGATGGCATGCTTACCCTTCTTGGACAACACACAGGTACATAAACTGAAAAATGGTTGGTTGCAGAATAGATGTGTGAAAATTTCCTTTTTGCCAAAGAACAACCTAATGTTGGAACAAACTTCTAATTGGTGTTGCAGATAGCTTAAATAAATTAGTAGTAGTAGTAGTAATAGTAGTGGCATGTGATGCAAGAAAGCAAGTGTATGAGCTTATGCAGCATCAGCCAAAAAAAAAAAAAAATCACACCACTGCCTCCAAATGCCCGTCCAGTTCCTCCTTAAATTTATTCAACCTATCAACTTCCACAACGACAGATGGAAGTTTGTTCTAGCAATTAACCACCCGCTAGCTAAAGGCAAATTTCCGCACATCTATTCTACATCTGTCTTTTCTTAATTTGAATTTATGCCCCCTTAGGTTCGTAATCTGAACAAGTGGAAGGATCCCATCAGAATTCAGCGTGCTCAACCCATTCAAGGCCTTATATACCTCAATCAGATCACCGCGCAGGTGCCTAGTCTCCAGCCACTGCAATTTGCAGAACTTAAGCCTCTCTAAGAAAGAGGATCCCTTCAATCCCCTCACCAATCTTGTTGCCCTTCTCTGTACATGCTCAAGTAAATCTACATCCTTCCTAAAATGAGGCCTCCAGACCTGTACGCAGTACAGGCAGGCCTCGATTAACGCGATTAATTCATCCTGCGAGCGCATCGCGCAAAACGGAAACGCGTTAATCGAATATCATAACCAATAGGAAAAATTATAATTGGTACTTGACCTTCTGGAATGTCCATAAAGAATTTTAAATAACTTTTAAATAATACCTTTTAAATAACTTTTTAACTGCATGCCATGTAAAAGATAATAAAAATTATAGAATTAAATGTTTATTGTTCAAAATATATAATGGAGAAACTAACTATTTGCTACAGAAATATTTGAACACAGTCGTTTGAACAGTTTTGGCTTTCGTTTTTTCATCATACAATTTCCGATAGCCGACAACAAGCTTCTCTAGGCCCTGGCGAAATAACATGCTTCTTTCGATGTTAGGATCAACATCCATTACCTTTTGTTTAAGGTTCTCTGTGATACGAAAGATTTCGCCTAGTTCTTTTACTGTTATCTCCTTTGAGGTAACATTTTCATCTGGCTCACACTCTTTTTCTTCAGCTTCTTCGTGCGCACGCTGTTGCTCTATTTGTAGGAGATCATTGTCACTTAGCTGTTCTAAATGCGAATTCAGTGATTCTCGAACATTAGCCGCATCCAAGCCTTTGAAACCAAGTTCATTACCAATATTAGTTATGTCTTCAATAACTTTTTGAACTGCATCTTTGAAGCAAGTAAAATCGTTTGCGCGGGGTAAAAGATGCTTCCAAACTGCTCTCATATTGCTGGCTGTCACTTCTTCCCATGCTGCATGAATGTTTTCAATGGCCAATCGTATGTTATATTTTTTCCAAAATTCTGGTACAGAAATTGCATTATCTCCTGTTATAGCTTCAAGTGCCTGTGCAAAGGTTCAGCGGAGATAGTAAGCCTTGAAAGTTGCAATCGTCCCCTGGTCCATGGGTTGCAATAACGAAGTCGTATTCGCCGGTAAAAAAACAACTTTCACATTTTCATTTAAGTCACCAAGTGCAGAAGGATGTCCAGGTGCATTATCTAAAAGCAACAGAGCTTTAAAAGTAAGATTATTTTTCTTGCAATAGGCTTCAACTGTTGGACAGAAATAAGACGTAAACCAGTCTTCAAATAGGGCTTTGGCCATCCATGCTTTTTTATTTGAACGAAAAATGACTGGAAGAGTGCGATGGCTGTATCCTTTTAAAGCCCTAGGATTTTGTGCACGGTACACAAGCATGGGTTTCAATTTAAAATCACCTTCAGCGTTACCTCCTAATAAAAGTGTTAGTCGATCTTTTGAGACTTTATATCCAGGTTGTGATGCTTCATTTGCAGCCAAATAAGTTTTAGTTGGCATCTGTTTCCAAAATACGCCCGTTTCGTCTACATTAAATATTTGCCGATCGTCGTATTCAGCATCCTGAATGATTTTTTGCAATTCTGCAGGAAATTTGGCTGCAGCATCTTCATCAGCACTAGCAGCTTCCCCTGTTACTTTAACATTATGCAGTCGTGCTCGATTTTTGAAACGTCCAAACCACCCTGAACTAGCAACAAACATTTCAGTCTCGGCTCAAGATAGTTCGTACGGTACACTCACTGTATCCTAGATCTCTTACGATTTCCCATGGTTTGCACCACGTTCATGTTTTTTAATAACTTCAAGTTTATCAGCTAAAGTAATAACTTTTCGTTTTTTTTTTATTACAATCACGTTGTTTTTCACTCTTTCTTTTATCCATAATTAACAGGGGTAGAAAATTAGAATTTTTAAATACGTCTGCACGTGACTTTATTAGGTGGAGACAAACAAGTAACACGTCTACTTAGTTGATGGAACACACTGAGGCGGGAAGCGGACAAACGCTTGTTTATTGGCAGTCAGACATTTAGTGGGCGATTCGAATCTTTTTCAACTATCAGAAATAAAAGATCGCGTTAACTGGAAATTTGAATCGCGTAAAGTAAAAAGTGGTATCATTTTTTCCAATCGCGGTAACTGAAAACCGTGTTAATCGAACTCGCGTTAAGCGAGGCCTGCCTGTACTCAAGGCGTGGCCTGACCATTCCCTTATACAGAGGGATAATCACTTCCTTTTCCCTGCAAGTAAAATTCCTATATATCATTGACAAAACCCCATGACCTGCCCTGGCAGCCTGTCTGCATTGCTCAGAAAACTTCATATCTGACTGCACAATTACTCCCAGGTCTTTTTCATTTTCTACCACCTTAAGTGTAGTACCACACAGTTGGTACGTTTCTCTGGGGTTACTTCTACCCATATGCAGCACTTTGCATTTGTCAAGGTTAAACTTCAGTTGCCACTTCTTAGCCCATCTGCCCAAATTATCTAGATCCAGTTGCAGTAGCACACTGCCATTACTGTCATTAACAACCCTGCCAACCTTTGTATCATCTGCAAACTTCGACATTAAGCCTGATATACCTTCATCAATATCATTGATAAATATACAAAACAACAGTGGACCTAACACCGAACCCTGTGGGACTCCACTAATAACATTAGTCCACGAAGAGCAGCACCCATTGATTACCATCCTCTGTCTTCTCCCACTTAACCATCCTTTTATCCATTGTAGCAACTTACCCTTAATACCATTCTGCTCCAATTTGTACAATAGTCTTCCATGCGCAACAGTGTCAAAAGCTTTCCTGAAATCCAAATATATGATATCAAAATTATTTTTTGCATCCAGTTCCTTTGTAACCACATCATAATATCCTATCAAATTTGTCAGACAAGACTTTCCCTTAACAAACCCATGCTGTGTCTGAATTATTGCTGCAGTCTTGTCTAGATGATCCTGCAATGCATCTTTAACCAGTGACTCCATTATTTTACCAGGAACAGAAGTTAAACTAACTGGTCTGTAATTACTCGTGTCACCCTTCGATCCCCCTTTGTGAATTGGGGATACATTTGCACATCTCCAGTCCGTGGGAACCTCTCCTGAGTCCAAGGACGCTCTCATAATTATGGCTAAGGGTTTGCTTAGTTGCTTTGCCGCCTCCTTTAATATAACTGGATAGATCCCATCCACCCCAGTTGCTTTTCTTATGTTTAACTTCAACAATTTCTCCTCCACTCTGCTTTCAGTTATTCCAAAATCATTAAGTATCCTGCTACAATTTGATAACCTTCTGCCATTTTCAAACCTTAATAATTCCTCATGTGTGAATGTAGATGCAAAATACTCATTCAGTTTGTTTGCTATTTGAGCAGGATCATCAACAGTCGAACCATCGATGTCAAGTGGACCAATCAGATTCATCCCCTTCCTTTTAGAGTTTATATAAGTAAAGAAATCCTTGCTGTTTTTCTTAGCATCTTTTGCCAAGGATTTCTCGTAATCTGCCTTCGCCTGCTTAACCTCCTTTGTCACCTGATTACAGACTAGCTTATATCTGCCATAGGCTTCTGAGTCGCTTGATAATTTATATGCATCCCATGCATTTTTCTTCTCTATTACGAGTCTCATTAGTTCATTAGATAACCATTTAGGCCTAAACCTTGAACAATATTTCTTAATAGGTATGAAACTTTTAGTAGCTTCCACGATTAATTCCTTGAACGCTTCACACTTAGAATTTACTGTTGGTAACATCGTCAGTTGATCCCACTGTACAGAAGTTAAAAACTGTCGGAGAGCACTGTACTCACCTTTACGGAAGCAAAAACCCTTTCCTTTACCCCTGATGGTAATTAAATCTTTAAGTAAATCCCACATCAGTACACTGTGATCACTGCCACCTAGTGGTTTCCTTTATCTGCAAATTCTTAATACACGAATGATCACTGCTGATAACCAGATCAAGAGTATTACTTTCTCTGGTTGCCTCTCGAACATGCTGCAACAGAAAACAATCATCCAATAAATCCACAAAAAGTCTGACTAGTGTGTGAGCGACCAACCCACAAGTTCCAGTCAATATCTGGGAAGTTAAAATCCCCCATTATAAGACATTCCGATTTACTAGCCCACTCTATTTCTCTGTACAATTGTTCACTGTACTCATTCGAGTCATTAGGCCTATAACACACTCCTACTCTTATTTTTGCTTTCGCAGTGCTTATGTCACACCAAACTGACTCAATAGTGCACTGTTCATCTATATCAACTGGATGCACTTCTTTTGATTTTATGTTTTTCTTAATTAACAGCATAACACCACCTCCCTTTCAATTCTGTCTATCCTTTCTGTACACATTGTACTCCCCAAATTCCAGTTCAGCATTCCTTATATCTGTGTGATACCACGTCTCTGCTATCCCAACAATATCCGCCTTTGATGTCTTGACCAACACTTCAAATTCATCAAATTTATTTACTATACTTCTAGCATTGGTATACATGCAAGCATACATGCTCCTACTCCTATTCTTAGTTACCCTAACACATCCCATATACCCACCTATTTCAAGATGACTGCCATCCGTCCCTGAAACCCCCAACACCCCACACTCCAGGTCGCTACTTATTCTAATAGAAGTTGTGCAAGAATCACCTTCACCTCTGCCTACGGCTACTGTTAAATTATTAGTCCTTGTATCCCCCCAAGCTATCAGTTTTCCGACCCACCTAACACTGCCTCGATAGCATCAGCAAATATTCTTGCACCCTTTCTATTTAAGTGTATCCCCATCCCTATAGAAGCAGTCTCTCCTGTTAACAAGTACAGTCCAGGCTGAAAAAAATTCTACCGCTTGAGCCTTGCACATTCTTTCCAGGGCCGAATTGATCAACAAGGCTCTCATCATATACTTCCTTCTATCGTGTCTAGGCAGAATTGCAGACACTTTCAAATTCAACCCTAATTCTCGGCTTTTGTTCAACAGTGACCTGTACTTGTTAAGTAATTCTGCCGGTCTCCTACTCCTAATATCATTAGTGCCAACGTGTACAACTCACCTTTTGTGCCCTTAAAAGATGATATCCACTCTACAACGTCATCAACCTTTGCCCCTGGCAGACATACCCTGGTCCTGTTCCTCCTATCCTTTTTACAAAGCATGTTTCCCTGACAATAGAGTCACCAACAACTACTAGTTCCTGTGGGACCAGCGCATTCTGCCTTGGGGGTTGCCGCTGTGTTGCGTGATGACTAGGTGCAAGCTCTGGCGTTGATGTGGGCAGCTGAGAGCCTGATGGGCCCCTCGATTTAGATCTTTCAAGGGCATCCACCCTGTCCTTCAAACTCTCATATAGGCCCATAACAACGCTGAGTTGTCGCCTAATTTCCTTACACTCCTTACATCGCGCACACACAAAGACATCCCCCATGGCAATGTTATGTTCCGTTCCAGAGAGTTCGGCAAACATTTCACAAGTTGCACATTTTTTTAGGCTGTGATGCGTTGGAGAATCGCCCCCCTCAGTTCTCCCCCGAGTCACAGCACTCCTACCACTTTGTGCCCGTTGCTTTGCTGCTCTAGTTTGGGGCATGATACTTTAAATTAATAAAATCAATAAATTAAATTAATTAAATGTCAATACTACGCTATCTAATAGAAACAGTGAAGCATATTACTCTAAATTATACGTTAGAGCTACCTAACTACCTCAATTAAAAATTTGAATTCCCTACCACTATATACAAAAACAATGGCTGCAAGATTCGAACGAAATAACGGTTTTACGTATGTATTACGTATATCTACAAAAACTGTTTATCTAAATTAAAATAAAAATAACCAGCGTAACTATAACTATAAGACTATATATTAAGTACAATATAAAATAACAACTATGTAAATAAAAAGGCAAACACTTATCGTTTTTTTCGGAGCCTGCAACTGACAGCTGTAATTTCTGAAGAGAGTCAGCGCCCTCAATCAAATTTAAAGAAGAATTAGACAAATTGTTATATACGATGGACAGAAAAAGTGGGTAGTTTTTTTTTTTTGTTTTTTTTGGTTGATGGTGCATAAACTTGCTTCCTTGCATGATTTGTCACTACTAATACTAACATATCAGATCATCAGGGGAAAGAAGCAACAGTGTTGAATGCTTCTATGTTTTTGATGTCACTAAACACATAAGTCAGAAGTTTTTTACTGATTAGTGATGCAAAAATATAAATCCTAGCAGGAAAATTCTATAAACAAAATGGAGCAGATACACTAGCAAGCAGCATTTTTGTGAAAAGGTTATCAATTTGGTAGTTTTGTTTCAATACAGCATGAGTTTTGAGAGCTGGCTGCAGAAAAATTCCAAAAAAAAAAAAAAAAATTCAACAATTTTGAGGTTAGTGAAGAAGTTTCAGCAACCAGGTTTTCTGATAGACAATAAGAAGTACATTGTGAGAACAAAGCTCATGGGAGGCCTGAAAATAGTGTATGTGTGCAGGAAGCAATTATTCACAGTCCAAGGAAATCTGTAAAAAGATCATCGTATAACCTGGGCAAACATCCATTTTAAGCATTGTGACTTAAAACCATTTCCTTACAAAATGCAGTTGCAACAATTCCTGACCAATGTTGACAAAGAAAGCTGATTCATCTATTGTGATTCATTTCACAAATATTTAGAAAACAAAACAGTTATTCATATTTCTAATTCACCAACAAAGCACACCTCCATTAGCGGCTATGACAACGAACAGAACACACATTTGAGGCAGTGACAACCCCCCCCCCCACACACAGTCATGGAGATGCTTTTGCATCCTGAAAATGCATGGCATTATGTACATTTCCATAAGCTCGAATCATCTGATAAACCTTGATGGATTACACAGTTAATGTGTAATGCTACCTGGGATTCCTTCAAGGCAAGGGGGGGGGGGGAAATAACATGGAAGAAAGGGCTCAATATAGTCAAATGGTCAATGAAGTACAGTAGTACACATTTTAGTTGACCATGTTTAAATCGACATAACAAAAAATTATTATTAATGATAATATTAATTGACAAATGACTGGTTGTAAACTCTTTTTTGATTACAGAGTCATGTAAGAGTATTGACAGAAATTTTATTTTTAATCCCTGGATGAAATGAGAATTGCATACAGGTCTTTTTTTTCAGTGCACAGATCTTTCTATATAGATTCTATATTCAGAGTTTGAATATAGAATGATTGTGGGAGGACTTGCAGGTGCCAGTATTTCGACAAAAGCCAATGTTGTTAAGTGCTCTTGTTCTATGGTGTCACAAGTCTACCATGACTGGCTCAGTGGTGGTCAGTCAACCAGCCAAAGGTCTCACGAGAGAGCCACGGATGGCTAATGCTTGTGGTGAGTGCCACGTGTCTTATCTCATAACAAAGCAGCAATGCAGCACAGTGGCCCAGCTAACTACCCAGTACAACATAGGAATAGTAAGATCAATATCAACATGGACTACGCACTCAATATTAGCTTGTATAGGCCATCAGCTGCCTTACATGAGCACACAGCACCAACACTGAACTATCAACATACAAAACTCTGTCGCCTGGTCTGATGAATCCCATTTCCAACTGTTGTGCTGATGACCATATCTGCACTTGAAGAAAGCAATATGAGGCCATGGTGCCTGCATGCACTGTTGATGTTTAGCATGCTGGAGATAGCGGTGTTATGGTTTGGGGACTATTTTCGTGGCATACTCTGGGTCCTCTGATCACCACTGATCAATGGCAATGCCTACCTTCTCTTATCACTGACCAAGTACACCCCTACTTAATATCTCAAGGTATTAGGTAGGTGTTGCTAAAGCAAATCAAACTCGTGTGTGTGTGTGTGTGTGTGTGTGTGTGTGTGTGTGTGTGTGTGTGTGTGTGTGTGTGTGTGTGTGTGTGTGTGTGTGTGTGTGTGTAAAATGATAAGTTGCAGTAAGCATTACAGAACTTATTGGAAGGCTGGAAGGTTCTCATCAATTTTGAGTTAGTCATCTCAAGAGGATTATGAGATGGGACTGTAATCAGCAGCATTGGGCTGATCAGTTATATCTTGTGTATTAGTACTGAGTGGGCCCAACAGATATCTAGATGGACTAGTATACCTGTTTTAGAAGCTACAGAGATTATAAAAGTGCAGCTGGGGCATATGGGCACTTTGACACAATTTGAAAGATTTGTTTTCTTGCCTCTGGATATGTAGCTTTGTTTCTTATTTTATATGTCTGATTTTTTTCCCCTTGGAATATGCTGAATGGTTTACCCTTGCAATTCAGACAGCGAAGGGATGTTGCAGCACAATCAGATTGGACAGGTCCTTAAGATCCAAATGTAGTAACCTGCCTCTAGCATGCCATATATCCTGAACCTCCTCAGGTACTAAAGTGCTAGAAATATGAGGGAGTTTGGGGATGTATGGCTGAATAGAGCAGTTCAATTATCCAGCTTTGATGTAGGCAAGCTTGGGGTAGTAAATGAAAGAATAATCATTTGTGCACGGTTCTCTTATTTATTTTTTTTATCATGCAGTTTTTGGTACATTTTCTCCTCTGGAACAATTAACAGATCCCATTTTGTTATTGCTCCCTTGGGATTATTTAGAGTGGCTTAGGGAGTTATTTTAAATTGTGAGTCAGTCAAAGGTTATTATCATAAAACTCAAACACCAACTGACATTCTCTCAAATTCAACCTCATTAATTCAGTGCCAAAAAGGGTACAAAAAAGAAGGGGCTCACATCTAGTGAGTATGGGCTTGGCACACCCAGGGTCCTGAGCTGGATATCATCATTCTTCTCTTTCTTGGTGATTCCCTTCTACTTTTCTCTCTCTCTCTCAGGGTAACTCGGAAATATTTTGGCTGGTGCAGCATAAGCCTCAGGCTTCCTTGTACCATATGGCTAATAATAATAATAATAATAATAATAATAATATTCCAGTATTCTACATCAAATAAAAAAGTGCCAAGTGCAGGGGCATTGGAGACACAAGCATCAGCTCCCTGAAGCCCACTTTTTTTGGGCCATTTTCTCCAAACAGCATCACATAATTGCCATATTCCTGGTTAACCGTTTGACTATGCAAGATAATGATCAATGCCCAGCAAGTCAAAAAAGATGATAAGCATGATCTTCAAAGACTGTCTTGTTATTTGGGATAGAATCCTCTCATTCCTCTCATTGAAGACAGAATCTTCAATGTGAGGAATGGACCTTTCCAAATCAACTATAAACCCACAATTTGTTAATAGTAATGATGAAAGAAACAAACAAAGTAGAGTCAGCAGCATGCTGATGAAGATCTTGAGACGTGGGAACTCTCCACTCTGTAAGCATCAATGAGAATATGAGGCATAAACTTGGCTAAAAAACTTTGTATTTCAAAATCTTGTGCTAAAACTGACTAACATGTCCCATAAGGAATACCAATTTTACTAGCACTTTGAGGATAGTTAAAAATTGACGACTCCTGATCAGATCAAGAACATGAGTGATTGAACCATTCATTTTTTTGAAACTGAAGGGCAACTAGAGTGAGGTTCATGTTCAATAAACAAGCCACCCACTTTAAACTTTTCCATGAAACAATTCAAACAATTCACTTTAAAACACTTTAAACAATTCCATGAGAAGTCACTGAACAACACATAGCATCTTTGCTGAAAGCTGTTTTTAACATTTTGTAGGTTTTTGTGACACTTTTTCCTAAAATGTTGAAACAAAATTTATGCAAATTTGCTGATGAATAAAATCACTAATTTTAAAATGCAAGGAAACATATAAACATCTTCTATTCAACACATTAATTCAGACTGACTGCTAAAAAACAGGTGATTTATATTTTACTGTCTAGATGAGTTACAGAACATGTTGCAACAAGTCACAACTCACTAGGATGCCACAATTTAAAGATACAAAGTCAGCCCCAGAACTTTTTCATTAAACCGTCTATAAAATATAAATGTCTTTTTATCATGTTGCTTTTGTAATTTTGCTGTTTCTTTTACTCTTTGCTGGGCACACGTTAGTGGTGAATGTCCACCAATGACCAAAGTGACACTACTGGTTAGACTTTTGATCTGTATTATTAATTCTTTTGTTATAGAAGAGGTTTGACCATAAAAATTATAAAAGGAAGATTTTTTTCTTAGGAAAAGGTTACTCAAACTCTCTAAAGCAATTAAACTTGTAGTTAACATTTTTCTTCTTTTTACCAGAGATCGGGTTTGAAATTATGTTCTTGTTTATACTCCATCACAACCACCAGGTCAGAAGGGTTTACAATAAATCATGAGTACGATTGTTAATTATATTTGGCAGTCACAAGCTTGAACCACGGTCCACTCAAAAGGCATGTGATACTGCACTCTCACTCATCACCACTAAGCTATGTCAGGCCTAATTTATTATATTAATAACCCTACAAAAAGGTACAGACTGTTAACCACAGGAAAGAATGCAATGAATTAATAATTTCAACCTCACCATCATTACAATGATCTCAAATCATAATAGGACAGTGTTGGATTAATAATGGGCCCCCAAACCCCAAATCACAAGAGGGGGGGCCTCTTAGTTTCAGCAAAGAGTGCTGGAAAAACCAAACATTAATTCTTGCATCTGGGGCCCTGAACTCTAGGACCAACCCTGATTTAGGAAATAATTAACTAGATACACTTAAATCTGCAAATTGTGGGGTGGCAAATTTACTTGTATCATCCAAACACTGACAGATAATAAAGCAAATTATTATTTAACTAAACAATCCAACTGCTTTAACAAAGAGATTGGATTATTTAGAATAAGCATTGATGCAGCAAATGAGGCATCACTATATCGCATCTGTAAATTGAGTACATTCTATTTATGCAATCCTTTCCCCCCACATATTAAGGAGAATAAAAAGCCCATGAAAGATCCTTCCATCTCAATGGAAACAGAACTTCATTCACTTGGATTAGGGTACAGAAGAACCTGGCCAAGTTAGATGAGTGTAAGGCATAAATATAGTAGATATTCTTGTTATTCATTAAATTTGGAACATTTGTATGTAATGAACAGATATTCTGAAAAGATAAATGAAAATTAAAGCATACCATATTGTTAAAGAGCAGAGTGAGGATGAATGCATAAAAAAAAAAAAATAAATAAATAAAAAAAATTAAGACTTAAAAATTTATTATTCATAATACTAATACATACTAATTCATAATACATACAATAATACTAATTTTTAAATAGCAGGAAGAGCAGATTTCAATATATGAGATTCACCTACCTTTCCCTAGAATGCTTAAAGCCATAATGTTTGATGAATACCATTTGTTGTGAAACTTCAGCAGCTCTTCCTGAACGCAAATTCCCTGGGCTTTAGGTATGGTATCCAATGTTTCTTTGTTTCCTAAATATAAAGCAAACAATAATTAAAAATACAATGAAGCATAAATAATGACTTTGGTCATTAACCCTCCATCACTTAGAATCTAATAGACAGTTTTCTACTTTCTTTTTCAATTAATTTCTCAATTTGAAATTGGGATCATTTCCTCCTATGCACCTTTTCCCACAAGTTTTTCCTAAACAATGATACGATTTGATTCATTTTGATCTGCTACTTGATACACTTGAAAAATTCATATAAAGCATCTAACAGATGCCACTTGAGTGTACAGTCTAATTTGAAAGTTTATAAAAACAAAAATGCTAAAAATGTAAATATTTCTTGCACAAAACCCCAAATTAGCCTTTCTATAGTTATGTTAACATTCTGAGGTTAATTCGTTGTTCACTTCTTTTTGTCTGTCATTTTACTAGCAAACTGCAAAAACACAAGGTAACGAAAATCTGTCTCACTAAAATGAATGAGCATGTTTGAATGTGACTTAGCATTAGTAGAGGCATATAATGCAAGAAAGCAATTTTATATAGCATCAACCAAAAAAAAAACCTTCCCATTTTGTCCATTCATACACTCCAAATATTTGTCTAGTTCTGCCTTGAACTTAGCTGTTGACCTCCACTACAAAGCTGTTAACCTCCACTACAAAAGATGGAAGTTTGTTCCAACTATTCACAACCCACTGGCTAAAGGCAAATTTCCGCATATCTATTCTACAATTGACTTTACTCAATTTGAATTTATGTCCCATCAGGCGAGTAATCTCAGCAAGAGGAAGAATCCCATTAGCACTGACCTTGCTCAAACCATTTAGATTAAACCTCAATTAGATTACCTCGCAGGTGTCTAGTCTCCAGAAGCTGCAATTTGCAGAACTCAAGCCTTTCTTGGTAACAGCAACCCTCTGTTTCACTCGCCAATCTCGTTGCCCTTTTCTGTACTTGTTCCAGCAGTTCTACATCCTGCCTAAAATGAGGCCTCCAGACCTGTATGCAGTACTCAATGTATAGCCTGACCACTGCCTTATAAAAGGGGACAATCACCCCCTTATCCGTGCTAACAAAATTCTTGCATATCACTGACAAGACACCATGAGCAACTCTTGCAGCCTGTCTGCACTGCCAAGAAAATTTCATATCGGACTGCACAAGCACCCCTTGGTCCATTTCATTCTCCACTACCTGAGTGTAGTACCACCCAGTTGATACGTTACTCTGGGGTTACTGCTACCCGTATGTAGTACTTTATATTTGTCAATGTTCAACTTCAGTTGCCACCTCTCAGCCTATCTGCTCAACTTTGTCAGTTCGTGCTGCAGTAGTGTACTATCATTACTGTCTTTAACAACCTTGCCAACCTTCGTATCATCTGCAAACTTAGACATTAACCCTGATATACCTTCATCAATATCATTGATAATTATAGAAAACAATAATGAGCCCAACACCGAACCCTGGGATACTCCACTAATAACATTAGTCCATGAAGAGCTGTGTCCATTGATTACCTCTCTCTGTCTTCTCCCACTCAACCATCCATTTAATCTTTGTAGCAATTTGCCCTTAAAGCCAACCTGCTCCAATTTGTACAGTAGTCTTCCATGTGCAACAATATCAAAAGCTTTCCTAAAATCCAAGTACAGGCATACCTCGGTTAACGTTACCTCTGATAACGAAGCTTCGATATAACGAAGTCCACAATTTCAAGCCCCATTTAACATAAAAAATATTCCAGTTTAATCACCTGAAATCTAAACAAACTGAAGAAATTACCGAAACCTTTGGGGCTTCTCGTGGTTGGTTCGAGAAATTTAAAAAACGGGCCAGGATTCATAGTGTAAAATTAACAGGAGAAGTTTCCAGAAAAACTAAAGGAAATAATTGAACGTGAAAAATTTCCACCAAATTTGGTGTTCAATGTTGACGAAAGCGGTTTGTTCTGGAAACGGCTACCAACAAAAAGCTTTATTTCTGTTGAAGAAAAATCAGCTGCTGGGTTCAAAGCAGCCAAAGACCGTTTAACATTACTCTTTGGATCAAATGCCTCTGGCGATTATAAATTAAAATTGTTATTAGTTTACCATTCAGAAAATCCGAGGGCGTTAAAAGGTAACATAAAAATGAATTTACCTGTAATATGGAAAGCAAATAGCAAAGCGTGGGTTACCAAGGAGTTATTTACTGATTGGTTTGTTAACCACTTTTGTCCTGAAGTAAAACGGTATTGTCAAAAAAACAACTTTGAAGAAAAAGCTCTTTTGTTGTTAGACAATGCTCCGGGACATCCTACTGATCTTAACACGTTGGACACATGCATTCCTGTCAAAGTTGTGTTTCTTCCAGCAAACACAACTTCCCTGATTCAACCATTGGATCAGGGAGTAATAGCATCATTTAAAGCTTATTATCTGCGTCGAACATTAAGCAGTTTAACTGAACTAGAGGATAAAGAGGAAATGACAGTTAAAACTTTTTGGAAAAACTACACCATTAAAAACGCAATTGAAAACATTGATAGTTCTTGGAAAGAAGTCACTAAGAAATGCTTACATGGAGTTTGGCGCAAAATATGGCCAGAAGTTGTACTAGAAGAAGAAAATAACATCCAAAAAATTAGAAATGAAGTTATCCAGATGGCTCAATCAATAGGTTTCGAAAATGTCGATGAAGAGGATGTTAGAAATTTATTGAATGCAGAAAATGATGGTTTTTCAGTGGAAGATTTAGAAAACCTTGTTAGCAACCAAGACAAAGATAATGAAGACGAAGTTAAAGAAGTTCCTTCTGAAAAAGTGTTAACAACCAAAGATTTAAAAAGGTGCTTAAATGACATTGAAAACGTTTTAAATTTTTTTAGTGAAAATGATCCTGATTTAGGAAGAAGTTTTATTGTTAAGCGATCAGTGTTAAATGCAATAACTCCATATAGGCAATTGTTAAATGAAAGAGAAAAAAAGCATAAGCAATCAACTTTAGACTCATATTTTAAAATGTGATTTCACTTTGTATGTAAGTTGACTGTTTATTTAATAAAACTTTTCTTTTTTTCGAAAAAAAAGCTTTTCATTTTCTTTACGTAGGAACGTATCCCTATTCTGGCCATAGTATTTTTACCTCTGAAAACGAAGTTTCGCTTAACGAAGTAATTTCGTGGAACGCATCCTATTCGTTATTCGAGGTATGCCTGTATATGATATCAAAATTATTTTTTTCATCTAGTTCCTCTGTGACCACATAGTATCCAATCAAACTGGTCAGACAGGATTTCCCCTTAACAAACCCATGCTGTGTCTGGAACTATAACTGCATTCTTGTCTAGATGATCCTGCATTACTTCCTTAACCAGTGACTTCATTATTTTCCATGGAACAGAAGTTAAACTAACAGGTCTGTAATTACTCATGTCACCCTTTGTGAACTGGCGACACATTTTCACATCTTCTGTCATGGGGTCCTCCCCTGAGTCCATGGAAGCTTCCATTATTACGGCTAAGGGTTTGCTTACTTCCTTTGCTGCTTCCTTTAATATAATTGGATAGATCCCATCCACCCCAGGTGCCTTTCTTATGTTCAATTTCAACAATTTCTCCTCCACTTTGCTCTCAGTGATTACAAAATCATTTAGCTCTCTGTCAGAGTTTGATAAGCTTCTGGTCTCCACTTCCCTACAGACTTCCTCATGTGTGAATGTAGATGCAATATACTCATTCGGTTTATCAGCTACCTCAGCAGGTTCATCAAAAATCGAACCATTGATGTCAAGTGGACCAATCTGATTCATCCCCTTCCTTCTAGAGTTTATTTAAGTAAGGAAGTCCTTGCTGTTTTTTTTTGCATCCTTTACCAAAGATTTCTCGTAATCTGTCTTTGGTTGTCTAACCTCCTTTGTAACTTGATTACAGACTAGCTTATATCTACCATAGGCATCTGTATATCCTGATAATTTATATGCATCCCATACATTTTTCTTCTCTGCCATGAGTCTCAATAGTTCATCTGACATCTATTTAGGCCTAAACCTTGAACAGCATTTCTTATTTGGTATGAAAAGCCTAGTATCTTCCAAGATTAATTAGCATTAGCATTAGCATTAGCATTAGTAGAGGCATTTGATGCAAGAAAGCAAGCTTATGCAGCATCAGCCAAAAAAAAAAAAAAAAAAAAAAAAAAAGTAACATAAATAAATAAAAATAACCACTTCCACTTCACCCCTCTGTTCATTCGAAATACCTGTCCAGCTGAGCCTTAAACTTATTTAGGCTATCAACTTCCACGACAAGGGATGGAAGTCTGTTCCACCCACCAACCACCCGCTGGCTAAAGGCAAATTTCCGCACATCTATCCTACATCTGTCTTTCCTCAATTTGAATTTATGCCCTCTCAGGTGATTTTTCTGAGCTAGAGGAAGAATCCCATCAGCATTGAGCATGCTCAAACCATTCAAGGCTTTGTACACCTCTATCAGATCACCCCGCTGGTGCCTAGTTTCCAGACACTGTAATTTGCAAAACTTAAGCCTTTCTTCGTAAGAGAACCCCTTTGTCCCATTCACCAATCTAGTTGCCCTTCTCTGTACTCGTTCCAGCAGCTCTACATCCTTCCTGAAATGAGGCCTCCAGGCCTGTATACAGTACTCTAGGTGTGGCCTGACCATTGCCTTATACAAGGGAATAATCACCTCCTTATCCCTGCTAGAAAAATTTCTATATATCATTGACAATACACCATGAGCTACTCTTGCAGCTCGTCTGCACTGCTCAGAGAACTTCATATCTGCCTGCACCACCACCCCCAGGTCCCTTTCATTCTCTACCACTGTCAGTGTAGTACCACAGAGTTGATACGTTGCTCTGGGGTTGCTGTTTCCCATATGTAGTACTTTACATTTGTCAATGTTAAACTTCATTTGCCACCTCGAAGCCCATCTGCTCAACCTTTCCAAATCCTGTTGCAGCAGCATAGTGTCAGTAGTGTCCTTGACAACCCTGCCAACCTTTGTATCGTCTGCAAACTTGGACATTAAGCCTGATATACCATCATCAATATCATTTATAAATACAGAAAACAATAAAGGCCCCAATACTGAACCCTGAGGGACTCCACTAATAACATTAGTCCACGATGAGCAGTGTCCATTGATTACCACTCTCTGTCTTCTCCCCCTCAACCACCCCTTTATCCATAGCAGCAACTTGCCTCCAATGCCACACTGCTCCAATTTGTGCAGCAGTCTTCCATGTGCAACAGTATCAAAAGCCTTTCTAAGATCCAAGTATATAATATCAAAGTTATTCCCTGCATCCAGTTCTTTTGTGACTGCATCATAGTATCCAATCAAATTGGTCAGGCAAGACTTCCCCTTAACAAAACCATGCTGTGTCCTAGCTATAACTGAAGTCTTGTCTAGATGATCCTGCAGTGCTTCTTTCACCAGTGCCTCCATTAATTTTCCGGGAACAGAAGTTAAACTCACAGGTCTATAATTACTTGTGTCAGCCTTTGATCCCCCTTTGTGAATTGGGGTCACATTTGCACATCTCCAGTCAATGGGTACCTCCCCTGAGTCCAAGGAAGCTCTCATAATTATGGCTAAGGGTTTGCTTACCTCCTTTGCTGCCTCCTTTAATATAACTGGATAGATCCCATCCACCCCAGGTGCCTTTCTTGTGTTTATCTTCAACAATTTCTCCTCCACTTTGCTCTCAGTTATTACAAGATTCTCTAGCTTACTGCTAGAGTTGAATACACCTCTGGCATTCCCCTCGCTGAATAACTCCTCATGTGTGAATGTCGATGCAAAATATTCATTTAGTTTGTTAGCTACCCGAGCAGGGTCATCAACAGTTGACCCATCGATCTCAAGTGGACCAATCTGATTCATCCCCTTCCTTCTAGAGTTTACATAAGTAAAGAACTCTTTGCTGTTTTTCTTCGCATCCCTTGCCAAGGATCTCTCGTAATCTGCCTTCGCCTGCCTAACCTCCTTTGTAACTTGGTTACAGATCAACTTGTATCTATCATAGGCATCCGTGTCACGTGTTAATTTGTATGTATCCCATGCATTTTTCTTCTCTGCCATATGCCTCATTAGTTCATCTGACAACCATTTAGGCCTAAACCTTGAACAATATTTCTTAGTTGGTATGTAAAGCCTAGTAGCTTCCACGATAAGTTCTTTGAATGCTTCCCATTTTGAATTTGCTGTTGGCAATATCATCAGTTGATCCCACTGTATAGAATTTAAATACTGTCTCAGTCCATTGTAGTCGCCTTTACGAAAGCAATACCCCTTCCCTTTACCCCTAATGGTAGTTACCTCTTTGAGTAACTCCCACTTCAGCACACTGTGATCACTGCCACCAAGTGGTTCATTTATCTGCAGATTCTGAATGCATGAAGAATCACTACTGATAATCAAATCAAGAGTATTACTCCCTCTAGTTGCCTCCCGAACATGCTGATGTAGAAAACAATCATCCAATAAATCCACAAAAGCCTTGCTACTGTGTGAGTGACCAGCCCCCAAATTCCAGTCAATATCTGGGAAATTAAAATCCCCCATTATAAGACTCTCTGATTTACTGGCCCACTCTATTTCTCCGAACAGTTTCTTATTATACTCATCAGAGTCATTAGGCCTATAGCACACTCCTACTCTCAATTTTGATCTCCCAATGCTTATGTCACACCAAACTGACTCGACACTGCACTGTCCAGCGATGTCGACTGGCTTCACTTCCTTGGATTTTATGTGTTTCTTAATTAATAGCATAACCCCTCCTCCCTTCCTATCCTGTCTATCCTTTCTGTACACATTGTACTCCCCAAATTCCAGTTCTGCATTTCTTATATCTGTGTGACACCACGTCTCTGAAATCCCCACAATATCTGCCTTTGATGTTTTGAGCAATACCTCAAATTCATCAAATTTATTTACTAAACTCCTAGCATTGGTGTACACACAAGTATACATGCACCTGTTCTTTTTCTTAGCTACCCTAACACAACCCATGTGTTTACTTGTACCCCAATGATTCCCAGCAGTCTCTGAAATATCCTGCATCTTATTTTCCAGGCTGCGGCTCATTCCAATAGAAGCAGTGCAAGAATCACTTTCACCTCTGCCAGTGGCTACTGTTAATCTATTAGTCCTTGTATCCCCCCAATCTAGCAGTTTTCCGACCCACCTAACATTGCCTCGATAGCATCAGCAAACATTCTTGCACCCTTTCTATTTAAGTGTATCCCATCCCTGTAGAAGCAGTCTCTCCTGTTAACAGGAGTAATTCCTTGAATGCTTCCCATTTAGAATTTGCTATTGGTAACATCATCAGTTGATCCTATTGCATAGAATTAAAAAATCTCTGAGAACACTGTAGTCACCTTTACAAAAGCAAAAACCCTTCCCTTTACTCCTGATGATAGTTACATCTTTAAGTAAATCCCACATCAGTACACTGTGATCACTGCCATCTGCAGACTCTTAATGCATGAAGAATCACTGATGATAATCAGATCAAAAGTATTACTCCCTCTGGTTGCCTCTCGAACATGCTGCTATAGAAAACACTCATTCAATAATCCCCAAGCACCTCTGTAGCCAGGTGGGCAGGAGCAGCAGTGCATAGCACACGCTTCTTGATTTAGACTGGGGGTTCGAGCCCGTAACCACCAAATATGGAGGATTAGAAAAGGTCAGGGAATGACCACCCCATATCCCCGGAGCAATATGGCCTTAGTTGCTAATGCTGCTAAAAACCAAATAACAACAACAACAATAAATCCCCAAAAGTCTTTCCACTTGTGAGTGACCAACCCACAAGTTTCAGTCTATATCTGGGAAGTTAAAATCCACCATTATAAGACAATCTGATTTACTGGCCCACTCTATTTCTCTGTACAGTTTCTTATTATACTCATCAGAGTCATTAGGCCTATAACACACTCCTAAGATCAATTTTGCTTTCTCAGTGCTTATATCACACCAAACTGACTCAACACTGCACTGTCCACCATGTCAACTGAATGCACTTCCTTAGATTTTATGTTTCTTAACTAACAGCATCACCCCTCCACCCATTCTATCCTGTCTATCCTTTCTATATACACTGTACTCCCCAAATTCTAATTCTGCATTCCTTCTTTCTGTGTGACACCATGTTTCTGATATCCCAACAACGTCACCCTTTGATGTCTTCAACCACACCTCAAATTCATCAAATTTATTTACTATAGCATTGGTGTACATGCAAGTATACATGCACCTGTTCTTACTCATAGTTACCCTAACACAACCGATGTATTTACTTGTTCCATTATGACTCCCAGCATCATGGAACTTGTTCCTTGACGTACTTAGTACCTCGCTTTCCAGGCTGCTGCTCTTTCCAATAGAAGCAATGCTAGAATCACTTTTACCTCTGCCTGTGGCTACTGTTAATCTATTAGTCTGTGAATCCCCCACCCAAGCTAGCAGTTTTCCGACCCACCTTACACTGCCTTGATAGATCAGCAAATATTCTTGCACCCTTTCTATTTAGGTGTATCGTATCCCATCCCAGTAGGAACAATCTTGCCTGTTAACAAGCACAGACCAGGTTGAGAAAAATTTTACCCCATGAGCTCCCTGCCACAATCTCTCCAGATCCAGGGCCAAATTGATTGACAAGGCTCTCATCATATACTCCCTCCTATCATGTTTGTTGTTGTTTGTTATTTGGTTTTTAGGAGCATTAGCAACTAAGGCCATATCGCTCCGGGGATATGGGGTGGTCATTCCCTGACCTTTCCGTATTTGGTGGTCACGGGCTCGAACCCCGGTCCAATCAAGAAGTGTGTGCTACGCACTGCTGCTCCTGCCCACCTGGCTACAGAGGCGCCCCCCCCTCTTATCATGTCTGGACAGAATTGCAAACACTTTCAAATTTAACCCTAACTCGCGACTGTTTTTTCAACATTGACCTGTTAAGTCCGCATTTCTCTTACTCTTAATGTCATTAGTGCCAACAGGTACAACGATATCCAGGGGCGGGCCGTCCCAAGAGTGCAAGGGCACATTGCACCTGGGCACCAATATTCAAGGGGCACCTGAAAACCTGAAACTCACATACACATATGAAAAAATTTTAAATGTGGGTGGCACATTCCCTAAGAACTCCTCTGACGATATCACCCTTTGTGCCCTTAAAAGATGATATCTGCTCTACAACATCATCAACTTTTTCCCCTGCAGACAACTAGGTAAAGTTTCGAAGTAAACTGCTGTGACTCTGTTTCACAGTTGCAATTTGGTGTGCAGTGGCTGTGTGCACAGTCTCGTTATTTAATAGTCACACCTCTTATACTTGCATATACACTAATGACAGGAGCACTCACTGCAAATAAATTTTATGAATTTGAAGTACTGATCAAGTGATCAAAAGCACACACACTTTAGGGATATCGGAGACATTCTGTAACTCAGATGTAAGAGATGCAGAGTGTGAATTTGGAGAATACAGTATGCACAGAAAAGACATAGTACATGCGTGGCACAGTGTTTTATGAAAGTTGCCACTGGTGGTTTCCCACACATTAAATCTAAGGCAGTGCAGCCAGTCGACGTGGGTGGCCAGTGCAATGTTCGACTAGATGGTATAACATAAGCAATGAGAAAAAGAAAATGAGAGTAGAAGGGTGTGTTACATGCCTAATGATAGTGATCAGTATAACAAACAAGCATACAGAAAAAGAGAGTGGGACAGTTATTCAAGAATGTCTTATAATGGGAGATTTTAGCTTTTTTGATTACAGGTTTCATTTTAGAATAGATGTAGATCTGCTGGAACAGGTGCAGAAAAGAGTAAAATAATTGGTAATGGAATCAAAAGGGTTATCTTACCAAGAAAGGCTTCAATTCTGCAATCTGCTGGAGATGAGGCCTGTAAGGAGTTATAATTGAGATGTTTAAGGTCTTGAATGGATTGAGCAAATGCAATGCTGATGGAATTCTTCCTCTTGCTCAGACTACACACCTGAAGTCTGAGCAAGAGCAAGTCTGAACAATAAATTCAAAGTATGCAGAAGCCCGTCTTTATCCTATCACTGAATGGTACTTGATCGTTGGAACAAACTTTCATCTGTTGTTGTGGAAATAGGTAGTCTTGTTCTTCCCTCAATAAATTCAAAGAAGAACTAGGAAAATTATGGAGGGGATGGACAGGTGGATGTGAGAAGTTGTTTTTTTTTTCACTAAAGGTTTATAAGCTTGCTTTCTATATCATTTGCAACTACTAATACTAATATAGTATATATATTAAGGCATTAAAAGGGGTGCTTTGCATTCTGACAGCATTCTATAATTCTGTAATAAATAAAATATACAGAAAACTTGTGTTGTAATAGAGACTTCATGCCCATCTAATATTTAAGGCAAAGTAATACGTTTCCAAATTACAGATTCCTAGTTTTATAAAATACAATAAAATAAGGTGATAGAACATTATAATCAGTATTATTATTTAGTGTCACAATCTTCAAGTCAGGATGCATTTACGGGGCAACATGGCCACCAAAACCAAAAACTATGTGACGTACCCTTGGTGCTGGCGAGGGGGAGTGATGCCAGCAATGATTGACAGGAACACGACTCACTGTTTGTATCATTGGGTAGTGGCCGATTGCATCTTAAGCTGTTTTATCATGTGACATTCAATCTTGATTGCATCTTGTGCTTTTTGATACTTGATAATTGTTCATGTGACTTTGATACTGGATAAATACTTTCTTCGTTCCTCTCTCGTGGTTTTACTTGTTCGTGCAAAACCATGTTGAACAACATGGTTTTGCATGGACAACAACAAAGTGTTGTTCATGCATTTTACCAGAAAGTTAATTTTATTTTTAAATTAGTTAACAATTATTTAGTTATGTATTCATTTTTATTAATTACTTAGTTTTGTATTTAACTTCTGCATAGCTAACTACTACTAATTAATGCATTGTGAATTATTACTAATTAATTAATTAATTCACTGTAATTTAAGTTAATTTATAAGTTTAATTTTTTATTTAGTATGGATGTAGTTGTGGATCAGAGGTTTTTGTAGGATTTGAAAAGGAAGGGGCAAAAGGCTGTAGTTGAGTAGTGCATGAGTGTTGGTATGATTGCCCATGAGTATGAATTTTCTTTTTATGGGAGTGGAATGAAATTGGTTGAAAGGAAGCATATAAGTGATGGATGTGAATGGTCTTGTCAAGTGCTTCGTGGTGAGAGTGCTCATCAAGTGAAGAGGTCTGTGTGGAGTGGTTCTTGGTATAGCAAGAGTAGGATGGCTTTGTCAGATGTTTGTTGTTGTCATATGTGTGGGTGCAAGGAGATTCAAATGCTAGGATTATGAATGAGTTGAATGTCACAGAGCATATGGTGTGTGACTGGAAGAGTTTTTGTTGAGGTATGTATGAAAATTTGTACGAAAGAGAATAGTAAGTTAGGTGGTGAGGGAGCAATTGTAGAGATAGATGAGAGTAAGTTTAGAAAGTGAAAGTTTAACAGGGATAAGCGAGTGGAAGGAAAGTGGGTGTAGTTGAGAATAGAAGTACTAAAGTTTTATTGCAGCTCATCAAGGATAACATTCTTCCAGGATCAACTATAGTATCTGGCTGCTGGAAGGCCTACGACTGCCTGGCAAATGAAAGATTTCAACATCTTCAAGTCAGCCACAGCCTATATTTCAAGGATACAGACAGTAGAGTGCAAACAACAGCATCCAGGGAACATGGAATGCCATCAAGAGGGGACTTAAAAGTACTCACCAAGTACAGGATAATTTTGAACTATTATCTGGCTGAGTACATGTGGGGGTGGAAACAAACAGGTAAGAAGGGATTGTTTCTGCAATTGATCGATGCCATCATCAGCATTTATCCTCCCAGCAGAAAAAGATAAGTAAGGTAATAGGTAAGTTATTTTTTATTGTTTTTTTTTTGCCAAGTTTTTCTTTGCTACACCAAGTTTTAGTTAATCGACATACACGGCCTACCTCCTCATGGTGTAGACAGACACTGAGTAGGCTTTCCAGGTGAATGCCTTCCTGGTGACTAAATGGCCAGATATAATTAAACAACATAACAACCACACACTATACAAACATAACATTACACACATTTCTGGCCTTTTACAGAGTTCTGTATTGAACAGAGTGTACTCAGGCAGATTTGATCTGACATTCAGATGCCTTCCTACCCAAGATACTATACATACACACAAGTCTACATAATACGAGAAAAAAAAAAAAAAAAAAGGGTAACTTCAGCTTGCTTCACTGTATGGTATCACTGTACAATGTGAGATATGCTTTTTTTTCTGTTTTTAGTGTGGGGGTAGCAGTATCCACAAAAAGCGGGGGTCTTGGAGCGGCAGCACGCAGAAAAAAAATCCCAAAGTCTACATAATATGAAAAACATTAAAACTAAAAAACATCTACATAACACAAAAAAAAAAAAAGATAATTAAAGTTCACTTCACTGTTTGTGGAATGCTGTAGAAAAAATAATTGTTTTCAAATTGTTTCTTGACGATTTCTGTCTAGGCGTTTATTGATGAGTTGTTAGTACGATGTTCTTTCTAGTAGCGGGGATGTGGGGGTAGCAGGCATCTGTGGGTGGCAGCCCCCCAGAAAAATAAGTAAGAAAAAATGTCATTTCTGTACTGGTTTAAACAACTGTCATTTCTTTTTCTTCATTTCAACTCAGACCGCATTATTGTCACGTGATAGTTCTTTTAATAAAATTGCTGTTTTGCCATTTCTTTTTCTTCGTTTCAGCTCCCACATCATTTTGTTTTGTCACGTGACATCCTCCACAAACATCAATCGTGTGGAATGCAGCTTGTTTCTTCCCCCCCCCCCCCCCAGCTGCACCAAAGGTTCAAACGTCATGCAGTTTCCGGTTTTGGCGGAAATGTTGCCCTGTTCAGTGCATTTTTACCCAATCAAGGAATTTTTTGCAAGGAATTTCAAAATCATTAAATATACATACATACACTGCCCTACTATTAATATCCAGATACCTTTCCTCCATTGCTAGCTGGTCATGTCCTACCCAAGCAACACATATCAAACATAACTATAAATATATATGTAGGCCTTCAAGGAAACAGCAGTGTGATTATGAATGTAATTTAAGTTCCTAGCTGGAAAGCTGCGATAATAGGATGCCATATAAGCAACTGGTCTGTGCATGACATTTCAAAGGTACTGAAGAATCCTAGGTTGATGACTGGTAATATGATCTGAAAAAGAACTGGACTGGTATTGAAACTGTCAAAACAACTCAGAAAACCTCCACAGCTGACGAAACTGACAGGAAAGCTTTGCAGAGAATAAAAATCATCCACTCAGAACGCAGGTTGACATTGTTGCAGTGCGCACACACGCACACACACGCACACACACGCGCACACACGCGCGCACGCACACGCACACACACACACACACACACACACACACACACACACACACACAGGCCTTCAGTGGGATGACTAGACTTGTCAGCTCCAGTACCGAGTGCAGAATGCTGCATTATATGAGTGACTAGCAGGTTGTGGAGGGCTGCAGCCATCCACAACCCACTAATCGCCCATATACCCATGGACAGCATTTGGCATTAGTCAGTGATTAGTGGCTTATGAATAATTGCAGCTGTCCGAAGTTGTAAAACCCACCATTATTGGATTATTCACTGATGAAAAATTATGCTTTGGAGTGACAAGTCACAGTACATGGGCTAACAGTCCAGTGGTCATGTCTGGGTGTGGTGGATGCCCAGAGGCAGCATGATGGTCTGGGGTTGTTTTTCGTGGCTTTTGGTCTGACACAATTGGTTGTTTTAGATAAACCAAGAATGCTGGGGATCTATCTAGATTTCCTGTACAATAATGTGTTACCAACATTGTGGAAGCACATTATGAAAGGCCAACACCTATATTAGCAGGACAGTACTACATATCATACTGCTCGTGTTGTGACAGACTGATTTTAGCAAGAGCATTGAAAAATTGGATTGGTCCACACAGAGCATAAACTCAATCCTACAGAGAACCTCTGGAATGAATTGGATCATTGGGTGCATATGAGGATGAAGTGCCCAAACACAGAGCTGTACTCATCATCACTTTGAAAGTCAAATGATGGAAAATATTGGAGGAAATTTACAAAAAACTGGCACAGAACAATCCACAGAGACTACAGGCTGTCGTAATCATAAAGGCTAAAGGTTTCAGCACACATCAGTTTTCCTGTTTGTAGATATTAATTAATGGTAGGGCTGTGTGTGTGTGTGTGTGTGTGTGTGTGTGTGTGTGTGTGTGTGTGTGTGTGTGTGTGTGTGTGTGTGTGTGTGTGTGTGTGTGTGTGTGTGTGTGTGTGTTTTTAGGAGCATTAGCAACTAAGGCCATATTGCTCCGGGATATGTGTTGTTCATTCCCTGACCTTTCCGCATCCTCCGTATTTGGTCGTGACGGGCTCGAACCCCGGTCTAATCAAGAAGTGTGTGCTATGCACTGCTGCTCCTTCCCATCTGACTATGGAGGCGTCCTGTGTGTGTGTGTGTGTGTGTGTGTGTGTGTGTGTGTGTGTGTGTGTGTGTGTGTGTGTGTGTGTGTGTGTGTGTGTAAACACATACACACAGGATAATTACCAAGTAGGGTTGCAAATTCAAACAAAGATACGGAATAGACCAGAGCTCACCATTACACCTACAGATACACCATTCCATTTAGTTGCATGTTTTATCTCTGAATATGAAATAAAATCCACATCAAATTATTATTCTCGTGACAGCTGAGGCTAAAAGAGCAAGTTGTGATCAGAAGTACACAGTGGACCAATAATAATGAGCACATACTTTGAAAGGTTATTGATGAAAAAGATCAAGAGTTCAGTAGTTTTTAGGTTATCTGGTATTTTGGTATTTAGGATTATCTGGTATTTGGTAAGTAAATTAACAAACTGTGTGAGGTCATTAGTAAATGCATAAGCCTCAGCATCTCAAACAGCTAAGTCTGCAACAAGTAAACTCAAGCCAGATGAAGTTGTGAACATTAATATCACTTAGAAAAATTACCTCACTGTTAGGAAAATTATAGTAGAGAAAACTGATTTTCAAAGAAGAGCAGTCAACGAGTTCCAAGTGAAGTGGAGTTGGGATGACAACGAAGGCATAAGAATTTTACAGAACTGGAGACAAATTCATTGTTACTGTATTAATTATTAAGAGCTGCTAAGATTTTCCATGCCACAGTTCCCAATGGGTGAAACATTTTTCAGGGCAGCATATCGGCTTAATCCCAACAGCTTGCTGCTTGAATTTCTATGACTGGATATGCTAATTACAGAAACTGTGACCATGCCTACCATAATTTATGGAAGAATGTATAAATAGATGCAGACTATAGGCCAAAGATATCAAACTTTTCCAGATTGTATGCTAAAAATAAGCTGAAATAAAAATAACAATTTTGCATACCACAAACCCTGTATTTTTTTCTACCTAAGGAAGGAATACATGTATTCATTGTTTTGGATGATAATATCTGAGAACAATTACCACCATTCCAAAAACAGACAGCAGGTAACTGACACAAAAAGTCAATGATTTAATATAGGATTTTCATAATCAACACTAATACAAATAGTAATAAAATAAATTAGTAATAGACAGCCTTTGATTTATAATATAATCTATTTTCTATTTTTACCTGTTCCAAATTTGCTGTAATCATGATTTGGATTAGATGTGGACTTTTCTAACTGATTAAGTCGCCAGACATCTGACTGCAGATTCTTTTCATGTTCTGAATTAACAGCATTAATTTCTCGATCAGTTGCACTTTCAGTAAACAGAGGACAGAGAAAAAACTGAGCAAACCTAAAAGATATTACATAATAACAGTTATTGGTATATTAGAATTAACCATAAAGTGCAAGGAAGAAATACTAGACAACACATGGTAGCCTTTTGCTGCACTAGCCAAAAAAATAAAATAATTAAATAAAAAAAAAAAAATAAAAATATACAAAAAAAGAAAATAAACAACCAATGTGTTTCCCCTCTTCAAGTAGGCTATCCAACTGACCTTTGAAGCACCCCAAGCTATCAGCCTAACTACCCAAGAACCACATTATTTAAATTGCAGTTCATTCCAGTTCATAAGGTGCTAAATCCACCAAGTGCATGACAAATTTTTAATCTGGTTAGCCAATAGCAAACTTAGATAACTTTTTCATCTCAGTGCTTTTTATGACTGAGCCTATAATGAAGTTGGCCATCTTTTTAATATCAATGCTTTTTGTGGTTGAGGTTATGATGAACTTGGCATCACTGTTTGATCTCAAACTTTTTCACTGTGGTGATTTTTGCAAAGTTTGCAAAAGAACTTGGCTCACTTTCTACAAGTTTTTTTGTTTTTTGTTGAGATATCAAATCTTTTTTCAGAGTTATTAAACTTCCAATACATTAACATGCTATGTTATACTAGCAAATAACAATAACAATTATCTGGATACGACTTCTCTGGGCCATGCAAACAAGTGATTTCCATTTAAACAATGGCCAGGTAACACAGGGTCACATACAGCAAATAATGGTCTGCAGGTTATCAAGGTGCACACAAACTAAGTGTGCTCTTAATTCCGTTTGAATTAACTAAAAACTATCACTTGCACATCACATATCACATTTTAACACACACACACAGCCCCTCCATAACTTCTCATAGTTTTATTAATATATTTTATAGTTCTATATATTTTTTCCAAATTACCAGGAGAGACTGTCCTATAACCAAATTTAAAGTCTCTAACTTAATCAATAATATGTCAGAATATTGATGAGTCAGTCAGTCAGACAACAAAAACTACAACCTTGAGGCTCTACAGAAGGACAGTGGTTCATGCTAGAGAAACAAAAATTGGTACATTTTGTCTTTCAGAAATCCAAGATTCTGAAAGACAAAAGACGAAAAGGTGCAGGCAGCTTGTTAAGACCTTGAACTAGATAATTATCATTATAATAAGACAATCACACTTGCTCGTCATTCCATCTTGGTCGCAAGTAATGATCAGGACTCAAATTTCTTGCCCCTAATATTCTCTTTAACATGCTGATGGAAATAATAATCATCTAATTTACCTAAAATAATCTTCAGATCAAATTGAAATAATGCAAAATAAGACATTCACAAATGCTGACCCATTTCATCTGTATGTAAGAGCTCTTGTTACTCTTCACAATCTTCTGGTTTGTAGCATATCCTACTCACATTTCACTTTTGCATCCAAATACAGTAAATCCCCGCTATTCGCGGTCGCTGATTTAATATAAAATGAAACCTAAAAAAATGTGAATTTTAAAATGCCGTGAACATTTTCCGTCATAAAAAAACATGGGCGTGACGAAAATTATCTTTCCCGGTCAAAACAGCGCTCAGTGGGTGGGTTGGGGGGGGGAGAGGAGTGACAAAATCGAGAGCGTGGATGTTTCTCGCTAATCCTTGTTCAGTATGTGTTATGCGCTTGTCGGCTTAGAGGGGAACAGGTATCCTGTGTGTTATACGACACTCAGCCTAAAACATTGATGGATCCAATATCTCTCTACTACAGAAGATTTAGGAGAAGTCCGGTTGGCCTGCCTCCCTAAAATCCACTCATGCACACCTTCTCGATGGTAAGCCCTGTTACGTCACTTAGGTGGCAACAAACGAGTAGAGTGGTTCTCTTCAAGACGCCTGGTCAGCGTGAAGAGGAAAAGACCAAACCCTCCAGCAATGAGAGCACAACAATACAAATGGCCCTCAGTCCCCAGCAGCTTTCACTCTCCCTCTTACGGCAGCGAGAGGATCAGAGTGGAAGCAGAGGGTGCTAAGAATCTCTGGGTACAACCAGGCTGCCATGCACGGAAATTGAACTTGGCCTGTTATAACGTACGATCACTCATCGGTGAAGACAGGATATTAGAGCTGGAAAAGGAATTAGAAAATGTGAACTGGAATATCATCGGTTTGGCTGAAACAAGAGAAGAAATGAATCACTTATAAGTTTATCAAGTAGAAATCTGCTGTACACCAATGGAAACAGTGAAAGGAGTGAAGGTGGAGTTGGGTTTCTGGTCCATAAAGATTTTAAAAACAACATTTTGGAATTCAGAAGTACATCACCAAGGGTGTCAAGACTAATATTCAAGATTTCTAAGAGGTACAAGCTAAAGATTACAATGATTTATGCACCAACATCGAGCCATGATGATGAAGAGGTTGAAGAAATGTACACTGAAATTGAGAGTCTTCTAGATAGGCAGAAAACCCACTACACTATTATTATGGGGGACTTCAATGCTAAGGTTGGAAAAAGGCAAAACAGCACAGAAAGAGGAACTATAGGAAATTTTGGAATTGGTGAAAGAAATAAAAGAGGTGAAAGACTTGTGGAATTTGCGGAATCTCAAGGACTGTCAGTAATGAACACTTTTTTCAAGAAAAGGGTGAACAGAAAGTGGACATGGAAGAGTCCAAATGGATTAACAACTAATGAAATCGACTTCATCCTCACTAACAGAAGATATATTGTGAATGATGTTACCGTCCTGAATAAGGTAAATGTTGGAAGTGATCACAGAATGGTAAGATGTACACTTGATATAGATGTAGGAAAGGAAAGGAAAAAACTGACTCGAGTACATAATACAAAGGTCTGAAATAACAGAGGAGGAGAAAAAGCAGTATGTACTGGAACTTAAGAACAAGTTTGAGCTTCTGCAGACTGCTCAGGACCAAGATATCGACGAGGAATATTACAACTTTCTGAAAGTGATAAAACCCAAGAAACCTATAGGGAAACAGAAATCCAAAGAAGAAAAAATTAGTCAAGAAACACTTGTCATGATGAACCAAAGACGACAAATGAAGAGCAAGAAAAGCACTGACAGGAGAAAACTGAGTATACTGAGTTATGCAAAGCCATTAGAAAGAGACTCAGAGAGGACATAAGAAGATTTAACACAAGAAAAGTAGAACAAGCATTAAGGGAAAACAAAGGATTTAAATCAGCAGCCATGAGCAGTAATACAGAAAGACAAATGATACTGAAACTGAAGAATAGCGATGGTGTACTTATAAACAGCAGAGAAGGCATAATTCAAATAGCAGAAGACTACTATAGAGAATTATACAAGGAGCGAGGGAATGATACCAGCAGTGGGGAACATTGATTGCAAAGTAGCAACACATACGACATACCCGATATTCTTCCTGATGAGGTAGAACATGCATTGAAGAAAATGAAGAATCGGAAAGCCCCAGGGGGAAGATGAAGTTACTGTAGAGTTGTTAAAATTGGGAGGAAGAGACATAACACAAAAACTGGCAAGGCTCTTCACAAAGGGCATTAGAAAAGGTGTGATGCCTAAGCAGTGGAATAATGCAATCATAGTTTTGCTGCATAAGAAAGGAGATAAATCAGAAATTGGAAATTATAGACCAATTAGCTTGTTATCCCATATCTACAAGTTGTTCACAAGGGTCATTACTAACAGATCAGAAAGAATACTTGATGAGAATCAATCGAAAGAGCAAGCTGGCTTTAGGACAGGATTCTCAACTATGGATCACCTTCACGTAATATCACAGCTAATGGAGAAAGCAAATGAATATAAAACACCATTATGCCTGGCATTTGTGGATTATGAAAAGGCATTTGACTCCATACAGCATAAGGCAATGTTTCGGGCACTGGAAAGACAAGGCATAGATACTCCATATATTATGATTTTGAAGAAAATATATGAGAGTGCAACATCCTTTATTAGACTAGACAAAGACAGTAGCAAATTTAAAATCGAGAAAGGAGTTCGACAAGGAGACACAATATCTCCGAAGCTGTTTACTGCTGCCCTTGAGGAAGCTTTCAGAAGATTAGACTGGTCGCAGAAAGGAGTCAATGTGAATGGAGATAACCTAAACCATTTACGATTTGCAGATGACATTGTGGTCATAAGCCACAATCCCAAAGAATTAGAGGAAAATCTTAATCAGTTAAGCACAGTTAGTAAGGATTTTGGACTAAAGATGAATATGGCTAAAACAAAAGTAATGATGAACAAGTATGCCACGGAAAGGGAAATAATGATTGAAGGAGCAGTAATTGAAAAGGTGGAGTCATATACTTATCTGGGACAAGTTATTAGCTGTAATAATGATAAATGGCTGGAAGTCAAGAGAAGAATAAATTTTGGATGGATAGCATTCAGGAAATATAGTCACATACTGAAGAGCAATATCCCAGTTTGTCTGAAACGTAAAATAATGAATCAATGTATACTCCCCACCATGACTTATGGAAGTGAAACTTGGGCACTCACCAAAAGAATGGAAGAGAAGCTAAGAACTACACAGCGAAGAACGGAACGAATTATATTGGGAATCAGACTGTTAGATAAGAAGAGAAACACATGGATTAGGCAGCAAACTCAAGCAAAGGACATTCTTATCAAAACTAAAGAACTAAAATGGTCTTGGGCAGGACACATAGCTCGAAGACATGATGACAGATGGACTAAGAAAATAACAGAATGGTACCCAAGAGGAGCTAGAAGAAAACCTGGAAGACAAAGGCGGAGATGGATAGATGAAATTCATGAGTTTTTGAGTAGTAAATGGATGGCCAGTGCTCAAAACAGAAGGAACTGGAAAGTTGCTGGAGAGGCCTTCATCCTGCAGTGGATTGAAAATGGCTGATGATGATGATGATATGCGCTTGTCATGGAAGGTTTCGTCGTTTGCTTTTAATTTATATGCTTATAAATTGAACAAATTTATCAATTTATAAATTGATATGCTTCCAAAAGTGATAAATCTACCGTTTTGCAGTGTAAAACAGACTTTTTCGAGTGTGTTAATGGAAGAAAGTGCCTTTATTGTGGACAAGTTCTTTTTTACCCGTACAAAAATATGGCTACGAATAACAAGAGAAATGTGAAAAGATCAAAGAAGGTGATGACTAGCGAATAAAATTGAGTTATTAGATAAAATTTCTAATGGTGAAAGTGTCTCCTCAGTGGCAAAACATTATAAAATCAATGAGTCAACGGTGCGATCAATTAAGAAATCGGAAGAAAAAATCCACTGTAGTGTCCGTGAAAACGCGCTAATTGCTTCAAAAATTTGCTCTAACTCGTGATGTTAAATTAGAAAAAATGGAAAAGGTTTTAAATCTGTGGATAGAAGACCGAACTAAAAATAAAATTCCGTTAAGTTCACTCATCATTCGTGAAAAGGCAAAACTTCCTTTATCAACACTTTAGCGAAACTGGTGATAGCACTGAATGGTGGGATAAGTTTTTTTGTTAGCAAAGGCGCTGGTTTGAAAGATTTGTTTGAAATTTCTAATAAATATTACATTTAATATTAAATTGTTTCTTATATTCATTTCAATGCCATATGCTTGCATTTCACTATGTACTGTCTACATACATAGACAAAATTTCAGACTAGTTTTTCTTATATATTTCATACTTTGGAACGGAACCCCTTTATTACTATGGAAGCCATAACTCAGTATTCGCGTTTTCGGTATTCGTGGCATTTCTCAGGAATGTAACCCCCGCGAATAGCGGGGGTTTACTGTACTTCACATTACACAGATTTTGTGCTAGCATGCACTAGTTCTGAATCTGGAAAAGATTGAATGCACTCAAGCAACTTTTGATAAGAACACATGACTCCACCCCTTTTTTCCTGTCTATCCTTCCTAACACATTATATATATAATACTATAGTGAAGCTCATCATCCCCTATTTCAGGGTGACACCATTAACCTAAATTCCCTATTATGTCAGTATTAGTTATCCTTACCAGAAATTTAAATTCATTTATTTTATTGATGGCACCACTGAAATTACTGTAGACATAATTAAGTTTTCATATTTGTTTAATATCTTGACAAACCCCATTGGGTTTGTCAAAATATTAAAAGTCTCCCAGCGTAAACATCACTACCCTTGCCAAGATTCGCTGTTGCAGTGACAAACAAGAACTCTCAAGATGGATGCAAGCATATGACCAATATCGTAAGATAAATGCAAATCTATATTATCTCCCCCCAAAAAATAGCAGTTCTTCTGAATGCTTAGAATATCCTCAATGACAGTCACAAAAATCTTAGCACCACCTGTGTTTCATTGTATTCATCTTTACAAAACACTCCTTTCATTCCATGTTATGCACATGTTCAACAAGTTGTTTGTTTGTTTGTTTGTTTGTTTGTTTGTTTGTTTTTTGGAGCATTAGCAACTAAGGCCATATTGCTCCAGGGATATGCGGTGGTCATTCCCTGACCTTTCCGTATCCTCCGTATTTGGTGGTCACGGGCTTGAACCCCGGTCTAATCAAGAAGCGTGTGTTACGCGCTGCTGCTCCTGCCCACTGGCTACAGAGGTGCCCTGTTCAACAAGTGCAGAATATGCTGATAAAAATTTTCCTCTTAAACTGCCTATTCAATAGCATAATGACATTAATATAAATAAAATTCCAAATATACAGAAAATGATATTAGGGGAGGAGAAAGGAAAGTAAACAAAAAAAAGCAAGTCTCGAAAGCTGATATACTATTATTTCATCAATTTCATACCTGTCTAGGGCTCCTCTGAAGTATTCAGGAGATACATCAAAATAGTAATTTGTATGGTCAGGGGCTGTAAATGCATTGCTGCTACCACCATGTTCATTTAAAAACTGAAATTGAATATAAAATTAAGAAATTCAATTGAAAGCACAAAAATAATTATGAAGTAAACAAGTACACCAAGAGTTTTCCATTCATGCTTTAGTCATTCACACAAAAAATTTTGGATACCACAACTTGCCCACTGTGGGGGTTAGGTGCACGGTCATTCATGAAACCTAATCCCTCTCCTTTTCTCCCAGGCCAATGCTCTTGCTGTTTGAATTTCTATGACTGGATATTCACTTAAAGAAATTCAAACATCATGCCAATTACAGCACAAATTTGTTAAGGGGTGATCTTGTCTGACTAGGATACTATGACACAGCAACAAAGGAACTGGATGCAAAAAATAATTGTGACATCATAAACTTAGATTTCAGAAAACCTTTTGATACTATCCCTATCCCACAATAAAAATTGGACTGCAATACAAATTGGAGCCGTGTGATATTAAGGAAAAGTTGCTACTATGGATAAAGGACAATTAGTAAATGGTAAAGTAGAAGACAGGAGAACAGTTATCAATAGGTGTTGCTCTTCTTGGAGTAATGTTGTTAGCTGATTCCCCTAGGATATAGTGCTGGGCCTATTTCATCAAATGTAGCAATATTTATTAATGACATTGATGAAGGAATGTCAGGTTTAATGTCTAAGGTTGCAGATAACATAAAGGTTGGCAGATAGGCTGATAAGTGGAAACTGATTGGCAACCATAAGATTCTGCATACGGGTAGCAATAGTCCAAGAATAACATACCAACATTGAGGGTAGTGGACAATGAAAAAGACCTGGAGGTAATTGTGCAGTCAGACACAAAGTTTTCTGAGCAGGGCAGAAAGCTTGCAAGTAGGGCTTATAATACTGAGATTCCAGGATACCGGACATTTTTTTTCAGCATTTGAAATATCAGTATTGATTCAAAAATACCGGTTTTTTGGTATTAATTTTAAAAAATAACTGTTTATGATTTATTCACATAAAGGTTATAAATCGAAAACAATAAATCATTAACATTACAGAATTTGTAACAGAGGAATTGCGACACAATATAAATGCAATGGAAACCTAAAAACATCATGAAAATGTAAGACGTAAAATCTTACAAATATATTTCTCTTAGTAAGTATAGTGTGCTGAAGGAATTTCCCAAGTAAGCTAGGAGTGTGGAAGTAAGAAATAACGATAACATCATTAAGGAAATATTTCCATTAGTGGGAGTGGACCTGGTAGGGCACTTAAGGAATATGGTAAACAATGGCATGGCAGGTGCAAAAGGATTAAAATTAAAAGCTTCTGAACAATAGTTTAATCCCTCTATTACACCACTATATGAGGATGCGACACTTAATGCATTTTGGAAAGGGTGTCTGTATGGAGCATTTCAAAGGTATTGTCAACAGGTGATCTAGAGGTAAAAGCATTTCGTTGTGTGGGCAAAATATATTGTTTTTTCTGTTTTTCCCACCAAAGGAAGAAGAGTGAGTTAAAAGAATAACACCATGATTGGGTCAGGTTTAAATCATATAGGCAGAGATACATAAATGCGTGCAAACCATACATGCAAACCCCAGAAGGGTTTACACGTAAGCTTGTGTATAAAAATGTAGCGTGCAAACGATTCTGTACAAGGGGTGATTGTAACTTGCAATCAACTGAATAAATAGAATAAATAAATAAATGAGAAGGAAATAAATAAGGTTCTTGCACCAAAAGATGGGGGTTGTGGTTGTTGTTAGGAGGAGTTGCAGACTTGCAGTGGTAGTTCTGGGTTCAGTTCTGGGAGTGTCCCGTTATATACGTAGTGAAGACTTCCACTAGGCATATTATTGTGCTAGAAGTTAATCCGAAAGTTGAATAACAAGCCAGTCAAATAGTGCCCTGGCTTCTTGCTGCTGCAAGGGCACTATCTGAAACCAGTCAGATAGTACCCTTGCTGTAGTAATTTCCTACAGTATTAACAGAGAACTGTTCCTGAAATAAGACAGTAGTGAAAGAGCTATACAGCAAAGTTCAACTAAGAAGATAGACTTCGCCGCACTCTGTGGAAGGAATCCGCACAAAGGAATCCCACCGTGAAAGAGAAGAAACGCAAGTCCTCTGAACTGTGTTGTATTGGAAAGGATTATAAAAAACTGTAATTATTTTAAAGTAAGGATGAAGTTCAAGATATTACGAGAAATTTAAAGAAATGTTTAGTATTGAGTTGGTTTATTGGTTGAAGTTGTAAAGAAAATTAATATTGCTAAGTTAAGAGAGACATATATGGAATTGTTAGTATTCTATTCAGTAAGCTTATGGATTGCTGTAATGAAGAGAACTGATATTGCCGATTAAGAGAAATATGAGGAAGTAGTAGTAGTAGTAGTAGTGGCATGTGATGCAAGAAAGCAAGTGTATGAGCTTAGGCAGCATCAGCCAAAAAAAAAATCACACCATTCCCTCCAAATGCCTGTCCAGTTCCTCCTTAAATTTATTTAACCTATCAACTTCCACAACGACAGATGGAAGTTTGTTTCAGCAATTAACCACCCACTGGCTAAAGGCAAATTTCTGCACATCTATTCTACATCTGTCTTTTCTTAATTTGAATTTATGCCCCCTTAGGTTCATAATCTGAACAAGTGGATGGATACCATCAGAATTCAGCGTGCTTGGTTGGTTTTGATTTTATTGGCACATTAGCTACTAAGGCTATAATGCGCCGATTCAGTGTGCTCAACCCATTCAAGGCCTTATACACCTCAGATCACCGCGCAGGTGCCTAGTCTCCAGCCAATGCAATTTGCAGAACTTAAGTCTCTCTTGTTAAGAGGATCCCTTCATTCCCCTCACCAATCTTATTGCCCTTCTCTGTACACGCTCAAGTAAATCTACATCCTTCCTAAAATGAGGCCTCCAGATCTGTGCGCAGTACTCAAGGCATGACCTGACCATTGCTTTATACAGAGGGACAATCACCTCCTTTTCCCTGCTAGCAAAATTCCTATATATCATTGACAAAAACCCATGACCTGCCCTGGCAGCCTGTCTGCATTGCTCAGAAAACTTCATATCTGACTGCACAATTACTCCCAAGTCTTTTTCATTTTCTACCACCTTAAGTGTAGTACCACACAGTTGGTACATTTCTCTGTGGTTACTTTTACCCATATGCAGTACTTTTCATTTGTCAAGGTTAAACTTCAGTTGCCACTTCTTAGCCCATCTGCCTAAATTTTCTAGATCCTGTTGCAGTAGCACACTGCCATTACTGTCATTAACAACCTTTATATCATCTACAAACTTCGATACTAAGCCTGATATACCTTCATCAATATCATTGATAAATAAACAAAACAACAACAGACCCAACACCGAACCCTGTTGGACTCCACTAATAACATTAGTCCACAAAGAGCAGCACCCACTGATTACCACCCTCTGTCTTCTCCCACTCAACCATCCTTTTATCCATTGTAGCAACTTACCCTTAATACCATTCTGCTCCAATTTGTACAATAGTCTTCCATGCGCAATAGTGTCAAAAGCTTTCCTGAAATCCAAATATATGATATCAAAATTATTTTTTGCATCCAGTGACTCCATTATTTTACCCGGAACAGAAGTTAAACTAACTGGTCTGTAATTACTCGTGTCACCCTTCGATCCCCCTTTGTGAATTGGGGATACATTTGCACATCTCTAGTCCGTGGGGACCTCCCCTGAGTCAAGGATGCTCTCATAATTATGGATAAGGGTTTGCTTAGTTGCTTTGCCGCCTCCTTTAATATAACTGGATAGATCCCATCCACCCAAAGGTGCCTTTCTTATGTTTAACTTCAACAATTTCTCCTCCACTTTGCTCTCAGTTATTACAAAATCATTAAACACCCTACTACAATTTGATAACCTTCTGCCATTTTCAAACTTTAACCTCATGTGTGAATGTAGATGCAAAATACTCATTCAGTTTGTTTGCTATCTGAGCAGGATCATCAACAGTCGAACCATCGATATCAAGTGGACCAATCAGATTCATCCCCTTCTTTTTAGCGTTTATATAAGTAAAGAAATCCTTGCTGTTTTTCTTAGCATCTTTTGCAAAGATTTCTTGTAATCTGCCTTCGCCTGCCTAACCTCCTTTGTGACCTGATTACAGACTAGCTTATATCTGCCATAGGCTTCTGAATCGCTTGATAATTTATATGCTGTTGTTTGGTTTTTTTTTAGGAGCATTAGCAACTAAGGCCATATTGCTCCGGAAATATGCAGTGGTCATTCCCTGACCTTTCCGCATCCTCCGTATTTGGAGGTGACGGGCTCGAACCCCGGTCTAATCAAGAAGCGTATGCTACGCACTGCTGCTCCTTCCCACCTGGCTAGATAATTTATATGCATCCCATGCATTTTTCTTCTCTGTCACGAGTCTCATTAGTTCATTAGATAACCATTTAGGCCTAAACCTTGAAAAATATTTCTTAATAGGTATGAAACTTTTAGTAGCTTCCACGATTAATTCCTTGAGTGCTTCCCACTTAGAATTTACTGTTGGTAACATTATCAGTTGATCCCACTGTACCAAATTTAAAAACTGTCTGAGACCACTGTACTCACCTTTACAGAAGCAAAAACACTTTCCTTTACCCCTGATGGTAATTATATCTTTAAGTAAATCCCAGTGATTAAGATTGAATTAGTTTAGTGTTTGCAGCTGTAGAGAGAGTTCATATTGTTAATTGAAAGAAATGTTATGGAAATGATAGTAGGTATTAACAGATTAAATGAGAAAAAATCAGTTATGTATATACTTGTAAGTAGTTTTGTATGATAAATGACATTTGTTTTATAATATTTGTGTCATTGCTCATGAGAAACTGACAGCTCACATATTATATATATATATATATATATATATGTATATGGGAAAATCTCTCATTTCCTGGAAATTCTGATTTTTTAAAGCAGTCAGTACAGGGAAATAAAAATTAATAAATAAATAAATAACCTCCACATCTCAGATTTGGTTTCCTCACCAAGCTTAAACATCAAACCTTTTCTTTCATTAATACAGACATAGTGCCATAAAAAGTCAAAAGAGAAATATTTTTTATTTTTGGTAAAAAGGAAATAAGATTTTTTGAAGATGAGGGAATAAAGGGGGGGGGGGGTAAACTGCAACTCATCTACGACTATCTGAGTACAAAGCACCAACCAGCACAGAATCCAAAAGGATGTTCTCTGCCACTAATCAAATATATACCAAAATTAGATCCAGTTTAAACGATAACACTACTGATTGCTTATGTTTATGCAGAGCTTACTTTATTCGGACAGGTAGTGTGGATGCTTAAACATAACTAAATTTGCAGTATCAATAATATGCATATTTTTTGTTTTTAAAATAACTGTATTTTTAATAATTTTTTATCAGAATACTTATTCTTGTAATAAAAGTTTCATTTAAAACATGAATTCATGTAATTACTTGTTTTTTTCCTTACTTTATTGCACCAAATTGCCATCAAAATTTATTGAGAAAAAGGTTTTTTTTGGTTTTTTTTAGAATACCAGTATCCCGGTTTCATAAATTAAAAATAGCGGTATTATGATTTTGACCGGTATTGTGACCCCTACCTGCAAGGAAAGCTCATGGAGTTTGTCAATAACATGCAAGCAGGGATAAGGAGGTGATTATCTTGTTGTGTAAGGTAAGCTACATCTTGAGTACTTCACAGAGGTCTGGATGCCGCATTTTAGTAAGGATACTCATCTGTTGGAATGGGTGCAGAGAAGGCAACACGATTAGTGAGAGGAACAAACGTGTACTCTAAGAAAGGCTTCAGTTCTACAAACTGCAGCACCTGGAAACTAAGCACCGGTGAGGAGATCTGATTGAGGTGTTTAAGGTACTGAATGGATTTACTAAGCTTAATATTGATGGTATCCTTTCTCCAGCTCACACAATACACGTGAGGGGGGGGGCATAAATTTAAACTGAGGAAGGATGGTTGCAGCATAGATGTGTAGAAATTATATACAGCAAGCAGGTAGTTAATTATTGGAACAAAGTTTCATCTGGTATGGGTGGAAATGGGTAATTTGAATAAATTTAAGGAGAAACTAGACAAATTATGACAGAGGTCAGTCAGATGATGTGGGAAAAGTGTTTTTATTTTATTTTATTATGTTATTTATTTTTATTTATTTAGATGGTTTTTTTTATTATTATTTCTATTTTTTTTTTTTTTTTTTTTTTTTTTTTAGTTTTTTGGCTGACGCTGTATAAATTTGCTTTCTTGCATCATTTGCCACTACTAATGCTAATACAGTAGAGCGTCAGTTATCCGGAATAATTAATATCAGACCTCTTCTGGATAGCAAAATTTTCTGGATAATCAAACCTAAGGTAAAATTAAATAAATTCTGTTATAATGTATTAAGGTAAAAGAAGAAGACTAAATAGCATGAAAAAAAAAAATTTATTTAATTAAAAAATAATAATAACATTATTATTATTAATTTATTACATTATTAATAATAACAAGTTATATATAAAAATTCTCACATTTACATGTATGTACATTCAGATAGGTATTTTACTGCAAATTTTATGTGGAAAAAATTTAAAGTAATATTTTTAAAATAATGTTTGATCGTTTTTTGTTTAGTTTGTTGACATATTTTTTTTCTGCTAAATCTCTCAAGTTCCTTAATAATATCAATTTGATTATATCGCATTCTTCCTGGTTTTCTGCCCATTTCAGTGCTGTTTCTTTTCATTGACATTTTACCGTAAAAAAACTGAGAAAAATAATAAATCGCACAGTTTTAGGCTGATATTATTCTTACCAAATCTGGAGCTAAACTAAACATAATATGAAATGAAGGGAATAAAATATGTCATGGAAAATTAGGTTCACAGAAGCAAATGACTAAGATTATCACTCATGGTTTCCAAGAAAACCCATTAGTCCTAATCCAACGTTTCACAAAATTTACGATGTAAAAAAACAGACAGAAATACTCTCGTAGCATAATAAACATTTGTCTCAAATACTACCATTAATATAAAAAAAAAAAAAAAAAATCAGCCTTTCAAATTATTCTGGATAACCGACATTCTACTGTACTAATATGCTAATCACAGTTATGGTGATGATGCACACCATATAACATGCACAGAAATTGACAGATGAAACAAAAAATAAAACAATTTTTGTACGCAATAAAAAAAAAAAAAACCTGACTAAAATTAGTAGTTTTTATTGATATTTTAAAACAGTAATACTTAAAAATTTCTAATAAGAACTTTGTTGCTGCACAATTTTAGTCAAAATTTCCTTTAGTTTTCAATGCTAGATATTGCTGATAAAATGTTTATGGTCCATCCTTTTTTTTTTTTTTTTTTGTTATAGCATGAACCGAATATGCAGGCCATGTATAAGTATATTTTCACGAAAATCGAGGTGTCAACAGCCAAACACATGTTCAAAAATTAAAATTTAAAAATTTCAGAAAGAAATACATAAATAAGCAGAAGCCTATACTTACACAGGAAAGCACAGTGGCATGGACTCCTACTTAAAGTATATCACAACTACTACCAGAAAAAAGCTAGGAAACCTCCACTCCATATAACCCCATGAGCAAATGTAAACACCCACTAAAGAAAAAACCTGAAAAACGAAAAACTTTAGGGGAAAGCACAGTGACCAATTTTTCAAGAGGCATCAGCCATGTGGGTTATATTCCCAAGCACTCACATTTCCGCCATGGCCTGCTACAGCAAAACAACCATGAATGCCCCAACGGGAGGAGAGACAGACAACAAAGAGCATTTCTTAATAACTAGAAAATAACTTAAAAGACAAAATGCAAATTACATGCAGACCACACAATTGACAAGCCAAATCAATATGAAAATATGCAGCATAACATCTACTAAATGACATTAAATATCAAAATTACAGTTAACTAGAAAAATTGACATATAAGTTAATATAAATGCATCATGTTTATATGCAGTATATTAACCAAAATTATTACAGTTTATAACTTATGTAACCACTAAAAGGAAGGGGATGAATCACACTGGTAAACTTGATATCGATGGTTTAACTGTTCATGATCCTACTCAGGTTGCTAAGAACCCAAAAAGTATTTTTATTCTATATTCACACATGAAGAATCCCTTAGGGAGGTGAATACCAGCAGTTTATCAAAGGTTTATCAGGAAGTATACCAGCAGTTTATCAGGAAGTTAAATGATTTTGTGATAACTGAGAAGAAATTGGATGAAAAATTGAAGTTAAACATAAAGGAAACATCTGAGGTGAAGAGGAATAATCCAATTATATTAAGGTAGGCAGCAAAGGAGGTAAACAAAAACTCACCCATAATTATGAGAGCATCACTGGATTCGAAGTCCCCGCAGACTGGAGATGTGCAAATGTATCCCCAATTCACAAAGGGGGATCAAAGGATGATGTGAGTAATTACAGACCCATTAACTTAAATTCCATTTCAGGGAAAATAATGGAGTCAATGGTTAAAAAGGTGATGCAAGACCATCCATACAGAAGTGTAGTTATACTTCAATCAGAGCATGTATTCATTAAGTGGGAGGGGGGGGGGGATCTAATCATCAGGTATTCCTGCAAAGGTTGTCATTTGTAATAATTTTTTGGAGTGTTTAGCATTGGCTGTTTCTACCAAAATATCACTTGATTTTAATCTTTTAATGTTTTTTGGTGAGCCGGCATAACTCTCAAGAGTCTTTTGTATGAGAAAGGGTGACAATTGGCCTACTGCTTTCTCAGTGTTTGAATGTATAATAATATATGTTGGAGAATTTAAAGCTTTAACGTCAGTTTATAATCTCTTTGTGGAGACAGAGTCATTTCTATCGCCTTTTCTGGTTACCTTAGAAGTGTCTCCGAAAGAACTAGATTCCTCATATCTTGTATCAGTTCTATTCAGGTCCATTGACCCAGTGAATTCCTGGGTATTGGAGTCAGTTCGCTCCATTTTGCCCTGGAAGGGAGAGCTTTTCCCCTCCAGGTTACCAGATGCACCACTGGAGGCAGGAGCAGTGCCACACTGTGATCAAGCACTAGAAGGTTAGTAATTAAGATATATACAAGAAAATAAAAGGAAAAGAGAAGGTTTCTTTCCTTCTTAATCTAGTAAAGTTGATTTCTTTACTATAGATTATTTAATTGTGTGTTAATAAATACTTTAAATAAGGGAATTATTTCTACTTCAAGAAAAAACTAATTCAGAGCAGTCACTTGATCACAGAATCGCTTGGCACCTGAGACTCCTCAAGTGTGAATATAGGCAAAAAATACCTATTCAGTTTGTGAGTCCCCTGAGTAGAATAATCAACATTAAACCATTCCATATAATACATCCACTTCATTCTAGTGTATACATTAGTAAAGAAGTCTTTGCTGCTTTTCTTTGCATTCTTTGCCTATGCAACGTCTCATACTCCACCTTGGTTTGCCTTGGTGACTTCGCCACAGACTAGTTTATATCTACTGCAGGCTTCTATATCACCTGATAATTTATATGAAAAGGAAAGAGAAGGAAAGAAAAAGAAAACTAAAGAAAAGGAGCAACAGGAAGAAGTAGAATTTAAAATTATTAAGATAAGAAGAAGCAAAGCAAAAATTCAAAGACACAATGGGCGAAGTGGTACAAAAAAAACTTAATGAAAACAAAACAGTAGAAGAAAAATTGAAGTTTATTAAAGAAACCATCACCACAGCAACAACAGAAATTGTAGGCTTCAAAGGAACAGAAGTGAGGAAACCCTGGATCTCACAAGAAATATGGGCAAAAGTAGAGGAAAAAAGGAAATGGAAAACCAACAATACTGAAGAAGGTGTAGCAAAATATAAGAAATTAAGGAATGAACTACAAAGAGAGTTTAGGCAAGCAAGGGAAACATGGTTGAGCGAGAGGTGTAGAATCATTGAAGATCTAGATAAAAAAGGCAGATCAGATCTAGCTTTCAACGAAATCAGACACTTCACAAGGAAGAAGGGAATAAGATCCAGCACTATAAACAACGAACATGGGCAACTTTTGACAGAACCTGAAGAAATAAAAACAAGATGGAAAGAATATATCACTGAACTCTACCAAAAAGATCACCAACAAAAAACAGAAATCAAAAGGAATGGCTCAGAAAACAACACGGAAGACCTGCCAATAACCAAAGAAGAATTTGAAGTAGCACTAAAAGCAGTGCCTAATAGAAAAGCAGCAGGAATTGACTCCTTGCCCATTGAGCTCAATAAAGAGGGTGGTGATGAGCTACACAAACGTATTGTCACCTTAACAAACCAGATGTACAAAGAAGGTTCATTGCACAGCAGTCATGATCCCATTCCCCAAAAAGCACAATACCAAGGAATGCAGCCAACAATGGACTATCAGCCTTATCCTGCATATATCCAAAATACTACTAAAAATAATAAAACAGAGAATCAATGATAAAATTAACAGATATTTAGCACCCGACCAATTTGGTTTCAGGAAAGACAGGGGCACAAAAGATGCCATCGCAGCCCTAAGGCTCATGGGAGAGAGAGAGAGAAAGATTTATTGACCTAGGAAAAACTCTTTACATTTGCTTCATTGATTACAAGAAAGCCTTCGACAGCATACAATGGCCAAAACTCTTCTCAATCCTGGAAAAAATAGGAATAGACAAAAACATACTAAACTTAATAAAAACATTGTACGAAGACCAGAAAGCCATAGTATACATTGATAACTTGGAAACAGCCAACAAAAATAGAAAAAGTAGTATGACAAGACTGCCTACTTTCACCAAGCCTATTTAACATCTATGCAGAGGAAATGATGGCAGAAGCCCTTGGAAACAGCAATTTAGGAGTGACCATAAATGACAAACAAAAAAAAGCAATAAAATTTGCGGATGATCAAGCAATTGTAGCAACCAGAAGGAGGGACCTGACCAAGATGTTACAGCTGATCAACCACACAGCCGAGGCTTATGATATGAAAATTAACATTAACAAAACGAAGTGCATGACATTCTCAAAGGACCCCAAACCTGTTAACATCAAAATAGGAAACAATAATATTGAACAAGTAGAAAATTTAAATATTTAGGACAAATGCTGAGCCAAGAAGCACCGATGAAATAAAGCAAGAATTGGGCAAGCAAAACAAGCTTTCAAAGAAAAACAAAAAATTCTGACAACCAAGTATTTGAATGAGCATATAAGGAAAAGAATTCTAAAATTTTATGTTTGGAACACGGCCCTATATGCATCTGAAACCTGGACAATAAACAAACAAGACAGAGAATTGAAGCATTTGAGATGTGGTGGTGGAAAAAATTCAAGAAAATAAGCTGGACCGAAAAAAAGACCAATGAAGAAGCCTAAGAAGAGCTAGGAGAAAATCGAAAAATGATAAACCTAATCAAGGAGTGAAGAGGAAAGTGGTTCGGACACAACCTAAGACACAGTGAAATGTTAAGCCTGATTATAGAAGGAAAGATTAATGAAAATAGACCCAGAGGGTGACCCAGAAACAATTTCATAAAGCAACTGCAAAGGGATACAACAACAAGATCATACCAGGACTTGAAGCTGGCACTCAACACAGAGAGATGTGGAAAAAAGTCATCAGTGCTACCAACCAGTCGTAGACTGAAGGAACCTATGATGATGATGATGATGAATTTATATGCATACCATGAATTTTTATTCTCTGCCACAAGTCTTATCAGTTTATCTACACTCATTTAGCTCCAAGCCCTGAAGATTATTTCTTAGTTGGTATAAAAAGCTTAACTTCTACTAGGCAGTTGGTCCCATTGCATACAATTTAAAAACAGTTTGAGACCACTATAGTCACCTTTACAAAAGCCAAACCTTCCCTTTACCCTTGATGATAGTTACATCTTTAAATAAACCAACGTCAATACACTGTGATCATTTCCACAGAGGTTCTTTTGTCTACAAATTCTTAATGCACAAAGAGTAGCTGCCGATAATCAGATCAAAAGTTTTTATTTTCTCTCGTCCCTCTCTAACATGCTGGTATAGAAAATAGTTGTCCACTAAATCCACAAAAGTCTGCCAGTGATATCAACCCACAAGTTTCAGTTAATATCAGAAAATTTAAAATCTATCATTATAAGAATGTGATTTACTGGACACTCCATTCATCTGTACAGTTGTACATGCTACTCATCACAGTCACTAGGCTTATAACACACTTCTACTCTCATTTTTGTGTTCCCAGTGCTTATGCCAAACCAAACTGACTAAAAAGTGCTCTGGCCCTAAATATCAACTCAATGCACTAGGATTTTGTCTTATATTTTGTCTCTTCTTAACAATTCCATACAGAGATATTGCAGGGATATCAGAGATATCCCAACAATGTCTGTATTTGATGGCTTGACCAGTGCTCCAGGAGTGAAGCAGAAATTCATCAAATTTATTTACTATGCTCCTAGCCTTAGTGCACAGGCAAGTACACATGTTTGTTTGTTATTTGGTTTTTAGGAGCATTAGCAACTAAGGCCATATTACTCCGGGATATGCAGTGGTCATTCCCTGACCTTTCCTCGTCCTCCGTATTTGGTGGTCATGGGCTCGAACCCCGGTCTAATCAAGAAGTGTGTGCTTTGCACTGCTCCTGCCCACCTTGCTATGGAAGTGCCAGAGGCAAGTACACATACACGTGTTTTTTAATCTTAGTAAACCTAACAATACCATATGTATTTCCTCATTCCATGAGCAGCCCCAGTAGTCCTTCAAATTCCCAATACCTTGCTTTTAGGCTGCTACCTATTCCAATGGAAGCAGTGTGCACTTACATCTCTGCCTGCATCTACAGTTTTTAATATAAGTATTAGTAATGGCCACATGGTGCAAGGAGGCCTGTGGCTTATGCTGCACCAGCCAATAAATAAATAAATAATAATAATAATAAAAATAAAATTAAATAATAAGAATAAAATAATAATAATAAGAAGAAAATTTTTAAAAAATAATAATTAATAAGAGAAAAGGAAATAGACAACTTATGCGTTTCCCTCCTCCCATAGGTAATTATCCAGCTGACCTTTGAATTTTCCCAAACTGACAGCATCTACCACCCATGTAGGTAACTTATTCCAGTAATTTATAACTCACTGACTAAAATAAAACTTCCTACAATCCTGTCTAAACATCTCCCCTCCCGTAACTTGAAATTATAGCCCCTTGTTCTAGAATCATTTATAACCATGAAAATTTCATCCTTATTCATTTTGCTTATGCCTCTCAAAGCCTTAAACAACTCAATCAAGTCTCCTCTAAGGTGCCTAGTTTCCAAGCTCTGCAACCCACATACTTGAAGTCTTTCCTCATATGGACGCATTTTGCAGATCTCACCAGGTGAGTTACCCATCTTTGGACCCTTTCAAGAAACACAATGACTTTCTTTAGGTGCAGACTCCATGCTTGAACACAGTATTCCAAGTGTAGTCTAACAATAGCCTTATATAATGGGATTATGACATCCTTATCTCTACTAGCATTTGTTCAATAAATCATCAATAGGACACCATGGGCCTTCCTTGCAAACAGTCTACAATGCTTGGAAAACTTCATGTCTGACAGTATAGTAACACCCAAGTCCCTTTCCTCCATTACTGGGGGCGCCTCCGTAGCCAGGTGGGAAGGAGCAGCAGTGCGTAGCACATGCTTCTTGATTAGACCGGGGTTCGAGCCCGTCACCACCAAATACGGAGTATGCGGAAAGGTCAAGGAATGACCACCGCATATCCCGGAGCAATATGGCCTTAGTTGCTAATGCTCCTAAAAACCAAATAACGAACGAATAACGAACCATTACTGGCTTTAGTTCAACTCCACCAAGTGTATAAGTTATTTTGGAGTTACTGTTTCCCAGGTGTAATACCTTACACTTTGCTGGATTAAAGCATAGCTGCCATTTTCTGACCATCCCTGAAGTCTATCTAGGTCACTCTGAAGAAGCTCTGCTTGGCGGTGATCATTAAATACTCTACCAATCTTTACATCATCTGTAAATTTAGACATCGCACTCTCTATCCCTCCACTGATGTCATTTATGAAAATCAAAAACAACAGTGGTCCTAATACTGATCCTTGCAGAAACCCACTTCTTACATCAACCCAATCTGAAGAATAACCATTTATCACAACCCTCTGCCTCCTGCCCTGAAGCCATCCAGCTATCCATCTAAGGATTTTCCCTGTGATTCCAACCTGTTCCAGCTTATAAAGTAACCGCTCATGTGGGACTGAGTCAAATGCTTTGCTGAAATCCAAACAATGTCAAAATTATTCCCTAAGCCCAGTTCTTGAGTGACCCTATCAAAATAGCTAACCAAATTAGTTAAACATGATTTTCCCTTTACAAAACCATGCTGAGTATCCTTCAGAATTCCGCCCTTGATCATTGTCTCCATGAGTTTCCCTACTACTGAAGTTAGATTAACTGACCAGTAATTCCCACTTCACTCTTAGAACCGCCCTTAAGTATTGGAGATACATTGGCATCTTTCTGATCCAACGGAATCATTCCCCAAGTCCAGTGATGCTCTCATAATTAGCCTCAATGGTTCAATGCACTCACTTGCTGCCTCCCTTAAGATTATAGCATATATGCCATCAACCCCAGGAACCTTACTGGCCTGTAGGCTTGAAAGTTTTTTCGTTAAATAAGCATATGAAATTTCAACATCATTAATTACATTTTTTTCCAAATTCACTCCCATAATTTCTCATTGACATAAAGGGTTTTTCTTCTGTAAATATCGATGCAAAATAACTTTTGAGTTCATCTGCAACTTCAGCTGGGGTATCTAATACTATCCCACGTCCATTACATACTGATCTTGTTTGTCCTTCTCTTCTTTGCATTTATATATGTGAAGAATTCCTTATCCACACCCTTTGCTTTCTTTGCCAGCCTAACCTTTTCTGTGGCACTATTACAGATCAATTTGTAGCTGTTATAGGCTTCAGTACTTTTTATTGCACTTTAACTTTTCCATGCCATCTTTTTCTGCTCAAGTAATCTGGCAACTTCATTATTCATCCAACTTGGAATCTTCCTCGTGGAGTATTTTTTTAATGGTATATAAGATTCAAGACTTCTGTGATTAATGTTTTAAAGGTATAGAATAATTCAATTGTATTTGCTCTCTGTGAGATATATACCCAGTTAATAGAGGCCATGTAGCATCTCAATCCATCGTAATTTCATTTCCTGAAATTATAACCTATTCCTTTGCCTTTAACTACTGCTACCTCTCTCTCTCTCTTCATCGTCCAACATAGAACTCTGTGATCACTTCCTGCTACTGGTTCCTGTACTGTTAGCTCTATTATGTCATCTGGTTCATGTGTGATGATGAAGTCTAGAGTATTCTTTTCCCTAGTATTTTCCCTGACATGTTGATACAAATAGCAATCATCTAGTTTATTTAAAAATGTAGTTCCCCATGTGGAGTTTCCTTCCCATTTGCTCCAATCAATTAAAGGAAAATTAAAATCACCCATAATAAGGCATTCATGCTTTATTATGGGTGATTATATTTATTACTTGCCCATTCCATTTGCATGTAGAAGCTCTCATTATAATCTTCACAATAACCTGACCTGTAGATTACTACCACTCTCATTGTACCTTTCCTTCCAACTATCTCACACCATACAGATTCTATACTAGCATGCAAAACAACTGAATCCGGGAAAGCTTTCGTCATGCTCCGGCTGCTTTTGAAAAGAAGCATAACCCCACCACCCCCCTTCTATCTTCCCTATCCTTCCTAAATACATTATACATACCGAACTGAACTCATCATCCCCAATCTCCAGGTGGCACATTTCCATAAACCCTATTATGTTAGCAATACTTGTCCTAACCAGCAGTTTGAATTCACTCATTTTATTGATACTTCTGCCATTACTATATAAACAATTAAGACAGTGTTCTTGTACAGTTAACAACCCTTAAAGTTATCTGAGCTCACTTCCCTGGCATTAGCTGCCCAATCATTTGAAACGTTTCTGCCCTCTGAACATCTTCCTAATATGTTCTGTTGCAGGAGCAAACAAAAACTCTTGAGGTATGTGCAAGTGTTACTTTAACCAATATTATTAGATAAACTCGTACCTATATTACCCTTGTCCCCGCCCCAAACTAGCTTGTTTGTTTGTTTGTTATTTGGTTTTTAGGAGCATTAGCAACTAAGGCCATATTGCTCCGGAATATGCAGTGGTCATTCCCTGACCTTTCTGCATTCTCCATATTTGGTGGTGACGGGCTTGAACCCCGGTCTAATCAAGAAGCATGTGTAAACAGTTACGCACTGCTGCTCCTTCCCACCTGGCTACAGAGGCACCCCCCAAACTAGAAGTCTCCTTGAACCTTTAAGGTATCCTCAATAATACCGGAAAAAAACTCTTGTGCCACCTTTGTTTATATCATAGGTTCCCAAAGTGGGCGGTACCGCCCCCCCCCAGTGAGCGCTGAAGCCTTCTAGGGGGGGCGATAGTGGGTTTAGTCCTCTAGAAACAATTACAATAAAGTGAACTTTTTTTTTATGAAATACACATTGTAGTGATCAGTTTTACGACAGTTTTTTTTTTCCTTCTGTTTCCAGTATGGCTTCCAATAAATAAATTTTCTATATTTTTTGTTAGTAGATACAATGCATACTGAAGAAAGGAAATGTGATATTTTTGTTTTTCAAAACCAATTCGTTGCAATTCTTTCGTACAACAATTACGAAAAGCAGTAAAAGCAAAATGTTGTGACAGAGCGACAATGCAAAATATTGTTCACAAGTAATGATGCTCAACTGTTTGTTTTCCACGAAAATTGTTTACAGTTTTATTTTCTCCTTGGATCACCTTGGTAACGCTAATGACATAAGCTTGACCAGTCAATTTTATCTCTGCGTCTGTTGATTCGTTTGAGACAGATTAGGCGCAAATTTTAAACTAATGCCGTAGCACGTTTCATCTTCAAAGCTTCCAAGGCCATTTTGCCGATGTAATAATTCATAAATTGATATGTGATCGTACATTTTTGCTGTTTAGGAATAAGTTTCATTACAATCAGTCAAAAGTGTGATAGATAAGTGGAGTCATACAAAGTGTAAATTAAATCTTTTATTTTGTGAATATTGTTGCAAATTTTATTACTTCATTATGTCTGAATCTAAGAAGAAACGTCGACAGTACAGTATTGAGTATTTGAAATATGGCTTTATTCAGTCTCCTACGAACCAATTATTACCTATGTGCTTGATTTGCCAAAAAGTTATTTTCAAATGAAGCAATGAAGCCTTCTAGGCTACAAGAGCATTTGACTAAAATGCATGCTGACGAAAAGGATAAAGATTTGTCCTATTTTCAAGTACTAGAAGAAAAATATTTTAAACGTCCAACTATATCAAAACTTTTTGCGTTGTCCACTAAACAAGATAATGACGGATTACAAGCTTCTTATAATATTTAATTATTAATCGCAAAAGCGGGAAAACCACACACACAATAGATGAGGAATTAATCTTGCCGGCAGTAAAAGAAGTAATAAACACTGTGCTTCATAAGCCAGCGTCAGATATCATCAGGAAAATTCCTTTGAGCAAAGAAGAATCGATGAAATGGCTGAAGACGAAAAATCATTGTGCGATTATTTGAAGACATGCCAATTTTCCATTCAACTCGATGAATCAACTCTCCCAAATAATGAAGCACTACTCTTATCATATGTATGATTCATAAAAAGAAGAAAAAGTTTGTCAAGAATTATTATTTGCTAAAAATTTGGAAGCAGATACAAAGGGAGAATCTATATTTAATACCATGAATAAGTTTTTTCAAGAGAAAGACATTCCTATTCGTAATATTTTGTCTGCTGCTACTGATGATGCTCCAGCAATGACAGGGCGCCACAAGGGTTTCATAGCGCATTTCAAACAAGCAGTACCAAATGTAATCGCTATACATTGTGTACTTCATCGTCAACATTTGGTTGCGAAGAATTTAAGTAACGCCTGCATACGTCGCTCCATTATGTTATTAGAGCAGTCAACAAGATTAGAAGCATTTCATTGAGTGACAGATTGTTTAGCCAACTTTGTAGTGAAAACGATGAAGATTTCAATCGTTTGCTGCTTCACACAGAAGTTCATTGGCTTTCAAAAGGTATTTGTCTGAATCAATTTTACAATTTGTTTGATTCAGTACTAGAGTTCCTAGAAAACAGAGACAACAGATTGCAGGCCAACCTGATTACATCCAAAAATGACATCGCTTATTTGACAGACCTCTATAAAATATTTAATGAAGTCAATCTACAATTACAAGGTGATGAATGGAATTTAATTAAAACAAAAAACATTATTGCCACTTTTGTGGGGAAACTTCTTCTGTTCAAGCGGAATCTAGGCCAAGGGGAAAATAGCCACTTTTCAAATTTATCAGCAGTCTCTCAAAAAGGGAGATTTACTTACATACTGCCAACACTTGGAGGTTCTCCATGCTGATTTTAATGAGCAATTCAAGGATATTCTAAACATGAATATACCAAATTGGGTTCTAGATCCTTTCTCACATGTAAACACAGCAGGATCATCAAATTTAGAAGAGGAACTCATAGAACTCACAACAAATGAAAAACTAAAAATAAAATTCAAAAGTGGATACCAAGAGTTCTGGCTTCAGAAATCAATACCGACACCGTACCCTGGATTATGGGAAATAGTGCAGAAATTTTTAATTGCATTTCCATCTTCTTATTTGGCTGAGCGTGGGTTTAGTGCTGTAGCGAATTTACTATCTAAGAAAAGGAACCGATTGCATATAACTGAGCATGGCGATTTACGACTGTTTTTAACAAAAGTTGAACCTGATATTAACAAACTTTTAAAAATGCATCATATTAATTTATTATTTTTTCTTTGTATTTTTACTTTGTAAGTTTGAAATAAACAATTTTGTAATATATTTGATGGTGTTTTAATTATTACAATAAGATCCTTACTAATGCATTTGCAATCTCTTAATATGTATTCCAAATTTTCATATTTAAACCATTGTATGAAACTGTGAATAATGTTATTCGAGCATACTCTTTAAAATCTTTACATATGGGCTATGTTTCATAAAAATCAGAATAGCAATAACTGTGTTCAAGATGAAGCACATATTGGCCACTACTTTTTCAATAATTTAACGGCATAAGCAGTAATGTATCATTAGTTGCTATTTACGTCGAAAATATCAAACGGTTTGAACGCGGAAAACTGTTATAATAGGGGAAGTTACAAAATTTGTCTTGCAAAGTGGGCGGTAGCCCGAAAAAGTTTGGGAACCTATGGTTTAAATGTATCCCGTCTCTACAAAACAGATTCCTTCTACCTACAAGTGCAGGCCAAGGTAATAGAAATTTCCCTCCAAAAGCTTTGCAGAGTCCAAGTCTTGAGTTAATCCACAAGGCTTTCAGCATATAATCCCACCTATCATGCCTGGGCAGAATTGCAGTTAAACATCGTGACCTAACTCGCAGCATTTCTTCAGCATGGTCTTATATTTGTCTAACAAATCGTCAGATCGTGTATGCTTAATGTCATTAATCCCCAAATGAATAATATTCTCTTTAACCCCCTTAAAATCTAACAGTTGTTAATAGTTGCTCCCAGCAGACATACCCTGGTTCTACTTAACCTATCCTTGTTAAAAAAATATTTCCTATTTTGCTGACAATGGAGTTTCCTAATAAAACTAAGTCCTTTTGAACCAGAACAGTTTGCACTTGATTTATTATTGTGTATAACTTCCCCAACTAGTAGTTTTTCGACCCAACTTAACACTGCCTCGATAAAAAAAACAGTCTCTCCTACGAGAGACTGTTTTTATGAGAGAAATTATGAGCAATGTCCTATGAGTCAAATGACAGGTAAGATCAATAAGTACAATCTTCATATTTGATCTAATTAGTCTTGCTTTTCTGAGCTTAGAAATGACTGAGTCTTTCATTGAGAGGGACTGGACCTTTTGTTTCTGGGAATCATTCATCAGTAATGATGGAAGAAATAAAGGGTCTGCAGCAGCACAATGACAAAGATCCTGGATATATAAGAACTTGCTGTCCTCTGTGATCATCAATGAGGAAGAGAAGCACAAATTTAGTTGAAATTTTCTGCATTTTAAAATGTCTTAAATTTGACTGAACTATACGAAATACCAATTTTGATAGCAATGTTGTGGATAGTTAAACAATCAGATCCTGAACACAAATGATTGAATTGTTGGTTTTGAAGTCAAAGGGCAACCACAGACTGTATCATCTCTAAAGAACAAATGCCGTCTTTAAAATTTGCAAACTACCGAAATTCTTTAACACATAGCATCTTCTCCAAAAGCTGTTTTTAATATTTCATGAGTTTTTGTTTGTACTTTTCCCTAATTTGAAACAAAATTTGAAGCAAAGTCGATGCTCAGTACAATCATTCGTTTTAAAATGCAACAAAGCAAACAAAACACTTTCTATACAATGCATGCAGATAAATAGGTAATTCAAGTGTTACTATGTCTAGTCACCAAACAAGTTGCAACTCACTACAATGCCTCAATTTCAAGATACAAAGTCAGTCAACTAACTTTTGGATCACACCTCATATATTAGTGAAAATGCTGATGACACACAACTAAACTACAATAAGATGTGTAAATAAATATAAAATAATTATTTGTTCAATTCATTTTTAATACATTTTTCAAAATAAAGCTAAAAGGTACTGAGAGTGCCTCATATTTTTGCATGCCACCAAATTTCTGTCATTCTAATTATGACATGTCTTGTAAACCCCCCCTCATTCAGAGAACTCACAGTAGAGTCCACCATAATTCATTTTATATCTGGATGAACCATTGCCCTTATAAATGTTGGAATCCCCAACACAGAGCATCTTCTTTACTTTGTAATTTAGTTATTCTACATTTTTCACTTGCACTTAACATAAAAATGAAACAAAACCAGCACAGCCACAGTGAATTCATAATAACAGACCACCATGATGTTGTCATATAATGGTATCATGCTGGTATGTTGGGCCTACTAAACATTAACCTGGTCAGGGAAGGACAGCCACCCTTCCAATATTAAAAATGCTCAATTCTTATAGTACTACTGACATAAAAACACTGATCCAGGAAAGATATTTTAAAAAAAGTTTGTACTAAAAATTTAGACAAATTTGCAATTTTTAATAAGCAGCTTAAAACAAATGCAGAATCTGGTATCTAAAGTAAGATGAAAGTGAAAATAAAAAACATATACACATTGCAATCACAGTAATCCACACCACTTAATGAAAGAGTGTGTTTGAATTATTAAAATGTTTTGATTAAGACACATTTCATAGAAATTACCAATTTAATGTATTTATTTAATATTCAAAACATATTAAACATTAATAAAAAATTAACAATAGCATTCACTTTTTAATAAATAATTCACAGACTGATTTTTGAGATTTTTGTCTGTTGTACTATGCTTAGTCTCTTCATTAAAGGATGGTAATGGAGTTTATATAAATGCAGAATCTGGTATACAAGGCAGTACACACAGTATATAAGGCATTTTGTCCCAAAGGATATTCACTCGGTTTAAGTGTTTTGCTCTTACTCACTCATTGATCAAAAGATAAGCAAAACATTTTGTTAAATAAAAAATATATATATATTTCATTACTATATTTCATACTTAACAACACTGTATTTAACCATTTGGGTCCAATTTCACATTAAAATCACATTTCTCTGTGAGTAATGGTTCATACTTCTTCTTACCACTGCCATAAGCATCCTGAGCAATTAAAAAAAATCAATGCCGCTCAAAGATTTGGAGGAAAAAACATGTGTTTTTTCCTCCATGAACTACAACTATTATCATTTTAATTTAATAACATCACCAACCAAAAGGCAAAAATCACACGAATTAAAAATCTCTAAGCTCTACCATTACATGAGAATGGATGACAGCAGAACAACTAAGAGGATAATGGAATGGAAACCTATTGGTAGGAGGGCAAGAGGAAGACAGCGGAAAAGATGGATGGATGACGTAGAAAAAGCCCATGAGAATAAGAAGTTGGAGAAGTTTGACTTCCAGGAGAGCTTGCTGGTGGAACATCGTCAAGAAGGCTAAGACCCTGGGTTATAATGCCAGAAGAAGACGACGCTTTACCATTACAGCTGTTTTTAAAGAGATAGATAGAGAGAGATAAATGGTCTCAATTAGCAACGGGTTAATAATGAATAAAATTTAAGAGCAGAAAGCAGCATGTGGGAATAAAATACATAACTTCAGTTACATGTATAATTTAACTGCCATTACTAGTTGCACTGATCCAGTGAAGTAAATTAGTAAAGTGGGGTACTGTATCAAATGAGATATCAATGCTAACTTAAAAATGATATTAGTAACTTTAAGTCACTTTGGGGAAAACAATATTATTTTTAAAGTAATCATAAGCCCAAACTCTGTCACTGTCATTAGAGGGAACAAGAAAAACAGAATAGAGAGAAGCATTCTTTTGTCAAACTGTTTTGATATGTCCTTTTGAAATAGTCCACTCTCCTTTACCACTTTGGAACATACATACATGTACTGTAGCTCAGTTACATATACAGCAAAAACTAAATTAATAACACTGAATCCAACTGCTATTCCTTTACTCTCTGAAAAGATAAGCAGCAATATTTAAAAGCTATTAATGAAAAAAGTCAGCTGTCATTTTATATTGCTTGTCATCTAGAATGTTCTTAGTTCTGGAATGTCATTAGCATTAGTAGAGGCATATGATGCAAGAAAGCAAGCTTATGCAGCATCAGCCAAAAAAAAAAAATAAATAAAAACCTCCCATTTCACCCCTCCATTCATTCTAAATGCCTGTCCAGCTCAGCCTTAAATTTATTTAGGCTATTAGCTTCCACAACAAAAAATGGAAGCCTGTTCCACCAATCAACCACCCGCTGGCTAAAGGCAAATTTCTGCACATCTATTCTACAACTATCTTTCCCCAATTTGAAACTGTACCCTCTCAGGTTCTTAGTCTGAACAAGAAGAATCCCATCAGCATTCAGCTTGCTCAACCCATTCAAGGCCTTATACACCTCAATCAGATCACCTCACAGGTGCCTACTCACCAAGCACCGTAATTTGCAGAACTTAAGCCTTTCTTGGTAAGAGCACCCCTTTGTTCCCCTCACCAATCTTGCTGCCCTTCTTTGTACTCATTCTAGCAACTCTACATCCTTCCTAAAATGAGGCCTCCAGACCTGTAAACAGTACTCTAGGTGTGACCTGACCATTGCCTTGTATAACAGGACAATCACCTCCCTGTCCATGTCATCATGCAGAGAAGTTTCCTAAAAGTGCTACTAAAACTTTCCTTGGATGAGAACATTGGAAAACTTTCATTTGTTCAGCATGTGCTGTGTTTGGTTGACTTTTATTAAAAAAATACTGGCGAAGGTAAAGAAAGCTAACACAAGAACCACGGGGAAACTTCGGAAAACTTTCAGCGGTGAAATGAGTTTCCCCGGTACTGCAACTTCTCCCTGCATTCTCGGTAAACAGATGGTGCATGTTATCAGTAATGGTAGTAGAAGGCGATAACAATGTACTGATTAGTTTTTTCTCATCGTTAAAAGCAGATTATTGGAGTACATGAATGTAATTCCCTTGCGGCTAAAATTTACTTATGGGTACACCCTCCAGACTGCCTCAGTCTTAAGGTGTTTATCCTCCCTCATCCTGCTGTTTTAACCTGATAGGAAAACGACTTCAACTGCAACTACCGATAACACGCACCGTCCGTAAAAGTCATTTTCGTATTGGGTTAAAACAGCAGGAAGGGGGGGATAAACACCCTAAGACTGAGGCAGTTTGGAGGGTGTACCCATAAGTAAATTTCAGCTCACCCATGAACTGCGATAATCTGCTTTTAATAATAAGAAAACACTAATCAACATATTGTTGACTACTACTACTGCCACTACTGATAACACTCACCATCTGTTCACTGATATTGCAGGGAGAAGCTGCGGTACCGGGAAACGCTTCTCACGGGTAAAAGTTTCCCGAAGTTAAAGTTTCCCAAAGTTTACTGTGGTTCACATGTTGGTTTTCTTTACCTTAGCCGATACTGAAATACTGATTAAAAATGGGGTTTTTTTGTTTTTTTTTTTTTAACTATTGCTGAAAAAAAAATTAAATATCCCCAGAATCTGGTTCAGGTTAATAAGTCTGGATTAGTGAAGGCGAGTTTGAATTACTGAAACTGCACTATATTACACTGGTGTTCAAAGAAAGTGCATCACCCCTTAAAATTGTAATTGTCATCTGAATAAGGTAAGTGTATGGTAATATTTCTTACAGATTGCAACAGATAAGGTCGACACGCATAGGTGATAACGTAATATTACATCAGCTGTTACTTTCAGCTATATATGCATGCTCTGCAAGAGTTGCAGTCATTCCTTGATTGTGTCAGGATGGCAAGTTACGTGCAGTTGAAGATCCGAAGAAAGAGTGCTATTGTTGCTTTACATGAGGAAGGATGTTCTTCCTGTCATATTTCTTATAGAGTGTCTTGTAATCAGTTGACAGTGAACAGATTTCTTTTCAAACTCAAGAATACTAGTTCTGCTGATAGGAAAAAAGGAAATGGACACAAACGAGTCTCTACACCAAAACAGAACCACGTTTTGAAGCGCTTATGCCTTAAAAACCATAAAGCTTCTTCATCTGAGCTGAAAAGAGATTGGGAAGAACATACAGGAATATACCATTTTCCTAAGAAGAAGCCCCTCCTTACACAAAAAATGAAAAAGGTCCTATTAATTTGGTGTAAGGAGCATGTCAAATGGACCCCTGAGCAGTGAAAGTCAGTTATTTTCTCGGATGAGAAGAAATTCAACCTGCATGACTCTGATGGGAGACAAACGATTCGCCGTAGACATAGTGAAGAATACCATCCAGACTGTATGGTGTCTACAGTGAAATTCCCTAACAGCCAAATGATATGGGATGCATTTCGTATCCCAGAGTAGGTCACCTGCAGTTTAATAAAATGTTCTGTAAATGCCAATGGATACCTGGCTATATTGGAAGGCAAATTGCTGCCAACCATTAGAGACCATTTCAACCTGCCAAGTAACTGCATCTTTCAGGATGACTTCATGAAAGATGAAGTCATCTTCGTGAAAGATTTTGCTCCATGACAGGGAGTCATCAAGCAAAAAGTGTAAGTAGGTACTTCTGTAGTTACTTTAGCTTCATTTCTGCATTAGAGGTTCGACAGTAATGTGTTTACATTTGTTACAGGTGAAAAAAATGGCTGGAAGAACAGTCCATTACAACTCTTAGCTGGCCGAACCTGAATCCTATTTTGGCATTGTGTGGAATCTGCAGTTGCCAGAAAGAAACCAAAGACCCTTTGTGAACTTAAGGTAATTTGTGTTTGGAACCACGAACTATCAGTTGATTATCTTCAGAAATTGATCGTGTTAATGCCTCGAAGGTGTGCTGCTGTCATCAGGGCCAGAGGTGGTTCAACTAAATATTAGTTTGCACCTGGTGAACTTTTCATTTTGTTTTTCATTTAAAATGATAAACTGAAGCAAATTGATTGCTTCTGATAACATTTCAGCCGTGTTTGTCTTGTTTACCAAAACTGTTGTATAAAGGTTGCAAATGCTCATTTTGGAATATTTTGAGAGCATCAAATAACACTTAGCTTTGCCTTAACTATTAATAAATATCTTTTGTTATATTTCTATTTGTAATGCTAGTCATTAATGTAACATACCATTGCGAAAAAGGGTCAGAAATGTGAAATTCCTAGGTGATGTACTTTCTTTGAACACCAGCGTAATTTTAAAATAGCACTTAAAAAAATAACTAAATAATAAATAAAATAATACTTACCTTATTATATTCATTCTCTTGTGGATACTGCATAAGAAAAAAGCTTTGTTAAAAAACAATTTCAATAAAATAATACCACAAACTATTCACAAATAATATCTTTCCAAGCACTTTTATTAGTTCTTTGAGCAAAGTCATTACAATTTCTTAAGTACTTTTTTAAGAAGAAATTTAGTAAGGGTTTGTTAAAATGTATCATAATTTGCAAGTTAATATTATTAAATAAAAACTCTTATTTTTAAAATTATAATTTTTAAAATAAAATTTGAGACTATAGACATAAAAAATGGCACTTCAGCAATGAATATGGGGCCAAAAGAAAAGTGTTAAAGTGCAAAAATGTTAAGAGTGTTATAAGCAGGAATATTTATATGGGATTTTATTTTATATAACTTCTAATTCAATTGCTTACTTCAATGCAAATGATACTAGTGATGAGCATAATCGAATAACTTCCATAACTGATTATTTCAACAATCGATATAATCAATTGTGCAATTCAATCGATTATTAAAATCAAATATGACAAAAGTTTAAAAAAAAGGAATGTCAATGGAGGGGGGGGGTTTCGTACTGAAGTTATCAAAACTACAGCTTAAGTCTTGTGCAACTTGGCTAATCTCTCTCTCTCTGCCCCCCTCTATATGTACGCATGCACACATTTTCCTCCAGCTCATATCAGCTGTATCTTCGATTATAAAAATTTTATAATCAGTTAAGGAAATGCTGTAATTGATTATTTTGATTACCTGCCATAATCAATTATTCTGATTACTGGCCATAATCAATTACTTTGACTTCTCAATTATGCCCATCACTTAGTGGTAGTCTGGGACAGTTACAGAGCAATAAAAAGTACTGAAGTCTACAACAACTAGAAGTTGATCTGTAATAGTAACACAAATAAGGTCAGGAAGGCCAAAGCTACATATGAGAAAGCATTGGCTAAGAGAGCAAAGAATGGGCACAAGGAATTTTTCATGTATGTAAATACAACAAAGAAGAAAGCTAATCAGATCAGACCCTTGTGCACTGGATGTGGGACAGTCTTAAATAACACAGCTGATGTTGCAGATGACTTGTATAGGTACTTTGCATTGGTCTTTACTGATGAAAGACCTTCATGGAGAGAAGAGGCTGTGCGAGTGAGGCTGAGCCATATGAAATTAGTGATGTCATAATTACAGATGATTGTTTATTTGAAAAACTTTTGACATAAAGGCAAATAAGGCTCCCGGAGTTGATGGTATATACTTATAGTTTTGAAGGAGTATGCGAGGGAGTGTATTGAACCAATGAGGTTAATTATGAGGGCATCTTTGGACTCAGGGGATATTCCTTGGCAGTGGAGAAGTGCCAATGTATCGTAAATACATAAAAGCGGTTCTAAGAGTGAAGTTGGTAATTACAGACTGCAGAGCCTGACTTCAATGGTAGTAAAACTCTTAGAAGCAATGATTAAAAGTGCAATCCCGAGACATTTAGATAGATATAGCATCCTAAAAGACACACAACATGGCTTTGTTAAGGGTATATCATGCTTAACTAATGTAGTAGGCTATTTTGACACAGTTACTCATGAGCTGGATTTAGGGAACAATTTCAACATAGTTTATTTGGATTTTAGCAAGGCGTATGACTTGGGCCCTCATGAGAGGTTACTGTATAGGCTTGAATAGGTTGCAATTACTGGTAAGATTCTAAGAAGGAGTGCTGGGCGACTGCAGGGCAAAAGGCAGAGAGTTGCGACTAACTCTATTTTTCTTTTTTTTTCAGATTTTTCAGATTGGAGTAATGTCAGGAGTGGGATCCCTCAGAGATCAGTTCTTCGATCACTGTTGTTTCTCATTTTCATAGATGACATCAACAGAGGTATAGAAGGCATGCGGTCAAAATTTTCAGATGACATGAAGATTGGCAGAGTTGTTAATGATCGGTGAAAAGCAGCGCTCCTTCAGGATGACTTAAAAAGACTTCAAAGATAGTCAGAGAAGTGGCAGCTATGTTTTAATGCTGCTATATGCAAGGTTAAATGCACTTGGGGAATAGCAACCTACAAATAAATTATATACTTGGTAGTGTTGATCCCATACTTGTGGTTCATCATATACTTGAGGTTACGGTGAACATCGTGGCGAGATCCAATATTCCTTACATTTCGAGGGAACAGCTCTAAAACGGTGTTCGCAGGCCGGCTGCTAGTTAGTACACCGGACCGAACCTATTGGTAACTCTCTAGAAGGCTTCTGGATCAGCTAGTGTATAATTTTGCTACCTCTACTCTGCCAGATAGTGACTGGAGGGAATCCGAGTAGTGTGAATGTGGGGAGCATTGTCAAGGCCACGTTATGTCAAGGATCTGGGTATATTCTTACCATGTGTACGCCATATCCAAAAATTTCATTACTTCATACAGCATGTCCCACCCACTTTTTCTTACTATTGAATACATCATGAATTGTCAAACTAATAGAGCAAGCTTATCTGCAAAAAGATCTAAACCTCCCAAGCACTTCCTAATTCATTTCACAAATATTCGATGTCCATTTCCACTTGCAGTCTGCCAAACCCCAAACAGAATCTCAGTTATCGGTTGATTCAACTACTGTTCATCTCAAATGCCCAAATTATTCACTGTATGATTCCTTTCGCCTCAAAGGTGGTACTTGTGCATATGTCCATTCTGATATTTCCTGTCAGAGACTTGGCAATTTGGAATCTACTCTCTTTGATCTTCTCTGGCTTAAAATCTCTCTACCTCATTGTGTCAAATTCATCTGTTGTCTCTACCGTTCTGCCAACTCCACTAATCACTTGGAGCTCTTTGACTTCCTCTCTTTGCAACTTGACTTTCTCCAGTCCAACTTTGCTAACAATGAGGTAATTTTCCTTGTTGATTTTTATGTTCACAACTCCAGTTGGCTTCCGTTTTCTAGTCCCACCGACCCAGCTGGTCGAGATGCTGAGGCTTTTGCAATTACTAATGACCTTGCACAGATTGTTCATTTACCTACAAGGATACCGGAGAATCCTAACCATACAGCCAGCACGCTTGATCTTTTCTTAAAAACAACCCTTCTAAGTACACGGTCAAAGTGAGTGGTCCTTTAGGCACTTCAGATCACAACTTGGTGACTGTCTCTTCTCCAATGGAGCCATTATCTGGTGGCTATTCCCAACCTCGTATTGTTTGGCATTACAAGAATGCAAAATGGAATGACCTGCGAGATTTCTTTTTTTCTTTTCCTTGGTCGGATTACTGTTTCAAAACTTCTGATGTCAACGTTTGCTGAGATCGTGTCAGTGAAATTATTCTTGCAGGAATGTAATCTTTTATCCCACACTCCACTTTAAAATCTCATCCTTTATCTAAACCTTGGTTTTCCAATAAATGTGCTAAGGCTGTTCAAGAGAAGAATGTTGCATACCGTAATTGGCTTGTTTCCAATTCTTCAGTTTCATTTTCTGTCTACACCAAAGCTTGCAACAATTGTAAAGCAGTTGTTAATCAGTCCAAACTAGATTTTGAACAGGCTAAGAGTAGAAAGTTTGCTTCTTGTCCTAATGGTAGCCGATCATTCTGGTCCCTTGTCAAAGATATTGGCCATAACTTTTACCCATCTCTGCTCCCATTTCTATCCAAACCAGATGGTTCTGTTGTCACTTCAGCCAAGGATAAAGCTGACCTGCTAGCATCCCATTTTTCTTCTAACTCATATATTAATGATCTTGGTAAAACACCTCCCGCCATTCCCAACACGCTCCATTCAATGCCTCCTGCGGTCTTCCGTCAAAAGGATGTCAGAAGGATTTTGACGAATCTTGATGCAAAGAAAGCTCTAGGTTCTGATGGTATTTCTCCACTTGTTCTCAAAACCTGTGTTCCTGAACTTACTCCTGTTCTTTGCTGCCTTCTTTCACTTTCTTATTCCAAAGGTGTTTTTCCTTCTGCTTGGAAATTTGCTCATATCCAGCCAGTTCCTAAGAAGGGTGACAAATTCCTCCCATCCAATTATCGTCCTATTGCAATTACTTCTACTCTCTCTAAAGTAATGGAGAAATCAATTAACTGCCAACTCTTAAACTACCTAAAAACCTTGCGTCTGTTCAACGATCGCCAGTATGGATTCCGTCAGTTTCGATCCACTGGTGATGTTCTGGCCTATGTTACCCATTTATGGACTAATTCAATGGAAAGGTTCGGTGAAACTTAAGTAGTTGCTCTTGACATCTCAAAGGCTTTCGATCGTGTTTGGTATAAAGGTCTTCTAAACAAGCTTCCATTTTATGGTTTGCCAACTGTTTTTAGTAATTGGTTATCCAGTTTTCTCTCTGATCGCTCACTGAGGGTGATGGTATATGGCTCTCTGTCTTCAAACTTCTCCACTAATGCCGGTGCCCCCAAGGTTCAGTTCTTTCCCCCACTCTTTTCCTCTTGTATATTAATGACCTTCTTCCATTAACTGGAAATCCTATCCATAGTTTTGCCAATGATAGCACATTTCCATTTTGAGAAACCTCGCCCTGTTCAATCAGCTTCAACTTCTCGAAAATCTGCCATGAATTCCTTAAATGCCAATCTTCAGGTAATTCTTCAGTGGGGCAAAGACAACTTAGTTGATTTCAACCCTACTAAAACTCAGTCTTGTCTTGTCTTATATCTCGCAAAAAGGATTCTTCTGCTCCTATGCTTATATTTAGTGACACTCCAATTTCTAGGCAAAATGATATATCTCTTTTGGGGATTATCCTGACTTCTAATCTCTCTTGGCACAAGGACATTACAAATATTGCTTCCTCTGCATCTAAAAAACTTGGTTTTCTCTTTCGCTCTCGGCATTACTTTTCTTCCAAACAGCTGCTCACTCTATAAATCGCAAATCTGCCCTGCCATGGAATATTGTTCCCACATCTGGGGTGGTGCCCCCAAAACTTCTCTCAGGCTTCTTGATTCCATTCAGAAGAGGGCAGTTAGGTTAATTAATGATTCATCTCTAAGAGAGTCTCTCCACTCACTGTCTCATAGACGTACTGTTTCTGCTGCATGCCTCTTCTACAGATACTTCCATGGGAAGTGTTCTTCTGAATTGGCTTCTATAATTCCTGCTATCTCTTTCAAAACAGTCCGAACACATGCCGCCACCAACCAACATTCATTTACTGTCCAACTTCAAACTCACAGAACCAACTTTTCATCTTCCTCGTTTATTCATTCAACTGCCGTTTTCTGGAACAACCCTCCTTTATACGTATTTCCTGAAAATTACAGTCTACAGAAGTTCAAGCCCAATGTCAACAAATATCTTCTTTCGTCTTCTCAACCTCCAACCCAAGCACGGTACTATGTACTATAGGTTCTAATACCTCTTGTGTTTGGGGTTTACATAAAAAAAAAATAAAAAAATAAGTGTTGAATTAAAAACAGTGCAGGAAGAAAGGTATCTGAGAGTTACAATACGGGCAGATATGAAGTTTTCTGAACAGTGTAAACAGGCAGCCAGGAAAGTCCTATCGATGTTTTGTCGAACGTTATAAAGCAATTGTAAGACCAAATTTGAAATACTGTGTTCAAGTATTGAGACCTCATCTGAAGAAAGACATTGAACTTCTTGAAAGGGTCCAAAGATGGGCACCTCGACTGGTCAGATCAACAGAACAACCATATGAGCAAAGACTCCGACTATGTGGGCTACAGAGCTTAGCAACCAGTCACTGCAGAAGTGACCTCAATGAAGTTTACAAGGCTCTGAGGGGAATTAATAAAATGAATGAAGGTAGAATTCTTAATGTTATTAGAAATTCCAGAACTAGGGATCATAAATTAAAATTATAGGGGATCAGGTTTAGATTAGATTTATTGTAGGAAGTTTTTATCTGGCAGGTCACATTGCTAAAACAAATTGCCCTTACAAGTAGTTTAGGCTAACAGTATGAATAAATTCAGTCAACTGGATATTTACCTGTGTGAGGAGTAGTAAAGCATATAATCTGCGTGTTTTTTGTTTTTTTTTTCAGTGCAACAAAAGCGTGTGGTTTCTCTGCACCATATGGCAAATACTATTACTATTACTATAATTAAGCCATGACCTGACAGGGCTACCCATTCAATCACTTTGCCCTTTGTAGTTAATTTTTTTTTTTTTTTTTTTTTATGAAGCTGAGGTTTTGTCCACAATCTGACATTCTGCTTGCTCGTTCACAGTCCCATCCAAACAAAAATAAGATTTATTTGAAAACCGGATGTTGGGTAACAACTGCATTCCTCCCCTTTGCCCATGTGACAAATTAGTCTTCTCTGCTTATCATTTTTGGAAAATTTGTGTTTGTTCATGTATGGGAGCACTTTCAAAGCCAGTTAAAGCATTCAATGAACACCAAGATACTTGAAGTTCAAGAGCTACTTTTTCTTGTTGAGTTTCCTGGACTAAGCTTCACTGCAACTCAGAGGGCTTCAACATCCTCTGGAGAATGAAACTGGCTGCACAAGGTTATTTTTGTTCCTTTATACACCTTCCCCTTTATGCTGCTGAGATAAATAAAGTATTGTTTTTCTTGCAGGTCCCAAAAATTACCCAAAATCTTCTCTGTCATTAGTTACATATATGTTTTATAAAAAAAAAAAAAAAAAAAAAACACTTTAGCCTTCTGCTTGATTATGAAGTGCAATTCTCTGCCATTTTACTTACTGACTTTACAGTCGCTGCTCACTAGTAAATTTTCCAAGAATTAATGCAGACTATAAATATAATTCTATCCTTCCTAAAATTTATAAATTATTTTTACCTCCTACATAACAACTATTCAATTTCAAAAATTATTATAAGAAATTTTCAGACACAAAAATTAAAAAAATTTGCTAAATAACTAGAATCAAAACATTAAATTTCTTAAAACATACTTTTTCCGTGCCTAAGAAAAGCATATGTTCACAGAGGTGTGCAAGCCCAGGAAGTTGTACTGGATCACTCATACAACCTACATATATATATATATAATATATTGACAACTGCAAATTTTAGAATCTGTGTACAAATGTATACATATTTCATTTAAAATCAATCTTCTTTTAAAATGCAAATTTTATCCTTAGTATTCCAAAAATTTTCTTTATTAATAAGCAAAAATAAAACTGGCAAACAAAATTGTAATGTGCAAAAACAACAATTATGAAACTATATATCAAAATATAATTAACTTCGGCGTCTCCGTAGCCAGGTGGGAAGGAGCAGCAGTGCGTAGCACACGCTTCTTGATTAGACCGGGGTTCGAGCCCGTCATCACCAAATACGGAGGATGCGGAAAGGTTAAGGAATGACCACCGCATATCCTGGAGCAATATGGCCTTAGTTGCTAATGCTCCTAAAAACCAAACAACAACAAACAACAATAATTAACTTCAAAAAAGTTATTCGTTCTTCATTTGTATTCATGTATGAGAACAGTAAATGCCAGTGAACACTCAAATACTGATATATATCTCACTAATATTCTCATGAATATTAGTGATATATATATATATCACAAATATTCCAACTGGGAGACTGGTTTTGAACTTTCTAAGTTGAAATTATAGTTTCTGGAAATTGGTAAAATAACAAGCACTTAAACCTGAATGGAGTATAATCTGCCTTTAATTTCTGAAAGAATTACAAATTATTCTCAGACATTTCGTGCTACTTCCTGTACCACTTCTTCGTGCATGCCAACAGTAAATCACTATGGCCAGTGAACACTCAAATATTCATATATTTATATATATCTCATTAATATTCTCACTAATATAGTATATATTAGTAAAATAATATATTATGTTAGTGAGATATACAAAGATTGCTATAATGTTTTTTATATGGTACCACTTATATAGTGGGCTAGTAAATCGGAATGTCTTATAATGGGGGATTTTAACTTCCCAGATATTGACTGGAACTTGTGGGTTGGTCACACACACACACTAGTCAGACTTTTGTGGATTTATTGGATGATTGTTTTCTGCAGCAGCATGTTCAAGAGGCAACCAGAGAGGGTAATACTTTTGATCTGGTTATCAGCAGTGATCATTCGTGTATTAAGAATTTGCAGATAAAGGAACCACTAGGTGGCAGTGATCACACTGTACTGATGTGGGATTTACTTAGAGATTTAATTACCATCAGGGGTAAAAGAAAGGGTTTTTGCTTCCGTAAAGGTGAGTACAGTGGTCTCCGACAGTTTTTAAATTCTGTACAGTGGGATAAACTGACGATGTTACCAACAGTAAATTCTAAGTGGGAAGCATTCAAGGAATTAATCGTGGAAGCTACTAAAAGTTTCATACCTATTAAGAAATATTGTTCAAGGTTTAGGCCTAAATGGTTATCTAATGAACTAATGAGACTCGTAATAGAGAAGAAAAATGTATGGGATGCATATCAATTATCAAGCGACTCAGAAGCCTATGGCAGATATAAGCTAGTCTGTAATCAGGTGACAAAGGAGGTTAGGCAGGCGAAGGCAGATTAAGAGAAATCCTTGGCAAAAGATGTTAAGAAAAACAGCAAGGATTTCTTTACTTATATAAACTCTAAAAGGAAGGGGATGAATCTGATTGGTCCACTTGACATCGATGGTTCGACTGTTGATGATCCTGCTCAGATAGCAAACAAACTGAATGAGTATTTTGCATCTACATTCACACATGAGGAATTATTAAGGTTTGAAAATGGCAGAAGGTTATCAAATTGTAGCAGGATACTTAATGATTTTGTAATAACTGAAAGCAAAGTGTAGGAGAAATTGTTGAAGTTAAACATAAGAAAAGCACATGGGGTGGATGGGATCTATCCAGTTATATTAAAGGAGGCGGCAAAGCAACTAAGCAAACCCTTAGCCATAATTATGAGAGCGTCCTTGGACTCAGGGGAGGTTCCCACGGACTGGAGATGTGCAAATGTATCCCCAATTCACAAAGGGGGATCGAAGGGTGACACGAGTAATTACAGACCAGTTAGTTTAACTTCTGCTCCGGGTAAAATAATGGAGTCACTGGTTAAAGATGCATTGCAGGATCATCTAGACAAGACTGCAGCAATAATTCAGACACAGCATGGGTTTGTTAAGGGAAAGTCTTGTCTGACAAATTTGATAGGATATTATGATGTGGTTACAAAGGAACTGGATGCAAAAAATAATTTTGATATCATATATTTGGATTTCAGGAAAGCTTTTGACACTGTTGCGCATGGAAGACTATTGTACAAATTGGAGCAGAATGGTATTAAGGGTAAGTCACTACAATGGATAAAAGGATGGTTAAGTGAGAGAAGACAGAGGGTGGTAATCAATGGGTGCTGCTCTTCGTGGACTAATGTTATTAGTGCAGTCCCAGGGTTCGGTGTTAGGTCCACTGTTGTTTTGTATATTTATCAATGATATTGATGAAGGTATATCAGGCTTAATGTCGAAGTTTGCAGATGATACAAAGGTTCGCAGGGTTGTTAATGACAGTAATGGCAGTGTGCTACTGCAACAGGATCTAGATAATTTGGGCAGATGGGCTAAGAAGTGGCAACTGAAGTTTAACCTTGGCAAATGCAAAGTACTGCATATGGGTAGAAGTAACCCCAGAGAAACGTACCAACTGTGTGGTACTACACTTAAGGTGGTAGAAAATGAAAAAGACCTGGGAGTAATTGTGCAGTCAGATATGAAGTTTTCTGAGCAATGCAGACAGGCTGCCAGGGCAGGTCATGGCGTTTTGTCAATGATATATAGGAATTTTGCTAGCAGGGAAAAGGAGGTGATTATCCCTCTGTATAAGGCAATGGTCAGGCCACACCTTGAGTACTGCGTACAGGTCTGGAGGCCTCATTTTAGGAAGGATGTAGATTTACTTGAGCGTGTACAGAGAAGGGCAACAAGATTGGTGAGGGGAATGAAGGGATCCTCTTACCAAGAGAGGCTTAAGTTCTGCAAATTGCAGTGGCTGAAGACTAGGCACCTGCGCGGTGATCTGATTGAGGTATATAAGGCCTTGAATGGGTTGAGCACGCTGAATTCTGATGGGATCCTTCCACTTGTTCAGATTACGAACTTAAGAGGGCATAAATTCAAATTAAGAAAAGACAGATGTAGATTAGATGTGCGGAAATTTGCCTTTAGCCAGCGGGTGGTTAATTGCTGGAACAAACTTCCATCTGTCGTTGTGGAAGTTGATAGGTTGAATAAATTTAAGGAGGAACTGGACAGGCATTTGGAGGGAATGGTGTGATTTTTTTTTTTTTTTTTTTGGCTGATGCTGCATAAGCTCATACACTTGCTTTCTTGCATCAAATGCCACTGCTGCTACTACTACTACTACTGCTACTTCTTCAGTGACTATTTTTTTTTTTTTTTTTATGAAATCCCCAAACACGAAAGGTATCAAAACCTATAGTACTTGGTACCGTGCATGGGTTGAAGGAAAAGTATGGGGGGAGGAGGGGGTGCCGGAAACTTTGCTCTAGAGACTAAACTTGGGTTTCACCACTTCAAGCCTCCAATAAGCAATGTGGTGGTATTACACTGGTTGATGAGAGTCATCTACCACCTATTAATAAATAGTCACTAAAGAAGCCCTGCAGACCAAAAGAAATACCTAACAGTTCCATTTAGTAGTTAGGTCCAAACAATTTAATAAGAAATGTTGAAACTGTGAACTACCACAACAAATAAACTGCCAAGAGGTGAAGTTATTCGCTCCACAATCACCCCACAAGGCCACATGACCTCCACCTGGCAGCATTCAATTTCAAACATACTTGATCACTCTTTCAAACAGCCACCAGATGACAACTCTCCAGAACAACAGCAGTTATTGCCTCGACAATAACAACTATAACTCAACACTCATCGAAGAGCCTGCCGACCGGGCTAGCCAGGTGGGTAAAGTGCCTGCCTGGCAACCCAAAGGTCGCGGGTTCGAATCCCGCCTCGGGCTTGGATCAAAGTACTGCAAAAACCTTGGGAGGTGCATTATGGCCACAGAAGCCAATGCGCCAACAACTACAAAAAAAAAAAAAAAAAAAAAAAGTCGAAGAGCCTTTCACCATCGAGGATCTCTCTATGGCCGTTGGGAGACTGAGAAATAACAAGTCACCAGGCCTGGACATGCTCGAGCCCGAAATAACTAAAAATGTTGCCGAATTCACTCCTGAAACCCTGCTAAACCTCTTCAACCATTGCCTGCTAAAGGGATGGTTCCCAACTGATTGGAAAACTGCGTCCATTCGGCTCATACTCAAAAATCCAACTAAACTGCACGATCGACCTGACTCGTACAGACCTACTGCTCTCCTATCTGTGCTGAGTAAGGTCTTTGAGCAGCTCCTTAGACAGAGACTGGAAAACCACTACAATACTGCACAGCTACCAGCACGAAATCAATTTGGATTCAAACCGGGCATGTCTATGGTCAATGCGCTGGAGACCATTACCAATGCTGCCAGGAACTGCACCCAGAAGTACCTCCTCGTCATCTCGATCGACTTTGCTGGGGTGTTCAACACCTTATGGTGGCCTAGCGTCCTCGGACGGCTGAGACGCGCTGAGCTCCCAGGAAATCTCTACAACTGCATTGCCAGCTATCTCAGTGACAGGAGCATTGTGGTTCAGGCTCCCTTCTCCACTGTGGAACATCGTGTCCACCAAAGTTGCCCTCAGGGCTTTGTCCTGGGCCCCCTTTTCTGGAACTCTGTACTCGACGAGCTTCTCAGTACTGACTTCGGCGATGTCTGGACCTTGGCATACGCTGATGATCTCTCCCTGATCCTGGCAGGGGACTCCAGGGCTCAACTTGAAGTATCTGCCAACAGAGCTCTTACCACCCTGCAAGAGTGGGTCCGGAAAAACCATCTGAGCATCTCATCCACTAAAACCCAATCCATTCTCCTGAAGGGCTATCCTGATTCGATGAGGCCGCTTCAAATCAAGATACGTGGCACAATCATCAAGCTTGTTACCCAGCTGAAACTCCTTGGCATTATCATCGACAACAAACTAGCATTTCTCCCACATCTCAACTATTTACAGAAGAAAATAAGAAATTACATTGCACTGGTTGCCAGGGTGACCGCTGAGATTTGGGGCTCAAAAAACGCACTCTAGCATTATTCTATAAAGCCATATTCATACCAGCTATCACCTACGGTTCTAGCATACGGTTCACCAAAGCCTCCACTATGGTAGGACGAAGAAAGCTGAACATCATTCAACGGCCAATTCTCCTTACGATAACCAGAGCATGTTGCACCACCAGCACGCACGCTCTACAGGTCCTCGCCGGTGTACTGCCCCTAGACCTTGAGGTGGCCCATGTGGGGATGCTGTATCAGCTCAGCACAGGAAAGTCTACCACCTTTATTGATTTTACCACAGATCCTGTTAACACCTATTCCAGTGAAAAAAGCAGACTCCTAACCTACTTACAACAGATGGCAAACTAGATGGTCTGAATCCACCAAAGGGGCCATCACCCGCAAATTTATACCAGACATATGCAAAGTATATCCCAAATCACCATCCTGGTTCTCCCCAGGCCTTCTAACCAAGTACCTCCTAACAGGGCATGGTTCCTTTTGCAGCAAACTGAACCTTCTTGGACTTTCCGACAGCTCCCTTTGCACCTGTGGTGCCCAGGAGAACTGGGACCACTTGATGCATGACTGCCTACTATATGATGACCTCAGATCTCTCATCACACAAATTCATTTAATCCCGAGAGACCAGGAGCAACATCTCCTGGAAGGCAGGGAGGAGGTGAAGGTCCCCTTGTCTCCTCCCCGCCGCCTCCTCTTTCCTTCTGGTGGGGCATGGGCCTGCCTCACTGATTTTGGGGTCATCTACTCTATCGACTCTATACTTCTGTCTCTCACCCCCCCCAGCCTTCAGTCTCCCCTCCCCTTCTAGCTTTCCAACTAGCATTCATCCCATGTCAAAATTATCCTAGCCCTACACCCAAAATTCTTAATTCCACACTATATAACTTAAAACTCCTTTGGCCTGACCCAACCTCTAGCGCACCCCCTTTTTTTTTTTTTTTTGGCCCTAGCCACTGAAATCCCAGGAAATTAGGTGGCAGGACCTGCCAGAGTACTTATTTAGGGAAAATTGCTCACAGGGATAAATGCTCATAGAAAAATGCTCACATTATTTTTAGTTTACAAAAAAGAAATTATTTCATATTTCAAAAAGCAACAAAATGTTGAATTTATATATTTTATTTCTACTTGTATACGATGTATTTTAATATAACTTTTGATATAAAACTTTTGGTTTTAATATAAAATGGAATATTTGGATGTAAATGTTTGTAAGGGAAATTACAGGAAATAAAATGCTCTGGTTTTATTGCAACTAAAGCCTTTTATTTTCTTTATAAAAATAAATTATATTTTCTTTGTCTTACAAAGTGAACAATCAACACTTTTTGTTTTTTTTTATCAACAAACAATTCAGACATATTTCAGTGATTTATTTATTTGTCAAGGATTTGAATAGAATTTTCATTACTGAAAGTTAGCCAATCTCTGCAAGTATTTCAGTTTGTCTTCTACCTGCTCATATTCCTGCACAAAAGTGGCAACCAAGTCATGCAGTGCATTATATCTTCTCTTTTTCACCTCTAGATGACCTGCCTATGCATTAGCCAGTATCAATCTGTGGCTGGCAAGCCAAGTTCCTCTTCTGTCCATCAAACAAAAACCACACGCTGGGATGACTGCAGTGGAATAGGGAATTAAGTACATTTTGAAATCCCTCACAGAAGCTTGTAGTTTTAGGTGACCATTCAAGAGCTGCATCATGATGATTCCATATTCTTATTGGAAACTGGGGATCTCTACCTGCTGCACCTTCAGTGTATGTGGAAAAGAAGTATGTGAGCACCTCATTATAGCTATTTCATCTGGAAATGTGGAGTAACCTCAAAGACACTCCTCACATCATGGACTGGGACAAAGGTTAATGCATCAAGAGTCTTCAGCTTGAGTTTTATATTTATATCAGTTTCAAATTCAGTCTTCAAACCAACATTGCTAAGTTTCCTGATGAGACTCTGCCACAGATAGAAATAGCACCCTTTGACTTCAGCATGCGGAAATTCAATCCTCACTGCGTTCATGCAAGCCTTCTCAAAATCCACTAAAACCTTTTGAGACACCAGATTTGGAAGCAATAGCTTCATGATTTCAAACATTCTATTACAAGTATCCAAGTTATTTTTCTGTAAAAAAATGTAAATACATGGTGAATATGAGTTACCCACCTTGGCAAAATGTGTCAACCACATTTTACAGTTGGTAAAATGTGTTTGGAACTTTATCAAAGGTGCCATCTCCATAAATTATATCTTTCTTCAATTCAATCAAGAGTTCTTTATCACTAAAACCAGAATTCTGTCTGGATCATCCACACCTGAATCATGAAGTATCAGTTGATGGTACTTCTCAGGAATGTCAAAATTTATTGTTGTTGGATTAGGCAAATGACTGTCTTTTCTGTGATTGAGAAGATTTATTGCAAGGGATGATTGTTTGGACATATGGGCCAGTACATCGTTACTCAACTCTGATAAGACATTCCCCATCACACTGCAAGGAGTAGAACTAACCACTCTCATGTATTGCCTCATTCTGCTTCTGGCAACATTTGCTTCTGCTTTTTGAAGACAGGAATCATAACAATGTTCAGTTGGTTGTTGTACTATGCTGCTGTCTTTTGTCTTCACAACTGAAAGACAATTGAGGGTGCAGCAGATAGAGATCCCCAGTTTCCAATAATGAAAATGAAATGAAAATTACAGTAATGAAAATGAAATGAAAATGAAAATTACAGCAATGAAAATGAAAATTACAGTAATGAAAATCCTACTCAAATCCTTGACAAATAAATAAATTGCTGAAATATGTCTGAATTAGTTGTTTGTTGATAAAAAAACCTTCTGTTGACTGTTCACTTTGTAAGACAGAGAAAAAATAATTTATGGTAGGCCCTCGATTTAACGGACTAATTGGGGGAAGAGGTGTCTGCTATTGCCGAAAGTCCGTTAAATCAAATGTATTATAAAAACATATATTAATAACGAGCTTACAATGTACAGGATGTGGTAAAATGTTATCATGTATAAGTATGAATAAAATATTATTATAATGTACATTGAGCAATTTATACACACCACTAAAAAATCTGTCAAAAATATAAAATTAAATTTACGACAGGAACCAAACTATTTTAATTAAACACATCAAAAACTATACAGTGTAACTAATGGAGTGTTTCCACCACTTTTTTAAATTTTTTTTCCTTAAAGCTCACACAAAGTTGTTTTCAATGTGAACATTAGTTTTTTCATTTAAATCCTTTTAGATGTAAAAAAATACTTTAAAATTCTTAAACTCCATTGAATAAAAAACACAAAAAAATACATAATATTCAATATTAATATTAACTTAATTGAAAAAATCACAATTTTCAGAGTCAGAAACAACTGTCATATGGAGGGAGAGGTGCTAGTTCCTTGCTGGTAGAGGGTTCTGGTGAAAAGGTCCAGTGGATGAAGTGGTCTTGAAGAAATCATCAAACTTTAGTTGCCTTACACCTTGGTGCTGCTTCCTTATTACTGTAGATCGAAATTCTCTAAAATGTTCACAATAAGGAAGCACATCAGGGTATGATGTCATCCATATGCTGTCTTACAGACAATTTAGGATGAGTTGCAACTGATTCTTCATCTTTGTTATCATCATCATCCTCTTGTTCTCCACGAAGAACATTTTCCGCAATCTCTCCCTAAGAAAAAATTTGATGGCCCAGATCACCATCATTTTTGAGCCACTGTTCCACATCGTTCTCAGTTGCAATTTTGTTGCCAGCCCTCAGAAGAGTGTCCCGAAATTAGACACCTCAACTCCCTCAAAGTCCATTTCAGGTTCTACGTCATACAACTTCATCCAAGCATTGGCCAATAACAGCAAACTGGGATTGGAACCCAAAGCCCTATGGGTATGCATCAGATAAAACAATACTCTTTAGTCCTAACCTAGTAAGTATGAGTATTGTTTTATCTGATGCATACCCATAGAGCTTTGGGTTACAATTCCAGAGTGCTGTTATTATCTCCTTTAAAAATAAATTTAATTTATATTAATTTTCAGATGTAATTTCAGATTCTAACAAAAAAATAAAAAATTTTGCCTTACTAAGAAAGTACTAAAATGTATTGTAATTAGTAAAACTTATTAGGACAATGCATGAGCCATTCATATCGTTTGGTTGTTTAGCTTGCTCAAAACCCCCGAGAAGTACAGAGGAATAGCCATGGGGAAGAATGGAGTGATAATGATAATATTAATGTTAGTATTAACATTAGTTTTAATTTTTAGTATTATTTTTCGTTTTTAGTATTAGATTAAACATAGGAAAATATGGTGCTACTAAATCGTACCTTTAGGCACAACTAGTGTTAGTTCAGCACCACACAGACTTAATCCTGAATGAACAGTTCACGTACTTAAAATATATATAAAAGTGATATGTATAAATAAAAAATTCCTCATATAAAAACTGCACAACTGACTTTGAATTACTCAACAACATAAATGCCAAAATTCGAATTAAATATAAATTTCTTACATTACCATTAGTAGAGGCATATGATGCAAGAAAGCAAGCTTATACAGCATCAGCCAAAAAAAAAACCCTTCCCATTTCACCCATCCATTGGCTTCAGATGTTTGTCTAGTTTCTGCCTTGAATTTATTTAAGCTGTTAACTTCTACAATGACAGATGGAAGTTTGTTCCAGAAATCAACCACCAGCTGGCTAAAAACAAATTTCTGCACACCTATTCTACAACTGTCTTTTCCCAATTTAAATTTAAGTCCTCTCAGGCGATTAATCTGGGCAAGAGGAAGAATCCCATCAGCATTACGCTTGCTCAAACCATTCAAGACCTTATACACCTCAATCAGATCACCTCACAGGTGACTAGTCTCCAGCCACTGCAATTTGCAGAACTGAAGCCTCTCTTGGTAAGAGGATCCCTTCATTCCCTTCACCAATCTTGTTGCCCTTCTCTGTACATGCTCAAGCAACTCTACATCCTTCCTAAAATGAGGCCTCCAGACCTGTATACAGCACTCAAGGTGCAGCCCGACCATTGCCTTATACAAGGGGATGATCACCTCCTTATCCCTGCAATAAAAAATTCCTGTATATCACTGACAAGACACAATGAGCTACTCTTGCAGACTGTCTGCATTGCTCAGAAAACTTCATATCTGACTGCACAATTATCCCCAGGTCCTGTTCATTCTCTACCACCTTCAGTGTAGTACCACACACAGTTAATACATTAATCTGGAGTTACTGCTACCCAAATGCAGTAGCTTTACATTTGTCAATGTTAAACTTAAGTTGCCATCTCTCAACACATCTGCTCAACTTTTCTTTTTTTTTTTTTTTTTTTTTTATTTGGTAGTTGTTGGCGCATCGGCTTCTGTGGCCATATTGCACCTCCCAAGGTTTTTGCAGTACTTTGATCCAAGCCCGAGGCGGGAATCGAACCCGCGACCTTTGGGTTGCCGGGCAAGTACTTTACCCACTCGGCTAGCCCGGTCGGCTCTCAACTTTTCTAGATCCTGTTGCAGTAGCATACTATCATTAGTGTCATTAACAACAAAGCAACCTTTGTATCGTCTGCAAACTTAGACATTAAGCTTGATATACCTTTATCAATATCATTAATAAATACAGAAAAGAACAATGGACTCAACACTGAACCTTGAAGAACTCCACTAATAACATTAGTCCACGAAGAGCAGTGTCCATTAATTACCACTCTGTCTTCTCCCACTCAATTATCCCTTTATCCATAGCAGCAATATGCCCTTAATGCCATACTGCTCCAATTTGTACAGTAGTCTTCCATGTACAACAGTATCAAAAGCTTTCCAAAGATCCAAGTATATGACATCAAAATTATTTTTTGCATCCATTTCCTTTGTGACCACATCATAGAATCTAATCAAATCGGTCAGACAAGACTTCCCCATAACAAACTTATGCTCTGTCTGAACTATAACTGCAGTCTTGTCTAGATGACCCTGCAGTGCTTCTTTAATCAGTGCCTCCATTAATTACACCAGAACAGAAGTTAAACTAACAGGTCTGTAATTACTTGTGTCATTCTTTGATCCTCCTTTGTGAATTGGGGTCACATCTCCAGTCCATGGGGGTCTCCCCTAAGTCTAAAAATGCTCTCATAATTATGGATAAGGGTTTGCTTACTTCCTTTGCCACCTCCATTAATATAACTGGATATATCCCGTCCACCTCAGCTCCCTTTCTTATGTTTAACTTCAACAATATTTGCTCCACTTTGCTCTCAGTTATTACAAAATCATTTATCTCACTGAATAACTCCTCATGTGTGAATATAGATGTAAAATAATTATTCAGTTTGTTAGCTACCTGAGCAGGATCATCAACAGTTGAATCGTTGATATCAAGTGGACCAATCTGATTCATCCCCTTTCTTCTAGAGTTTACATAAGTAAAGAACTCTTTGCTGTTTTACTTTGCATCCTTAGCCAAAAAAATCTTATAATCTGCTTTTGCCTGCCTAACCTTCCTTGTGACTTGATTACAGACCAGCTTATATCTACAATAGGCTTCTGTGTCACCTGATAACTTATATATGTATCCCATGCATTTTTCTTCTCTGCCACTTATAGGGAATAGGAGGTGTAACAGGCAGAAAAATAATTCAAACCAATATTTTGATTTAAGGAATTTTGAATTATCCAAGCTTCACTGAATATAATAAATGTACAAATAAAAATAAATAAATATACTGTCATATATCATACAACCCTGGTGGTTGACAAAAAATATTTCCAGAATTGCAGAAAAGATTCATTATGGTCATTGGATACTTTCTGTCTGTCAGCAGCTCTTGTCCATAAATCTCTCTTCCCTTTTTCATTTTCACTTCCTTCCATTAAATATTTTAAAAAATCATTTTAGACATAAAATAGAAACATGTTTAATTCTCTTCCATTTTCCAGTTCAAACGACTTCTAAATGTGCAAAATGTCAAACACATGCATATATTTTTGCCTATTATATACATAAATATTAAAAAAAAAAAAAAACCATTATATATATTTGATACTACTAGTTACTTTTGTTTTCAAGTTTATTTCAAAATTTATTTGAAATTTGGCATATTTCACAACCAGAGAAAGACTGGAGATGTTTATTAAAACAGCAGAAGAAAGATAACTTGAAACAATAAACAAACACAGGATCAGCATTTGTCAGATATCATGCCACTCCTCAAACAAAAAGCCAAATTATTGCAAATATGGTGGCAGGTCACCTGACAGGTTCTCATGTGCACTTTCTGTATAAAAAAAAAACTATTTGCAGTAAAAGTTTGACAGTACTCAAGAAGGCAAAAATAATTCCAATTTTTAATCATTGATTAATAGTTAATGAAGGAATATTATTTTCAAGCATCATCTACCAGGTTATCCATTGCTACTGCAGATTTAACTTGGCATCTGATGTGCAAGGTATTTGAAATCCTGCACAATTCCATCAATTTCGGCTCTCCTACTCAGTCCACACTGCTGAATCTCCCAATATACTTCAACAAAAATGTTGTTTCTTTTCTTTTTTTTTTTCCTCCATTGAAAATTCCAGACATTTCTGTTATCATGTAAACAGGAAATGTGGTAATGCAGGATCAATTGACAATTATATGCATATACATGTTCTTAACAATTATATGCATGTGCTAAAAAAAATCAACGTAAAATTAGTGGCATCTCCTTCCAATTATTTAAGTGCACATTCTTTTAGGTTTTATGGCAGCACATCCAGTTGTTAAACTATCTGGCTTCATATCATTAGTATTAGCCATATATGTTTCTTGTATTCAATCTATCATGCGAACTCCTCTGACCGTTTGGTCATCCCGGAGTATAAACAGAAAATTTATTTATTTATTATATAGTACAAGGAAGCTGTAGGCTTTTACCGCACTGGCCAAAAAAAAAAAAAAAAAATGTAAAAAGTAAATAAAAAAATAGCCAAATTATGTACTTCCCTCCTCATGTAGGTAAAAAATCTAGTTGACCTTTGAATTCCCCAAAATTGGGGATTTTTCATCCAGCAAAACAGGCAAATTGACAAGAAAGCGCATGCAATTTATAGACATAAATACAGGTATATGTAAGAAATTACCAGGTGACCCTAATATAATAGTTTGGTTTTTGACCTTTGAATTTCATTGACCTTCAGACTCGTTGATTGTTGGAACAAACTCCCATCTGGTTTTGTGAAGGGGGATTTAAATATATTCAAGTAAGAACTAGATAAACTGCCAGAGAAGCTGGACAAGTAAAATGGAAAGTGTTAGAGGGTTTTTTTTTTTTTTTTGGCTAATGATGTACAAGTGTGCTTTCTTTCTGCATCATTTGCCACTATTACTACCAATAATAATATCCATTAATCACAACCTTCTGACCTGCAGCCATCCTAAAATCCATCTTAAAATCCTTCCAGTAATCCCAATGTGTTCTTATACCTAACCTCTCATAAGGGGCTAAGTCAAATGCCTTGCTAAAATCCAAATACACACTTCTGAAATTGTTCCCTACATACAGGTCCTGAGTAACTGCTGCTCTGTTAACATAGCTCACCAGGTAAGTTAAACATGATTTTCCCTTATGTCAGTAATAGTAATAGTGGCATGTGATGCAAGAAAGCAAGCGTATGAGCTTATGTAGCATCAGCTACATAAGCTCATACACTTGCTTTCTACCAAAATTTACATAACCATTCCCTCTAAATGTTTGTCCAGTTCCTTCTTAAATTTATTTAACCTATCGACTTCCACAACAACAGATGGAAGTTTGTTCCAGCAATTAACCACCCGCTGGCTAAAGGCAAATTTCTGCACATCTATTCTACAACTATCATTCCTCTATTTGAATTTATACCCCTTCAGGTTCGTAATCTGATCAAGTGGAAGAATCCCATCAGAATTCAGCATGCTCAACCCAATCAAGGCCCTATACACCTCAATCAGATCACCTCGCAGGTGCCTAGTCTCCAGTTGCTGCAATTTGCAGAACTTAAACCTCTCTTGGTAAGAGGATCCCTTCATTCCCCTCACCAATCTTGTTGCCCTTCTCTGTACATGCTCAAGGAAATCTACATCCTTCCAAAAATGAGGCCTCCAGACTTGTACACAGTACTCAAGGGCATGGCCTTACCATTGCCTTATACAAAGGGACAATCAAATTTCAATCCTTTTCCCTGCTAGCAAAATTCCTATATATCATTGACAAAACCCCGAGACCTGCTCTTGCATTGTTCAGAAAACTTCATATCTGAAGTTTTCTTTATTGACAACACTCCTGACAATACTGTAGACAGTTAAAATGAACTATTCTTTATAGTTTAGCACCTTGACAAATTTAGACTTATTTTCCTAGTTAAATTTTCCCACTCATTTGAAATGTTGTGCCCAGAACATTTTGACAGCACCCACTGTTGCAGCAACAAACAACAATTCTTGAGATGTGTGCAAGCATTACTTTAACCCGTATCATCAGATAAATATGTGTTGATATTGCCCTTCTCTCCCCAACTAGCAGTTTCCCTGAACCATTAAAGTATCATCAATGATACTATGAAAAATCCTTGCACAACCTTTGTTCAAATGAATACTTCTCAACAAAATAGATTCCTTTTACCTACAGTTGCATGCTGATAAAAATTTTGTCTCCGAAAGCTTTGCAGAATCCCTCGGCTCTTGAGTCAACTGACAAAGCTTTCAATGTAAGCTTTCAGCCTTCCTCCTATCGTTTCTGGACAGAATTGTAGACTCACACATTCTGAAATCATGGAAGAGTCTGGAAGAAATCCACCTGTAGAAGCATGTGGGTTTTCGACTGCCATTCAAGTTAATAAGGGAAATAATATTCAAAACATTTCACTTGCTGTCAGCCAAGGTAATAAGGGAAGTAATAATCAAAATTCCCAAATAAGAGAGGTGATGAAAAATGTTTAAAATACATGTCTAAAGAGCTGCAGAGGGTGTTTTATTTTCAAACAATAAAAATTAATAATACATGTTTTTAATATAAAAATGAATTTTCCCCAATTGTAGTTACAACAGATCGAAAATAAAGGTGGCATCAAAAAGTGACCAATTTTGAATTATTTCTTGCCGATTTTTAAGGTTATAAATGGAGTAACTTTTTTACCCATTTAATCATGTGTGTATGAGCTTCAAAAAACACTGGTGCCTTCAATTATGGGTTAAGTACATAGAAATGAAATATTTAACTTACCTACATGAACATCCAGAGCTGCTGCTGATTTATCAGTTGTGTCATCACTTATAAGCAAAATTTTCATCCCATTCTCAAGTTCAAGACCTCTATACAGACATTTATCCTCTTCAGATTTAATTATATTATCAATGACTTTGCAGCCATATGGAATGTTCTGACCAGTCATTTTCTTGGGAAAGAAAAATGAACTACACAAATACAGAAATATAGAGGGTTAAAAGGATAGAAAGTTTTTATGGAAACCAAAAGTCCATAACAATAAAGGAATTATTAAATTTAAAAGTTATTTAATTTTTGAAATAAAAAAATGCTAATTTGTAAATTAATTACAAATTAGCTGCAGGTCACAGAAAAAGGGCATGATTAACATACACTTCTGTTATTAATACATATGACCAGTCACATGTAACATAAGATGCAACAGTTTACACTAACCTCTTGATTTTAAACATCTGAACGTCTAATTTAAAACATTCAATTCTTGAAGATAAGAATGTTTGGCACCTGAAATTTGATTTATGAAATCAAAACCTCAATCTTGCAAAGTGCTGTTCAACTTCAATGCACCATACTTTATCAGTCTCAAATGAAATTAATTGGAATGAAATTCAATATTGTGTTGAAATGGGTAGGAAATGTGTTGAAAGTATATAACATTTAATATTTTTTGATATAATATTTTTATTCATTTTCTTGATCTAATACTGGGGGCTGCTATGAATTTTTATTAGATAATGGCATACAAATTTGCAAATATAACTATTTATTAGGTTGTTGTTATTTGGTTTTTAGGAGTATTAGCAACTAAAGCCATATTGCTCCGGGGATATGCGGTGGTCATTCCCTGACCTTTCCGCATCCTCCGTATTTGGTGGTCACGGGCTTGAACCCCGGTCTAATCAAAAAGTGTGTGCTATGCACTGCCGGTCCTGCCCACCTGGCTACGGAGGTGCCTATTTATTAGGTGCTATTTAACTATGTATGTACTACGGATAAGGGCTCCCTTTACTGCTGCATCACTCCACCAACTCTATCTAGCACAGAAAATGTTTTTCCTAATATTTATCATGCAGCTGTACTGCATTATTATTATTATTGTTGTTGCTCTTATATTATTTCTCCCTAATTGGGGGATTCTACTCCGTGACGGGTACTGCTATCAAGTACACAGGGTGGTTGTAATGTCTGGCGTTACTGTTGGTCGAGGAAATCTCTGACTATTCTACAGGTGTTCAGGATTGCCACTTTCTGGAGTTCCTTGTAGGTGTTCTCTGGGAGACCTATTGCTGCTAGGCTGCTATGTAGAGTCTTTGGTACCATACCGGTTGTTGACACAATGGTTGATACTTCTTGCATATGCCACATCTCCTTGATCTCATGTCTCAGGTTCGTGTACTTCCTAATTTTTTCCTCATGGGTTTTCTGGACATTGCTAGTGTTGAGCACCGCTATGTCAATCAGATAGGTAGCCTTTTCCATCTTGTCCACAAGGGTTATGTCCAGTCTGTTGTGCGGGATGGTCTTATCCGTTATTATGGCGCGATTCCAGTACAGCTTGTGGGTTCAGGTCTCTAGTACTGCCTAGAGTTCATACTTGTAATAGGGTACACTTTCTTTGGTCAACTGGTATTTCCTCGCTAGCTTCTGATTTATTATCCTGGCTACCTGGTCGTGCCTATGAGTGTACTCAGTCTGGGTGATCACCTTGCACCTCGCGGTGATGTGTTGGATCATTTCTGAGGCCAGGTGGCATAGTCGACATGTGTCATCTGACATTCCGGACTCCTTTGCGATGCATTTTCTATAGTTTCTGGTGTTCATTACCCGGTCTTGGATGGCCAGCATGAATCCTTCAGTCTCGGGGAAGAGCGTCCCGCTTGTGAGCCATGCATTGGAAGCAGTGTTATTGATGTGGTCTTGATGGAGGTCATTGTAGTGTCTTCTTTGCCCATCTTTCTATCTTCGTTTCTTGTACCGTTTGGGCAGGAGGGGTTTCCTCGCTTAGGTTGAGTGGAATATACCACTTATCCATCTTCTTTATGGCCTGGTGGAGTGGTGCTGTGTTGTTCTTGAAATAATCCTGCAGGTTAACTATCACTGTTTTCTGTTGTTCTGTCAGGTCTATCAGGCCCCTTCCTCCCTCTTTCCAAGGTATTGTTATTGTCTCCACTGATGACTTCGGGTAGTGTTGGCAACTCTTGGTCATCATTGTCCTTGTCTTTCACATGATATCTTCTAGATTGGTGTTAGTCCAATCTATGACCCCGAATGTGTATGTTAGTACTGGAGCTGCATAGGTGTTTATGGCTTTAACTGTGTTCTCTCCGTTCAATTTTGCTTTCAGCAGGTTTCTGAGTCTCTGATAATATTTTTCAGTCAGGAACTTCTTGATTTCTTTGTGCTCTAACTCAGTGGTTTTCAACCGGGGTGCAGCGGCACCTTAGGGTGCCACAACAACATTCCAGGGGTGCCACGTAATTTGGGTTTAAGTTACATAAACTTATTATTATTTTTTAATTTATATGTTTATTTCATTATAAAATGGTGTACAGTATCTTTTTAATTTTGTGGTGATCTATAATTGACGTTTACTTAGTACTTCTATATAAAGAATAAAATTATATACATAATTTGTATTATGAAATGTAATTTTTATAATTATATTATTGTAATAAATATCATATAACATATATATTTTTTAATATTACATATATATATATATATATCAATAATAGGAACAATTTATAAAAAAAAATTTTATAAAGTAATATAATATAATGTAATATATTCCCGATCGGATTAATGCCATCTATTTATTTTAGATTGAACGTTACATTAGCATTAGCATTAGTAGAGGCATATGATGCAAGAAAGCAAGCTTATTCAGCATCAGCCAAAAAAAAAAAAAAAAAAACCTCTCCCATTTCACCCCTCCGTTCGTTCGAAATACCTGTCCAGTTGAGCTTTAAATTTGTTTAGGCTATCAACTTCAACAACAAGTGATGGAAGTCGGTTCCACCAACCAACCACCCGCTGGCCAAAGGCAAATTTCCGCACATCTATCCGACATCCGTCCTTCCTCAATTTGAATTTATGCCCTCTGAGGTGATTATTCTGAGAAAGATGAAGAATCCCATTGGCATTGAGCATGCTCAAACCATTCAAAGCCTTATACACCTCTATCAGATCACCTCGCCGGTGCCTAGTCTCCAGACTCTGTAATTTGCAAAACTTAAGCCTTTCTTCGTAAGAGCAACCCTTTGTTCCATTTACTAATCTTGTTGCCCTTCTCTGTACCCGTTCCAGCAGCTCTACATCCTTCTTGAAATGAGGCCTCCAGACCTGTATACAGTACTCAAGATGTGGCCTAACCATTGCCTTATACAAGGGAATAATCACCTCCTTATCCCTGCTAGAAAAATTCCTGTATATTATTGACAAGACACCATGAGCTACTCTTGCAGCTCGTCTGCACTGCTCAGAGAACTTCATATCTGCCTGCACAATTACCCCCAGGTCCTTTTCATTCTCCACCACTGTCAGTGTAGTACCGCAGAGTTGATACATTGCTCTGGGGTTACTGTTACCCATATGTAGTACTTTACATTTGTCAATGTTAAACTTCATTTGCCACCTGTCAGCCCATCTGTTCAACCTTTCCAGATCCTGTTGCAGCAGCATAGCGTCAGTAGTGTCCTTAACGACCCTGCCAACCTTTGTATCATCTGCAAACTTAGACATTAAACTTGATATCCCATCATCAATATCATTCATAAACACCGAAAACAACAATGGACCCAACACTGAACTTTCAGGAACTCCACTAATAACATTAGTCCACGTTGAGCAGTGTCCATTGATTACCGCTCTCTGTCTTCTGCCACTCAACCATCCCCTTATCCATAGCAGCAATTTGCCTCCAATGCCACACTGCTCCAATTTGTGCAGCAGTCTTCCATGTGCAACAGTATCAAAAGCCTTTCTAAGATCCAAATATATAATATCAAAGTTATTCCCTGCATCCAGTTCTTTTGTGACTACATCATAGTATCCAATCAAATTGGTCAGGCAAGACCTGCCCTTAACAAAACCATGCTGCGTCTGAGCTATAACTGAATTCTTGTCTAGATGATCCTGCAGTGCTTCTTTAACCAGTGCCTCCATTAATTTACCTGGAACAGAAGTTAAACTAACAGGTCTATAATTACTTGTGTCAGCCTTTGATCCTCCTTTGTGAATTGGGGTAACATTTGCACATCTCCAGTCTATGGGTACCTCCCCTGAGTCCAAAGAAGCTCTCATAATTATGGCTAGGGGTTTGCATACTTCCTTTGCTGCCTCCTTTAATATAACTGGATAGATCCCATCCACCCCAGGTGCCTTTTTTATGTTTATCCTCAACAATCTCTCCTCCACTTTCCTCTCAGTTATTACAAAATCATCCAGCTCACTGCCAATGTTTACTTTACCTACATCATTCTCCTTCCTGAATAACTCCTCATGCGTGAATGTAGATGCAAAATACTCGTTTAGATTGTTAGCCACCTGAGCAGGATCCTCAACTGTTGAACCATCAATATCCAGTGGACCAATCTGATTCATCCCTTTCCTTCTCGAGTTCAAGTATGTAAAGAACTCCTTTCTGTTTTTCTTTGCATCCTTTGCCAAGGATTTTTCGTAGTCTGCCTTTGCCTTCCTAATCTCCTTTGTGACTTGGTTACAGACCAACTTATATCTATCATAGGCTTCCATGTCACCCATTAATTTGTATGTATCCCATGCATTTTTCTTCTCTGCCACATGTCTCATTAGTCCATCTGACAACCATTTAGGCCTAAACCTTGAACAATATTTCTTAGTTGGTATGTAAAGCCTGGTAGCCACCAAGATTAGTTCCTTGAATGCTTCCCATTTTGAGTTTGCTGTTGGTAACATCATCAGTTGGTCCCACTGTATAGAATTTAAATACTGTCTCAGACCATCATAATCACCTTTACGAAAACAAAAACCCTTCCCTTTACCTCTGATGGTAGTTACCTCCTTGAGTAAATCCCACTTCAACACACTGTGATCACTGCCACCTAGTGGTTCATTTATCTGCAGGTTCTTAATGCATGAAGAATCACTACTGATAATCAGATCAAGAGTATTGCTCCCTCTTGTTGCCTCACGAACATGCTGATGTAGAAAACAATCATCCAATAAATCCACAAAAGCCTTGCTAGTGTGCGAGTGACTAACCCACAAATTCCAGTCAATATCTGGGAAATTAAAATCCCCCATTATAAGACTCTCTGATTTACTGGCCCACTCTATTTCCCTGTACAATATATTATTATACTCATCAGAGTCATTAGGCCTATAGCACACTCCTACTCTCAATTTTGATTTCCCTATGCTTATGTCACACCAAACTGACTCGACACTGCCCTGTCCATCGATGTCAACTGGCTTCACTTCCTTTGACTTTATGTGTTTCTTAATTAATAGCATAACCCCTCCTCCCCTCCTGTCCTGTCTATCCTTTCTATATACATTGTATTCCCCAAATTCCAGTTCCGCATTACTTATATCTGTGCGACACCACGTCTCTGATATCCCAACAATATCTGCCTTTGATGTTTTGAGCAATACCTCAAATTCATCAAATTTATTTACCAAACTCCTAGCATTGGTGTACACGCAGGTATACATGCACCTGTTTCTATTCTTAGCTACCCTAACACAACCCATGTGTTTACTTGTAACGCAATGACTACCAGCAGTCTCTGAAATATCCTGCATCTTGTTTTTCAGACTTCTGCTCATTTGAATAGAAGCAGTGCAAGAATCACTTCCACCTCTGGAAGTGATTCTTGCACTGAATAAAATATCATTCTTGAATAAAATTCTTGAATAAAATATCACTACATTCGTAGTGATATTTTATTATAGCCTTAGTAAAATAGGTACGTGCTATTTAATCGGATTTTAAGTTAGCTATGTTTGTAAAGGCCGAAAATATAAAACCTAATCTATATAAATAATTTAACATGCTGACCAAATTTTACCTGTAGATTAAATCACTCAAGTAACTCTAAAATAGCCGATACCAGCCCCCGTGGCCAAACCTAGTGAAGAATAATAATTAGCGATACATGTAATTATAATACAATACCAATTGTTAATTATAGATTATAGGATACATTGAAAGGGACTTTATCGAGGGCTAACCCTCTCAATATATTCCACCCATAATTAACAGAGCTATCTGTTTCTGTTATCATCTGCCTGTATAACAAGGTCAAATATATAATATTAAAAGTTTAGTGCTTAAGTAGATAAGCAGTTAGTATGTAATTTAGCAGTTTGTAATGTAGCAGTTAATAATTCACAGTTAACAGGCAGGATGACATTTAGCCCTACCGATAGCTACAACACATATATAGATAGAAAATTTTCTATGCTTAATTGCTCCTTGCATCCTTTGCTCCTCTGCTTGCATCCTTTCTGCTGTTTGGCCATTATGTTCTGACTCTCTAAGTGGTCTGACATCTTAGTTATGCAGCTGGTCAGGATCTTGTACATCGTTGGGAGGCATGTGATTGGCGTGTATTTCGCCGGGTTTCTTGTATCTTCATCTTTAGGCTTCAGATATGTGACTCCTTCAGTGAAAAACTTGGGGATTGTCTCCGGGTTGCTTATCATTTGAGTGAACTGCTCTGCTAGGTGCTTGTGTGTGCAGGTGAGCTTCTTGTACCAGTAGTTGTGGATGTTATCAATTCCTGGGGTTCACCAGTTGTGGGAGTTCCTGATTGACTGTTCGACTTCTTCTTCGCAAATCTCCCACTCTCTCATTTCTTGTATGTCCTTCGTTTTCTTCCATTCTACTTCTATCCAGGGTGCTCTACTGTTATGTCTTACTTCACTGTTCCAGATATTTCCCCAGAACTCTTCGATCGTCTTTCTTCTCGGGTGGTCCGTTTCCTGTTTTCTCATGTTCACCCAGTTTCCTGTAGAAGGCTCTTTGGTCCTCATCAAAGATTCGGTTGTTTATTTTCCTCTGGGAGCTCTCTTTGTATCGGTGTAGTCTCTTGCTGAGTGCGAGGAGGCTCTGCTTCAGTATGTCCAAATATTCTCCTATTCTGGTCTCATGTTTGCTGTGGACGCTGTCTCTCTTGAGGATGTTCTTCACCTTTCCAATCAATTTCTTACTTCTTATACCCTGTTTTCACTGGGTCAATTGACCTATCTTGACTCTTAATTCTTCTTTCCCAAACTGGCGGTTCCTTCTGTTTTCACTTCTTCTGCTGCTGGTCTCTCGTTTCTTTTCCATTAATCCTAGTGGCTGCTATGGCAGTACAGTATACGGTTGTGTGGATAGCCTCCAGCGTTGCACCATTGTTGTCAAGGTGATGTGGTATTATTTGCCGATTGAGGTGGTCTGTTACTCTCCACAGGATTTTATTTGGCCTCTGCTTAGGTATCACATGGGTTCTTGTGGGGTCGCCTTCTTCCACTCGTCTTCTATTCTGGATAGCATGCCGTCGTCTCTTTCCACTTCAGCTACTCTGGGTTGTATTTCTTCTTGCTGTTCCTCCTCTGGTTCCATATAGACCATATTCTTTGTGCTTTGTAGCAGATCGCTGACATCCTGCTTGATTTTTTTCCAAGATGGCAGGAGCTATTAGGTTCTTCATGACGATAGTCCTTCTTTGGTCTGCTAATTGCTGTTCGGTGACCTGAATATCCGGGTATCGTTCCAGCCATTTGGTATGTAGTCACATTCTGTACATTGTCATATCGGTCTCTAGCCTAGTTATTTCATAGTATGCTCGCATGATGTATGTATTCATTTCAATGCTCCACTTCATTCGTTGGCATTTTCTTCTTTCCTGGGTGGTCACTAGAGCAGTTGTGCAGGAAACACTTCCAGTTGGTGAGGCTGGATGGTCTTGCCCTTCTCTTGTGGTAGCCTTACAGGGGACAAGCGCACTTGCTCCACTGTCTTGCTCAGAAGACTGAGCTCCAACTTTTCAATCCGACCCCTCTGCCTAAGGCCTGAACACGAGTGACTATATCCTGCACCACACTCAATGCAGTATGAATAATATTTATCTGTGACATCATCCATCTATGGAGGTGGACTAGTTTAGCTTCGGATTATGCCCAGTGGTTTATTTATTTAGTTAGTTCTCGCAAGTGACACCAGATGGCACCAATATCTGACTCAGCCGTTACTCTGACCTTGGGGAAGGTAAGTCCAATGGGGTAGCTTTCGCGATGTATTTTATTTTATTTTTTTGGTTTTTATCATTTAATATTATTATTATATCGGTCTCCCAGCGTAACAGAGCCGCATTTGCTTCCACCAAAGCGGGATTCGAGCCCGGGTCCATCAGGCTGGTAGTCCAGTGTCTTAACCACTGGGCCATCGCACCCCTTTATTATTATTATAATTATTATTAGCCATATGGTGCAAGGAAGCCTGAGGCTTATGCTGCATCAGCCAAAAAAAAACTCCAGAGTTACCCAGAGAGAGAGAGAGAGACTCAGCCGTTACTCTGACCTTGGGGAAGGTAAGTCCAATGGGGTAGCTTTCGCGATGTATTTTATTTATTTATTTTTTTTTTGGTTTTTATCATTTAATATTATTATTATATCGGTCTCCCAGCGTAACAGAGCCGCATTTGCTTCCACCAAAGCGGGATTCGAGCCCGGGTCCATCAGGCTGGTAGTCCAGTGTCTTAACCACTGGGCCATCGCACCCCTTTATTATTATTATAATTATTATTAGCCATATGGTGCAAGGAAGCCTGAGGCTTATGCTGCATCAGCCAAAAAAAAACTCCAGAGTTACCCAGAGAGAGAGAGAGAGAGAGAGAGAAAATCAGAAGTAGAAAGGAATCACCAGGAAAGAGAAGAATGATGATATCCAGCTCAGGACCCTGGGTGTGCCAAGCCCATACTCACCAGATATGAACCCCTGGAGTTTCATGATATAACACTGTACTGAATACAGAAAATAAAGAATGCATCAACCAGTGGTTCCTATAATCATTTGGCCGTTGCAATACTATCCATACTATAAAAATTTTTGGCATGCATTGTCCCATTATATTTATGGGAAAATCACCCTTTATTTAGGAATTACTTCCAAGGAACATATAATGTTTATAAATTTGTATATCACTGTATTTGGGCAAATATAAAATAAACCAATAACCCTATAGTCCAAGAATACAGTGGCAAAAACCCTAATGAAGAAATGTTCCAGCTCCAGCATTATACCATTAATGGTATAATCAAATTTTTCAAAATTTCCCTGGAAAACGTATAGTCAGTTACAACTACATTTGGTATAAAATGTTTTACCACTGCTGTGACCCTACCAATAAAGATTCGTTTGTAGCAATTATTTTCTCTAAATAGCTGGTCAGGAAATAGATTTTTAAATCATGCCATCAGAGGCCTTATAACAGGAGTGTTGGTGGGGTCAACAGCCATGGCCTTTGTAAATGGAGTGGGGGATCACATATTCCCCATCTTTCCTTGCCTATTCACAGAAGGATTTGGGTTTTGGTACTGTTATTTCTGGCACAACAGCTACTTTAGGCTATACTGCACCTATCAACGAGATGGAGGCTAAACATGGAGACTATAAAAAGAACAGTCAGAAATGTTGACCAGTCCGCAAGGGGGACGATAGTGTCTGATTGTTGAGCTTCGTGAATATTTCTTGATTTATGTATTTAAAATGGCAGTATTAAGTTGTTTTTAGTGTTGCCATATCAAGATCAACCCTTGGAAATGCCAGATGCAAGTGGAGAATAATAAGAGCAGACAATGTTTGTTATTTGGTCATTAGCAACTAAGGCCATATTGCTCCGTGGATATGCGGTGGTCATTCCCTGACCTTTCCGTATTTGGTGGTCACAGGCTCAAGAGCAGACATAAAAAAAAAAAGTTCTGGATGAATTTCTTCATGCACTTCAGCCATTGCTCAGAGTCTTTCAAGTTTGTGTTCAATAGCAACTTGACCTTGACCCGGCATTAGTGAGCTGCTAAGTGGTTCTGTTACCCCCTACCTCTCACCCTTGCATACCATTGAATAATAGCATATATAGTGACAGCTAAGGAATTAAGGCTAATGACTGAATTTTAATAATTTTAAATTCTCAATTTAACATGGTTGACAAAACTGTTGTCACTGATACTAGCATTTCAAATGAGGATTTCTCTCCTTTGAGGTCTACACAGGACATAATGTCAAGTCAATCAGATGCAAAATTAAATGCATCCTCTATGGTAAGATTCTTCACCATGAAATGTCTTTTGTCAGTAAAGACATGCAAAGTACCTATTCAATTCCATCACAACATCAGATGGGTTATCTAAGACCACACCCAGGATGTACGAAGATCTGATCCAATTAGCTTTCTTCTTTGTTGTATTCACATATATGAAAAATTCCTTGTCCACATTCTTTGCTCTCTTAGCCAATGCTTTCTCATACACAGCCTTGGCATCCCTAACCTTATTTGTGGTACTATTACATTACATTTTTTTTTTATCTTTTTATTAACAAGCAGCCCCTAGCCAGAAACTGGCAAATCCGCTATATACATTCATACATATTATATTATATACAGATAATATACAGAGTCAAAGTCATATGAATTACAATGTCATAAAGTGAAATGAACATAAAACATGTTCAGACATAAAATAAATCACATCACATATTAGAACTAGTCATAAATATAAATTGTGACACAAGGAACCACAAGACAAACAAATAGCACAATGAGCCATATGACATGAATAAGACCAAACATGACACAAGGAGCCACTGATCTTATGAAGTCAACATGAGATGAAGACAAATAGCAGTATGGTCACCAGTAACTATATAAATTGTCCAATAACATTATCTTGTTTACGAAAGAACATGATGATCATTAACAGTTTAAGATGCTATTTCAGCATCTTAAACTGTTACACAGAATTCATGTCAATAGTCGATAAGCTTTCTACTGGACTTAAGTAGTAGTAGTAATAGTGGATTGTGATGCAAGAAAGCAAGCGTATGCGCTTATACAGCATCAGCCAAAAAAAAAAAAAAATTCACACAACCATTTCCTCTAAATGTTTGTCCAGTTCCTCCTTAAATTTATTTAACCTATCAACTTCCACAATGACAGATGGAAGTTTGTTCCAGGAATTAACTACCCCCTGGCTAAAGGCAAATTTCCGAACATCTATTCTACAGCTGTCTTTCCTCAATTTGAATTTATGCCCCCTTAGGTTCGTAATCTGAACAAGTGGAAGAATCCCATCAGAATTCAGCGTGCTCAACCCATTCAAGGCCTTGTACACCTCAAACAGATCACCTCACAGGTGCCTAGCCTCCAGCCACTGCAATTTGCATAACTTAAGCCTCTCTTGGTAAGAGGATCCCTTCATTCCCCTCAACAATCTTGTTGCCCTTCTCTGTACACGCTCAAGCAAATCTACATCCTTCCTAAAATGAGGCCTCCAGACCTGTACGCAGTACTCAAGGCGTGGCTTGATCATTGTTTTATACAGAGGAAATTTGCCTTTAGCCAGGGGGTGGTTAATTCCTGGAACAAACTTCCATCTGTCGTGGTGGAAGTTGATAGGTTAAATAAATTTAAGGAGGAACTGGACAAACATTTAGAGGGAATGGTTGTGTGAATTTTTTTTTTTTTTTTGGCTGATGCTGTATAAGCACATACGCTTGCTTTCACCTCCTTTTTCACCTCCTTTTTCCTGCTAGCAAAATTCCTGTATATCATTGACAAAACCCCATTACCTGCTCTTGCAGCCTGTCTGCATTGTTCAGAAAACTTCATATCTGACTGCACAATTACTGCCAGGTCTTTTTCATTTTCTACCACCCTAAGTGTAGTACCACATAGTTGGTACGTTCCTCTGGGGTTACTTCTACCCATATGCAGTACTTTGCATTTGTCAATGTTAAACTTCAGTTGCCACTTCTCAGCCCATCTTCCCAAATTTTCTAGATCCTGTTGCAGTAGCACACTGCCATTAACAACCCTGCCAACCTTTGTATCATCTGCAAACTTCAACACTAAGCCTGATATACCTTCATCAATATCATTTATAAATATACAAAACAACAGTGGACCCAACACCGAACCGTGTGGTACTCCACTGATAACATTAGTCCACGAAGAGCAGCGCCCATTGTTCACCACCCTCTGTCTTCTCCCACTCAGCCATCCTTTTATCCATGTAGCAACTTACCCTTAATACCATTTTGCTCCAATTTGTACAGTAGTCTTCCATGTGCAACAGTGTCAAAAGCTTTCCTGAAATCCAAGTATATGATATCAAAATTATTTTTTTGCATCCAGTTCCTTTGTAACCACATCATAATATCCAATCAAATTTCTCAGACAAGACTTTCCCTTAACAAACCCATGCTGTGTCTGAATTATTGCTGCAGTCTTGTCTAGATGATCCAATGACGCCATTATTTTACCTGTAAGAGAAGTAAACTAATTGGTCTGTAATTACTTGTGTCACCCTTCGATCCCCCTTTGTGAATTGGGGATATATTTGCACATCTCCAGTCCGTGGGGACCACAACTGAGTCCAAGGATGCTCTCATAATTAGGCTAAGGGTTTGCTTACTTCCTCTGCCACCTCCTTTAATATAACTGAATATGTCCCATCCACCCCAGGTGCCTTTTTTAGGTTTAACTTCAACAATTTCTCCACTTTGCTCTCAGTTATTACAAAATCATTAAGCACCCTGCTACAATTTGATAACCTTCTGCCATTTTCAATCCTTAATAACTCCTCATGTGTGAATGTAGATGCAAAATACTCATTCAGTTTGTTTGCTGTCTGAGCAGGATCATCTACAGTCGAACGATCGATATCAAGTGGACCAATCAGATTCATCCCCTTCCTTTTAGAGTTTATATAAGTAAAGAAATCCTTGCTGTTTTTCTTTGCATCCTTTGCCAAAGCTTTCTCGTAATCTGCCTTCCCTGCCTAACCTCCTTTGTGACTTGATTACAGACTAGCTTATAGTCTGTAATCTGCCACGGGCTCCTATGTCGCCTGATTTTTTATGTGCATCCCATGCATTTTTATTCTCTGCCACGAGTCTCATTAGCTCGTTTGACAACCATTAGCCTAAACCTTGAACAATATTTCTTAATGGGTATGAAAGTTTTAATAGCTTCCACGATTAATTCCTTGAATGCTTCCCACTTAGAATTTGCCGTTGGTAACATTATCAGTTGATCCCACTGTACAGAATTTAAAATCTGTCTGAGACCACTGTAGTCACCTTTACGGAAGCAAAAAGCCTTTCCTTTATTGACGGTAATTATGTCTTTAAATAAATTGTACTCATTCGAGTCATTAGGCCTAAAACACACTCCTAATCTTATTTTTGCTTTCACAGTGCTTATGTCACACCAAACTGGTTCAACAGTGCACTGTCCATCTATATCATCCGAATGCACTTCTTTTTATTTTATATTTTCCTTAATTAACAGCATAACCCCTTCTCCCTTACTATCCTGTCTATCCTTTCTGTACACCCAAAATTCCAATTCTGCATTCCTAATACCTGTGTGACATCATGTTTCTGATATCCCAACAATATCCACCTTTGATGTCTCGGCCAACAGTTCAAATTCATCAAATTTATTTATTATACTTCTAGCATTGGCATACATGTAAGTATACATGTACCTATTCTTATTCTTTGTTACCCTAACACATCCCATATAACCACCTGTTTCACAATGACTGCCATCAGTTCCTGAAACCACCAGCACCCCTCGCTCCAGGCCGCTGATTATTCTAATAGAAGTAGTGCAAGAATTACCTTCACCTCTGCCTGTGGCTACTTTTAACCTTTTAGTCTGTGTATCCTCACAAGCTAGCAGTTTTCCAACCCACTTAACACTGTCTCGATAGCATCAGCAAATATTCTTGCACCCTTTCTATTTAAGTGTATCCCATTCCTGTAGAAGCAGTGTCAAGCACAGACCACGCTGAAAAAAATTCTACCCCTTGAGCCTTGCACATTCCCTTCAGGGCCAAATTGATTGACAAGGCTCTCATCATGTACTCCCTCCTATCGGGTCTGGGCAGAATTGCAGACACTTTCAAATTTAACCCTAACTCACAACTTTCCTCAAGTTCAAGCAGCACTGACCTTCTCAGGAATAATTTCTTGGAAATTTTTGAAAAGCCTGAAAACCTTCTTCATTATTAATTAATTGAGCCTCATCGGCCTTAGTCAGGTGAGAAAGATTAGGACTAGCAAATAAAAATTCATTTCTGAGATGATGCTGTTGTTGGAGATTTTACGGCGCAACGGCAGCTAAAGGCCATTATGCGCCAAACAATGGTAGGAGTTACCAGGTGTCATTAAAAGTGAGATGTGTATTTTGTGGGATTTAAACACTATATTCTGTCATAGCATTTTATCTTTTTTAGAAAAGTGAAAACTGCACCAATGTCAGACCTGTCATCTAAAATTTCTTGTGAAGTAGGTATGATTTGGGCTGCATGGCTTGATAAGAAGGTGGTTTGCCGCACTCCATTATAGACAGGGCAGTCAACTATGATATGCTGGACTGTTACTTGAGCATGGCAGTTCGGACAGAAAGGCGGATCTGAGGAAGAAAGAAGATAAAAATGAGTAAGGTGTGTATGTCCTATTCAAAGTCTTGCTAGCGTGACTTCTTCCTTTCGGTTCAAGCGGAAGCTAGACGGCCAAGACTGGAGATTTGGTTTAATCTGAAGGAGTTTGTTGCCGCCTTTGGTTTTGCTAGTGATCCATACTTCGCCTTATTATAAGACTTTTATAGTCAATGAAAGGGATTTTGAAAGAAGCGTCAACTGGTTCCACAGTAGATTTGGCTGTGTGGTCAGCACTCTCATTGCCAGGTATGCCAACATGGCTAGCGACCCAACAAAACTTTACTACTTTCACGTCCTTAGCTAGGTCAGACAGCAAGTTATGAATATTACCAAGTATGTAGTTATGTTTTCTTGGTTGCTGTAAAGTGAGAAGAGCACCGAAGGAGTCGGTAAAAATAATGCTATGGGTAAACAATGCAATTTTATAGTTTACAGGGCCATTTGTATGGCATGTAGTTCAGCAGTAAAGATGCTGCATTCTAAAGGTAAACGACTGGAGATTGGGGGACGATGAAAGAACAACAGCAGCAATGACATGATGGCCAGTTTTGGAGCCATCAGTGTATATCTGGGTATAAGATTCATATTTTTCAATTAGAGATCTGTTAAACTGTTTTATATTCTGTGGAGAAAAAGTACTTTTCCCCAATTCTTGCAGGGACAGATCACATGCTGCAGGCCATACAGCCCATGGAAGAGCAGTGAAACTAGTGGTGGCTATTTTAGAAAGGTCTAGCTGCCAATCATCGAGTAATAAGCGAAGACATATGCCAGCAGGTCGATTTATTGATGGATAAATAGCATACAAGTTCTCCCACTCTGGAGTATATAAATGTTTCCACGCTGGATGAAGGGGTTGACTTTTGATTTTGACAGCATAATTTAACAGTAAAATTTGTCTTCGTAGAGAGAGAGTGTGGAGGATCATGAGTTTCAGCATAAAGGCTCTGGATTGGAGATGTGTGGTAGGCTCCAAGAGCAATGCGCAGGCCACTGTGGTGAATAGGGTCCAAAAACCTTAAGACACTGGGTCTAGCAGAGTTGTAAACTGGAGATCCATAGTATAATCATGATCTTATGATAGTGTAATATAAATGAAGAAGTGTATGATGGTCAGCACCCAATGATGTAGCTGATAATACTCTCAATATGTTTAATTTCTTGAAACAGGTAATTCTAAATTGTTTGATATGGCCATTAAAGGTCAATTTTTTATCTAAGGTTAAGCCAAGGTTTGGTGTTTTTTTTTTTTAGGAGCATTAGCAACTAAGGCCATATTGTTCCGGAATATACGGTGGTCATTCCCTGACCTTTCCGCATCTTCCGTATTTGGTGGTGACGGGCGTTAAGCCAAGAAATCAAATAGTAAGCACAACAGGTATGTCGTAGTTGCCCAGCTTCAGAATTGGGTCAGGATGGAGATTACGTCTTCTACAGAAGTGAACTGCGACAGATTTTTCAGGTGATGTGCGAAAACCATTATCTGCAGCCCTTATCATAATCCTGTTAAGGGCACCTTGAAGTTGTCTCTCAAGCATTCTCATGTTTTGGGAGTGACAAGATATACTAAAGTCATCTGCTATAACAGTACTGATGGATTAACAGATGTCTGAAGGCAAGCCTTCAGACATCTATCCTGCAAACATCCTTCCTCAATTTGAATTTACGGCACCTCATGAGTGTAGTCTGGGCAAGAGGAAGAATACCATTAACATTCGGCTTACTCAATCCATTCAAAGTTTTAAACACATAAATCAGATCTCCCCATGGATGCCTAGTCTCCTGAAGTAGTAAACAGTGGATGGAATGATCTTTGATACAGAGTTGATTTTTATAACGAATAGCGTGGCACTTAAAATTGAACCCTGTGGAACACCTTTTTGGATGACATTATGAGAGAGAGGGCGGATTGAATGCACACCTGGAACGACTGCTGTTTCAGAAAGTTCTGTATAAACTGTGGCATATTGCCCCTGAAACCTAAAGTGTAGAGATCACGAAGAAGTCCATATTGCCAAGCTTTCTCGATTTCTAAATAAACTGTAGTCAGATGTTCCTTCCTTACGAAAGCTTTGCAAATCTGGTTTTCCATTTGAGTCGAGAGGTCTAAAGTTGATCTATCTGTATGAAACCCACACTGCAAAGGGCTGATAAGGTTATATTTGTTAAGCAACCAGGTGAGACAGGAGTTTACCATTTTTTCCATTATTTTGCTCATACAGCTGGTGAGGGCAATAGGCCAGTAATGATGTGGATTCATTGAGTCTTTGCCAAGTTTTAATAATGCTATGACATATGCATGTCTCCAGGTATGGGGAAAAGCATTTTCTGTAAAATTTGGTTATACAGAAGAAGTTGTTGTTATTTGGTTTTTAGGAGTATTAGTGACTAAGACCATATTGCTCTGGGGATATGCAGTGGTCATTCCCTGACCTTTCCACATCCTCCGTATTTGGTGGTCACGGGCTCGAACCCCGGTCTAATCAAGAAGCGTGTGCTATGCACTGCTGCTCCTGCCCACCTGGCTACAGAGGCGCCTACAGAAGAAGTAAGGTACGAAGCAACTCTTCACTCAGCTCTTTTAACATGGAATAGTGAACTCCATCAGGTCCAGCAGCACTAGGTCTTGCACTGTTAAGAGCAAGCCTTATTTCAATTATGGTAAAGAGACAGTTGTATGATTGATGGTGGTTAGTGCCAAAATTTAACTTCTGTTTTTCAGCAAGGGACTTTAATTTCTGGAGTTTCTGATATCCGAGTACTCATGACAATAATATAAAACATACTCCATGTCTCCAGAGCCGTGCAGTGACATTGCGACCTTTCCAAAACACCCAGCTGATTCAGCTTTGTTAAAAATAAGCCATGACCAGTTAATAAAAATATAGTTTGTAGATTAGACACAAACCATTTTTCTGGCGGAACATCAACAAGAAAGGGAAAGATCCTACGAGTTATTTCACCTTTATTTGAGTTAGCCCATCTACGATTCCAAAGAGTCATTAAGATATCTAAGATTCGCTTGGCTTCATTCTTAGGATCATTAGCCAAATCCAACTCAAGATCATAAATAATAAAAGGAGTTCCACACCGAACACTGAAAGTCATTAGCTGTGTAAATTATAAAGAGGACAATTGAATTTTTCCTTATGACAATCTGTAGCACATCAGTAGAGACAGTTCTACAAACTAGAGCCATCTTCAGGAGCATCATCCTCTGAATGGAATACAGTTTTCTTATATATTTTTTAAGATTAACACAGTCTATCCAAGCTTTAGGTCTTAGATACCATAAGAAACAATAGGAAGGAAAACAGAGTCATAAAGAAAAGATAGTGCCCTACCTCTAATACCCCAGTCCTTCCTAGTAATTTTTGCTATCACGTTAACAAATTTTTAAACCTTTTCAGATAGAAAATTGATACAGGTATCAAATTTAAGACCTCTGTCAATGAAGACTCCAAGATATTTAATATTCTTAATGGACTTTAAACTTTCACAACCAATCAGCACGAGGTTCTCTACGAACAGATAGGTTCCCATTTAACAATATTTTTGTTTTCGACATGGATATTGTTAATTTATGGAAGTCACACCAACATTCAGATCTTTTTACTATTTCATTAGATCACTGTTCAATTGGTAGCTGTGAAGAGCCTTCAACTAAGATAACCAGGTGATCCCCATATGCAATCATATCAACATGACTATATTCCTTCCGTAACCAATCCTCTAATACCAATTTCCACATCAGTGGCTCAAAAATAGATCCCTGTGGACATCCTCGAATAGCAGATCAAGTTACCAAATTTCAATTAGACTTAACAGTAAAAGATCTTTCCTTAAAATAATCCACTATGACTATAAAGCTGATGGGAGCATTTTGCGAGGCGAAGCATCAATAACACACTGTCCCAAGAGATATTATCAAAAGCCCCTTCAAAATCAACGAAAATGCCAAGAACATATTTTGCATTTGAATCTCTAATCAATTTAACCAAAGATTTTAAAACAACCTCTGTACCACAACCATATTGTTGTAAAGCCATATTGTTTATTTGAGAACCCCAAATTTTCTTGCATATATTGAAATATTCGCTGTGAAAGCATGCATTCATAGACCTTGCCCAAACCCGGAAGAAGGGCAATTGCACAATAAGAAAAGGGCTCAGTTTTACGTTTTTCAGGTGACTTCAAAATGATCTCAAGAAGAGCATCCTTCCAAGGCGAGGGAAAAATTCCTTCAAGCAGGCATTTGTTGAAAGCAAGAAGATGCTCAGAAAAAGTTTGAAGAAACGCTTAACTTCCCCTTCAATGAGGTCCATAGCAGGACACCTACTATTATGAATTTTGTTAACAGCTGAATTAAGATTTCCATTGCAAAAGGTTCCTCTTGAATATTGCTAACACAACCACAATCTAACAGATCAGTACTATCAGAATGCTCCATCTCATCCACATGATGATGAGATCCATTGACTAGGTGTATAACAATAATACTGCCAAGTATAACATTAATACTGCCAAGCCAATTTACAATTTCAGAGTCTCCACAACACGTAGAACTTATCACATCCCCACAAGCCTTAATTTGTGCAAACACAACTTATAAACAATACCCCCATGGATCCTCATTACCAGCTGTTTGCACTAAGTTTTTCCATGCATCAAATTTCCTTTTAGCTATTAAACGGGCACATTTTCTTTTGATCAACTGATACTCAGTTTTCAACCTAGCAGTAGATTCTTTATTATCCCACAATTTCTGATGTTGGAACTTCTTATGCACCCTATTGACCTCCCTCTGGAGATCAATAAGATCAGAGGACCACTGCACTGGAGAAATTTATTTTGCTTTAATTTCATTGACTCCCTCAAGGCATCAAACAACTTCTGTTGTAATAAGTCAACCAAATCAAATGTATTAATCCTATCCAACTCAGCTAAAAACATTTCACCAAAAATTGTCCTAATCTGGTTTAACTTGTCAGTTTATTACTACGCTTATTAATGATCTCAAGTTTCGATGAAGATATCAGCTCTTCCAACCTGCCTCCGGTATCTGTAAATCTAGAATGATATAAAAGATTTTTAGCATTTGAATCCAGACAGATAATCACTTTTCTGCCTTCCAATCTGAATAAATCTTCCAAATAGCTAAGAGGGCAATGAAGGCTGACAGTACATAGATATAATGAAAAATTGTCCCCAACTAGCTTCAATACCAAGATAGACTGCATGCAATGTACATAAGTAATCAATTCTGGTCACAACCAGATCAGAGCTAAAAATTAGTATAGCAACAATTAGTTTGTGGCAGTTATTTGAGACAATTCTAATATAAGCTGAGATAACCAATTAGCTGACCCCTATAAACATAGGGTTCCTGAATACAAACAATGTCAATCCTTTCACATTCACAAGCTAATCTTAGTTCATCTGCCACAGATTTTGCACGCTGAACATTAATTTGGAGAACCTTAGTTCGCCATATATATTATTTCTATAGGTAAGAGTGCTATTGCTCATTACTATAAAGTGCAGAATAAATTCTTTCCTTAGTAACTTTCACTGCAAATATGTATTCATGACACTCCTTATCTCTACCCAAATGAGCAGCAGATATATTTTTTGCACTACAATTGGAACAACACTGAGGTTTGTTTTTATTTTTACAGAATTTAAAATGACTAGTTATACTATAATGACTGCAAACCAGCCCACACTTCTACATGTCTTAGAAGTGTACCCGCACCTCTGACAATTATAACAAATAGTAACCAAATGAAATTACTTAAACCTGTAGGACATCAATCCAATAAAGATTTGTGTTTGTTTATCAAGAAACTTTTTAACTCTACAGGATATTTCCAAGATCCAGTTAATTCCATTTTTGTTTTCATTAGAAAAACATTTTCGCCTCATCACTGACACCATCTCTGCATAGACCCATATGTATTAGGTTTCTTTCATATAATAACTCATTAAATAGATCTTTATTTATGTCCTTAATTACATCATACAATATTATTTTTAAACCAGGTTTCTTAGGCTTAGCGATATTCAATCTCAATTTCTTTATGAGATCATTTGTCTTAATATCCTCAACTCCTTGTTAGACTCAGTCCAAATCGCAATACCCTTGTCAGGTAGTCTTCGCATTCTCCTAATTCATACCCTTTTAAGCAAATTTTCCATGATTTTAGAGACTTTTATACATCCATGCTAGACTTAAGTTTAGAATCATGCTCAGGCCTCATCAGAAGTACATTATTAGAACTAACGTTATTTCTAAGCCCATTATTCTCTTTGCATAGCTGTCATAATTAGTTATGCTATCCTTACAATTTTCCTTTTTAACAACCTCACTGTATAGCTTGCCAGTATACCTCAAAGCTGTAATTATTGCTATGTATTCAGTTAGTGACCCCTCTAAACATCTATTTCTCTCTTGCAAGTGTTCATTCTCTATTCCCAATTTCAAGGCCAAACTTTTCAGATGACCCCATCTAGCCAATATTTAAGAAATAGCATCACTATTGATTTCATATTCTTTAGCAAATAAAAATTCCTCTAACTTTCTTGTCATACATGTAATGACAACACTGATTGGTTCATTATGGAACTCGTTAAGAGTTTATTTCTGCTTATTTTGGTTATTCAGTCCATCTCTATCAAAACAACTGTGAATCTGTTAAATCTGGTTCATAATCCAGTTCATTTTCTACTAAATCTTGCAAATGATATTCACCTATACAGTCCTACATTTTGTATAGGCCAACTGTCCTATATAAAATTTCTGGCATTCGCATCAATTTATGTGGGCAATACCTAGTTTGCAGGAGAATAGTGGAATGGAGAAATCCAAGGAGTTGTTTGTTTCAACTTTGGGTTACTTTGGAGAAATATTTTCACATTGTTTTAAAGCTACTGTGGATGTTTTTTGTTCTTTTTATATAAAAAAAATATGATGTCAATCAGAAGAGTTTTCAGCTGAACATCTGACTCCAATGACAGTCAACTCAAATGCATTTACTACTGTACTTTTGCATTGATTACTTGGCTTATCCTAGCTCATGTGGTAGGAAGAACGATATGCAGGAACTGAATTTATGATTTTTCAGATGACGTTAACAAAGAAAGGGGTGGGATATCCGTTCCACCATAAGATATGTCTTAATTGGGGCAGTTCTTGATCCAATTCCTGAGGTTTTCAGGTTCTGAGCATACTGAAACCACCTTTGTCATAAGTTTTCTATAAACATTTGATGCATAAGCCATTGTCACTTAATGTTTATCAAGCTGTCCAGGAGAATAACGAATGGCTGTTTTCAACTCAAAGGGAGTTAAGGAAAAGTGCTGTTACAGTTTGTCAAAGAAAGCATAAGATGGTTGTTTTCAACTTAAAGGGGGTTAAGGATATGAGTTGCTACAAGGAAATGAGAATGTGTAGAAGTAATCCAAACTTTCTCTGCCATAATTCAGATCACAATGTCATTCACATAGCAGAGCATAGGAATGTAAACACATTGCCCTTGACTTAAGGAGGTTCTATGTCAGCCACACAGACTTTCTAAAAAATAGGAACATGAGGAGATTTACATTGCTGAGTTCAGTTCCTACTTGAAATTACTCCAATACTTACTTAAAATTGAACTCATCCTTCCTTGTTGTAACATCTATGACAGTGTCTTCTACACAGCAAGAGAGAGAGACGATTAGAGAGTGGTATGTCTGTGTCATGTCTGATAGCACTAGTCAACAAAATGAAACTTTTTATTCAATCAAAGATGTAAATACTTTTCTAAACCAGATTTGCATGCTGATTTCAAATATTACTTTATTAAGAAAAGAAAGAAACACTTGAAATTATTACACAATATTTAAATTAACTTCAACAATTTTTTTCCAGGTGACCCACAGCTGAAACTACAGCAAATATCTTTGTATACTATGAAATCACTGTTGCCTGTGTGCACGAAAAAATCTAAAAAATAAAATTAAAATAAAGAAATTAATTAATAACTGAAATTAATAAATTAACAGTTCAGAAGAACAAGAATATAAGGATTAACCCCAAGTCAGATGTGACACTTGGTCGACAAGACCCTGAAGAATATTTAAGCAATTCCTGCTTTTCATCTACTCCTACGCAGCTGAAATTCCTAATACAGCCACTCCCCAATTAACGAAAGGGTTGCATTCTGCGGAACTCTACGTAAGTTAGATTTTAGTAAGTCGGAATTTCCCCTATACTTGTGCAGCACTCGCACCTGTGCGCACTAAACTGATTGAATCAAAAAGAAATGTTCAATGAACATGTGAATAGAATTATTTATTGTATTTATCCAATTTTTTTATCTCGTGCACAGGAAAAATTACAAAAGCGTGAAATTCAAAAAATTTAAAATTATAAAATTACAAAAAAAGAGAGGAGACAGGCATAACATCAGTAAGTTTTATCTCTTGAGCATCGTTGCCAGAATCGACATCTTCAACTGATAAGTACGCCGCTGCGGAGGTTGAGGGCTGTGGAGATTTAGAAGGGGTCGGTCGCTCAATCTTACAAAAGAACATATTAATGGATGACTGGATGGTGGCTTTATTCTTTTCATTGTAGATTTCTTTGTAGGAAGCAAGCATATCGTTCACCCCTCTGTTAACTTTTAAGAATCATTCACTGTCAGGATCCATCTTCTCAAACCTCGCCATTGCCGATGCAATTTCACGAAATGCCATTGCCATCTCTCTCTCTCTCTCTGGTGATGAAACGTCTCGGCTCCTCATTTGGTTCATCTTGAACTTTGTCAGCATTTTTTTCTTTCACTATCGTTGCCTGCAAATCAATAACTTCTTCATTAGATAATTCCTTCTCTTCTTCCTCTATTAACTCCTCCACGTCTTTGGCAACAACCTCCAACTGAAATAGCTCTACAATCCTCTTCATATGATTCGTCTTTTTCAAACCCTTCGAAGCCTTTTACATGCCATGGGCATATTTTCTTCCATGTGCCATTTAAACAACTTTTAGTAATTTCCGCCCAGGCCTTATTAATGTTTAAGATGGCATGGTAAATATTGTAAGATTTACAAAAGTCTCTTAACATAAAATTTTTCTAACCGTCTACTGCAGACAATGCCTGAGTAAATGTTTTGCATAAATAGTATGCTTTTAAATTCAAAATAACACCCTGATCCATGGTTGGATGACTGAAGTCGTGTTTGGCAGTAGAAATATGACTCTCACGTTCAAATTGAAATCATCTAGATGCATAGGATGTCGGGAGCATTATCTAATAGAAGCAAAATCTTGAAAGGAATGTTGTTGTCTTTACAATATTTTTCAACCTCAGAAATGAAGCAGCATTTAAACCAATCCTCAAAGAGAGATATTGTTATCTATGCTCTCTGGTTCGATCGGAAATGCATGGGTAGGGTGGCTTTATTGATGCCCTTAAATGCACGGGGATTTCCAGAATGGTACACAAGCAGTGGTATTAATCTGTAATCTCCCACTGCATTAGCCCCAAGCATGAGCGTGGCCCTATCTTTTAAAGCCTCAAATTGTCTTTTTCTCTTTGGCAATGTATATGTTTGATCTGGCATTTTTTTCCAATACAGAGCAGTCTCGTCAACGTTAAAAATTCGATCCGTTGAATAGCTGCCTTCATCAATAATTTTTTCCAACACATCACAAAATTTCTCTGCAGCAGCAGAATTGGCACTGGCGACTTCACCACATACTTTAATGTTTTGGAAACCAGTGCGATGCTTGAACCTATTAAACCACCTGTTGCTTGCCACAAACTTGGCTTGGGATTCGCCATATTTATTTTTAATATCTTCATAAATACTTCTTGTTTTTGCTTGAATGGCCATTGGACTCAGGAGCACTTGCTTCTGAATCTGATTTTCCATCCATATTATTAATAGCTTTTCCATCTTCGATATAGCACCTGAACACTGTTTTGTGATCACTGTTGATCTTAAATGCATTGATCCTTTAACATGTTCTTTTATACGCACACTGTCCCTTAAAATAGTATTCACTGTTGAAGAAGCGAGATCTAATTCCCTTGCAATAGACGACAAACTCTGTCCTGCTTTGTACTTCTTAATCATTTTTATCTTCATTTCTAAATCAATTTTGTTTCGTTTCCAGGCACTGCCAATACTTGCGCTTTCCGCTGGTCCCTTTCCCTTCATCATTGTAATACATGAATAGGAATGAATAGAAGTTTCTGAAAAAAAGTTTCTGAAAATTTGGATTTTATATGATTGAAGATTTCAGTGAAGGGGAACATAATAGATTGCTCTAACAGAAAAGCCCAATAAACCGGAAAGTGCAAATTGTTTTTATTGTTTTATGGTAGTGACCTCCAAATATGTGTTTTAGAAAAACATCACAAAGGCGTTCAAAACTGATTCTTATAACCGGAACATATGATAACAATGAAAGTGTAGTGCAATTTCCATTATAAATATGACCTTTTAAAGAGATAAATAGCTCAGTAATATAGCGAAATTTTCCACAAAAAAAAAAAATATATATATTATTGGGTTCACATTACGATATTTTCATGATACCTCCATTTATCCCTACAAGTACAAAATACATTTCTATATTTTTTTCAGTTTGCACAGGCCAGCAAAAACTTCGTGAAGTCGAATTCGCGTAAGTCGAGTATTATATAAGTCGGGGAGTTCCTGTAGTTTTTTTTTTAAATGTTTTCTTTGATTTCTCCACTAAAATTTCCAGAGTTCTCTCTTAATTATCTCAAAATTAGGAAAAATTCATGAATTAAATTAAACCAAATTATCAGCATATATCACTGCAAGCTGGCTTTACCACCATGCACTTTCCTCCAATAGGTAACACTCTCTAGCTTTGTGACACTGCAGCATCATCTGGAATCAAACTGTTGATGCATGTGTTTCATGCAGTGAGTACTCCTGTTACTGACACTCTAGCATTCACTGAAGCACACCATTTTTAAATTTGCATTTCGCTAGTCAACAGGTCTAAAGGGAGTTTTAATTTTAAAAAATTAAAAAATATATGCTTTTAACATAAAAAACTGAACTTTCACATTTGTGTTCAGAAAAGATTGAAAATAAACACGAAAACAAAAAAAGGAAACAATTATTTTTTAATGACGTTTCAAATGTAGGTGCATGGGAGAAAAGTTCACTGTGATTAGAGAAGAAACAATCCTTTTGGCAAGTACTGATGGACTAACAGATGTCTGAAAGCAAACCTTCAGACATCTATCCTGCAAACATCCTTCCTCAATTTGAATTTATGGCACCTCATAAGTGTAGTCTGAGCAAAAGGAAGAATACCATTAACATTCAGCTTACTCAATCCATTCAAAGTTTTAAACACATAAATCAGATCTCCCCATGGATGCCTAGTCTCCTGAATCCAAAGATGCTCTCATAATTATGGCTAAGATTTCACTTATCTCCTTTGCTGCCTCTCTTAATATAACTGAATAAATCCCATCCATCTCAGGTGCCTTTTTCGTGTTGTTTCAACAATTTCTCTTTCACTATCTTCTCAGTTGTCACAAAATTATTTAGCTCCCTGTTAGAGTTTGGTGAATTTCATATATTCCACCACCACTTAACGAGCTCCTCATGCATGAATGTAGATGCAAAATACCTATTCAGTTTATCAGCAACCTGAGTCGGATCATCAACAGTAAAACTTTTTTTTTTTTTTTTGGTAGTTGCTGGCGCATCAGCTTCTGTGGCCATAATGCACCTCCCAAGGTTTTTGCAGTACTTTGATCCAAGCCCGAGGCGGGATTCAAACCCGCGACCTTTGGGTTGCTAGGCAGGTACTTTACCCACCCGGCTAGTCCGATCGGCTAACAACAACAACAGTAAAACCTTCGATATTCGACATCAAGTGGACCAACATGATTCAACCCCTTCCTCCAACTGTAAATAAAAGTAAAGAACTGATTGCTGCTTTTCTTGGCATTCTTTGTCAGAGACTTCTCGTTATCTTTTTTAGCTTGCCTAACCTCCTGCAGTACTTGATTACAGACTAGTATATCTCTATCACAAGCTTCTTTATCATCTGATAACTTATATGCACAACATGCATTTTTTTTCTCTACCACAAATCACATCACTTCATCTGACATTCATTTAGGTCTAAGCCTGGAATGGTATTTCTTGGTTGGCATGAAAAGCTATACAGAATTTAAAAACTGCCTGGGACCACTGTAGTCACCCTTACAAAAGCAAAAGCCTTGCCTTTACCTTTGACAGTAGTTGGTGTCTTTAAGTAAATCTCACATCAGCCATTGTACACAGTGCGTGGCAGTTTTCACTGTGTGGGATTGGATTAAATGCAGTGTCTTTTACCTGAATTTATAAGATCAAGTTTTTTTGGAATATTGAAAATTTATATTAATTATTTGAATATTGCAAAAAAAATTATATATTGCTTCCTCTTGTTGCTTCTCTAACATTCTAGAAAACAGTCATCAATATATCCACAAAAGACTTGCTTTTGTACAAGTGGGCTACCCACAAGTTCCAGTCAATCTGGAAAGTTAAAGTCACCCATTATAAGCCATTCTGATATACTAACCCACTTCATTTCTCTGTATAATTGTGTGTTATACTCTTCATAGTCATTAGGTCTATAATATATTCCTACTCTCATTTTTGTTTTCCCAGTGCTTATGTCACTACAAACTGAATCAACACTGCCATTTCAACCAGACTAGTTTATCTAATTTATGAAATGGTAGTGCATCCAGTTGAAATAGGCCAGCCATTTCAACTGGATGCACTGCCAATGATTTAATATGCTTCTTAACAAAGAGCATAACCTAATCCCTACTCTTGTTCTGCACAAAATTTGCCTGTGGCCGTCAAATTTTTACAGACCAGATCACTCCACTTGACAGTAAGCAGTGGCAGGGCTTTTCCAGGAAAGAACAAAGGGAACATGAGTGAGAAGGCAACTGACCTACAAACAGTAAGTATTGAGTATAGGTGAGTGTTTTTAATCAACTTTTCTTGTTTAGTTTTAAGAATTATTTATTTATTATGTTATACCTAACATGGCACCTGCGAGGTGATCTGACTGAGGTGTATAAAGCCTTGAATGGTTTGAGCATGCTCAATGCAGATGGGATTCTTCCTCTTGCTCAGAATAATCATGAAATCGCCTGAGAGAGCATAAATTCAAAGTGAAGAAAGACGGTTGAAGGATAGATGTGCGGAAGTTTGCCTTTAGCCAGCGGGTGGTTGATTGGTAGAACAAACTTCCATCTGTCATTGTAGAAGTTGATAGCTTAAATAGATTCAAGGCAGAACTTGACAAACATTTGGGGCGAGTGGATGGGTGAAATAAGGGTTTTTTTTTTTTTTTTGGCTGATGCTATATAAGCTTGCTTTCTTTCATCATGTGCCTTTGCTAATGCTAAATGCTAATTATTAAATGCAGGAAAATAAGCTCTTACAAATTAAATTCATTTCACATGTGTTCTTGGCCTTTCCAGTGAGATACAACCATTTTAAATTTCTGGGCCCTAGTGATGATGTACATAAGCAATCGCCATAGTTACCATATAGGAGTTTTTTGTTTTATTGCTTGAGTTTCCACACATGCTCACATCTCAACAGAAACAAATCGTGAGCATGAAATCATTATAGATAAGAGCAGTAGCCAGGAAAGCAAGGTGCCGGGGTTTTCAAGGACTGCTAGGAGTCATTACGGAACAAGTAAATACATGGGCTGTGTTAGGAAAACTAACACAGCCCATGTAACTAAGAGTAAGAACAGGTGCATGTATACTTGCATGTAACACCAATACTAAGAGTATAGTAAATAAATTTGATGAATTTGAAGTGCTGATCAAGACATCAAAGGCAGATATTGTTTGGATATCAGAAACGTGGTGTCATGCAGATATTGGGAATGCAGACTTGGAATTTGGAAAGTACAATGTGTACAGAAAGGACAGACAAGATAGGAAGGGAAGAGGAGTTATGCTGCTAGTTAAGAAATGTATAAAATTTAAGTAAGAACATCCAGTTGACAAGGGTGAACAATGCAATGTTGAGTCAGTTTGGTGTGACAAAAGCACTGGGAAAACAAAAATGAGAGTGTGTTATAAGCCTAAGGACGCTGATGAGTGCAACGAGCAACCGTACAGAAAAATAGAGTGGGCTAGTAAATCAGAATGTCTTAAATTCGGGAATTTTGACTTCCCAGATATTGATTAGAAATTGTGGGTTGGTCACTCGCACACTAGAAAGACTTTTGTGGATTTATTGGGTGACTTTTCTACAGCAACATGTTCAAGAGGAAACTAGAGGGAATAATACTCGTGATCTGATTATCAGCAACATTAAGAATCTGCAGATAAAGGAACCACTAGGTGGCAGTGATCACAGTATACTGTTGTGGGATTTGCCTAAAGATGTCACTACCATCAGGGATAATAGGAAGGATTTTTGATTTCGTAAAGGTGACTACAGTAGTCTCAGACAGTTTTTAAATGCTATACAGTGGGACCAACTGATAATGTTATGAATGACAAATTCTAAATGGGAAGCATTCAAGGAATTAATCTTGGAAACTACTAAGCTTTTCATCACAACTAAGAAATACTGTTCAGGTTTAGGCCTAAATGGATGTCAAATGAACTAATGAGACCAGTGACCAGAAATCAAGTCACAAAGGAGGTTAGGCAAGCAAAGGTAGATTATGAGAAATATTTGGCAAAGGATGCCAAGAAAAACAGCAGAGTTCTTTACTTATGTAAACTCTAAAAGGAAGGAGGATGAATATTGGTTCATTTGATATCAATGGTTCGACTGTTGAGGATCCTGCTCAGGTAGCTGAAAACTGAATGAGTATACTGCATCTACATTCACATTAGGAATTCTGAATGGAAGTAGAGGCCAGAAGCTTATCAAACTCTAATATGAAGCTAAATGATTTTGCAATAACTGAAAGCAAAGTGAAGGAAAAATTGTTGAAGTTAAACATAAGAAAGGCACCAGGAGTGGATGAGATTATATCCAGTTATATTAAAGGAGGCAGCAAATTAAGAAAACAAATCCTTAGTCATAATTATGAGAATATCCTTGGATTCAGGGGAAGTCCCTACGGACTGGAGATGTGCAAATGTATCGCCAATTCGCAAGGGGGAATCAAAAGGAAACAAGAATAATTACAAACCTGTTAGTGTAACTTCTGTTCTGGGAAAAAATAATGGAGTCTCTGGTTAAAGAAGCATTGCAGGATCATCAAGACAAGACTGCAGTTATAATTCAGACACAGCATGGGTTTGTTAAGGGGAAGTCTTATCTGACCAACTTGAGTGGATGCTATGATGAGATCACAAAGGAACTGGATGCAAAAAATAATATTTACATCATATAACTGGATTTCAGGAAAGCTTTTGATACTGATGCACACAGAAGACTACTGTACAAATTGGAGCAGTATTTTATTCTGCGAAGAATAACTTTGATATCATATATTTGGATCTTATAAAGGCCTTTGATAATGTTGCACATGGAAGACTACTGCACAAATTGGAGCAGTGTGGCATTGAAGGCAAATTGCTGCTATGGATAAAGGGATGGTTGAGTGGGAGAAGTCAGAGTCATAATCAATGGACAATGCTCTTTGTGGACTTATGTTATTAGTGGAGTCCCACAGGGTTTGGTATTGGGCCCAATTCTTTTTTATATTTATCAATGATATTGATAGAGGTATATCAGATTTAATGTCCAAGTTTGCAGACAACAGGAAAGTTGGCAGGATTGTTAATGACAGTACGCTACTGCAACATAATTTTGCAGTACAACATCCAACAATAGTTCTGCCAATATACAGTACCAGAAACATTGGCAGTGTTCTGGTACTGCATATTGTTTTCAGGAAAGAAGACTAAACACAAATGCAAGAAATTAAGTTTAGCAACATACAAATCCCATTATTTTATATGCATGTTAACTTCTTATCTTTGTACACGAGACTTGTGGTTACCTAAAAGGTTTCCACAAACCCATTTGAAAGCCTACCGTGCTTTCAGTTCTAATACACTGGAAGTATTTTTAAAAGTTTCATTCTGCAGAAGTTCCCTGATTTGAGACCACAGAAAGATTTCCTCTTTGACTTTCATGGCACTGATCTTTAATTATTTCTAACTTAACATTAAATCACCCACACACTCAATTTAACAAAGATAATCGTGTGATGTGTATAAACAATTTTTTTTTGTTTTGATTATAAAAAAAATTAATTTTTAGCTTTGTCACTGAATTAAAAATGGGTATATTAATTATAATTTGCTAAACCCAATTAAAAAATATTGAATGAAAATAGAGTAACCAATAATAATAATAAAGATAATTCTTATATTTTTTATAATTTTCAAGGTCATTGATCCCCAGATTGAAACCCAAATGCTCATCTGACAGATTAAACTTAAACATCTGTATTTTTGTCAGCTTTTAGCATTTGCATTTAGCCAGCAAAATCAAAGCTCTAACAAGATTAGACACCTGTTGCTGCCATCACAGAAGCCACATGGGAGTAGGAATTGCCTACAAGAATGGTAGAACAGTTTTGCTCATCTAGCTTCTGCTAAATTTCAAACAAAAATTTAATGTCTCATAATCATAACATATCAAAATGGTAAGAGAAAATACTGTAAAATCAATCAGAGAACATTGGTGAGCTAAGGTATAGGGAAGAACTTAATTTCATTTACAAATTTTTAAAAAAGTTAACTTGGAAAAAATTAAAATTTGTTAATTTTGATTTTTTTAAATTTTAATTTAAAAAACTGAATTAATGAATTTCTCACTTAAGTAATGAAATCCTCTCAAATTCAGCTCACCTAGTGCTTTCATAAACTTCCGTAGGCCAAGTTTAATGTGGAAGGAAAATTTTCATTGACTCCAATAATGTAACATGCCGTGCACTACTCACTCCTGATTCACATGTTCTTCTTTGATGTCAGCCATGTATTAAAAGAGTTGGCGCATAAATATAGAGTTGGTGGTAAAAGAGTTGGCGCATAAATATAGAGTTGGTGGTAAAAGAGTTGGCGCATAAATATAGCAGAAACAATATTGTGAACCTCCTTGAATATCCATTAACATACCAGATTTTGAGGTCACTACACATATTCCACTGATAAGGCTTTTGCAACCTCACACAATATCTCTCAAGATATGTGCCATCGTTATTTTGATCCATACCATCAGATAAACATGTATCTATATCATCCTCCCCCTCCCCCCAATAACTACCACTTCCCCCTGAATCCAAAATGAGGAAACACTTGGTATGACAGACACCTCAGCAAAATATGTATTGCATGTTAATCAACAGTTACAGATTAGTGGATGTTAACACTTATCCAATCTATACCCTCCAAGAATTTTTCTAGTTCTTCCTTGAATTTATTCACTTCTTCAACCTATTCACTATCCACCCACTTCCACAATAACAGATGGAAATGTGCTCCAAAAATCAACCACCCACTGACTGAAGGCAAACATCCAGCAAATATCCTTTAGCAACTTTAATTTATGCTCCCTCACATGTGTGGTCTCGGCAATAGTAAGAATGGCATCGAGCAATTCAAATACTTAAACACCTCAATCAGATCTCCACCTAAGTGCCTACTCTCCAGATGCTGCAGAGCTGAAGCCTTTCTTAGTAAGAGTACCCTTCTGTTCCCTTCACCAATATGGTTGCCCTTCCATGCACCTGTTCCAGCAGATCTACATCCTTCCCAGAGTAAGGCCTCCAAACCTGTATACAGTATTGAAGATGGCCCAATCATGGACTTGTACAAAGGGACAGTCAACACCTTATTCCTACTAGCAAAGTTCCTGCATATAATTGACAATATCCCATGACCTGTTCTGACAACATATGTACACTGCTGGGAGAAATTCATATCTAATTGCACAATTAGCTCCAGGTCTTTTTCAATTTCACACCTCTGGGTGGATAATGAAAACAACCGAGATTAACATTCCAACTGTATGGTAGAGAGTTGATATGTCAATCTGGGACTACTGATACCCAAATGCAGTACCTTGAATTTTACAATGTTAAAATTCAACTTCCATTTCTCACCCCATCAACCTAATTTTCCTTGATCTCATTGCAGTAGCCCATCCTGATTGTCATTAACCATCGTGGCAACCTTTGTATCATAAGCATTAGTAGTGGCATATGATGCCACTTCTCCACCATCTACCAAATTTTCTAGATCCTGTTGCAGTAGAATACTGTTATTACTGTTGTTAACAACCCTGTTAACCTTTGTATCATCTGCAAACTTGGACATTAAGCCTGATACATTCATAAATATAGAAAACAACAATTGGGCCAACACCGAACCTTAGTTAGGGGTCAGTTCCTAGTTAGTATTCGCCATATAGTGCAAGGAAGCCACAGTCTTTTGCTGCACTAGCAAAGAAAAAAATACAAATTACACACTTCGATCTTCATGCAGAGAACTATCCAGTTCACCTTTGAATTTATTCAAACTGTCATCCTCAACTACCTGTGAGGACAACTTGTTTAACTCTAGGGGGCTCCACTAATAACATTAGTCCATGAAGAGCAGCGTCCACTGATTTACCACTCTCTGCCGTTCTCCACTGCAGTCCCTTTATTCATTGCAGCAACTTGCCCTTAATACCATACAGCTCCAATTTGTACAGCAGTCTTCCATGTGCAACAGCATCAAAAGCTTTCTTGAAATCCAAGTATATGATATCAAAATTGTTTTTTGCATCCAGTTCCATTGTAACCACATTGTAGTATCCAATTCAATTGGTCAGACAAGACTTCCCTTTGACAACCCCACACTGTCTTATTTATAAAGGCAGTCTTGTCTAGATGATTCTGCATTACTTCTTTAACCAGTAACTCCCAATATTTTCCCTGGAACAGAAGTTAAACTAATAGGTATATAATTACTCGTGTCACCCTTTGATCCCCTTTTGTGAATTGGGGATACATTTGCACATCTCCAGTCCATGAGAACCTCTCCTGAATCCAAGGATGCTCTCATAATTATAACTGAGTTTGCTTACTTCCTTTGCTGCCTCCCTTAACCCGTCCTCCCTTCCTATCCTGTCTGTCCTTTCTGTACACATTGTATTCCCCAAATTCAAATTATGCATCCCTTATATCTGTGTGAAATCGTGTCTCTGATATCCCAACAATATCCACCTTTGATCTCTTGAACAGCACTTCAAATTCATCAAGTTACTATATTCCTAGCATTAGTGGCATGCAAGTATACATGCACCTGTTCTTACTCTTAGCTAGCCTAACACAGTCCATGTATTTACTTGTTTCATGATGACTCCCAGCAGTCCTTGAAATCCTCAGCAATTTGCTTTAAAGGCCGCTGCTTGTTTCAACAGAAGCTGTGCAAGAATCACTTTCACCTCTGCCTGCAGCTAAGATGAAATCTATTAGTCTGTGTATCCCACCAAGCTAGCCGTTTTCCAACTCACCTAACACTGCCTTAATAGCATCAGCAAATATTCTTGTACCCTTTCTGTTTAAGGGTGTCCCATCACTATAGAAGTGGTCTCTCCTGTTAATAGGCGCAGACTACACTGAGAAAAATTCTACCCCATGAGCCTTGAGCAATCTCACCAGAGCCAAATTGACTGACAAGACTCTCATCATATATGGGCAGAATAGAAGACACTTTCAAATTTAACCCGAACTCACAAAATTCTTCGACATTTCTGCTCATCATGCATAGATCTTCCTTTTCCCTAAATCTCCATGTAGAATTTGACAAATCGTCTCCTTATTCATATTCAACTCATCAGCCATCATACAACTCTGTTCTCATTTTGAGAGGTTGATGGTTGTACACTTCTTGAGTCATCTCAAACATTTTCATATTTGTTTTTGAACTGCTTATACAATTCAAACACACTGGTAGGATATAACATTTTATCACTCTAAAACAGTTTTTAACATGTCGTACATTTCTATTGCTGATTTTCTCATTTAAAAACAAAATTTGATATTTTTTCGTTGCTCCATTACAAAATCTTGACACGAAATATTAATGCTACTAATGAACTGGTTGTTACTTGCAACCTGTCAGCCTACTGGACAATTTCTTTACCACCATCCGTTGGAGAAAGTTTGAATCACAATACACTACTTCTGTTTATTTTCATACTCATCAAACATGCAAACTTTATTGCTACACCTCATATTTATGTGAAAAAATGGCATATTATGACAACTATTAGCAATAGTACGGTATATAATGCAAGAAAGCAAGCTTATATAGTATTCAAGAGTATTTCTTAGTTAACTATATTCAACTGTAAATTATGAAAATAAAGCAAGAGATTGATACCAATTTTATAATACTGACAACACAATGCCAAAGAAAGCCTGGTGTATAAACAAAACTTGTACAGCACCATCAAATATTTAATAAAAGAACTACAGAGTCCAATGTACCTTGAAGCTAATAGTCTTAAATATAAGAAGGCACTTACCTTCATTTTTTTCAAAGTTATGCTTAGTACAAACTATTATATTTAGGCCACCCGAATAATTAAATTCATCTGCCATGCTGTGTCTTATGTCTGTTAATTGCGTGTGTTCTCTGGTCGATTTGTCTGTTTGCTGGACGAAAAAACCTTGCCATTTTTGGGGAAAAAACCTTGCTATCTACGCCTGAGACCGACTAACTCAGCCACGGAGTGAAAAAGGCCCATTAAAGTTCCTCGCATCATCGACGGGATTCGAACCAGGGCCTTTTTCCACTTTGTGTGGGGAGGACGGTGACGATACCACTGTGCTACCCGAAGGTAAGTGCCTTCTTATATTTACAGAACCCACCAAATACATATATACATATAAAAATCATTAGCCAATTCCATCAATAAATTTAAGGAAGGTTTGTGCTAGCATCCCCTAAATTTATTTAAACTACCCACCACCACAACATTATATGAAAATTTATTCCATTTACTGTTTAGTTGAATGCAAAGTTTTGCACATCCACTCTAGAACCATCCATTTCCAATTTAAATTTATGCCCTGTGTGTGTGTGTGTGCCATCTAAAAAAGGGTAAAGATGCCATCATCAGCATTTCATTTACTTCATTCTTTTAAAGCCTTATAACACTTAAACCAGTTCCCTCGTGCATATGCCTAGTTTAGAAAGCATGCAATTTACTAAATCCCAGACTTTTTTGGTAAAAACATTCTTTTGTGCCTCCAAACAAATCTTGATGCAATTTCCAAACCTGTATTCAGTACTCCAGATGTGGACTGCAACAAAATGAACTCTTTGTCTCTGTCGGTAATGCTGCTCTATAGCACTGACAAAAACCAATGAGTTTTGTAGAAGCTTGTTTGCACTGCTCATAAAATTTCATACCAAATTGTACAATTATTCCTATTTATTTTTTTTAATCCAGTGCCTTGAGTTTAATACCCAGGGGTCATCATACTAAGATTACTACCAAAATGCAGTATCTTATATTTAAACCTCTATTTACCAATTTTTGGGCCATCTGATATCTAGATCCTCTTAAAGTAGCATACCCTGATTACTGTCATTAACCATTGTCCCCACCTTTGTATTATCAGTGAACGTAGACATCACACTTGAAATACCTACATCAGGATCATTAATAAATATTAAAAACATTAGGGAACCCAACACTGATCCCATGCCATCTCAGTAATCAGATTAGCCCATGAAGAGCCGTGGCTATTTATAAAACCATACTGACTCCTACAAATTAACCATTCCTTTATACATTGGAGTAACTTGCCTCTAATTCCACACTGCTCCAATTTATATGATTGTGCATGCAGTGTTGTTTACATCCATTCCATCATGATGATGTCATGGTAGCTGATCAGAATAGTCAGGCATGATCTCCCTTCAACAAATCCACATTGAGAGTGCCATGCAATCTCAAAGTGGATCTGGATGTAAATACTGAATGTGGAACTGGATGTAAACACTGCATGCACAATCATATAAATTGGAGCAATGTGGAATTAGAGGCAAGTTACTCCAATGGATAAAGGAATGGTTAATTTGTAGGAGTCAGTATAGTTTTATAAATAGCCACGGCTCTTCATGGGCTAATCTGATTACTGAGATTCCATGGGATCAGTGTTGGGTTCCGTAATGTTTTTAATATTTATTAATGATACCGATAATACAAAGGTGGGGACAGTGGTTAATGACAGTAATCAGGGATACTTTAAGAGGATATAGATATCATATGACCCAAAAATTGGCAAATAGAGGTTTAGTGCTCCAATCCTATCAATACAATCCTCATTTATTGGCGCCTCCGTAGCCAGGTGGGAAGGAGCAGCAGTGCGTAGCACACGCTTCTTGATTAGACCGGGGTTCGAGCCCGTCACCACCAAATACGGAGGATGCGGAAAGGTCATTCAGGGAATGACCACCGCATATCCTGGAGCAATATGGCCTTAGTTGCTAATGCTCCTAAAAAAAAACCAAACCAAACCAAAACCTCATTTATTCCTTTAACTATTGATTTGACTTCCACTGGCACATAGGTTAAACAGGTCTTTAGTTACCCATTTTACTCTCCAAACCACCTTTGAATAGGAGAAACATTTGTATACCACCAATCTGCAAGTACTTCTCTTGTATCTAAAGTTGCCCTTATTACAATGATTAAAGATTTAATTAATTCTTTTGGTTTCTTTTAATAAAATTGGATACATTCCATCAGCCCCAGATGCCTTAACCAAATTTCTAAAAACTTCATGTGCAAATATTGATGCAAAATATCTATTCAGCACATCAGCAATCTGTATAGAATCATTAGTGGTTATGCCATTCACATCCAGTGAAACAATGTGATTGTCTTCTAGTGCATAAGTTCATTAACCCCAGAGGCTCACATCTGGTGAGTATGGGTTGGCAAACCCAGGGTCCTGAGCTGGATATCATCATTCTTCTCTTTTTTGGCAATTCCCTTCTACTTCTGACTCTCTCTCTCTCTCTCTCTCTCTCTCTCTCACAGGGTAACTCGGAAATTTTTTTTGGCTGGTGCAGCATAAGCCTCAGGCTTCCTTGCACTACATGGCTAGTAATAAAGACAAAGTCTCAGATAGACAAGAACCAAGTCACCTAATAAGGCCGCCGTAGCCTAGTGGTCAGGCGCACGGGTGCATAAGCACACGTGCCTTGAGTGACCGGGGTTCAAGCCCGTGACTACTGAATACGGTGCTGTTTATTGTATTCTGTCTATCTTGTGAACTCCTCTGACTGTTTGGTCGTCCTGGAGTATAAACAGAAAATTTATTTTTATTTATTTATTAATGAAGTTAGCCATGAGAATCTAACCAATTAATTACTTTGATAAAATGGGTTAACGTTATCAATTACAACCCACTTCACCCAATATGATTTTTATTTTATTTATTTATTTTTTTTTTTTTTTTTGTTATTATAACATGCTTAGTTCTTCACTTGCTTTAAACCTTTTTTTTTTTTTTTACTTCTTACTCTCCTTTATATTATTTCCTCCTCAAGGTCTAGCATTGTCTCCACTGAACACCCACCCACCATCTGCTGTTATATCTTTATACAGTAATTAAAAAAAAAAAAACATTACATTGTGTGGCTGAGCCAAATAGGGGTTCAAAAAGATAAACATCATCTGCTTCCATTATTTAAAATAATGTAAACTTTTTTCCCTTTTCTTTTTTATTTATTTATTTTATTTTATTTTTATTTTATTTTTTATTTTTTTTGCTGCTTCAAGGCGAAAACTCCCCGAAACACTGTTATAATTACTCTGCTCCTCTTTGAGTCCAATATATATTAGACGTATGTAATAGATATTTTCTACTATTTTCAGAAAATCGTAGAAATTATCTATTACATACGTCTAATATATGCATAAAATACAAATTGGGGATGATTATTCTAAGCTGCACACAATTCCTTTATTTCGTTATACTTGCCTTGAAAGTGACTGTTTATAAGAATAACATTGAAAATATCGCTTCAACACAAAAATTTTCCGCCGTGTTAATATACTCATTACCTAACGGCATGACACACACGTTGGTGTTCTGCTACTTCCGGTTTTCAGGTAAATATATGGTTACTTCACATAGAATTAATAGGAAGCCCTTAAATAGCCAGTAAGTTAATCTTAGCTAGTTTCAGTTCTTGTACATGTTTTTCATCTTTTGCTGTTTCTTTTTACAAATATTTCTCTGTTCGAGAACCATGACCCATAAACAGTTCAGCAATACAGATTGTCAAGTGGTGATGAAAACAACTATTTGCATTTCAAAAGAATCTTCACTTTCAGAGGAAACATTCAATTCGCTGATGTAAATAAATTTTTAACCTTGCACGCAATCCCGTGAGTTTCGCCAACGACCAATACAATTTATTAACTTAAGCTAATGATCATTCACTTATCCTAATTAGAGGCAACTACATATCTACGATTTCTGAAACGTCGTTCAAGATCGGTTGTTCCTGTAGAGTTTCAGATGCATCAGCAACTTAGGCCAAAATGCAATGCTGCATAAATATCATTTCTGTAAATTACGTGTGTTATATCTACTTGCTGTTTGCTGGACAATAAAAATCCGAAGTTCCTGAACAAAGAAAAAAAAAAAAAAAAAGATGCTACAATCACCTCAGACCGACAACCTAAGGCGTGTTGTAAAAGTTTCCCATAAGAATTCTTTGCGTCATTGACGGGATTGGAATTCGGGTCTCTTTCAGTTCGAGTGGGAAGGACGGGGATTATACTAACTATGATGCCCACGAGGGTTTCCAAATCGAGTTATAAAGGGCTACAAAGCAGTTGGGAATAGCAGGCCCCTCTAGGATAAAAGCATTTTCATTAATACTGGAAGTAACATATGATGAAAAAGTAAGCTTACAGTAGTAGTACTAGTACAAGTAGTAAAGATATCTGCCGCAAGAACGGAAGGATATGAGTTTATGTAGCATCCGCCAAAAAAAAAAAAAAAAACAATTTCACACAACCATTCACTCCCTCTAAAAGTATGTCCAGTTCATCCTTCAATTTATTTAAACTTTCAACTTCCATAACGACAGAAGGAAGTTTGTTTCAGAAATTAATCACCCAATGGCTAAACGCAAATTTCAGCACATAGATTCTACAACTGTCTATCCTCAATTTGAATTTATGCCCTCAGGGATGTAATTGATGATGGTATATCAGGCTTAATGTCCAAGTTTGCAGACGATATGAAGGTTAGCAGGGTTGTTAATGACACTAATGACAGTACGCTGGTGCAACAGGATCTAGAAAAGAAGGGCTGAGCGGTGGCAGCTGAGGTTGAGCATTGACAGGTGTAAAGTGCTGCATGTGGGAGGCAGTAACCCCAGAGTAACGTATCAACTGTGTGGTACTACACTGACAGTGGTGGAGAGTGGGGAGGACCTGGGGGTGGTCTGCGAGCGGATGTGGAGTTTTCTGAGTAGTGCAGACGGTCTGCATGGTGTCTTGACAATGATATACAGGAGTTTTTCTAGCAGGGATAAGGAGGTGATTATCCCCTTGTATAAGTCAATGGTCAGGCCGCACCTTGAGTGCTGTATGCGTGTCTGGAGGCCTCATTTCGGGGAGGGATGTGGAGCGAGTGCAGGGAGGGGGGTGCAGGGGGATATGTGAGTAGAGCAAGGGGTTGTTCTTGCGGGGAGGGGCTTGGGTTTTGAAAGTTGCAGTGTCTGGAGACTAGGCACCTGCAGGGTGATCTGATCGAGGTGTATAAAGCCTTGAATGGTTTGAGCAGGTTCAATGCTGATGGAATTCTTCCTCTTGCTCAGCATAATCAGTTGAGAGGGCATAAATTCAAATTGAGGAAAAATAGTTGTAGGATAGATGTGCAGAAGTTTGCCTTTAGCCAGCGGGTGGTTGATTGCTGGAACAAACTTCCATCTGTCGTTGTGGAGGTTCATAGCTTAGGCGGATTCAGGGCAGAACTGGACACACATTTTAAGCGAGTGAATGGGTTAAATGAGAAGGGGGTGCGTTATTTTATTTATTTATTTATTTTTTTTTTTTTTTGGCTGATGCTGTATAAGCTTGCTTCCTTGAATCATGTGCCCTTACTAATGCTAATATAGCTGCAGAATGACTAAGCTCCAGTTTGAGTAATGTTAGAGTCGTCATTATTTCCAAATAGCATTAGTAGAGGCATATGATGCAGGAAAGAAGGCTTATACAGTCAGCCAAAAAAAAAAAAAAAAAGAAGCCTTCCCATTTCACCCACCCATTCGCTCCAGTGGTTGTCTGGTTCTGTCCTGAGTTTGTTTGGTATCTTAGCTTCCGCAATGACAGATTGAGCAAGCTTCCATCAGCTTACATCAGTTGTGGAAGTTGCACAGGTGCCTATTCTCCAGACACTGCGATTTGCGGAACTTGGGCCTTTCTTGGGGAGAGTAGCCCTTTGTTTCACCTCACTGGTCTCGTTGCCTCTCCTCTGTGCCGATTATAGCGGCTCTGCATCCTTCCTAGGATGGGGCCTCCGACTTGTGTGCAGTGCATGAGGTGTGGCCTGGCCATTAGTAGGGATAATCACCTAATTATCCATGCTGACAAGGTTCCTGTATGTCATTGACAAGACCCCATAACTGACTCCTGCAATCTGTCTGCACTGTTCAGAGGGCTTCATGTCTGACTGCACGATTGCTCCCACGTCTTTTTCATTCTCCACTTCCCTGAATGTACTGCAGTTACTCTGGGGTTACTGCTGCTTGTGTGCATTGCTTTCCATCTGCCAGTGTTGAACTTCAGTTGCCACCTCTCACCCAATCTCACAGCTTTTCTATATCCTGTTGCAATTGTATACTGGCATCACCTGAGTGATAACTCTGTGATACAGCTAAGCAGTTACTGAGTGATAACCCTGTAGTATAGCTAAGGTAGCAAGTAAATAATAGAAAAGTGTGTAATTTTATCAAGGGGCTCATATCTGGTGAGTAGGGGCTTGGCACACCCAAGGTCCTATGCAGGATATCATCATTCTTCTCTTTCTTGGTGATTCCTTTCTACTTCTGACTCTTTTTTGCTCTCGCTCTCTTCTCTCTCTCTCTCTCTCTCTCTCTCTCTCCTCTCTCTCTCTCTCTCTCTCTCTCTCAGGGTAACTCGGAAATTTTGTTTTGGCTGGTGCAGCATAAGCCTCTGGCTTCCTTCCACCATATGGCTAATAATAATAATAATCTCAGCAAGCAGAAGAATCCAATCAGAATTCAGCGTGCTCAACCCATTCAAGGATTTATACACCTCAATCAGATCGACTCTCAAGTGCCTAGTCTCCAACCGCTGCAATATGCAGAAATAAAGGTTTTCGTGGTAAGATGACCCCTTCTTTCCCCTCTCAAATCTTGTCGCCTTTCTCTTTACACGCACAAGCAACTCTACAGCCCTACTAAGATGAGACCTGCAGAACTGGATGCAGCACTCAAGGTGCAGGCTGACCTTATACAAAAGTAAAAATCACCTCCTTTTCCCTGCTATCAAATTCCAATTTATATTTCACAATACCCAATGACTTGGTCCAGCAGCCTGGCTGAATTGCTCAGAAAACTTCATATTTGACTGCACTATCAGTCATTGGTCTTTTTTCCTTTTCGACCGCACAAATTGGTACTTTCTCTGGGCTAACTTCTAACATATGCAATACTTTCAATTTGTCAAGGTTCAACTTCAATTGCCACTTCTCAGCACATCGGCCTAACATTTCTAGATCCCTGTTGCAATAGCATACGGACTTTAATGTCATTAACAACCCTGCCAACCTTTGTATAATCTCAAAAATTCGACACTAAGCCTGATATACCCTCATCAATATTAGCATTAGCATTAGCTGAGGCATATAATGAAAGAAAGCAAGCTTATAACGAATCAGCCAAAAAAAAAAAACATAAAAACCTTCCCATTTCGCCCATCTGGTTAATTCAAATGTTTATCTAGCTGAGCGTTAAATTTATTTAAGTTATCAACTTCCACAACAACAGATGGAAGTCAGTTTCAGCAATCAACTACCCGCTGGTTAAAAGCAAACTTCCGCACATTTTTTCTACAACTGACATTCTTCAATTTGAATCTATGCCGCCTCAGGTTGTTAGTCTGAGCAAGCGGAAGTCCCACGTCAGCATTGAGCTTGCTCAAACCGTTCAAGGCCTTATACACCTAAATCAGATCACCTCGGTGCCTAGTCTTCAGGTACTACAACTTGCAGAACTTATCCCTTTCTTACTAAGTGCACCCCTTTGTTCCTCTCATCAATTTAGTTGCCCGTCTCAATATTCAATCTAGCAAAATGATACCTCCAAACTTGTACGAAATACTCAAGGTGTGGCTGACCACTGCGTTATACAAAGGGATAATCACCTCCTTATCTGAGCTAGCAAAATTCCTATATATCATTGACAAAACTCCATGACCTGCTCTGTAGCCCGGCTGCACTGCTGAGAGAACTTCATATCTGACTGAACAATTACCCCCAGGTCTTTTTCATTCTCCACCTCTCTGGGTGTAGTACCACACAGTTGGTACGTTCTCTTGGGTCCTACTACCCATATGCAGTACTTTGCATTTGTCAAAGTTAAACTTCAGTTGCCACTTCTCAGCTCATCTACCTAACATTTCTAGATCATGTTGCAGTAGCATATTGTCTTAAGTGTTATTAACAACCCAGCCAATCTTTGTGTCATCTGCATATCATTTATAAATATACAAAACAATAGTAGGCCCAACACCGAACCCTGTTGAACTCCACTAATAACATTAGTCCATGAAGAGCAGCGTCCATTGATTAAAAATCTCTGTCGTCTCCCAGCCAAACACGCTTTCATCCACTGTAGCAACTTACTTTTAATACCATACTGCTCCTATTTCAACAGTTATCTGCCATACGCAACACAGTGTCAAAGCTTTCCTGAAATCAAATTACATGAAATCGAAATTATTTTTTTCATCTATCATAATATCCAATCAAATTTTTCAGACAAGACTTTCCCTTAACGAACCCCATGCTGTGTCTGAATGATTGCTACAGTCTTGTCTAGATGATCCTGCAATGCATTTTAACCAGTTACTCCATAATTTTACCCTGAACAGAAACTAAACTAACTGGTCAGTAATTACTCGTGTCACCCTTCGATGCTCCTTTGTGAATTGGGGATACATTTGCACATCTCCAGTCCATGGGACTTCTCCTGAATCCAAGGATACTCTTATTATTATGGCTAAGGGTTTCCTTAGTTCCTTTGCCGCCTCCTTTAATATGACTGTATAGATCCCATGAAAACAGGTGCCTTTCTTTTGTTTAACTCAAGAATTTCTCCTCCATTTTGCTCTCAGCTAATACAAGATCATTAAGCACCCTGTTACAGTTTGATAAACTCTTGACATTTTCCTCCCTTTATAATCTGACCCACATTTATTTACTCACAGGTGACGATCAGTCAGAGTGTCATTGTTGTAATATAAATCTCACTATTAAACACATTCACATTGACAGCCCGTATTATAATTATTAGTATTAGCTACATCGTGCAAGGAAGCCTGAGGCTTATGCTGCACCAGCCAAAAAAAAAAAATTCCCGAGTTACCCCGAGAGAGAGAGAGAGAGAGAGAGAGAGAGAGAGAGAGAGAGAGAGAGAGAGAGAGAGAGAGAGAAGGGAATCACCAAGAAAGAGAAGAATAATGATATCCAGCTGAGGACCCTGGGTGTGCCAAGCCCATTCTCACCAGATGTGAGCCCCTGCAGTTGTAACAAGAAAGAATTCAACCCTGTTATCACTCGTTAATCTTGTAAAACCAATAATTTAGAGAATCTCATTGGAGACAATGCAAATATTCTGAATTTTTCAACTTTCTAAAGCAAACTGGACTTTTTAATAATTTCTGACTTTACGAAACCTTCTCATTTCTTTAAATAATAAATGAATAGGCGTTACATCCGAAAGCAGCTTATGCGCCATCAAACCCCCATAACAACAACAACCTCCTTAATAACTCTTCACGTGTGAGTGAATGTAGACGCAAAATACTCATTAAGATCATCAGCTCTCTGAGAAGGATCATCAACAATCGAACAACCGATATGAAGTCGACCAATGTGATTCATTTCTTTCCTTTTAAAGTTTACGTAAGTAATGAAGCACTTGCTGTTTTTCTTTGCATCCTTTGCCAAAGATTTTTCATAATCTGACTTCGCTTGCCTAATCTCCTTTGTCACTTTATTATAGATCAGCTTATATCTGCCATAAGCTCTCTGTGTCGCCTGGTAGTTTACAGTGACGGATAAACAAAACTGCATCACTTGTGAATTTTGCAAATAATGTGTTTTGGTCTGCGTTGTGGATCACAGAAATGTTCGAAATGCATTTGTTAAATGGGATATATATCTCTGTGAATGAAATCCAATAAAAACAGACTCCACCTTATATACCTGATTGCCATAAATATCTTCCCAAAGGGCAAATGCGTAATTAATGGAAATATGCCAAATCATGCAAATGACAGTCATGACATCTAAACATACATTTTTATTCCATTTACGTGTACAAACTAAAATGGAAAGTTAATGTAATAGTATTATGTACTGCAAATCAGCAAAATAAGTCCTCAATCTTTTGTTGTTTCCCTCTTCGAGCTGATATTACAGCCTTGCAACGATCTGGCATACAGTTAATCAACTCCTGGATATACGGTTGCCCAATTTCGTGGTGCTATACTCTCTACAATGCTATTGTACAGCTGAATCATACTTGTTCGCTTCTTCTGAGCAATTTTAGACGATATTATGTACCAGCGATTTTCAATAGGGTTCAAATCTGCACTGTTGCCAGGCCAGTCCAATACTGTAATGCCAGCATTTCTGAGGTATGACTGTACCTTAAGGGAGACAAACGAGGTTTAAGCCTTGTGAGACAGAAAACAAACTCATCATTAAACCTAAATAGCATTTCTGTTTGTCATTTAATGATCACAAACTCATCATTAAATCTAAATAGCATTTAGATTCACAGATATTGACTGGAATTTGGGGGCTGGTCACTCACACACTAGCAAGGCTTTTCCCGGATTTAATGGATGATTGTTTTCTACATCAGCATGTTCGGGAGGCAACTAGAGGGAGTGATACTCTTGATTTAATTATCAGTACTGATTCTTCATGCATTAAGAATCTGCAGGTAAATGAACCACTAGGTGGCAGTGATCACAGTGTGGCTGAAGTGGGATTTTACTCAAGAGGTAACTACCATTAGGGGTAAAGGGAAGGGTTATTGCTTTCGTAAGGCGACTACGGTGGACTGAGACAGTATTTAAATTCTATACAGTGGGACCAACTGATGATGTTACCAACAGCAAATTCAAAATGGAGAGCATTCAAAGAACTTATCTTGGAAGCTACTAGGCTTTACATACCAACTAAGAAATATTGTTCAAGGCTTAGGCCAAAATGGATGTCAGATGAATTAATGAGGCATATGGCAGAGAAGAAAAATGCATGGGATACATACAAATTAACACATGACACAGAAGCCTATGGTAGATACAAGTTGATCTGTAACCAAGTTACAAAGGTGGTTAGGCAGGCAAAGGCAGATTACGAGAAATCTTTGGCAAGGGATGCAAAGAAAAACAACAAAGAGTTCTTTACTTATGTAAACTCTAGAAGGAAGGGGATGAATCAGATTGGTCACTTGATATCGATGGGTCAACTGTTGATGATCCTGCTCAGGTAGCTAACAAACTAAATGAATATTTTGCATCGACATTCACACATGAGGAGTTATTCAGCGAGGGGAATTGCCAGAGGTGTATTCAACTCTGGCAGTAAGCTAGAGAATCTTGTAATAACTGAGAGTAAAGTGGAGGAGAAATTGTAATATAACTATCCAGTTATATTAAAGGAGGCAGCAAAGGAAGTAAGCAAACCCATAGCCATAATTATGAGAGCTTCTTTTGACTCAGGGGAGGTACCCATGGACTTGAGATGTGCAAATGTGACCCCAATTCACAAAGGAGGATCAAGGCTGCCACAAGTAACTATAGACCTGTGAGTTTAACTTCTGTTCCGGAAAATTAATGGAGGCACTGGCTAAAGAAGCACTGCAGGATCATCTAGACAAGACTTCAATTATTGCTCGGACACAGCATGGTTTTGTTAAGGAGAAGTCTTCCCTGACCAATTTGATTGATACTATGATGCAGTCACAAAAGAACTGGATGCAGGAAATAACTTTGATATTATATACTTGGATCTTAGAAAGGCTTTTGATACTGTTGCACATAGGAAGACTGCTGCAAAAATTGGAGCAGTGTGGCATTGGAGTCAAATTGCTGCTATGGATAAAGGGGTGGTTGAGCTGGAGAAGACAGAGAGTGGTAATCAATGGACACTGCTCATCGTGGGCTAATGTTATTAGTGGAGTCCCTCAGGGTTCAGTATTGGGTCCATTATTGTTTTCTGTATTTATAAATGATATTGATGATGGTATATCAAGCTTAATGTCCAAGTTTGCAGACGATACGAAGGTCGGCATGGTTATGTAGGACACTACTGACACTATGCTGCTGCAACAGGATCTGGAAAGGTTGAGCAGATGGGCTGAGAGGTGGCAAATGAAGTTTAACATTGACAAATGTAAAGTACTACATATGGGAAACAGCAACCCCAGAGCAACGTATCAACTCTGTGGTACTACACTGACAGTGGTAGAGAAAGAAAGGGATCTGGGAGTGGTTGTGCAGGCATATATGAAGTTCTCTGAGCAGTGCAGACGGGCTGCAAGTGTAGCTCATGGTATATTGTCAGTGATATATAGGAATTTTTCTAGCAGGGATAAGGAGGTGATTATTCCCTTGTATAAGGCAATGGTCAGGCCCACCTAGAGTACTGTTTACAGGCCTGGAGGCCTCATTTCAAGAAGGATGCAGAGGTGCTGGAACGAATACAGAGAAGGGCAACAAGATTAGTGAATGGAACAAAGCGGTGCTCTTACGAAGAAAGGCTTAAATTTTGCAAATTACAGTGTCTGGAGACTAGGCACCAGCGAGGTGATCTGATAGAGGTGTATAAAGCCTTGAATGGTTTGAGCATGCTCAATGCTGATGGGATTCTTCCTCTTGCTCAGAATAATCACCTGAGAGGGCACAAATTCAAATTGAGGAAAGACAGATGTAGGATAGACGCGCGGAAATTTGCTTTAGCCACCGGGTGGTTAGTTGGTGGAATAGACTTCCATCCCTTGTCGTGGAAGTTGATAGCCTAAATAAGTTTAAGGCTCAGCTGGACAGGTATTTCGAACGAACAGAGGGGTGAAGTGGAAATGGTTATTTTTTATTTATTTATTTAATTTTTTTTTTTTTTTTTTTTTGGCTGATGCTGCATAAGCTTTCTTTCTTGCATCAAATGCCTCTACTAATGCTAATGCTAATGCATAAAACTTATCAATTTTTATGTGTGGCAAGTTGCTGAGTCTTGTTGAAAAATGCAGTTTTGGACATCTGCGTGGTGACGGGTTTCAAGCACCCCTCCAATATAGGAGTGTAGGTTTTTGCATTCACCAGTACGTTAAAAAACTTAATTCGCCCCACTCCTTTGCTTGTTATGCATCCCCTGACCATCTAGCCTGTGGGAACTTTACAATCGTTGTTATGGAGTTAGGATGGTATGCCTCGGATTTTCGTCTTCTGACATATCGCTTCCCATCCGCCCCATGCAGGTTGAATTTCGATTCGCCAGAAAAGATGACCGTGTCCCATTGCTCTTATGTCCATGAAACATGAGTTTTTGCCGCAAGTCGCTTCTTCTCCGTTTGTTGGGTCAACAAAGGCTTCTTCTTGGGCCTATAGGCAGGCAGACCACATTCCAAAAGACGTCTTTGGATAGTTTGTGCACTTGTTTCAACACCAGAGGCCATCTGAAAGTCAAGTTTTAGATCAGGAGCACTAGCATGGCGCTTACGATAGCATAGCCCTTTCAAATATCGATCTTGCGAACGCATAGTCACTCTTTCTTTCAAAAACAGTACTCACATTATATGGTTTGATTTGATTTGGGTTTTTATGGCGCATTGGCAGCTAAAGCCATAATGCTCCATCACATTACACAGAAGGCACGTGACAGGGACAAAGAACTCTTTTAGCTGCACACTTCGATATGATTATAATTTAAACATAAATCCCGCATATATGTGAAAACTGAAACCATTAACACTAGGAGATGCAGCCCATTAAAAAAAAAAAAAGGCAGCCATACTAAACTAACAGCACTACTCCTCTAAATCAGCATTATGACTTATCCTCATGATATCTGACAGCCTTACAATAGTTGCAGCTAGTTTTTTTATCTGTCTACATTTATTTTAAGCTCATCATCAGACTTTTTTGAAATGTGAGCACGACAATAATGTTTTTCAAAGAAATACAAAACACCTAAACAGTAGCAATGGCAGTTCTGAAGAGAGTACCATTGCCTCTGTATAGGAAATTTTCAGATCTCATGTAAAACTGTATAAAGATGTACCAGATGGCTCTAATTCCAAAAGCTCTAACACCTTAAATTTATTACAGCTAAAATCCATTTTGAACTAAGCAAGGTAAATAGGGGTAATCGCTTACCTTTAGTTCTTCAATATTCAATACTTACCTATAGTTGTATGTCCTCCGTACATTTGTTGCACATGAAACAAGTCTAGAGGATGCCGAGAGGGATCAGTCCTTGGGCCTCAGTAGTAATGGATGTAGGTATGAAAGAAACGTCTGTATGGTAGGCTCGCCACTCAGAAGGTGGAGTAAAAAATTAGCTTATATTTTCTGGTGGGTGTTTTTATTTTTTTCTCAAGATGGCGGTAGTTGTAATTTCAGAATTTAACTTTAAATTTATATTTACCTTTTGGGTTGGGGATGCGAAACGGGGTTGTTATGCTTGGTGAAGGGTGATGTTTGCCCACGACTGTGCGGGTTCCTCCGTTACATTTGGGTTCGAAGTAGGTAGTGACGCCATAGTGAATTTCTGTGAATATTTTTAACATTAATTAGGTGGTAATGCATTGTAGGTATTAGGAAGAACTATTTTGGTCTGGTTATGCTGTGGGGGGGGGGAGGGTTGTCGTCTGGGCAGTTTATTTTGGAGTGTTTATGCTGTGGGGAGAACCGCCGCCACGTCGCACGTGCGGCACCTTCTGTGCAGGATGAAAAACCTTTATCTTTTTTTTTTTCCCCTAAAAGATAAAAAATTCCTTGCTGTCTCCATCTGTTGTTCAGACCTGAAAATAAAATTATCTGTATTCTTAAAGTTTTTCTTGACCAAAGTTCCACCTGTTCTTGAAAAGTTGAAAAATTAAACCTATCTGTTTCCTTAGAGTTTATCAAGATTATCTGCAATGTTGATGCGTAAAATCTATACCAAAGTAAAATTTAGCAGTCGTTAAAAGGTTATTACCTGTTCTTGAAAAGCTGAAAATTAAACCTGTGTATGTGTGTGTGCATGAAGTCTTGTCAACTTTACCTGCAATGATTATGTTATTTTCTCAAAAACTGTAATTTGTGAATATCGAGAACTAGACACTTCGATTTTATTATATAATATATATATATATATATATTTTTTATTATATTTTATTATATCGATTTTATTATATTAAAAGTAATACAGAATATATATTTCTATCAACATTTTATTTTTATACATATCTCTATCCACAGTAACCAATCTGTATCTTAAAAAATTTTTTTTCTTGACCAAAGTTCTACCTGTTCTTGACAAGCTTAAAATTAAACCTCTGTGTTTCCTCGAAGTTTTGTCAAGTGTATCTCCATTGATTATGTTATTTTCACAAAAACTGTAATTTATGAATATCAAGAACTAGACAATTTAATTTTATTCTGGTTATATTGTCCTTTGGAATTAAAATGGATATTTTCCCCATGAAAAAGCTATACATAATATATATTTATATCGTCAACAGTTTGTTTTTATGCATATGTCTATCCACAGTAATTAAATTATCTGTATTCTTAAAGTTTTTTCTTGACCAAGTTCCACCTATACTTTAAAAACTGAAATTTTAAACCTGTGTGTGTGTGTGTGTGTGTGTGTGTGTGTGTGTGTGTGTGTGTGTGCGCGTGCTTGAAGCCTTATATACTTTATCTTCAATGGTTGTTATTTTCACAAACCTCTGTATATACCTAATATGTAAAATATATATAAAGTAAAATTTTAAATTAAGCAGTTGTTAAATGCTTAAGAAATGAAAAAAAAAATTATAGAGATCTGGCAAGCGTGTCGAGATATAAGACAAGTAAACATAATGTATATTAAGGATGTCAATTTTGCCTTTACCAAGCCTTACTCATCGAAATTTTATACAACGATGACCTTCTCATATTTTCTTAGTGACAATGGATCTTTCAAATTAAATTTATGTGAATTGGGAATTGAAACATATCCTAAACATATCTATTAGACTGCAGTATAGACGAAACCTTGAGTCACTTATTATACAACGAGTTAAGTTGTAATCTTTTTTTCAACAGGTGATAGATGTAACCGAAGAAAACGTCTAATTTTTTTTTTTTTTTTTTTTTTTTGTAAAATATCAATCTATTAGATTGCAAGAAGTGAGTCACTTTGCAGAAGCTTGCAATCTAAAAGACTGCAAGCTTCTACATAGTGGCTCATTTTTCAGTTAGGACATGTTGGTGTATACTGTACTTGTTAGCTGCTGTCAAACATTTGAAAACTGCTCACATGTCAGTGAGGAACATACATGAACTTTTAAGATACTAACTGTATATAAAATTCAATTGATTAGATGTATATCTCATTTTGGATCTTGTTATCTTAACCCATGTTAGTGTAAGATCAGTTGAAGTGAAAATTTAATCTAAATTTTAATGTTGTTTGTTGCAAATATGATGTGATTTAATTTTAACCTGTGTGTGTGTGCGCATATATGTGAAAATATTTTCAATTATTATTGGATCCTAATTTACCTTGAAGAACAACGCTGCCCCGTGCGAATTGTGCTGTGACAATTATTGTTATACAGACTGTACAGAATTTTCTAGTACTGTGTGTGTCCACTGGTCTACAATTTTTTTTTTTTTTTTCATTCACAGGTATAGCACATCGTTCTCGGAATGATTTATCTTGCCTCGAATGGCAAGAGCAATGGTTGTAAGACACCTTTTTTTTTTTCTTTCTCAGAACACTGGTCTGAGCAACCGGTGTATGGGGATTTTAGCATCCACTGGTTTAGCACTGCGCGGGGTAGCACAGTGTTATCATCACTGTCCTCCCCACACCGGGTGGAAAAGGCCTGGGTTCGAATCCCGTCGATGACGCGAGGAACTTTAATGGACTTTTTTCACTCCGTGGCTGAATTAGTCGGTCTCAGGCGTAGATAGCAAGGTTTTTTCCCCAAAAATAGCAAGGTTTTTTCGTCCAACAAACAGACAAATCGACCAGAGAACACATGCAATTAACAGACATAAGCCACAGCATGGCAGATGAATTTAATTATTCGAGTGGCCCAAATATAATAGTTTGGTTTGGTTTGGTTTGGTTTAGCATTATCTCCAACAGATGTTTTTTAAGATAGGGTTGCAGACCCACTCTCCCTGCCGGAGCAGTTTTTCAGAGTATGCAGATCTCAGTCGCATCACCCAAGAAAAAAATTATATCTATGAAAAAGTCACGTGGTGCCATCCTGCAGCAGAAAAATTTTAAAATAACCAATTGGTGCCCCCTAGCAATGAATAGAAAACAAGTCCGGTCACATGGTTGTGTTTCATGAAGGATCACGAGAGACAAAATGTGTTCATGCAAAGAAACATGGGAAAAAAGTGTTTTCGAACTATAGTCTCGTGATCAGTGACGTCACTGCTGGTGACATTCCATAGATGAAGTAATCTTGCTCAAAGAATTATAGGAGACAGAGCATGCTAGTATTGCCCATATATATACCGAGAACTTTATTGATTTTAAATTCCTAGTCTAGGAATAGTTTGAACGTACAATATAAAATTTGTTTGTAAATTTTCGAGTTACACTATTAGCAGCCAATCAAATTCCGGTTCAAAATTATGTGTTTTATGAAGACTAGGAGGTAAGACAACTCTCCTTGTCCTTTTTTTTTTTTTCGATTTTGAAGTAATGGTCACTTTGGAGACTTCGGAAGCATACATTCGACTTTCCAATGATCTGTGGCGTGAATTGAAAGACAAGTGAAATTGAGTTTTTACATATATCGAATAGTTTAAGGGTACAAATTGAAGGCAGCAGTGCCACTTAGCAAGGGATGACACTAACATTCTCAAATCTTCAATAACACACTAAAATATTCAAATCAACCTCCTCGAAGGTGAAAATTTGTTACAAAAAGTTCAATTTGCGAGTGATTTCATAGAAATTGTAGAAGGTTGTTTTTGTTGTTATTGGCTTTTAGGAGCATCAGCGACTAAGGCCATGTTGCTCCATGTATATTGTCTGTAAATTGTGTGTGTTCTGAAGTCGATTATCTGTTTGCTGGTCGAAAAAACCCGAATTTCCGGGAAAAGAAAACCATGGACCCTCGCCCGACTAACTTAGCCAGGTTGTGAAAAAGACCCATAAAAATTCCTCCCATCATTGATAGGAATCGAACGCAGGACTTTTCTACCCCGTGTAGAGAGTGCTACCAATTGTGCTACCCACGAGGGCGATTTTAGATGGAGAAAAGAATATATTTCGTTTTATGGATCAAATACAAATGATGCGCGAGAATATGAATATCGCAATTTCTATATTGACTGTGATATTTATTTTCCAAAGTTATATGAACACTTTACATATGTTCATATAACTTTGAAATAAGACAGTTTTTAGTCTTCTCAGACAGATGCAAACTGAGTAATAGTTCAACATCATTTCCAAACAGCGCTGGCTATGGTTTCTGGATTTCGAAGGTCCTACGAGACTCTATCAGTCAGGGCCGGCCCGAACAAAAGGGGCGCCCGGTGCAAAGTTGACTTGCGGGGCCTTGATACAAATTCGTACAACAAAATAATTTATTGCATTTTGATATTTATTACATTGCACAAATTGGTTTTGTAAGGATTACATGAAAATGATAAATAATTAAATTATTTTAATAAACTTAACATTTCAATTACAAAAAAATCTTTAATAAATCAAATAAGAAAAATAATTGCTTCATATACTTATAAAATACAATTTGTTATGCGACTTAATAGAATAAGGTCACAATATGTGATTTTTGTTTCATTTTCTTACATGTTTTATAGCAAATTCGTTGATAATATAATCATAATTTAGTTTTTTGGCTATTTCAGATTCGATAGATAAAATGGCTAAGTAGGTAAATCGTTCTTGACTAATGCTAGATCTCAAGTAATTTTTTATTATTTTCAATCTTGAGAAAGATCTTTCTGCAGATGCGACGGTAATTGGTAAGGTTAATATAATTTTCAGAACAGTAACAAAATTTGGATACAATTCAAATAAATTATTTTTCAGTAAATATTGTAATATTTGTAATATTGTGATCCTGGAAGGCAAACCTCGACGACAAATTTTGATTTCATTAAATAAATCAATGCAATCATATCGTCTTGCAATGTAGCATTTGAGTCTTTGCAACATTTAAGAAGATCGTTTTCAGTCAGTTTTTGAATATTATCCGAATTTATAAAAAACATGTGATGTCTCATGTTCGTGATAAATTTCGAATCTTTTCTTAAAAGAAATAATCGCACTATCGATTATGACTAGAAAATATTGAATTCTGAAATATTCTTCGCCTGATGAAATAGGCTGATCGGTTTCCTTCATAACAAAATTGCTTTGTTTTTCGCCCAGTTCTTTGATTCTTAAATTCAGATGTCACCTGTAATTCTTCAGCTATTTCCTTTGCAGTTATTAAAGAAGATTTGAATCCCGATTCACGATACGTTCAAAAAAAATTTAAAAGGCCTTTTAAATATATCTATATTCGAATTTTGAAATATCTTGCTCACAATATTTACTTCATTCAGTATGTCATACCAAATGACCAACTTAATAAAAATTCAAATGAAGTAAATTTATTTTCGATTGATTAGATATTGGATTTCGTTTTCATGTCACTGGTATGTTCATAAAGGTATTTCAAAGCTAGAGAAAATTGTGGTACTTGGTATCTCACACATTTCACACTTTCGAGGCGCCATTCCCACCTCGTTGCTGAAAGTGGTTTTGGAATAAGATGTTTGACATGCTCTTAATATATCCCAGCGTATCACAGAACTTGCAAAAATATTATACAGGGTGATTCACTACCAGTGCGACAAACTTGCAGGAGGTGTAGGGGGCACAAAAACGAATCGGAATCACATAGCATTGCAGGGTCCGAAATGCCTTCGTCATGCGGTAGAGGACGTTGAACGGGAGGTCGCGTGAACAGCGATCCCGCTGGAAGTCAGCATTTGCGAACCGCTTCCCGAGGCAGTAGGATGGACAAGTATTCAAACGTTGAACTGGCCGACATGCACCTCGCGTATGGAGCTGCGGACTGTAACGGGCGCGCCGTTCTGCGCTTGTACCAGGAACGTTTCCCGCACAGGTGTGCTCTTCATCATACGATTTTAATCGTATGATGAGAAGGTTACGTGAGACTGGTTGTTTCACGAGAGGTACCATGAATCGAGAGCGAACAACGAGGACGCCAGACAATGAGGAGAATGTCCTACGTCTTGCAGAAGGCAATCAGAGTACGAGTACTCGAGCGATAGGCCAACGATTGGGTATTTCCCAATCCACTATATGGAGAATACTGTCAACAAACAAAATGAGTTCATACCATCTGCAACGCGTCCAATCATTGGAGCCTGCGGATTATCCACTCCGCAGGACTTTTGCTACTTTGTTTCTTTAACAGAAACGATTCGCAAATGCTGACTTCCAGCGGGATCGCTGTCCACGCAACCTCCCGTTCAACGTCCTCTACAGCATGACGAAGGCATTTCGGACCCTGCAATGCTATCTGATTCCGATTCGTCTTTGTGTCCCCTACACCTCCTGCAAGTTTGTCGCACTGGTAGTGAATCACCCTATATATGCTTTGTAAAGTCCCAAAAAATGAATTTGCAAGAGAAGATAATTTCGAAATGTCTCCAAGAACTAAATTCAAATTATGACTTCCGCAGGGCATATGTGTGCTTTGGAATTCTTTTGCAGGATAAGTGCTTTGGTCAAACCAGTATTATTAACTTAAAATTTTCTCAGAAGAAAATTTAAGTCGACTTTTTGAATAATTTCGAATTCACTCGATCTCACGAAGGTAGAAAGCGAAAAAGGGCCGAGAAAACCTAGTCGGTGACATATATAGCCTTTATAGTACGATAACTATGCAAACACTGGCAACATATAATCGTACGTCTGAGCGACTTGTCAAATATATTTGAAATATATTTGAAAGAAAATATATTTTTCCGTGTTCTTTGGAGAATTCTTGGCGGGCTTTCAGATAATATTAATAACATGAAATAACATGATTATTGACATTTTATTTCTTATGCATATTAAAAATATGGCCATTTTATGGTGATGTCGCTAGATTTTGCGACAGTATTAAAAAAAAAAAAAAAAAAAAAAATGAAACCATTTTTATTTTGAAAAATCAGTCAGCAGGGCCTTCAGAAACGCGAGGCCTTGTGCGCTCGAACCGTTCGCATCCCCCTCGGACCGGCTATGCGAACGGTGCACCGCGTTTCTGAAGTTACTAATAATACTGATAACTAATAATACTGGTTACTAATAACACCGCGTTACTAATACTGATACTATCAGTATTACTAATACTAATTCTGATACTATCAGTATTACTAATACTGATAGTATTAGTAATGGCCGCATGGTGCAAGAAAGCCTATGGCTTATGCTGCACCAGCCAAAAATAAAATAATAATAATAACCGAATAAAACAATGATAAAAAAATAATAAATAAATAAATAATAATAATTAATAAAGGAAAAGGAAAAAAAACCTATAATCCTATGCACTTCCCTGACCCAAAGGTACTATCCAGATGACCTTTGAATTTCTCCAAACTGTCAGCCTCTGCCACCCATGTAGGCAACTTATTCCAGTAATTTATAACTCGCTAGCTAAAATAAACCTTCCTGCAGTCCAATCTAAAATTCCCCCTGTAACTTAAATTTATGTCCCCTAGTTCTAGCATCATTTATAATCTTGAAAATTTCGTCCTCATTCATTTTACTGATGCCTCTCAGAGCCTCAAACACTTCAATCTTGGAAACTAATTTGGAAACTAAGGTGTCTAGTTTCCAAACTCTGCAACCCACATATTCGAAGTGTTTCTTCTTAAGGACGCCCTTTTGCCGATCTCACCAGGCGAGTTACTCGTCCTTTGCAACCTTTCAAGAAGCTCGATGTCTTTCTTTAGGTGCGGTCTCCATACTTGAACACAATATTCCAAGTGTGGTCTAACAAAAGCCTTATATAATGGAATTATCACGTCCCTATCTCAACTTGCAAAAGTTCGATAGATCATCGATAGGACACCATGGGCCTTCCTTGCAACCTGTTTACAATGCTCAGAGAATTTCATGTCTGACCGTATCGTAACACCCAAGTCCCTTTCCTCCAGTACTGGGTTTAGTTGAACTCCACCAAGTGAATAAGTTATTTTGGGATTACTGTTTCCCAGGTGTAATACCTTACACTTTGTTGGATTAAAGCATAGCTGCCATTTTTCTGACCATTCCTGAAGTCTATCTAGGTCTCTCTGAAGAATCTCAGCTTGAGAGTGATCACAACTACTCTACCAATTTTAACATCATCTGCAAATTTAGACATCACACCCTCTATCCCTTCATCGATGTCGTTTATGAAAATTAAAAACAACAGTGGTCCTAATATTGATCCTTGGGGAATCCCACTTCTTACATCAACCCAATCTGAGGAACAGCCATTTATCACAACCCTCTGCCTCCTGCCCTGAAGCCATCCTTCTATCCATCTAAGGATTTTCCAAGTGATTCCAACCTGTTCCAGCTTAAAAGCAACCGCTCATGTGGGACTGAGTCAAAAGCTTTGCTGAAATCTAAATAAACAATGTCGAAATTATTCCCTAAATCCAGCTCGTGAGTGACCCTTTCAAAATAGCGAACCGATTTGTTAAACATGATTTTCCCTTTACAAAACCATGCTGAGTATCCTTGAGAATTTCAATTCGATCCGAATGATCCTGAATTCCACCCTTGATCATTGCCTCCATGATTTTCCCTACCACTGAAGTCAGACTGACAGGTCGATAATTTCCCACTTCACTCTTAGAGCCACCCTTATGTATGGGAGATACATTGGCACTTTTCCAATCTAAGGGAATATCCCCAGAGTCTTAGTGATGCTCGCATAATTAGCTTCAATGGCTCAATGAACTCACTTGCCGCCTCCCTTAAGATTATAGCGTATATTCCATCAACTCACTGGATGGAATACTGGCCTGTAGGGTTGAAAGAGTTTTCATTAAATAATCTCGCGAAATTTCAATATCATTAATTACATATTTTTCAACTTCGCTCCCACAATTTCCCATCGCCGCAAAAGGTTTTTCATTTGTAAATATCAATGCAAAATAACTGTTGAGTTCATCTGCAACGGCAGCTGGTGTATTTAACACTGTCCCCTTCCTCTTACGTAAAGGTCCGATCTGGTTTGCCCTGCTATTCTTGGCATTTATATATTTGAAGAATTCCTTATCCCCCCCTCTTTGCTCTGTTTGCTAGTGATTTCTCATAAACTGCCTTTGCCTGTCGAACTTTTTCTGTGACTCTATTGCAGATCATCTTGTAGCTGTCATAAGCTTCAGTACTTTTTATTGCTCTGTAACCGTTCCATGCCACCTTTTTTTGCTCAAGTAATGTGGCAACTTCACTATTCATCCAACTTGGAACTCTCCTCGTGGAATACTTTTTAATGGTAAATACGCATTCAAGGCATCTGTGATTAATGTTTTAAAAGCATACCACAGTTCAAATGTATTCATTCTCTGTGCGATATCTACCCAGTTAACAGAGAACATGTAGTGCCTTAAGGCATCGTAATTTCCTTTTCTGAAATTAAAACCCATTCCTTTGCCTTTTACTACTGCTACCTCTCTCTCTCATCATCATCCACCGTAGAACTCCGTGATCACTTCCTGCTACTGGTTCCTCTACTGTCAGCCCTGTTATGTCATCTGATTCATGGGTGATGATGAGGTCTAGGATATTCTTTTCTCTAGTACTTTCCCTGACATGTTGATACAAATAACAGTCATCTAGTTGATTTAAAAATTTTGTTCCCCATGTCTAGTTTCCTTCCCATTTACTCCAATCAATTAGAGGCAAATTGAAATCACCCATAATAAGACATTGACGCATACTTGCCCATTCCATTTGCATGTAGAGGATTTCGTCATAATCTTCACAATCACGTGGTCTGTAGATTACTCCTACTCGCATTATACCTTTGTTTCCAACTATCTCACGCCATACAGATTCTATACTAGCATGTGAAACATCTGAATACGGGAAAGCTATCGGCGCACTCAGGCTGCTTCTCATAAGAAGCATTACCCCATCACCCCTTCTGTCTACCCTATCTTTCCTAAATACATTATACAAGCCGTACTGAAACTCATCATCCCCAATTTCCAAGCGGCACCACGTCTGCGTAAGCCCTATTATGTCCGCGTTACTTGTTTTAACCAGCAGTTCGAATTCGCTCATTTTATTGACGACACTTCTAACATTACTATTTAAGAACTCTTGAGGTATGTACAAGTTACTTTGACCAATATTATCATATAAACGCGTGTCAGTATTACCCACATTCCCCCCCCCTAACCAGCAGTTTCCCTGAACCTTTAAGGTAGCCTCAATAATACTGGCAAAAACTTTTGTACCACCTTTGTTTAAGTGTATCCCATTTCACAGAAATTCGACAGAAGAAAGGTAATATCAATTTATTGCTTTCATTGCAAATAAGTGTATTGTGTAGGTTAAATGTAGATTATTCCTGTTAGCCTTACTAAATTTCAAATGGGTTCCAATACTTTTACATCCGATTACAGAAAAAGCTTCGAGAATTAACTAAGTATTTGCTTGAATGACAATCACAATTTGCATCCTCTTTAGCGCTGTTAATGGCATGTTATCAGAATTGAGAACTTTATTATTAGAAAAGATTCATGCACAATTTTATTATTGATGATGTCGAAAAACATTATTATAAGTTATAGGTTGGAATTTAAAAATGCATTTCAGACTACTCTACACCACAAAATAAAATTAGTCATACATCTACTTCTTGAATTTTAAAAAATACGGTTGCATTTAAAAATTAATCTCAGCTAAAACTTAATACTTTTTTCACTAAATACATAGGCTTTAGAATTTTAATCGTTTCGCAAAATGCTAAATTCGATTTAAAATCTTAGAAGCATCATATCATTATTCTTCAATTAATCGCGAAGAATAGCCCTTTACTAGTGACGAAAATTTGAAGATGTGTACTGTCGTCTAAACATAGGGAGAAATGTGTTTTGAAATGCGGACATTGTATATTTCAAGATATGCACGAATGAGCATGAACTCATTGCAGGCGTAATGGAAATGGTTTCAAAAATTAGTTTAGTGTAAAGTAAGGTTATTTTTAAAAGTCATATATGTAAATTGTTTTCCAGAATATTACCACCAGAAAAGTACAGTATCAGGAATTTAGAAAACCCTTACTGTTAAAATTTCATCCACAAACAATTTTCCTTTAAAATGACATTATAATACAGCTTTTTCATCACTAAAAGTGAATTTCTCAATTGCCTAGTGCAGTGTTTCTCAATCCTTTCGTTGTTCCAGCACACTTTTCAAGATGCTAATATTTTGCAGCACACTACAATCACTATTATAATATTATAATACAGTATATCAAAATCTCTTTTTTGAACACACATGAAATTGAAAAGAAAAATTATTTAAAAGAATATACATGAAATTTAAAAGAAAATATACTTCAAATGTTTGTATATATGCTTCAACAACAGATAGAAGTCTGTTCCAGCAATCAACTACCTCGCTGGCTAAAGGCAAACTTCCGCACTTCTTTTCAGTTTCCTCTCCCAAATATGGCGCCTCTGTAGATAGGTGTGCAGGAGCAGCAATGAGTAGCGCACACTTCTTGATTAAACCAGCGTTCGAGCTCGTGACCACCAAATACGGAGGTTGCGGAAAGGTCAGGGAATGACCGGAGCAATATTGCCTTAGTTGCTAATGCTCCTTGGAAAAAAAAAAAAAAACAACAAACAATCTCTCAAAATACTATTCGCTATTACCCGACATGCTGGTAAAATCACTTTCTTCAATCAGCTGGGATTTTTTTTTTTTTTTTTTTTTTTCACCAGTTCGGCTACTAAATAGCTGGCCTCTTGCACTTTATCAAATATATTAGCAATATTATAAAATTCTGTACCTTGTTTTGAATACAGGCCTGCAGTCTTTTAAATTACGCCATAGTTTTGGACGATAGTTTCTCGTAGAAAAATACGCTTCAATTTTAAATCGGGTACGACTGTCTTCGCTTCTAGAACTTCTCTGTGTATGAAACAGTGTGTTTGTAATAATATTTATATTGTGTCGTTTTACTAAGTTTACAAATCCTTTTAGTATTCCTGTCATCGGGGGTGCACCGTCGGTACAAATGCAACACACGACTTCCATAATATGCCACGCTTTTGTAAATAATTATTCATTACTTCGAAAATATCTTGGTCGGTTGTACCTTCTTTACAACAACAACAAAAAAATATTAATAATTGTGTGGTTTTCGATAAACCTGACAAATGGTATTAATTGGTCTTTCCCGCTAATATCTGTATTAGCGGGCCCAAAATTATTAATATGTTGAACAACTTGTTCTTCAACACATAAATAAAAATAGTATCAATAATCATCAGACATTTCTTTTATACGTCTGCTAATTGTGCTGTACAGTACAGTAATTTTATTTATTTTTTTTTTCCAGTTTTCTCTCCCTAAATACTTTTCACGATTACCCGACATGCTGGTAAAATCATTTTTTGCAATCAGGTAGTAGTAGTGGCATGTGATGCAAGAAAGCAAGTGTATGAGCTTATGTAGCATCAGCCAAAAAAAAAAACACACCATTCCCTCCAAATGCCTGTCCAGTTCCTCCTTAAATTTATGCAACCTATCAACTTCCATAACGACAGATGGAAGTTTGTTCCAGAAATTAACCACCTGCTGGCTAAAGGCAAATTTCCGCACAACTATTCTACATTTATCTTTTCTTAATTTGAATTTATGCCCCCTTAGGTTCGTAATCTGAACAAGTGGAAGGATCCCATCAGAATTCAGCGTGCTCAACCCATTCAAGGCCTTATACACCTCAATCAGATCACCGCGCAGGTGCCTAGCCTCCAGCCACTGCAATTTGCAGGACTTAAGCCTCTCTTGGTAAGAGGATCCCTTCATTCCCCTCACCAATATTGTTGCCCTTCTCTGTACACGCTCAAGCAAATCTACATCCTTCCTAAAATGAGGCCTCCAGACCTGTACGCAGTACTCAAGGCATGGCCTGCCCATTGCCTTATACAGAGGGACAATCATCTCCTTTTTGCCCTGCTAGCAAAATTCCTGTATATCATTGAGAAGACACCATGAGCTACTCTTGCAGACCGTCTGCACTACTCAGAAAATTTCATATCCGCCTGCACAATACCCCCAGGTCCTTTTCGTTCTCTACCACTGTCAGTTTAGTACCACAGAGTTGATACGTTACTCTGGGGTTACTGCTTCCCATATGTAGTACTTTACATTTGTCAATGTTAAACTTCATTTGCCACCTCTCAGCCCATTTGCTCAACTTTTCTAGATCCTGTTGCAGCAGCGTACTGCCATTAGTGACCTAACTACCCTGCTAACCTTCGTATCGTCTGTAAACTTGGACATTAAGCTTGATATACCATCATCAGTATCATTTATAAATATAGAAAACAACAATGGACCCAACACTGCACCCTGAGGGACTCCACTAATAACATTAGTCCACAAAGAGCAGCTCCCATTAATTACCACCCTCTGTCTTCTCCCACTCAACCATTCTTTTATCCATTGTAGCAACTTACCGTTAATACCATTCTGCTCCAATTTGTACAATAGTCTTCCATGCGCAACAGTGTCAAAATCTTATCTGAATTGTGTACCAGTATATGAAAATCTCATCGCCATCATATTTACGACATGTTTTCTTTTTTTTTGATGTTGATAGGTGCTCGTTTTTTATTTTTTTTTGTCATTTTCTCCAAGCTAGTTGTTATCAAATTGTCTCTTCTGATTTTCTTTCACTAAATATTTATCCGTTGCTAATAGATTCTAAAAAAATTAAAGTTACTTCTAGAAACTAATACAGTTAATTGAAAATACCTGTTCTATAGGAGTTAATCGAATATGATATTTTAGAGATAAAAAACACAAAGGAAATTTCTAACTATGCTGCTAAAAAGTTGCACTTATGCAACTGAAAAATGCACTGCTGGGTGCCTGGGAGAGACTTTCAAGTGATAAGAATGGCCGAATAAAGGTAAGCAATTCTAGTACTAGGAATCAAAATATGTATAAAATTTAACTTATCTAGTAATAGGAATCGAAAGGTGAATAAAGGTGAACAAATCTAGTACTAGGAATGAAAACGTGACGCAACATTGTGGGCCGGTAAGAGCTGGGATCGGCACAACAGAAATGAACGAATTTTTTATATTAATTAATTTTTATTATAAAACTTGGATTTATTAATTTTTTTTTATTTGCATCTTCCGCGGCACACCAATGTGCAAAGGTACACAGGTTGAGGAACACTGGCCTAGTGGTTTTGGGCAAGCATAGAGTATGTGCAGTTCAGCCGAAATTCCAACAAAAAAAAAAAAAATTATTTTAATAAAAATCACGTGGTGCCATCCGGCAGTTGACAAGTGGTGTCTCCTGGCCGCAAAGAGTAAACGAGTTCAGCACGCAGTTGGTTTCGCACAAAGGATCATGAGTGACAAAATAATTTGCCTTATTGAATATTTACGTGACATCATATTGAGAGAAGGACATGGAAGACAAAATGTGTTAGTATAACCAGTACGTTCAAAGATCAATCTCGATAAACTTCTCAGTTTTTTTAAGAGTACACTGATCACCCTTCTGAAAGATCGAAAAAATAAGAAAACTTAGAGAAAATCCGCTGCATTAAGTAAGATCCACACGCGAAGCGAAGTATCCAGATCTTGAAAAGATACACTTACAAAGGGCTAATGATGATGATGAAAAAAAAAAAAATCCTGTAGAGGGAACTCTAATCAGTAAAAGCTGAATTGTTTTGCACATCAGATGAATATTCATGATTTTAAGAATTGCAGTGGGTTTTTCCAGAGATTTTGAATTCGTCCTGGGCTAACTTTCAAAGAAAAGTGTGCAGTAAAAGTGCAGCCGTCGATACTGAGGCGACAATGCAATGGAACGAGAATCGTTAAAATGTTCTGTTGATATACAAACAGAATCTTCAGAAATGACGAAATTACACTTTTAAAACGCAAAAATTTAAAGGTGAGAAATCTAGTGACAGAATGAAGTCAAAACAACAGCTACCATTCTTCTGGAGGTAAACATTTTTGGCACTGATATCTAGACCTCTCATTCACTGGGAATGTTGCCGAGTTTGAAACCTGGCTGATGGAGCAAACAAAAAAATGCTCCGATGTCATCAAAAATCGACTCAGAATGTGTGTGTGTGTGGGTTTATAAAATTTTTCCTTTTTTGGATAACTGCTCCTCCTCTGACTGCTACTTGAATGACCAGCGTTCAATCATTGTTGAGCACATGTCACCTAATTCCAATCATCACATTTTCAGCTCCTTGATCAAGATGTAATCCAGCGCCTGGAAAAACACTGTCCAAGAATGCTTCTAAACAAAATTCTGCTGTTCCTCAAAATCAATATACGAAATCGTCCTGTTTTAGGCAATGTTTTTTTACGGGATGAATTTGACGAAAACAATGACCGCCAACTGCTTTAGACGTGCTGAATTCGTCGCCTTGAATGATGCAACTCATGAATCGTCATATGTTGTGTTGTCTAGTAATCGTGTAGAACAGCTCAATCCTAGTGAAGAAATTTTTGTGAATGTGCGTCTAAATTTAGAGGGAAATGTGTTTCGGAGCTCACAGAAGTGGAATACGGAATTGCGTATTTCAAGATATGCATATGTGGTTGAGACAGAAGTTTCGTTGAAGGATGCTCATCGAAGCTTAGAACTTATACATCTTTTTTTTTTTCAAATATACATGTATGTATTTGAAAAACACTATGTACAAGTTCGAACTTCGCGATATATATATTTGAAAAACACGCTGTACGAGTTCTAAGCTTCGACGAGCATCCTTCAACGAAACTTCTGTCTGAACCACAGTGGATTCGTTCACTATATATATTTATATGTGTGTACGTGTTACTGTATATGGTAATTACCGACCATAGAGTAGTTACCGTCTATCTATATGTAATTTATAAATAATCTCACTGCACTGTACAATCATTTTATAAACTGTCTTTATAACCACTATTTCTCTTATTTAATCTGAGGGGTCGCTATGAATAGCTTAGTAAATATACATGTATAGGGATTTTTTCTCTAAGCGAGGTAGGGAAGTTTTGGGTTGAGGTTGTCAGTAGTTAGGTGGTGATTTTGGTCGGTTTGGTTTCGTTCTGCAGAATTTAAAAACTATGCTTGAGTTTAATTTTTGTTTCAAAGATGAGTGATCCAGTGCCATTTAATCTTCTGGAGGTATATACAATTTATGGAAGCGTTAATGTATTAATCGCAGAATTTTTAATTTGATTATGAAATTCAGGGCCATCGTTATTAGGAATTTGTTTACCGTATTCTTATCCGTATATTTAAATAGGCAGGAAGCGTCTCTTAGATACAGGGTAAACTTAAAATTAGAAAAATAATTTCAAATTGAGTACCACAGATATTGAAAGAATTAATACCTTGCAAAATTATATATCTTAATTAAAACTAACAAATTTAAAATATTTTATTAACCATTGACTGGTATCATGGATTATTTTTGACTACAAAATTTGAAACCTATTTTTAGGCGCGTTAACATATATTGCATCACACTCTTATTGTCTTCACAATGTCTGTTCGTTTGCGTGTCCGTTCCCATGTAAAAACTTGACTCCTAATTGGGCGGATTTTCATAAAGTTTTATATTTGGGTTTTTGAGAAAAATTTTTCTAGCCCAAACTTCGTTAAAATTGTACCAATACAAATCCGGCGATTTAATTTTTTCCTAGATATTAATATATACACATTGTAGCTGAAACACTGGATATTATGTTTGTTGTCATCCGTTAGCAGGAAAAATGAATGAGCAGAGAAATTTTTAGAATTTGCTCACAAACGTTATTACTTTTTTTTTTTTTTAAATATGAATCATGACTTATTTACTGATTCAGGGTGTAAATTAAGTAACTTATTTTTTATATTAAATCTTTTTTTTAGTCCAGCATGATAGCCAACACTCGATCACAGTTAATTCTTATCTTATCGAAAAAAGACAGTGATTTAGTATCTCAAGGCAAGTGTTGTTTTCAATACTACTTTTGCTAGCAGGGGTAACATGGTAATTATCTCTTTGTGTAAAGCCATAAGCTGCATCTTGACTACTGTATATAAAGTGAGGTCTGCAGGCCTCACTTTAGGAAAGATGTATCTTCTCTGCAGGCCTCACTTTAGGAAAGATGACAGAGAAGAGAAACAGACTGGTGAAGGGAACAAAAGTGTGTCTTCACCTAGAAAGGCTTCATTCTGCAAATTGCAGCATCTCAAGACTAGGTGCCTGGGGAGAAATGTGATTGAGTTGTTTTTAAGCCTTGAATGAATTCAGTAAATCAGAATTCAGCGTGCTCAACCCGTTCAAGGCCTTATACACCTCAATCAGATCACCTCGCAGGTGCCTAGTCTCTAGCCAATGCAATTTGCAGAACTTAAGCCTTTCTTGGTAAGAGGATCCCTTCATTCCCTTCACCAATCTTGTTGCCCTTCTCTGCACACACTCAAGCAAATCTACATCCTTTCTAAAATGAGGCCTCCAGACCTGTACGCAGTACTCAAGGTGCGGCCTGACCATTTCCTTATACAGAGGGAGACAATCACCACCTCCTCCATGCTAGCAAAATTCCTATATATCATTGACAAAACCCCATGACCTACCCTGGCAGCCTATCTGCATTGCTCAGAAAACTTCATATCTGACTGCACAATTATTCCCAGGTCTTTTTCATTTCTCTTTTTTTTTCTCATCTTTCATTTCTCATTTTTCTTTCACACAGATATAAGGGATGCAGAACTGGAATTTGGGGAGTACAGCGTCTACAGAAAGGCTAGGAAGGGGGGGGAGGGGTTATGCTATTAGTTAAGAAACACATAAAAACCAAGGAAGTGAAGCCAGTCGACATCGCTGGACAGTGCAGTGTTGAGTCAGTTTGGTGTGACATAAGCATTGGGAGATCAAAATTGAGAGTAGGAGTGTGCTATAGGCCTAATGACTCTGATGAGTATAATAAGAAACTGTACAGGGAAATAGAGTGGGCCAGTAAATCAGAGTGTCTTATAATGGGAGATTTTAATTTCCCAGATATTGACTGGAATTTGGGGGCTGGTCACTCACACACTAGCAGGCCTTTTGTGGATTTATTGGATGATTGTTTTCTACATCAGCATGTTCGGGAGGCAACTAGAGGGAGTAATACTCTTGATTTGATTATCAGCTGTGATTCTTCATGCATTAAGAATCTGCAGATAAATGAACCACTAGGTGGCAGTGATCACAGTGTGCTGAAGTGGGATTTACTCAAAGAGGTAACTACCATTAGGGATAAAAGGAAGGGTTATTGCTTCCGTAAAGGCGACTACGATGGACTGAGACAGTATTTAAATTCTATACAGTGGGACCAACTGATGATGTTACCAACAGCAAATTCAAAACGGGAAGCATTCAAAGAATTAATCTTGGAAGCTACTAGGCTTTACATACCAACGAAGAAATATTGTTCAAGGTTTAGGCCAAAATGGATGTCAGATGAACTAATGAGGCATATGGCAGAGAAGAAAAATGCATGGGATACTTATAAATTAACACATGACACAGAAGCCTATGATAGATACAAGTTGATATGCAACCAAGTTACAAAGGAGGTTAGGCAGGCGAAGGCAGATTACGAGAAATCCTTGGCAAGGGATGCAAAGAAAAACAGCAAAGAGTTCTTTACTTATGTAAACTCTAGAAGGAAAGGGATGAATCAGATTGGTCCACTTGATATTGATGGGTCAACTGTTGATGACCCTGCTCAGGTAGCTAACAAACTAAATGAATATTTTGCATCGACATTCACACATGAGGAGTTATTCAGCGAGGGGAATGCCAGAGGTGTATTCAACTCTAGCAGTAAGCTACAGAATCTTGAAATAACTGGGAGTAAAGTGGAGGAGAAACTGTTGAAGATAAACACAAGAAAGGCACCCGGGGTGGATGGGATCTATCCAGTTATATTAAAGGAGGCAGCAAAGGAAGTAAGCAAACCCTTAGCCATAATTATGAGAGCTTCCTTGGACTCAGGGGATGTACCCATAGACTGGAAATGTGCAAATGTGACCCCAATTCACAAAGGAGGATCAAAGGCTGACACAAGTAATTATAGACCTGTGAGCTTAACTTCTGTTCCAGGAAAATTAATGGAGGCACTGGTTAAAGAAGCACTGCAGGATCATTTAGACAAGACTTCAGTTATAGCTCGGACACAGCATGGTTTTATTAAGGGGAAGTCTTGCCTGACCAATTTGATTGGATATTATGATGCAGTCACAAAAGAACAGGATGCAGGGAATAGCTTTGATATTATATACTTGGATCTTGGAAAGGCTGGATGCAGGGAATAGCTTTGATATTATATACTTGGAGCCTTGGAAAGGCTTTTGATACTGTTGCACATGGAAGACTGCTACACAAATTGGAGCAGTGTGACATTGGAGACAAATTGCTGCTATGGATAAAGGGGTGGTTGAGGGGCAGAAGACAGAGAGTGGTAATCAATGGACACTGCTCATCGTGGACTAATGTTATTAGTGGAGTCCCTCAGGGCTCAGTGTTGGGTCCATTATTGTTTTCTGTATTTATAAATGATATTGATGATGGTATATCAAGCTTAATGTCCAAGTTTGCAGATGATACAAAGGTTGGCAGGGTTGTCAAGGACACTACTGACACTATGCTGCTGCAACAGGATCTGGAAAGGTTGAGCAGATGGGCTGAGAGGTGGCAAATGAAGTTTAACATTGACAAATGTAAAGTACTACACATGGGAAACAGCAACACCAGAGCAACGTATCAACTCTGTGGTACTACACTGACAGTGGTAGAGAATGAAAGGGACTTGGGGCTGGTTGTGCAGGCAGATATGAAGTTCTCTGAGCAGTGCAGACGGGCTGCAAGAGTAGCTCATGGAGTATTGTCAATGATATACAGGAATTTTTCCAGCAGGGATAAGGAGGTGATTATTCCCTTGTATAAGGCAATGGTCAGGCCACACCTAGAGTACTGTATACAGGTCTGGAGGCCTCATTTCAAGAAGGATGTAGAGCTGCTGGAACGAGTACAGAGATGAGCAACAAGATTAGTGAATGGAACAAAGGGGTGCCTTACGAAGAAAGGCTTAAGTTTTGCAAATTACAGTGTCTGGAGACTAGGCACCAGCGAGGTGATCTGATAGAGGTGTATAAAGCCTTGAATGGTTTGAGCATGTTCAATGCTGATGGGATTCTTCCTCTAGCTCAGAATAATCACCTGAGAGGGCATAAATTCAAATTGAGGAAAGACAGATGTAGGATAGACGTGCGGAAATTTGCCTTTAGCCAGCGGGTGGTTGGTTGGTGGAACAGACTTCCATCCCTTGTAGTGGAGGTTGATGGCCTAAATAAGTTTAAGGCTCAGCTGGACAGGTATTTTGAACGAACAGAGGGGTGAAGTGGAAGTGGGTTTTTTTTTTTTTTTTGGCTGATGCTGCATAAGCTTGCTTTCTTGCATCAAATGCCTCTACTAATGCTAATGCTAATTTTCTACCAACAAAAGTGTAGTACCACTCAGTTGGTACGTTTGTCTGGGGGTTACTTCTACCCATATGCAGTACTTTGCATTTGTCAAAGTTAAACTTCAGTTGCCACTTCCTACCCCATCTGCCCAAATTATCTAGATCCTGTTGCAGTAGCACACTGCCATTACTGTCATTAACAACCCTGCCAACCTTTGCATCATCTGCAAACTTTGACACTAAGCCTCATATACTTTCATCAATATCATTGATAAATATAGAAAACAACAATGGACCCAACACTGAATCCTGAGGGACTCCACTAATAACATTAGTCCACGAAGAGCAGCACCCATTAATTACCACCCTCTGGCTTCTCCCACTCAACCATCCTTTTATTCATTGTAGCAACTTACCCTTAATACCATTCTGCTCCAATTTATACAATAGTCCATGTGCAAGTGTCAAAAGCTTTCCTGAAATCCAAATATATGATATCAAAAATATTTTTTGCATCCAGTTCCTTTGTAACCACATCATAATATCCTATCAAATTTGTCAGACAAGACTTTCCCTTAACAAAGCCATGCTGTGTCTGAATTATTGTTGCAGTCTTGTCTAGATGATCCTGCAATGCATCTTTAACCAGTGACTCCATTATTTTACCCTGAACAGAAGTTAGGTCTGTAATTACTTGTCACCCTTTGATCCCCTTTGTGAATTTGGGATACATCTGCACTTCTACAGTCCATGGGGACCTCCCCTGAGTCCAAGGATGCTCTCATAGTTATGGCTAAGGGTTTGCTTAGTTGCTTTGCCGCCTCCTTTAATATAATTGGATAGATCCCATCCACCCCAGGTGCCTTTCTTATGTTTTACTTCAACAATTTCTCCTCCACTTTGCTCTCAATTATTACAGAATCATTAAGCACCCTGCTACAATTTGATAACATTCTGGCCTTTTCAAACCTTAATAACTCCTCATGTGTGAATGTAGATGCAAAATACTCATTCAGTTTCTTTGCTATCTGAGCAGGATCATCAACAGTTGAACCATCGATATCGAGTGGACCAATCAGATTCATCCCCTTCCTTTTAGTGTTTATATTAGTAAAGAAATCCTTGCTGTTTTTCTTAGCATCTTTTGCCAAAGATTTCTCGTAATCCGCCTTCACCTGCCTAACCTCCTTTGTGACCTGATTACAGACTAGCTTATATCTGCCATAGGCTTCTGAGTCGCTTGATAATTTTTATGCATCCCATGCATTTTTCTTCTCTGTCACAAGTCTCATTAGTTTTTATGTATTTATTTAAACTCTTGTATTTATCAAAACTGAATTGTTTGACAAGGCGTAACATTTATAGCAAGTGATAATTGGTAATTAATTTTTAATTCCCAATTAATAAAATATGTATGAAAGAATTGCGCAACCAAAATGATTAAAACCGCAACACCAAATCTAGAGCGCGTGCTGCAGTAAAAATATGCTCGTAGAATGCACACTGTAGTGGTACCGAAAATATTTAGAGGGGAGGGCCTCAAAACTGAATTGTGCCTGGGGCCTCTCGAGTGCTAAATCCGCCACTGATTAGTGTACATCTAAATCTAGGCTGGAGACTGATCCAATGCTAGTCCCAAGGCTAGCAGTTTTCTGACCTCCTCAATAGCATCAGCAAATGTACTTAGCTCCCCCCTCCATCTATTTAAGTGTATCCCATCCCTATAAAAACATTCTGCTGTTAATGAGAATACAACATACATATAAGAATTTTACCTATGAGCTTCGTACACTCTCCAGGGCTGTCGGGTTCATTGAAAAGGTTCTTATCATATATTCCAACCCATTGTGTCTGGGCCGAATTCAATGCTAGTTTAATCAGATAAGATTTAATGTGAGTTAAATGCAGAAGTAATCCATTATTGATATCAACTTGTTTTTTTTTAGCCCACAAAAAAATCTCTCTTCGTGTGAGTTTAATATTGTCACTGCTTTGTTAGGTGTTGTATTTGAGATGCCAGCTGTCTACTGTTGAGGTGTCAGGAAGCACCAAAATGGCCATCTTGGGATTAATGCTATCTACAAATAAGTAACACTTGTACATTCAAACATCCCATATTCTGCAGTCTTATATTGCACCACCCATTTTCCTGCATTGTTTAGGAAAATGATCAAATTGGCAAATTTAGTTCTTGGTTGCCGTTGGTTGTTTAGCACATCTTAGTTCACGTTGCTCTGCGTACTGTCTGTAGAAGTGTTCATGTGTTTATATCTGTATGCTACCTAAAAGAAAAGCTTATGGCCTATGCATGTTGAGCAGACTGAATGGAATCATTTACAGGGAAGTACCTTATTCCCCCTTATTTAGATCATCCAACCATGGCGCTGATTGAAGAGGCCTTTAAGAATTTCTTCAGTCTTCGTCAGAATTCACACTGAGACCTCTTGAAATGAGTAATAAGTTGAAAAGGCCCTGTGCTTTCAACAGGATTCAATCTGTTAGAGCATATTGTTGGAGTTGGTTTTGTAGGGTGAAGATTTTGCCCATAAGTTTTAACCGCTCTCTGTTGATATTGAAACATTTTCAGACGATGGTATTGTCTGATTGCTATTCATAATTGATTATAGTGAGTGATTTGAGTGACTGCAATTCCATAATTACTAAATATGCTATTTCTTGTACTCTCTCTCTCTCGAGAACTATCTATGCAGTATAAACAGGAAATTTATTTACAGTAGTGTTGATAATCTGAACTAATTGGGACTGGGGTAGTTCGGACTTCCAATTTGATCGGATTTTCGAACTTACCAAAAATACAGTTCTAGAGACGAAAAAAAAAAAGAGATTTAGTAAGTTTAGAAATAAAAACATTAAGTTGTACTTACATATTTTTATTCATAATTAACAAAACAAATGGAACTTTCAGTCACAATAACACACGTATAGGCCTTTAATGAAAAAAATTACTTATTTTTTGCTGCACCATTTTTGAACTTCGTTTCTTTGCTGACCTGATCTCACACTCTTTTCAGCAAGAGTAGTGGAGTTGGACAGTTTTCAGCTTGTTGCTCATATCTAGCCCTCGTGGGTGGTACAGTTGGTAGAATCACTGTCCTCCCCACCCTATGTGTAAAAGACCTGAGTTTGAGTCCTGTCGATGATGGAAGAAATTATGGGCCTTTTTCACAACGTGGTTGAGTTCGTTGGTCTCAGGAGAAGGTAGCATTGTTTCTCTCTCTGAAACTTGGGTTTTTTGTCCAGCAAACAGAAAATCAACCACAGAACACTCAATTTACAGACGGTATACATGGAGCAATATGTCCTTAGCTGCTGATGCTCCCAGACAACACCAACAAACAGCATGTTGGAAGGATGGATCATTGGTGTTCTTGTAGGGTTTTTTTTTTTTTTTTCCAATTTCATCTGAATCGGGTTTTGAGCAAACTTTTTTTCCTTGTTGTTAATTTCTGTTATGGTTGACTTTCCAACCTTGTAAAATCTTGCTAATAAAGACCCACTTTCTCCCTTTGAAAGTCTGTTTAAAATCTCAATTTTCAATTTAATTGTTAAAAATTTCTTCTCCCTTTTAAAAGATGACAACTATTACTTCAGTACAGTAAGTGTTCAGAATCTCTTCATTCCTATATATAAACTTCGTAAACATTTTTTACTTCGTATTTCACTTGCACATATTGTTAGTTGCAATATCTGCATGTTATTTATCGACCCCCTTTTCTTTTTTACTGTTTTAAATTTTAGAACCCAAAAAAAAAAAAAAAAAAGTCAGTGAACAGAAATATCAGATTACAAAGTGTTATGGTTAGTTAGTACTGTATGTATATTAATTAAGGAATATACATAAGCGTAAATTTATTTTTATTTTGCTAACCTGTGGATAATATTCTTCCGATTTTCACGTATCATTTAATTTTGTTAATTGGCAAGGTGAAATAAAATGATAAATTTGTGCTTTATATCTTCATTTTTATAGTCTGGATAATGTTCCTCTTTCTATTCTTAGATTTGCTGTTTAATAGAATCAAAATTCAATTCGTAAACATGATCACAACGACTGGTGCTCACTGCAATTATTTTATGGCACCGGCATCAAAAAAAAATTAAATGCTGGCTCTTTTGTATTATTGACGTTTCAAATTATTGACATTTTCAACATTCTACTTGATTTATTTATCTTGCAATCTAACATAGACGCAAGTTATACTATACTATATATTATATATTTATTTTTTTTAACTAAAACAATTTTAATGTAATCAAAACATTTTTTTATCTGTAGGTTCATTATGGAGGAGAATATGATTCATCATTTGATAGTGAAACAGAACAAAGAAAGTAAAATGCTTTTATGTTTTTTATTATATAGAAATAATGTATGACTTAATATTTTTGTTAATGATTATGTTGGAGTAGAATCAGTCAGTAAAGGTCATGGGGAAAAACTGTCTTGAGTGCTAAAACCAGTTGGTCCCACTATATAGAATTTTTAAAACTGTCTGTTACCACTGTAATCACATGTATGAAAGCAAAAGCTGATTTCCTTGTCTTTGACATTAGTTACATCTTAAAATAAATCTCACATCAATACATTATAACTGCCACCTAATGGGTCTTCTGTCTGCAGCTTCTTAATGCATGAAGGACCACTGCTGATAATCAGATCAAGAGTATTGTTTTCTCTCATTGCCCCTCTCTAACTTTTGTAGTTAACAATCATCCAGTAAAACCACAAGTCTTGCTACTATGCAAGTGACAAACCCACAAGTTCCAGTCAATTCCAGTTAAACTCCCATTTTAAGACATTATGATTTACTGTCCCACTCTGTTTCTCCGTACGGTTGTTTGTTATACTAATCAGAGTCATTAGGCCTGTAACACATTCCTACTCTCATTTTTGCTTTTCAGTGTTTGTCACACCAAACCACTCAACATTGCACTAGCCACCCATATGCAATGGCTGCACTGTCTTAGATTTTTGCTTCTTAACTAAGAGCATAATTCCCCTCTCATCCTGTCCTTTCTGCACACATTGTATTCCATATTCAAATCCTGAATCCTTTATATCTGACTGATGCCATGTCTCTAATATCTCTACAATATCTGTATTAGATGATTTGATCAGTAATGTCAAATTCATAAGTATGTTGTTAGGTACAGGGTGCCCCTTTTGAACATCCTTGATTTTAAAAGTTGGTTAAAATTCATGTGTTGTACGTGTCAACATAGCGGTCAAGTTTAATTTTTGATGTTTTGAAATGTGCTGCTGTCATTTGTGTAAAAATAGTGCCAGTGTAAGAGAAAGCGCAGACTGTAGTGATGTTTGCAGAAAGCAAATCTATTGTCACAGTACAGTATAAAGGCAATTTAGATGTGTTCAGAGTCTACACTGAGATGGTACCAGACATTTTGAACACTGGTAGCATTGTAGAAGCAGCATGGAGGTAATCTAAGTGTCTCTGAAGGGTGAGTTGAAAAGGTATGCACTGTGTTTTTTTGTTCCCTGCAGAAATCAATAAGTCATTCATCAAGGGAAATGAACATTCTCTGTGTAACTCTGCACAAGGTTGTACACAAGTGGCTGTGTTTCTATGCTTATAAAGTGCAAATGGTTCAAAAAAATCAAGCAGAGTTACAAACTAAAGTGACAAAAGTTCACTACTGATATTGTTGATTGCATCAACCAAAACCACTATTTCTTGAGTCATGTTTTGTTTTCTAGTCGAGTTAACTTTTCCCAAAATGCGAAATTCTAACTGACCCAGTGTTGAAATATGGGGTTCCGAAAACTTGCACCGAATCCAAGAGTGAATGTGTGGTGTGGTGTCGTGTGGTCCTATGAAGGATGTGATTATCAGACCATTCTTCTTCTTGGAGGATACCATTGCAGTAATCGCATAGCTAGACATGATGGAAAACAATGTTTCCTCAGATTGTACAACAGTAATGCAGCCCAACATAATCTTTCAGCAAGATGGATCATGACTTCATTGGAGCTTGCAAGTTCACACTGCTGTGAATGAACACATTCCTGGACCATTAACCTGATATAACTCCCTTAAATTACTTATGTGAAAGACTATTCCAACAAGGTGTCTAATATTGACACCTTATGTACATGCATTGTGCAAGCAGTTGCCACGATCAGTGCAGCTACGTTGGAGCAAACCTGGTTTAAAATAGTAGCGTTTGGAAATTGTTGCACCAAAGGAGCTCGTGTAGAAGTCTGACTTTTTTATTATAAGCTGTTTGAATTTTCTTTCCCAATAAAAGTTAACATTTCCTAGTGCACTGGGTTTTCTTTTGCAAGACATTTAAAATCAGGGAAGTTCCAAAGGCATACTCTGTATATTGGTAAGGCTAGTTAGACCTCCATGTCTGTTACATTTGATTCTGTTAAAAATGTCCAAAATAATTAACTTGGTCTACTTATTTTCTCAATGCAGAGTTAGACTGTTATTATTTATTCAGCTATTTGTGCTTTTGTAATGAGGTTCATATGTTATACTTCATGTATAATCTGACAAGGCTTTCTGGATTACAGTTTAAGATGTTAGCATGAATTTACTGTGTTCAGATTATTATTATTGTTTTTTTTTTTTTTTTTTACTTCTAATGGGTCTTTCCCAATCCACAATGGATACTAGTACATGAGGTGGTTGTTATGTCCAGTTACTATTATTGGTTGAGGAACTATCTGACTGTCTTACAGATATTCAGGAGTGCAGCTTTCTAGAGTTCCATGTAAGTGTTCTCTGCAAGGCCTACTGCTGCTAGTTTCAGGTAGGTTCTTTGCCACCATGCCTGTGGTTGATATAGAGACTGGGATGGTTATTACTTGTTTTATGCCACATTTCTTTGACTTTCTGCTTTAGGTTTGTGTATGTCCTGATCTTTTCCTCGTATATTTTCTGGGGATTGCTTGTGTTGGGCACCACTGTGTCCATCAGGTAGGTAGCCATTCCCTTCTTGTTGTGTGGGATTGTGTCTAGTCTGTTGTGTGGGATTGTGTCTAGTCTGTTGTGTGGGATTGTGTCCAGTCTGTTGTGTGGGATTGTGTCCTTTATGCTGCAGTCCCAGTATAGTTTGTGAGTATTGGATCTCTAGTATGGTCTGGGTTTTCTACTTATAATATGGCATGCTTTCGTTGATCAACTGGTATTTTTGTACTAGCTTCTGATGTATTATTCCGGTGATCTGGTCATGTCTATGAATGTACTCTGTCTGCATGATAGCCCTTTATCCTGAGAGTGATTTGCTGAATTGTTTCTGGACCAAGTGGTATCGTCAACAAGTCATCTGTCACTCCAGGGTCCTTGGTGATGTATTTCTTGTAGTTGCTGGTGTTGATTTCCTTGTTATGTATAATGAGCATGAATCCTTCAGTCTCAGGGATGAGCCTCCTGCTAGTAGTCATCTTATATATGTAGTCTTGATGGAGATTATTGTAGTGTTTGCCAAGAGTACCTTCTGTCTGTTTCTTCTGCCTATGTCAGGGTCTCCTTGTTGAGTGGTGTGTGCTGTTTGTCTGTCTTCCTTATGGCTTGGTAGATTGGTGCTGTGTTTTCCTGGAAATGATTGCTCAGGTTCTGACTCACCTTGTGTTGTTCAGCGAGGTCTGTCAAACACCCCTTCTTTCTGGGATGTTGTTGGTTGTTCCTGGTCATTAAGCTGTTCTATCACCTTACAAGATCAACCATAATAATAAGGGGTGTAGTTAGCCCAGTGGTTACAATGCTTGGACCACAAATGCAGTGAACTTGAGTTTGAATCCTGCTTTGAAGAAAAAAAAAAAAAAAATCACGAGGCAGCAAAAAAATGACCACAATGACATCTTCAGTGCTGACAAAACTGGACTCTTTTGAATTGTAACTGGATAAAACACTTATTTAAAAGTGAGAAATGTAGTGGCAGAAAAGACCAAACAACAGTTACCGTTCTCCTAGCAGCAAACATGTCTGGCACAGAAGCTTCCTCTTTTAATCATTGGGAAAGCCCAGAAGCCTCAATGCTTTAAAGGTGTGAAGACATTACCGACTGTATTGAGAAAACCAAAAGGTATGGATGACATTACAAATCTACGAAGAATGGATCAGACTTAGATTGCAGGATGGGTGAGAGGAATAGAAAAATTTTGCTGTTTTTGATAACTGCACCCCTCATTGTCAAGTAAATGATCTACACGCAATCACTGCCCAGTAACAACCACCAAATATGACATCAGTTCTTCAGCCACTTGATCAAGGTGTAAACCAGTGTTTTAAGAAAAATTACCAAAGAATGCTATTAAACAAAATTGTGCCATCTCTTGAAAGAAAAATTCAATGTGAAATTGAAATCTTGCAGGCAATGTATTTGTATGTTTCAGCATGGGCTGAAGTTGATGAAAAAGCAGTTTGCCAACTGCTTCAAACATGCTAGATTTACTGCCTTGAATGATGTAATGTATAAATTTTCTTACGCTTCTTCCTCAATTAATTGCAAAGAATAGCCAATTAATAGGGAAGAAATATATATGCATCATCTCCTAAACTTTCAGGAAAACTTAAGCTTCAAAGATTACGTAGAAGTGGATGCAGACGTTGAATGTTTCAGAATATGCATGAATGAAGGGTAACCCATTGCAGACATAATGGAATCCTGTGAAATTTGTAGTGATGAATATGAGGAACCTACTGTGGTTGAAGAAGTTTTAGTGAAAGATGCTCATCAAGGATTAGAACTTGTACATTTTTTTTTTTTTTTTTTTCCAACTGCGAAAGTGAAATAACTGTTATTCCACACCTTCATAATTCTCAACATGCTCTACCATTGAAACAGCGTGTTTTTACAGATTATTTTAAAGTATGAAACCATTCTCTCGTTAGTCTTGATAGGTATGTAGCCTATACAGTGCAATTTACAATTTAATTGTAAATTCCACCATACTGCACTCTACAATCAATGCAGAATTTACAATAATAATTTTCTTGTTTAATACTGTAGTACATATTATAAATAAGATTATACTATATTGCATTAGTAGAATCACAATAAATATTCAAGCTTTTACTTGTTTTGTTGCTGAGTTTATGTTTTGTTGCTGAGTTTATGAACGATCGATATAATGATCATTTTTCCTTGTTCCCCTAGGGCAGGGGTTCTTAACCTTTTGCTTTAAGTGAGCAAAGTTTTGCAGCTTACAATATGTGCGAGCACCACATATTAAAATATAAATTTTTTTTTTTTCTTAAAGATTAAAAATGCATTTTTTTAATAATTTTTTGCCGTATTATGCATACAAGAATTATATTTCTCAGTTAAAATTTTTGGGTGCTAATATTTATTATCACATCAGTGTGAACCTTGACTTTGAAGAGATAATGCTAAACCTTTGAAATTAATTTCTCCATTATGAAGAGATAATCGCAAATTTTCTCCCAAATGTGATGAAAAAGCACTTTCACATGTGTATGTTGATCCAAACATAGAAAGTACTTTGAATGCTTCTCTTTGTAATAAAGGAAATTATTTGCAGTCGGAAGAACCCCAGAATTGAAAAAGAGATTTGTAATGTGCTTGTGCCAAGGGAGATTAGAAGTCAGGGTAATCCCCAGAAGAGATATATCATTTTGCCTAGAAATTGTAGTGTCACTAAAGATAAGCATAGGAGCAGAAGAATCCTTTTTGTGAGATATAAGACAAGACTGAGTTTTAGAAGGGTTGAAATCAACTAAGTTGTCTTTGCCCCACTGGAGAATTACCTGAAGATCGGCATTTAAGGAATTGGTAGCAGATTTTTGAGAAGTTGAAGCTGATTGAGCAGGACAAGATTTCTCAAAATGGAAAGTGGAATCCAATGTGCTATCATCGGCAAAACTATGGATAGGATTTCCAGTCAATGGAAGAAGGTCATTAATATACAAGAGAAAAAGAGTGGGGGAAAGAACTGAACCTTGGGGGACACCGGCATTAGTGGAGAAGTTTGAAGACAGAGAGCCATCTACCATCACCCTCAGTGAGAGATCAGAGAGAAAACTGGATAACCAATTACTAAAAACAGTTGGCAAACCATAAGATGGAAGCTTGTTTAGAAGACCTTTATGCCAAACATGATCAAAAGCCTTTGAGATGTCAAGAGCAACTACTTGTGTTTCACCAAACCTTTCCATTGAATTAGTCTATAAATGGGTAACATAAGCCAGAATATCACCAGTGGATTGACACTGACGGAATCCATACTGGCGATCGTTGATCAGACGGAAGGTTTCTAGGTAGTTTAAGAGTTTGCGGTTAATTGATTTCTCCATTACTTTAGAAAGAGTAGAAGTAATTGCAATCGGACGATAATTGGATGGGAGGGATTTGTCACCCTTTTTAGGAACTGGCTGGATATGAGCAAATTTCCAAGCAGAAGGAAAAACACCTTTGGAATAAGAAAGTGAAAAAGGCGGCAAAGAATATGAGTAAGTTCAGGAGCACAGGTTTTGAGAACAAGTGGAGAAATACCATCAGGACCTGGAGCTTTCTTAGCATCAAGATTCGTCAAAATCCTTCTGACATCCATTTGATGGAAGACCACCGGGGGCATTGAATGGAGCATGTTGGGAATGGTGGGAGGTGTTTTACCAGGATCATTAATACATGAGTGGAAGAAAAATGGGATGCTAGCAGGTGAGCTTTATCCTTGGCTGAAGTGACAACAGAACCATCTGGTTTGGACAGAGGTGGTAGCAGAGATGGGCAAAAGTTGCGGCCAATAGCATTTGGCAAGAGACCAGAATGCTTGGCTACCATTAGAGCAAGAAGCAAGTTTTCTACTCTTAGCCTGTTCAAACTCTAATTTGGATTGATTAATAACTGCTTTACAATTGTTGCGTGCTTTGGTGTATGCAGAAAATGAAACTGGAGAATTAGAAACAAGCCAATTACGATATGCAACATTCTTTTCTTGAACAGCCTTAGCACATTTATTGGAAAACCAAGGTTTAGATAAAGGACGAGATTTTAAAGTGGAGTGTGGGATAAAGGATTCCATTCCTGCAAGAATAATTTCACTGACACAATCTGAGCAAACGTTGACGCCAGAAGTTTTGAAACAGTAATCCGACCAAGGAAAAGAAGAAATGACGTCTCGCAGGTCATCCCATTTTGCATTCTTGTAATTGTTGTTGTTGTTCGGTTTAACGACACAAGGGCTACTAAGGCCAAATTGTGTCTCTTCAGCGTTAATTGGCAAAAAGCATATTGTTAGAGAAATTACGTTATATGCTTCCATACAAACCAATATGTTTTAGATATAATAAAAGTTCTTCAATATTTGCTTCATTTCCTAAGATGCGTGATAAATCAGGTGATATATTCAATTTAGAGAGAGACTGAAAAGTGTTTGACCGGATGGTTGAATGTAAGGGACAATCAACCAGGAAATGACGGACTGTAAGTTGCGTCTGACAGGAGCATTCTTGTAATGCCAAACAACACGAGGTTGGGAATAGCCATGAGATAAAGGTTCCATTGGAGAGGAGACAATCACCAAGTTGTGATCTGAGGTGCCTAAAGGACCTCTCACTTCGACCGTGTTCTTAGAAGGGTTGTTTGTGAGAAAAAGATCAAGCGTATTGGCTGTATGATTAGGATTGTCCGGTATCCTTGCAGGTAAATGAACAATCTGTGCAAGGTCATTAGTAATTGCAAAAGCCTCAGCATCTCGACCAGTTGGGTCGGTGTGACTAGAAAATGGAAGCCAGCTGGAGTTGTGAACATTAAAATCACCAAGGAAAATTACCACAATGTTAGGAAAGTTGGACTGGAGAAAGTCAAGTTGCAAAGAGAGGAAGTCAAAGAGCTCCAAGTGATTAGTGGAGTTGGGAGAACGGTGACAACAGATGAATTTGACACAATGAGGTAGAGAGATTTTAAACCAGAGAAGATCCAAGAGAGGAGATTTCAAATTGCCAAGTCTCTGACAGGGAATATCAGAATGGACATATGCACAAGTACCACCTTTGACGCGAAAGGAATCATACAGAGAATAATTTGGGAATCTGAGATGAGCAGTAGTTGAATCAACCGATAACTGAGATTCTGTCAGAAAAAGTACATGGGGTTTGGTAGACTGCAAGTGGAAATGGACATCGTTGAGATTAGAATTGAGACCACGTATATTTGTGAAATGAATCAGGAAGTGCTTGGGAGGTTTAGATCTTTTCGCAGATAAGCTTGCTCTATTAGTTTGACAATTCATGGTGTATTCAATAGTAAGAAAAAGTGGGTGGGACATGCTGTATGAAGTAATGAAATTTTTGGATATGGCGTACACATGGTAAGAATATACCCAGATCCTTGACATAACGTGGCCTCGACAATGCTCCCCGCATACGCACTACTCAGACTCCCTCCAGTCACTATCTGGCAGAGTAGAGGTAGCAAGATTATACACTAGCTGATCCAGAAGCCTCCTAGGGAGTTACCAATATGTTCGGTCCGGTGTACTAACTAGCAGCCGGCCTGCGAACACCGTTTTAGAGCTGTATCCTCGAAATGTAAGGAATATTGGATCTTGCCACAGTGTTCATCATAACCTCAAAAGTCATTAATCATACTGCATGATGGAAGAGATAGGGAAGGGTTGACCGGAACTTAGCTCTAGAGACTAAACATGGGTTCCACCATTTCAAGCTTCCAATAAGCAAAGTGGTGGTATTGCACCGGTTGATGAGTCTTTCAAGTTTGTTTTTTTCTTGAAGTTTAGCTTTTATAATATCACTAAATTTATGAAAAGCTTCATGAAAATTCCTACGGCATGTTTGGTAATGTCTTTCACAATTCGACTTCCGATAACCAACCAAACACGCCTGACAAAATAAGCAAATTACACCAGTTCTACTACTATTATCTATTACCAAATAAGCATATTCCAAAGAGGACTGAAATGCATGCTGTTTAATTTTTTTTTGTTTCTTTGCATTTGAAATGTGTAGGTCTAAATCAGATGACTGCAAAGGTAGTGTTAATGCATAATTTTTTTCCTCGTGTTCGTTTCTGCTTCTTTTTAAAAACATCCATTTTGAAAGGGTTTAGTAACTCTAGCTAAATCTGTTAAAAGAAATTAGATTTAAGCATTTGCGCACAAAACCAAAAGATTTCATACTGTAACACTTTCATCACCTTTGAATTCAGCACTATATATATATATGGTACCTATTGCAGCAGCGCAACTGAGTGAAACATGCCAGAAACCTGTTCTAACCTGTTAAAACCAGAAACTGAGAATTGCACGAGGCAGTATCCTCGGTCTGTAGCAACACTACAGCAAAAATTATCATACTCAACAAAAATATTTTGTAAAAATTTTTCTTACTAAATAAATGTCAAATTAACAATAATTAATAAGGAAAAAAAAAAAATTAAGAATACCGTCAAAGTGTCAAACTTTAACCGTTTTTTTTCAGATTAAAAAGTTGCAAAATATATAATTTTCCTCCAGTCACTAACAAAAGAGAATTTTCTAGCGAAGAATGGCATGGATTTTTTGTAGATTGTTGCAGAAAGTTGAGAAAAAGTAAAGCACCTTTTTTAAATACAGGTGACCTTTAAATCCTTTGTGCACATTGTACTCTCCAAATTCAAATTCTGCACGACTTTTAACCATGTGGCATCATGTCTCTGATATCCCAACAATATCTGCTTTTGATGTCTTGACCAGCACTTCAAATTCATCAAATTTATTTACTATACTTCTAGCATTGGTGTATATGCAAGTATACATACACCTATTATTACTCTTAGTTACCCTAACACAACTCATGTATTTACCTGTTCCATGATCACTCCCAGCAGTCCCTGAAATCCCCAGTACCTTGCTTTTTAGGCTGCTGCTCATTTGAATAGAAATAATGCAAGAATCACTTTCACCTCTGCCCATGTCTACCTTTAATCTATTAGTCTGTGAATCCCTCCAAGCTAGCATTTTTCTGACCCATCTAACACTGCCTCAGTGAAGAATCACTGCTGATAATCAATAGAGTATTACTCCCTCTGGTTGCTTCATGAACATGTTGCTGAAGAAAACAGTCGTACAATAAATCCACAAAAGGTCTTGCTAGTGTGCAAGTGACCAACCCACAAGTTCTAGTCAATGTCTGGAAAGTTAAAATCCCCCATTAAAAGACATTCTGATTTACATACCAACCTACCAAATGTGTGGTACTATACTTAGGGTGGTAGAGAATGAAAAAATACCTGGAGATATCTGTGAAGTCAGATACTAGGGTTTCTGAGCAGTATAGCCAGGCTGCCAGTACAGCTCATGGGTTTTGTCAATGATATACAGGAATTTTGCTAGTAGGGAGAAATAGTGATTATTTCTTTGTATAAGGCAATGGTCAGGCCATGCCTTGATTACTGTATACAGGTCTGGAGGCCTTACTTTGGGAAGGATGTAGAGTTGCTAGAAAGAGTACAGAGAAGTGCAACAAGATTGGTGAGGATAATGAAGGGGTACTCTGACCAAGAAAGGCTTAAATTCTGCAAATTGCAGAGTCTGGAGACTAGGTCCTGCAAGGTGATGTGATTGAGGTTTATAAGGCATTGAATGGGTTGAGCAGGCTTAATACTGATGGGATTCTTGCTCAGATTACAAACCTGAGGGGCATAATTTCAAATTGACGAAGGATAGTTGTAGAATACATGTTTGGAAATTTGCCTTTAGCCAACAGGTGGTTGATTGCTGGAACAAACTTCCATCTGTTGTGAAAGTTGATAGCTTAAATAAATTCAGGAAAGAGCTGGACACTTTTAGAGTGAATGGTTTGAAATAATAATTTTTTTTTTTTTTTTTTTTTTTATAGCTGATGCTGTATAAGCTTGCTTTCTTGCATCCTATGCCTCTACTAATGCTTATTATAGACTAGCTTATGTCTGCTATAGGCTTCTGTGTCTTCTGATAATTTATGTGCATCCCATGCATTTTTCTTCTCTGCCACGAGTCTCACTAGTTCATCTGACATCAATTTAGGCTTTAATGTTGATTAGTATTTCTTAGTTGCTATGAGAAGTCTAGTATGCTTCCAAGATTAATTCCTGGAATGCTTCCCATGAATGCTTCAGTTGGTCTCACTGTATAGAACCTAAAAAATCTCTGAGACCACAGTAGTCACCTTTACGAAACTATGAACCCTTCCCTTTACACCTGATGGTAGGTTATCTTTAAGTAAATCACATATCAGTACATTGTGATTGCTGCCACCAAGTTGTTCTTTTATCTTCAGATTCTTAATGCATGAACAATCACTGCTGATAATCAGATCAAGAGTATTTATTCCCTCTGGTTGCCTCTTGAATATGCTGCTGTAGAAAACAATCATCCAATAAATCCACAAAAGTCTTGCTAGTGTGTGGGTGACCATCACACAAGTTCCAGTTAATATCTGGGAAGTTAAAAATCTCCCATTATATGACACTCTAATTTATTGGCCCACTCTATTTCTCCTTATTGGTGTTTGTTGTACTCATCAGTCATTAGCCCTATAACACAATCATACTTTCAATTTTGCTTTTTCCTTGCTTATGTCACACCAAACTGATTAAACATTGCACTGTCCACCCATGTCAACTGGATGCACTTCCTTTGATTTTGTGTAAAATCAAAGTAAGGCAGTGCATCTAGTTGACATGGATGGCTAGTGCAATTTTGATTCCATTTAGTGTAGTGTGAATGCTGGGAAGAGAAAAATGAGAATAGTAATGTGTTACAGGCTTAATGATTGAGTTGAGTATAATGAACAACTGTACAGAGAAATAGATTGGGCCAGTAAATCAGAATGTTTTATAATGGGTATGTTCCAGATACTGACATATTAGGTAGACTTGTGGATTTATTGGATTACTGTTTTCTACAGCTGCACATTAGACAAGAAGAAGCAATACTCTTGATATGATTATCAGCAGTGATTATTTATTAGTGACCAGATCCTTAGCATCCCAATGCGGAACATCTATAGGGGTGGAGTTAACCCCCCCAAGAAACTATACACATTTAAAAAAAAAATTTTTATTTATAAAAAATATTCACATCCAAATTAAACTAAAATGAAATAAACTTCTTAAAAAAAAAAAAAAAAAAAATATATATATATATATATATTACTTTTTAAAATTATGGTACTACTTGGGAGCATCAGGTTTGTAGTTACCCCGACCAACCTGCTATTTATATATAAATCTAGCCCTGGTATGGATTGCCTTATATATATAATATAAGGCAAGGTTTTTTATATGTATCTATATATAATATATATAGATACATACAAAAAACAACAAAATTAATGTAAATTTAAGGAAGATTAGAGACTTTTGGAGAAAATTAGCAAAAGTTAGTGAAAATTAACATTCTCCCTCATGGCCATACATCTTCTACTTCCTCAGGCACTTGGAATGTAAACCACCCCTTTATATATAATATATATTATATTTTTTATATATATATATATATATTATATTTTTTATATATATATATATATATATATATATATATAGACTAATATATTGTTATCAGTGCATTAGGTGGAAGTGCTGAACTGTCAGGTGTAATTACCATGAAAAAATTGAGAACACATGCAAGGTAAAAACAGAATACCCAAAATAAAATAAAAGTAAAATTAAGGTTTAATATAAAAATAAATGATAGTATTAAATTAGATTTATTAAAAATAAATGATAGATTATTATGATAGATTATTATTATTAGATTTATTAAAAATAAATGATAGTACCTAAGTGGATCCTAGGACCCACGACTTTAGGTACTATCATTTATTTTTATGTTAAACCTTAATTTTATTTTATTTCAGGTATTCTGTTTTTACCTTGCATGTGTCTCAATTTTACCATGGTAATTACACCTGACAGTTCAGCGCCTCCACCTAATACACTGATAACAATATATTCGTCTATACAGTTGGTCGTCGACTTACGACCGACTTCTGTTCTGACTGACAGGTCGTAAGTCGATCTGGTCGTATGTCGGCCATATATTTATTAACAGTATTTTTTAACCTTTCTAATCTTTTTATTATCTTTATAATTTATTTTTATCATCTTTTATTTTTCATTTTAAATACAGTAATGCTTTTATCTTTTACTTCGTTTCTACGCCTAGGCTATCTCTCTCTAGGAGGTTAAATTCAAACGCTCTGTACATTTTAATTGGTTTATTATTCATACTGTTTATAAAAAATACAAAACTACGATCTATAATTACATATACAGTATTGTCATAATTTGAAAAATAATACTGTACATAATGTACTGTAAACACAAAAATACAATCTAAAATTAATGTAAAAATTAATACAAATGAAATTTACAAAATCAAATTTTTTGTGGTCGTAAGTGTGGCCGGTCGTAAGTCGCATAGGTCGTAAGTCGACGACCAAGTGTATTTCATTATGGTTGCCAGTTTTTTCTGCTATAACTAGTAGTACCCCAGATCCATAATGTTTAATATTTTTAATTTTTTAATACCTTTTCTTGTTTGCTTACACTTTCAAAAATTTCATTACATCTTATTTTTACCAATATTTTATATATATATATATATATTTTTTTTTTTTTTTTTTTTTTTCCCACTGAAAGGCTGAAATTCAGTATATGTTACCCCTCATGTTACGCTGCTTAACAAACAGAAGGTTGCGTGAAGGATGTGAACTGAGAAAAATAATTGTAATTAGAAGTGAAAAAAAATTCACTTCTTATTAGAGAGGTCATGTTTTTAATCAATTTTTGTTTAGTGAAAAAAGATTAGGTTTTTTTCTGTGAAATAATAATAAAAATACATACTTCCTTTAATGATAAAAACAAGAGAGAGAGATTAAATAATATAATTAAATGTATTTTTTCGCTGAGTGAATTTAAAATAATTCTTCATTATTTGCTATTTATTCATAAAATTCTTCACAAGAATTAGCAAAATTGCACGTAACTTGTAGTATTGCTTTCAGCGTTTCTACGGTCAGCTGTTTTTGTTGACATCCACAGCTTATTTACTATTGAAAAAACTCTTTCTGTTGTACCTTTTGGTTCGCGGCTTAATGGCAGACATAATGCAAATGATTTGCATTATGTTTGCCATTAAGTATGGAGGCTACACGTCCAATCCGGGATATTTTTTGGGATGGTTTGCAATGTGGGTCAAACGACTGAAATATGGGACTGTCCAGCATAATCCAGGACATCTGGTTACTATTCTTTGTGCATTAAGAACCTGCAGGTTCTTAATGCACAAAGAGCTTTTGCTTTCGTGAAGGTGTCTATATTGTAGACACCTTCATGAAAGCAAAACAGACAGTTCTTAAATTCTATGCGGTGGGACCAACTGATGAAACTACCAACAGCAAATTCTAAATGGGATGATTTCAAAGAAATAAACACAGAAGTTACTAGGTTTTTAATATCAGTTAAGAAATACTGTTCAAGGCAAAGACTTAAACGGATGTCAGGTGAAGTAGACTGTGGCAGAGAATAAAAAAATGTATGGGATGCATATAAATTGTCAGGTGATTCAAAGTCCTACAGCAGATATAAACTAGTCTGCAATCAAGTGACAAAGGACATTAGGCAAGCTAAGGCAGAGTATGAGAAGACTTAGGAAAAGGATCTAAAGTAAAATAGATTAGATTTCTTTACTTCTGTAAACTATAAAAGGAATGTGTTGAATCACATTGTTCCATTTGATGTCATTGGTTTAACTGATGATCCTGCTCAAGTTGCTGACAAACAGAATAAGTATTTTGTATCTACATTCACTGGAACACTGTGGACACAGATGCTGATGCACCTAATAAATTCCCAAACAAACAACAATCTACATTCACATATGAGGAATTCTTTAGGGAAGAGGACACCAGAAGTTTATAAAATTCTAACAGGGAACAGAAGGATTTTGTGATAAGTGAAAGGAAAGTGGAAGAGAAATTTAAGCTGAACATAACAAAAAGGCCCATGGGGTAAATGGAATCTATCCTTATATATTACCGGAGATAGCAAAGTTAGTAAGCAACCCTTACCTATAATTATGGGAACTTCTTTGGATTATAGAAAGTTTCTGTGGATTGGCGATGTGCGAATGTATTCTCAATTCACAAAGGGTGACATGAGTATTTACAGGCCCATTACTTAACTTCTTTTCCAGGGAAAATAATGGAGTCGCTGGTTGAAGTGATGCAGGACGATCTGGACAGGAGTGTAGCTATATTACTCTTACAGCATGGATTTTTTTTAAGGAGTGAACTTGTCTGATCTATTTGACTGGATACTGTAAAGCAGTAACAAAGGATTTGGATAGAGAAAATAATTTTGATACAGTTGATTCCGGTTATTTGGGCCACCGGTTAATCAGGGCAGCCGTTTATTTGGAGCAAATCTTAAAAGACAGAACCCAGTCGAGAAAATAGCTAGGGTTTACTTCGCTTAATTGGGACAGCATGCCGTTTAATCGGGGCAGGAGACCGCAGCACTGGAGATTACCCTACGATTGTCTGCGACCATACCAAGCAATTTGGTCGGATTTCTGGAGGTCACAACCATAAAACAATTAGCAGTCACCTGTTTGTTGGGCTGTTCTGTTAGTGCAATCTATCGTCTGCACGGTAGCACAGTGGTATCGACCCCATCCTCCCCACACCAGGTGGAAAAGGCCCGGGTTTGAATCCCGTCGATGACACGAGGAACTTTAGTGGGCTTTTTTCACTCCGTGGCTGAGTTAGTTGGTCTCAGGCGTAGATAGCAAGGTTTTTTCCCCCAGAAACTGGGGTTTTTCGTACAGCAAACAGACAAATCGACCATAGAACACGTGCAATTAACAGACATAAGACAGCATGGCAGATGAATGTAATTATTCGGGTGGTGTAAATATAATAAGTTTTTTTAGTCTATCATGTCATAAATTTTTAATCTATCATAAATGGTTAGTAAACTAGATCTTATTGAATTTGTGATAATACCTATAGTGGGATATTATGGTGAAATGTGTTTACACTTCCATGGAATCTTCAATCATATAAAAAAATTAAATTTCAGAATCTTCTCTTCATTCCTATTTTTAAAGCTTCGTAACTTGTTACTCTGTTCTCACTTGTGCATATCGTGTTACTTGCAATTTGTGTGTGCCATGTTCTTTGTTATTGATTGCTTATCTTTTTACTGTTTTAAATTTTAACCTCCATCCACAAATGTCAATGAACAGAAATGTCAACTAGTTAGTATGTACACATTATCACGTATATTCTTTTGATTTTCATGTATCATTTAATTTTTTAATTGGTAAGGTAATAAAGGGTAAATTTGTGCTTAATATATCTTTACTTTTATAGCCTGTGGATAATATTCCTCCTATTTTTGCTAATTAAATCGCTGTTTAATAGAATTAAAATTCAATTCACAAACGTCATCACAGTGACCGGCGCTTACTACACATCATATAGTGAATGGTACTTTACTATGGTGAGTCCATCGTAACATGATTTTATTGTACACTGAACCAATGGTAAAGCGGGGTCCATTGTATTTTTAACTATGTACGTGAAACTTCGAATAATTGGGGCAGCCGCTTAATCGGGCCAAAATGCACTAGTCCCGACATGTCCCAAATAACTGGAATCGACTGTATTATATATTTGGACTCTAGGAAAGCTTTTGATACTGTTGCATAGACTACTATACAGATTGGAACAGTGTGGCATTAAAGGCAATTTATGCTATGGAAAAAGAGTTCTAGTGTGAGATGTAAGAATGCTTGGCGGTAGTCACTACTCTTTGTGGACTAATGTTATTGGCTGGGTTCTCTAGGGTTCAGTACTACATATATTTTTGTTTTCTATACTTATTAATGATATTGATAAAGACCTATCAGGTTTAATATCTAAGTTTGCAGATGAAAGAATGGTTGGCAGGGTAGTTGATAAGAGTAATTAAGTTATGCTACTGCAGCAAGATCTATGAAAATAAAGCACACAGTTTGAGAAATGGTAATTGAAGTTTAACATTAACAAATGCAGTGTTATTGTGTGTGGGTAGCCATAATCTCAGATTAATATATCAACTGTGTTTTGCTATGCTCAGGATAGTTTTATATAAAAATTACCTGGATGTAATTGTGCAGTCAGATATAAAGTTCTCTGAGCATGCAGGCAGCCTGCCAGCATAAGTCATGGAGTTTTGTCAGTGATATACAGGAATTTTGCTAGCAGGGATGAGGATGTGATAAACATTAAACACTCTTTTGGACTCACTTCTGAATATTGGATATCCTAGATTAGTACAGTCATCAAAAACTAATTTTAAATCTGCCATTGTTGTGAATAATTTGCATGATATTACAGTTATAACTGGCCTATGTGGTCTGATTTCAACTCATAACTGTTCATTTTACCCACTGTTCATTTATTGCTCCCCTTCAGCTGATTTAAGTGCATCTTTAAGGTATCTAGAGAAAGTCTTTACTACTTTTTATCATTTGAACTTGCTGATAATAACTGATTCAAACAGTCATTTTTGTAGTATAGTGGTTCCTTGGATAACAGAGGTATTCTTTTGGAAGAATTCCTGTGTTCACTGCCTCTATATACAGAACTTGCCAAACCAGCTGTATACCTTCTCCAATATCCATAGAGAAATGAATATTGATCTGACCATTTGAACTGCTAAAATTACCACTGACTGTGCAACTGGACTATGTGGGTAGAGTATACCAGTAATGACCATAGAGCAAGTTACATTTAACCTTTCTCGGCTTCCTTCTATGATATCTGTTGATTCTCCTGAAGATCTAAGCAGGTATTCTATCAAGAACATAAAATGGCTCAAGTTTATTGAATCTTGACAAGATTTAAACACAGAAATGTTAAATTCTATGAACACATTAAATGCTACAGGATATGCATTTTATGTTACAGTCTGCACTACTGTGGGCCACTAACTCGTCTACTAAGAAGAAGAATAAGAAAGTAAATAGATCAAATATTGTTCCTTAATGGTTGTAAGAGATGTCAATTTTGTGCAAACATGTACATAAATCCCATAAGAATTTTTAGAGAATGAGATCCTGGCCTGATCAAAGTTGACAGACTTAAACATTTACTGAGATTTAAAGAAAGAGTATGTAAAAGCCATAGCCAGCCAAAAGCTAGTTCCTTGGCAAAACCTTGTTCAAACTCGATTGCAGAAGGCCACCAAAGATAAAAATCAGCAGAAAGCAAATTCTTCTTACAACCTTGACAACTTTCTTACAACTTCTAAACACCTTGACATAATTTTAGATGTGAAGTTAAACTTCATCTCTTATCTCAACAATGTAGCTACCAAGGTCAAAGTTTATGGCTGCTGTTATTTGAATCACCAGATCAGATTGGGGTTTGAATAGGAAAACACTTCTTTTATATTATAACACAGCGTTTAACATGTTTACTTCTGTTGTTCCAGGTGTTTGGTTCTCCAGAGCTACAAACATTAAATTCCAGGCAATGCTAATATCCTTGCAGGATGGTGTCTTCAGTAGCTCTGCAGGTCTTAGCATGTATTTTACCTCTGGACCTGCGCCTTTATATAAAATGGACTTTGTTATAGGCTGAAACGTAGAATGCAAACTGAGATTCTAGGGATTTCCTCTGATCTTGCTGCAGATGCCAAAAGAGGAAAAAAAAACAGTGTGGAACGAGTGAACAAATGTGTTTCAAATCCTCTGGGGCACAAAATCTATTGGTTTGCAATGTTACCCATCAATTTCCACCAGAAGTTACTTTTAACTCCTACCATTGTTTGGCACATAATGGCCTTTAGCTGCTGTTGTGCCGTAAAACCTCCAACAACAACAATTTACTTTTAATACAAATAAGTATGTTTATAGGTGGTTTACTCCCAGCTTGACTACAACATTTGTATTGACAGGACATGGCTCCATTAACCTTAAGCTTTCAGTTGGTCTTTTTAACTCCATGCTCTGCAGCTATGATGCTGAAGAAACATGGATGCACATAATTATGTTATTGTAATATATACTGAGACTCGAGACCCAAACTACAAAATTCAGTAAACAATTTTTCTCAAAGCAATGAATTGTTGACAACACTTTGTTTTCTGCTCTGCAAACATTCTCTTCTGAAGTTTTTAATAAAAGAAAACAGAACCCCTTAAAACAAGCATATCTTCTCAATGACTTTTCCTGATTATTCATATTTTTGCGGCTCTGGCGAATGCTAAGTTTTTATATATATTTAGTCATTTTATTGACTTAATTGTTATACTAAATTATTTTCTATAAGTAGCTTTATAGTCCTAGTCGAGTTCCTTGGTTTATTTGAATTTAGATAGCGATCTTGAAAGTTAATACTTAGTGTCCATCGATCTTACAGTTTGTAACTTGCCGCCATTGTTATACGATACAGAATAACTTAGCGCAATTCTCAAACTTCATAGCATAAGGTTTAATGTAAAACTAAATAGCGAAAAACGTAGCACTGTATTAGAAATCTGTTAGATTAGTAAAGTATTATCAATTAATCACTAAAAATTTATTATTAGTAATCTTATCTTATTAAATATATACATATTAATCATTAAATTTCATTGTTAAGTATAATTTAATTAATTAATTAAACAGAATAATGACCCAGGCTAGAGCAGCAAAGCAGCAAGCACAAAGTAGCAGTAGTACTGTGGATCGCAACAGAACTGAAGGGAGTGATTCTCTAACACATCAGTCTAAAAATTATGTGAAATGTTTGCAGCCCTGTCTAGAACAGGACATGATCTAGCCAAGGAGGATGTCTTTGGGTGTGTACTAGGTGCAGAGACTGTGAAGAAATTAGGCTCCAACTCAGTGTTTTGATGGGTATCTGAGTTTGAGGTGTAGAGTATATGCCCTCAAAGAAATTAATATGAGGGGCCCGTTAAGCTCTCAGCTGCCTAGCTCAACGCCAGAGCTCACTCCTGTGCATCAGGCAACACAGCGGGCATTCTCCAAGGCAGAATGCACTGGTCCCAAAGGAAGTAGTTATTGTTGGCGACTATTGTCAGGGAGACAGGGAATATATTATGCAAAAATGTTAGGTGGAACAGGACCAGGGTATGTCTGCTGGGGGAAAAAGTTGATGACAATGTAGGGCAGATATCATCTTTTAAAGGCACAAAAAAAAAAAAAGGTGATATTGTACACATTGGCACTAATGACCTTAAGAGTAAGTGATCTGCAGATTTACTTAACAAGTACAGGTCAATGTTGAAAAAATGTTGCGAGTTATGGTTAAATTTGAAAGTGTCTGCAATTCTGCCCAGACACGATAGGAGGGAGTATATGATGAGAGCTTTGTCAATCAGTTCAGCCCTATAGAGATTGTGCAAGCCTCACTGGGTAGAATTTTTTTTAGCATGGTCTGTGCTTGCTAACCAGACAGACTGCTTCTACAGGGATGGGATACACTTAAATAGAAAGGGTGGAAGAATATTTGCTGATGCTATCAAGGCAGTGTTAGGTGGTTCGGGAAAACTGCTAGCCTGGGTGTATTCACAGACTAAAAGATTAACAGGAGCCGCAAGCAGAAGCAAAAGTGATTCTTGCACTGCTTCTATTGTAATGAGTAGCAGCCTAGAGAGCAAGTTGCTGGGGATTTCAAGAGCTGCTGGGAGTCATCATGGAACAAGTAAATACATGGGCTGTTTTAGGGTAACTAAGAGTAAGAACAGGTGCATGTATACCAATGCTAGAAGTATAGTAAATAAATTTCATGAATTTGAAGTGCTGATCAAACCATCAAAGGCAGATATTGTTGGGATATCAGAGACATGGTGTCACACAGATATAAGCAATTAGAATTTGGAATTAGAATTAGAATTTGGGGAGTACAATGTGTAAAGAAAGGATAGACAGGGTACAAAGGGAGGAGGGGTTATGCTGTTAGTTAAGAAACACAAAATCTAAGGAAGTGCATCCAGTCGACATGGGTGGACAGTGCAATGTTGAGTGTTTGGTGTGACCTAAACACTAAGAAAGGGAAAATGAGAGTAGGAGTGCCTTAGAGGCCTAATGACTCTGATGAGTACAACGAACAGTTGTGCAGAGAAATAATGGGCCAGTAAATCAGAATGTCTTGTAATGGGGGATTTTAAATTTCCAGATATTGACTGGAACTTGTGGGTTGGACACTTGCACACAAGCAAGACTTTTGTGGATTTATTGGAGGATTGTTTTCAACAGCAACATGTTCAAGGGGTAACCAGAAAGATTAATGCTCTTGATCTGATTATCAGCAGTGATTATTCATGCATTAAGAATTTGCAGATAAAGGAACCACTAGGTCGACAGTGATCAGTGTATTGATGTGTGATTTACTTAAAGATGTACCTACCATCAGGGGTAAAGGGAAGGTTTTTGCTTTTGTAAAGTGACTGCAGTGGTCTCAGACAGTTTTTAAATTATACACAGTGAGATCAACTGATGATGTTACCAATAGTGAATTCTAAATGGGAATCCTTCAGGGACTTGGAGGTTACTAGGCTTTTCATACCAACTATGAAATACTGTTCAAGTTCAGGCCTAAATGGATGTCAGATGAATTAAGGAGGGTCCTGGCAAAGAAGAAAAATGCATGGGATGTATATAAATTATCAGACTACATAAAAGCTTTTGGAAGATATAAGCTAGTCTATAATCAAGTCACAAAGGAGGTTAAACAGGCAAAGGCAGATTATCAGAAATCTTTGGCAAAGGATGCAAACAAAAAGTCCTAGAGCAAAGAGTTCTTCACTTATGGAAACTCTAGAAGGAAGGGGATGAATCAGATTGGTCCACTTAACATAGATGGTTTGACTATTGATCATCCTGCTCAATTAGCTGATAAACTGAATGAGTATTTTGCATCTACATTCACACATGAGGAGTTATACAAGGAGGGGAATGCAAGAAGTTTATCAAACTCTAACAGGGACTAAGTGGTTTTGTAATAAATGAGAGCAAAGTGGAGGAGAAATTGTTGAAGTTAAACATAAAAAAGGCACCTGGGGTGGATGGAATCTATCCAGATATATTGAAGAAGACAGCCAGGGAAGTTAGCAAACAGTTAGCCATAATTATGAGAGCATCCTTAGATTCAAGGTATTTGCACAACTTCAGTCCCCATGGACTGAAGTTGTGCAAATGTATCCCCAATTCACGGAAACCTTCCCTGATGTGCAAATAATCATAGGCCTGTTAATTTAACTTCTGTTCTGGAGAAAATAATGGAGTCACTGGTTAAAGAGGTGATACAGGATCACCTAGACAACACTGCAGTAATAGTTCCCACACAACATTGGTTTGTTAAGGGAAAATCTTGTCTGATCAATTTTATTGGATACTATGATGTGTTCACAAAGGAACTGTATTCAAAAAATAATTTTGATATCGTATACTTGGATTTCAAGAAAGCTTTTGGTGCTGTTGCACATGGAAGACTGCTATACAAATTGGAGCTGTATGGTATCAAGGGCAAGTTGCTGCAATGAATAAAGCAACTGCAGAGAGTGGTAATAAATGGACACTGCTCTACATGGACTGATGTTATTAGTGGATTTCCCCCCAGGGTTCCGTGCTGGGATATTGTTGTTTTTTGTATTTATTAATGATATTGAATGTCCAAGTTTGCAGATGACACAAAGGTTGGCAGGGTTGTTAATGACACTAAAGACAGTATGCTACTGCAACAGTATCTAGAAAAGTTAGGCAGATGGGCTGAGACGTGGCAACTGAAGTTTAACATTGACAAATGCAAAGTACTACATATGGGTAGCAGTAACCCAAGAGAAATGTACCAACTGTGTGGTACTACACAGTTGGTATGTTTCATTGATATATAGGAATTTTGCTAACAAGAGACAAGGAGGTGATTATCCCTTTGTATAAGGCAATGGTCGGGCCACACCTTGAGTATTGCGTACAGGTCTGGAGGCCTCATTTTAAGAAGGATGTAGAGTTGCTAGAACGAGTATAGAGAAGGGCAACAAGATTGGTGAGAGGAACAAAGGGGTGCACTTACAAAGAAAGGCTTAAGTTCTGCAAGTTGCAGCTTCTGGATACTAGGCACCTGCGAAGTGATCTTATGGAGGTATATAAGGCCTTGAATGGTTTGAGCAAATTCAATGCTGAAAAGATATTTCCATTTGTTCAGACTAAGAACCTGAGTGGGCATAGATTCAAATTGAGCAAAGACAGTTGTAAAATAGATGTATGGAAGTTTGCCTTTAGCCAGCGGCTAATTGATTGCCGGAACAGACTTCCTTCTGTTGTTGAAGTTGATAGTTTAAATAAATTTAAGGCTGAACTAGACAAACATTTGAAGTGACTGGATGGGTGAAATGGGAAGGGGTTTTTTTTTTTTTTTTTTTGCTGATGCTGTTATAAGCTTGCTTTCTTGCAATCATATGCCTCAACTAATGTTAATGTCTTAATGTCATCACAGATTAACACTTAGAATGGAAAATTCTTTTGACTACTTTGAAAATTAAATGTACGATCCAGATCTCCATTTTTCTTTTCTTTGGAGTGAAAACTTTTTAAGATCTACCTCGATTTGGACTATTACGTTATTGAGTTAGACTCCTAGAGTTTCCATGACTGGAACCTTCACAATGTTTTATTTATTTTTTGTAATGTTCTTTTTATTTTAATTTTAACTTAGTTACTATTAATTTATATATTTTTTGTCTAGTTACTGTTTTTTTCTTTTATATTATTATTATTTATTTTCTTTTACTTTTTTCTTTTCTAGTCCCGGGACAGGATTTTTGCTGGTCTCTAAATTTGCTAGATGCAGGATCTTATGCTAGTAACCTGGATTGTTCTCCCAGTGGTATGGGATATTGGGCATCCACTGGTATTGCACTGCCTCAAGTGGATGCAGGATCCCTGTGGTTTTTGCTAATAGTACAACTTACCTTCCTCCTCGCTCGCTGGTGCCAGAGCTGTCTATAAGGGGTCTCTCATCTTTGGTGGCTTCTGGGCCAGTGGGGATAGTTAGTTGCCTTGGTTCGGGCTTAGTTGTGGCCCACCTCCTTGTTTAGAGGGGCACTGGGCAGGCTTTCCAAATTGCCTTCCTGGTGGCAAAGTGGCCAGAAACAACTGAGCAGCGTGCATGCACACTTCTAACTGTTCTAAAAAGTTTTGTATCATCACAGTAAAACAGTGCCATTGAACTAAGAATAAGATAATATATCTACATGTATAAGGTAATGATCAAAATTATCTCAAGTACTGCATGCCTGGCTGGAATCAGTTTAAAGATGTTGAATGGGTGCAGAGTACAGCAATGAGATAAGTGATGGGAACAAAGGTTTCTCTTACCAAGAAAGGCTTCAATTTTTCAAATTTCAGCATCTGGAGACAAGGAGATCTGATTGAGATGTTTAAGGTTTAAATGGATTGTGTATACTTAATGTTAATGGAATCCTTCCTCTTCCCAGACTACACACGAGGGGTCTTAAATTCAAAAATTGAGGAAGGAATGTTGCACACAATGTTTGGAGATATACTTTCAGCCAGGAAGTCGTTGATTGTTGGAGAAATCATCTTATTGTACCTCTGGTGATAGCCAGCAGAGGTGGGGGCATTTTCTCTCTTTCTGCTGTGTGGACCTCAACCACACCTTAAATTATTACATATTGATATCTCTTGTCATACATAATATTTACCAATCATTCAGTTAGCGGTTAATCTTGAAATTTAAGTTTTAAGATACCTTGATTTTTATATCTTTTCAATATTAAAATTTTATTGCATTCTAGATGTTCAGAAGGGTGTTTATGCTTAATGAGGAAAATATGTACTTTTTTTTTTTTTTTACGATTTCCATTTGAAATTTGGTTTTAGGAGGAAGAGAAGAGATTTATCTGGGAAAGATGCATCCACGCATAAGATAACTAAACTTGCATTTAATGAAAGAAACAGGTAAAATTCAAGTTGTTGTTTTTTTTTCTTTTTTTTTTTTTTACTGCATGTTGTTTTGATTTTTGTATATATCATACTTTGGATTCTCAATCTTTTAAGACTGTATAAAGACTAATGAAATTCATTATAAGCAGTGCCATAGCAGAAGTATTCATGTATTTCTGCTATGCACTGCCATCTATTCCAAATTTTTTTTAAAACTTGGAAGAGATGGCACATATTTCTTAAATTATATAAAAAAAACCAAAAAAAAAAAAAAAGACATAAGTCTGCATATTTTTTTTTTATAATTCTATCAGAAATTTCCTTCTAATGGGTTTCAAAATCTGACTGGTTTTTTAAATCTTTTAAGAGAAGAAAAATTATGTTATTCTATTGAAATATACTTTTTGTACAGCTTCCTTTTTTAATGAATTTCTCTCGTTAATTAATTAATTAATTTATTTTTTTTTGTTATTTTGGTTTTTAGGAGCATTAGCAACTAAGGCCATATTGCTCTGAGGATATGCGTTGGTCATTCCCTGACCTTTCCGCATCCTCTGTATTTGGTGGTCACGGGCTCGAACCCCGGTCTAATCAAGAAGTGTGTGCTACTCACTGCCGCTCCTGCCCACCTGACTATGGAGGCGCCGAATTTCTCTCATGTCTATGTTGGTTTCTTCAAATTTGCAATTTTCTGCTTTCTTTAATAGACCTAATGAAAAGAATGGAATTGTGATTGATATCAGTTATGAGGTGCATTCAAAAGGTTTCCAGAATTTTGTTATAAAAGTTTATTGAGTGAACAGTTGGGCTTACTAACCTAATCACTTGCCTTCTGCGCGCGCACACACACACACACACACACACACACACACACACACACACACACACACACACACACACACACACTTGCTCCATCAGTCTTCCTAAGATTTGAGAAATTCTTTAAAATTGTGTTTTTAGTGCATGTACAGTTTCTCAGCTTCATAATTCTTATATTTGTATTGAGAAGTTATGAAGTTTCAGATTTTCAAGAGAATTTCCAGAATTTTCTAGTAAATTTTGAAATTAAACTTTACAAGGATTAATGATGAATATTTTTTTGTAAATTTTTTGTTATTGTTCAGAAAGTGGTTAAATTTATAAAAATACATGCAGCATTGTATATTAGTCTTTTTGAGAACTTGTGAAACTGCCAGACAGTTTCTATAGCATCTTATCTGCACATTTGGAGACAAGTATAGGTATAAGTAGCCAATAGTTGCTTTCAGTATGTATGCTCAATCAGTTTGAATGTTATTTGACCCTGCTGAATTCTTGAATGGCATCTAATGAACCTCACCCTTTGCAAATTTATGTTAGTTGAAAAATTAATTTCTTTTTATCAGCTTTTTTTTTTATTTATTTTTTTGTATAAAAAAAGTGTTTTATACAAAACACTATATCTGTACTAAAAGAGATTTAGTACAGGCAGACTTGGTTATAATGAGATACAAAGGACTAATGAAAAATGTTTATTTGACCCTGCTGAATTCTTGGATGGCATCTAATGAACTTCACCCTTTGCAAATTTACATTAGTTGAAAAATTAATTTCTTTTTATCAGCTTTTTTTTTTTATTAATTTTTTTTGTAAAAAAAAAAGTGTTAATTGAGATTTAGTAATTGATTCAATTGCACAATCAATTTTTAGTAAGCCTTACTAACAACTATGATCAGTTTAAATTTAATTTAAACATCTGTGTGTGTAAATTGCAGTTTTTCTCCCCCCTTTTTTTTTATTTAAAAGATAAAAGAAAAAGAAACGTTTCTTTAATGCTGCAACTCAGTCATAACCACTGAGATAGTTTGATGCATTCATACATTCAAACATAAACATCCAACAATCTGTTTTTTTCCTCCCATTCTGTCTTCCAAACTGGCAGATTTTGACCAGAGGTCTTTAATGGCCACTATCAAGAACATAAGAGCATAGCAAAAAGAACTTTTTAACTTTATTTTCATTAAGGATATAAGAGTATTCAATATACACACTTGTCAAAGAATCATATCATCACAGGCTTGTGATATAAAGTTTTTTTCATAGATCTGCAAGAACTGTTGAAAAAATTACACTTTCATTTCTGTTCATTATTCATGTGAAAGTCAAGTTACTATGCTCATTTTGGTGTGAAATTTTGCTCTTAAAATATTTTCTTTATGATGAATAAACATCTACATTTCGTATCTGTAATGAGCTTAGTGATGCTCATTATAGATAGGAAAAGTTGCTATTAAAATACTTGTTCATAAGTATAAACTGAAATAAACATGTGCTTAGAAAGAAAAAGAAATAACATTTTGGAAAAACAAACTAAAAAATGTCAACTTATTTATTAAAAAATAATAAATAAATTATAAAAAAAGAAAAAACATTTAAAAAAAAAAAAAAAAGCAAAAGCTCAGCTTCATATGGGGGAAAATTTCCTATCGTCATAGTGCCTTAGTTACCAAATACGGGATGAATTTTTATTTTCTCAGGATAGTTGTTATATGTACTCATAATTGAGTTAAGCTTATATTTATTTATTGTGTGTTATTGTATTTATTTTGTGTGCGTGCGCAGTGGATTCTGATTATTTTGGACACATCAGTATAGTCCATGTTGGCCTGATTAAGCGGCTGCCCCAATTATGCAAAGTTTTTCACTTAAATAGTTAAAAATACAGTGGACCCCCACTTTACCATTGATTCTCTGTACGATCAAATCACGTTACAATGGACTCTCCATAGTAAAAGTACCTTCACTATATGATATGTAGTAAGCACTGGTCATTGTGACTGCGTTTGTGAATTGAATTTTTAATTCTACTGCTGTTATTAAACAGCAATTCTGATAAGCGAAAATAGGAGGAATATTATCCATAGGCTATAAAAGTAAAGATATATTAAGCAGAAATTTACACTTTTATTACCTTAACAATTAGCAAAATTAAATGATGCGTGAAAATCGGAAGAATATTTTCCACAGGTTAGCAAAAAAAAAATTAATTTACGTTTACGTGCGTAGGTTAATTAATGTACTGTAATATGTACATATTAACTAATTGATATTTCTGTTCATTGACGTTTTGGGGGGGTTAAAATTTAAAACAGTAAAAACAGATAAGCAATCAATAACAAAGAACATGGCATGCACAAATTTCAACTAACATGATACGCCCAAGTGAGAATGGAGTAACACGTTACAAAGCTTAAAAATAGGAATGAAGAGAAGATTCTGAAAATTTGTTTTTTATATGATTGAAGATTTCATGGAAGGGGGAAACACATTTCACCATAATAACGTTAAAACCCACAGAATTATTATCACAAGTTCAGTAAGATTGAGTTTACGTTTATAATAGATTACACTAACAGAAAAGCCCAATAAACCGGAAACTGCTTATTATTTTATGGTTGAGACCTCCAGAAATCCAACTGGATCATGTGATATGGTTGGAGCCAATTGTAGGGTAATCTCGAGTGCTGTGGTCTCCAGCACCTCCGTAGCCAGTTTGGGCAGGAGCAGCAGTGCGTAGCACACGCTTCTTGATTAGACCGGGGTTTGAGCCTGTGACCACCAAATACGGAGGATGCGGAAAGGTCAGGGAATGACCACCGCATATCCCCGGAGCAATATGGCCTTAGTTGCTAATGCTCCTCAAAACCAAATAACAAACAAGCTGTGGTCTCCTGCCCCGATTAAACGGCATGTTATCCAAATTAAGCGAAGTAAACCCTGGCTATTTTCTCGATTAGGTTCTGCTTTTCAAGATTTGTCCCAAATAAATGGCTGCCCTGGTTAACCGGTGGCCCAAATAACCGGAAACCACTGCGCGCGCGCGCACACACACACACACACACACACACACACACACACACACACACACACACACACACACACACACACACACACACACACACACACATTATGAAGAAAGTGTAAAGAAGGTTTTGTTTAATCATATTGAATCTACGGTATACACCAGAAGTGAATTCTACAAAATGGATAAGGCATGTAGTGATATATGGTAGGATAACCAGGTAAGAGACGAAAAAGGAACAGATAGTTGATAAGAAATTAAAATAAGAAATGAAAAGATGACCAGAAAGGTTACATTTCAGTGTCTTCGTCAGAGGCCATCCACCAAACACTGAAAATTATGAAAAACACTGCAATTGTAACCTTTCTGGTCACCTTTTCATTTCTTACCAACTATCTGTTCCTTTTCTTCTCTTACCTGGTTATCCTACCATATATCACTACACACCTTATCCATTTCGTAGAATTCACTTCTGGTATATACTGTAGATTCAATATGATTAAATAAAACCTTCTTTACACTTTCTTCATAATATATATATGTATACACACATTATGGCTGTAGGGTACGTTTTGCTAATACAGTGTCCCTGATCCATAATCAACATTCTTCATTTTCGCATTTATATATATATATATATATATATATATATAAATTCAAGATATTTTGAATATTAAAAAATCATGAATTCATCTCAATTTAATAAGCTTAAATCTGAATATTTAGAATTTATTATTATTATTTTTTTTTTTTTTTGTCTTTTTTTTCAGAGAAGAAAAGGGCAGAGAAAGATTCCATTTTTTATCTTTGGATGCTGTATCTTTTTGGTTTTTTATTTTATTTATTTATTTTTTTTCAATCATCAACTAATATTTCTAATAATTAATTTTTTTTAACCTGTTGGCATTCTCTTGGGAGTCATTATTATTATTATTATTATTATTATTATTATTATTATTAGCCATATGGTGCAAGGAAGCCTGAGGCTTATGCAGCACCAGCCAAAAATAAAAATTCCTGAGAGAGAGAGAGAGAGAGAGAGAGAGAGAGAGAGAGAGAGAAGAAAAAAAGAATGATGATATCCAGCTCATGACCCTATGTTTGCCAAGCCCATACCCACCAGATGTGAGCCCCATCACTGGAAAACCATTTTATTAGCACACTCTTTGGTAACTCACAACTTGTTCCCAGAAAATTGTTTGCCCAACAGGTTTAGGTTTCTCTGCTAAAAAAAAAAAAAAATTGAGAAATCTATTAACTAGTTTTAAAATGTGATATTAAGTTGACAGTATCTTGCTGTCAACTTAATAGCACATATTAAATATATAATAACAAAAATAATAGAAATTAAATGTATTATAACAATAATAAAAGGAACTTAGAACAAAAATTTTTTTCCTTCTAAATTTTCTTTTCTGAAAGTTCTCTTTTAGGTTTTAACTTTTATGTTAAAACTCTGATACCTGGTTAAAGGTAATTTAATTTGTCAGTCATTCCTTTTGATTTACAAACAAAAGGATTAAAGATTCATTGACTTAAGGTTTATTTTATTTTTTTCTAGCATGTTTTAATTCTGTGCATCTCAACAATGATTTGCAATTCAGTAATTCATTTGTAGTGTATGAATGAAGCAATCTCTCATAGTATTTCTTTTAACTTGTTTTTTAAACCATACTTATTCTAACCTGACTAGTCATGAGAACTTGTTTTCTTAATAAAATTCAAAGTATTCTAAGCACAAGAAGCTTATCAATGAATATCTGTTATGCTACCCTGGCAGTACAACCAAATTGAAAAGAGATGGGTAAGTGACTTTCAGATTATATTTTGGTAGCATTGACAACTTTCATTAAATTATTATTGTGGTGCAATAATTACATTGTATAACAGAGAAGCAAAAATGGCACTTTATCTAAATTTGAATGAAGTTTTATTTGTATTAAGTTAGTCTTAAAAATAAGATTGTACTGTAGCCTGAAAGCCATTCAAGTACTACAAATGAAAACTTTCTACTTCAGTATTTTAAGTTTCTGTATGAAACTTCAAGTATCAAAACTAACAAGAAAGTAATTATTTATTAAACCATACAAGCTAGCTTTTATATTTTAATAAATAAATACAAGCTATAAATTCAAGTATATGATGTCAAAATAATTTTTTGCATCCAGTTCCTTGGTCACTGCATCATAGTAACCTATCAGATTTGTTACATAAGAACTGCCCATTGACTGCCTTTTAGATTTAAAAAAAAAAAAAAGAATAATAGATTCTATTAGCAGTGGAAAATGATACACGAAAGCAAGCTTTTACAGCATCAGCAAAAAAAAAAAAAAAAAAAAAACCTAGACACCTCCCATTTCCTACTCATTCTCCCAAATAGTTTGTCTAGTTATTCCTTCCTTTTATTTATGCTATGGTCTGAGCAAGAGGAAGAATCCCACCAACATATAACTTGCCCAATCCATTTGAAGCCTTAAACACTTCAGTCAGATAAACCTGGCAGTTGCTTAGTGTCCAGATGCTGCAATTTGCAGAAGCCTTTCTTGGTAAGAGCACCTTTAGTTCTACTCACCAATCTCATTGCCCTTCTCTGTACTCGTTTCAGCAGCTCTACATTCTTCCTAAATTGAGGCCTCCAGACCTGTATGCAGTATTCAAGATGTGGCTTGACCATTGCCTTATACAAAGGGATAATCACCTCCTTATCCCTGCTAACAAAGTTTCTGTATATCATTGATTGACAAAATCCCATGAGCTGTCCTGGCACCATGCCTGTACTGTACATAGAATTTCATGTCTGACTGCACAATTACTCTCAGGTCTTTTTCATTCTCCACTACTCTGAGTGTAGTACCACATAGTTGATAAGTTACTCTGGGGTTACTGCTACCCATGTGCAGTATTTGCATTTGTCAAAGTTAAACTTCAACTGCTATTTCTCAACCCATCAACCCAATTTTCCTAGATCTTGTTGCAGTAGCTCACCCTGATGACTGTCATTAACAACCCTGCCAACCTTTTGTATCATCTGCAAACTTAGACATGAAGCCTGATATACCTTCATCAGTGACCCAGCACTGAACCCTGGGAACTTCACTAATAACATTAGTCCATGAAGAGCAGTGCCTATTGATAACCACTCTGTCTTCTTCCACTTAACCGTTCCTTTATCCATAGCAGTAACTTGCCCCTTAATGCTGCATTTCTTCAGTTTATACAGTGTCTTTTATATGGTTGGTTGGTTGGTTGTTGGGTTTTATTGGAGCATTAGCAACTAAGGCTATAATGCGCCAATCTTTTATATGCAACATTATCAAAAGCCTTACTGAAATTCAAGTATATGATGTCAAAATAATTTTTTTTTTTTTTTTTTTTGCATCCAGTTCCTTGGTCACTGCATCATAGTAACCTATCAGATTTGTTGCACAAGACTGCCCCTTAACAAATCAATATTGTGATTGTGGGACCATTTGGACAGGCAATGCACATGATTGCATGTCTGTCCAAATGGGCCTGCATTACTTCTTTGACCAGTGATTCTGTTATTTTTCCAGAACAGACATTAAGTTAACAGGCCTGTAATTACTCATGTTTCCATTTGATCTTCCTTTATGGGGGATTTATTCTCACTGCTCCAGTCCATGGGGACCTCCCTTAATATGATTGGATAGATTGCATCTGCCCCAGGCCTTTTTTATGTCCATCCTCAACAATTTCTCCTCCACTTTATTTTCAGTTATCACAGTCATTTTGCTCCTTGTTAGAGTTTGATAAACTTCTAGCTTCCACTACCCTAAAGAATTCCTCATGTGTGAATGTATATGCAAAATACCTATTAAATTTGTCCATAAACTGAGCAGGGTAATCATTAGTAAACTCATAACATCAAGTGCTCCAATGTGATTCAACCCTTTCCTCCTACAATTAATATAAGCATAGAGGTCTTTGCTGTTTATTTTTTTGCATTCTTTGTCAGAGCCTTCTCATAATCTGCCTTAGTTGCCTAACCTTTGTGACTTGATTACATACTAATATGTCTACCATATGCTTTCATATCACCTGATAATTTATATGCATCCCATGCACTTTTTCATCTCTGCCACGTGTCTAATTAGTTCATCTAACATCCATTTAGGTCTAATAAGTCTTGAACAGTACTTCTTTGTTGGTATGAAAAAACTATTGGAACAGACCTTTTGTCTTGCATCACATAGACCAGGGGTGGCCAACGAGTTGATCGCAGATTTAATTTTGGTCGATCACGACGAATTTTAAATATACAGTCATCCCTCGATTTGTGTGCCTTGTGCAATGAAATTTTTGCCCAAGTAGATCACATCACATATTAAGTTGGCCACTCCTGACATAGACTAATGTTCTTATTACAGAAAATGCCCAGAAATCCAAAAAAAAAAAAAAAAGAAACACCCTGAAATCTAATGTGCATTAGATTCCATGGCACATAGTTATCACTGCATTTTCCTACCTTTGTTCTGAATAACAGTGTAATTAAATTTTCCTTTGGTAATGGACTGCTATAAAAACTTCTATATGAAGTTAGTAAAATGATGGTAACTTTAGAAAATATTTCTAAGGTCAACCTTTTTAGAAATTGGCTTATTCAGATAAATGTTTTGTAATTCCTGAAAAACTTTTTTTTTTGGCCCAAAAATGAGAGTGTATTTCAGTGGCTTTTGTTTCAGTTTTTATGATAAGTTGTTTTCCTGTAGCGAAAACAACAATTAAAATTTATAATGTTATACATATATTAATAATATATGTTTGTTACTGATATCGTACAATTGTATAATTAAGTTTTTAATCTTTTGACTCGCCTGAGTGATATTACATGGGGTTGATTAATTTTCCTTAGGAGTAAAGATAAAACTGATTCTGATGTGATAAGAGAAAATCATCGATTTCTGTGGTCTGATGATGATGCCGTTACCTGGTAATGAATGAAAATTTTGAATTCTTATAAAGATTATTTATTTATTTATTTATTTATTTATTTATTGCTTCCATTTATTAATATGTAGAAATGTCGTAAATGTGAATTAAAAGGTGGGCAATGGTCACACATCCACGTGAATATCCATATCTGCGATCTTACCATTTGCCACCCATTTACACAGGCTTATGTTTCAGTGAAAATCCAAGCAAATCATTGTATCACAGCCATGTTTTACACAATGTATATTTACATTGCCAATCCATATTAATGAAACCATAAAAATTGAATAATAACTTAATGATGTTGGTTTCATCTTTTTATTATAATAGAGCATTTGCCTTCCCCACTTCATGTGGATTTTACCTTCTTTTAACTTAGTACCCCATTTATGCTTTGTAGTTAGCTTTTGATAAGTAACTGTTCCATTAGTCATTTCTCTTTAATATATTCGAAGGGTACTAGAGAGAAGAGAGGTAGACTGTATGAACTTGAAGTGAGAAAGAGGAATGACCATAACTATTAATTATATTAGACTGTAGATTAAACCTGTTTGTGTTTACTACCTAATATTAATACACATGGTGAAACCTCCCTTAATATGCAGTGCACTCCGAAATTTGTAATATTCCGTAAATTTTTTTCATAATTTTAAGCTTATTCAAATAATCTTAAAATTATTTAACTAAATTTGCATTTTTCACTGTCTGTTGTTAAGATATTTTCTATATAAAACTGTATAACCATTTTTATAATTCTAAATTACTCAGTCGGATCTCTATTCAACGAAGTCCTTTTATAGCGAATCATTTCGAATTCCCCTTGGAAGTTACATTTCAAATACTTTCGACTGAGTGAAGAAAATTTTTAATTTTCATCTAGCGAACGGATTAGGAGAGAATTAACTTAGTATGCACTGTTCGCATTTCTAGCCTTTAGGCAATTAGTGCTGCTGCGCTAATTAAGAGAGCTAAAGGAATTACCATTTTACTACCTGGTAAAATCTATCCGATCCTTTTAAGGGCACAAAAGGTGATATAGTTGTACACGTTGGCACTAATAATATTAAGAGTAGGAGACCGGCAGAATTATTTAACAAGTACAGGTCACTGTTGAACAAAAGCCGAGAATTAGGGTTGAATTTGAAAGTGTCTGCAATTCTGCCCAGACACGATAGGAGGGAGTATATGATGAGAGCCTTGTTGATCAATTCGGCCCTGGAAAGATTGTGCAAGGCTCAAGGGGTAGAATTTTTTTCAGCCTGGACTGTACTTGTTAACAGGAGAGATTGCTTCTACAGGGATGGGATACACTTAAATAGAAAGGGTGCAAGAATATTTGCTGATGCTATCGAGGCAGTGTTAGGTGGGTCGGAAAACTGCTAGCTTGGGGGAGACAAAAACCAATAGATTGATAGTAGCCACTGGCAGAGGTGAAAGAGATTCTTGCACTGCTTCTATTAGAATGAGCAGAAGCCTGAAAAACAAGATGCATGGTATTTCAGAGACTGCTGGGAGCCATTGCGGTACAAGTAAACACATGGGTTGTGTTAGGGTAGCTAAGAATAGAAACAGGTGCAGGTATACTTGCGTGTACACCAATGCTAGGAGTTTAGTAAATAAATTTGATGAATTTGAGGTATTGCTCAAAACATCAAAGGCAGATATTGTTGGGATATCAGAGACGTGGTGTCACACAGATATAAGGGATGCAGAACTGCAATTTGGGGAGTACAACGTCTACAGAAAGGATAGACAGGATAGGAAGGGGGGAGGGGTTATGCTATTAGTTAAGAAACACATAAAAACCAAGGAAGTGAAGCCAGTCGACATCGCTGGACAGTGCAGTGTTGAGTCAGTTTGGTGTGACATAAGCATTGGGAGATCAAAATTGAGAGTAGGTGTGTGCTATAGGCCTAATGACTCTGATGAGTATAATAAGGAACTGTACAGGGAAATAGAGTGGGCCAGTAAATCAGAGAGTCTTATAATGGGAGATTTTAATTTCCCAGATATTGACTGGAATTTGGGGGCTGGTTACTCACACACTAGCAGGGCTTTTGTGGATTTATTGGATGATTGTTTTCTACATCAGCATGTTCGGGAGGCAACTAGAGGGAGTAATACTCTTGATTTGATTATCAGCAGTGATTCTTCATGCATTAAGAATCTGCAGATAAATGAACCACTAGGTGGCAGTGATCACAGTGTGCTGAAGTGGGAGTTACTGAAAGAGGTAACTACCATTAGGGGTAAAGGGAAGGGTTATTGCTTCCGTAAAGGCGACTACGATGGACTGAGACAGTATTTAAATTCTATACAGTGGGACCAACTGATGATGTTACCAACAGCAAATTCAAAATGGGAAGCATTCAAAGAACTTATCTTGGAAGCTACTAGGCTTTACATACCGACTAAGAAATATTGTTTAAGGTTTAGGCCAAAATGGATGTCAGATGAACTAATGAGGCATATGGCAGAGAAGAAAAATGCATGGGATACTTACAAATTAACACATGACACAGAAGCCTATGATAGATACAAGTTGATATGCAACCAAGTTACAAAGGAGGTTAGGCAGGCGAAGGCAGATTACGAGAAATCCTTGGCAAGGGATGCAAAGAAAAACAGCAAAGATTTCTTTACTTATGTAAACTCTAGAAGGAAGGGGATGAATCAGATTGGCCCACTTGATATTGATGGGTCAACTGTTGATGATCCTGCTCAGGTAGCTAACAAACTAAATGAATATTTTGCATCGACATTCACACATGAGGAGTTATTCAGCAAGGGGAATGCCAGAGGTGTATTCAACTCTAGCAGTAAGCTACAGAATCTTGAAATAACTGGGAGTAAAGTGGAGGAGAAACTGTTGAAGATAAACACAAGAAAGGCACCCGGGGTGGATGGGATCTATCCAGTTATATTAAAGGAGGCAGCAAAGGAAGTAAGCAAACCCTTAGCCATAATTATGAGAGCTTCCTTGGACTCAGGGGAGGTACCCATAGACTGGAAATGTGCAAATGTGACCCCAATTCACAAAGGAGGATCAAAGGCTGACACAAGTAATTATAGACCTGTGAGCTTAACTTCTGTTCCAGGAAAATTAATGGAGGCACTGGTTAAAGAAGCACTGCAGGATCATTTAGACAAAACTTCAGTTATAGCTCAGACACAGCATGGTTTTGTTAAGGGGAAGTCTTGCCTGACCAACTTGATTGGATACTATGATGCAGTCACAAAAGAACTGGATGCAGGGAATAACTTTGATATTATATACTTGGATCTTAGAAAGGCTTTTGATACTGTTGCACATGGAAGACTGCTACACAAATTGGAGCAGTGTGACATTGGAGGCAAATTGCTGCTATGGATAAAGGGGTGGTTGATGGGGAGAAGACAGAGAGTGGTAATCAATGGACACTGCTCATCGTGGACTAATGTTATTAGTGGAGTCCCTCAGGGCTCAGTGTTGGTCCATTATTGTTTTCTGTATTTATAAATGATATTGATGATGATGGTATATCAAGCTTAATGTCCAAGTTTGCAGACGATACAAAGGTTGGCAGGGTTGTCAAGGACACTACTGACACTATGCTGCTGCAACAGGATCTGGAAAGGTTGAGCAGATGGGCTGAGAGGTGACAAATGTAAAGTACTACACATGGGAAACAGCAACCCCAGAGCAACGTATCAACTCTGTGGTACTACACTGACAGTGGTAGAGAATGAAAGGGACTTGGGGGTGGTTGTGCAGGCAGATATGAAGTTCTCTGAGCAATGCAGACGGGCTGCAAGAGTAGCTCATGGAGTATTGTCAATGATATACAGGAATTTTTCCAGCAGGGATAAGGAGATGATTATTCCATTGTATAAGGCAATGGTCAGGCCACACCTAGAGTACTGTATACAGGTCTGGAGGCCTCATTTCAAGAAGGATGTAGAGCTGCTATAACGAGTACAGAGAAGGGCAACAAGATTAGTGAATGGAACAAAGGGGTGCTCTTACGAAGAAAGGCTTAAGTTTTGCAAATTACAGTGTCTGGAGACGAGGTGATCTGATAGAGGTGTATAAAGCCGTGAATGGTTTAAGCATGCTCAATGCTGATGGGATTCTTCCTCTAGCTCAGAAAAATCACCTGAGAGGGCATAAATTCAAATTGAGGAAAGACAGATGTAGGATAGACGTGTGGAAATTTGCCTTTAGCCAGCGGGTGGTTGGTTGGTGGAACAGACTTCCATCCCTTGTGGTGGAGGTTGATAGCCTAAATAAGTTTAAGGCTCAGCTGGACAGGTATTTTGAACGAACAGAGGGGTGAAGTGGAAGTGGGTTTTTTTTTTTTGGCTGATGCTGCATAAGCTTGCTTTCTTGCATCAAATGCCTCTACTAATGCTAATGCTAATCACCTGTCCCACATATGGAGAAGTCACGCTTGTCAACAGTGAGCAGATAAAGGGGTATTCCCAATGGGCTCTGGTCCACCTTCTACTGCAATAGTGTCCAAACGTTTCCTGTACAGGGGCCATATTCAAAAAAAATTCAAAAGTTATTTTTCTTTAGTGTATTACATTTTCAAGCGAGCTGCAGTCTGCCACTGCTGTTATGCATAAATTTCAAACATGGTTTAAAAAGAAACCAGTAAGTAGACCTAAAACTAGAAAGGGATCTAATTATCCAAAATGAAAATTAACTTCCAAAGTAAAATATTCTAAATACAGTCAGTCCTCGTATAACACGTGTTTACACTACACGAATTCGATCATACACGATTTATAAATAGGGGAACGATATCTTATATAACATGAACTGAATTCGCTTATGCATGATTCGCCTTTGTGTTTACAAGAAATGGCAGTCGAATGCAGAATCACCCCAACCAAATGCAACACGATAGGAATGAAGAAAAGATTCTGAAAATGTATTTGTTTTTTATATCAGTGAAGGGGAATTTCACCATAATAAGGTAAAAATCCACACAATTCCAGCTATCGGTATTATTGCAAATGCAATTAGATTGAGTTTACTACCAGTTTATAACAGATTCCACTAGTAGAAACGCAACTGGAAATTGTTTTTATTGTTTTATGGCAGTAACCCCTAGAAATGTGCTTTAGTAAAATGTGAGGTGTTAATAGTGTATCTCTGCCTTTATGGTGTTGTTTATTCAGTTGCTACATGTGTGCAGCTTTGTTTATGTGTATCAAGCGTGCCTCATTTTGTAATTGTGCTTTATTCCCTAAAAATGAGTAAAATACTTAAAAGATGTGAAAAGGAAGCGTCCTGGTGAAGACACTACAGATTCAGAGAAAAAGAAAAGCAATATCGATAAACAGAGCGGACTGGGTCAAAACTTCTTACCCGGGAAAATTTATAGTGGCCTCATACTATGGTTTATGGCCAAAATCACACTGGCCTCCAGCCCATCGGGGTTTCCCTGGTAAGGCTTATGGCCAGTCCGCCTCTGTCGATAGAGAAAAAATATGAAATTGTGAAACGCTTTGAGCGAAATGAAAGACCATGTGATATTGCATGTGCTACAGACCTAAATGAGGCAACGCCGAGAATTACAAAGAATGCAGAGAAAATAAAAACAACTTTCATAGCAGGAACAACTCACGTGTAATTAAAATCCATTAGATTAAGACAAAGAATTGGAAGAGATGGAACGGCTATCATCTGTTTGGATAGAAAATCAAACAAAAAACAAGTTTGCTTACGATAGAAGCAAAAGCATTAGCAATATTTTATTACGTAATAGTCGTAATAAAATATGTAAGTATTTTATTACGATTATTTATTGTGTTTAGTAATGTTTTGGTTACAAATGTGTGTTCAATCTTGGGTGGTCGGCACCTAACCCTATTTTTCCCATAGGGCCTGTTGTTTATATTGCACGATTTTGCATTGCACGAGGGTTTCTAGGAACACAACTATCGTGCTATACGAGGACTGACTACTCATTTATATTCATTTTTACTGAAAGTTGTGTTATTTATTAAAAATTAATTGAAACATGTATAATGATAATCAATAAAAATTCTGAGTAAGTTACTGAAATTTCATTTTTCTAAATTATTGAAACTGGCTATGTGGACTTCTGTAAACTGAACACCTCTTTAAGTTGACCACCACTTGGTCAGCTTTCTGCTTTAGACACCCTAATAAGACACATTTATTTTTATTAATATTATTATTTTTTTAAATTTATTATACTCTGCAGTCCCAGCCAGCTTTCCCAGCAACCCTACAACCTATTTACAATGCAGCAGTACTGAACGGTATTGATGTACAATTATCTTAGATTTCTTCTTAGGTCAGTTCATTCTCAATGTAATGTTCATGTCATAATGCAATACCATGATAGTATTTGACATTGTAAAGTAACAACATGAGGGTGTGATGATTTCCAAGGATGCAGTTAACACTTGTAGGTCTACTGTAAAGATTCAAAATGAGTAGAAGTCCAATCTAGGAGGAAGAAGTCTAAACCGGGAATTGCAGTAACAATGAAGTCAACTTTTCCTCGAACATGAACAATACAGCAGTCCATTTATATGCAAGTGGGGGTGTGTGTACGTGCGCATGCATGCACAAAATTGGAAGAACAATTTTTTTATTTTATTTCTCCTAAATATGGAAATTTTTGTAAATCACTTAGCAAATTCTATTCTTTGCAGTCTTGACCCAAAAGTTCTATCTGTGGCTTAAACTTAAAATCACATATTGGGCCATAAAGTTCACTTTATTAAGTGTCTTTGCTATTCATTGGAATGTACTTTAACACTTGCATTGAGTCCGGTTTTTCATCAAGGTGGGGAGATCTGAATAGTTGGAGTAGAAAGACCTCCATCCTGCAGGACTGATTTTATTCAGAGGAGTCATTTGGATATTTGGTTTTATTTTATGGTTCAAATTGAACATAAAAACTAAAATACTTCATTTGCTAATGTTTACTGTTTCATATTAACATGTACATTACTGTTTGCTTCTTTAAATTTGGAATCCACCCATTTTTAATTAGTTTTTTTCATTTTGTGTAAACCATAATAAAACTTAAAATATACAGGGTGTTTCATAACACCCTGTATATTTGCAGGGATTTCAGAATTAATTTTCAGAATTAGACTTTCAGGATTAATTCAGGACCTAAAAAAACAATCTTTACAAAAAGTTTTTGTAAACAAGTCTAATTCTGAACGGTTACAGAGCAACTATGTCTGAATTTTTAAAAATTATGTAGTTTTTAGTGGTGAAATGTAATAAATAAGAATAAGCAGACACATACCTAGTAAAATGTTTATTCATGCTAGGCAATATATTTATTATTTTCTCCATCGAATATTTAATAAAATATTTATATAATAAAAATATTTATTTTCTCCATCGAAAAATTCTGTAGTTACTTTAAATTCAAATGTCCATAGCTCTATAACCGAATCAGACTCGTCTTTGATTCTGAACAAGTGTCAGTAACGTATAAGTCCATAGTTCCATAATCGTTCAGAATCAGACACCTGTTTACATTATGAAATTCATTGGAGATGGTTTATGCATAGGTACTGCACGTGCATCATTTCTACTACCCAGATATTATGAATGCATAATTTAATTGTCTCATATTATGAGTCAACCTTCACAACGAGTGGCCGAGGTATTGCACTGCTTTGAATAAATAACACTTCACCAGTGGAGAAGACTAATGTTAACTTATTCTCAGCAGCCACCCAGAAATCCATCTTAGAATCTTACTAGTAATCCCAATGTGTTCAAGCATACACAGTAACCTCTCATGAGGAAGAGAGTCAGATGCTTTGCCTAATTCTTTACATAATTCAGTAAATGTAATCAGTGAGTGAGCATGTAGATATATATTTTATGTAGTCTGTAGATTTTCTAAGATTCTTGCTGAGAATATCTTGGCAAATCTATAGAGATTTGAAAGTATCACTGTAGATTTGCTATTGAAAGTACAGCCTTCCGACGTATATACCTTTACATATTTATTATGGCCATAAGGTTTAATTTCTTTAGCAGTAGCCCTAGTTCATGAATCATGTTTAATTACTTACAAACCATCCTCTGTTAATTATCATAATACTTATTCAAACTGTGATGTACTTTAATGCTGCAGTGGTGGCCACCCACAGATGCTCAACTTTCTTTTTAACATTTTGAAAAATTTTTTGAATTGTTTAAGTACCAGTATTTCATCTTTTCTTAATAGAATTTGCTACTTATTGCATGTATTTTGAAGTTTTAATAAAAAATTTTAAAACATGTTGGGTTTTACTTTGTTTTTTCGGAAAAAGAAAAAAAAAAAAAAAAAAAACTAATTTTGCTGAAAATTGCAAGAAAATGTTTTAGGCATAAACAGAAACATCATTCTGTTAGTCTTTTCCAGTTTAAAAGATGTTAAGTGCACAAAATTTCAAACACGCCCATATATTTCTGTGTATTATGTTTATAAATATTTAAAAAAAATTTGAAAAGGTTATTACATATATTTGATGCTATTAGTTACTTCTGTTTTCAAGTTTATTTCAAACTTTTTAAACTACATACCCTGCTTCCCACAGCCATTTGGAGAGAATACCAGGTTACATTTTCCCATTTTTACTTGGTGAAAACAATAAATCTTTCAAAAATAGAGGTAAGACTGTAGATGTTAATTGAAACTAGTGGGAGAATTAAAATAAGTAATTTAAACTTAAAAGAAACACGCCACCAGTGTTTTGTCCAATACCATGATATTCGTCAAGCAAAAAAGCCAAATATTTTAATGTTGATAATCACATCACAGGTTATTGTGTGCAATTGCTGTATGAAAACTGTTGGAAATTCACTTCAAAAACTATTGCAGGAAAGTAGAAAAAATATATTGATTTTTAATCATTGATCACTGGTTAACTTTGAATGTTATTTTTGAGACGCAGCTGTCACACTGCCTCTACCATAAGGTTAAACAATGATATATATATATATATATATATATACAAAGGGTACTAGGAAAGTTTTGCAATATGACGCAACAATGAATCACAGGAAGCTGCATGTTGAGACATGTTCATACGTGCATAGTAGCCGCCGCGCCAAGTCGATGGGCTCAGTTATTCATTAGTAGTGAGAGGGTAAAGTGCTTGCGATGGCATCGTGGTCACGAAATGAGATAAGGACAGTTTTGCGGTATAATTTCGTGCGTGGTTTAACCATAGACCAGTGGTTAGAAGAAATGACTCTTGCACTAGATGATGATTGTCCACATCGTACAACGATATTCAGGTGGTATAGAGAATTCCAAAGGGGAAATTTCACTCTGGAGGATTCTGAGAGGCCGGGAAGGCCATGAACTTCAGTTACGGAGGAAAACGTTACTGCTGTGAGGAAAATGCTTGACGAAAACAGGCGAGTGACCTACCAACAGATAGAGGATACTTTGGGCCTAAATGCACCAGCAATTCATTCGATTCTGCAAGATCATTTGCACGTGAAGAAACTTTGTTCTCTCTGGGTGCCGCATCAACTGACTGAAGAGCAGATGACACGACGTGTGACTTGGTGCCGGGAGATGTTAAAAAAGTTTGATAAGGGACAATCTCGGTATGTGAACAACATCGTGACAGGTGACGAGACTTGGCTGTACTATTACGATCTGCCGACCAAGGCTCAAAACAAAGTTTGGGTCTTTGATGATGACGACACACCCGGAATTGTCAGAAAATCCCGATCTGTAAAGAAGAAAATGATAGCTGTATTTTTCCAATCGAGTGGAATTGTGGAACGTGTCGTTTTGGACACGCAGAAGACAGTCACAGCTAAGTGGTATACTGAACAATGCCTGCCTAAAGTCATTGGATCTATGAAGAACCTGCGGCCAAAGTCAAGAATGGACACCTGGTACCTCCATCACGATAATGCTGCAGCTCACCGCGCCAAAGCCTGCACCGTATATTTGACCACGACAGGACTGAAACTTCTCGAGCACCCTCCCTACAGGCCAGACCTTGCTCCCTGCGACTTTGCACTGTTCCCACATGTGAAAATGAAGCTAAAAGGGAGGCAGTTTTCCAGTGATGAGGACCTTCTACGGGCTTGGGACAACGAGTGTGCTTTACTCCCTAGTGAAACTTGTCAGAACTGGTTTAAAGATTGGTTTCGGAGGATGGAGAGGTGTATTGAATGTAGAGGAAATTACCTTGAAAAAAATTAAATAAATGAAGCTGTATTGCAAAACTTTCCTAGTACCCTTTGTATATATATAATTTTTTTTTTTATTATTTATTTATTATTTATTTTTTTTCTTTTAGGGAACAAAAGCTTGCAAAAAAATATTATGACAAGTTATTTAAAGAATATTGCATATCAGATCTTGGCCATTTTAGAGAAAATAAGGTAAGAGATTACCAGAAGCACTATTCTTTATATAGGGGGTCTCAATAAGAATTACTCCCCATTCTGTTATAGTGTGTGACATATGTTCCAAAAAGCAAAGTACACAGAAATGCATTCTATAGCATGCATATCTTCATATAGCTAGGGATAGGTCCATAAATGCTATAGATTGTCAAAACTTTCCCATTTTCAAACTTGTTTTTATCAGTACTTATGACTGATAAATAATATATTAAAACTCAGAGGTTGTTAAAAAAATTTATTGAAATAAAACATACATGAGCAATTTTTTTTTTTTTTTTTTCATTTTTGATGTCTAATATTTCAGTCATAGGAAGGGTGGGTTGGGATGGGGGAAAATCTTGTCAAATCCTCTGCTTGCACCTTCTTGATGGTAGGACTGTTAGTAACCCTGAGTATAAACCCCATGTGCAAGTTCTGAAATATGGCACCTGGTATACTGAAGGTAACCACCCAGGTGTGAATCAATGTAAGCAGGGGTTGAGGTATATTGAGGGTCTAGCGGCTCCTGGGATTTCTCCCATCTCCGCGAATGTTCTATGTATCGGTGACAGTACCCTGTCAAAGCCAGAGATTTAGAAGTGTGTGGGTCATGAGTAGTGTTATATGTTGTGCCCATTGTTTATCCGGCTTATTGGCCGCCAGGCCCCTAATGGGACCAGACGTTGTCCATACCTCGCCACGTGGAGGCTAGCCGGGTGTTACCATTGAGTCAATTGTACTCTGGCAGGTCCTGCCACTTACTTTCCTGGGATTTTAGTGGCTAGGACCTAAAATAAAATTGGAACGACCGCGGTTGATTTTAAATCACTTACATTAAAGCACTAATATGGGGTTTGTCGCTGAAAGCCTGTTTCTGAAGTGCCTAAAAGGTTGGGCGAAATTTTTTTGGTGTATTTAAATTTGGACGTGTAGGGCTATACGCTGTGCAAGAAAAAGTGCTGGGAGGGGAGAATGAAGGCTGGTGGGTGAAATAGGAAGAAGAGGGTCGATAGGGTAGGTGACCCCCAATTTTTCAGTGAGGCATGCCCATGCCCCACCAGAGGGAAGAAATGGTGTGGCAGGGAAGAGAGGCGACAGCAAGCCGTCACCTCCCTCCCCTGCCGGGTGTGGGAGTAAAAGAATTGCACTGCACAAGAGAGTGCAGAGCATAGAGCCAATATGGCTCCGTTGAGGCAGCAACTTGGAGTTTCTCTATCTTCGTTGGTCTTCTCTGTCATTGGTAGCCATATTTTTCCTCAGCTATGAACACTGGTCAGGTCCATTGTTGGTCTGTTAGCTATGGCTGTGGTTCTCTTCATCATGGGAAGATCCGCAGCTCCATGGGGTTATTCTTGCGATCGCTGGTTTTAGATGATTAGTAGTAAGCAGGTTCCTGGGCGAGGTTCTCCTTGAGTCCTCTCCACACATATTCTGTGTGTTTTTTTTTTTTTTTTTTTTTTACCTTCTGTAGATGGCTATCAATGTTTTACGCCTACCAAATAGTTTTTGGGCATATTCCTTTAGCTCCCTGTATTCCTCAAGTGAGTCCAATAGATGCGATTCCAAGTTCTTGGGGAGGTAGTGTATTGCAGTGATCAGTCTGCACCTGAGGTCCTCATAATGGGTGCAATCATACATAATGTGCTTCCAGCACTCAAGCTCCCCACAGGCACATCTCGGATCCACCTCAATCCCCAGCGCTGCCAGCTTGGCTGTAAAGGCCCCGTGACCAGTCAATAAATAGGTGGTGTATAAGCCAGGTTGAAACCAAGTTGGGGGACTGGGGTACATCCTGTCGATGTTCGGAATGAATTTCCTGGTGATATTTCCCTTATTTGAGTTGGCCCAGCGCTCCTGCCAAACTTGCATCAGGTGTTTTTGCAGCCTTGTCTTTTCATTTTTTTGTGGTGCATTAACGTCCACAGTATAGCCATGGTATGTACAAGGTATTCCTTTCTCTATGTGGTAGTTCATTCCCCTACGCATGATCTCTAAGTCAAGGGGAAGAGCTCCGGCCAAGACCTGCAGCGCGTGGGTACTGGTTGTCCTACAAGCACGTGTAACTGTCAGTAGGATTGTTCTTTGCGTTGCATCAAGGATGCGTCGGTTTACTACAGTTCCTGTTTTGGAAAACCATATTGCTGAGGCGTAAGTGATGATCGCTAGGAAGGTTGTTTTATAAAACAATGACAGGGTGCGTTGGTTTAACCCCCAGTCCCGCTTGACGATCCTAGCCACCAATCCAGAGTATCTTTTGATTTTGGCTGTGATATAAGTTAGATGGTGTTTAAAAGTAAGATTACCATCCAGTATAACTCCTAAATATTTTAACTGGGTCACTAATTTTATTGTGGTAGGTCCCACCTTTATTTGTGGCGGTCTACGTATATCAAGCTTGCCTTTTAGCAGGACGGAGGACGTCTTTGTTGTTGATATCGTCAGGCAGTGGGTTCTGGTCCAGTTTTGCAATATCAGCATTGCCTGATTGGCCTTTTCCTCTAGCTGGGCCCGGCTATCTGCAGCAATGGTGAGGACCAAATCATCAGCAAAGGCCTGGGAGCGCACATCACCAAGGTGCAAAGCCAAGAACCCATCCAAAACCATATTCCACAGGAGCGGCCCCAGAACAGAACCCTGGGGACAGCCTCTGTGGACATCACGATTCACTCTACCATAAGGTGCTTCCACGATGATGCGTCTCTCGGAGAGATAAGACCTAATTATGGAATATAAGTTGATCGGCACATTAGCATTAGCATTTTTTTTAGCATTAGTAGAGGCATTTGATGCAAGAAAGCAAGCTTATGCAGCATCAGCCAAAAAAAAAAAAAAAAAAAAAAAACCACTTCCACTTCACCCCTCTGTTCGTTCAAAATACCTGTCCAGCTGAGCCTTAAACTTATTTAGGCTATCAACCTCCACCACAAGGGATGGCAGTCTGTTCCACCAACCAACCACCCGCTGGCTAAAGGCAAATTTCCGCACGTCTATCCTACATCTGTCTTTCCTCAATTTGAATTTATGCCCTCTCAGGTGATTTTCCTGAGCTAGAGGAAGAATCCCATCAGCATTTGAGCATGCTTAAACCATTCAAGGCTTTATACACCTCTATCAGATCACCTCGCTGGTGCCTAGTCTCCAGACACTGTAATTTGCAAAACTTAAGCCTTTCTTCGTAAGAGCACCCCTTTTGTTCCATTCACTAATCTTGTTGCCCTTCTCTGTACTCGTTCCAGCAGCTCTACATCCTTCTTGAAATGAGGCCTCCAGACCTGTATACAGTACTCTAGGTGTGGCCTGACCATTGCCTTATACAATGGAATAATCACCTCCTTATCCCTGCTGGAAAAATTCCTGTATATCATTGACAACACTCCATGAGCTACTTTTGCAGCCCATCTGCACTGCTCAGAGAACTTCATATCTGCCTGCACAATCACCCCCAAGTCCCTTTCATTCTCTACCACTGTCAGTGTAATACCACAGAGTTGATACGTTGCTCTGGGGTTGCTGTTTCCCATGTGTAGTACTTTACATTTGTCAATGTTAAACTTCATTTGCCACCTCTCAGCCCATCTGCTCAACCTTTCCAGATCCTGTTGCAGCAGCATAGTGTCAGTAGTGTCCTTGACATACCTGCCAACCTTTGTATCATCTGCAAACTTGGACATTAAGCTTGATATACCATCAATATCATTTATAAATACAGAAAACAATAATGGACCCAACACTGAGCCCTAAGGGACTCCACTAATAACATTAGTCCACGATGAGCAGTGTCCATTGATTACCACTCTCTGTCTTCTCCCCCTCAACCACTCCTTTATCCATAGCAGCAATTTGCCTCCAATGTCACACTGCTCCAATTTGTGTAGCAGTCTTCCATGTGCAACAGTATCAAAAGCCTTTCTAAGATCCAAGTATATAATATCAAAGTTATTCCCTGCATCCAGTTCTTTTGTGACTGCATCATAGTATCCAATCAAGTTGGTCAGGCAAGACTTCCCCTTAACAAAACCATGCTGTGTCTGAGCTATAACTGAAGTCTTGTCTAAATGATCCTGCAGTGCTTCTTTAACCAGTGCCTCCATTAATTTTCCTGGAACAGAAGTTAAGCTCACAGGTCTATAATTACTTGTGTCAGCCTTTGATCCTCCTTTGTGAATTGGGGTCACATTTGCACATTTCCAGTCTATGGGCAACTCCCCTGAGTCCAAGGAAGCTCTCATAATTATGGCTAAGGGTTTGCTTACTTCCTTTGCTGCCTCCTTTAATATAACTGGATAGATCCCATCCACCCCGGGTGCCTTTCTTGTGTTTATCTTCAACAGTTTCTCCTCCACTTTACTCCCAGTTATTTCAAGATTCTGTAGCTGACTGCTAGAGTTGAATACACCTCTGGCATTCCCCTTGCTGAATAACTCCTCATGTGTGAATGTCGATGCAAAATATTCATTTAGTTTGTTAGCTACCTGAGCAGGATCATCAACAGTTGACCCATCAATATCAAGTAGACCAATCTGATTCATCCCCTTCCTTCTAGAGTTTACATAAGTAAAGAACTCTTTGCTGTTTTTCTTTGCATCCCTTGCCAAGGATTTCTCGTAATCTGCCTTCGCCTGCCTAACCTCCTTTGTAACTTAGTTGCATATCAACTTGTATCTATCATAGGCTTCTGTGTCATGTGTTAATTTGTAAGTATCCCATGCATTTTTCTTCTCTGCCATATGCCTCATTAGTTCATCTGACATCCATTTTGGCCTAAACCTTGAACAATATTTCTTAGTCGGTATGTAAAGCCTAGTAGCTTCCAAGATAAGTTCTTTGAATGCTTCCCATTTTGAGTTTGCTGTTGGTAACATCATCAGTTGGTCCCACTGTATAGAATTTAAATGCTGTCTCAGTCCATCGTAGTCGCCTTTACGGAAGCAATAACCCTTCCCTTTACCCCTAATGGTAGTTACCTCTTTCAGTAACTCCCACTTCAGCACACTGTGATCACTGCCACCTAGTGGTTCATTTATCTGCAGATTCTTAATGCATGAAGAATCACTGCTGATAATCAAATCAAGAGTATTACTCCCTCTAGTTGCCTCCCGAACATGCTGATGTAGAAAACAATCATCCAATAAATCCACAAAAGCCCTGCTAGTGTGTGAGTAACCAGCCCCCAAATTCCAGTCAATATCTGGGAAATTAAAATCTCCCATTATAAGACTCTCTGATTTACTGGCCCACTCTATTTCCCTGTACAGTTCTTTATTATACTCATCAGAGTCATTAGGCCTATAGCACACTCCTACTCTCAATTTTGATCTCCCAATGCTTATGTCACACCAAACTGACTCGACACTGCACTGTCCAGCGATGTCGACTGGCTTCACTTCCTTGGTTTTTATGTGTTTCTTAACTAATAGCATAACCCCTCCCCCCTTCCTATCCTGTCTATCCTTTCTGTAGACGTTGTACTCCCCAAATTGCAGTTCTGCATCCCTTATGTCTGTGTGACACCACGTCTCTGATATCCCAACAATATCTGCCTTTGATGTTTTGAGCAATACCTCAAATTCATCAAATTTATTTACTAAACTCCTAGCATTGGTGTACACGCAAGTATACCTGCACCTGTTTCTATTCTTAGCTACCCTAACACAACCCATGTGTTTACTTGTACCGCAATGGCTCCCAGCAGTCTCTGAAATACCATGCATCTTGTTTTTCAGGCTTCTGCTCATTCTAATAGAAGCAGTGCAAGAATCTCTTTCACCTCTGCCAGTGGCTACTGTCAATCTATTGGTCTTTGTCTCCCCCCCCCCCAAGCTAGCAGTTTTCCGACCCACCTAACACTGCCTCGATAGCATCAGCAAATATTCTTGCACCCTTTCTATTTAAGTGTATCCCATCCCTGTAGAAGCAATCTCTCCTGTTAACAAGTACAGTCCAGGCTGAAAAAAATTCTACCCCTTGAGCCTTGCACAATCTTTCCAGGGCCGAATTGATCAACCTAACATGTGCCAGCCTTAGTCTTGCCAGTACGCTCGGCCACCAAATGGTGTCGAACGCCCCAGCGAAGTCAACAGAGATGGCTAGAAGATATTTATTATTGCAGTTTGCTGCTGATTCCGATAGGCTACGCAAGGCTTCCACAGTAGACGAATCCGTATTGCGATGTCTCTGTGAGTTTCGCTGCCTGGTAATGCTGATTTATCCTTGTACAGAGTAGTCTTTCAAGCAGTTTGCTTGCAACCGGCAGTAGGGCTATTGGCCGATAGGAGTTTGGCAGGTGGGGTGGTTTGTTTGAATTTTTGGCGATTAATTTTACCTTTGCTGTCTTGAATTTTTTGGGGAAGATGCCCTTAGCCAAGCAGCTGTTATATAGGTGTAAGAGGAGGTCTGGAACGATCTCCACAGTCTTCTTAATAATTTCGGGTTCTAAGTAGTCCAGGCCTGGACATTTATTATTTCTTATCGTGGTTGCCATTTGTTGTAGTTCATCCCGTGTGAAGGGTGGCTCCTGAGTGTCTGTTGAGTAAACTTCATTATCTTGACAGATGATAAGTTGCTCTGGCAGTGATGGCTCTATTGGTTTCGGGAAGATGGCATCCAATATATTGCTTATAGATTGTTGCCACGTGGTGGTATAATCACCTTGTGGTGTCTGGGTGGTTGAAATGACTTCCCCCCCTGGGAAGTTTATTCGTCACTATCTTGTATACCACACCCCAGGGTTCGGTGTTCCCTGTTGTGCTTACAAAGGTCTCCCAGGCCTTGCGTTTGCTCTTGACGATTGCCTTTGTGTAGCTGTTTCTGGCTTCTCTGTATCTTTCCCTTAAAGCTTCAACCTCATGGGCCGGCCATGTACGCCTTGCCCGCTGGAATTGTTTTCTTCTTGTAATTGTTTCCCCTCTGAGCTGTTGAATTTCCAGGGTCCACCACGGGACAGCCCCCCGGATCGGGCTTCTTCTTTTTATTGCTGCGTTGCTGGCTTCTGTTATCTTGGTTACTTTAGTTTGGGTTTTATTGGGTTCCTCGAGCTGATTTGTCTCAGTTAGATGTTGGGCCGTTGCTGGTATTAGGATTTCCTTAAAACGTATTAGGATTTCCTGGTATTAGGATTTCCTTAAATTTGCTTTGCCATCTGCAAAGCAAATTTCCCTATTTGCTTTGCAGATGGCATATCGGCTCTGTATTTGCTTGGATATTGGGGCTCTGTCAAGTGACCTTGCTATCTGATAGGTAATCACTCTGTGATCGGACGTTGTCCACGAATCCCGAACAAGCCAATCCTTAATATAGCCTGCGACGTTCCTAGTGGACAGCGTGACGTCGATCGTGGCCTCCCACAGTGTGTTACAGAACGTGGGCAGTTGGTGTGGCCGATTTAGTACCATGATCGGGGAGTTAGAAAGATATTCGTCTAGTATTTGCCCGTTCCGAGTTCCGCTTCTGTCCGGAGTCAGGCTGTGCCAGGTGGGGGATCGGCAATTGACATCTCCCCCTATGATTATTTTCTCGTCTGGGAGCAAGTCTACCAAAACTTGAAGGTATTGTGTAGCTGGGGTAATGTCCTCCCCTGGTCTACAGTACAGTGCCACTATGTAGAACTGGCCTAGTGGCGTCAATACGTGGGCACAAGCTGCCCATGACGAGCATAGTTGTTTAACTTTCGTGACTGTGTAGTCTGGGTTGCGTACCACTACCGCCGCCCCAAGGGGTATCTTCCTCATCGTGTACTATCTTATATGTGATTGGGTATCCACACACCCGTTTAGAGTGGGTGTACGGCTCCTGGAGTATGAGAATGTCTGCATTGATTTCGTCAGTTTTTATCCTTAGCTGTTCTGCCACTGCTCTGGCTCTTTGCGCATTTTGTTGGATGATCTCTATTTTGGATGTATTATATTTCTTATTGTTTGTCTCCATAGTCGGTTCTCTTTTGGTATTGACCCTTTGCTTTGATATAGACCGGGCAGTTTGGATCTCTGATCGAATGTGTGTATTCCATTTTGGCTGCTTTACAATTGGCACAGGTTGGATCCTGTTCCCTGTTGGGGCAAGTTTTGTACTCATGGCCCTTGCCAGAGCAATGGCCGCAAGTAGGCGTTGTCTGAGTACAGGTGTGGGTTGTGTGTCCGAACTTGCAGCACCGAAAGCATTTCGGCACCGCTGCATGCTCCCGGAACCGGTGGGATCCCCATTCTATATATATTCTGTTGCAGTTTTTCAGCTGTTGCCATGCAGATGGGTCTAGTTCAACTACCCAGTTCCTATTGGTTCCCGATCTGGTACCGGTTGAATACCTTGGTGTTACCGTGCATTTTTTTTGTTCTACCTGGGCTAAATTCCTTAAATTTCTGGTGACAATTTCAGTTGCTAGTTGTTCAGGCGTTACGTCTTGGTCTACATTAAATATTATAATTGAAGGCCCACGCTTTTTTGGCGGCTCCGCTGTTAGCACTAACTTGACAAGTTTTGGGTTTTCCATTATTGCCTGTATATCTTCCTTATTTTCTGTTTCTATTATTAGTCCCGTGCTTCTTGTTTTTCTTATTGTTTTAATTCTAGTAGTCCTCAAGTCATCTTTCATCTCTTTCATAAATTTAACCTTCAGTTCTTCGCTGGATTGGACATTTTCAGCGTTTTCCAGGGTTGTCGGTCTGAGAACCACCAAGTTTGGAGAAGCCAGTCGACATCGCTGGACAGGGCAGTGTAGAGTCAGTTTGGTGTGACCTAAGCATTGGGAGATCAAAATTGAGAGTAGGAGTGTGCTATAAGCCTAATGACTCTGATGAGTATAATAAGAAACTGTACAGGAAAATATTGTGGGCCAGTAAATCAGAGTCTTATAATGGGGGATTTTAATTTCCCAGATATTGACTGTAATTTGGGGGCTGGTCACTCACACACTAGCAAGGCTTTTGTGGATTTATTGGATGATTGTTTTCTACATCAGCATGTTCGGGAGGCAACTAGAGGGAGTAATACTCTTGATTTGATTATCAGTAGTGATTCTTCATGTATTAAAAATCTGCAGATAATTGAATCACTAGGTAGCAGTGATCACAGTGTGCTGAAGTGGGATTTACTCAAAGAGGTAACTACCATTAGGGGTAAAGGTTAGGCAGGCGAAGACAGATTACGAGAAATCTTTGGCAAGGGATGCAAAGAAAAACAGCAAAGAGCTCTTTACTTATGTCAACTCTAGAAGGAAGGGGATGAATCAGATTGGTCCACTTGATATTGATAGGTCAACTGTTGATGATCCTGCTCAGGTAGCTAACAAACTAAATGAATATTTTGTATCGACATTCACATATGAGGAGTTATTCAGTGAGGGGAATGCCAGAGGTGTATTCAACTCTGGCAGTAAGCTACAGAATCTTGTAATAACTGAGAGTAAAGTGGAGGAGAAATTGTTGAAGATAAACACAAGAAAGGCACCTAGGGTGGATGGGATCTATCCAGTTATGTTAAAGGAGGCAGCAAAAGAAGTAAACAAACCCTTAGCCATAATTATGAGAGCTTCCTTGGACTCAGGGGAAGTACCCATGGACTGGAGATGTGAAAGTGTGACCCCAATTCACAAAGGAGGATCAAAGGGTGACACAAGTAATTATAGAACTGTTAGTTTAACTTCTGTTCCCAGAAAATTAATGGAGGCACTGGTTAAAGAAGCACTGCAGGATCATCCAGACAAGACTTCAGTTATAGCTCGGACACAGCATGGTTTTGTTAAGGGGAAGTCTTGCCCTTTGATTAGATACTATGATGCAGTCACAAAAGAACTGGATGCAGGGAATAACTTTGATATTATATACTTGGATCTTAGAAAGGCTTTTGATACTGTTGCACATGGAAGACTGCTGCACAAATTGGAGCAGTGTGGCATTGGAGGCAAATTGCTGCTATGTATAAAGGGGTGGTTGAGGGGAAGAAGACAGAGAGTGGTAATCAATGGACACTGCTCATCGTGGACTAATGTTATTAGTGGAGTCCCTCAAGGTTCAGTATTGTGTCCATTATTGTTTTCTGTATTTATAAATGATATTGATGATGGTATATCAAGCTTAATGTCCAAGTTTGCAGACGATACGAAGGTTGGCTTGGTTGTCAAGGACACTACTAACACTATGCTACTGCAACAGGATCTGGAAAGGTTGAGCAGATGGGCTGAGAGATGGCAAATGAAGTTTAACATTGACAAATGTGGAGTACTACATATGGGAAACAGCAACCCCAGAGCAACGTATCAACTCTGTGGTACTACACTGACAGTGGTAGAGAATGAAAGGGACCTGGGGGTGGTTGTGCAGGCAGATATGAAGTTCTCTGAGCAGTGCAGACGGTCTCCAAGAGTAGCTCATGGTGTATTGTCAATGATATATAGGAATTTTTGTAGCAGGGATAAGGAGATGATTATTCCCTTGTATAAGGCAATGGTAAGGCCACACTTAGAGTACTGTATACAGGTCTGGAGGTCTCATTTCAAGAAGGATGTAGAGATGCTGGAATGAGTACAGAGAAGGGCAACAAGATTAGTGAATGGAACAAAGGGTTGCTCTTATGAAGAAAGGCTTAAGTTTTGCAAATTAGTGTCTGGAGACTAGGCACCAGTGAGGTAATCTGATAGAGGTGTATAAAGCCTTGAATGGTTTGAGCATGCTCAATGCTGATGGGATTCTGCCTCTTGCTCAGAATAATCACCTGGGAGGGCATAAATTCAAATTGAGGAAAGACAGATGTAGGATAGATGTGCGGAAATTTGCCTTAACCAGCAGGTAGTTGGTTGGTGGAACAGACTTCCATCCCTTGTTGTGCAAGTTGATAGCCTCAATAAATTTAAGGCTCAGCTGGACAGATATTTCGAACGAACGGAGGGGGTGAAATGGAAGTGTTTTTTTTTTTTTTTTGGCTGATGCTGCATAAGCTTGCTTTCTTGCATCATATGCCTCTGCTAATGCTAATATGGAGCCATGTTGACACCTCTGCAAAAAAGGATATCAGTGAGCATGTATACCCGTTC